>NC_081361.1:39893044-42293044 GCF_030684315.1 Stegostoma tigrinum | reverse complement strand
TTGTACTTTATACATGAGGATTCTCAGATCCCTCAGTCTGATGCTTTCTGCAGTCTTTCTCCACATAAATAATATTTACCTCATCTATTCTTGCTGCCAAAGTGCATAACTTCACATTTTCCTATGTTATTTTTCTTCTGCCAAGTTTTTGTCCACTCACCCAACCTGTCTATATCCTTTAGCAGACTCTTTGAATTATACTCATCTCTTGCCTTCCCATCTACTTTTGTGTCATCATAAACTTAGTTATAGTATATTCACTTTCCTCATCCAAGTCATCAATATATATTTAAATAACTGTGGCTCCGGCACTCCATGAGTTCCTGGCTGCTATCCTGAAAATCACACCATTCTCCAAATCTTTGTCTTCTATTTGTTAGCAATCCTCTATCCATGCTAGTGTACTATGTCCAACACCATGGGCTCTTATTTTATTAAGTAGTATAATACATGGTACCTTATTAAATGTCTTCTGAAACTCCAAATATATTGTATCGACTGCTTCCCCTTTACTTATCCTGCTTATTTCTTCCTCAATGAATTCTAGAAAATTCATCAGACATGATTTCCCCTTCATGAAGCCATGCTGACTCTGCTAGGTTATATTATGTATTTCTAAAACCTCTACTCCTACATCCTTTCTAATAGATTGATACTTTTCCAATAACAGGTGTTTATAGTTACCTTTTTTTCTCCTTCCCTTTCTAAATAAAGGCATGACATTGGCAGTTTCCTCATCCTCTAAGGTTTTTCCAGAAACTAAAGATTCTTGGAAGACTACTGCAGTGCATCCACTATCTTTGTAACTACTTCCTTTAATATACTGGATACATCCCGTTAGATCCAGAGACTTTTTGGTCTTTAGCCTCATGGGTCTCCCTGGCACTTTTTCTCTAGTCATAATTATTGCATTTATTTCCTCTCCTCCTTTGTCCATTTATTTCTTAGTGCTTTTAACATGCTATTACTGTCTTCCACTTTGAAGACTGATGCAAATTATTTACTCAGCCACTCTGCCATATCTGAATTCCCCTTGTTATTTCACCAGCCTCATTCTCAAAATGCCTATGTTCACTTTGGCTTCTCTTCTTTTTGATATATTTAAAGAAGCTCTTGAGCCCATCTTGACAATGCTTACAATTCCACCCTCAAAGTTTATCTTCCTGCCCTTTTTTTGATCATTGTTGGTTTTCAAAATTTCCTCAGTCCTCTATCTTACCAATAATCTCTGTCACATTGTATGTTTTTTTCTTTCAATCTGACGCTTTCCTTGATTTGTGATAATGGGAACTGCAGATGCTGGAGAATCCAAGATAATGAAATGAGGCTGGATGAACACAGCAGGCCCAGCAGCATCTCAGGAGCACAAAAGCTGACGTTTCAGGCCTAGACCCTTCATCAGAGAGGGGGATGGGGTGAGGGTTCTGGAATAAATAGGGAGAGAGGGGGAGGCAGACCAAAGATGGAGAGAAAAGAAGATAGGTGGAGAGGAGAGTATAGGTGGGGAGGTAGGGAGTGGATAGGTCAGTCCAGGGAAGACGGACAGGTCAAGGAGGTGGGATGAGGTTAGTAGGTAGGAGATAGAGGTGTGGCTTGGAGTGGGAGGAAGGGATGGGTGAGAGGAAGAACAGGTTAGGGAGGCAGAGACAGGTTGGACTGGTTTTGGGATGCAGTGGGTGGAGGGGAAGAGCTGGGCTGGTTGTGTGGTGCAGTGGGGGGAGGGGACGAACTGGGCTGGTTTTGGGATGCGGTGGGGGAAGGGGAGATTTTGAAGCTGGTGAAGTCCACATTGATACCATTGGGCTGCAGGGTTCCCAAGCAGAATATGAGTTGCTGTTCCTGCAACCTTCGGGTGGCATCATTGTGGCACTGCAGGAGGCCCATGATGGACATGTCATCTAAAGAATGGGAGGGGGAGTGGAAATGGTTTGCGACTGGGAGGTGCAGTTGTTTATTGCGAACCGAGCGGAGGTGTTCTGCAAAGCGGTCCCCTAGCCTCCGCTTGGTTTCCCCAATGTAGAGGAAGCCGCACTGGGTACAGTGGATGCAGTATACCACATTGGCAGATGTGCAGGTGAACCTCTGCTAAATGTGGAATGTCATCTTGGGGCCTTGGATAGGGGTGAGGGAGGAGGTGTGGGGGCAAGTGTAGCATTTCCTGCGGTTGCAGGGGAAGGTGCCGGGTGTGGTGGGGTTGGAGGGCAGTGTGGAGTGAACAAGGGAGTCACGGAGACAGTGATCTCTCCGGAAAGCAGACAGGGGTGGGGATGGAAAAATGTCTTGGGTGGTGGGGTCAGATTGTAGATGGCGGAAGTGTCAGAGGATGATGCGTTGTATCTGGAGGTTGGTGGGGTGGTGTGTGAGAACGAGGGGGATCCTCTTTGGGCGGTTGTGGCGGGGGCGGGGTGTGAGGGATGTGTTGCGGGAAATGCGGGAGACGCAGTCAAGGGCGTTCTCGACCACTGTGGGGGGAAAGTTGTGGTCCTTGAAGAACTTGGACATCTGGGATGTGCGGGAGTGGAATGCCTCATCATGGGAGCAGATGCGGCGGAGGCGGAGGAATTGGGAATAGGGAATGGAATTTTTGCAGGAGGGTGGGTGGGAGGAGGTGTATTCTAGGTTGCTATGGGAGTCGGTGGGCTTGAAATGGACATCAGTTACAAGCTGGTTGCCTGAGATGGAGACTGAGAGGTCCAGGAAGGTGAGGGATGTGCTGGAGATGGCCCAGGTGAACTGAAGGTTGGGGTGGAAGGTGTTGGCAAAGTGGATGAACTGTTCGAGCTCCTCTGGGGAGCAAGAGGCGGCGCCGATACAGTCATCAATGTACCGGAGGAAGAGGTGGGGTTTGGGGCCTGTGTAGGTGCGGAAGAGGGACTGTTCCACGTAACCTACAAAGAGGCAGGCATAGCTGGGGCCCATGCGGGTGCCCATGGCCACCCCCTTAGTCTGTAGGAAGTGGGAGGAATCGAAAGAGAAGTTGTTGAGGGTGAGGACGAGTTCAGCTAGGCGGATGAGGGTGTCGGTGGAGGGGGACTGGTCGGGCCTGCGGGACAGGAAGAAGCGGAGGGCCTTGAGGCCATCTGCATGCGGAATGCAGGTGTATAGAGACTGGACATCCATGGTGAAAATGAGGTGTTTGGGACCAGGGAATTGGAAGTCCTGGAGGAGGTGGAGGGCATGGGTGGTGTCACGGACGTAGGTAGAGAGTTCCTGGACCAAAGGGGAGAAAATGGAGTCCAGATAGGTGGAGATGAGTTCCTTGATTTCCCTGGTTAGTCTTGATTGGATTACCCCCTTCCTAGAATCCGTGATCATTGCTGGAATATATCTCTGCTGTGAGCCGTGTACAAATTTCTTAAATGTCTGCCATTGTTGCTCAGCCATATTTGCAGCTAAACTCCTTTTCCAGTCCGCTCCAGCTTGATCTGCACTTATTCCTTTTTAAGTTGGCTTAAGCTGTGCACAGTACTTTCTGATTCATGTTCCTGTCATTCAAACAGAATGTTAAATTCTACAATGTTATGGTCACTGTTTTCTGGGAGATCTTTTACTCTGCTATTGTTTATTAAAGCAGCCTCATTTGACATACCAGAATCACAACCTGACCCCCAATTGGATCCAGAAAATATTATTAATTACATCTCGGAAACTGTCCTGAATGCACTCTGAGTTCTTTCTTATGGCTACCTCGGCCAATCTAACTATACCAATCTACTTGAATATTAAAGTCACCCAAGATTAATGTACTCCCTTTATTACATGCCCTCATTATCACTTGATTCGTTCTCTGTCCCACCTGATGGGAATTATTAAATATGTCTATCGACCACCCCTACCAGTGACTTTTTCCCTTTTTATATAGAATGAGGATGTTATATGTTCTGATGAGTGTCAGGAAAAACATAGCACAAAGTAGTGTGCAGCCATGAATGGTCATGGTCATGAACACAAACTTTATGTAAGTGTGGAAAATGTTCACAAGAGTAGAAGCAAGGACCTATCACAACTTTGCACACAGTGAACTCCTCAACGATGTTCTATGTCTTGGTTTTACTCATAAAAGTAAAGATTGAAGGATGTCTACAATTTGCTGCTATCAGAAAGTTTCTTGGAGATGAGCAATGCCTCATCAGTATAACTTTTACCTAACATTGAGATGTAGGAAGAGGTTGCTTAATTTGGACATGGTCCATGAGGCAAGGTCCTACAGCTAAAATGATGTGATGGAAGTGTATATATGAATACACACACACACACACATATATATATGCCTACAGATGTGAAAATATATTTACAACGATGGGTCACCTACATTTCCTTAGTGTGTTGTTTTTCCTTGCCCTTCAACCACATCTAGATCTATTAGCAATCCTGGATTCGGTAGGAGTGGAAGCAGTCTGTTCTGTAACAGAGACTGTTGATCTCAGTGATTTGAGCCACTGAGGATCTTGTTACTACAGGGACCAGACATGCTGAATGTATCCTGCCCATTGCTGCTCATCCTTCTTGGCTGCTACTCCCTTAGCGTTTCAAGTTACAGGAAAGGAGGGCTGCATTCATTTGGTGTATTCTTAGAAGAATAAGGAAGAACGTGGAGGCTTTAGAGAGGGCGCTGAGGATGTTTACCAGGATGCTGCTTGGATTAGTGGATATGATCTATAAGGTTCGGCTAGAAAAACTCGCGTTGTTTTCTCTTGAGTGGTGCAGGCTGAGGGGAGACTTGAAAAAAGTCTATAAAATTACGAGATGCATAGATAGGGTTGACGGTCAGAATATTTTTCCCAGTGTTAAAATGTCTAATACTAGGGGGCATGCACTTAAAGTTACAGGGGGTAAGTTCAAAGGAGATGTGACAGGCAAGTGTTTAAACAGAAGGTCTGTGAAATGAGAAATGTACTGTCAGGGGTGGTGATTGAGGCAGATACAGTAGGCGCATTTAAGTGACTTTTAGGTAAGCACATGAATATGCAAGTAATGGAGGGATATAGATCAATGGCAGGCAGAAGGGTATAACGTGGGCTAAAGGGTCTGTTCCTGTGCTATACAATTCTATGATAATAAAATGTGAGGCTGGATGAACACAGCAGGCCAAGCAGCATCTCAGGAGCACAAAAGCTGACGTTTCGGGCCTAGACCCTTCATCAGAGAGGGGGATGGGGAGAGGGAACTGGAATAAATAGGGAGAGAGGGGGAGGCGGACCGAAGATGGAGAGTAAAGAAGATAGGTGGAGAGAGTGTAGGTGGGGAGGTAGGGAGGGGATAGGTCAGTCCAGGGAAGACGGACAGGTCAAGGAGGTGGGATGAGGTTAGTAGGTAGCTGGGGGTGCGGCTTGGGGTGGGAGGAAGGGATGGATGAGAGGAAGAACCGGTTAGGGAGGCAGAGACAGGTTGGACTGGTTTTGGGATGCAGTGGGTGGGGGGGGGAAGAGCTGGGCTGGTTGTGTGGTGCAGTGGGGGGAGGGGACGAACTGGGCTGGTTTAGGGATGCAGTAGGGGAAGGGGAGATTTTGAAGCTGGTGAAGTCCACATTGATACCATATGGCTGCAGGGTTCCCAGGCAGAATATGAGTTGCTGTTCCTGCAACCTTCGGGTGGCATCATTGTGGCACTGCAGGAGGCCCATGATGGACATGTCATCTAGAGAATGGGAGGGGGAGTGGAAATGGTTTACGACTGGGAGGTGCAGTTGTTTGTTGCGAACTGAGCGGAGGAGTTCGCAACAAACAACTGCACGTCCCAGTCGTAAACTCTTCATCTTCGGTCCGCCTCCCCCTCTCTCCCTATTTATTCCAGTTCCCTCTCCCCATCCCCCTCTCTGATGAAGGGTCTAGGCCCGAAACGTCAGCTTTTGTGCTCCTGAGATGCTGCTTGGCCTGCTGTGTTCATCCAGCCTCACATTTTATTATCTTGGAATTCTCCAGCATCTGCAGTTCCCATTATCTCCTATACAATTCTATGTTCTGTGTTCTAAATCTTTGAGGGCCTGTGTGAAGTGTGTCCTCCATCTGGATGCCTGCTGAAATGAACATCTTTTCTTGAGAGGGAGGGACAATCTGAGGGAAGTCGAAGCCACTCACCCACCACTCCCCTTTCCCTGTGCATTTGATGCTGAAGGACAATGTCTAACGTGATGGGGTATGAATCTGTGAGCATTCCGAGCAGCCACTGAGTTTTCTATCAATGGAGACAATGAGATATATGCATGTGGAGCCAGCATGGTGTTGGTAACCTTGGTAGACACGTACAACCTTCAGTCCAAGTCTTGGGCAAATCTGCCTGCGGGACCTATGAATCTCTATCTTTTCACAAAATTATTAATGGCCAACACCATGGGAGAGTCACCTACTGCCCATCTTCTCAGGCTAAGCAAGTACCTGGTCTCAGGCAGTCCTCTGAGTGCCAGAGACCGAGGCATTTCTTCCTCAGCCAGCTGTAGAGATGTGTGAGTGATGAGCTAACCTGAATGTGCGTCCAAACCTAAACTAGAAACATAACCCACTAAAGTGAAAGCTGGTGGGGGATGCAGGAAGAATTCATGCTGGCTCATCCTATCAGCAGTCTATGGCTTCTACCTCAGAGATGGAAGAGCTGATGCGCTGAGTGACTGGTCACTTTGGGGAAAAGGTTGCAATAAATGCTGAACAAAAACAAAATTGCTGGAAAAGCTCAGCAAGCCTGGCTGCATCTGTGAAGATAAAAACAAAGTTCACATTTTGGATCTGGTGACCCTTCCTCAGAACTCCCCGCGTAAGAGAAGACAGGCCATTTATTATGTAGTCGAGGTGGAAGACTGAACATCTTAAGAATAGATTCACAGTGGTGGTAAAGGAAGAGCAGCACAGCAGGAAAAGCAGCACAGCAAAGATAACTTGGTTGCCTTGGCATGGAGTTCTCAGAATCCCCATACGCATAGTTATAGACCACTCCAGTCATTTGAAGGAACTCTCCCACAGAGGAGCTGAGGACACACATATTGGCCACCCTGTTTCCCGTTTTTGCTCTCTTGGCCCAGCCTTGTGACTCTTTCTCCCATAATAAGACAAAAGAAAGGATTGAGTGAGATGAAAGTCAATGAAAGTACTGTTGGCACTGGGGCAGGAGCAACTGGGGAGATTTTGGTGTATTCCTAGTGAGAATAAAGAGGAAGTATAGAGAGCAAGAAGCATGAGCAGTTTGGGGCGTGAGGTGGATGAGTGAGTGAGTGAGTGTGTGTGTGGGTGCATGTGTATGCTTGTAGTACAGAGTTACAGTGGTTGTGAGGTAGCAAAGAGACTTACCCTTGTAGAACACAGAAGGCCATTAACCATCTTATGACATTGCTGGGTCTCTCTTTTCACCCTGATGACTGCACTGGCCAGATGGCTATCTCTGTCCAGGTTGACTATATCAGGTGGCATGGTCTTCTTTGACCAAGTGGAGGAAGGACCTTCCCCTTTTGTTGACAATACTTTCTGGGTCATGTCCTTAGTAATGATGATCGAGCACCATAGAGGAAAGTGCAATTCTTGGTTTGCAGCATTTGGAGTGATGCACAGGCTTAAACATTACACCAATAGTATGAACGCAGAAGGGGCATGGCAATAATGAGCACTTCCGCTTTTTCTATGATGCACTTGCACAGTAAGTCCGCATGGAGCCCAGAGCATAATTAGTGAGGTGAGCAGTGGAAGATTGTGTGAGAAAAGTTGACAGGAAACTGTGAAATTCCTGAAAATAACACCTAGCCAGAAGATCGGACAAGACAGACCATGTCATGAATCTCCCCATAAGGCCTTTGCAGACGCCAGCTTGAGAACCCACTGGTGTGAGATAACATATTTGCAGTTTAGGGGCAATAAGTCAGGAAAATTCAGAGGGGTCATGGTTACATTGATCTCAGCCATATGTCAATGGTGAATGGTAGTACTGATATGTTGAAAATGTCTCTGTAGGATTGAGCTTTTTTTAAAATTAAATGTCTATAAATGAACAAATTGTAATTGAAGGAAAGCAGTTCATTCTGTGAAGTAGTCTTGGCAAGTAAAATTATCTTTAAAAAAGCAATAAGTCTTGCTATCCTTACATCTTTTTTGAGATTGTGTGGCAATTTTCTTTGTTAGGGAACGGGTGCCAGCTTTGTTCTTTTCTTTTCCGGGTATTGTAACAGATGGGGAATGATTATCAGTTGTTTCTGCAAAGTAGAATTTGTATGCACAGAAAATATATTTCCTTTTATTTTTATTTGCGTGTGGTTACCTTGCTTTTCTAAGGATGTTAAGCGTGAATTGACATGTTTTGCTCAGGGGAAAATGCTATGTCACTTAATTTAGCTCCAGGCACCAGTCTCCAGAAATTTTAATTAAAAAACTTCTGGGCATTTCCAGTGCAGCCTGCATGGTCAGCCCTAACTGTATCAACAATAGGGCAGGTGTTCCAAGCATGTGCTAGGAAATGGAATAGCTTATGGTATGGCATTGAGGTAATGCCTTTGGAGTGATAAGCCAGAGGCCTAGGCCAAGGCTCTGGGGATATGTTCAAATCTTGCCACAGCAGCTGGTGAAATTTAAATTCGTTTATAAAATCTAGAATATAAACATGGCCTCAGTACGGTGACTATAAAGACATCATTGACTGTTGTAGAAACCCATGCAGTTTGCTAATGTCCTTACCTGGGCTGGCCTATGTATGACTCCAGGCTTAGACTCTGAAAACATCTAGGAAGTAAGGCAATTGGTAATAAATGCTGACGTTGCCAGTGATGTCCAAATCTCTTGAACAAATAAAGGAAAAAAAACATTTTTCATGCTGATTTGGCAACCAATGAAGCATTGGAAAATAGGAGTCAATATCTTTGCTTAATAAATCGCAACTGAACCTATGTTCAATTGCAAGAGGAAACACATTAACTCCCTTTAAAGGATCACCATTCAAATTTCAGATAAAGTGTTTTTTTACGTGAGTGAAGGTGCTGTGCCAGTGTTATCACAGAATTAATAAACATTTTTCTATTCATGAGGGAGTGGTGCTCTATTTTGTTAAGAGGGTGAGTGAAGTTGGGAGACCTGTCAGGATTAAACCTGTTTTCAGTGATGAAAGCTATAGTTGCAATCCAACTTTGAAATTGAGCATAGGCTTCAGGGAATGGGAGTGGGGAAGCTGAATGTAGGAGGACAAGGAAAAGAAAGATAGGGGCTCTAAACAGAAACCCCTACCCTCAAAATGTCTTTTGAGACCTCTGCTCCTACCTTCACTTCCATCATGAACAGTGTCTAAGATACTTTATTTCAGTAAAGACGTGTTGACTTTGTCATCGTCCATGCCTGGCCACAATCATAGCTCTCATTATCTCGGTCTGAGTTTCTAAGCAGCACTGAGACGTTGTTCAATTAGCAATGGTTCACTGCTTCTTATGGTTATGTGCAAGAGAGGTAAGTGTTTTCTACTGTACTTCAATGAAATGCCTGCTATACTTGAAGATCTGGAGTTATGTGAAATCTGTGAGAGGAGAATGTTCTGCTGCTCCATTGTCGGCTGTCTTCCTTCAGCCAAAACCATCCTATTCCAGTAGCTGCTTTATCGTGAGTACCCTATCTCTTAAAAAGAGCAGGATGCTTTTAAGAAGTGCATGTTTTGCAAGATATCTACATTGCTCGGCCCACTGCTCAATCTGTAGATAGTTAACAGCATGTTTTGCATTGATGACATAGTGCAATCTCAGTGATGAGCAGGCAACATGAAGGTGCCTGGACCAGACATGCGGTAATTGTACATTTCAATTGCTATGCCTGATATGGGATCAAACTGAACTTTTCCCCATATGAGTATGAATGGATGAAGAAAATGAAAATAATGGAATGCCGTTGCAGTGCACCTCAGTTTCTGTCCTCTCCAGTTTAGTCAACTAAATGACTGTTTTGTTCTAGTGCCTTCACACATTAAATTAGACATAATAAATAGTTTAATTATTAATGTTGCATCATCAGTATTAATAGTATAGTTGACACACACCACATGGGTACAATTCAAAATGATCACTAACAAAAATCTTACTGCATTCCTGAGAGCAATTCTATTGGAATGAGAATGGTCCTTCTCCCTTCATAAATGCAACATTATTGTCTAAAGTGAGCAAAATCAAATATGATAAAATTCACATAGAAAGACCTTATGATGTCTCAAAGTACTCCCTTACTTTTGAAGCACTGTTGAAGTGTAGTGACTGTTGCAATATAGAAATTTGCAGTCATGAATTTGTGTACACCAGAGCCACATAGTAATGTTAGAAAGAAAGATTTGCATTTGTATAGCATCTTTCATGAACTCAGGACATCCCAAAGCATATTACAGCCAATTAAGTATGTTTGAAGTGTGTCCACTGTTGTAATGCTGGAAATGTGCAGACAACTTCAACATGACCATGATATCTATTGCATTCCTGAGGGAACAAACCGGTCTGCAGCTTAATGTATTATCCAGAAGACAGTTCCTTTGTCTATTCTTCAGTTCCTCACCACAGAAGCTGAAGTATCAACTTAGATTATTAACTCAGATCCAGACACAGGATTTGAACTCAACCTACTGACTCAGAAGCATTGCATCACTACGCGAAGATTGATAGCAGTTAAAATCCACAGAGATAGTTAATCGGTCAATTGACTGTATTACACATGTTAACCCATTAGATGCCATGTGCTCAAGAAAAATACAATATCTCAAGACCACTGCCTTGTTTGCTTTCTTTCATGCTTCACCATTGTTATGCTGAAAACTCCAATATCAGAGTGATAAGCTCTACAAACATTAGGAATAACTCTTATAGGCATATTATCAGTACGTTTAAAATGAATCCCCAGAACACAATTTTACATGCATAAAATATAGAGCCTTACTCTTTAGGCTTCTCAATAAGGAAAATGTTAGTGCACACTTTTTCATATTGAGTTCCTTTAATTTTCACCAATACAATAAAAGCACATTTTAAACTGACCAAGAGTACTTTCTAATCAGTATGAGTCAGACAAAACTGTAGCTCAGTGGTTAGCACTGCTGCCTCACAGCACCAGGGACCCAGGTTCAATTCCACCCTCAGGCAACTGTCTGTGTGGAGTTTGCACATTCTACCTGTGTCTGCATGGGTTTGCCCCCCCACAGTCAAAAGATGTGCAGGCTAGGAGGATTGGCCATGCTAAAATGACCAATGTTCAGGGATGTGTTGGGTGGGTGCTCTGAGGGTTGGTGTGGACTTGTTGGGCCAAAGGGCCTGCTTCCATACTGTAGGGATTGTTAAAAAAAATGAACCATTCACCACAAGTTTGCATGTTTCCGTCTTGTCTGGTACCTCGACTAGCTGATTTTTCAGTCTCTGCCTCTTCTCTAATCATTATCACACCCACCTGTCTCACAATCTGTACCTTTTCCTAACAGCTTAATCAAGCACATAGACAACTCGGAATTATGCCTATGATCTTAGAACTTATGGTAGTACTTATAAAAAGTAACAAAGGTAAATGAAGCAAATTGGAGGAATAGCATTCATTTTTAAGCTTATCTAAACGATTTGTAGGCTACAAAATGCTGTAAACAATCTTCTAAAGTATTTAGATTTTCATTCGCTTTGCAGAAGAGTGGAACAAAATTAAATTTACATGATAACATGAACAGATCTCTCCACAAAATCACGGTACTAATGGCTGTGAAATCTATATAGTGCTGTGAAGCAATGTAATTAAAACACTGACTGATGTTAGAACTGAAGAAGAAACGAATCATTCTTGGATGAAAAGTAAGTCCCAAAACAGAAGGATTGGCTAGGTGGCTTCTAGAAGAAATTTGGTAACAATGGGCCAGCAACAGCAGAGGCTTTGGGATATTTGGCTGCCACTGAAATACACTTTGTTAAGTATCTGATGTCATCATTTTAAAAAGAGATTGTTGACTTGCTCGCCGAGCTGGCTTGTTTTTGTTCCGACGCTTTGTCTCCATGCTTGGTAACATCATCAATGAGGCCTCCAATAAAGCAATGTTGTTCTGCTCCGCTTGGAATTTATACTGTCCCATCTGTCTTAGTCAGTCGTGTCATTTCCTATTTTGTTCTTACAGGTTTGTACATGGGATCCAATTCTATATGTTTGTTGGTTGCATTATGGGTCGACAACCATGCCTCTAGGAATTCCCGTGCAGGTCTATGTTTGGCTGGGGCTACTACGGCTAACAACGTCACTTCATCAGAGACCACCCTGATGATGTTACCTAGCATGGTGATGAAACATCTGAACAAAAACAAGCCAGCTCAGCGAGCAAGTCAACAACCTCCCCTGCTACCCCAGCTACAAATCTTTGCAAAAACCTTGAAGATTATGATTTGTTTTAAATAATTCAAAGATTAACAGTTGGCTCAATTACTCTACCAGAATGGTTCAAGCCATCATGGAAGGTTAATCTATTATTATATGAAAAAAATCAAAACAAATTGACCTCCAAATTATACAATATAATTGTACAAAATTGTGTTACTTGTGTACATAAAAATATATACCCCTCTATTATGTGTTATTAAAATACTCAACAAAGGAATTTCTTACAAATCATGACTCCACACTAAAATATATTAGATTTATCTTCTACATCTCAGCCTCCAGCCATGATGTTGCTGAGCAGCTGGAAAATCTGATTTTGGCATGCACAGTTACTGACAGTTACAAACTAATTGCTCAGAACTCCCAATCTAATATGGCAAGCCGCATACTTCCAGTATGGAATGTCCATTACATTGGACTTTGTTAAATGGGTACAGCACAGTTCAATTCTTAGGTGCTTATGTCTTGATTTTGTGTCATTGAGTATATACTGAGTTAAAAAACCACTGCCTTTCCAATTGTGTAGCTCAGCCTCACCCAAGGAAATGCATTTAATCATTGAACAATGGAGAATGGAAAGGAAATTCTCAAAATTTCTGGATGCAAGAAGTTTTCAGTGATAAATAATTTATCAGCCCTGTAAGAATTCAGAATTCAAACTGGACTTCAATGTTAACATCTTTATGATAGGAACAGAGAATTTGATACATACATGTATATACAGAAATATTCACTTGAATGAAAACATTGAAAACAAAAGCATTACCCAGGTACCTCAGGGGTAAATGGACTGATCGGGACAGATAATGATATAAATTAGAGCCAATTAAATTAGATTCCTTGATCTGGATTGGTTAGCTGAGCTCATGACATCTATGACAGGGCAATGATATTCTAATCAATGCAAGTGGTTTCAGTGCTTGTTTCATGTGTAACCATGCCAGTGTGTTCAGTACAAGGAATTTATTGAAGTGAGCTTAAGATGTCTGTCTGAGTGTGTGTGCCTCATGGTAAAGGTTACACAACTATGGCACTTGTAGATGATTGCATTTCGATCTAAAAAAAGCTCCTTCTTATGAAAATAATTGCAGCACTATCATGTACATTTTAAGTTACCCAAACTACCAAATATATACAATGGTTTTCATGATTTAGCTGTTTGCTATTCCCATCAGTGTACACATATACATTACACATATGACCCTAAAATTGAGGTATCTCCCAATGGTACACATATTGGTCTTTGCCTGTTGAGATGGATTTGTTTGGGATAGATCAGTTTCTTTGATTTATTTGGTGATTGTCTTTGTTGGTCAGCCTTTCCATTTGACTGGGGACAGAGTGAAGATGAAGTGTAGTTTACCAATTGTTTGTGAAACAGACAAATTCTTTGCTCATGAGTTGAGGACCAGGGTCACGTATCACAATGTCTGGGATGCCAAAAGGCTGAAGTGTGCTTTAGACATTAGACAATCTCAGTGATAGTGGTTGAAGTCAGCTGGTAGTCAGAATAGTAATTTACCACGAGAAGGTAATCAGCTTCTGAAAGTGTAAAGAGATCTAATGTCAGCATCATTTTTAACCTCACTGGAATATCATGTCATTCTCTAATTTGCTTACCTTGATATTCACTACAAGTTGGCTGATGTGGTTCTTGATTTCATCGCTCATGTTTGGCCAGTACAACACATCATTTGCCCTCGTCAGACTCAATACAATTCCTTGGTGGCCTACATGATACACTTTAGCATCTCTGTTCTTAAATCCTTAGAAATAATGGCTCTTTTTCCTTTGTATAATATGCCATCTTGCACTGTCAAGTCATCTCTGTGTGTCCAATAATCTCTTGATGCTTTTGGGCCACCATTTCATTATCACTCCCTGAAATACTTCAAGATTTGCATCTTGTTGGTTAATTTGCTTAATATGAGAGAGATGATTGTCTGTTATATTCAATATCTCTGCTGGACTGATAACTTCAAGAGGAATGACAAGCAGCCACTTTATGTTGAATTTGGAAGATTTCATACTCTGTTGTAGCCTCTTATATTTTCTTGATGGGGAGACTTTGTTCTGCAATGTACATTGGCTTCCCTTGCTTGTAAGTTACATTCTTTGAAGGCACTTTGAAGCAGATAGTAGTGACTTGAGAAAAATGCTTTGAACCGTCATTTCGTTGGACTCAGCTGTCAATTTGTATCTTCCAACTAGGTTTTGATGAAAATGATTACAAGCAAAAACAATAGCCAGACATTCTTTCTCGATATGAGCACAGCATTGTTCCAACTATGTTAACACCTCAGATGTAAATGCAACTGTTTATCTGTTATGCATAAAGGTTGCTCAAGCTTCTGTCTCGTTGTCTTCATATTGCAGGTTGACTTCAGCGTGTATGTAATTGCACTCTAGTACTGGTGTTGCCATCATTAGATGCTTGATTTTAGTGCATGTTGTTTCTTGTTCTTTGCCCCAATACTATGGTACTTCCTTGGCAGTGAGTTTCCTAATGGTTCACAGTCTGATGACAAATTGGGATAAATCCAATAAATTGTTCCACTGTTTTTATATCACTGCTACAGCTCATACTTTCTCAAGATTGAACAAAGACCTTTTCTGTCAATATATGACCTGTGTATTTGATTCCAGTCATCTTTAACTGTAAATTCCATTACAGTTCCATTTCACATTCACCTAATGAGGTCTGTCGAGCAGTTGCATGCACTAGATGTTGATCGTGGTCAGCAATGGCTTCTTCAGGTGTGACTCAGCATCCATAAACTACCACCATAGCTTCCATTACAGAACATCTCTAACTATTTAACGTTATCTGAGTTAATCTAATAGAGGACAGCCGAGAGACTTCGTTGAAGAGCATTCTAGGAGATTTCGGCTCAGTCACCATGTGGAGTGAGCAAGAACTCCTCCCCCGCTCCCCCTGCACCCCAGGTTATAAGCAACAGGAAGGGCATCCAATAGAGGATGGTGGAGAGACTTGCTGAGGATCATTCCAGGATGGTGTCTGAGAGCCTTGCACTCCTCAGGGGTATGATTTCCAACATGCACAATGGTGGGGGGAGTTAGCAGGGATGGTGGGAGATGGTGGGGGTGCTGATGGGAGGTGGATGCCTGTCTCATCAGCCTGGACCTGGAGAAGGCCTTTGACAGGGTGTCGCACATGTACACATGAAATGTGATTTCCAAAATGGGCTTTGGGAAGTGTATTTACAACTGGATCCAACTTCTCTAACACCAACATCGTCAGCGCAATCTCAATCAATGGGCGAGAATCAAAGTTTCCCGATCAGATTCTGACTGAGGCAGGGCTGCCCACTCTCTCCTACCATTTTGTCTCTTGTATAGAACATTGCTGAGCTATCAGGAAGGATTTGAGCCTGAGAGGAGTGACTCCAGTGGAGGCCAGCAGGTCACAGCCTCCCTGTACATGGATGATGTCACCATTTTCTGCTCAGACCTGCTGCCAGTGCGCAGACACATGAGCATCTGCGACCAGTTCAAACTGGCCTTGGGAGCCAAGGTAAACAGAGGCAAGAGCAAGGTCTTGTTCTTTAGGAACTGGGCCGACTGATCCTTCATTCGCTTCACCGTCAGGACAGATTACCTGAAGGTGCTGGGCATATGGGTTGGAGGGGCTGGATGCACAAAATCTTGGCAGGAGTGTATCACCAAAGCGAAGCAGAACCTGGTCCTTTGGGAGCACCGCGCCCTCTCCATTGTGGGTAAAAACTTGGCCATCAGGTGTGAGGGGGTGTCAATTGGGAGGAGCTGTAATCAGGTTTAGATTAGATTCCATACAGTGTGGAAACAGGCCCTTCGGCCAACAAGTCCACACCGCCCTTTGGAGCATCCCACCCAGACCCATCCCCCTATAACCCACACACCCCTGAACACTACAGGCAATTTAGCATGGCCAATCCACCTAGCCTGCACACCTTTGGACTGAGGGAGGAAACTGGAGCACCCGGTGGAAACCCATGCAGACACGGGAAGAATGTGCAAACTCCACACACACAATTGCCCGAGGCTGGAATCGAACCCGCGTCCCTGGCGCTGTGAGGCTGCAGTGCTAACCACTGAGCCACCGTGCCGCATTGCCATTTCTGATAATCATTGCCTAATGACGTATTTTCAAGCATTTTCAGGTTTACACTATTTAGACACTAAAGAATCCTTGTTTCTGTGACACTTTTAAACAGTGGCAAAAAGAAATTCAGAAAGATGCCACGTTATGATTTCAGAGGACTGTGACACTTAATTTTAAGGCAGTACCTTTGATTATTTGGCATTAATTTACTGCATATTTCATTTATAGACATGGGTGAAAGAAACATAAATAAAATGAGTGTTTAACCATTTCAAAATGATCAACCACCTTGTAGATTTATTCAGATAATCCAGGAGGTTTGAGGAAGGCTTGAAATGTAAGGATTTGCAAAGAATAGTACCACTGTACCCTCCTCAAGTGCTTGTAATCTCAAACAACCCCATTTCATCCACTCAATGGTATATAACGTTATGCATGTATTTTATGTAGAGCATTCAAGAATTTAAATACTACAAGGCATGTGCCTCGTTACCCTCATTTGCTTGGAATAATACAGGGAAATCTCACTGACCCTGAAACAAAATTCCAATCTCCCCATGTGATGTAGAAACATCAATTTATTTCTTGTCTCTCTTACTTAAAATTGGTTATCTTTCAGCTGACAGCAGCTTAAGTTAAACTTTTGTTGTATGCATGCATTCCTGATTGCTGGTTTGTCAAAACAGTACTTCCATTCCAGGCAACAATTTGTAGTCAAATGTGAATAAAGCAGAAATGGTTGCAACAGTCCACTTCAGCAATGTATTAAAATTTAAATTTGAGAGAAAAATTTATGTTTGATTTTGCATAAAGCAGTCCATGTTCACTTCTTCTGCATTTAAAAATGCCAAGAATGCCTTTTGTTCCTGAAGCATCACACAATCTTTCAGTTTGTTAAATAGTTCTTTGAATGAGTTGAAGCTTACAGTACTCTTTTATCTGCACGCTTAATTCTAAGTGTTGGTGGTGGAGGCATCAATACTGGAAACACTGTGGCTAGTTCCAAATCTAGAACATAAACAGTCAATTTCTTGGAGTAGATCTATTTCGCTTGGCCCTATCAAGTCAGCCTCAAAATCTTCTTTCTCCCAGGGTATTAAAACTGACGTCTGTCTTGCTGTATTTTGATGCGGCTCTTCGCAAATACCAGCTTCACTGGTTAGTGCTTGTTTTGGCTCCTTTAGTTTGGCTGAATTGTTTTGCTTCTGGTCTGATTCCTGGCTGGAGGCTATAGTTGCCACCGAAGTTTTAAAAGATGAGTCACTCTTGAGTTTAGGAAAATGTGTCAACTCATCAACAAACACACGGGAGCTTTCATAAGGTGAAGCCTCAAAGGTGAGCGGGCATTTATCAACATAAAATGATTTACTGGGAGATGGCGGAAGGGGCCGTCTATGGACAACTGTATCATCTTGTCCCAAGTGCCAACTCAGATGATCACCATATCGTTCACTGAATTCAGAAAGGTTTCCCTCACTTGGAGTATTGGACTTGTTTGCAGCTTTGTAACTGATATCATCCATTGACTTGAAGAAATCAAGGCTTTTTGCAATACACAGCTTTCCTTGATCTGAACTGTGTGTACTGAGGGTATCTACGGTCTCTCCTAACAGATCCATCTGCCCTTGAGATTGTGGATCTTGTTCGGTCTGTTCAGAATCATCACTTTCGTCAATATAGGCACACACTTCTCCACTGTCTTCAGATGATATCTTGCTCGCTCTGTCTGCGTCATCTGCATCTAGTGGCGAAACAACCCCAGCATCCGATGACGATTGAGGGTGAATCCGTTTACGTTTAGTGGCCGGAAGCCGGTTCTGTAAAAGATCAGAGTTTGATCGCCTTTGCAGGTTTGCGGATAGACACTCATTATGATGCAGGTCTTCATCTTCAGTTGATTCCTTCTGTTTTAACGTGCTCTTCACTTCTTTGATCCCCATCTTAGCTTGGTTCTTAGCAAATTTGTACGCTGTTTTCATGGCAGGATTTGCTTTCGTCATCACTGTATTTGTCAAAGCTCCACCTTTCTTGACTGTGTGCATTCATTGCTGGTAAGATTTTGAATTTCCTCCACTATAGCCTCCTGCGGCTATCGCATCTTCGAAAACATCAGAAAATCCTTTCCCTGCATTTAACTTTTCCAACCTCCCATCGATAAACTGTTTGAAGAGCTGAAGTTGTACTGCGTTTTGAGGCAACTGTTTCATAATGCTGGACCGATGTGCAACGTAGCTCTCCTCGCAAAATGTGATCGGCTCTCCAGTGCTAAATTTACTGGAGGTAACGATAATACGTCGCTCATGCAGCATACTGGCATAAAGTTGCAACATGTTGTTGACATCCACAGCAACAAAATATTCAGTCATGTTTCTACTTTCAGGTATTGTGGGCAGTCTACTTGTATCAGGGGTAATGAAGTATAAACGCAGACTGAGATTGACCGGAGTATTTGGCACTGGTACATCGTGTTTATACAAAGTTTCTAAAATAGAGTTAGTCCACATTTGACAAGTGGGAATTGCTGAAAGACCTGTTGATGAGAGTTCAGGACCAGTGTGTTCCAGTAAGGTGGAGGGACAAGGATGGCAAGGTAAGGGATACTTGGATACTGAGGGAGGTTGTGAATTTAGTCTAAAGGAAAAAAAGAAGCATATAGATCAGACAGGACCCATGAGGAATATAAAGAAAGCAGGAAAGAACTTAAGCAGGGAATTAGGAGAACAAAAAGGGGCATGAAATCACCTTGGCAAGTAGGATTAAAGAGAGTTCCAAGGCATTAAAAACAAGAAGATAACTAGAGAGAAGGTAGGGCCACTCAAGAATAAAGGAGGGAACTTGTGCTTGGAGGCAGAGGGTGTGAGCGAAATCCTAAATAAATTCATTGCGTTAGTATTCACCCAGGAGAAGGAATGTGGAGGATTGTGAGATTTGTGTAGAGCGTGCTAATATGCCAGGGCATTTTGAGATCAAGAAGCAGCATTGGGTCTCTTGAAGGGCATTAAGGTGGATAAGTCCCCAGGCCCAGAGATATCAACTTCAGGTTTTGAGAGAAGCAAGACAGGAGATTGCTGATGTCTTGACCAAGATATTTGTATCCTCCTTCACCACAGGAGAGGTCCTAGAAAACTGGCAAGTAGACAATGTTGTTCCTCTATTCAAGAAAGGAAATAGGGACAATCCAGGAAACTATAGACCAGTGAGTCTCACATTGGTGGATGGGAAGCTATTGGAGAGAATTCTTAGGGACAGGATTCACACACATTTGGAAAAACATGTCCTAATTAGGGACAATCAGCATGGCTTTGCGTGGGGCACCCTGCTTGATCAATTTTTTCGAGGAGGTGACGAAGGTAGTCAATGAGGGTAGAACAGTGGATTTTGTCTACATGGACTTTAGGAAGGCTTTTGAAAAGGTCCCTCATGGTAGGCTCATCCACAAAATTAAAATGCATGGGATCCAACATGACTTGGCCATGTGTTATGCAGGGATCTGTACTGGAACCTCTGCTATTTGTGATATACATAAATGACTTAGGTGAAAATGCAGATGAATGGGTTAGTAAGTTTGTAGATATTACAAAGACCATGGAGTTGTAGATAGTGTGGAAGATTGTCAAAGGATACAGCAGGATATAGATCAGTTGCAGATATGGGTGCAGAAATGGTAGATGGAGTTTTATCCAGGTAAGTGTGAGGTGCTGCACTTTCGGAGATCAAATGTTAAGGCAAAGTATACAGTTAATGGCAGAAGTCTGAACAGTATTGATGTACAGAGGGATCTTGGGGTTCAAGTCCATAGCTCCCTGAAAGTGGTAATGCAAGTAGATAGCGTGGTAAAGAAGGCATATTGTATACTTGCCTTTATTGGTCAGAGAATTGAGTACAAAAGTCAGGATCTCATGTTGCAGCTTTATAAGATTTTGGTTAGGCCACACTAGGCCACACTGCATTCAATTCTGGTTGCCACATTATAGGAAGGGTGTGGAGGCTTTGGACAGGGTGCAAAAGAGGTTTACAGGATGCTGCCTAGATTGGAGGGAATGAACTATAAGGTGAGGCAAGAAAAACTTGGGTTGTTTTCTCTGGAGTGGCAGATGCTGAGGAATGACAGTCAGAACCATTCTCCCAGTGTTGAAATGTTTAAAATTGAGGAATGCGTTTAAGGTGAGAGGGGAAAAGTTTAAAGGAGATGAGAGGGGCAAGTTTTTTACACAGAGTGGTAGGAGCATGGAACACACTGCTGGGGTAGTGGTGGAAGTAGAAAGGATAGGGACAGTTAAGAGACTTTCCGATAAGCACATGAATATGCAGGAAATGGAGGGATATGGATCAATGGCAGGCAGAAGGGATTAGTTTAATTTGGCGTCATGTTTGGTACAACATCGTGAGCCAAAGGTCCCATTCCTGTGCTGTACTGATCTATGTTCTATGTTTAATATCCTTTTGGTAATGGTATTTAGTAAAGGGTATGTGTAGCCAACTGTAACTCTCAAAGGGCATCACGAACGCGGTTAGAAAACTGCTCCTTTCATTGAGCTTCACTTGCCAGTCATGAACCTTTGCTTCTTGGGTGATGAAGATTTTCACATTTGCATGTTGTGGCAAAATCCCTTTGACTGTAGCATGGGTTGTGATATCACTTCAGGGCTCTATTTCAATCCTTTGGGTTGATTCATACTCTCAATTTTCCAGGTTGTTTCACTGCCAAAATGCAGCAATCCACACTGTAGGAGCTGTCAGATTCTTGATTACTCCCTTTTTCCGGGCTCCTCCCTCTTGTGTTTCAGCCTGGCTTTGCGGGAATTGGTTTTCCGTTCTCATCTGCTTCAAGGTGATATTCTCCTGGAAGACAGCCTTGCCTTGCAAATACATCAATGTACTCCTCTGCCATTTCTTCTACATCAATGGTTTAGTGTACTGTGACGTGTGACAAATGTCTTTGGTACATTGAGGCTTATCACTCCAAGCTTTAAATTTGCCTTGTTGAAATAAGTGTCATATGCTATCTATCTATGATCCGGAACTCAAGATCCTCGATCATTTTGTTGCAACCATTCACAAAGTAACCTGTCCTCTTGGCAAGATGATGGTGCCATGATATAGCCTTAACCTTATTTTGAGGGTTTCCTTAATTTTTGGATCACCGCATTTAACCACTTCCTACAGGTCAATGAGGTCATGATGCACCAATATCTATCTGATACTTCATGTTGACTTGATGTTTTCCTTGTGCAGTCTTCATTCCCATAGTCACAAAGCATGTATCACTCAATAACTTGACTAAATCAACCTACTGACTGATGTAGAGTGATTCATCAGAACCTTCAGCTGACATATCTCCAATGGCCTTCTGCACTTGCTTCTTTTTAGCCATACATGTGTTTACAATGATTCGGCTTCTTGCAGTGAAAACACAGCTTTCTCCACAATGGCCATGCCTCTTCTTCTTTGCATTATGTCCTCTCTGGTACTTTCAAACTGCAATTTTTCTGTAATTGTTCTGTCCTGTCTACCTAGAGTATCTATCAGTGCAATGCTGGAAACCTAGTTTGTTTTGCCATTAATATCCTCAAGCTACAAATTCACAGCCTCAGCACGTCTGCACTTGTCAATTCTCTCTGGAATGTAAGTTTCTCTTGTCTCAGTTGGTGTGTTTTCACTTCTGCATCTCTTATGACTAATACAATCCTGTTTAAGGGGATCATCTTTATTTTGCAACTATTCATAGGTTTCTGCAAGCTGAGTTAATGATGGTACATATTAATCAATGATCTGTTTGTACATTATTCCCTCATTTTAAATATGTGTTGTTTTTCTGTAACATTCACTTAATGCTCAAAGCATGTCTCCAAAGTTTATAAAATTTCTGCCTTTTTTTTCTGCTCTGCAGCAAGATTTAGAGTGGAATATGTTTTGAAACAGTGATAAAAGTATAGTCACTTGTAACCATTCTGTGATAATAAAATGTGACGCTGGATGAACACAGCAGGCCAAGCAGCATCTCAGGAGCACAAAAGCTGACGTTTCGGGCCTAGACCCTTCATCAGAGAGGGTCTTCATCATGATGAAGGGTCTAGGCCCGAAACGTCAGCTTTTGTGCTCCTGAGATGCTGCTTGGCCTGCTGTGTTCATCCAGCCTCACATTTTGAGGCCTTGTTATCACATAGCTAGCCATTACACACTATCTATTGTTAGGCACTAACAGTCTCCGTTAACAGCTGTTGACCCTCTTCGCAAGATTGTTATCAACGGTTTTGTCTATCCAACTACTCTGCTCTCTACTGGGCTCTACCCTTTATCCTGTTTACTCCCTACACCCTCCCCCCTCCCTATCTTCTGCACATAAACCAACATTTTCATCGGTTCTGAGGAACAGTCACCAGACCCAGAATTTTAACTCTGATTTTTTTTCTACACAGATGCTGCCAGACCTGCTGAGCTTTTCCAGCAACTTCTGTTTTTGTTCCTGATTTACATCATCTGCAATTCTTTCAATTTTATTTACCCGATAAGAGATATTTGGGGGATGCAACTCCTGTGGAGGAGGAGAGAAATAGGAGAAGATTTAGGAGAAAGAGAAAGCTTTGCAAAATGCATTCAGTCCAAATGATTATTTTTGTATGCTTCAAATTTAGCTATACACATTTTCCTCGAGGGTAGTTCTGTGACTCATTGCCAAGAACGTCTTGTAACTGATCATCCAGAAATAATCTTGTTTGCACACATCTCCCCCTGCTGGTTATTCAGCATTGAAGCAGCCACGTACAGTTTTAAATACATTTTCCAAGGTAAGTTCACTTTAACCGAAACCGCTAGTGAGGGGTGTTGCTTCATGGAAGCATAATACAGTGCAGCACTGATGACTTGACTCCTACTCCCTTTAACTGAGACAACTGCACTTTGAGTGTGGAATCACTGAATTCAGCTCAATCTTTGCAAAGCAACTGTACATATTTAGTTCTTTCATGAACGGAAGTCATGCCAACTTAACTATAACTATGCCGGACACTGAGGAATGCTGAAATGCCAACATCGCTGCACAAGTGAGACAGAATCTGACTGTTTCTGTTCACTTGCTTGGTATCTCACTAAGTGCAGATTCAAAGTGGGCGGCATCCCCGAAGTGTTTCTAAGAGAGGGTTCAGTGAACTTAGACATGTCATCGTCAAAGGTTCAGCTCCACAAGTTTCCAACCTTTTTAATGTAATGGCATATAGTGAAATCAGGATGAAATATCTGCTACCTCCCTTCTTCATAGTCCAATCAAATGAAAGGGAAGGATGATTCCATTGATTTACGCATGATTGCCAATTGCTTTAATCGTAACTGTAAAAGGGGGAATTGGATGTATAAACTCTATAAATGAAATGAAAAAGAAATACAGAGCAATAGGAGTAAGGGAGTAGGAATAAATGACGATTCTTTCAAAGAGCTGACTCAGGCATAATGGGTCAAAAGGCTTTCCACTGTGCTGTACAAAAAGAGTTCTCAGCTTTAACACTGGGCTAAGAAGACGTAGAGGCACGACAGGATCCCAGTCAAGGGATGGCAATGAGAGAAACAGCCAGGCTTCATTCAGTGGATCATAGTCCAGTGAAAGGTAAATTTTAGCTTAGGGCAGGAGCGAGTGGCGTGAGAGGGATTTGGATATAAAACACAATCCTATTAGCTTATTGCGCAAGAAGACAGTGGATATTAACAGGAATAATGGTGATAGAAATGTGAGAAAGGATGGGGACTGCAGTGTTGTGGATAAGTTGTAGTTTATGGAATGCAAAAGCTGTGAGAACCGCAATGAGTCAAAAGCCAAGATAAGAAAGGCTAAAGAGTAGGGTGTAATCGGGTGTGAATTAAATTGATTGTTTTCAGTTTTATCGTTTATTTTACGCAGGTTTCATATTATAATTTTAACACGTTTCCTGTGTTTTTTTCCTGAGTAGATTAATGTATTTTTCTTCAAGGTTAGTGCTGTCCTCTTGTGGTTGTTTAGCTGCATTACAGAAAGGGAGTGCTCACTTCAAAACAACAGGCTCAATTTTACTAAAAATCAGTTAAGGATCAATTTTGAGGACTTTCATGAAGGGCTTCCCTTCGTGAGCTGTAGCAAGTTATCTCATGCAATTTTCTACTGCCCACTTCAGTATGGATGCTGCGTGATGCTGTGGTGCTGTGTTTTCATTACTCTTGCTCACCATTGGCGGAAATACTCTCCACTGCCAAGATTTCCGTCTGCGGTGCCCTATTTAGAGACGAGCTGTTTACCGGGACAATCACTGCCAGCCACAAATACCCCTTCACTGCACTGTAATTGGAAAGGAAATGAGAAAGAAAATATTCTGAGGGCACATAGGTGCCATGGTAACACTTCATTGTGAGTGGAAGCAAACACTTTTACTATTTTACATCATTAACTGTCTGATCAGATGTGATCGTAACTACAATTACAAGAATCAAGCTACACAGGTTACCTCATTCTTAGCACTATGCCACGCTAGAATCAGAGTGCTACTCTATCCTTAATACCCAATGTAGCAGAGCATTTTTCTATGGTTCAATGTGGGAGCTTCACATGTTGGAAAGCCTTCAAACTGTTTAAGTCATTCATGTTTATTGAATAACACGAAAAGTAAACAAAGAAAAAAGGTGCATTTATTCCTGGGAACAAACAGGGTGTGACTTAGTTTGAGCAACAGCAAATTTTCAGTCAATGAGTGATCGCTCAGCTCACATCTCTTGGAAGGCAGGTGTCAATTAAGGCTTGTCTAACTTATCGTACCCAACGCCACTTTGCTTTATCACACTGAAGATGATATTTCACCTGCTCAATGTCCTCATCTCCTCCTCCTCAGTAGACTGATTCCCCACTCCAAACTCTTCAACATCCCCTCACATCCCCTCTTTCATCTTCTCCCGTTGTGCAGAGCATATGCTTGGATTATATGCATGGTCTGTCTGGAACGAACTGCAAGGCCCCCTATACCAATCCAAACAATGGAGCTTCATTTTTGGGTAGCCTGTCATCTGCTCCATAATGGCCCTGGTGGAAGAATAGGTTGCACTGTATCAATATTTGACCTCAGCCAGGGAGATGCAGAATGGAGTCACTAGCCGTGGTTGTAGGGGTTAGCCTTTGTCTCTCAGTAGCAGCCTTGGAAGGTATCCAGCCCTTAAAATGAAGTGAAAACATGAAGTTCTCAAAGATAGAGGCATCATGACAGCTCCCAGGGTACCTAGTACAGAATTCAAAGAAGTGGTACAGCAGAACACTTTTTTGTTGATGAAGTCAGTCATGTTATGATAATGATGCTCTCAGCATAATATGTTTACAGTTTATAGTGCCATGCACCTGACGAAAGCCAGCTACATTGGCGATGCCTACCACCTGGGCTACAGCATTGATCTTGTCACGGGAAATGAGATGAAATGTGTGATCTGGAAGAAATTGCATCAGTAACAACCTTGATACATTTGGGGTTGAGAAATTGAGAGATATCATATTGTCGATTCTTGGAAGCTGCTAGGTGCATAAATGTTTAATGTTCCCTTGTTGGCCACTGGGATACGATGGTCATCCATCCCTTCAGGTTGCAAGTTCTGCTTCAGCAGATGGTACAGTTCAGTGCCCTAGAACAGTGTTCTGGCATGCCCACAGGTAGAGGTGGCAGTGCACTCTGCTCATTTAGAGAAAATAACATTGAGGACAATAGACACAAAACATCCTCCTTTCTCTGCATCTTGAGGGGAACTTCAGTGGTGACTTCTTCAAAAAGAGAATATTTGACTGGAGCTGGAGATTGCTTACTGGCACATTTTTTTCTCCTTGATTTTCTGCACCTTTGTTGCATTACAATTGCAGTACTGGTTGTGCTGCTGTGGTTGGATCCATTGGTCTTGGTTCCATGAACCTCTTTGGGGAATATCAGAAACAGAACAGAACTGTGTGAGCAGTCAGCATTTGCATCACATATAATGACAATTTAGTACAGTTCTCCTTACAGTGGGATGTGGTGGATTCTGACAATGAGGACCATGAAATGCCTTGACGTAGACCTTTGACATAGTGGACCTTATTCTGATGTATGCAACAGGAACCAACCCCACATCACCTAAGGAAGGCAGCATTGCATGTAAGTTGTTGTTGGCAAACACTTGCTTCAAAGTGAGAAGAAATCAGCTCTGTGCCTTTGAGACCATAGACTGTCTTTGTGCTTTGTGGTCTGCAGGTCATGTGTGATTATTTCTCTTTCATAGAAATGACTATGATATAATAATCCACAATATGGTCCAAATTGCTTGTGGCCAGGGTTTGTATCCTGCAAGTGGAACTATGATTTTATAATTACAAATGTCTTTAAACTGTACTGTGTAAGTGCCTAATTAATGCAATTTCTCCTTGAGGGGCTTCACATTTCAAAAAAATAGAGCCAATATGCTCAAACTGAAAAAGAAATACTCACTTTGCCTAGATAACAAGGTGTGGAGCTGGATGAACACAGCAGGCCAAGCAGCATCATTGTAGCAGGAAAGCTGAAGTTTCAGGCCTAGACCCTTCTTCAGACCCTTTTTCTGAAGAAGGGTCTAGGCCCACAATGTCAGCTTTCCTGCTCCTCTGATGCTGCTTGGCCTGCTGTGTTCATCCAGCTCCACACCTTGTTATCTCGGATTCTCCAGCATCTGCAGTTCCTACTATCACTCACTCACTTTGCCCACTCCAGATGTGATAGAATTTTTTTTTAATTTCCATTGTGCATTTGCAATGTGGATGAGGATGGAAGACAATACAGGTCATGGTCTGCAGAGTAAATTTCTAGCTCAGCTGTTGATCTAGGTGACTCTCCAAATCTCCACGTTCCTTTCTTCCTTGGATTCCCTGTTAACTCGGCTAAGTGTGACTTCCAGACATATCTGTCCAACTCTTTTGTTTACATCTTCATCTCTCAACATTACCTCCTGAATTCTGTACTTCTTTCTTAGCCATGTCAATCAACCATTGTGCTGAACTGTCCCCTGTTGAAGCTAGGTGGCAGTGACTGGAGACCATAAATGACTACTATGTCCCTGGCAGTAACCCATCTCCTCCAGTGTATTATTGTCACCCTAATATTTCGGGTAGCCCCCGTTGCAATTGTTGTCCCCTCTTTTTAATGAGACCTCCAGCAGCAAGTGGAAATGGCAATGGGGGAGCACTGAGCTGACCAGTTCTCCAGGACTACTGCCGCCAAAGGCATTATGAAGGAGAACAGCTTGAGCAGTCTAATGAACTCTTATGGAGAGAAAGGGTGGTCTTTGGTGGGAGAGGGTTGATGGTAAGGGGTTGCACATGGCACAGGAATTCCCTAGCCCAATGTAATTTGCATGGTCACTATACGTGCATAATGTAATGTGCTCCCTGTTTATCTTTCATTTCCTTACCTGTTTGTAATGGCATGATGCCAGTGGAATAAATAATTGTGCTTCAGAATCTTTGGGCTATCCATGCAAATCCATGCGTTACATTTCTGGCATAGATTGCAATGACACCTAGCAATGAGAAAGATAACTCCTCGACCTGACAGCGTAGGATGACTGCTGATATTGATGACTTCTTTCACAGTTGGAGAGGCGTACTGTAGCCAAAGCAAGGAAGTGACTTCACCACAGTATGGGGTCCCTGGTTCATCAGAGACCTCTAGAAGTAATTGCAATGGATTTTACAGTCCTTCACCCCATTTGAAATGGGGCTGAACACATTCCTGCATTCATAAATGACTTTACCAAGTTCACACAGGCCATTCTCACCCATGTTCAAAAGCCTCAACTACATCAAAGTGTTAACATATAATTGATTTGTGTGCTTCAGTATCCCAAGTTGATTTCACAGTGATCAGGGACACAATTTTGTAATCAGGCTCCCACAGGAACTTCGCATCACCCCTATCATGCAAAGGGCAACAGACAGTATGTATGATTCTACAGCAATCTGCATGGCTGGCTGCACACCTTGGCTCTTGACAGTAAGCAGACAGAACTCAGGCATTGCCTGAGTACCTTCTGGAGCTGGAATAAGCTTAGAATAGCACCTCATTTGTGGGCTACCCTCCATACTATCCCTTCTTTGATGTAACCCTGTCCTTTCTAATAACCATCTCCTTGTGATCACTGTCAGGTTAATGAATGAAAACAACTTACTGGAGAAGGAGGCTCCACAAACATCCCCACTCTCAATAATGCAAGAGCCCAGCATATCAGTGCAAAATACAAAGCTGAAACATTTACAACAATCTTCAACCAGAAGTGGCAAGTGGATAATCCATCTCAGCTTCCTCTAGAAGTACCCAATATCACAAATGCCAGTGTTCAGACAAGTTAGTTCATTCTACATGATATCAAGAAATGGTTAGAGGCATTGGATAGTGCAGAGGCTATGGGACAAGATAACATTCAGCAATAGTGCTGAAGACTTGCACTCCAGAACTTCCCTCTTCCCTAGCCAAAGCTGTTTTAACACAGCTACAACACTGGCATCTATGCACAATATGGAAAATTGTACAGGCATGTCCTGCACACAAAAGGCAGATCAAATCCAATCTGTACAATTACCACCACCAGTCTCCTCTCAATCATCATGAAAGTGGTGGAAGGTGTTATCAACAGTGCTATGAAGCAGCACCTGCTTAGCAGCAACCTGCTCAGTGATACTCTGCTTGGGTTACACCAGAAGCGTTGAGCGCCTGACCTCATTAATTCAATCATGGACATAGGACCTGAATTCTAGAGGCGATCGCCCTTGATATCAAAGCCACATTTGACTGAGTGGTATCCAGGAGCCCTAACAAAGCTGGAGTTGGTGGGAATCAGGGATAAATTCTCTGCTGTTTGTAGTCATACCCTGACATACATGAACACAAAGGAAGATGGCTGTGGTGTTGGAGATCAGTCATCTCAGTCCCAAGACATCACTGCAGGAATTCCAAAGGATACAGTCATCAGTCCAACCATGTGCGACTTCAGTAACGACCTTTCCTCTATCGTAAGGTCAGAAGTGGGGATGCTCACTGACGATTGCACAATGTCCAGCACCGTTCATGCCTCCTCAGATACTGAAGCAATCCATCTTCAAATGCAACAAGATCTAAATAATATCCAGATAGGTGAAAGAGATATAGTTTATTCTATTATGGTGGAAATATATTGTCCAATTTATAATGGCAGTTCAGTAGACTATGAGCTTGCTCCATAAGTTGATTCCTCTCTTGCCCCAGAAGTATTCATATTTACTCAACAGATAACAACAGGAAGACGCAATGTTCCCAAGTACACGAGTCACCCTGCCACTCATCAAGAACATATCAGAGATGACCACTAGACTACTCCAACCACCAGGAATAATGGTAGCACACAAACTGACAGTTACACCATGACAACAACTGACAAGAACAAAGGATCCCATACCGACAACTAGTAGGACCGGTGATATATATAAAATTCAGTGTAAGGACCGCCACAAACACTATATTGGACATACTGAGAGAAACTTAGCTATCAGTGTACACGAACACCCACTAGCTACCAAGAGACATGACCAACTATCACTCATTTCCATACACTTGGACAAAGAAGACCACTAGTTCGACTGGGACAATGTAACCATCCTAGGACAAGCCAACCAAAGGCATGCACGGGAATTCCTAGAGACCTGGTACTCAACCTGGAACTCCATCAACAAACATGTGGAAATAGGCCCCATATACCAACCACTATGAAGCAGAACTGGAGGCCAACCATCATGTCCAAGCAAACCACAAAAATAAGAAGTGGGACAGACCAACAATGCTTCACTGGAGGCACGCTGATCGGGCTACCTAGTATGGTGATGAAATGTCTGCAAACCAACCTAGCAGCTTATTGAACAAATCAATAATCCCAGTAATCATAGAGTTTATCAAAAGGTAAGTTGGCTTTGGTTGTATTTGCAGATTGTTTCTGGATTAGTGTGGCCTTCTCTGGGCGATGTTGGTACCTGGATCAGTCTACAGTATGAAACATGCAATAATTCAGAGACATGGGTGGTGGAGCTTGATGGGGTGTCATCCTTGCCTGGGCCCAAAGGTCGTTAGTCTTATCAAATTGTAGGTACACTATTGCAGAGTGGTTCTTGTTAGGCTGTAAATGCTTTTGAAAACATTTCATATTGGGTTACCCTTTATGGGCATTCCCAAATCTTCCAAATTTTCAGCTCCCTAAAAGATTCTGAAACTGAAATCCGTTTTTTCTAATCATATATTGGATTTTTTTCCGATCTCCTGTGAGTTAAGAGGTATTCTTTGGTTCCAATGTGTTTAAGGAATATATCAATTTGGGGACGATCTGGGGAAAGTTATAAATGATATAAAATGTGTATGATTTGTAACATTTTGCAGCCGGCAGGTGCAGCCTGGATTCTGTCTCGTTACCAGCTTAGCGGTTGTAGTATCCTCCTCAAACTCAGAAGGGGAAGGATGCCCGGGGGCACTAAAGGGGAGAGGGGTGTCGGGGCGGCAGTGAAGCCTCCCCGGACCCCGAAGTGCTCTCGCTGCAGGAACCACGGTTTCGATGTCCGGCTAAAGGGGCACGGGGCGTGTAGCTGGCGGCGATGCCAGTGTCCCAAGTGCTACCTGATCGCCGAGCGGCAGCGCATCATGGCAGCGCAGAAAGCGCTCCGCAAGCAGCAGCAACGCGAGGAGGAGATGGGGATGGCTGGCCCTTCGCTGGGGGCAGACGCCAGAAATACCGGCACCAGCCCACCCCCTGCCCCGGAGCAAGCAGCAGGCCAGCTCCCCAGCCCAGTGCCGGAGGGAGACACCTCTACCTCGGACAGGCGTGGCCCGTCGGTGGTGCAGGAGGCTAGACAGGGCGGTGGCGACAGGAAGGACAGTGCATCTGCCCATGTGGTCCACACCTCTGGCTCTTTGGGTAAGACGAATGAATAATTAGTCACTGTATTTTACACCCAATATTCTGGCCGCAGCAAATAACATTGATGAGGAGGGGGCGGAAACAAAAACGCCTTTTACATATTTTTGCATTCCAAGGAGACTGTTCAAATGTTCAAAACTCATATTATGAAAGTATTAAAATCCAATGACACTGACGAAACCAACAAAAAAATAGACCAGGGATCAGAAATAGTAATTGGAGTTTTCATCTTTAAAGTTCAGTAGTGTGAGTTTTGCGTGAAACGCATTTTAAATTATCTTATTCAAAGAAATCTGATACAGCACTTAAATGATTGAATTCTTCACCCTGCTGCTGGGAGACTTCGAAGCTCCTTGACGTGAAAGCATCAGGTTGGGGTCCTTGAAACATTAGCTACAGATGGATGCGTTTGCTTCTTTACATTTCCCCGCATCTGTAACAGAGCTGTATTTACTGCTTTCACTCCGAAGAAGGGGGGTTATTTGTAATTGTTGCTAATTACAGTAAATCTCGGTTATTTCGCCTGCAGTGAACGACTCCTGTTTAATTCAACTCCTGGCTGGGAGTTTCAGGTTGCTAGTTTGAGCTCTGAGTCGTCAGTCTCTGGACAATTTGTTCCAGGCCCGGCGGGGCTCACGCTATCTTGTAACAAAGTTTTCAATCATTCTCATCCGCGAAAAAGAAAAGATTGTGGCACTTTAGGGAGGGAAGGCTGGAGGTTAGAAACTGAAATGTCGGAGCAAACAAATTGCAAATTTTGTATCCTAGCAGCAAATCAATATAATGGTCCAAAAGATAATCAACATTCAATAATTGGTGGCACGAAGCGCCATTCTCAAAATCGGTCACGTTCAGGCGCACGTTTATTTTTGAGGGTTTTGCCGAACGCGGACACAATGACACAATCTTTTTATCAACCTCAAGAAAAGCGTTGGCTCCTTGCTGGGTGACGGTACGCGACCGCTCTCCGTTTCATTCAAGCAGACATTATTCAGCTCTTAGTCTGCAAATCATCCCCGCAGTGAGCGATCATCCCCAGAAATAGACTGGGGAGAAAAAAAAGCCTGCCAGCATCAAAAGGTGCCAGGCGAAAGACGGTGCACAGGTATTCCTGTTAAGGGATTGTGGGTCGAACTAACCGGATGGGATAAAAATGTCTTTTGTTTATAATACAACCAGAGGCAAGATTTTTTTTTAAATGGAACGGCTTTGTAGGTGTAATTATCACCAGCAAAAATCAATGAAACTGCCGGATTTTAGGCATAATGATGGATACTCAGAAGGAATCAAATACCTTTGCTCTAGATTGGTTAACTTTTGAGTTAAAGAAACTCCAACGAACTGCATTAACCTCAAGAGCACAGTAACACATTGTGCCATTTCATTGCAAAGTATTCTCCTTCCACTGTAATCCATATACCTTGCAGAATCTCTGCAGTTCTTAGGCATATCACATTAATCTAAATAGAAACTCTGAAAACAAGTTAGCACTATAAAATGGTTTTACTACAGAAACAAACATTCAGTATTACTTCGCCCAACTGGGACATCAAGTCAATAGAGGAATTATTTGGAAGACTGACCAAAGGTTTGACCAAGGAGATGACTTTTTAGGAACATCTTGAAGGGATGAGACAGGAGTTTAGGGTAGGATTTGCTGTATATGGGATCCTTGTGGCTGAAGGCACAGCTGGCAGTAAATGGGAGCAGACAGATGGACAGCATAAAAGGCCAGGGTTGCATTTGCACAGATTCTGGGGGTAGGGTGGAGAGTGACCACAACAGTTCCAAAAATATGAAATGGGGAGGCTATAAAGGGATATAAGGAGCAACTTGGATAGCATGAAGTGTTTTATTACAGAGTTAGCCCACAACTGTCTTCCTCTGACATGGCTATTTTTCACGTATGATCCATGACCAGAAGTTTCAGCAGGCTGTTCAAACAGCATGGAAATTTTTTCTCTCGTTTTCTCTGATGTTCATGCACATCGTTTCCAACAGAAATCACAGAAAGGTCAAGGAGTTAACAATGCTATTTAATTTTCCTGCTAACCTTGCACCATTGGAACTGGGAAGCTGTAAACTCAGCCTTCAGTGCCTCCTGACTATAGTTTTGTAGTTTAGTTTCTTCGCCTTGTAATTATTTGATTTAATGTCGGATTGATTTCTGAGAGTGCTTTCCTTCACATTTAGATCATCCTGCTTTGTACCAGGAGGTTTCCACCACCAGTAAAGAGCAAGCAGAGAGGAATTCTGTGACTGGTGGCTTTTACCGGAATATCTTGCCACCTAAGCTGTATACAGGATATTGCAGTAGTGTCTACAGTTATCACCCCTTCTCCATGGGTTTTCCAATGAATCAGCCAGGCTACAAGGGAGCTCCAATGCCAACTGGAATGTGTGCCTCAAGAGGCAGCTTTAGGCCAGTCCAAGGAAGCCTTGGAGCATTCCATCCAAACCCCATGTTGGTAAGACACTAAATAAATGGATAATTAGCAATACTACTTTCAGTTAAATGATGGAATATCATTTGCATTTTTAAAGATGAAAAATGTGGGCTGAACATTTAAATTTCAGGATTTAATACTGAGCATTCTTTTTCAATCATTTTCTGAGGGAATTAAAATACAATCAAAGGTGTTCTTCACATACTGGTTTCCCTCTATCTAAGAATGAGACAGCACATTCGAGGTTAAAATTGTGGCTGCGCTGGCTCTTTGGGAGAGGCATTTGAATTAATCCCTGCACATTTTTCATTTTCAAGTACTTGTCCAGTTTTTTATTTGTAAACTCTTATTTAGAATAAACTTCTTTCATTCTTTCTGACACTGCCCTCCAGATCACAACTCACTGGATTAAAAGAACTCAAGTTCACCTCTGGCTTTTTTGCCAATTACCATAAAGTTGTATCCTCTGGTGACTTGCCCTTTTGCCACAAAAATATTTGTTCTTTATTTAGTTTATCAAAGCCCTTCTAGATTTTGAACATCCCTACTCAATCTCCTATTAAACTTCTATAAGGTGAACAATCCCAGTTTCTCTAGTTTGTTCATATAACTGATATCATGGGTTCCTAGTAATATTCTCGTAAATCTCCTCTGCGCCTTTTTCTAAGACCTTATCATCCTTTCTAAGGCATGTTGCACAGAACTGGCCGTAAAGCTCTAGCTAAGGCCTAACCTGTGATTCCTAAAAGTTTGACATGTTCCTTGCTTGCTCACTTTATACCTATGTTTACAAAATCAAAGATTCTATAAATGTTTGCTTTAATAAAACAACAGCACCAGGGACCCGGGTTCGATTCCAGCCTCGGGTAACTGTCTGTGTGGAGTTTGCATGTTCTCCCCGTGTCTGCGTGGGTCTTCTCCGGGTGCTCCGGTTCCCTCCCACAGTCCAAAGATGTGCAGGCTAGTTGGATTGGCCATGCTAAATTGCCCGTAGTGTTCAGGGGTGTGTGGGTTATAGGGGGATGGGCCTGGGTGGGATGCTGCAAGGGGCGATGTGGACTTGTTGGGCCGAAGGGCCTGTTTCCACACTGTAGGGAATCTAATCTAATCTAATCTAAAAAAAAACTTTTCTCAACCTGTCTGACTACCGTTAAAGTGTACGTGCAGCCTCAAGTATCTTTATTCCTGCAAACCATTAAATTGAATTTATACTGGTTTTCTTATTCTTTCTACTAATTAAATATAAAGGTGGAGCGTAAGATTTTGAACTGGGAGTTTAATTATATCTGTACGATCAAAGGATCTTGTCCCCTGTCTTTTCACCTGAAGATTCACAATGTGCAAGTCCACAGAAAAATCAACCAACATATTGTTAAAAATCTTGTTCGTGCACAAACTTCCTTTCCAAATTAATGCTTTTATTTGTCACACTTTTATGACAACATTCAACATTGAAACTATCAATGTAGATATGTAGAATTAAATCCTTCAAACTCATAGTTGGTTGTAACAATGTAGTTGCAAGATGTGGCCAGTGGATGACACTGCGGAGAAAGATTTTGAACTCAACTCTCCCAACTGTTGCAACTTTTGTGCAGATAGGTTTTCCAGTATCTGCATATCTTTAGTGAGCCCCTTAGGTTTAATTTTTTTATTGCTGAGGATATCTCAAAGGGAGAACATGCACATCGCCATAAAAAGAATAAAACTACTCTAAGCCCAAGAGATATTTTCTAAAGTTTAAAGTTTTTGTTTGTAGATTTGTAGTTGTGGATGAGGTTGTAGACATGCTGTCTGAGTCACTGGGTTTGGTTGCAAATGTTTCATCACTCTGCTAGGTAACATTGTCAGGGCGCCTCTAACAAAGCGTTGGTGTTGTGTCCCTCTTGTTATTTATATGCCTCAGTTCATTGGGATGTTTGGTACCACTTGTGGTTCTGTTTCTCAGTGGGTTATACACAGGGTCTAATTCAATGTGTTTGTTGATGGAGCTCCAGTTAGAATACCAGGCCTCCAGGAATTCCCTGGCATGTCTCTGTTTGGCTTGTGCAATTATGGATGTGTTGTCCCATTTGATATTTTAAAGATTTTTTAATACATATTTAAGATGTAAAGTTATTTAAGACATTTTTAAACGATTTGTAATCTGTTTATTGTAGTGTAATAGAATAACAGTTATAGGAAGGAGATTATTAAGCAGGAGAGGGTTCAGAAGAGATTTACCAGGATGTTGCTAGGTTTGGAAGGTTTGAGTTATAAAGAAAGGCTGGATAGGCTGGGACTTACGTCACTGGAGCGTAGAACATTGAGAGATGACCTTATAGCAGTTTAAAAAATAATGGGGGGTACAAATAGAGTTAATGGTAGTGATCTTTCCCCTAAGAAGGGGGATTTCGAGACTAGGAGGCATGTTTTTAAGGTGAGAAGAGAGAGATTTAAAAAAGAGATGGTGGCAATTTTTAATGAAGGGGGTGGTTCACGTGTGGAATGAACTTCCTGAGGAAGTGGTAGATGTGGGTACTGTCAAAACATTTAAAAGACATTTGGATAAGTACATGAATAGGAAAGTTTTGGAGGGATATGGGCCAGGAGCAGGCAGGTTGAATTAGTCTAGTTTGAGATTATCTTCGGCATAGACTGGTTGGACTGAAGTGTCTATTTCTGTATGACTCTATGACTCTATGTAAATGATGAGGATGTAACTGATGACATGACTGACATCAGTCAGCCAGCCAGTTTACAAATACAAATAGAAATTAGGAACAATTAGAGTTAGGAGCAACTGTGATTTCCCTTTAACAAAACTATGTTGACTCTAATTAATATGTTGAACTTTTCTAAGTGCCCTGCCATGTATGTGATATAGTTAGCTACCTGCTTTCTGCCTCTCTCCGCTTTTTGAATAAAGGAGCTAAATTTGCTAATTTCGAATAGAACCTTCCTCGAATCTAGAGCATTTTGGAAAATTAAAAGTCAAGCATTAACTGTCTTACTAACCAGTGATCGATCAGGATCGGGAACAAATCAACCGGTACCTCCAGCAATTTGCTCAGTATCACTTCCACAGTAATTGTATTTTTCTTGAGTTCCCTCTCCTTTCTATTTCTTGATTTACAGCAATTTCTGGGATGTTACTTATGTCCCTGTTGTGAATCCTGATGCAAAATACCTTTACAATTCAGTCGCCATCTAATTTCCTATTATTAACTATCCAGTCTTACTTTCTATAGGCCCACTGCACATTTTGTTAACTCCTTTTGTCTTTAAATATCTGGAGAGTCTTATTATTCATTTTCATATTTTTATCTAGCTTTCTCCTGTACTCTATTTTTTCTCTCTTTATTTTAGCCATTCTTCACTGTTTTCTACATTCTTTCCAGTCTTCTAGACTTGCCCCCCTGCAACCGTTGCATAATTATATACATTTAGTTTGATACTATCTTTAACTTGCATAGTTAACCATAAATGTTGGTTCCACCCCTTGGATTTTTTTCTTTCTTCTTTGAATATATCTATTGTGTGTGTTTTGAAATATCCTTTTAACTGTCTGCCACTGCATTTTGTTGATCTACTCCCTAACCTTTTCTGCAAGCTCATTTCAGCTAGTTCTGCTTTCATTCCCTCCTAATTACATCTATTTAACTTTAAAATACTTGTCTTGGACGCACAGTTCTCTTCCTGAAACTAATCACAAAATTCAATTATGTTATCACTGCTATCTCCTAGGGGCACTCTTTTGAGGTTATGAACCTAAGACCATAAGACATAGGAGTGGAAGTAAGGCCATTCGGCCCATTGGGTCCACTCCGCCATTTAAATCTTGGCCGATGGGCATTTCAACTCCACTTCCCTGCACTCTCTCCGTAGCCCTTGATTCCTTGTGAGATCAAGAATTTGTCGATCTCTGCCTTGAAGGCATCTAACGTCCCGAGTCCATATTAACCTCACTCAACAGTGCAATGTTCAGAATAACTTTATTCCTGATTGGCTCCAGAAACTATCCTGAAAACATTCTAAGAGCTGTCCTCTGGGTCCCGTTACTCGCTTTATTCAGTCACATCCTTCTTTCCCTGACCAATGGCTAAACTAAGAAACCGTGTCTTGCAGGGAGTGACCACTTGGTAAAGTCCCCCCCTCCCTGATGTTTTGTAGTGTCTGCAGTTTGGTCCTCAACTTATAAATTGAGCCAAAGTCACTTGAGCTGTAAACAACTCATTGCAGGCATGTTTTCCATGGTCCCTGTCCAGGAACTCACTCATACCGTAATCACAACACATCACTACACTGGTGACCTGAGTTTTTTTTAAATTAACCACTGAATGCTTTGCATGTTTCTTTATTTTCCATTTTTTTCCATATTTTATTAACCCTTCCCCAGTTCCTGTACAATTTTAAACCTTAGAAACTGAATTGACGTTCAATATTCCAGTTAGGTGATCTGATATTTAAGAGTTGAGTAGATTTACCTTCCATAAATTCAAGTATTTTAATGCTTACCACGCTTTACTTGTGGAATCGAATCTTACTTAATAACAAAACAAGGAAAAAGAGTTAATATTCACCACTTGTTAGTTATTATAACTGCTTAATATTTTAATAATGACCCTGATTGATATTTCCTAGTTTAGATAAGAATGAAATGACAAATACTGACCAGTCTATCATGTACCTGCTGTCGTCTAATGTCTTACCTCAATTGTTCTTTCTGCTTGGGTGCTTTGCAGCTGGAAATGTGGAGATGTGTTTCTACTGGTGGTTCCCACTCTGTTTAAAGTGCTTTCTCCTAGACGTGACTCTGCATCTGTGTCTCCGCTGGTGGTTCTCCTTTCTCTACATCAGGAGAGGAAAAGTATCTCACGAAGAGAAGGAGCCAACAGCATGAGATAGTGTGCATTTATAAAAACCTACAGCCCAGAAAAATAAGGAGAAGTGTCTTACTATGCTAGCAGCATTTTAAAGCATAGAATAAAGTATGGTGACAGCAAGGGAGACCTCAAAAGAAACTCAGAAGACTTTGAACACAGGGCTACATATCATGAAGACACTAAACAGCAGAAAATGCAAGAGGGTTTTAAAGCTCAGCCACAAAGTGGCAGCCCCCTAGAATGTTAAAACATTGAAATACAACACTGACAAAAAGAAAAAAAAAACCAAAGTACAACAGCTATTAAAAACACAGACAGTCCGAATGAATACAGAAGTAGAGAGTTCTGAAAGCAGCAGTTTCAACACTACTGAATTGCGTTAGACTTGTCTGAAAAGGTTAAGCAACACCAAGTCAACTTGTTTTTATATGTTTGGGTTCAATAACTGATGATGCCATGGTAAGACAAAACGTGAAAGAAAGTATTACAGAGCATGGCACATTGATTAAAACATTTGATGCTGCTTTAGCCCGAAAAGAAATTTAGCTTTGGAAAGGGCAAGATACAATCAGTGACCTCAGGAACTGAAAGAATAGAGGCTTTTTCAACCAACTTACAACATTTAGCAGGATGTTGGAGGTAAGGAACACTAAAGAGTGAATTAATTTGAGATTGTACGAGAGATAAAAAGTTCTTAGACCTTGTCCAGTTCAAAGATCTAATGTTGAATAGGCGGGCTAATTCACCAAGCAGCTGGAAGTCAAGACCCAATACTGGTCACTTCTGTGATGAAACGTGATTTCCTCTAACACAGTCAGATGGGTCGACCTTTCTGAAGGTCTGCCAAAAATTGTGTGCATCAACATTAACCCGTATTAATTTTTTAGCTGTGGGTTGAAACAGATAAGTAACACAGTGAATGCCCAGCAGAGGGAGCTGAGGTACTGGAAATGGGATCAGTTAGACTAAAGTACTGCCGGATAGCAGCATCTTCATCACGCAGAAACTAGGAAAAAGTCCTGCAAGAGAAAAATTCCCAATAAAGTGGAAATCAATACAACAAGGAAAAAAGTGAAGAAATTAGTGATGAAGAATAACAGGTAAGACAACATTCTAAGGCGAGGTCAACATTCTAAGGCGAGACCATCAACTTGAAGGTGTAAGGGTTTGAAACAATTTACATTTGACACAGGAGCAGCTGTTCAATATTTACAGACAGCATTCCATGGTTGAAATCTGTAAGAGTCAGATCAGATAACAAAACTGCAAGATCCAGGAGGCACAGATGTTCAGCTGTGTTCAAAGCAACATAAAACTTAATCACAAAATATGAAATGTTAGTGAAACATTCAATATGCTGAAGAATCAGAATATGCCATTATTGAACAGAAATATTGTATTTGACCAAGTCTCTTACGTGAGAACGTGGATACAGCTCTCCAGAATGAAAATGTGAGAGAATTTCGACAAGAAATTCGTAAACTATTCAGAGGCCTAGGAAAACTGAAGCTGGAGTATCATATATTCTGCACAAAAATGCTAAGCCCATTTGCTTTCCCACTCCCAGAAAAAATCCTCATCCTCTGATGGGAACGTTAAAACTCTGTTTCACAGCATGTTCTAAAGTGGCATCATACTGCCAGTGATGCAAATGGCACATAGATGGTCAGGGCTACTAACTGTTCCCAAGCTAAATAGAGAACCAAGGTTCTATGTGGATATCACTCAGTGAAGAAAAATCAATCCTATTTTGTCAACTGATGATAGTTTGGCCGAATTAGCAACAAGCAAGTTTCTTACAAAGTTGCAAGTAAACAGTTGGTTGTGGTACACACCTCTAGACCAAGAGTCAAGATTACTGGCTGTATTCGTTACGACAGAGATTATGGGAACTGCAGATGCTGGAGAATTCCAAGATAATAAAATGTGAGGCTGGATGAACACAGCAGGCCAAGCAGCATCTCAGGAGTGCTCCTGAGATGCTGCTTGGCCTGCTGTGTTCATCCAGCCTCACATTTTATTATCTTGTATTCATTACGACACCAGGTTATGGTCCTACTGGTTTACTTGAAATCACAAGCTTTCGAAGCATTAGCCCTTCACGTGATGAAGGAGCCACACTGTGAAAGCTTGTGATTTCAAATAAACCTGTAAGATTATAACCTAGTGTCATGTCACTTCTGATGTTGTCCACCCGAATCCAACATTGGCACCTCTACATCATATATTCATTACACCATTTGACCAGTGTTGCTTCAACCTCTGTATCAGAGATTTTCCAAAGATGAATGTCAATAATTCTGGAAGGGAATGGAGAACGTTGAAACTGCAGAGGCGCTGGCCTAGTGGTATTATCGCTGGACTGTTAATCCGGAGACCCAGACAATGTTCTGGGGACCTGGGTTTGAATCCCACCCTGGCAGATGGTGGAATTTGAATTCAATAAATATCTGAAATTAAGAGTCTCATGCTGACCCTGAATCCATTGTTGATTGTCAGAAAAGCCCATCTGGTTCACTAATGTCCATTAGGGTTTGAGCCTGCCATCCTTACCTGGTCTGGCCTGTATGTGACCGCAGACCCACAGCAATGTAATTGCTTCTTAATTGCCCTCTGAGCAATTAGGCATGGGCAATAAATGCTACTTAGCCAGTGACAGCCTCATCCCATGAACAAAGAAAGAAAAGAGAATATAGATAATATCCTGGTGCATGGAAAGGGAGAAGGAACATGACTAGAAAGTCAAAGAAGTGTTAACAGCATTGCAAATATAGGACTTAGACTAAATAAGAAATTCCAATTCTTGAGAACAACAATTACCTTTCTAGGACACATAATCCAAGAACAAGGCATCATGCTGGCCCAAGAAGATACAAGCCAGTGAATCTCCACCATTGTGCTTCTTAGGAATGGTGAATCAAATGGGAAAGTTTATCCCTAACTTAGCCAGTTTTACTCAACACAACAGAGCGATAGAAAAACGATACTGGGGTCAGGAACAGATTGCACATTATTAGATAATAAGAAAGAAGCTACTTTCCACTGATATTTTACCATTTTTATATATTCACTTGTGGTAGATGTGCATTGCTGGATGACCAGCATTTATTGCTTGTCCCTAACTGCCTCGAACTGGATAGCTTGATGGGTTATTTCAGAGGGCATTAGACAGTCAACCACATTGCTGTGGATCTGGTATCATATGTAGACCAGATCAGATGAGGAAGGCAGTTCACCTTCCCTGTAGGATACTTGTGAGCCAGATGATCTTTTCTGACAATGAGCAATGGTTTTGTGGTCACCAGTAGATTATTAATTCCAGATTTTTATAAAAGAAAAATTCAGATTTCACCATTTGCCATGGCAGGATTCAAACCCAGGTCCCAAAACAATCAAGGCATTCTCTAGAGTGATTCTGGCTACGGAGCAGAATTTCTCCAAGTGCAAACTGGTGAATTGAGAGAACCAGCACATTGTACATCAAGAGTTTTATGGAAATGGAACATGGGTATACAACTCTACAGTAGGAAGTGGGAGCAGTTACACAAGAATGTGAAACTCCAGGTCGTGATGGATCATGAGATTTTGGTGACGTTATCAGGATCAAAAGGGATTGTAAAAACGCCTCCACATTGGTGACCTTCTGCACTCCGCCAGGGTACCACATTGTTTTCTCTGGTCCTTCACATTCACTGTCTGTGCTATTGCACCAATCTCCCATAAAGGCTCATACTCTAGCATTCTCGCTTTTACCTTCATCATCTTCCCTCACTCACCCTTGTTTGACCCCCAACAACTGCCCACACCATTAATCCTGCATGGCCTCTGTGGCGCCTACCCAATAGCCTAAACCGTCTCACTACTTTTGATCACCTCCAACAGCACTTACAGCTGCTGCCTATGTTCAGTTCACGCCATCTCTCCCTTTCTCTCATTCCAGGAGAAGATAGCCCACAACGGGACCGAAAGGCCCCAGACTGGTGAAGGGTTGCCCAATACCAGGCATTTCACCCATTATGAGGGGAGAATCATGTCCCTCACTTGACAGGATTGGAATCACTCCCGCAGGGGTACAGAGACATCAATGTCCTGCCAACGGGAGAAGTATCGTTCTTCATTTCGTTGAAACTCTTGTAGTAACACCGCTGTCAGTGTCATTCATTGCATGCCACTTCTAACCAATGGCGGCTGTACTTTCTGTCCTTTTTTTCTTTTGGGCGTCCCTAGTGGAGAAACGGCCTGCTCCACCAGAAGTCACTTCTTTGATTTGAGGGTGAGAGTACTGAGGCCACAAAGGAAGAATTGGCAAGGTTGTCTCCTGCAGCCCCGCCACCTCAGGTACTGACAGCTCAGTGGGAACGTTGTGCTTGGAAAATTTGGGAGCACCGTCTGGTGAGCGTCTCACTGTGATAGCTCCACAGCTTGCTGAGGAAGATATAGTCCAGTTGGAGGTACATCAGAGGCCAGGGAAGAGAGGGCCCCTGTGCTGTCGGCAGTCATTGATCTACATTGCACAGGAAGGAATAGGAACAGCAGACAGGGATGTGGGAGGCAAAAGCCCGCATAGTCCCGGGGCTCTGGGAGCACAGCTTCACAATGGAGACCCAGTTGCCTTAAGCATGTGACCACCTGTCAGCTTCCATGGACAGGTTGGCAGCTGCTAAGGACAGCCAGATGCAGCACTGTTAGAGAGGGTTGTAGAGGCACATACACCCACACTCTATTGCTCAGGCCATTGGTCTTCAAGATAAAAGGAACGGTGACAAGGTGATGAGGAACCTGCTGAACGCTCAGGTGCCCCTATCTCACAGGCAGACACTGCAGGGGCACCCAGCCAGAGGAAGAATCACAGACAGGCTGCTCAGTAATCTAGTCTCTGGACACTCCAGAAGTGGCTGGGCATTACACCTCCATAGTACCTGACTCCCTCCAGCCCATGTTTGTGCAAGCCAAGGACGGTCCACCTGCTTCTGGTAGGAAGACCCTCAACATGTCTGGCCATTCACACAGCAACAATCCCTGTGGTCACAACCAAAACTCCAGGGCCAATGGGATCTAGTGCCAAGCCCAACTGCAGAACCTGGGACAAAACTAAAATATGATGGGAGGGAAAGAAAGAAAAATTAAATATGGGTTGCATGAGTGACAGTCCAGTGTAAATAAACGATCACATTTGGATATATTTTATTCGTTTTACATTACATCTGTTTAGTTGAGTCTCTGTGAAACTCTACATGTAACTGTTCCAGCGTGTTCCTTATCTTGATCGAAATACAGGGTGTACCATGGATTGATGTCAGTGTTGAGAGCATGCTGCAGCACGTGGAAGGATGAGCAAGGGATAGACAGGACAATGAGTTCTGCTGGCACCCTTGCCTCTCCTGGTTAAACATACCTATGCTTTCCACGGCCTCAGTTTGCAAAACCGTTGGTGTGAGTGAAACGGTCAGCGATGCATAGGGCAGGGAGTGTACAGCACAGAGGGAGCGAATCACCGTGGACTAGGGACAGTGCAGATCTGATTCACATGTAGTGCATGGGATTTTAAATACTATCCTCTGAAATACCTAACGTTGGTGAGTCGTGTACATCCCTTCCTCACAGGTCCAAACACTGAGCCCGTCACAGCCATTTTCTCTATCATTGCGCGTTTTGATTTCGATAAAAGGTGACAACAGACAGTCTTCAGTGAGTGATCTCCTGTTTCCACCTCAGCGTGGCGGTCAGGCCCTGATCCTCCACTCGACTGGTACAGGAGGCTGCTCTTAAGTTCCTGTGCCAGGATCCCTGACTTACAGGTGCCTCCATGGATGTTGGTGAGAATTACATGCCTAAAATGTTGAGATATGGCTGCTTGCTTGTTGCAGTTTGTTTGCCACATGAGCTGCTGGCACACGGTGCAGCAATGAGATTGACATAGCTCACCATTGTACAGTAAGATATACTTACTGCCCTTGACTGGGGACTGCTGACCAGCAAGACCAGCTGCCTGACTGTGTGATTGCATTAAGTGGCACAGCCAGGCAGGAATACTGTGAGCGAATGATAAGAGAACAAGGAAGCAGCCCTGAGATGCAACCTGGTCTAATCTGTGAGCTGTCCTTTCATGCAAAGTGTCTTTAAGCAGCTTCTGATGTTAGTTGCTGCTGTGTGCGGTGCAGTGCAGGTCTATACTTTCCAAGTGTCCTGCATGTTGGTACTTAGGGGTTGGCAAATATTGAATGCCAGTATCTGGAGGACGGGTACATGCAGTTTGTATACACAGATTGTACCCTAAGGTACTGTTTTGTGCTGACCGACATGGAGGTCCTTTGGAGCATATGGTGAGCTGAAGTCGCCATGTTGAGAATTCTCAGTGCCTAGTTGGCTCGCAGCAAGTGGTAAAAAGGAAAGCTATATACGAATGAGGTGAGTTGCGCATGAATGAGGTTGTTGATAAGCTGTAATCCTCCTTATTAGGCAGCTCACTGCTTCTTCACAAGAATCTTAGCTTGACTCCTGGAACTTGCTTAAAAGATGCAGCAAGTTGCTTTTGCTGTAGAGATAGGGCATGCGGACTTCTCACATAATTCTGCCATATTTCTTGATTTGGTCCATATCATTTAGGCACATATAAGATTCTGCCTTTTGAGTTTTTACAGAGAAAAAAATTAAAAATAATAATCTAGCGCCCGAAACATCAGCTTTGGTGCTGCTAAGATGCTGCTTGGCCTGCTGTGTTCATCCAGCTCCACACTTTGTTATCTAGTGCTTTGATACTGCTTAGTCAACACCAAACATTTGGCCAGCAAACAAAAGGCAAACTAAAGTGACCAAAGCCATAAAAAGAAATAATAAAAATAGGTCTTCAAATGAAGTGAGACGTGACAAATTGCAGATTCATTATATCAGACAACTTTTGTCTCTGTCTTCACAAGATACCTTGACGTGCCTCTTTTCACAGCTACTTTAATATAATTGTGGCCATATTGAAATCTACTGTTTAATTTATATACTGTCTCAGAAAGCACATTAAGCAAGTCTAAGTCACACTTTTAATTTTGTACTCATCAGCTGAAGGATACAAATATAGGAAATGGAATATATTTCCAACTGGCGGATCTAGTGTCACCATTGAAAATGGTCAAATTAACCACAGCAGCAAGCTAGATTCAAATTAAAAGTTAAAACAATACCCTGACAATACACAATAATCGCAATATGAGTGAGGCACCCCTTACCGTGCCAGTATAATGTAATATTTTCCAGTCCTCACATAAGCAATCCCTGGCTAACGGTGACAAATGAGTGTTGTGGCAGTTTAGCATTGTGCTGGATTTGAACTCGTTACCGATGTGAACAAGTAGTTTGCTAATACTCTGCCACATATATTTAGGATGGAAGTGGGAAGGAAGATTCCTATTCAATAGCAGTGGCTGAAATAAGTTTGCATTGCTGGTGAATACAGAATGAAGCCCACATCCTATTTAATTCACTGGCATTTCCACTGAAAGCTGCTTTCAATAATCCAAATTTATTTGCATTTTTGGTAGATGCGAGACAATGGTTGTGGACTACACTCGCCTTATTACTCACCACCTCCGTTTCTTGGTTCAAGATTGTTCTCAGGACCTCCTTATATACCCCCACTCATGGCACCAAGAGTCAGTGAAGCTGCTGGTGAAATTGACGTAACTGCGGGTAAGAATGTTGAAAATATCATCAGCAATTTAAGAAACATACATGCATGTTAGCTTTTGTTTCTAAAAACCGAAAGAACTGCAGATGCTGTAAATCAGGAACAAAAACCAAGTTTCTGGACAAGTTCAGCAGGTCTGACAGCATCTGTAAAGAAAAAAAATCAGTTATTTTTTCTTCACAGATGCTGCCAGGCCTGCTGAGCTTTTCTAACAACTGTTTTTGTGGCTTTCATTTCTGTTAAGTTTTCCTCCTCTCATTTTCTCCACTGACGCTGAGGCATTGGCTGTTTGCTGGGATTTCATGGATCCTTGTTGTCCAAGTGGCCTCGATCCATGTGTACACCTAGTCTGGAGGCATTCATGGGTATTTCCAACAGGGAAGGGAATTAAGGCAAATTCCGTTCTTTGTTACCTGACTTCCCGTACATAGAAATTTCCAACTGGGCAGTGAACAGCAATCTTGGCTGATTTTGCTGTTGTCCGCCAAGAGATGCTACATCTGATTGTATAGCTACCTACCTCTATCTAAATAGAACTAATTTAGGCATTGAATTGAACCAGGAACTGTCCATGTCAATGTGTTATGCACGTATTGTTTTGCATGCTTCAGTATCAATAAGCAATCAGAATCTATACTAACTAATGAAAAAGGTAAAGGCAGCTATAAAACAGGAGGAATTACCTTTATTCTGACATCCATACAAAAAAAGTGACTTACTTTTCCCTCCAATGTTCTAAGAACTTCTCATGAAGACACTGGAAGAGAATATGCAGCACGGATCAATTGGTCCAAGCAGACTATGTATTTCTCTGGGGGCAGACAACATTATTTGCACAAACTATATTGGGTTCCTGAATGAAACCATTCAAGCTTTTAGGTGATGTCCAATGATATTGCCCTGTCCCTCGAAATAAACAAGGCTTGTGTGGTGCTGGAGAAAATGAATACCTCCTTCAGAAGGTGAATCCAGGGTGTACATCTGTACATGTCAAATACTGCATAGTCTCTCCAACTGTATGATCATTCTTCACTTTGGGATGAACAGGGCACATAAATTTAAGAATGTCACAGCTAACTATAACACAATCTCAGATAATAAATACATACAATCTTTCCAGCATTGGCTGCTGAGCTGCTAGGAGAAACAAGATCCTCACTGATTTTCCCTTCATGGACCAATTGTAGCCTTTCCTTCTCAATGCAAGCTAATACAGCAGAGAAAAATCATCCTGGCCTGCATACTTCAGTTCCAGACTCTGCAGTGCATATATCATGCTCTTTGTGTACCCAATGGCTCATGAAGGAAATATTCCAGTTATGTAAAAAAAAGTATCCTCAAATGATCCAAAGATGGAATGTTCTTGAAAGTATTTTCAGCCTTGAAATTTACACCCACATTTGCTTTTTATGGAGACTGGGATTTTGATGTCACTCAGGTTGGATCAGCTGATACCATTCCTGGTTTCTATCAAGTGATTCTACTTGAAAACATAGCTGTGTAGATGTTGGCTTGGGAGGAGATCAGGATTGGCTGTGATTTCATCCCTCGTGTATATTATCCTGTCAAGGCTCATTTTTAAGACTGCTTGAGCATGGTATCAAACCTCAAACAATGTCTGTGGAAACTGTAACCTTCAAGAGTTGGTTTACAGTTGCTCTGTGACTAACATTGTGGAAGATTCTCAACCTTCACCACTTCCTTTTCATTTAACAAAAACAACTTATATCTATATAGTGCATGCAATGTCATAAAACTTCTCAAAGTTCATCACAGAAGTGTTTCAAAGCATATTTAAACACCACATGTAGAGTCAAAAGTGTATTTAGAGGCATATTTCAAAGTGTATCTTACAGTGAAAGACAAGTTAAACAAATGAAGAAGGTTGAGGAAGTGAATTCACTGAGGACTGAATGTGGGAGATCAGCCAGGGATATATTGGAATAGACAAGCCAGGAGCTAACAGAGGATGAGAGAGAGAGTGAACAGCAGATGAGCTGAGTTAGGAGCGAAGTTGGGAGATGTTATAGAAGTGGAAACAGGCAGTCTTGGGTGTATGTGGTCAGAAACTTTACGCAGGGATAAATAAGATACCAAGGTTGTGAACAGTCTGGTTTAGCCTCAGACTTTGGTCAGGGAGCAAGTTAAAGTTATTGGCTAGGGAATTAAGTTTAGAGTTTGAGAACCGGAAACAGTGGCTTTGATCTTCCCAGGATTTAATTGGCAGAAATTTCTGGCCATCCAGTACTGAATGTTGGATAAGCAGTCTTATAACTTACCAACAGAAAAAAGATTCACTACGCTTTGTGGTGAGGTACTACTTGGTGTTATTAGCATAACTGTGAAAATGAATGCAGTGCACAGACAAGAATAGGAGGGCCAGTGGATGGAGCCTTGAGGAACCCAAGAGGTAATGGTGTAGGAGGGGGAAAAGAAGTCATTGCAAATTACTGCAGTTAGATGGATAAGAATCGTATCAGATGAATGTAGTATTATCCAGCTGGATGATGGTGGAGACATAGTTAGAGGAGGACAGTGTGGTTAACCATGTACCATGTCAAAAGCTGCAGACAGGTCAACAGAGAGAGGAGGGGTAGTTTACCTTTGTCACAATCACTTAGGATGTCACTTAGGACTTTGATAAAAGTTGTTTCAATACTGTAGTGGGGTGAAAACCTGATTCAAATATTTTGTTCCAAAAAAAAACAAGAGCAAAGCATTTGGGGGTTGGTGGATGGAGATAGGATGGTAATTGCAGGGACATTAAGGTCGGGACTTTTTTAAGGAGATGGGTGATTGCAGTACTTTTAAAGGTGATTGGGACAGTATGTGGACAGAATTGTGAACAATATCAGCTAACATGAGGTTCAAAAGTGGAAGTTGGGCAGTCAGCAGTTTGGGGAGTAAAAGGAGAGTGGGAGGCGTGTCTTATAATGACAATATGAACTGAGAAAAGGCATAGGAATATTGCGGAGGAACTAGAGAAAAATGAAATTCAGCGCTGGGGCAGAGGGAACTGTAAAGGAAGGTTGGGTTTCTGGGCTGGTGGAAGGGAGGAAATGTTAAAAGTTGATCAGATTGTCACAATCTTAGTGACAAAGAAGTCCATGAACTCCTCACACTTACTATTGGAGGTGTAGTTATTTGAAACAGGGAAGAGCAATTTAAGAAGCAGTTTTCAGTAGATGAAAGATTGAGGAGTATGACATCGACTTTTGATTGTATAGTACTTCTAACTTCTAAAAATTCTCCAAGGCATTTTATGAAAAAGGAGACGAAGGTGATGTTGCTGGGAAGAGAAGTGATGATGCAGACAGTGATCAAGCAAACAAGTGTTTGGAAAGGTGACTAAAGGCAGAACTGAACGAGTAGATTTTGAAGAGTTTCAAAAGAGAGATCTCGTAAGGTTGAGAGGTTGAGTGAGGGAGTTCAGAGTTTATGATCTTGAAAAGTAAAGATTCCACTATCAATGCTGGAAATTGACAGGGAGCACACAATGAAGCAGGAATGGAAAAGTTGAAAATGTGAGTCGGTGAACAGGGCTGAAGCAAATGTCACACTACCTACATTAAATATATATCAGAGCATAAAGGACAGGGTAATATGAAGAAAAGAGAAAGTTCACATTTTCATTAAATCGTAGGTTGTAGTTTGTAGTTTGTTCAATAGATCTTTTCGAAGTGACTGTTTTAAACAAAATGGAACAGCTTCTGTGGATAAATAATTATTCTTGTATTTTTCACCTTACTAAAGTAAAGGCAAATAATATATAAAAGGTAAAGTCTGTTTGCTAGTGACCTATAGAAACAATGAATTTCCCCGCGTATGAAAACATAACAAGATTTATGTGAGAAATAAATTATGTCAGCCTGTATTGATGGTATGTTTCTGTCAAGCATGCCCTCATTTTGAAAGGTTTGTTAAATCAGGCAGTGTATAAAATCTGATGTATAAAGTTCAAGGTCAGCCATGGATAAGATTATTAAAAAGACCAAGGAGTAAGCAAAAGATCAACAATTTGATTATAGGAAGCTTCTTCTTATCTGAATATTGCTGTGATCAAATGCAAGATCAGTTGACTGATTTACCTTGCTGACGGTTACATCTTAGTTTGTTGCATAAAATTGTGTTACTTCTGCTATACAGAACAGATTTGTATTCCCTCTGTTTTCCCCTCATCTTCTGAAGGCATTTCATGATTGGGTATACTTTTCCATAGAGACACTTTAGAATTTGATACCATACTCAATTAACCACTATAATAGAATGGTTACAGTACAGAAGGAGAACATTCCGCCGCTCCTGACCATTCCAGCTTGCTATAAGGGCAACTTAACTGGTCCTATTCCTCTATCCTTTCTCTGTAGTGCTGTAATTTCTTTTATTTTTACTGTTTATTCAGTTCTCTTTTCATAGGCATGATTGAACCTGCCTTCACCACTTTCTCAAGACAGTGCATTTCAAAGCAAAACCACTCCCTGTATGAAAAAGATTTTGCTCATGTTACTATTGTTCCTTTTACCAATCACATTTAATTGGTGTCCTCTGATTCTTGAGACTTTGGTCAATGGGAAAAGTTTCTGTCTGGAATCCTCATGATTTTGAACACTTCTATCAAATGTCTCAACCTTCTGTTCTCAAAGGCAAACAATTGTGGCGTCTCAATCTATCCAAATAACTGAAGGCCCTCATCCCTTGAACCATTATCTATAACTCGAACATTTTTCCAGTGCACTTTCAAAAAATTGACATAAAACTCCAGTTAGGGTCAAATTAGTGTTTTATACAGGTTCGTCATAACAGGACTCAATGCTTTTCTAACCACTTTCTCAAACTGCCCTACCACCTTTTATGATGTCGCACAGAAAATCTCAGCTCCTGCACCCTCTTTAGAATTGGACCATTTATTTTATATTGCCCTTCCTACCAAAATGCATCATTTCACAGTTCTGTGCATTAAATTTCATCTGCCATTTGTTTGCTCATTCCACCAGTCCTCTTGAAGTCTATCTCTATTCCTGTCATTGTTCAAAATACTTTTGTGTTTCATGTCTTTTTTTTTAAATTGAGCCTTGCAAACCAACTCTAAGTTATCAATTTTTAATTAAGTAGTATTCTTAGTACCAACTCGTGGGATTGGAGACATTGTTACCCTGTAACTAATCTTGTACTGAAGAAACTCTGCCTAGGTACCTTTATACCTAAGACGGCACTGTGAATGGTGACTTACAGACTTCTCACTGTACTCATTTGATTACATGTGACAATAAAGCTAATTTAATTCAATTCAATTCTGTTGTATTTCTTTTTCCCATTCGGGAAAAAACACTACTATTCACCACTATCCTCTGTTTCCTGTTACTCTGCCAAATTCATTGCATGTTGCCACTGTCCCCTTCATTCCAACTTTACAGACAGGCCTGTTACGTGGCAATTTATGAAGTACTTTTTGGAAATCTATATATGCCACAACAATTGCATTATCCTCATCAGATCTCTCCAGGACTCAACAAAGAATTCAATCAATTAAGTTAAAATTGAATTGCTTTTGATAAATGCATGTTCTATCCTTAATTTCTTCTTATTCATTCATGGAATGTGGGTGTCACTGTCCAGGCCAGCATTTATTACTGATCCCGAATTGCCCAGAGGGCAGTTAAGCATCAGCCGCATTGCTGTGGGTCTGGAGTTATATATAGGCATTCCCTCCGAGCACAAAAAAACACTACACTGTGATGTTTAGCTGTCTCTTTGGAGAGAACGTTACCTTTTTCAATAGACAACTAGCTGCAGTGCATTTTAATGGTGATTTCCAATGACGAGCTGCTACTATGTCACTAAATTTTTCAAGCAACCAATCTCATTAAAGAATTCTCACAGCTAATCAACTGGGAAATGCATTAATAATCGTGTCACTTTTTAATCATTTTACAGAGAGCAAAATACAGCTTGAAACATGTACATGGGATTAAGCTAGAAGATGAAATACTGTGTACAAACTTTTAAACCTCTTAAATATTTTCTAGGAACTTGTTTTCAAAATCTAAGAATAAATTTTGATGGAAACATTTAACAACATCACAAATATAAAGTATAGTTTTCTCAGATCAAAACAATTGTTTAGCTGTATTCTGCACTCAGTTTACCTGACTGAACAAGATTTAATTTTTAGTGGGGTTTCTAATGACAATATGGGAGTGGGAAAAGGGAGGATTCAATGATCAGTTTTCTGATCCACCGGCATCCCTAAGGTTAACATCTATTGTTGGAAAAAAGCTAGAGTCAATAATCAAGGAAGAAAAAGCAGGACATTTAAATAAGCGTAATATAATCAAACCCTTTGGGATTCCAGTGAGTTCTGGAATTTTTTAAGCAATGCCTCCACTTCCCTTAAAACCCTTGGATGCAGACTGTCTGGTCCTGATGACTTGTCGGTGTTTAGTCCCTTCATTTAACAAATACTTTGTCTCTTATGTTGGAGTCTATTACAAGATCTTTCACCCCATTAGCACCTTGCTTATCTGTTACCTTTGGAATGTTTATAGTGTCCTCCACCATGAAGACCAATGCAAAATATTAGTTTAAATTATCTGCTATTTCATGGTTCCTCATTTTTAATTCCCCAATTGCAATCTCCAGGGATGTCACACTAGGCTATTTTTTTTTTATATACCTGTAGAAGCTCTTGCTGCTAACATTTACTTTCTCATCAGTTCTCCTTCTTTATTAGCTTTCAAGTGACCAGCTGCGGGTTCGTAAAAGATTCCTAAATCTCTGGTCAGCCATTAGTTTTTGCTGTTTTGCGTAGCTCGGCATTTGATTGGATACTCTCCTTGACCAGCTTTGTTAACAATGGGTAATTCATCCTTTTCATTGAGTCCTTTTTGACATGAATAAATTTATGCTGAACCTGATGAACTATCTCCTGAAATATATGACACTGCTCACTCATTGACCTTCCCCTTAGCCTATTTTCCCAGCCGACTTTAGACAACCCTTTCGACGTACCTCTGTAATTGCCCTTATTTAAATTGAGGAGACTAGCATGAGATCTGAATTGTTTTCCTCAGACTGAATTTGAAGTTCTACAATGTCGTAATTGCTACCCCCTCCAGGAACTTAACGATGAGATATCTTATTAATCTTAGTTTATTATATGTTTCTAGACTTCAAATAGCCCATTCCCATGTAGGATCTGCAGCATTATGCTCTAAGAAGCAATCCTGATATACTCTAGACATTCTTCTTCCATTTAAGGTTCTTGCGAAGATTTATTGCTTGGGTTGTGGATGAGGTTGTTGGCTTGCTCGCCGAGCTGGCAGCTTATTGTACAGATGTTTCATCACCATGCTAGGTAACATCATCAGTGCAGCCTCCGATGAAGCAATGTTGTTCAACTCTGCTCGGTATTTATATGATACAGTCTGTCAAGTTGAGTTGTATAATTTCCGGCTCCGCTCTGCATGGGTTAGTGTATGGGCTGTAATTCCACATGCTTGTCGATTGCCTTACGGGTTGAAAAACCAGGCCTCTAGGAATTCCTGTGTATGTCTGTGGTTGGTTTGAGGCAGGATGTGCATGTTGTCCCAATTAAATTGATGACCTTCATTGTCCGAGTGCACTCTCAGTACAGAGTAGTCACAAGTATCAAGCCGATGAAAGGTATAATGGGTGCAGTTATCACACAGCACTTACCAAAAGCAATGATGCTCACTTTGGATCCTGCCAGGATGGGGCAGCTCCAACATTCAGTACAGGTTTGATTCGAACATGGGCAAATGAGTTGAATTTAAGAGAATAAGTGATAGCTCTATCATTAAGGGAACATTTGATTGAGTATGGCACGTAGAAAATTAAAATCACTGTAGACCAGATGTTGTCTAACAAATGCCCTGTTTCACTGAAGCATAACATCATTGTATTTATGTTTAATCTCTCTTGTAATAATAGACAGTATTCAATTAGCCTTCTTAATACTAGCATATTGGTATTTTGTGACCCATGCATGAAAACACCTAAATCCCCTTGCACCTCAGAATTCTACAGGGTCATCCTCCATTTAAATACTGTCTTTTACTCTTCCTGCCAAAATGAACAACTTCTAATTCTCCCACATTTTACTCCATCTGCCAAATTTTTGCTCATTCACTCAATCTGTCAGTATCAGCCTTCATCTTGGTATGTCATTTTCACAGCATCCTTTCTTGCCTATTAAATTTGACCACTGTCTTCAATCACCTCACCTAAGCATTTGACACAAATGATAAATTTGTGAGGGCCCAGCCATGCCTAATCACCTATTGTCATTTCCTTGCAACATTAAAAAGATTCATTTACATATACATATCTGTTTTCTGTCAGCCAGCTACCCATCTAGTCTTCTATCTCTGCTAGTACGCTCTCCTGTATTCTTTAAAACCATCTTGCTCCTACTTTATGTGGAAATTTTATGATGTCTTGTGGAACTCCAAGTATAGTACAAGGCCTCTTTGAAGACAGTGCATGTTGTTACAAAGAACAAAACTGCACAGGAACAGGCCCTTCAACCCTCCAGGCCTACGACGACACATTTTGTCCTTACATATTAAATTGTTTTGACTTACAGGATCCATGTCCCTGTATTTCCTTCCTAATCATATAGCTGCCCATGTATTTCTTGAATGCTCTTATTGTGCCAGCTCCTACCATCACCTCTGGCAACATGTTTCAGGTATTCAGCAGCCTTTGTGTGAAAAACATGCCTCGCACATCTCATTTCAGCTCCCCCCCCCCACCCCTTATACCTTCAACCTGTGTCCCCTAGTAATTAATTCTTCACCCTGGGGAAAAGGCCTCATACTTTCAACTCTATCCATGCCATTCACAACTTATAAACTTCTACCAGGTCGTCCCTCAACCTCTTGTGTTCCGGTGAAAACAAACCCAGTCTATCCAAACTTTCTTAAGGCTACAATCCCCCATACCAGGCGATATCCTGATGAAACTTTTCTGTACCTGCTCCAAAATATCCACATCCTTCTGGTAGTGCGTTGACCAGAACTGTAGACAATATTCCCAGTGTGATCTAACTAAAGTCCTAAAACGCTGCAGCGTAACTTGTCTATCCTCATATTCACTGAAGGCAAGCATGCCATAGGCCATTTTATCTACATGCACTGTCACCTTCAGTGATCTGTGGACCTGCACACCCATATCCCTCTGCATATCATAACTCCTAAGGGCTCTGCCATTCACTATATAACTTCCACCTGTACTTGATCTTCCAAAATTCTTTCAAAGAATTCCAATAAATTGACTAAACAAGATTTCCCTTTCATAAAATCATCCTGACATTTCCTGATTATTGTGTGTTTTTCCAAGTGCCCAAGTATAATTTCCTTAATAATCAATTCTAACACCTTTCCCACTATAGATGTCAAGCTTACTGCCCAATAGTTGTCAGTTTTCTGCCTCTTTTCCTTCTTTTGATTCTTTCCAGTCCGATGGAATATTTCAAGAACCTAAAGAGTTTTGGAAAATTAACAGCATCTCTGAGAAGGTCTCTTTGAAAGAGAAGATCTCTTTTAAGATCCCAGGATGCAGGCCATCAGGATTTATTCCATCAGTTTGCTCAGTACTGTTTCCCTAGTTCCTCTCTACCTTCAAACCTGATATTACTGGGATATTTTTTGCCTCCTCTATACATTGAAGACAGTATCAAAATATTTATACATCACAAGTTTTATTTCTTTATTAGCTAAAAATAATACCCCATTCTCACCCTTTGGAAGAAAAGTGATTACATAATTTTTTTTTGTTTCTACATACCCTATAAAGCTCTTACTTTATAAGTTTTTGCATCTCTTTATAACTTCCACTCCAACCTTTATTTATTTGTACTTATTAACCATTTAGTAATTCTCTACTGGTTTTATATTCTGACCACTCACTTGACCTGCCACTCACCTTCATACAGCTATATGCTTTTTCCTTAAGATTGATGCTTTCCTCAACATCTTTAGTTACCACAAATGCTGGGCCGTCTCTTTGGAAATTTTCTTTAAAGTGAGAATGTGCTTACTTTGAGTATTCTGAAATATCCCTTTAAATGTTGTCATTGTGTCTCTAGTGATTTATCCTTGCCCAGTATGATAATTCACTTCAGTTAGTTTAGATTTCATGGCAATGTCATTGTCTTTATTTAAATTTAAAGTACTAGTTTTACACCCACTCTTCTCCCTTTCAGACTGGATATAAAATTTAATCCTACTGTAATCAAAGCTACCTGGAGTGCATTTACTCTGAGGTAATTAATTCTTTATCCTGAAACTCCTTCCTTCGCCTGCAAGGTATATCTGCTGGAATGCTCTTCACTTGGCTAGACAAGTTCAACTCTAATAATGCCCACTAAGATGGACACCCTCAAACTGAAGAAGGGTTCTGAAAAAGGGTCGATTTGGACTCAAAATATTAACTTTTATTCCATCTTAACAGATGCTGCCTGACTTGTTGAATTTCTCGAGCACATTACATTTTAATTGGTCATATATTTAAGAGCCAACAGCTCTTCTTTGATGGAAATGCTTCACAAATGTACTTTGTCATAGGCCTTCTGTTGTGGGATTCCGGGATTCTGCAGAGGTTACATCCCTCTTTAGAATGGGTGACTCCAAGACTGCCTGGACACAGCCTTGCGTTGTCTTCTTTTTCAAATAGCTACTCTCAAAATGTGTAGTCCAGGCTTATTCCGTGGGGTGTGCCGCTTTTGTCGCCTGTTTTTGCCATTTGGTTTTGTTCCATTTCCATTGTTTGACGTGAATGATCTCTGGGTCTGTTGGTTGATCTGTGAATTGTGCAGGTGGTGAGGTCATATGTTTCTGATGACCCACCTTATATTGAGGAATAGCTTGTTCATATGCATATATGAATGATGAACGGAACAAGGCCATTCGGCCCTTCAAGGTCTGTTATTCATTAAGATCATGGCTGATCTTTCAAGTTCCGGAATCTGCATTCTTGTTTATCCATGATAACCTTTGCCTAATAATAATCTATCTTTCTCTGCCTTAAAAATACTCAATAAACCTGCTTTCAGTGCCTTCTGGGGCAGAATTCCAAATTTACACAAGGCTCTGAGAGAAAAAATATTCTCCTCACCTATACCTAAAAAGGTGGCCCATAATTTTAAAACAGCAGCCCCTAGTTATGTACTCTCCATGAATAAACCTATTTTCCATGTCAATCTTGTTATGACCCTTCAGTATCTTATAAGCTTCAACCAAATCACCCCTCACTATTCTAAACTCCAGGAAGATAAACCAAAACTGTTCATTTTTCTCTTAATAAGTTAATATGTTAATTCCAGACATCAATCATGTAAACCTCCTCTGAATCACCTCCAAAACATACATATCTTTATTTAAATAAGGAAATCAAAATGGCACACAACATTTGGGGTGATGTCTCATTATCATTGTTAAATTTCACTTCTTTCAGCTAGAGGACATCTCTGCACGTGTTCCTCGGGATCATGTCCTAGGCCCAACCATCTTCAATTGCTTCATCAGTGAATTTCCCTCCATTATAAGGTCAGAAGTGGGGATGTTCACTGTGATTGCCCAATGCTCAGCATCACTCATGACTCCTCAGACACTGAAGCAGTCTATATTTAAATGTAACCAACTCTGGACCACATCAGGCTTTGGCTGGCAAATGGCAACAAATATACAAGCTAGATAATGACCAACTTCAACAAGACAAAATCTAACCCATCACTACTTGATGGTCAACGGCATTACCATCCCCCAAACCCCTGTAATTAATATACCATTGACCTAGGAATCCTGTGGTGAGTAACTCACCTCCTGATCCTACAAAGCCTGTCCAGCATCTACAAGACAAAAACTAAGAGCATGATGGAATATTCCCGACTTGACTGGAAGAGTGTAGCTGCAACAACTCAAGAAGCCTGCCACCATCCAGGAAAACAGCCTATTTAATTGGCAACACATCCACAAACATTCACTCCCTTTATCACCGATACACGGTTGTAACAGTGTGTAGCATTTACAAAGATACACTGCAGAAATTCAACAAGCTTCTTAAACAGCATCTTCCAAATCAATATCCATTAACATCTAGCAGGGCAAGAGCAGCAGATGAATGGGAATACCACCACCTGCAAGTTCTGCTCCAAGCAACTCACCATCCTGACTTGGAAGTATTTTTCCATTTCTTTCGTGTCACTGGATCAAAATCCTGGAACTCTGTTCCTAACAGCCTTTGAGGTGAAATGAACTCAGATAGACTGCAGTAATTCAAGAAGGCAGCTGATCATATTCTCAAGGGCAACTAAGGATGGGCAATAAATGTTGGCCGAATGAGTAAAGCCCAAATCCTATGAATGAATTTTTTAAAACTGCTACCAAGCCACCACTAGGCTGATTGTTTTGAGACCATTGAAGTTTTGTACCCTAACTGTTTTGTAAACGCTCAATTCTAACAATGGTTTGGCAGTTTTCTGAAAATTAAATTTGACTTTCTGACAGTTAACCTTGAATTTGTCACTCAAATGTTACTATCTGTAGCTTCAGTAGCTTTTTATTATTGGAAGAATAGTTTAGGTATGGATTGATATTAGCCTTTATACTAGACTACTTACTCCCATTCTTAAGAGTTTTGGGTGGAATACAGTTTGAAAAAGTATCTTACCAACAGTGATAAAAGGGTAGCTACACTTAGCTGATACAGGTTGTGAAAAAAAACCTATTTTATACTTTGGCCAGTTCTGCTTCCTGTCATTTCATATTTCAATTGGAGCTAGGAGCAGAATAGTTGAAGTCATTGTCTTCAACCTAGAGCTTCCTATGACCTGTTGCATTGTTCTTTTTAAGTTTCTTTCAGTTTTTTGTAGCAGCCTATATGGCTCTGAATATTCCTGTGTCTATCAGTAGCTGTGAGTTTTTACAGTTCTTCAACACTCACTCCTCAACTCCACTTGTGAAAGATTGCTATATGCTAACAAGACAGTAGTCTACTCTATTATACTTGGTCTTTATTAAAGTGCTTGGGCCACAATGGTACAAAGTACATCTCTATTCCAAAATGAGATCTAAAGGTTAACACTGCACCCTTGTTGAGGGGCACCCTCTTTAGACACTTCTATAGTGAGGATTGGTGGGGGGTTGTCAGGGTACGTTACATACAGTAGCATTGAATTGCCCAAGTGCATTGTATCCTGATGTTAATAGTGTTTTTTTTTAAACTCCAAAGTATCTAGTATTTGATGCAGCACTATCATTTCAGGCAGCATGGGGTAACACTCTGATAACTTACTTACTGAAATTAACATGATGCAAGGATGAAGCTAATTTAGAAATAAAGTTGTATATTCTGCATCAATTTCTGCTTACCATCCAACACCAACTTTGTTGAATCCAGTTGGATTAATTTTAAAAGGTATTTGGTCTTGAAAATTTACCCTGAGGAAGTGTGCATCTATCAAAGCCTTACAGCAGTTATGTGGAAGAGAATTCTGATTTTGGATATTAGTGAGCCATTGATACACAATGAAATATGTTGATGGGAATATCTTTGGGTAAGATCAAACTGTGTCCTTGATATGCTAATTCCTATTAACAAGATGTTGTATGGAGTATGGGAAATCAAACTAGTGGCTAAACAAACGTGCTGTGTAAAAGAGAGCTTTCCTAAAGAATGCATCTATTGAAGTGTGTACACCATAGAACAGAGGAGGGGTATCCTTCCAGTATTAGCATTACAAAAGGAGCAAAAACAAAAACTAAACAAACACATAGGAAAGTGTGGGCTGAAATAATTGAAGTGTAAATGCGCCTAATATTTGGAATATGCTGTTAAAATAAGTCTATGCTTGTCACCTAACTTCCAATTCTGTATTTCAATTGCAGAGACAGCCACTGACAGCCAGGATTCAGGGATGATCTGTCTTGGAAGTCAAAGTTCTTCTCAGGAAAGCAATTGATTGCCGGCAAATAAGTATTTGGGAAGCAAATTTGACTCCAGATTCCCTGTTATCTCTGCAATGTTAAAAATATCAACTTGTTGAAGTATTCTCCCCCTGCAATGAATGCCTTAAAGCTCTGCTTTGCAAATGCCATACCCCCCCAACAATGTTTTTTAGAATGTTTACTAAATAATATTTTCAGGTAAAACACAATTTTACAGCCCTAGAGTTTTGTAGACATTTACCTCTTGGCTACACTATGCCATTCTAAAGTTCTGCTTTAAAATTCTTATATACTTATAACTTTATCTTGTGTTGAATCCTGTTATTACTCAGAAGTAACCCTTCATATAACAAGGAAGCCTGCGCTATCCGATTGCTTTTGTCAAGAAAACAAAATGATTGTGGCCCCTAATCAATAATTTGGTCATCACTCATGGTGAAGCCAAACCTAGCAATTTCACACTTGGCTGACTTTTACCGAACTTATGTAGCCTTGTAGTATTACAGTTATGATGTATTGTTTTAAACAAAGAATCCTGGAGGATCTAAATGGATATATCAAAGAAATTTACAACCAGTTTCTCTACACCAACATGCAGTTCGTCAAATACAGACTGAATTGAATTTTCCACAGGATTGATTTTATTTCTTTCTGGTTCGCTCTGCACTTTGCTTGGAACGAATCTAGTGGTTGTGATTTGTGGCATATTGTGGCATAATCAGTAATTAATATGTCAATAAACAGTAAGTGTTTTGAAACGCTTGACCAGTGACTGACACAAGCTCTGGGAGTAGCCAAGAAAATTGCATTATTTTATCTTAATGTGAAAAATGTTTCCGTCCAACATTAGCACCAATACCGTAGCATGCAATCCTTTAATATTTTCCTGCAGTAATATTAGCCATTTATCACAGAAAGGAAGAAAACCAAATGTTGTTCCTTCAAATATTTGAACTTCTGATAATAGTCTTGTCATTTGTGGACTGAGCATTCTGTGGACACATGATTTAAAAGGCAAAAATGTCTTAATGTTCCTGTTTTTTTCTTGGAGGAAGAAAGTATATAAGTTATTGCTCCAAACCTTCACTGATCTGTAGTTATTCTGTAGAACTGCTCGAGAGATTTGAACTGTTGGTGATGAGCAAAGACCCTGCAGTGAAACTCCTGAAGTCCAGTATGAGGAAGTCAGTATTGAGGTCAATATCAAAAACAGAAAATACTAGAGACAAACAGCAAGCCCATCAATGTGGGAAAGCTTTGACATTGTTTGACAGGGAAGCTGTTATAGAGCTGACCAAAGTATGGAGCCAGGGGTATGAGGGAGTCAGGCAAAAGAAATCAGGTATTACAGGTATTCTGTAAAACAACTTGCACATTGATTTTAAGATATTGCGGAGTACAGTAGCATCAATTACATTAAGGGTTAGTGATCTAGATGCCTAGACTTAAGATCCAGAGATGTGAATTCAGATTTCAACTTGATAACTGGAGAATTTAACTGAGCTAAATCTGGAAAACAACTAGTTTCTTAATGGTTACTACAAAATTACGGGATTGTTGCAAAAATCTATCCGGTTCACTGATGTCATTTAGGGAAGGAAATCTGCAAACCTCCCTACTTGTGACACTTAACTGACCTCTGAAATAGCAAAATACTTGTTTCTCATGGACAATTAAAGATGAGCAATAAATGCTGGCCACATCTTGTGAATGCAAAAATACTCAATGGAGATTCCACAAGTTAGATTATGTACTAAGATCATCTTGGTCAGACTGAAAGGCATTAGGAAGACTGAAGAGGGAACAAAAGAGCTACAAAATGAAAAAGAATGTGATGGAATGTGATTCAAGCAGCAGACTGATGTTGGCAGAGTCAACAACACTGAAGAATCTATGGAGAAGATAAAATATTGTTCATGAATTTAGCACTGGGTCTGTTGGAACAATTTAAGTGGAAAGGCACAGACACATCAGAGTGAAGAGGTTGGAATAGCAAGCAGAGATCAGAAGGACAATGCCAGCTGGTAAAAGTGGAAATTTGCCCATGCATTCTGTAGCAGTATCCATGAATGACGGTCAAGCACAATAATATATACTCTTAATTTCAGCTCTTAACATCACTCAAAAGCAAGACGGTAGAGTAGGAAACCAATATTTTTACTTAATATCAGATTTATTTGTAGAATGAAATATTATTTTGACCACCTCAGCCCCAACCAACTCCCAATGTCACGACCATCTTTTTTAATATACGCTCAATCATGGAATTATTATGAAGCAGAAGGAGGCCATTCAGCCTATCATATCTGCACCAGTTCTGAGCACTTTGATTTAGTGACAATCTCTTGCTTTTTACCCATGACCCTGCATATTGTTTCTTTTAAATTATCATCTAAAACCTTCTTTAAAGCTGCAATTGAACTTGTTCCTTCTAAAGCCCTAGGCAGTGAATTTCAGACCCTCATCACTCATTGTGTGCAAAAAACATTTTCTCACTTTGCATTTGCTTCTGTTGCAGAATACTTTATATCTGTGCCCGCTGGTTCTTCTTTCCATCACACTATCTGTTCTATTCCAACTCCTCGTGATTTTGAAACAGTTTATCCTTTTAGTGTCAAAGTCTCTAACCTCATCCTCAGACTTGAAGTTTCTTATCCCTGGAACCACTCTCATAAATGATGTGCATTCTGTCCAGTATATTCACATAGGAGCAAGAGTAGGCTATTTAGCCTTTCAAGCGTGCAATCATGGTTGATTGAATATCTGATGAAGGGTCTAGGCCCGAAACGTCAGCTTTTGTGCTCCTGAGATGCTGCTTGGCCTGCTGTGTTCATCCAGCCTCACATTTTGTTGTCTTGGAATTCTCCAGCGTCTGCAGTTCCCATTATCTCTGATTGAATATTTCAATGTCTTTTACTCACACCAGCCCCACATGCAACTCTTTATGCAACTGATAATCAGAAATATATCAATGTCCACTTTAATTGTACTCAAAGACTGAGCTTTCACAGTTCCTTGGGTAGATCATTCCAAAGACCCACAACTGAGTTGAACAATTCTCCCCATATCGGTCCTTATTTTTGAATTGTCTCCCCATGTTCCAAACATCTTACCTGCATCTACCCTGTCTTTCCTTTAAGCGTTTGGAAGATTTCACGAAGATGACTTCTCATCTTTCAAAACTGTGGAGAATACAAACCCAGATAACAAAGTGTAGAGCTGGATACACACAGCAGGCCGAGCAGCATCTTAAGAGCAGAAAAGCTGACATTTCGGGCCTAGACCCTTCATCAGAACAAGGGTCTAGGCCCAAAACATCAGCTTTTCTGCTCCTAAGATGCTGCTTGGCCTGCTGTGTATATCCAGCTCTACACCTTGTTACCTCGGGTTCTCCAGCATCTGCAGTTCCCATAATCCCAGAATACATGCCCAGTTTGTCTAGTCTCTGTTTGTAGCACATCCTGCCATCCCAGGAACAAGCATGGTGAATCTTTGTTGCAATTCCTTTATGGATAATATCTTTCCCAAGGGAAGGAAACCAACACTGCACCTAATAGTCCAGGAGTGGTTTTACCAACTTTCTAGCCTTCCTAACAACTTGAGGTACCTGCATGTTAGCATTCATAGAATAGAATCCCTAAGGCGTAGAAGCAGACCAAGTACACACTGACGCTCTAAATAATATCCCATCCAGACCCACCCCATCACCCTGTATTTCCATTGGCTAACCTACCTCACCTGCAAACCCCTGGACACTATGGGCAATTTAACATGGCCAATCCACCTAGCCTACATATCTTTGGACTGAGAGTTTCCTCCCAGAGGGGGGACACATAGCCGTGGAGAGAATGTGCACATTCTGCACAGACAGTCACTTGAGGGTAGAATTGAACCTGGGTCCCTGGTGCTGTGAGGCAACAGTGCTAACCACTGTGTCACCCCACTTTTATGCTGCCTTCAGTGACAAATTGACAAGGATACCCAAGTTCCTTTGAGTATCTACATCTTACTATGTCTCATCATTTAAGATATGCTGCACATCTTTTTCTCCTACCAAAGCAAATAGCCTCCCTTTTTTCCACATTACATTCCATCTGTTATATTCATTCGCACTCACTGACCAAATTCTCCTGAAATTGCTTTACATATTTGCTAATAACAAACATTTCTGCTTAGCTTTATATTGTCTGCGAATGTGGAAATATTACATTTGGCTCTCCTATCAAAATTATTGATAAATTTTGTGAACAGCTGGAGACCATGAACAGATCCTTGCGGTACCCGACTAGTCACAGCCTTCCAATGTAAGACTGACCTATTCATGTGTGATCTTTGTTTTCAGTCTGTTAGACAATCCTTAATCCATGCTATTGCATTACTCCTGTCCCATGTACTTTAATTTTGGTATCCAACCTCATGTGGGGTACCTTATCAAAAGCATTCTGAAGATCCAAGTATACTACATCTATCAACTCTTCTCGATCAATTTTGTTGGTATCAGCCTCAAAGCACTCCAACAAGTTTGTCAAACACAATTTTCCATTGGCACAACCATACTGATAGAACATAATTTGTTCATTTTTATCCAAGTATCTATTTATCCCACCCTTTAAGTTAGGTTCTGGCATTTTTTACGATTACTAAGGTGAGGTCGACAAGTCTATAGTTTTTTGCTTACTTTCTTACTTCTCTCTCAGCTATTTGGAAACATTTGTTAGCTTCTAATTTGCAGTAAACATTCCCAATTCAGTGGTATTTTGGAAGATGACAATGTGTCAACCTATCCCTATACCCACCTTCTTCACCTTTGACTTATCACCTTTTAGTCCTATTAATTTCTCTAGCATAACCCTCTTACCAATACTAACTTCCTTCTACTCCTCATTCTTCCTAATTACTTGGATTTCCAGTTCTGTGAGATTTATTTTATCTTCCTTGGGGAAAACAGGCACAAAGTAATCATTCAGCTTTTCTGCCATTTCTCTATTGCTCATTTAAATTATTCTGGCTTTGCATTTAACAGATCCACATTCATATTAACCAAAAAATTCCTTTTTTTACATACTGTAGAAGCTTCAACAGTCTATTTTTTTTTGCCAGATTACACACATATTCTCTTCCTTTCCTTATCAATTCTGTGGTCCTCCTTCACTGTTTTTAAAAACTTCCCTATCCTCACATTTATTACTATTATTACTATTTCTGGCCACTTTATAAGGGTTTATTTTTTATAAAATCCTTAATTTCCTTGGTCACTTGTGATTGATTGAACTCTTGAAATTTTACATCCATAAGCCATTTAAAAGTTCTTTAAATAGTATCCATTGCCTATATGCAGTCATGCTTTCTAATATGTGTTTCCAATTCAGCTCAGCCAACTGTGCCTCATTCATTTATAATTTCCCATATTTAAATTTTATGTCCTTACTTCAGATTGAACATGATGTAAGATTTTATCATGTCGTGGTAACTCATCCCTACAGTTTCTTTACAGGATTATTCATTTGTCATTTTTCATTACATAATGATCTTAAATAACTTGTCCTCTAATCAACTCCTCAAAATGCTACTCTAGATAACCATCCTTAAGTAATTGCGGAAACTCATCCTCCAAAGTTTCAGCGCTCAATTGGTTAACACAGTCTATATGCAGATTGAAGTCACCCATGATAACTATGTTGCCCATGCTACAAGCTTCTATCATCTCCTAATATATAAAATGCCTCACACTACCATTACCATTTGGTAACTTATTAATAATTCCAAACAATGTCTGCTGCCCCTTTCTGTTTCTGAGTTCCACACATACAGATTCCATGCAATGTTCTTGTGACCTGAGATCCTCCCTTACTAATGTAAGTACATTAAAAGTGCAATTCCATCTCCTTTTCCTTCTTATCTGTCTTTTCTAACTATTGAATATCCTTGTGAATTCAGTTCTCAGTCCAATCACCATGCAGACATGTTTCTGTAAAGGCAACTATATTCTAACCATTTACATCTATTAATGCCTTTAGATCATTGTGAACATCATGTAAAATACCATTAACATTGGCTTTTTGGCATCGCTGTGCATTCAAAGCAAATGGGCATATGGCTTTTCTCTTCTGTCTTTTATTCTCCCGAGCATTTACTTCCTTACAATTTTGGTTATCACTCAGACTCCCAAACTCTGGAGCTCTCTCTCCTACACTGATTCTCCAGCCACATGTTAAAGTGATCACTTCTCCTGTTCTTATGCTCACTAGTACATGATGCTGGGGGTGATCCTGAGGTTACTGCTCTTGAGGTCTTCCTTTGGAATTTCCTTCCAACCTTCCTAAAATCTGTTTTCAGGACCTCATCCCTCTTCTTACTATGTCAACAACTACTTCTGGCTGATCTTCCTGTAGTTGCTTCATGATATCCTTCACCCTAGCACCAGGGAGGCAACATACTACCCTAGAGTCAAATTCAATGTTATGGAAACTCAGTCTGATCCCATGGCTATGCATTCCCCTATCACCATTGATATTCTTCTTCCCTACATCGGCACTACACCCCACCCCCTAATACAGCATAGATGCTGTTACTGTTGTGGACCATATTTGGTTGTACTCCCTTCAGGAAGCATCACATTCACTAACTTCCAAAATCAAATACAAAGTGGCAAACAAGGTAGACTTTTGGGGGGGGGGGTGGTGCTGCTCCTGTACTTCCTGCCTAGTTTTGCAAAATACCTTGGTGGTCACCCATTGCATCTCTGCCTGTATGCCTCTGAGCTGCGGTGTAACCACACCCTGTATGTGCTATCCACGCAGTCCTCTGCCTTGCAAATCCACAACGGGGCATCCAGCTGCTGCTCAAATTCCTCAAGCCAGATTGGCATGGGAAATGCAATTTAAAAGGTCTGACTACATACCCTTCAGGTAACCCAAAACTGGAAACTCGAGTACCCATTTCTTCATTCCTTAAAAAATGTTTTATTTGCCCTTAAAACATCTTCAATAGTAGAGTGTTTCGTCGCTGTGTTTACTTCCAATACACCAAGACTGCTACTTGGCACTAACTGGATTCATACCCTAGTTATCTGTCCAATCAAACTGCTTGACTGCTCTGTTCTTCCTTCTGGACAGCCAAACACAATTTATCAGGGTACAAGTATCACCTTTCACATATGATTGTTGATTCAAAAGTTACTCTAGACTCATTGTGTAAAATCTATATATTTAACATACCCCACCCTACCCCACCCACCTCCCTATTTTCTGCATGTAAACTGACATTTTCCCAGCCACCATCAGTTCTGAGGAAGGGTCACCAGACCCGAAACCTTAACTCTGTTTTCTCCTCCACAGATGCTGCCAGACCTGCTGAGTCTTTCCAGCAACTTTGTTTCTATTCTATATATTTAAAGGTCCCTGAAGCCATACTTATAATCTTAAAGTCTCATTTAATCTTATTTACCACAGATTGTTCTAATTCTACCTCCCCATACAAAGTAATCATAAAGATGGCTGAAAGCTTCACTTTGTGATACTAGTAGAACATTGCCAGATTTGCTTTCACTCGAGTACAGATTACTTTAAGAAAGACAGATCTAACAAAAAAAACATACTCTTAATTCAACGTTCAATTTATAAATGCATTTGTTTAATTTCCACAGCTTCTCTTCAACATCGCTTGCCACTTTAAGCAGTTGCAAACATTCTTCTCTCTGAAATGTTTCGCCCTGCTAAGTTAACAGCTTTTATGTCAATTGAGATACATTCCCACAGAAAAATGGCCAACAGATTGAAGAAAATGCTCAGAATTTTGCCACTATGAGCAATTCCATTCTAAAAACGTGACCTTCAAGTCTTTGTTTGCAATTACAAGCCATTACTGCTGTTTCAGCCTTTTAAATGAGGACTATTTCTATACATATCCACATGTCTTCTAGCTGGCACTACAAAGTAGGCACTGAATTTCTTCCACAATCCACATTTTTTGTTTTCCCACTCGTAGTAATTAATCTTTTAATTAGTTGGCAGACAACAAAGCTTCCCATTAATAAAGGTTTCTACTTTTCTACTTCCCATATTGTTTTCCCTTCTTCTCAAATCTTGTTCTATTGTAGAATTTAATCAATTTATGATCTTTACTTGCTTTAAAATGCCTTTCTGGGATAGAGCCACACAGCACAAAAACAGACCCTTCAGTCCAACCAGTCCAAAACCAAACAAGTCCCCAAACTAAACCAGTTCCACTTGCCTGCAATTAGCGCATATCCCTTCAAACATTTCTTTTTTATGAACTTCTCATAATGTCTTTTAAACATTGTAACTCTAATTGCATCCACCACTTTCTCTGGCACTTCATTTCACACATGAGCCAATCTCTGTGTAAAAAAAGAGTTGCTTCTTGTCCATTTTAAATCTTAAATTTTATTCTTTTTTTAAAAATGGCCCCAGTTCCCCCACCAGGGGGAAAAACCCTTGTCATTCACCTTTTCTATGCCCCCTAATGATTTTATAAACCCCAATACAATCACCCCTCAACCTCCTGTGCTCCAGTGAAAAACATCCCAGACTTTCCAGCTTATTTTTATATCTGAAAAGCTCAGTTCCTGGCAACATCCTGGTAAATCTTTTCCTAAACTCTCTCCAGTTTAATAGCAGCCATCCTATAGCAGGCTACTGCTACTGGATCTCTTCTCCCAATGATCAGAGATTCTAATGCCAGTACATGATTGTTTCCGAGCGCATGAATCACTCTGAGATTTAGTATGAGAACTCAAAATGTTTTTTTGATTTCAACTGTTTGGCTCCAATTTACCAGTCCATGGATATTACTTTCTGCCCATCACCTTGGACATTTAGTTAATGTGAGATAGCTTTCTGTGTTCTCCCTACAATAGTTATACATTTCCATTTACTGGACCCTTCTGTTATGCGTAGCATCCTAGCCTTTACTCAAGACAGTTGACCTTTAGATGCAGTAGCTCTGTTCTATGAATTGATATGATTCAGCTAATTGCCATCTGACCACTTATCTAGCACATTCTGTCTCTCTTAATTTAAACCTGAGTATGTGAAGTACAGGATGCCAAATTACCTTCTATAAATTCCTTAGATTCTAAAAGTTTGAAATCAACCTCAATTAACAAATGAATAGAACTTAGTGTTTTAATTCCCATGTGACAGAATCATTGTCTGTCCACCACACTTGTCACCTTCCTGGGACTTTTTGATTCCTCCTGACCATTTTTATTTATATTATGTGAAATCTCCAGGGTTAAATTTTTATTTATTTGGACAATTTTATGTGATGCCATTACGCTCTCCAGTTCCCTCTGGGACTATTGCTTTGATGAATGCTTTTGTCTATGTATATGAATCTCTCAGGTAAGCGATTGTAATCCCTTCCAGGGTTGGGGTTCTGTCATACACACACAAGGAATTTTGGGCTTCCTCCAGTACATGAATTGATAAGATCTATCAACCATTTGAAGGGAATTCTTTGCATGGAATGCCCATGCCAGTCAATAGTTTGGTTCGGGACGTTGGATGCCTTCAAGGCAGAGATCGACAAATTCTTGATCTCAGAAGGAATCAAGGGCTACAGGGAGAGTGCAGGGAGGTGGAGTTGAAATGGCCATCAGCCATGATTTAAATAGTGGAGTGGACTTGATGGGCCAAATGGCCTTCGTTCTATTCCTATGTCTTATGGTCTTACGGTCTTATGGTTGATTGGCTAAGATCTTATGAAGAATCTCATTGATCACTGTATGATTTCTTTCACAGACTGTATCTCCAAAAGGTCTTTCAGCTGCAGAATTTGCGATCATACTGTTTACATTTTTGTGACTCTCTACATTTGTCATTGGCAAATTCTACCCTTCCCCTTCAAACTGTTGGTGAGAAATTTGGGTGTTGCAATAGGATAACCTTAACCTTAACCCTAACTGTAACCCGAACCCAGTCCGGTCTTCATCTATTTTTCATAGTTTTATGTATAGTCACCCTTTGTTCTTAGTCTTTTATTACTATAGAAATACTGAGTCAGATTTCCACGCCTACAAAATGTGAAATGGAAATGCATTTGTCCTCATTCTACAGCTTTAGATACATGGCAACTAAACACTTCACTGAAGTCTCATGCCAATGGGTAACTAATAACAGCAGCAACCATATATTACACTTTTCACTCAACCCATTGACGAGCATTGTGCACTTGCCAGCAACAGCACCCACTGTCATTTAATATGGTTTTTGATATGTAGAAAGCAAATGAGCACACTATGATATAACTTTAAGACAATTTGCTCTTTCTCTCTCAAAGTCATATAATCTGATACCGTTAAAGTTTCTGTAACATTCTGTCTAGAAATACTGTGCCTTTTTATGAGTATGCAACAATGCTCTATTTGGGTAACCTGCAAATTCACTGATTTTCTAAAGAAAATTGGTTTGACATGTTCCATATCCAGTTCAATTTTTGTCGTTTTCCAGGAAGGCTCACTCAACAGCGATGGTATCTCATTAGAAATTGCATCGGTACTAATAAAGTACTAACAGTGCACCTTTCTATGTGATAGAGGTAATGGGTTGGAAAATACTGTTGAAGTAGAATAGGTAAGTTGCTGCAGTACAGTTTACATTTGGGTCATTGTATATCAGTGATGGAGGAAGTGAATATTAAAGTTAGTGGATGGGGTGCCAATGAGGTGGGCTGCATTTAGTTAGCTTGTACATGACACCTGGGTGTCTCTGGCTTGGCCAGTATTTTTGCCAGTCCATCCCTAAATACTTAGTGGGCAGTTAAGGGTCATTGCTATGAATCTGGAGCCACATGAAAGCCAGACAACGTAAGAATGGCAAAGTTTGCTCCCTGAAGAAAATGAATGACTGAAATGGGTTTTAAGTAGTTAAATGATCACCATTTGGCTAGCTTCCAATTCCAGATTTTATTGAATTCAAATTTCACCACCTACCACAGTCAAATTGGAATCCAGGTACCCAGAACATTAGTCTGGGTTTCTGGATTACATGTCCAAAAATGTTACCATCATGCCACAGCCTCCTGATCATTACACCACCAGCTTCTGCTTTGTTGCAATGGTGCTTGACTTGTTAAATGGTAAATATTCCACGCATGACTGACTGTGTTTTGTAGATGTTGGAGAGGTTTTCAGGATTCAGAAGGTCAACTATTTGTCCTAGAATTCCCAGTCTCTGACCTGGCTTTGTAGCCAAAGTATTTATATGGTTGGTTCGGTTAATTTCTGGCCAGTAGTAGCCCCAGGATATTTATAGTCAGGGATGCTGGAGATGGTCATGGCCCGATACTTATGTCCCACTAATGTCATCTGCCACTTGTCAATCTCACAGCTCTTTGAGGGATAACCTTCCAGATTTCCACTACATTGTGTTTAGAAGTATTTTCTAAAGTTACTCCTCAATGGCCACTCTAATTTTAAGGTTATATCCTGGCTATAAACTCTCCCACTAGAGGAAAATGTTTATGTATTTAACGTATCCTTTAAACACTTGAATCAGATAACTTTTTACACTTAAATGCCTGGACTTCGCAGTCAGTCCTCATAACTTAATCATATTTACACAGGTATAATTCTGGTAAACCAGTGCTGTACGTGCTTTAAGCCCAATAAATACAGCTTGAAAAGCCAGAAAAGAATGCAGTAATGTGAATAGGGTCTAACCAAAATCCCACACAACCATCACAGAACTCCCAGCTCTTTACATTCTAGCCCTCTTGAGATACTTTCATGCCATTAACTTTTTTTTATGATGCTCTCATAATGTTAAAAGCCATTGCACAGGTTTGTAGATATCAAAGAGACATTGTTCACCAAGACACTAGACTGCCTGAACATATGTCATTCTCTTTGTAATTGAAGGGTAGCAAATTAACTGGAAAAGATGATAGAATATGTTATAAGAGCTGAAAATTGTACTCTTAAGAGAAAGAATTAATGCTATTAACTGTTCATTTTGAATTCTTAAAACGATCATTATTACTAGAACAAAATACTGATGTGGCAATACGCATCATGTATTTATTTTTCAACTGGCCAGCCCAAACAAAACAGTCAGTCAAAGAGGGAAAGGTTATTCTATTACCCTTCACCTTCTGATCAATACAAATGTTCACTAAAAGAATCTACAGAGGTCTCCTACAGGTAAGGTTTGTGCACTAAAATACCAATATGTGTACAAATAGTTACCCTGGTTTCAAATTTAGACAGCTATCAATTTAAACTTTGGAATTGCATTTTTTCCAAGCTGAAATAAAGACTACAATTTTGAATTATCTCATGTACCTGGTAAATCGAAATTCTAAAAATATAACGCAAACATTGTTGTGCTTGGTACATTAAAACACCTGATCAGATATTTATTTCTGTATCGATATAACAACAAATACTTTTGATTTAAAAGTGGAATTATTGAAATGACTGATGGAAGCATGTGACGAAGGCATATATCATGTGCAAAATTTCCACGATCTAACTCAGTTTATGTTAACCTTGAGTAATACCTGTGTCAGACTGAGTGGCGTTCGGCAGTAATGAAGTGTTAGGCTAAATTATGGAACTGATTCTAAAGCTAGTTTCTTAACGTTTTTTCATAATACTCAGTATTGTGTAAAGAAAGGAACTTAAATTACTGCAGAGTCAAAACTACAAACTGGATTTTTTTCAGGTGATTGAAAAAAGCGGTAAAACCTTACAATAAAAAAAGGCTGTTGTGAAACTACAAACTCTTTAAGGAGAACTGCAGAAATGTGGTAGCGTTTTCACATTTACGTCCCTTCAATCACTTTAGTAATGAGGGCAGGACTTTGGGTTCTTGAAGGAAAAAGAGTTGGCTGTCTCGGCTAGTTGGCCGTATATGTTGAACGAGACTATAGGGGTGCGTCTGCTCTACTATCGAGTGAATTTATCAATTTAGTTGACTTCCTTAATAACTGCCGCCCCGGTGCATTCTTCGCTATAAAATCCACAGTAGGGACGAAGTTCTCAGCCTCACATCAGACTGGAAACGTTCCTTTTGTTTGTGCCTCCACGGATGCTGCCAGATCTGCTGATTTTTCCAACATTTTCAACACAAATAGATAATGAAGCGAATGAGTTAGGAGTCAACCATCCCTGGAAGTAGCAACTCTGTTAGCATGGGAAAATTAGGGCAAAGCCCAGATTCGTTATTTGCAAACTCCACGTTAACATGCCAACAGAGCAACTTAACCGGTTGGAATTTAACAATTATTCACAGATATAACGAAAAAGTCTGAAATACTCCACAGGCCAGGCAGCATTCGTATACACAGATGTTTCAGGTAGATGCCATTTAATCACATCTCGAAACATTTCTCAGTTCTAAGAAAATGCTTTTTCTGTCGTCACAGATGTCTGATCTGCTAAGTATTTCTAACATTTCCTTTTCTTACATTTAGTCATGCGTAGTTTGTGCATCCAATTGGGAGTAAAGTAACGAATGTTTATATTATTTACTGTTCTAACAGTGTGCGAATGATGTGGGATCGTTTAACCCGAGCAAGTTCTGGATACCTAGTTAAATACAATATTCCCTGGACCAAATACGCTGTGATTCTGGTTATCATTACGGGCAAGACTACGATCGAATCACCTGCCTCACATTTCAGGTTTTATATTTGAAGTCAAATTATCTGGATCCACATGAAGGATTAAACAGTCTGACCAATAAATTCGCCTTTACTAATGACCACTTACCATTTAATATCTGAATTCTGATTCTGGCCAGTTTTATCTACCTCTTTAACCTCAAGGAGATCCTGGGTTAGCCCAGCGTTTTCAACTAAAAAAAAACCGATGGATTAAAAGTAAGTCCTTTTCAGAGAGACTTAACCAATGATCTCCAGGTGAACAGAGAAATAAAACCTATTGAATTATGGTGATTTTTGAAGTAAATGATATCGTTGATCTCTCGGCGAAAGGCCACTTAAAATATCATATTGAAAAGTAGCAGGTGGTGAGGGAGAGTAGCAAAGGTTAACGAGCTAAAACGAAACCAAGTGACAAAACAACGATTGTATTCCAACACCACGGAGCTGTTACATTCCGAACGTAAACTTTATGTACCTTCAAATAATTACAACGAATGCGTTTATTCAAATTAAGAAACTAAGTGAAAAGACTCAAGTTCTGTGCACAACCAAAATTGAAAAGTGACAGTGAGTGACACTAAATTGAGCTTTTTAAAAAACCTGAAGAATGCAGGAGGAATGGAACGTGGAGTTCGCCAGTTTAGTCATTTCGGGGCAGAATGAGTTGCAGTAAGCAATGAACGAACCTTGATTTCAGCAGTGAGGATGAAGGGAGGGGGTGAGAGGCGCAGGAGGACAATGTCGCTGCTCAGTAGCAACCAAGGAGCAAAGACTGAAGTAACAGAAAAAAGACAAGCTGCTAAGCAGAGAGGGTTGAGGCAGATAGGGAATTGTGCGTCAGACATGCTATCCCCACCACCCCCGGCCACTGGCAGCCCTCCCTCCCCTAAAACCACCAACACCTTGTTTCCAACGTACAAGTGCTTAACGCACTTTATCAATAATGCTTTCAAGCCTCTTTCATATGCCCTCGAATAAAGTTTCATTTTGTTTGACTTCAATCAGACGATGGCTTAGTTCCCAGAGGAGCACTTTCTCACGGGTTTCAGGTGTGTTGTTTCCATGTATGTGAAATCATGCGGCATAAATTCTGCCACTTCGAATCAGCGTTGTTTCTTATGTATGAATTAAATGTTGCAGAAGGAAGTGACTGCATGCAGTGTCCAGTGCAGGGATTGTCCAGAGAATATGGATATAAGGTGAAGTATCGTGGCAGATAACCCGAAGAACACGTACGTGTCCAAGTTTAACCAATGCATTGATTAGCCCTCAGTTCCATCTCAAAATGAGATAACTAGCTCCTTCTTCCCTTCCACATTTTAAAGACAAAGTCCAGATATACAAAAACGTTGCGCAAAACTGATTTACTTTAGGGCCAAATGGAAATCGATATCCCATACCATTCTTAGTTTAGTTAAAAATGAAGTGAAAATTGACAATTCATAATATATATTTTGGAAGTGGGGTACATCCATTTTATAAGAATTGGGAAGTCTAATTGTGAAAGGGGATCTCTATGAAGTGATCCATTAGCTCTATTACCTCGCTTCCAGCTCCCTCGTTTATTTTTAATCCCTTTTGAATGGAGTGCGCCCCGCCCTATCTCGGCACCTATGTCACCTCCTCCAAACACTTGAAATCTTTTAGAATTGTTTGATTGTGGAGTTGCTTTCAACTCTTCTCAAAGAATGAAGGGGGAGAGGTTTGCGGAGGAAAAATGATTTTCAATCCTTTCACACAAGTCGTTTCACTTGATTGACTTGAAATAACTGCTTTATAAAACCGAGGCGCTGCAGCTGGGATACGCGCTCCCGCTCTTGAACTCAGATTTGCGTTTGCTCCCGTGCGATTTTCACCTTTGAGAAAGGAATTGAGGGGAGCATCGAACCTCTCGTTGTTAAAAACACAACTTTAGAGTGATTACCATGAATAGCTATGGTGCTCCATATCTGTACGTACCCACCGCGTCTTCCCGAGCACCAGCTCAGCGAACTCCCAAGTGCGCACGGTGCCGGAATCACGGGGTGTTGTCCTGGCTTAAGGGCCACAAACGCTACTGCCGCTTCAAAGACTGCACATGTGACAAGTGCATCCTCATCTTGGAAAGACAGAGAGTCATGGCCGCGCAGGTGGCTCTCAGGAGGCAACAAAGCAACGAGAATCCTTGCAATCTGGTTTTATCTGAGGATTACAGAGCAATGTATCCAGCCCCCGAGAGATTCGAGGGCTCGGCTCCTTCCGATAGCGTGTACTCAGCCGGCAGAAGCAGACCTGACGAAACGACACCTGCGGATTCCATGCTATCTCAGCGACCGGGTAGGAAATTCACACAGACCAGGGTTTTCTTCGCTCCGTGTACATGAGCGGCGTGAAATTATAGCACACACTGTTTCGCATAGGTATCCCCTCGGCTGTAATAAAGGCAGTGCAGGAATATTCTTGTATTGTTGCAGTCACTCGAAATTAGGCGTCAGGTTTATTTTTTTTAAACTTTAACACCTCACGTGAAATGCTGCGTCGCTTCACGACATTTGTAGTCCTCTGAATTTAAACAGGTATTGTCTTGTTGCATTTCTTGGCAAAATAGCTGAACCGTTGTCTCATTTAAGTATTTTTTCAAACACAGCCAAGCATTGATGGGGACATTATCGGGCCACAGAGATCTTACACTCAAGGAAAGATACTGTGAAACGCAGAGTGGACAAGGTGGTTTACAAAAGGCAGGACTTCACATAATTGACATTCATGCCTCTAGTTTGTTGTATCTATTCCAAAAACGGGACGTGAACTATTCTCGATGTTCCCAGTTTGCTGCAGCTATTTCAGCGGTCGGCAGGTTACTGCTTTCTGTGGAACTATTCCAGGAATGGTGGGAGACTGTGAAATGGGAATGACTTTGCTTCCCGGTAGGGATAAGGATTTCGCAAAATCTACAGCCGACCCATTCGATAGGAACATCGGGTGGGCTACATTTACACCAAACATCAAACAGATGTTTCCATACCACACAGTGCCCGGCTCCTCTTTAAGAGCGCGAATGTCGGAAAATGGCTATTTAGCTATTGAGAATTTAAACCAAACCGCGGGAACGGCGCATACCGAAATGCTGGCGTGTTTAACAAACGCTTTCTAAATATTTGCTTGCTGCCAAATACGTCATTTTTAAAAAAAGTGACCAATTATATTTAGAATTTAATAGCATCCCGTTATGCCTCTTCACCTTCATGTCCCATATGACGATGAGAATAACGGTGTTCAATCAATGAACGTTAGTTGTCACAAAATAGTTGAAAAGGATTTCTTGACGCCGCGAGCATGAATAACCAATGCCCAATAAGCGGCAGGAACAGACTTTGGTTTAGGGAACAAGGAGAAAGAGCAGCACAATATGCAGTGACTGCAACAATCTGGATGCTATTTTAACTGAACAATCATTGTTAAAGCAAGCCATTCTTGTTGTCCCCTTTTCTCTGAACACTGATTATTCTTACTACAAATTGGCTTCCTGCTTGTTTTTCCACGTTCAACAAATCAAAGAGCCGGCTAGTTCAAAGCTATAACACCCTCGTTATGATAATTGCGCACGGGGTGAAAAGGGGGATTGATTTGTTTGGATGCCCCCGCGTTTACCGTTTCAGCCCCAGGGACGTGATTAATCACTACAGAGCACAGGGATTAAGGGATCAAATTGCCTGGTAACAAGTGAAACAGAGAGACCTGCTGCTGGGATAATTTCGACCTATTTCAAAAAGAAATATAAAAATAACCGGCACATTTATAGGCCCGTATTATTCCAATTAAGTCATTCGTGACTACTTCAGGAACATTTGTGTTTAACGTGACATTTACATATCTGAAAAAAATATAAGAAATTGATCCCGATTGACATTTTACTATTAGTTCCTACGACAGCCTAACATTTCTGTATTTACCATTTTTAACACCACACTCAGAAAATGAATGTGTTACGTTTCGGAGTTGTTGGAGTTTTTGTATTTTGATTTAGTAGTTGAAGTTTTAATTAGGGATCATTTTACTGTAGTTCTCAAAGGTTGACGTGTGAAGTCCTTAAGAGGATAAAGGAAGATAAAACAGGTAACCTGTTTTAGCGTGCGCTAGCGATTTATTTATATTTTCACTCAATGTTCCGGTCCATTCTATTGTATATTTAAATGTCCGATATTTCATAATTCACAATATTAAACTTTGAAACAAATGAAAAGTAAATCCTAACCAGCATCTCTGGTTAACAATGGAAAAATAACTGACGAGACTAATTCGGGCAAACACAGAGTTGTTTCATTCCAAAATTTCAAACAAATAGCCGGATAATCTCTGATAGCTTCCCAGCTTCCTGGGCAGGTCTTTCGCCAGGATTTGCAGTTAGGCAATGTCTTATGGAAAACGCAAAGTAAATATGTTTTAGCGTCCTTAGACCGGCAGAAAAACCTTGTTTTTGGTTAAAACACTTGTTAGCAGCGTCATTTTTCCTTAACTAAACACCATCATGCATTTTTCACTTATCAACTTTTATCTATGTCGTAAATGTAATCTTACATTCCAACTTCAAAAGCTGCCGGTCAGCCTGCCTTTACGGCTGTACGTTGGAAACTGTCCCAGTCTAGATATTCTGTTTTCTTGTATGAACATTAAGTGTATTGGTAAACATCTCTAGATGATGTTCTTCAGTCAAGAAAATAATTTTTTTTGGTAGATTGGCGGAAAGGACATCAGTTGTATTTAAACGCAGAGAAAATGCAATAGTTAAATTTTGAGGATGGGGGCACATAGAGGAATTATGCACTGAACTGTGAAACTTTGGAAAAAAAAATACCGGTAATAAAATCAACAGACTTAGAATTTCAAATGTGCAAATCTTTTTTCAAAAAAGGACAACCTGATAATACTACGGAATCCCAGGTTTTGTACACAGCAATATTATGTTGCAATGGCACAAACCGTTTCAGAGCTGCTACACGTGTCGAAGACTGGATAATGTGTTTGTGTGGTGTAAAATTCTGCTGCCATGGCAATTAGTGTGTTATGTGCAATTTAGTACAAGAGAGAAAAATCGCGATACGGGATACATTGGAAACTTACATATTACATTGGGAAGTAAAAATAGTTCCGCAGGTATCTTAAAGTTGCTTCGTTATCCACAATTAATGCGTACAGCACTGCGTCGCACTGATTGACCTGGAACTTTGAAGCACGAATTTAAGGACGCACTTACCTCGCCATATATCTACACTCTTGTTCTGAGGGAATATAAAGGCTGTGAACGTAAATTTTTGAGTGGTCCAGCGCCCAAGTTAAAGTTAGTTCAGTGAAAGGTAGATTCCTGTATGTCACAATGCACAATAGCGTAAAACATGCATTCATCACATTGTAATTAACCATTACACCTATTTATTGTCAGATGAATATGAAGATGTCGAAGGAAAAGATGCTGGTAACAACCGGAAGAAGATTACAGAAAGTGAGGTGGAAGAGCCAGTTTCATCCACAGATACCCAAAACAGCGATTTATCATTGCCCCTCCCAGAATCAAACAATGACACGCAGCGGAGGAAGGAAAACGAGGAACACGTTAAAGTTGTCACCAGCTTTAACTTCAATGACATCAGGAAGTTTTTGAAGTCGGAAGACGTGCTGAAGGACATGGTTCCTTCAGGAAAGTCTAAAACGCCTCCTATTGAGGTTCTAACCAAGATATTTCCGAATCAGAAACAGTCCGTCCTGGAGCTGGTGCTGAAAGGTTGCAACGATGATTTGGTTTCAGCAATTGAAACCTTACTGTCCAGCACCACCAGGCGATCTGAAGGATTGAAGAATTACAACAAACCACAGACCTCCAAGGACATAGCTGACTACAACTCTGGTCACTGTCCTTTAACCTCACCAGCTTGGTCTCTGAGTTCTGCCTTCAGATCCCCGTCTGATGCCTTCCAGGTATCCCCAAACAGCCACAGTGTGGTAGCAAGTTTGCCCAATGTCACTCATACAATTACACAACCCAGTCATTACCCTGTGCCAACCCTTTTCAGACCAACTTTGTCTGGCTCTCATCCCTTTGTTTCCAGTGAATTTGCTCTGTGGAGCACAATGACCTTTCAGCACCCTAGCCTGAGGCAACAGTTTACTTCCTTGGCTCACTCCACTAGTGCCCTGTTGGGAAGTGCCACAATGGTCCTACCTGCTCAAAATGAGACTTCCCAAAAACCATCTGTCTGTGATGGGAAACTGGCAGAAAAATCTTTGAAATATCTTGAAGAAAGACAAGAAGGCAAGAAGTAGCAATTTGGATTTCAAATTCTTTAGCCCTGCTTCATTAAACTTTGAGAATCTGAGTTGGCATGTAAAACAAAATGTTGCGCTGAAGAATAAATACTGACAAAGGAAATCCTGAAATGGATTTTGTAAAATAGATGTCCGTCTTAAGTACCTGTAACAACTTCTTGTTGTAATAGCCAATGTGAGAAATGTTCATTTTATTTACAATTTGATCTCATTAAAAACAAGCTAGATTATGTAGAGTCAAAAATGGTTCTTGAGCATAATTATCATGTCATTTTCACTATAATTTGTTTGAAATTAAGTAAATGGAAAATAATGCACCTTTTTAGCAAATCAACAATTTGGTATATTGGACACATTTCATTCATTGGCTTTGAAACAATGCTAAAATATACCAGCATTTAATAGCAATTATTGTATGTGTGCCATAAAAATATCTAAGCTTTAAAACCTTTTAAATTGTTTTATTTAAAATTTACTGATCTCACAAATACAATTGTATCACTTGATATCAAATGTGTAAAAATAAGACAGACTGAGCTGCTAAAAATTTAATTTCATGTCCTCGAATGCAGTCTAATTTCATGTTACCCCATTGCATTCCATTTTTAAACATTTGAAATCATGTGCCAAATCACAGTTGCATATTTTACACTATTTCTCCATCCTGATTATGTGCTGCAGTTGACTGTCCACATCAGAGTGTTTTTCCCTGAAATTATTTTAGTCCCTTCATATATTATTAACATAAATACACCTTTCAAAATTATCTTTTGATGACAAACTTGAGCAAGAACAATGATGTTATAATTTATGTTTTTCATTCAAAGAACACTGCATTGCACAGTTTGTTATATTCTATAGTTTAATCATTTAAACTTTCATCCATTAACTAGGTAAGTTATTATAGTGACTTGGCTTCATTGGCCTGCTAACAGATTCCCTTACCAGACAGAAAAAGGCCAGAAAAAGACTTTCAGTTTGATGTGATTACAGTTTTCTTTGCTCCCACAGTTAGTCGGCACTACTTTTAATGTTTTGTCTCCTAAATCAACTTTTTAGAAATTGTTTCCAAACTGACTGAAAACTAAAATAAAGATATGAACCACAGCTCTGGGAGAATCAAATGAGTTGGAGACACAGGAGAAAAGGTAAGTTTAGGTTTGTCTTATTTTGGAAAAAAATGTTCTTCTCATACTAATTTTCCTCAGCTGCGAAGAAGTAGACTCTTTGCTGAGGCAGGTCTCCTCAGGATCTCATCTAATATGTTACTTTTACTTGTGAGCTATCGCACGAAAACTGTTTTTTGTCTCCATCCAACATCCACACACTGCACTTCCAGCAGGGGTAGCTAAGAATAAGCAAGGGTGGGAGTTCATGGCTGGCTGGCAAAAGGCAGGGACTGGATAAAGGGGTCTTTTTCAGGATGGCAGGTAGTGACTAGTGGAGTTCTGCAGGGGTTAGTGTTAGGACCACAACACTGGGATGTAGGAATCAAGAGCATTCTTGATCAGTTTGCAAATGACACAAAGATAGCTGGAGCGACAGGTAGTGTTGAGGAAGTGGGAGTTTGAAAAGACAGGCTAGGAAAGTGGGCAGATGGAATATAATGTGGCAAAGTGTGAAGTTATGCAGTTTGGTACGATAAACAGAAGTGTAGACTATTTTCTAAAGGGAAAGACTTTGGAAATCTGAAGCATGAATGGATTTAGTAGTCCTAGTTCAGGATAGAATAGAATCTCCTTCATTGTCACAGATACTCCATTGTAGAGGTGTAGTGAAAAGCTTGTACAATGTCTGCCTCTTATGGTGATTCACTTTAAAGTTAATATGCAGGTTCATTTGGCAGTCAGGAAGGCAAATGCAATGTTGGCATTAATTTCAAGAGGGCCAGAATACAAGAGCAGAGATGTACTGCAGAAGCTGTATAAGAGTCTAGTCAAACTGAGTTTGTAATATTGCGAGCAGCTTTGGGCCCTGTGCCTCAGGAAGGGTATGCTGGCAGAGGAAGGGTCCAGAGGAGTTTTATAAGAATGATCCCAAGGATGAAGGTCTTGTCAAGTGAGGAGTGGTTGAGGACTCTGGGTCAGTGCTCAAAGGAATTTTGAAGGATGGGAAGAGGGATCTGATTAAAACTTACAGGATGCCAAGAGGCCTGGATAGAGTGGGCATGGAGAAGATAATTTCATTTATAGGAGAGACTAGGACCTGAGGGCACAGCCTCAGAATGAAGGGATGACCCTTCAGAACTGAGATGATGAGGAAATTCTGCAACTGGAGGGTAATGAATCTGTGAAACTCATTTCCACAGAACAATGTGGAGGCAAAGTAATTGAGTGTATTTAAGAAAGAGATAGACACGTTCTTGATTAGTAAGAGGATCAAGGGTTATGGGCAGAAGACAGGAGAATGAGATTAAAAAATATATCAGCCATGATCAGACTTGATGGGCTGAATGGCCTATTTTTGCTTCTATATCTTACTGTTTTATGGTCATTCATTGAGTTCTTCCCTCAGGCAGGTTCTAACTCAAGTTTGTAACACATTCCTGAGTTGTATTTTTGGAACTGTAGTTTTTGCTTCACTTTCCCACTTTCATTGTCAATGCCTTCACTTATATAGGTTGCAAAAAAGACTAAAGAGCTCCATTTAACTTTGTTATCAGCCACATGCACCCATTGGAGGAAAATACCTTCCTGAACCCCAGATGTCAATCCAGCATTTTCAGGCTGGGGATCATTAACGTTGGCCTGATCCTCACTTTCTGATTTAGAGATAGGAATGCTAAGAGTGATCCAGCAGTCACCCTGTCTGGATATGAACATTCCACTGGATTTCACCCAAACATTTAGGGACCACACTTTGGTCTCCATTAACCTGGGCTTGTGGAACAGTTCAAATTCCTTATTTTCTGACTCCAAGGCTGGAATGCTACCATTAAGCTAAAAGTTTATATACTTGAGCAAGGAAAAATTGACATAAACAAGAAAATTTTCTCAGTATAGGTAAGTTGAAAGAGATATGTTAAAATAAAATTACACAAAAACACATAGCAAAATGATTTATCTAATTGTCATGTATCCACAAAACTTTGCTTTTGTTTGCCAATATCTTTTCATCAGTATTTTACAACTTCTTTAAAAATAGTTGTTTCTTCTGTTGTTTTGTACATTTATAGTTGAAATAAATATTGTCAGAAACAAACAAAAACATTGAATATTCAAGAATGAATGTCTTGGAAGGGTTGAGAGAATAAACAATAGGTGAGATTGAAATCAAGCTCCAATTTAATGTTCACATATTTTTATGAATTCTGTATGGGGAGACTGACAACCCCGCTCTGTAAATTAAGATTGGGGTCATGCATGAAAAGGGAATTTCTTCAGCATCAATGGGAAATATCTTGTAGAGGAAAATGGAGGAAAAAAACATGTATCAGTGAAGATTCTTCACCAGGTGCACACATTTCTCATCCCTTAACTGCTCCTGAGCACACTTCCCCTAAACAGAGTTGCTACCTACTATGATGACCAAGATGCACAGGTGTAAGTGGACAGCTCTTGACAGGGCCTTATGGGTTTCTAAATCAAAAGTAGTATGCAACAAGCATCTCCTCTGCCAGAGCAGGAAATCAATTGGCTCTTCCTGCTGATCTGCTAATGCCACCAAGGTTTCACCATGTAGGAGTAAGAAAAAATAGCTGAGATAAACATAATAGTTGCATAAGGGGATATACTTGTATATTAATACTAATGGCATTTTATCAATGTTCAATTTAATGAATGAATCTGTATATTTGAACTTTTCGCTCTCTTGAGTTCTCAGTCATCGGCATTCACACTGGAGAGTAATCTACAAGTGAATGGAATGAATATCCTTTGAGGAGGTAAGAATGTGAATCCAATGTTTGGACTGTTGACTGATGGAAAGAATCATTTTTATGCCAGGCAGGGGCACGGAGATTCTGATAGCACAGTAAATGCCTTCAAACATAAATTAAACGTATGCCTGGATAAGGTGTAACAGAATTCTCTAGTTGTCAGGTGAATGCTTGTACTACGGCCATATCTGGTTCTCATCCTCCTCAGAGATGTTGATTATTCTGTAGCTCCATTGTGCTGGCCAGAATGATGCTGTGAGATGTAAAGTAGATGAGAACCATTCTGGAAACCTGTGATGGGGTTTAAGCCACTTGAGGTCTGTCAATTGAATTACAATTGCTGTATGACTCCAGTTCACTAATAGGTTTCCTTACGTGAGTCAGGATTTCAGATGGTAGCTCTCGTCTCCAGGAGCCAGCTTTTGTTGCCATGCGGAGCAACAAAGTCCTGCAGGCTTATGATAGGTTCTCTTGTTCTCTGGTATCTTTTTTTCTTGGTCTCCCTCATCTTCTAGCCTTACAAGACAATTCAAAGAGATTGTCTACAAATAAACTATTTATAAGGTACGTAATGGTAGTATGAGTCCAGCAAAACTTGTACAGCATTTCCAAGGCTGATGTAGCATAATAATTAAAGTTGAGAAATATCTCAACTGCATTAAGCTGTAAATACTGAAAGATTGCTTTAAATATCAACCTTGAGTGGGCATTGCTGCCTTAACTTATACATATATATTCATAACTTTGCCTGTTACTAACTGCAGGAATACATGCTAGCAGTGGGTGTACCTCATTTAGAAATATTTGCATACTCATTGTCCATTATATTGAGGGACTAATAGATAAATTTGCACCTATAAAGTGAGTGCTGTTGCAAATATATTGGTCAGGAGTTGGTTTGGATAGCTGGCTTGTGATGCAAAATGGTCCTAACACTATGAGTTCAATTCCTCCTTTGACTGAGGTTATAATGATGGAGTTTTCTTTTCATCCTCTCATTTTGCCTTAGTTACAGTGTTAAAACACTACCGGTCATCTCTCTCCAATAACAGAACAGCCCTATGGTCCTGTAGAACAATGGCTACCTTTACTTCATATTTGTCAGTATCTTTTAGACAATATACAAGTTATTTTTCCACACCTAATAAAATTACAATTACCATCAAAATGAAATAATGTCTCAACTAGAGTGTGGAAATGATGATCCGTACCACTTAGCCTGGCATGCTATAAAATATTGATACCCAAATGTTTTTGTTTTGTGACCCAAATTATAGTTTCTAACTTTGTGTGATCTTAGGGTGAAAATTTCAATGTTCAAGAGTTGAGTGGCAAATTTAGGGGAGATGCAAGATACCAGTTGTTGAGTAGGGGAGAGAGAGAGAGAGAGAGAGAGAGAAAAAAGTGTTTGGTATGCCCCATTTCCCACCTCCTTCACCTCCCATCTCCCTCTTCTTCTTTTCTCCTCCTTTGCACCTCCCCAACACAGCTTCTTCGATCTTCTTCCTTTATCTCCCTCATTGAGGGAATTGATGCGAAAGCAGCACTTCTCCATACACCAGCCTTTTCACTGGCTTGTATTGCAGTCATAGTCAGATGTAGGAGAACTATTCATGAGGCCACGTCCGTGAGCAAAATCCCAAAGATTTAAATGGGGCTTGCAGCCATCAAAACATTTTTCAAGCTTAATAGCAGCCATTGCTGCCCAGAGCTGGTGACCCAAAATCTCCTCTTTTAGGAAGGTCTCTTCTAAAGTTGCTGTTAAATCTGCTTCAATCACCCTTTCAGGCAATGTATTTTAGTGTAGAACTTGCAGCATTTTTAAAATATCACTCTGATCCTTTTGCTAATAATCCTACATCTGTGCCCTTTAATTACTGATCCACCTGCCAGGGGAAACAGGTTATCTTTAAGTGCTCTGTTAAAACGGCTCACGATTTTGAACATCTCCTTACATTCTTGTCTTAACGTTCTCTGCTCCAAGAAGAACAATATAAGCTTCTCTAATCCACTGCATATCTGAAGTTCCACATCAATCATACCATTCTAGAAAATCCCTCTGCATGCCGTCCAATGTCTTAACATCTGTACTTCCAGAATAGGCCATAATATGCCACCTAAACAATATTTAATAAAGTTTTGGTGTAAATGCTTTGCTTGTTTATACTATGTCCACATTTATAAAGGCAAAGACCCCACATGCCTTTTTAATCACACTCTTAGATTGCCCTACTACTTTAAAGATTTTGTAAGCACAATCATGTATTTACTCTGGAAGTGATTTAACGATAGTGAGTCATTCAGGCTAGGAAGATCCTATATTTATTTTTTGATCTGTGTTTGTTTAATTATGTTGGACACACCAGTTGTGGCAACACCATAACACTCCTTTAGTGTCAACCAGTTTCCTTACTCACATCATTAGTTGATGGTTTCCTGCTAAGAAAGTGCACTAGACCATAAGACATAGGAGTGGAAGTAGGGCCATTCAGCCCATCGAACCCATCAGCCATGATTAAATGGCAGAGTGGATATTTCAACTCCACTTCCCTGCACTCACCCTGTAGCCCTTAATTCCTTGTGAAATCAAGAATTTATCAATCTCCACCTTGAAGACATTTAACGTCCCGGCCTCCACTGCGCTCCGTGGCAATGAATTCCACAGGCCCACCACTCTTTGGATGAAGAAATGTCTCCTCATTTCCATTTCAAATTGACCCCCTCTAATTGTAAGACTGTGCCCATAGGTCCTAGTCTCCCCGCCTAATGGAAACTACTTCCCAACGTCCACTCTTTCTAAGCCATACATTATCTTGTAAGTTTCTATTAGATCTCCCCTCAACCTTCTAAACTCTAATGAATACAATCCCAGGATCCTCAGCCGTTCAACGTACGTTAAACCTACCAGTCCTTACATTACAGAGATAGTAGGAACTGCAGGTGCTGGAGAATCTGAGACAACAAGGTGCAGAGCTGGATGAACACAGAAGGCCAAGCAGCATCAGAGGAGCAGGCAGGCTGACGTTTCGGGCCTAGACTCTTCTTCAGAAAATTTCTGAAGAAGAGTCTGGGCCGGAAACGTCAGCCTGCCTGCTCCTCTGATGCTGCTTGGCCTGCTGTATTCATCCAGCCCTACACCTTGATGTCTCTGCTTTACATGACAGACTGGATTGTGGAGAAGAAATCCCAGAGGGGGTTAAACATTGTTCAACATGCCATCTCCTAAATTATCATCAAACTCAAATTCCTTACAAAGCTTTTATGTCAGATAAAACTTAATCACATGCTTAAAATTTATATTTATCCTTTTCCCTGGGCTACATTACTGTCAACAAGGGCAAAGAAAAATAGTAATAATAACTGGATATCTGAAATAAAAGTAGAAACCGCTGAAAGGACTTGCCACATTAACAAGGAAAAAGATTGGTTTTGGATGTAAACCCTTTCTGAAATAATTTTTAAAAATTGTGAAAATCAGATATTGCAAACCCCTCTCTAGAAATGCAGGAGACCATTGTATATTGTACAACCTTATCTCAGTGAGGTTGTGCTGCCTGAAAGCAGCTTCTTGGTTCATTGACTACCAAATGTACATCCTAAGCCATTCCCGTGGTAAATTTAGCCAGTGGTGGTTTGCCATTGCCTGCTAAACAAGCCTACCTCAACACCAAAATTTAAACTTCTGCTCTGGCTGTGTTATTGTGAACCAGATGTTAACCATCTTACTAACTGGCCACCAACCAGAATAATTGAGTAAATAATAGAAATAGTGAAAAGACTAGCAAGGACGCAGAAGGTAAATGGGAGACATTTTTAAAAACAATCACTGAAGATATCTGCAGATGTAAGAGATCTGAAGCAAAAGAATGAAATACTGGAAAGAAACAGATGCATAGAGGAATCCAGAGAGGAAACAAAAAGATCAAAAGCCCAATCCAGGCCTGTGTTCTGAAGATTAAGTTTCCTCTTGTCCCCATGGAAACTGAATCACTAAATGGATGGCACTGTGGTTCAGTGCCAGGAACCTGGGTTCAATTCCAGCCATGGGTGACTGTCTGTGTGGAGTTTGCATGTTCTCCCTGTGTCCGCATGGGTTTCTTCTAGGTGCTTGTGTTTCCTCCCACAGTCCAAAGATATGCAAATTAGGTGGATTGGCCACACTAAATTGCCTGTAGTGTTCAGGGATGTGTAAATTAGGTGGATTAGCTATGGGCAATGCATGGTTAAAAGGATGGGGTAGAGGGATGCATCTGGGTGGGACTCTCCAGGCAGTTTGTGCAGATATGTGGGGCTGAATGGCCAGTTTCCACACTGTAGGGATTTCATGATTCTATTTTATGATTCAGTATTATAAAGAAAATGGAGAATTTAATTAAGATAAGTAAAGCTTTAAAAAATTAGTATATATGTCCTCTCCTTATTCTTCCTCTTAAACATGCGTCACCTTGCATATTTCATCTTGCATCTGTCCACACAATCTTCTTTCTTGTCTGTATCCTTCTTAGTTCCCCTCACGGTCCTTATTTTATGTTTTCTCCAGATTTTAATGTTGTAGCACTTATACTGAAGTCCAAAACACTTACACATATCAAGTTAAGCAAAGGTGATCCTTGAATGCTAACATTTTTGCAAATTTCCAAAAAAAAACTCCTTATGCAAAGCACATTATTTTCTGACAATTAACCAATGCCAATCCATAGTGCAAAGATCCCTTTAACACCGTGTACTTTAGTTAATTAAAAATATTTAATCTTTTCAAAAAGATTGGTGGGACACATTGAGGGCTAACAGTAAAACTTTCTACCTATACATAACGATGGTCTTCATAATTTTGCAGCTTCCATGAATATGAAACAAATGCAATTTTAACAATTAACACCAGATTTTACATTTTTAGATAGCTTTTTGGCAGCTGGATGATGCTGTAAAATGGCATTGGTTCTGAGTCTGCTTTCTACTCACCCGCTCATCCTTACTTTTTAATTTTATAAGCAGAAAGGCAGATATTGGCTGGCTGCTCATTCGTGGGCCAATTGAAACACTAATGACCACTTGGTCAATTAAGTGACTCATCCCACTCTTGCTGGGATTTAACCACAGTGAAAGAGGCCAATGCCAAGAATCTAGTCAAGCAGTTTTTGCTGCAGGGCTAGTGGTGAGTAAGGAGATCCTTAAATGACCCCTGAGGCCATTGAATGGCCCTCCAGGACTTTGCCTCCACACATCTAAACCATCTCCACCTTATCTAACCTGGGTCCTTACCACACTCATGGGGAGCTTACCAGTTTGGCTGGGCAAGACCTCCTGATTTACCTTCTGTCCTGACTCCAATGCAGCAAACTAGCCTGCGGGTATTGCAACAGTATTGGCAGTGGCTACCACTGATTAGTAATGGAGAGCTGCCAGCTTTTGATTGGCTGGCATTTCTCTGTTATGGGACGTTCTGTTTCTGAGGGGCAGAAATTCCATGTTAAGTTGTTTAGGTCCAGCTAACCTACGATCCGTTCCTACGTTTCCAAAACGGAGGAATCATGTTTCATAAATCTGAATAATTAATAATTTGGTAGTATAGAACTTAAGTTTGCTGAAAAAAAGTATTTTATTGTAGCATTTTATCTTGCACTCATCAGCACAATTCATAAGAAATACAAAAATAAAGAGAAGGGAAGAGGATGCTGATTGGTTGGTAAGTGGATTCTGATTGGTAGATGCATTGCCATGGAAAATGCCCCAGTTAGTAATATGACAGACAATTAAATGCCAAGCTTAATTTAAATTTTAAACAAGACAGGTTGACTGATTGTCAAGCGTCGCCCTGAAAAAGTAACCAGAGAATGGCTGTCACGTATTTTGTTGCACTGAAACGGGTGCAATGTGTGTACATGTTCTTTCCTGTTGCAAAGAAAAAGGCACTATTATTATATATGTGGCTTCCCTAAGACATGAAAATGCACCATACCAGGAACTGATTGGCAATTCTAATTTGATTGTTAGCATAATATTTCATGTTATGTAGCAAATATTGTCCAATTGTCACATCTACTTTTGGACCCTGTGTTCTGCAAGTGTGGGTGGGTTGGGTAAAGCCAGTACCTTACCTGTTTCAAATAGCTGAAAGGATATGCCATTTTATGTGATCCGTCAGTCTTTGGGACTTATGGCCTACATACCTGGCATCACACCAGCACTGAAATTCCTATAACACATGGCTCATCTTTTTGGCTTCACATTCGCATCCTGCTAATGGTGAACACCACTCATTTTGATATTGTGTTGTAGGAGCACGAATATATCAACAAAATATATGCAATTCTTAATGATAGATCCAAATTCTGCACACCATTAACTAATCAAATATTTGTGTGAATCAGTTTTGACCAAGTTTTCCATATATACACATCAGGATTCTTGCCCATTTTGGAGAAGCAAACCAGGGCAGGACTTATACACTTAATTGTAAGGTCCTGGTTGCTGAACTTAAGACACCTTGGAGGGCAGGTTGACAGTTCCTTGAAAGTGGAGTTGCGGGTAGATAGGATAGTGAAGAAGGCTTTTATTATACTTGCCTTTATTGGTCAGTGCATTGAGTATAGGAGTTGAGTGGTCATGTTGTTTGACTGTAGAGGACATTGGTTAGGCCACTTTTGGAATTCTTTATGCGATTCTGGTCTCCCTGCAATAGAAAGGATGTTGCAAAACTTGAAATGGTTTAGAAAAGATTTACAAAGATGTTGCCGGGGTTGGAGAGTTTGAGGTATAAGAAGAGGTTGTATTGACGATGGCTATTTTCCTTACAGCTTCGGAACTGAGGGGTGACATTATAGAGATTTACAAAATCATGAGGGGCAAGGATAGGGTAAACAGGCAAGGTCTTTTCCCTGGGTTGGGGTAGTCCAAAACTAGACAGCATAAGTTTAAGGTGAGTGTGGAAAGATTTAAGAGACCTGAGGGATAATGTTTTCATGCAGAAGGTGGTGCATGTATGGAATGAGCTGCCAGAGGAAGTGCTAGAGGCTGGTACAATTACAACATTTAAAAGGCACGTGGATGGGTGTATGAATAGGAAGGGTTTAGAGTGATATGGGCCAAATGTTGGCAAATGGGGCTAGATTTATTTAGGACATCTGGTCAACATGTTTGAGTCGGCCCGAAGGGTCTTTTCTCATGTTGAAATCTCTATGACTCTCTTTACAAAGACCATAGAGGGCTTGCATATTGACAGCAATGTGGTTCATTTGGCATTGATGGCATAATAGCCAAAGTACCCTCATGGAAGCCATTACATTTGCAATGGTGACCTAGACATGACATCATTGTGTGAATCAGAATTCATTGAACTTATAAACTCACAGCTCACATAATTGAGTTCCATTTTAGAATGTGTCACCATGCATTCCCTGCCAGGCCCTGTTCTCATAAATATCTTTGTTGAATTCAATGCGTCTTCAATGGATTGACATCAAAAATCCTACCCCTTGCATTTGCTATAATTGAATTGTCAGTTGTATATTTTGATGAAAGGTGTAAGGGTGTTGTGAAAGGCTTTCTTTTCTTAAAAAAAGGCCAGTCTTTCTGAAACAGTATTGGTCAGAGTGAAAGTGATGTTAATGAAAACTTACTTATATGGTGGTGGTTTATGACCAATGGTTAAACATTGCAGATAATTGCCTTAATTTCGGTTAAGAATAGAAAAGGTCTAGTTTAGAAAACCCAGAGGCTGAAAGATTTTAGGGCGGTTAGAAGAGACTTGACAGAAGTATAGTTTTCTCTCATTAAAACGATATATGACAGATCCGAGAAAACACATTTATCTCTGTAGAAAAATTTGGTTTGCACAGCTTCGAGATCCAAAAGAGATTTTTTTTTTAGAAATCTGCCTGCACCCCTAAGGGAGTTGGAGCTAAAGGAGGTACGCTTGCCTCTGGGCAGGACATACTCAGCATACCTGGGCCCTCTAGATGCAAGTACACTCCACGGTTGTCCTACCAAATTTCTAAGGCAACTGGCTCCTTTTTGAAGGCCAAAACCAGAAATTGCTGGAAAAGATCAGCAGCTCTGGCAGAATCTGTGGACAGGTATCAGAATTAATGTTTCAGATCCAGTGACTCTTCCTCAGAATTGACTGGGGTCAAGGGTAGTCAAGATAATAAAGTTGGGGAAGTGGTTCAGAAAAGGAGGGCATAAAGCTATGACTTTAGGAAGGAGAGATTATTAGCAGAGATCTCCATGGTGCCCTCCATAGGGGAAATTACAATACCACTGTGGGCATCATTAAAGTGTAATGTCAGGGCTCAGGGGCCAAAGAAGAAATTTGGAGACAGTTCTAGGTGGTGAGCTTTCCACATAGGGAGGGTTTGGGCTCTCTGGGAAGTGCAAGGCAAGAGTACATGGAGACATGAAGTCGGTGGGGGATGTTACCTGGGACCAGACCAAGCCTAGTACTGAGCATATCCTGTGTGGGCTGCATTCCCTGCATCACTTTCTATTTGCTAGGAGCAACCTATAACTAGAAAATGCCTGGTGCAGCACACATGGTGGCTGAGTTACTGTCGGTTTGATGGGCAAAAGTACACGTGGCACTTCTACTGGACAGGAGGACGTTGAGGGGGCAATGGCGCTAATCATGCATTTGCAAAATGCAGCTACACTTCACATAAGTCATGCCATCGAGCATGCAAAATGCATGTAGCGTGAAAATATTCAAGATTTAAAACCTTGGTTACCATGAATCATTTCATTGGCCCTTGCAAGTTGCGTACAGAGAGCTGATCTTATCAACATTAACTTTAAAAGAGACAGATAGTAGCCATATCCAACACCGTATTTGTCTGACTTCAAAGGACAGTAAAAGACACTGAATCAATTCACCCGACAGCTACACTGAGTTTGATAGGCAGTATTGCAAGGAATGGGCTGGTATCTGATGAGGAGGGTGTGGCATAGTGGCCTGGCATGTGGTTAATGAGGCAAGCGCTAAAGTGAGAAGTCTTGCGAGGCCTCACAATGTTTTGGTGCAGCTCAACAAAATGTGTACAGCCTAAAAAAGTCAGCTCTTCGTATCTGTCATCTTGGTAGAAGATACAAACAGACATGGCAGAACTGAAACAAAAAGTATCCATGAGGAACCTAATGTAATTAAAACAAGAAAAAAAAACTCACACCCTAAAGTTTGTAACATTATAAAATGAAAATTGTGTTTAAAGTTTTAAGTTTCTGAGGTTTTAACTAATACTGTCAATAAAGTGGAACTAATAAATGTAGTAAACTTGAATTTCCAAAATACATTGAATAAAATACCACACTAAAGGTTAATACACAAGATAAGATTTGAGTAAGGGATCACTTATGATTGATCAATGCTCAGCACCATTCACAAATCGTCAGATATTAAAGCAGCTTATGTCCACGTGCAGCAAAACCTAGGCAACAATGAAACTTGAACTGATAAGTAGCAAATATCATTCAAGCTACACACATGCCAGACAATGACTATCTCCAACAAGACAGAATCTAACCATTGTCCCCTAATGTTCAATGGTATTATCATTTCTGACTCCTCCACTATCAACAGCCTGGGTTACCATTGACCAGAAGTTAAACTGGACTAGCCATATAAATTCTACTGCAACAAGAGCAGATCAGAGGCTAGGAATTATGCAGTGAGTCTTCCCAAAGCCTGTCCACCATCTACAAGGCACAAGTCAGATGGTTGTGGGTCATTGGAATTCCCTTCAAAACACAGTTTTAAATAGAATCTTTATTTTTTTTGTAAGGAAGACTCGTAATTAGCAGGGAGATGAAAGACTATCAGAGACGTGTGGTACTTTATAGCTGAGATTAAAATCAGATCAGCCGTAATCTAATTGAATGGCAGAGCAGACTTGAAGGGCTAAGATAATAAAATGTGAGGCTGGATGAACACAGCAGGCCAAGCAGCATCTCAGGAGCACAAAAGCTGACGTTTCGGGCCTAGACCCTGGCCTGCTGTGTTCATCCAGCCTCACATTTTATTATCTTGGAATTCTCCAGCATCTGCAGTTCCCATTATCTCTGAGACTTGAAGGGCTAATTGCTCTAGTTGTTTCTTAGTTATATGTTCTGCGGTCAAGATGCATGGATGCTCAAATGCATGGATGGTGTGGCTACAACAACACTTAAGAAGCTCAATGCCATTCAGAACAAAACAGTCTTATTGACTGACACCTCTTCCATTACTTTCATTGATCACTCCCTTCAGCACACATATGCACAGTGGCAACAGCATGTACCTCTACAAGGTATACCGCATTGCTCATCAAGATCCTTCAAAAATACTTTCTAAGCTCTTGATTCATAACACATAGAAGGATCAGGGTATTAGATGCATGGTAACTCCTCCACCTGCAAATTTCAAGCCACTCACCATCTTGATTTGGAACTACATTCCTTTATCGTCACCGGGTCAACAACCTGGAACTTTCTTCCTTAAAAGCTCTACACCCCAAATCTGCAACAGTTCAAGAAGGCAAACACGACTGTCTTCACCAGGACAATTGGGAATGGGAACAAATGCTGGTCTTGTCAGCAACACTTACGTTCAATGAACAAATAAAGAAAGCTCTCTGACGAAGGGTCTAGGCCCGAAATGTCAGCGTTTGTGCTTCTGAGATGCTGCTTGGCCTGCTGTGTTCATCCAGCTTCACACTTTGTTATCTTGGATTCTCAAGCATCTGCAGTCCCCATTATCTCTGAATAAAGAAAGGTCTCATGGATTTGGGGGTAATACATTAGCTGGGTGGAAAATTAGTTAATGGAAACAGAGAAAATGAATAATGAGGTATTTTCAAATTGACAGGTTGTAACCAGTAAAGTTCAGCAAAGATCAGTTATCAGTGCTCAGCATTTACAATTTATATTAATGACCTAGAAAAAGAGACTGATGATGTAGCTAGGTAGGGAAGAACCTAAGTTGCATGGAGGACAAAGGGGCTGCAAACAGATATAGACAAGCTAATTGAATGGTCAACAAGACAGCAAATGGAGCATAATAGGTGTATATGTGGGGTTATTCAATTTAGTCTTAAGATTGGTAAAAGTAGAATATTTTTCCCGTGGTGTCATTTGGGTTTACTTGTACAATGAACACAGAAAGTTGACATGCAGGTACGACAAGTACTTAGGAAGATGAATGAAAATTGGTCTTCATTGAATGTCATTGAGAGTCTGAAAATAGGAAATTCTTACTCCAATTAAACAGTGCTTTGGTGAAACCACACAAAAATTCTTAAATTTTAATTGTGATAAAACAAACCTCCTGACATAAAACATTTCAGCAGCATTCAAAACTGTAAGATTTGCTTAGCAATTGGGAGCGAAGACCTGCGCAGATTAAGCATGTCAGTATTAACAGTTAAAAAGCTAAAAGATCCCCAAAAGACATGAGCCACATTAGAAGAGAAATTCAGAATCAGATTAAACATCCATATTCATCACTAAAATTCATGTCATTTAGACGAAGCCTCTAGAATCCATAGACCACTCAGTGATGCAGATATAAAGAAAAGGCTCATCATATGACTTTTCAGATGGGGAGCTAGAAAACATGGTTATTGAATTGATTATTGCATACTCTCCCATCAATGTTTTCCAAAAAGATTTGCTGGATGAACCAAAACTTATAGTGGTGAAGAATTACTAAAGTAAATTTGAAGTAATCTTTGCAGATTGACAAGACTTACAGATGCAAAGTGACACAATCAATAAAACACCCAAACCTAACAAGATACGTGGAAGGTGTGGCCTTCTGCTGTATCAAGGAAATGCCCAACTTTCAATTAACTTTGCAAGGCATGTGGCAAAAAACACAGTTGGCAGATGCAGTGCACTGGAGCAAAGGCTGTTGCAGCTACACAGAGATGTGCACTATCCAAACAAATCCCACAGAAAGGATGCCTTCAAACTACAGTAAAAACCATTGGTATCCTGCCAGTAGCATACACATTAAATGAATTTGATAATATTGACGATAAATCAAACAATGCTAAACACAATTTGAACGACCAATCTCTTGGAAAAAAGTCACACTGTCCAAGGTGTTCACAAAAGCTCAAATTATCTGTGCTCAAAATGCTGGTAAATCATTGGCACTTTTAATTAGCAAATTACAATGCTACCCCTGTGAATTCAAAGAAAAATGTACGTTTACACATGGATAGTCATGAAAAAACCTGCGACTGTAAAGTTTTTAGAATTCAATGGTTTACCAATTCCATGTGCGGGATCAATATTGCCAGGGTGCAACCATAATCAATCCACCTGTACATTGCGGATGGTGTATATCACACGCATTAGGAGAACCACAATCGTCATTTCGCAGCATGATGTGACCTCACACCAAACATAATCCATGAAATCAATCAAATCTAAGATCGATTAGAAATTACAGCAGACTATTCAAGCAACTCTTGTAGGACTGAATATGAAAGATCAGAATACTCCACTTTTTTTTGAATTAGTGGAGCTAAAATCTTAGTTCTCTGTTAAGAAGAGAAAATGATGAGTCCAAACTTGAGAACGCCATCTCTGAGATGCTGAAGTCTTTAGCAGATACCTTTGCTCACAAAGATAATAAAGAGCTGGAATAGGAAAAAAGGAAATGGATGAATTACAACTTTGTATCAATGATACAATAAAAAAAATTACAATTTCCAATAAAATCCTGAACAATTTGCACAAAAAACTGATCAGGCTCAGAGGAGCTGCTACAGAAACATTGGCTAGAACTCCAAGCAATGTTGAAGAAAATTACAGACCTGTTACAACATGTGGAGAATGCGCACACACATAAAAGGAGCTGCAAAACACACACAAGACATAAAATTTCAAACATAAAATGGCAATAGCAATTCTGTAGTGGAAGAGCTCAAGCAGGACATTCAGGAGGCCAATAAGTACTGAAACAGCAAATGTAAAAGTTCCAGGCGTGAAAGAAACCAAAGCGAAAATAAAGTTGAAGAAGTTGCACGTTTATTGGAACAGGCTATCGAGGAAAGAATATACTGGACCAACAGAAGGTTGAAACCGCTATCAAATTACATCAACCTAAGCTGTGAAATTAGAAGCTTCAAAATAAGTTGTAAATTCTTCAGGAACAAAGAAGCAAATGCCACGAAGACTTGAACCACTCACAACACCTTAAGGATCAGTCAATAGCCAATCTGGAACAAAACTTGGCTATACTGAATCAGGATAAGCAATTTCTAGGATACAACTGCATGAAAGAAAAATTCGGCAACTCAAACAGGAATAACAGATATTGCTGATATCTATGGGTAAACAAATTCAGACAAAGTCATCATCACAAGATCTAGATGTACCAGCAAATTACTTGTACGTTACAAAGACTCACTTATTATTGGAGAAAGTCAAACTTACTTTTGGAAAGGAAGGCTATGTTGTATATAGACCTTGTCTTTAAGGGAGTTCATCTTTAAGGCTGTGTGAATACAATTTTGCAACTCAACTTGGCAGTTAACATGCTGTGTTTCTGCAAGCTGAACACTCACAGAATCAGTGGTTTGCTGTAATAACTTATAACATGCTTCACTGTTGTAAATAAACTAGCCCAAGAAGTTAATCATGCCCTAATGATTAATCACTATAATATTATCATTATCATGTCAGTGAGATGGACCTGGGCTGGGCCTCCAAGAACAACCTCACCATCATATATTACCCGAAGGAACAAGGGTCATGAGAACAGGTCTCTCCATACAGGAGTCCTCCAGGGAACTGGGGTAGAGAGTGTTGCATGCAGCAGTCCTATGTAAACACAGATTGCAGTGGTTCAGCATTAATAGCCCAACTGGTCACTTTGCAGAGCTGCAGAGCCGTGTGGATCATGTGTGTAATGAATGTGGTCAGTTGCACCCCTATTTAGATATTTGGAAAACTTTTCATCATGCTTTAAGGTTGCACTTCAGCTCCATACTCCTGATCTGTGCCACATCTACAGCAGAGTACAAGAACATCTAGGTATTGTTGTACTTCTGCTACTCTCAGTCAAATGCCAGCAGACAATAATGTCTTCCTAATTTTGCTGTCAAAGTAGATAAATTATACTTCATCTGCCCTGCATTTGTCCACTTGCTCAACTTGAACAAATCATACTGAGGCATCTCTGCATTTAGTTCCCTCATCTAAATCATTAACATATGTCGTAAATAGCTGGTGGTTATTGACAAGCTTCATGAGAACATTGGACCAGAATGACTAAAATAACTTTAATGACTTTTAGTGTATAGTGTTTCATGATTTTTTTAAAGAAGCATTTGTTGTAACTTTATGCTTGTTGTTTTAAATCATAGAATCCCTACAGTGTGGAAACAGGCCCTTTGGTCCAACAAGTCAACACCAAACCTTAGAGCATCCCACCCAGGCCCATCCCCCTGTAACCCACCTAATCTACACATCCCTGAACACTATGGGCAATTTAGCATGGCCAGTCCACCTACCCTGCACATCTTTGGACTGTGAGAGGAAACTGGAGCACCTGTGCCAATTTAAATTTTGGGCCATCTAAGATATTAATGCTTTGGTTGTGTGAAGTGGTTTTACTGTTGAATTCTTTGAATTCTGCTTCTGTGTGAGTCCAAATCACCATATATTGATGCAAATGTAGAAGCTACTGTTACTAAGTAACTGTTCTACCTAATGAAGGAGTTCGTAAGACTGAAGAAGGAGTCCCTGACAACCAAAAAGTAACCCTCAAATAAGAAGAAGTAGCCCTTAGAAAGTCTCAAGAGAACACCTTAAAAATTATTTGGAGCCCTTATCAGGGCATTTATACAAATATTCCTTCATATGAGATGATTTAGAGTCCACCTTGGACAAGAGAAGTGCAAGAAGACTAGCTATAGATTACCACAGGGTTCAGTGCTAGGTGCAAAGCTGTATTAAATATATGCAAATTACTGAACAATCAGATCTTGCATGTTCATTTCTGGACACCCTGAATTGACATCTCTTGTGCTACCTAAGCTTTGTTTCTCCGTACCCTGGACCAGATCCTCAACAAAAATGTTTCAGAATTTAGGAGATAATGCAGCACCAGGCCTTTCACATTGAATCACTCTAAAAGCAAATTCAATACATTCACTTTCACAATAACAGTACCATATTCACTTGCATATTGACATTCATGTTAGACACTAAGTCGTAATCTTAAATTTGGGTGTGACTCTAAATCGGACTTTGTCCTTCTAAGAACCTTTGAAGAAAAGAGCAGCAAAGATCAAAACCAGAAACAATCTTTTAATCAAACTTGCTTTATCTACATGGTTCACGGCTGCATTGACCTCAGCATTTGCCCTATTTACAGCAGATTACTGTGCACCTGTCTGGAACAGGTCATCATATACACTTCTTTTTGACATTCAACTGAAGACAACAATGTGCATCATAACTGGACCCCTCCACTCAACACTCTTCCTCAGTTTTCGGTCTTCACAAATATCATAGCCCCATATATCTGCTGATTGATGAAAACCCACCTGTATTTCAGTTACCATTCCTTGATGCCACCTGTTAAATCTAGCTACAGCTCACCTTCCATCTCAGTACTACATTTGGAGAAACTTTCCTGAACAAGATCTATCAACAGATATTCTTTGGATGATAGAATGGGAATCACAGGAAGCCCCAAACCAGTTCCTTGTGATTAAACCCCAGCTATCACATGGCAAACTGATTTACGCCGAAGGGCCTGTACGTGCTGTAATGTTCTAAAATTGATCCTTGCTAAACAGGTTCAGGACAAGCCAGCGTCACTGTATAATCAACCTTCACTGTAGTAGACACCTATGCATATTCTTAGCACAAGCCCATGCAGAGAAACAAATATACTGTACATTACTAAGGAGTATCCCCTTCATAGATTAAATGGCAGACTAATCTCAAACCCAACAAATATGGAATTTGTTGCTTGGCCCCAAGAATTTGGATGTACTAAAGAAAAATTTAGGACCGGGGCAAGGAGAAATTTCTTCATTCAGAGGTTGTGGAACTTTAGAATTGTCTAACTGAAATAGTTGTAGATGATCGACCGTTGAATATATTTAAAGTTGTGATGAACAAGTTTTGGTCTCCCAGGAATTGAGGAATATGGCGACTCGGCTAGAAAGTGGGGTGGAGCAGAAGAACAAACATATCCAAATTGCATAGTGGAGCAGGCTCAACATGCCATCTGGTTCTTCTGCCTCAACGAGGCACCAAAAACTGCACATTATATTCAAACATATAAATTTATTTTCAAAATATTGTCTTTTTAGTGTTGCATACACCCTTTGAAACCATCAACAGATGTAAATGCTTGTGTTATTCTTACAGCAGGTGGCGCCGTGCCATTTCTCGACCCACTCCACTATTTTCTCCAAGTCTTTCTGATTTTACAATCTTTATTTATTAATACTTCCTCTGTTTAAACATCAGACATACAAGTTGAACCCATTTTAAAAATATGTTCATTTGGATTTTGATATTAATTACTCTAATTTTCAAAGGATTGTCTCAATTTGAGTTCTATGGCAGAATTTTATTGGGTCCTGAGCCGCACGGGTCATGCAAAGAAATGTGGCATGCCCAATTGCAATGAGAAGACCAACGAAGTCTATCTCAATGTTTTGAACCACATGCTGCGTCTTTCTGGGCATCAAGGTCAGATTCTCACTCAAAAGCAGTAAGTTGCCCATTAAGGGGGACTGCTGCTTTTTGTGAGCTCATTAACTGCAGATTTCATCTAATTAAGATGCAGTTTTCTATCTTACTACCTGCTATGAGCAAAATAGATGCCAGAATACTTGGCACAGAATTCAGATCAGTACCTGGCAGCTTCAGCTCACCACTCCGAAGGACGTCTATGTTGGACACCGGGCACCAATATCTCAGCGCAAGCTCCACTGGCATCAGCCGTACACACTCTACATCTACGGAAAAAAAAGATAGAGATCGCTGGAAATGCTCAGCGTGTCTGGCAGCGTGTGTGGAGAGAAATCACAGTTAACATTTTGGGTTGAGTGACCTTTCCTCAGAACTATATCTATGGACATTGGCATCTGACATGTGCCAGTCTCTAAGAACCATAATTTTTAACCTCCAATTCATTTATAGCATGTTCGTGTACTTCAATACTGCACCTGACAGCACAACGATCATTGTAATGCAGCAGCAAGGACACTTTGCACTCTTGGATAGCTGGACCAAGCCGCAACTCCAGCCTTGTCCCTTGCGATCTTAGCACTCACTTGTTTTGAACCTGCCTGGACACTCATAGTGTCCCTGCTTTATTTTGCCTTTTTTGCCCTCTAAACCAGAGACCCCAGGCTAACAATACTGTTATGGCAGTGTCAGTTTTTAAAAATTCACTTATCGGTGTCACTGGCTGGACCAGCGTTTATTACCTGTCCCTAGTTGCCCTTGAGAATCTGTTGGTGAGCTGCCTTCTTGAACTCCTGCAGTCCATGAGCTGTAAGTAGACTAAAAATGCCATTAGGGAGGGAGTCCCTGGATTTTGACCTACTGACAGTGAAGGAACGGCAATATATTTCCAAGTTTAGCACAGCAAGTTCACAATGATTGTCAGCAGTCCGCAATCAAGGAAAGGGAGATTGCCTTCATTCAGGAAGTACCAGCACAGTAAGTGAGAGTGGCCTCCAATACCAGACCAATGGATTGGACATGGTATGTCAACTACTTGGGGCTGAAAGAATCTGAATCCTATCCTCATAAAGGGCGAGGAACCAAATGTCGGGCAGTTGACCACGCAGCTTGACTCTTTCTGTCCCACTGTGGACTGTTTTCATCCTGGAATGACTGAGAGGCAAGTATTATGAGAAGTGAAAGAGATGACGTAACTGTTACGTTTGGAGCAGGCAGTGAAGTGTCCTGAATGAGTGAGTTCGCAGAGCAGAGGGCATGCAGTGTTAGTGCTGTTTGGGGTTGGGTTGGGTGACAGGGAGTGAAGAAAGATGTTGCAGGTAGTCATGAAAGTAGTAGAATATGTACCTTGATGGAAGATGGGTGAAATAGTAGAGTGTGAAGTATCAGAAAGAAGATGGTGACAATTACGCTGGTGCAATGGAGAAGGTCCTTACACTCCTTCTTTATTTCTTAATTGCTGTGTATCCCTCCAGATAGCTGAAGCTGCAATGATTGGGGTGGCTATCCTTGACCAGGCATGCATGGTCTGATGTCGTGGCCTCACCGCAGTTCTGAGGGAAGAGGGCATCCTACCTCTGTGCACCTATGTGCAACAATGCCTCGGGATCCCTGCCAACAAAATAGGGCATCAATTTTCCCTTCTCTACCATGTTTGGGGCAAATGTCAGACACAGTGCAGGGCAGCTCCAGACCAACAGTGCTTGTTTGGGTTCTCAATAGCTTCTTAAAAATGTCACAGGTTCCAGGGATGCTGGTCCATTCTGGGATATCCTGCCAGTTAAGTTATGTGCGATGTCTGGTAGAATGAGGCTGGAATTGGATGAAAGGGGCATGATATGGATGGGGTAGGTAGTTAATGAAGTGATTCTGGGAGGATGCAGTGAGAAAACTGGCGTGGCCTTATGGAGAAAACCCCATGAGACTCAACAAAACTGACACTAACGCAGTTTTTGAGAAGATTTGTATTTGGGTTACGAATGAGGTTGTAGACTTGCTTGCCAAGGTGATGTATTTGGTTGCAAATGTTTCGCCACGCTGCTTGGTAACATCGTCAGCGCACCTCCAGTGAAGCGTCGGTGTTCTGCCCCGCTTGTTATTTATCCGTTTCAGTTTGTTGGGGTGTTTAGTACTTCTTCCGGTTCTGTTTCTCAGTGGCTTGTACACAGAGTCTAATTCAAAGTGTTTGTTGATAGAGTTCCAGTTGGAACACCCGGCCTCCAAGAATTCCCTGGTGTGTCTCTGTTTGGCTTGTGCAATTACTGATGTGTTGTCCCAATTGAATTTGTGTCCCTCACTGTCCATGTGCAGTGAGACTAGTGAGAATTGGTTGTGTCTCCTGGTGGCTAGTTGGTGTTTGTGTATCCATATTGTCAGTTTTCTTCTGGTTTGGCCCATGTAGTGTTTCTCACAATCCTTGCATGGTATTTTGTATATTACACTGGTTTTGTTGGTTTTGGGTTTGGGATCCTTTATGTTCATCAGTAGCCGTCATAACGCGGTTGTTGGTTTATGGCTACCCTGATACCTAGTTGTGTGAGTAGTCTTGTGGCCATCTCTAAAATGTCCTTGATGTGTGGTAGGGTGATTAGTGAGTCTGGTCATGTTGTGTCTTCCTGTTGTGGTCTGTCTTGGAGGTAACAGCAGATTGTGTTTTTCAGGTATCCATTATTTTTGAAGACTCCGTATGGGTGATCCTGTTCCGGGTTACGTAGTTCCGGGGTTGTTGCAATGTGTTGTGGCTCGTTTAATGAACGTCCTGACATAGCTCTGTTTGTCAGCGTTGGGGTGTTTGCTATGTGTAATTGAATATCTGGTCCATATGTGTGAAGTTTCTACATACAATGAACTCGACCCTATGTACAAACCACTGGGAAACAGAATCAGAAGTGGTATCAAACGCCTCAGCGAACCAAGGCATATAAATAACAAGCAGGACAGAACACCGACACTTCACTGGAGGTGCACTGATGATGTTACCTAGCAGGATGACGAAATGTTTGCGACAAAACCCACTGGCTTGGCGAGCATGTCTAGAGCCTGAACTTATACAATAAAACATAAGATTCAGCCCCTTGTATCAGACAACCTAAAGAAAAACAGATTTTGCAAACTTTTCGTATGTGTTTTCTGCACTTGTGAATTGGTTTATCATTCTTCACCTTCCCCTGGGTTGCGTACCTATGAGTATCTGTTTCTGCTTTGGACAGCCCTGTCACTTTCTATTGGTGTAGTTACCTCTGAACTTGTGTCATAATGACAATGTAGGAGCAAAATTATGTCATTTGACAATTCGACCTACTCCCCCATTCAGTAAGGTCTGGCTGGTCTTCCTGCACGTTTCCCATATCTTGTTTCTCCCTGTAGTCTCAGTCATTAATATTCTCATGATGTTGTGATAATCAAATTCTATATAAAGTAAGTTAACCTATCTTTTTAATGGAAACAAAGTTGTCAAGATGGGTTCCCAAAGTCGCATGCAAACAAGGGATATTTAGTATCTGATTAATTCTTGGACAACAGAATGAGTCCTTCTAATAATCTAAGAATTCAGTTTCTGAAAGAGCAGAAGACTGGAAGGACAGGTTAATGATAAAAAAATTCAGATAGAAGCTATTTTCAGTTTTTAATCTGTATTAGCCAGGTTCTGAGCTGCCCTTTGGAGTAGAACTGCAAGAAGTACTCTGAAAAACACCATCAGAAAAGTACCTTTCTCATCAGGGAGATGGAGGAAGGCAAGTCAGCTAAAGGACTGAGACTGAACTGAGATTCCAAGGACCCAACCTCCAGTGCTACAAAAGTGAACCATAGAACTTCACTCCCTCCCAGTGTCTGCTCTGCTGAGTCCATCTGTGGGACAGAGCTTCAACTATTTGACTACAGAAGATTTCCAAGTTCCTAAGTTTGAACGTAAAGTTTTCAACCCCTCTGTTTTAGGAAGATAAATCTTCAAGCAAGCCAGGCCTATGATGATAGCCCATTGATCTTATTCTCATCTTTGTAGGTATTTTCTATCCATATCTACTTTTGATCTTTGTATCTATATTTTTATTTAATACTTTTACTCAAATAACTTACAGCAATAATTTTGCAATAATCTAACTTCTATTTTGTTTATGGTTAAAGCTTTGAGGTGGGTTATTTTTAAATTAGAAGGCCCAAACATTAAAAGACAGCTAAGCCAGTGGTACAAATCAATAGTTCATGAGCCACTCTGGTACGGTCATTATAATAGTCAGGAACTGAACTTCATGGCCCTCTGTGGTAAATAATTCTAAAAATTCACAACTCATTTAAGTGCTTTTGTTTTCATTTCAGTCCTCATTATCCTTTTGCACTTGTTTTGAGTATCTGGTTTGAAATTTCCCAATCAGGGGAAACATTCTCCAAAAATCTACCTCATCCAGCTTCTTAAGTATTTTATGTTTTCAATTAGGACATCTCTCAATCTTGTAAACTCTGAGAAAAATACTTCTAATCTACTCAAACTGCAAATGTAAGAAGCTCTCTCAACCTCAGAATCAGTCTAGTAAGCTTGTAGTGATCTGGATCTTTAGGTAAATTGCATTTCCCATTGTATTTGAAAATCTCCCTTTTTGTATTCACCTAAAATAAACTGGTGCAAAAAGAGGTCACAGGCTATTTACATATTGCATAGAAACTTTAGATCAGGATTTGGAATTATTGTTTTCAGATAAACACAGCAAAACTAAATAATGACAGAACATTATGATAAAGGTGCCATTTGTCTAATTCTGATAAACAGAAGTAGAGTAATTCACTCAGTAATTGTGGGAGTGGCTAGAGCAGTATGGTGGACTGAATAGCCTCCTATTATGCTGTACGATTCTATTCACTATCCAAACCTGATTCAATGAGTCAATCCCATTTCCATTAATCTTTTTATTAGCATAAAAACAATTTTGTTTCATGTTGTTATACAGCAAGTGGAAAAATACAATTTGTAGTTGGTCATGTAAAGGAAAAATCCTCAGAACTAAAATGTTGTAAATTTAAAATTAAGTCATCTGAATGTAACAAAGGGAATGAAAAGTTCCCCAATTGGTTTGCTACCCTCAAGTATTTTAGGAGCTTGAAATGTCTTATAGTTCAGTATTGCAAAAGGATAGGTACTTTTGCTCAATATAGTATGCATCAGCTGGAAATGGTTTTAAATGATCATTTTCCTTCGCTACAGAATTAAGTTTTATAAAGTTCCCTCATTGCTCCATTAACTAAATTACCTCCAAACTTAGATACCTATCTTATTCATCATGTTAATTAATGAGAGCAACACAAACCTTTTAAGTCTCTGCAAAGGATATTCAAGAAATTTGAACTGATTTGGTAGAGATGCACCTCCCCTACCCTTCATGAATCAGTGGAACAGTGTAATACTTAGAGCATTTAAATTAATTTGAATTCAATTAATCTAATAATGCAGATCACAGGGTGTCCCACCAGTGTCACAGGATTACATACCTGTTTATGAATATTTATTGGGATATATATTTGACATCAACTTCCACAAGGTGATTTATATTGATTTCTTTTATTTATTCACTCAAACAAGATTGATTCCATTCTATAACTGCTTCTTTTATTCAATGATCTTCAACTTTGCCAGCGAGCTTACAACATGCCACTTTATCAAACATCTTTCAAACATTCATGAATGCCACATCAATTGTGATACCCTCAGTAATCTCATCAAAAAACTTAATTAAATTAATTAAGTATGGTGTGCCTTTATCCAATCTGTGATAACTTTCCTTATTTAATCCATGCTGTGCATGGGTGACATTCAACATTGAAAAATGGGACAAAGATTGTCTCAGCAACAAACAAATAGGATAGCTGCCTTAATCTAACGTTCACCATACTTGTATAAATGATTGTTAATTGTACCCTGGATTATCATTTCTAAGCTTTCCACCACCAGTTTAAACCAACTGAATTCTAATGTCAGATTTATCCTGAAACCATATTTAAAATGAAAAATAATTTCTAAATTTCTAGCATCACCCCATATTTAGGGAAGAATGAAAAATTGTGGCTAATGTCTCCCGCAATTTCCTCCTTCACTTCTCTCAGTACCTACAGATGCTTCCTTCACTCATTGACTATCAGCTATTTGCATATAAGTGTGCATGTGGGAGTATATTTGTGTATTTTTTGTTTGAATTGTTACAATGTTTTCCTAGCCAGCTTTTCAATTTCTGATAAAACTGAACTCAATGAAAACCCGGAAAGCAATCAGATATGGCTCAATCAGATCCTGCACTGGCTCCAGATCTGGCCATGCTTGGTTCTAAAAGTTCTTATCCAATTTTTCCAGCCCCTCCATGACCTGAACGTACCTATTTCTTAAATGTCTTCAACCCTACAAACCTTCAAAATCCTGTAATTTTCCAATGTTAGACTGATTAGTCCTTGATTATTAACACTCCACTATTAATGGTCATGCATTCAGCTGCCTAGGCCCTAAACTCTCCCTAAATCTCTCATTCTCTATTGGATTTTTAGATTTTGAACCAGTGACAGATGGGTTTTCTGTGTCTATAAAGGGGGTTTAAAAATGAACTTGCGTGATTTCTTGTGGTTCAGTTGAAGCTGAGAAAGTCTAAGCTGGCATGGAACATTCAAACTGACAGTAAAGCTTCTATCAGCAGGTGAAGAGAAAAAGATCAGTAAAGACAAATATTGGTCTTCTATTGTCAGAAACATAGGAATTTATAATGCGGAACAAAGAGAGAGCAGACTAATTAAATACAAACTTCAATTCTGACTTCACAAAACAAGACACAAATAACATCTCAAAAATATGGTGTAACTCAGGGTCTAATGGGAAGGAGGATTTGAAAGAAATGAGCATTAGTAGGGATTTGGTATGGGGAAGCTTATGGGAGTAAGGCAGAGTAAGGTGGTGTACTGAAATGGATTGGGAACTAATTGGCTGACAGAAAACAAAGAAAAGGAATAAACAGTGATAATGGGAACTGCAGATGTTGTAGAATTCAAGGTAACAAAGTGTGGAGCTGGATGAACACAGCAGGCCAAGCAGCATCTCAGGAGCACAAACAGGTTTTTTGTTAAGTGGCAGACAGTGACTAGTGGTGTACCACAAGGATCCATGCTTGAACCCCAGTTACTCACAATGTATATTAATGGCTTAGGTGAAGAAACTATGTGCTGTATCTCCAAGTTTGGAGACAACACAAAACTGGGTGGGAAGGTATATTGTGAGGAAGATGCAGTTTCAACAAATGAAGTGAGTGGACAACTGTATGGCAGATGCACTACAACATTGACAATATGTGAAGCTATCACTTTGGTAGCAAAAGCAGGCAGGCAGATTATTATCTAAATAGCATTAATTGGGGAAGGCTATGGTGCAACAAGACCATTGTATCCTTGAGAGTGTAAGCTTGCAGGTGCTGCAGGTGGTGAAGAAGGCAAATGAAACATTAGGCTTCATAGCAAGTACAGGAGCAGCAGTAATGTCTTGCGGCAATTGTATAGGACCTTGGTGAAACCAATATATGCTGTTTTGGTTTCCTTGTCCAGAGAAGAATGTTCTGGCTCGAGAGGGATTTGCAACAAAGGGTTAACTGGCCGATTCTTGGGGTGGCTGGACTGACTAATGAAGAGGGATTGGGTTGGTTGGGACTACATTCACTGGATTTTACATGATTAAGGGGAAATCTCATAGAAACCTATAAAATTCTAACAGATGCAGACAAGGGTAGAGACAAATTTGGCATGCATGCGCAAAAAAAAATCTGATTCAGTATGTGGATGCTCTTAATAGAGAAGGTGCAAAATTTGACCTGCTCTTGGGAAATATGGCAGGGCAGGTGACTGAGGTGTTAGTGGGGGAACACTTTGGGGCCAGTGACCATAATTCTATTAGTTTTAAAATAGCGATGGTAAAGAATAGACATGGATCCAAGAGCTAAAGTTCTAAATTGGAGGAAAGCCAATTTTTGATGGTATTGGAGAATATTTCATTGAATCCCGACAGTGTAGAAACAGGCCCTTCAGCCCAACACATCCACACCAACCCTCAGAGCCTCCCACCTAGACCCATCCCCCTATAACCCACTCAATTTACACATCCCTGAATACTGTGGGCAATTTAGCATAGCCAATCCACCTAGCTTATGCGTCTTTGGACTGAGGGAGGAAACTGGAGGAAACCTATGCAGACATGGGGAGAACATGTAAACTCCACATTGGCAGTTGCCCAAGGGTGGAATTGAACCTGTGACCCTGATGCTGTGAGGCAACAGTGCAACCACTGAGCCACTGTGCTGCCCCAAAGGTATGGCGGCTGAGTGGTTAGCATGAGGCAAGAGCTTTCAAAAGTTAACAGAGGGCAGAAGTTTGCAGGGAAAGTGACGGCTGGAAAATGGGAAGCACTCAAAAATGAAATAACGTGAGTCCAGAGACAGAATGTTCCTGTTAGGGTGAAAGGCAAGGCTAGTAAGCATAGGGAATACTAGATGACTACAGAAATTGAGGTTTTGGTCAAGAAGACCGAGAACCTGAGGGCCTAAACATAGAATTTACCACTTTCAAAATCTTCCCACCCCTGACTTCATCCCAGGCCCAACCCTCTCCCTCATCCCTACCTCCTTGCCTTGACATTACCTGTCCATCTCCTTCCTCACCTATCCACCCCGTCCTTTCCATTGACCAATCCCCACTATCCCTACCTGCATCCATCTAATGCCATCCCACCTACCTTCCCCCAGCCCCACCTCTCTTTCCTCTATTTATTTCCCAGCTCCCTTGCCCCCACCCAAGTCCTGATGAAGGGTTTAGGCCCGAAATGTCGACTTTCCTGCTCATCTGATGCTGCCTGACCTGCTGTGTTCCTCCAGCTCCACACTGTATTGACTCTGACGTTAGCATCTGCAGTTCTTGCTATCTCCAAAGGAAGCATCTGTCAGGTGTAGACAGCAGGGATCAAGTGAATCCCGAGAAGTGTAAAAGGGCAGTAGGAGTATACTTGAGAGAGAAATCAGGAGGGCAAAAAGGGGACATGAGATATCCTTGGCTAATGGGGTTAGGGAGAATCCAAAGGGATTCTACAAATGCATTAAGGGCAAACGGGTAACTTGGGAGCAAATAGGGCCTCTTAAAGATCAGCAAGACCACACATATATGTGGAACTGCAGGAGATGGGTGAGATGCTAAATGAGCATTTTGTATCAGTGTTTACTGACGGACAGGATTTACATGTATTTGGAAAGGCAAGGGCTGATTAGGGATAGTCAACATGGCTTTGTGTTTGGGAAATAATGTCTCACTGAATTGATTAAGTTTTTTGAAGAAGTAACATAGAGGATTGATGAGGGTAGAGCGGTGGATATGATCTATATGAACTTCAGTAAGGTGTTCAACAACATTCCTCATGGTAGACTGGTTAGCAAGGTTAGATCACACGGAATACAGGGAGTACTAGCTACTTGAATACAGAACTGGCTCAAAGGAAGAAGACAGAGGATAGTATGGGAGGGTTTCTTTTCAAACTGAAGGCCTTTCACCAGCGTTGTGCCAGAAGGTCTGGTGCTGGGTCCACTGCTCTTTGTCATTTATGTAAATGATTTGGATGTCAACATAGCAGGTATGACTGGTAAGTTTACAGATGACACCAAAATTGAATATGTAGTGGATAGCAAAGGTTACCTCAGAGTACAATGGGATCTTGATCACTTGGGCCAATGAGCTGAGAGTGACAGATGGAGTTTAATTTAAACAAATGTGTGGTGCTGCATTTTGGAAAGGCAAATCAGGGCAGGATTTATACGCTTAATGGTAAGGTCCTGGGCAGTGTTGCTGAACAAAGAGACCTTGGAGCGCAGGTTCATAGTTCACAGAGTAATGTAATTCTTTAGAACTAAAGGGATCAAAGGGAATGGGGAGAAAGCAGGGAGCAGGGGACTAAGTTGGATAATCAGCCATGATTATATTGTGCAGAGCATTTGGCCCATATCACTCTAAACCTCCCTATTTTTGTACTCATTCAGATGCCTTTTAAATGTTGTAATTGTACCAACCTCCACCACTTCCTCTGGCAGTTAATTCCATCCATGCTCTAGCTTCTACATGAAAACATTGCCCCTTAGGTCCCTTTTAAATCTTCCCCACTCACCTTACACCTACACCCTCTAGCTTTGGACTCCCCTACCCTGGGAAAAACACTTTGGTATTCACCCAGCCGTGTCCTTCATGATTTTATAAGCCTTCCGTCTCCAACATTCCAGGCAAAATAGCCCCAGTCTAATCAGGCTCTCCCTATGGCACAAACCCTCTGATCTCGGCAACATTCTTGTGAATCTTTCAAGTTTAACAACATCTTTCCTGAAGCATGAAGGCCAGAACTAGCCAAACCAATATCCTGTCCACTGCAACATGACACCCCACCTTCTATACTCAATGCACTGACCAATAAAATGTACCAGACATCTTCTTCACGTTCTTGCCTGCATGTGACTCCAGTTTCCAGGATCTATGAACCTGCACCCCTAGGTCTCTTTGTTTGTCACTACTCCCCAGGGCCCTACCGTAACCGCATAAGTCCCGCGCTGATTTGCTTTACTAAAATGCAACACCTCACATTTGTCTAAATTGAGCTCCATCTGCCACTCCTTACCCTGTTGGCCCGTCTGATCAAGGTCCCATTGTACCCTGAGATAACCTTCTTCGCTGTCCAATACACGACCAATTTTGATGTCATCTGCAAACTTACTGACCGAAACTCCTATATTCACATCCAAATCGTTTATATCAACGATAAAAAGCAGTGAAGCTGGCACTGAAACTTGCAACACACCGCTAGTCACAGGCCTTCAGAACAAAAAAAAAATCCTCCATCACCACGCTCCGTCTCCTTCCTTCAAGACAATTTTGAATCCAATTCTTTCAACTGACTCTACTGATGGTGGTGAATAGATGAAAAAAAAATTGCCATGGTGATGTGGTGATGGAAAGAAAAAAAGTTCAGTATGTGTATGAACACTTCTGGATCTAACAAGAAAGGAGTTTGGTTCGACCATACCTGGAGTACCGTGTGGAGTTTGGTCTCCTTATCTCAGGAAACATATGACTGCATAAAGGGTATGCCTGGGAAACTCACCAAACTTTTCCTGGTTTGCAGACTTTACAAAGATAGGAGGAGGGGCAGGTAGTATTGAGGAGGTGGCAAGGCTTCAGAAGAATTTGGACAGGCTGGGACAGCGGGCAAAGAAGTGGCAGATGGAGTACAATGTGGGAAAGTGTAGGGTCATACACTCTGGTAAGAAGAATAAAAGGTTAGACTGTTTTCTGAATGGAGACAAAATTCAGAAGTCTGAAGTGCAAAGAGACTTGGGAGTTCTAGTCCAGGATTCTCTCAAGGTGAACTTGCAAGTTGAGTCAGTAGTTAGGAAGGCAAAAGCAGTGTTAGCAATTGTTTTGAGAGTTCTTGAATATAAAAGCAGGGACATACTTCTGAGCTTTATAACAGCAGAGGATCCAGGATCAGTTGTTAATTTTAAATTTGCAATAAATAATTTTTTTGTTAACCAAAGGTATTAAAGAATATGGGCCAAAGGTGGGCATGTGGAATTAACCCACAGATCAGCCATAATCTCATTGAACATGGAACAGGCTGAAGGGGTTGAATGGTCTACTCCTGTTCCTATGTTCCTAACTTCACATCAATTAATGTATTTCAGTGATTTGCCAAAGAGCATTAAACCAATTTTGCCAAGTAATGGGTTAATAGTTCTCACAAAGCAACCTCTGGACTTCTACATTGAACCATATATTTGCTTTCATCGGATGTTGCTGGTGTATTTGTGCAGAAATAGCATTGCACTCCATTTGCCTTGTCATTATTTTGTCAGAAAATAATTCCCCATTATTGCTAATATGTATACTTGTGAATGTCTATGCTCAAGAGCGTATACATCTATGTATGAAATTGTGTGCATATGATTAATGTACATATTTGCGTCTATAGTTATGGATGCCTGTGTATGAGCATTTTTAACTTGATTAGGAGCATCTGTGAGTGGACATATGTTGTAAATTAATCTGTTTATCACAGGTTAATGATGGGTGATGAAGGCCATTTGGTTGATGATACAATATATTTTCCAGAAAGGTTAATGAGGTAGAGAATATTAATTGGAGGTATACATTGAGGTTACAAGATAATCCCTTTATGCACAGTGGTATTGAAGAGTGACTTAGCAAGTAGATAAGTGGCAGTTGGAGCAGTGAAACAAATCGACCACTACTGACAAATACGATATTTATCTCGGGGAGTGACTGAGTTCGATCAAAAATATTCACCTCCTGGGGTGTGAATGGAAGCAACATGTAGAAGGAAAATAAACTGAACTGCCACAGCAGAAACAGCCTGAATTCTTTCCTGACCACCTTGTGGATTGATCTCAGGCTGATAAAATTAGCTGGAAAGAGGACACTGTGAAAAAAGATGACTTGAAAAATCAGTTATCTGACACAATTTTGGGAACTTAAGTTCAAAAGGATGAAGGAAAAGTGACTGAAGCTGACATGTTTCGACCATCTCTGATAGAAATGCAACAGATTCTGAATTGAGAGTTATCCCAAAGAGCCTACTCATAAATGTTTATGAAACAGCCTACTTATACACTGAAGTGGAACCATTACCGGAGTGTTGTTATTTAAAAGACAATGTGTTAATAAGAAACACCAAGCAATGAAGAAAAGCCAATAGTCCATCCTGAGTATTGTAACAAAATTTTCTAAGTGGTTCACAAAATTCCAATGTCAAACTGTTTAGGTATTAACAGTTTTAGCTTGATTGTTCTATTTCATTTTTATTAGCCAGGATTATATAAAGATGCAGTGAGGTTTTGCCAGTCAAATCATAGATATCATACAGTGGGGAAAACTGAAATTATGTATTTAACCTGCTTCTTTAATTCCAATATGAGATTTTTTAAAAATTCAGCAGGGTAATAACTTTGTAGAATTCCTACCTAAAATCAGGAGTCTGAGTCAGTTTCTTTTTAACAATTATGGAAATGTTGAGAACATTTCCTGTGGCAGTGCCTTTGTGGAATATTACAACAAAAATTAACATGGAAAAGTGAATGTTTTTTTAATGAGATATTAATTACCTGTGTAGTTGCACCTCCCAGTCGTGAACCATTTTAAATCCCCCTCCCTTTCCTTAGACGACATGTCCATCATAGGCCTCCTGCAGTGCCACAATGATGCCACCCGAAGGTTGCAGGAACAGCAACTCATATTCCGCTTGGGAACCCTGCAGCCTAATGGTATCAATGTGGACTTCACAAGCTTCAAAATCTCCCCTTCCCCCACTGCATCCCAAAACCAGCCCAGTTCGTCCCCTCCCCCCACTTCATCACATAACCAGCCCAGCTCGACCCGCCTCCCTAACCTGTTCTTCCTCTCACCTATCCCCTCCTCCCACCTCAAGCTGCACATTTCCCACCTACCAACCTCATCCCACCTCCTTGACCTGTCCATCCTCTCCGGACTGACCTATCCCCTCCCCACCTCCCCATCTATACTCTCCTCTCCACCTATCTTCTCCTCTATCCATCTTCAGTCTGCCTCCCCCTCTCTCCCTATTTATTTCAGAACCCTCTCCCCATTCCCCTCTCTGATGAAGGGTCTAGGCCCGAAACATCAGCTTTTGTGCTCCTGAGATGCTGCTTGGCCTGCTGTGTTCATCCAGCTACACACTTTGTTATCTGTGCAACTGATGCAGTTGGATTGTGCCTTGAAATGCCTTGGTCATAAATAACATAGAGGGTCTTAACTGACAGTCCTTGTATATCTCCTCAACTGTGTTCACTCTGACCCCACAGAGTGGCTGCTGTGGAGCCACAAGACTGATCCACTTGCTTTGCTTAGCTTTTCTTTGAAATTGACAATTAGGTTGGAAGTATAATTTTTGTTATCTTGGATTCTCCAGCATCTGCAGTTCCCATTATCTCTCCTCTCGCATCAGTTGCACACATCCTTTATCCACAGACATTGGAATCTGGCATTTGCCAAACTTTTACACCCATAATGGCACTTATCCACTCAACTTGCAGGCCACTTAGGGAGCACAGACTTGCATTGCAGGGTACATGGCATCCAGCATTGAAAGGCTGCTAAGAGGACATATTTTGCATAAGGATGGGCACCAGATCAGAAATGACACCAAGTGATATCTCAGGACTGCTCATTTCCTCTCTTAAGGCTTCCATACATGGTACCTGCCAGGATTATCACACTATTCATGCCTTGCCTTGTAATGATACGTCAATTAGTGCAGTCACAAAACTGAGCAGCTTGCCTTGCTAACAAAGTGTGAAGCTGGATGAACACAGCAGGCCAAGCAGCATCTCAGGAGCTTGCTTTGCTGATCAGTCTTCAATAAAGTTTTACAGTACAGCACTGGGCTACATCCATGGCACACTATTTGGCAAACAACCATTTCTCAGAGTCTTAGGGAAGCAGTCCTCACCAAAGCTCATGACTGTGCCTGTCAGCCAGGAGTTCTCAGCACAGGATTCAAAGGCAACCTCTAATACCGGTCTGGGGTCAGGCATCTAGTCACAGTGTTCTCATTCAGAGGGTCTGTGTGTCTGAAGACTTGGGAGTGGGGCATGAAGGCTGGGAGAAGCAGGAATGACAACTGTGAAGGGGACAGAAGTAGCTGCAAGAGGGGATATGGTAAAGCATAGATACGAAGAGAATCATGTGGGCATGAGGGTGGGGAGGTTCAGCCATGGTCAGCAGCACTACCAGGAAACAAATTTCAATGTTAAGATAGCTAATGGTTCTCTGAGGCAAGCTTTCTCTTAATATTCTTTTCCCTTACAGACTGTCTGTGTTTTCAAACTCTGACAATGTCTAATCTCCAACGAGCTACAATTATAACTGTGAGGAAAGATTGGAGATGTTGGTGTTGTTTTCCTTGGAACAGAGAGGGCTGAGGGGTGACGTGATTGAGGTGTACAAAATTCTGAAGGGTAAAAATTGGACAACAGGTGGAACTTGCTTCCATTGGTAGCAAGATCAAAAACCAGGGGTCATAGATTCAACGTAAATGGCAGGAGGATTAGAAGGGACATGAGGAAACACATTTTTATGTGGAAGGTGGTGGATGTGTGCAGTTCACTGAAAGAGTCGGTTGTAGAGGCCGAGACCTTACACTTTCAAAAAGTATCTGGATCTGCGTCTTAAGCACAGAAAACTGAAGGACCATGGGCTGTGTGCAGGAAGATGTGATTAAAAAAGGAATCTGGGGGCCTTTGGGTCAGCATGGACAAGATGGGCCAAATGGCCCCCTTCTTTGCTGTATCATTTTTATGATTCTATGTCATCAACTTGACCATTGGCAAACATCACAAAGGTGTCATGTTTTCCATGGCTGGTTTGATGGATCACTCATTAACACTTGCTTGTGTCTCCCTGGAAACAGGTTTTTCTCTTGGTCCCTTTGAATGAACTTTAACTTCATGCCAGCTTGATCAGGCAGCTCATGTAAGTTAGTTCCCCAGAACTGATGTTTTGTCTGATCTACTGTTTGATAATTACACAGCATAACCCTGTTCAATCAAACATTGTTAACTGATAAATTGTCCACATTATTACATCTGATTCACGTTGCCGGCTTTTAAACAAGATTCCAGCCTTTCAGAGCTACCAAGGCAGTTCAGTTTATGGCTGCAGAGTTACACCACTTATTTAAACATACACGTATTCCTTTCAGTAAGGCACAAAAATGCATTAGACCAGTGACCTTTCTAATCATTAGAACATCATCAGGGCTCATATGCTATTTTCTTCTCATTTCATTTCAGCCAGCCCAGCAATTTTTAGGTTAATAATTGCATATTATAATTGTCAATATTAAATGGAAATGATAAGAAATAATTTTGTTAGAAAATGAAAATGCCTCTTTCAGTTGCCATTTCACTTTATTCTTTTTGGAGAGGTGCAGTAAGGTGAATAATTAATTGTCATTTGGGAATTTGGATTTTAAAGTAGAGGTAAAATAAATATGTAGTTTGAGTCATGTGAAAGCAGTAATTTTAAAAATAGGTCAGGAAGTCATTTAGAAAAGTGAACTAAAGTCATCATTTCCAAGAAGGCGTGTCACTTTCGCTAAACGTGTACCAGGATACCTACGGGCAAACTGACGACTATTTACAAAGTTGAACTTCTATGACATACAGAAAAAATAGACCAGTGGTCGTTAGCTTTCTTTGGCTTTCAGTTCAGGGTCAGATTTCATTTCAGGAAAACAGTCTCATTCCACTATAAGTGTTTTAATTTGGGATATCGCCATGCTATGAGAGTTCGTATAAAAAGTCTTCAAGCTATCAAAATTGAAAAGCACGTAATCAGAACTGGAAAGCAGTCGACAGACTATCGAACTGGCGGATTCGGTTTAGTTTATAAAATTAAGGCAGAAGTGACGTTTCACGAGGGTCCAGTATCTGTATAGTACATTACTGAGAAAAACACTTGAAACTTGTGTAAGGAGCCGCTGCCACAAAGCATCCCTCTGCATTACAACTGGTTACGTGTATCTGGAAGTTAACTTCTTCAGCATTGCGGAGTAAGGTGGCGCAGCTCCATGCGCTATCACAGCTACTTCTGCAACTTAAAGTTTGCGAGTTAGCTTTATTCCTCGCCACATTCTGGTCGCACAAAGTAATACATATTGGGATTAAACACCGTGAAAACACTGCAGCGCACACTGCGTCAATCTATTCCAGGAAGTACTACAGCAAAACTTTGCTATTTTAGTACTCCAATATCTTTGCTTTTCTCAGAATTTGATTCATTTGCTTCGAAAGAAACGAGGCAGAAGTGGACCCGAATAGATTTACCACGGAGTGTCGGGTGGTTTTCTGGCCAGAGTGAATTTCAGCACCCTAAGGGTTAATTCTGCTTGTGGCAAAGTACTCAGTGACGTTGCGAGCGGTTAAGTTACTCAAGAGTGGTAAATGCAAGGGAGGGTCGTTAAATGCAGCGACGGACGTAAGAGATTGGTCTGGGTAGATGGGTGTACGTGCGGGGGCAGGGAAGTGGCTCAGTTTTAATGTTGCGCCACTCTGCCCAAGGAATAAAAGGAAAACGTCCAACGAAGTCTGGAGTAGATTCACGCTGCCAGTCAACGCTCAGCTACCCATCCAAAGCCAGTATTCACAGCCACCAGAACCGGCAGTTCGAATAGATCGGCTTTCTGAGATCCAACGTCAAGTCGCTGGCGTGCTTCAGATGTCTGTTCAGTCTCCTGAGACGGGCTCACCGTTCCAACAATCTGATGGGTTGAACGAGGAGGAAATTGATGTGGAAAGTTTGGAGATCTGCTTGTCCCAAGGCGATGCTCTGCGGTGTGTTGAGGCAGATGATGAAGGGGAGGAGGAAGAGGACAGGGTAATGAGTGCCGACAAGAAAGCAAAGAAGCCAGCCCCGGAGCAACGGAGACTGGCGAGGAGCCCCAAGTGCGCTCGCTGCAGGAACCACGGCGTCGTCTCCTGTCTGAAGGGACACAAGAGGTTCTGTCGGTGGAGAGATTGTCAGTGCACGAACTGTCTTCTGGTGGTGGAGAGGCAGAGAGTGATGGCAGCCCAGGTAGCTCTGAGGAGACAGCAGGCCACGGAGGTCAGGCGAATTTTTTTTAAAAATGACTCCATAGTGCGCGATTTCACAAAAATTAAACACTTGATTTAGGGTCAAACAGTATGTAACCACCAGGCTTGAGTTGAACTTTCAGGTTAACCCTCATTTCTATATTTTGAGTATTTTAAAATGCGATTTCTAAACTTAATTGTATCCCAAAGTGGCATGGATCAAGTCACATTGGAACATAAACTTTGTCAGGCAAGTTGAAAATTGGCATTGTATTAGCCACTATAAATTTGGAAGTGATGTTAACAACTGTAGAATGAGTTTAATGAAGGCGGGACAGCTTGTGGAATCAAACTCAATTTTATTATCTATAATCACAGGAAGGGTTGTGTATTTTAATTAAACAATAAGACTATAAACTTACGTTGCTGCACAAATTTGACAAGACATTCTGTTTGGAAGCCGGCTCTGTAGAAGCAAAAAATATTAGAAATAAAAGAAAAAAATATTCTAGAGAATAAGCATGTTCAACCTCACACCTGAGTGTTTAATTCACGCTATTGCACACGTGGCACATGTAGGTCTGACTGAATTAATCATTTCCTAATCCAAACAACAGAATTGTCTAAGATAACTTATATTAAAGAAAAACTAACTACTTCAGTGAGTAAAATGATGTCAGATACTTTTTAAAATGTTTTATGCTTTCGTGACTTTTTTTCTCCTAAATCTGGCACCACTGCGTCACTCAAATCAAAGATAAATCGAATTATAAATCCAATTATATTTAGTTGCAACAGATATAAGAATTAAATTATAAATACAATTCCTTCAATCCAATCTGACCTCGATCTCAAGTGCAGTCAAATTCTAATGTGTATATACATTTTAGGAAAACAAATCTTCTACACTGAAAGCAACTTAAAGCCATTTCAGCAAATGAGAAACGATTCAAGAGACGAATTGTCAGCAAACAGATAATTATAGATAACTAGTAGGAAGCTTTTCCATTATTTCATAGTATAAGTCTTGTTATAGGGTAGCCAAATAGGTAATGAGAGTGTGATTATGATTCATGTGCTGGTTTTCTGATTGGGGTATCTGGACTTTGGTGTAGCTCTAACATTTTAAAAGACATTTTAAAGGATAAATTAATTAAATAGTTTCTGGTTTCAAAAGGTAAAGAAAGGTGTGAATTACAAGGAATCAACAGCCCCTGTCCGCAGAACATCTTATCAGCGTTACCCCCGGATGCCCAGCCTCCTGGCAAAAAGCATATTGGAAGGTAAAATTGTTAAACATATACTCAAGAGATCAGTGATACAACTGACAAGGATTACAATTATCCAGACTCAACCCCTTTTAAGTGTCAATACAATATGGAGCTGGAGGAACACAGGAGGCCAGGCAGCATCAGAGAAACAGAAAAGTCAGACAGGAAGGCCCTGATGAAGGGTCCCGACCTGAAACATTGACTTTCCCATGCCTCTGATGCTGCCTGACCTGCTGGGTTCCTCCAGCTCCACACTATATTGACTCTGACTTCCAGTATCTGCAGCTCTTGCTATCTCCCTCTCAGCCCCTTTTAACTTTAATCAGGTAGTTAAATTTTGTATTCGTACATGATAGTCTTTCAAGCCTTCTTCATTTAGTATATGTTAGTCTATTCTTTATATCTTCTACACTTGACTTGATCTTTCACTGAGGGATTCAACAATAAAAAGGTAAAGGCTTAAGTCAAAGTCTTTCTTCAATAACAGTATGACACTCATTGTATGACTTTCCGACTTTCAGTTTAGACTACATAATGTTTTCTCATTTCTAGTTTAAATTGAATGCAGAAAGATAAGGATGGTTGCCACAGCTTTAGAAACTTCAAATGAAATAACAATTATGTAAAGTAGCGATTACATCACAGATTTATAAAACAATAATAAGAAATTATGGATAAATTAACTCAGAATTGACCTGTTTCTCCATTCTCCACATTTCTTTGTTAAAGTTCTCTCTAGTCAGTTTTGTGTTAAGTGATATGAATCTGTGTGATGTAGACCCACAGCTTATTCTGCTGCATCAACAGATATATTGGCTAAGTGCAAAATTAGCATTGAATTGATTACTTTATGCCATATGGCTCTCACTCACACTCTGTCTCTGATACATAGAATTTGTATGTTCCACATTATTGCTCAGACGACCAATCTTCAAAATCATGATTTTATGCAGCTTTATTATGCAGAAACTTTTTTCTTTTATGAAAGCTACTAACTTGACAAGGCTTAGTAATTTTCAACTGCTTTTTCAAAATTTATTCTCTTTTTTTTCGGATTTTCTGGTGCATCACATCATGACTTTTTTAAGAAGCCAGATCTGTGTCATTTTGTTCTTAAAGGCATTTATCTCAATTACATCTATTTCTGTGTGCAAGCCTTTCTGAAAATGGTTAGCTGTGTGTGTGTGAGTGAAGGTACATGTGTGTGGGGGTGGTTGGGGTTTGGGGTGGCTCTAAGTTTTCTCCTGCTTTCTTGACTTAGATCTGAGGAACTCCAGGTCTTTGAGTCAAATTCAGATGGTGATGCTGTTGAATCTGTTATGCATCAACTGGTATTCTTAGTTTTATTGCTATGCACAAATCTTCTACACAGCTATGGAAGAGATGCTTCAAGCAGAAAAAGCAGAAACTTTCTCACCAACGTGTGGTTTCTGAACCAAAAGAACAGTATAACAGCACTTAAATTTCAAAGTGATAGCGTCTGTTTATGTGCCTCAATTTAATTATGTCTGTTGAAATATATATTAAAAATGCCAGAACTTTTGTTATCTCTGTGTTTTCCTCCAAGTCGCATATTGAAGTTTCCTGCAGTTTAGGTCCAATTATGCTGCAGGTAACAGTTTCAGATAGGTTTCTACAGAGGGCGATATGTAACCAGCAGACCTGAGCCAAGCTGCACCTTGCAGTACCTTCCACTTTCTCAAGCTTGAGAGATTTGCAAGGGGGTGCCAGCATGCATGCTTTACTTAATCAGGATTTTTCATAGTTGAAAGTCAGCTCATATATCCAACAACACAGGATTTCATTTACAACCTTATTGTGATCTAAGAGTGCTTTAATACTTCAACATTAGAGTCAATGCAAAATGTTGCACTCTCAGAGAATTCTGAAAGTAGCTATGGAGATGGGCCTGAACATATTTCTGATGAGAAATAGTGTGCCAACTCTTGATGAAGATGCTGTTGTCCTATCTGGGGTTGACACCAAATAGAATATAACTGAATTTCGGTGCAAACTTAGTTTAAAATGCAGTGGAGTGTCTACCAGACCTTTAACAACTTTTTACACTTATCTGGATTTAAATTAGAGTATGAAAACTCCCACCCTCATTCCCAAAAATAATTACATTTTAACAAACATGAGATACACTTTGTGATGTGAGCTTACATGCATGTACAATGCTGATGTCTAGATAGAGCGGCTACAGTATAAATCAAGAGTTACTGACTGCCTGGAACTAACACTGCAACCACTTACATTCAGATGCTACCTGCAGTATAAACATATTATGACTCACTGTCTTTGATTCCAGATCTTCACAATAGCAATTCTATGTTCCCTGATGATTGCTCAACCCGCAAACATAGAGAACTGTTCTGGAAAACTGTGCCCAAGCTTGTGAAGAATATCTTCATTTTGCTTAACCTCTATTTTAAGTTAAGGACTACCCATCAAAAGTTGTTAACCTAAATGAAATCTCTTCAAGTAGCACAAATGACTAAATGTGGCTGCATTAATTTATATTCTCTTCGCGCAAATTAGGGCAGGTTAGTAAATATTCTTAGTGGTTACATCCTAACAAATATTCACAAGGACGAACGTAAGTATCAAGGTAAAACACAAGATTTTGATACAAATAAAACTGAAGCCCTACAGAATCTGAAATAATTTGAAACAAATATATTCTTGGTGTAGATTGTATTTATCTCAAAGTTAGAAGAGACAAGTAAGGATGTTTGTGTAGCATTGACAATCAAAAATATTTGGAAAGGCAGGTTGTAAGTGGGATACAAACAGTATAGAGAGAGATATTAATAGTTAAGTAAGTAGGGATAAAGTTGGAAAATTAAGTATAATGTGGGAAAATATGAAATTGTTCATTTTGGGAAACAGAACAAAAGAACAGAATATTTAAATGGAGGAAAACTGCAACACAAAGGAAATTGAGGGTACTTGTGCATAAAACACAGAAAGCTAGCTCACTAGTGCACCATGTAGTCAGGAGCTCTAATGGAATGATAACCCTTACTTTAAAGGGGTTGGGGTATGAGAGTAGGGAAGTTTTACTGAAACTGTACAAGATGCTAATGAGACCACATCTGAAATACCGTGAGAAGTTTTGGTCCCCTTATTTAAGGAAACGTATTATTTCACAGGCAGCAGTTCAGAGAAAGTTCACTAGGATGATCCCTGGCACAGAATGATTACCTTATGAGCAAAGACTAAACAGATTGGGACTCTACTCCCTGGAGTGTTAAAGAATAGGAGGTGATCTCATTGAAAAATACAGGATTCTTAAGGGGCATGGCAAGGTAAATGCTGTGAGAATGTCTCCTATCATGGGAGAGTCTAGGACCAGGGGGCATAGTATCAGAATAAAGGAGCACAAATTTATGGCTGAGATGAGGAGGGATTTATTTTCTCATTTGTAAATGTCATTTCTGTTAGATAATGTTGAAGTTATTTTGTGGATAGAGTTTGTACTTTATCACTGGACATTGTACACTATATAGAAGGGTAATGTCAATATTGTTAATGGGTAATGTTTCCACATTGTACATACAGTTGCATTTTCTCTGCAGGTTATCGGCCTCCACAGGATGACAATTTCTCCTGTCCAAACCATTTTGTTCTACCACCACTAAGTGACAGAATGAGGAAAAGGAGAGCATTTGCAGACAAGGAGCTGGAAAGTGTGATGCTTGAGAGAGAGTACAGAGAGAGAGAGTTACAAGAAATTACTGCAGTTCAAACGTTCACAAGACCCTGTGTGGAAACTGTCCCTGAATACAACTTACTTAGGTTCGGCTACAACCAGTTTTTTGACCCATCACAACTTAACCCTTCAACATCCAGGGAATTACTGAATTTTTACATTCCTCTTGTGCACACAAACCCTGCCCTCTGGGACTTTGGAACTCAGTGTTACCAAGGAAACATTGAACAATGCAGGGGTTCCCATTCAGCAAACATGGCAGGCTGCATTTCTGAACAAGCATCAGGCTATACATCAGTATGGGGGCAAAAGTCTACAGCAGTCAACAATTCATTCTATTCAAACAGCACGCACAATCATAGCAACTTACCTGAACAACTGGGTCCTATGCAGAAAATTTTTTCAAATGGAAAGCTAACCGCAAAGGAATTGTGTTCTGGTCACAGAGATTATTGCACTCAGGCAAAAATTACAAATAATATTGATTCAACAAATGAAAGTCCAGCTGTCCTTCTCTCCCAGAAAAAGACTGCAGAACACATAGAACTGTCTGAAAAGCATATTTTACTGAAAAATTACTTAACCCCAGATTCACAAGTAGTTCCTGAGCTGAGGAGTAAATCTGCTCCACACAGCTTCATTGCAAGAGAAACTTTAAGACAACTTGCAAAGAAAACACAGGACTGTTGTTCTAGTAGTCAAGAAAGAATAACTAAACAGCTGCTACCATTTTCCGTGGAATCCCTTTTGAAAACATAAATTTGAAGACAAGTTTCGTTCCAGCCTAGAAGAATTCCATTTTGAATTAAATTTTACTTTTTCCTGGAGGAAGATCCAATGTAGCTAAGTTTAAAAATAAGTCTGATAACCTGCTCACCTTTAAAAGGCAGTAGTTTGTAAATTGTTGTTTAAGGATTGTTAATAAAATATCCTTGAGATGCTTGTCTTTTGACCATTAATTAAAGAGGCCCTTTCATTTTCCTTCATATTCAACTCATTTTAGTGTGCTTAAATTAGAATGTGTTGCTCAACTTAGTTGTTAAATCAATTTGAAAAAGAAGTGTTCATATAAAAAGAATCCACGAATGATAGAATTCTGGAATAAAAATAGAATGGTAGAAAGTCAGTGAGTCAGGTGGTATCTCTAGAGAGAAACAGAGTTAACATTTCAGTTTGATGATCTTTAATCTGAACTGCTTTTATAAAACACTTATGAGCTTCCTAATGAAATAACAGTCATCAATCAATGGAGATGCTAGTTAAAAAAAACTTTGGAGTCATATTTTCAGTGACCTCAATAAGAGAATAAGGAATCACTGCGAAATTAAAGTTTATGAGGGAGTGATCTTAACAGCACTGCTTTTTCTTTCATTTTAATTCTAAAACATATTATTGCATGCCTTAATGGCAAATAGTAATGTTAAACAAGGCATTCTATCATCCAACTACTTTTGGAAATTAAATACTGCATGGCTGAAAATATTGCTACTATCCAGGCAGATCTATGGTTAACCCTTAGTTTGTATTCCTTCGTCTGGCTGGGTGATAGCCTCGCTGCCCTTACCAGGAAAAGTCAACCACGATTTCTGATTCTTATTCAGTTACATCAGTTTTTACATCGGATTGCATAAAATCCGAGTAATCTTTTCAGCTGAAGTGAAGCAATACAATATCAATGTTAACTCATTGCTGAACAATCCTTGATAATATCAAGGTCTGTACTACTGAATTCAGTACAATAATTCACTTCAAACAGCACTCAGAATTATTTGAGACCCTTCTCAATTGCTGTATCAGGTTTACTTTTCAAATTATGATTATGATTACGTTTCAATCGATATTAGGCCTTTTGGACCTGTTAATGCGGACACCCGTTCTAGCTAACATCCTGTATTGGTGCCATCTCAATTATAGTTAATATATCTTCTCATGTAAGATTCTGGAACTTATTCCATCTGTGCTACTGACTATACCTCTACTGATTCTAATCCAGTTCTCTTGCACCCTTTGCATTTCATAATACAGATGGCTATTTACATTGATGTTTAATTAGCCAACTCATTAACAGCTCTTCAGCAGTATCCTGCACTCCAGATGGCACTAACTTTTCAGAAACATAAAGCTTGCCAGTGAGACCGCCAGAAGAACTGTTCCTACACCACCAGAGTTTCACAGGCTGCTTGTTAAATTTTACTTACTAAAGGTAAAAATAAAACTTCAGCTGCTACTGGTAGCAATATTTAATATCTGAGATTTAATTATTAGGTCTTCTGATGGCAGTCTGAGGTTGGCAATTAGTGATTTGCACACACAGTTGAATATCTGACAATGGAGTTCTACCTTCTCTAGCTCACAGATGATGTAAGCAGATAGTATAAGTTATACTGCATCATATATAGCATGGTGATAGAATATCAGCTGGTGTTTTATCAGAAGTGTAATTAGTTCTTATTATTTCTTATGATGTCACCTCTACACTTTCCATTGCTAATCTGAGTAACTCCAATGCTTTAAATAGCATTAATTATTTATTCCTTTGGGGACAATCAAAGATATGCAATTTTAACATTCTCACTTATACTGTCTCAATCAACAACAGATCCACTGTCCAGAGTGGTCAGAAAATTAAATAAACAATCTAACCTGTTATTCTAACCACCAAGCTATAAATATTTTTTCACATTGAATGAGAAAAGGGTTTTCAAAGCTCTTATCAGATGATGCATCATGCATTTTTAATAGTATTAATGTTTAATGAGGGTGGTATTAAATGGGGAAACTGTAGTAGAACTGAGACACTGAAAAATATAAAATCTACATTACATATGAGATAGAACAAGGAAATAGCAATGATGTGAGGAGATAATTCAATACAGAAGAATACTGACATGAAAGTAACATAATTACTGAACATTTTTCATGTTAAAACTAAAAAGAAATAGGCCTCAGAAACTATGAAACGTCTAAAAATCAGAACATTAAAATATAGCTGATCTGGGGGTTAATGAAGTCACTTCAAGAGTTCACACTACTGGATTTTGCTACACAAACACACACACTGCAGCAGACTTTTGGAAAGGTTTTTAGAACTTTTCAGAATAGTAAGTTACTTGTTTATTTTCCCTAAATTACTCAATTGCTCAAACTCTTGAACATCAAAACAGTAAATAAGTTTATATAGAGTTGGCAGGTCATGTTGCAGTTGTGTAAGACTTTGGTTCAGCCACATTTGGAGTACTGCGTACAGTTCTGGTCGCCACATTACCAAAAGGATGTGGATGCTTTGGAGAGGGTGCAGAGGAGGTTCACCAGGATGTTGCCTCTGGGCAGTGCTAGCTATGAAGAAAGGTTGAGTAGATTAGGATTATTTTCATTAGAAAGACGCAGATTGAGGGGAGACCTGATTGAGGTCTACAAAATCATGAGGGGGAGAGACAGGGTGGATAGCAAGAAGCTTTTTCCCAGAGTGGGGGACTCAATTACTAGGGGTCATGAGTTCAAAGTGAGAGGAGGAAAGTTTAGGGGAGATATACATGGCAAGTTCTTAACACAGAGGGTGGTGGGTGCCTGGAACGCGTTGCCAGTGGAAGTGGACTACGATAGTGTCTTTTAAGATGTATCTGCACAGGTACATGGATGGGCAGGGAGCAAAGGATACAGACCCTTAGAAAATAGATGACAGGTTTGGACAGAGGACCTCGATCCTGTGCCTGTGGGCCTGTTCCTGTGCTGTAGTTTTCTTTGTTCATTGTTCTATGTGAATAGAGAAAAAAGAAACAAATACAGAGTGAGGAAAAAGTGCCTAATATCCTAGAGACATGATATTTGGATTGAAGTAGCTACAATATCCCAATGTGCCCAAGTGCTGCATTGTTCAGTGACAGGCATGTGCTCGTTTTAGCACTTCCTAAAATTAGAAAGGCTTCTTATATTACTTTAAAGTCAGATGCGTTCACAGATACGTTCTGATTTCACTTCAGGGATTTGAACATAAAATCTAGGCTGACGCAGTAGTGCAGTACAATTGGAATGGTATACTGTCCGATATACTGGGCTGAATTTTGCAGAGTATCATGCTCCCTGCCTTATGTCACCCCTTGCCCCCATACCCCTCATGCTAAAGTCGTGATTTGGAGGTTAGCTGCCCGTTGGAAGAATGGCTGCCCTGCTGTCATTTTTGGTATTAGTAGGCTGGAGGCAGGACCTCTCCTTCTAATGGATAAGTGTTCCTACCACAGATAACTGCTAGCCAATTTCCTTCTCTGCAGCAGCATCTGGTGGGAGATGTGGCCACTGCTGGGACTATAAACAATTCCTAATGGGGATTCCTGGTAAAGCCTGATACCAAGATAATTGGGAGAGGTGGGGAGCATGGTGAAGCTTTGCTTAGGTAGTTGATTCCCTGGTAAGAGGGATTGAGGAATTGGGGTGAGGCTTTGAGAGGCTATGGAGGGGAAGAAATCAGGAGTGCAATCCTGATGTGGGGTTGGGAAGGTGATTTCAATCAGCACAGTTAACTGATGAAGGAAGTCCCTTTCTTGTCTGACACCAGTTAACGCAGCTAAAGCTGCTAGGTTCTTGCTGGGGATGGGCTTCCATTTACAGTGGGTAAAATTGCAGTGGAAGTGTGATGAGGCCCTAAAGCTGGCCACTTACATATCTCCACGGATTCAAGGGCAGGCAGGCCGTCCAATAACCTCACAGCTACCTGTACAATTTTGGACAGGTCTGGAAAGGGTGGTGGGAATGCCATGGGCTGGATTTTATGAGCACTGCTCCTCAAATCCACTGGTGCTGGAGGGTAAAGTGAGCCACTGTCAGATATGACATTAAATTGAGGCAACACTCATCTTTTCCATGATACTATCTGATGGACAGCAGGTAGTTGTCTTGAATGTTCCGGCCGAACGTCCTCAAACAGCATAAAAACGCACACTGCCTGGCCGACAATGTATTGCTGTTTGTAGGATCTTGCTGTTTGTGCAAATTGGCTGACCTTTCATGAGACTTCAAACTACTTAATTGGCTAAGAGAGTGAGGTGGTGAAAAATACCAAATAAACGCAAATTTAAATTTCTTATTGCTGAAGAAGTTCTAAGATTTACTTTATTTTGTAAACAATTCTTTTTCACTTTAATAATAAAGGTGCAATAAAAGGTTCAAATCTATGAAAGATTTGAGTCATGCTTCCACAAAGACTGTGATGCGATTAAAATCTCACTTCAATCTTCTCTGGCTTATGAGAGAAAGTTTGTCTTGTTTCCAATGTCTATCTCACCTCTGCCCTTCAATCTATGAATCACTGTCACAATGTTTCTTGTCACACTCTGATTTATTGGAAGTAATGTAGACATTGCCACTGAATTTTTGTTTCAACCATTTTAAGCCCCAAATATGCCATTTTTCACATTCAGCCTCTTAGGTGAGTCCTAATTGTGCTGAAATCTATAGAAAACATACTGTTTACAACTTTAACTCATTCTTTCTTAGGACCTTATAAGCTTTACTTTAAAACAAAAGCCAAAAGCTTTATCTTTCTAGGTTTCCTCACTTGAAATTTTAAATATCCATTAAAAGACACTGTCAAACAATTTGCTCCATCAGGATGTCAGAACTTACATTTTAAAACTGAGCTGGAATCTTTCACGCCATTCCTGTCAGCAACCCCTTATTATTGACATCACTTGGCCCCAGTCAGTGTAAATACCAGTATTCTCACATTTTTACCTGACAGGGCAGAACTGTTATGCCGTTCCAAGAGTATCAGATACAGTGAAGGACATTACAACTGAAGGAAAGCTAATGCAATGAGAAATAATATTTTTGGGAAACAATCTAAATTATCAGACACGAGATTTCTTTTAACTATCACACTGTATTTTCAGGACTAATGCTTTATGCATTTTTTAGAGCCTACATTTTCTGCTCTTCCAGCTTGACTGTGTAAATTTGCGCAATGCATGATGAAACAATTACAGTTTTTTGTACAATGTTGATATTATAGCATTGTTAACGGTGTATTGTATAAGTTACAACAATAAAATAATACTTACAATTGATATGGAAGTGTCCTATGTTAATAAATACCACACAATCATAACTCACAACGTCCACTTAAAAATGTTTGTCTAATTTTCATCTGAATGATTCATGTATTATATATTTAAAGTAGCAATTAATCACAAATTGAACATTTAGGAACTTACCAAGGAAGTAGCAAATGGAAATAAACCAAAAACATAAAAATATTTACTAATACTATCAATCATGAATCACCAATTATCAAATAATGAGAAGTAAGCAAGAAGTAAACCATTGAAATTGCTAATGCATTCGAAAGCTCCGTTGGTTATGTTTTTTCCACCACTTGGTTGGCAACGTATTGATAACAAATGCAAAGGCAAAGTAACTAGACTTACTTTCTCATTAGAGGGAGATGACTGGTGGCAGTTTAATCTGAGGGTCACCATGTCTTAGGCAAGGGGAGAGGTTAAGAAGAACACTTGGTGTTGGTGTCTTTCTGCATCGCAAGCCAGCTGTCAAGCCAAATGGACAAACAAAATACTAGCCTTTGTTTAGAGGCATTTGTGGAAATTTGGTGATGTGATGTTGAAACATCCAAATTATCTCAACACACAACTGCTACAAATTCATCTTTCAAACGCAGGAGTATAAATGCCATGTCTAGATGTGGATACCTCTGACAAATGAGGACTGGAAACTATACTGGCACAAACTATTGACCATTTCTTAACTATTTACAATCTAACTGTTAGAATATAAGTATTAACCAAATAAACTACACCTTCACGCTCACTCTACCTCAGATTTTGGTGCACAAGTTTTGGAATCAACTTCAGTTTACTCATTGCAGCAAAAAAGAGACCTGGGTCATTTTAAGCCCAGGCCTAATTCTGGGTGAGAACTCAGCAGGATATATCACTAATTCACATGGCCTTGGAGGCCAGTTGTTGAGCAGATAAGTGTACGGGACTGACTGCTGGGTCACTCTGTGATTTATGGGCTTGGGTAAGAGGGCAAGTATAAAGATCATTCCTCTTCATTTTTCTGTACTTTAAACTGGGGATTGAAATGGGGAAATAACTGTTTTAAAAACTAAGGCAGCTGCAGTTTTGAAAGCAAGTAACCTGACACTAATTGCAAATGCTATTTTCACAGCGAATCATTCAAGCAGTAGTTGAAGTGCAGGTTGTACATGGGCTGGAGCCAATGGGTTAAATATAAATGAATGTTCAGCTGGCAACAAGTAGCTGATTGATCTGTAGACTAGCAATCAGTTATTGATGATAAAGATCTTCTGCATGCAACGATGATGTAATTGGTTCTTAGGCAGCTGAATAGCTTGGGGCAGTGAAAAAGATAGTGAGAAGCCATCTGATGTCCAACAGCTCAGCAGCTTTCTTTCTTCTCTACAGTAAGAACTATTTTAAGCCTGAAGAAAACCAGTTTATTTTTCCTTCAGCAGTTGTAAGCTGTGACTTTTAATTAGTAAGTCAGAGACAGTTTATAAGTGTGAACCAGCCACCCTATGCTTCCTGCAAACCAGTGAAAGCATCCAGAGAAAGATACCTGAGAAGCAGGGACCATTAAATTGCTATTCCAGTATTTCCCTTCACGCATAACACACAGGTAGATTGTGTATGCGTGCACATGTGTGTGTGTGTGCAAGTGTGTGAGGGAGAGACAGAGAGAGAGACGCGGAGAGAGACATAGTGAGAGTAAGTGAATGAGAGACAGGGGAAGTTAAAAGGGAATCTTTATAATGTGAGAGAACCTAGATCCTAAATTCAATGCTTTGAGTGCAAGGTCAAAGCTTGGCAGGGTAAAAACTGTGCAAGTTTGATTTCTGGTATTCAGTGGATACAGGAATCAGGCAGTGGGCCTACATGGTGTTGTGGCATTAAACAGCAATCATAGGACCGGGGTGTAGCGCAAAATGTTATCTCAGAAGAACAGTTTGCAGTCCGAAGTTGAAGAAGATGCGGCTGAAGTGCTATCATTGCTTTTGTTCTGCTGAGGGGTTGCTTCAGCTCCCAAAGACAGCTGGAACTGTTAGGAACTCAGTGCTGCCAACAGCCGGGGCTCAGAGAAGTTCAGGAGCAGAAGCTGCTCAGTGCAGCTAGCAGTTAGGACTCAGGGAAGAGGCACTATTTGTTTGGAACAGGTGGGATTTGGGGCTCAGGGAAGTTGATGAGGAACAGTAGTTGGTGCTGCTGGTAGTTCAAGGAAGTCCAGAGGCAGACATTGGCAGCAAAATGGCCTGGGAGCTGAGAATGTGTCTGTGTTTAACATGAGCAACACAGTATTAGGTAGTTTCTGTGATAAATCAGCTCTGTCAAAAAAGAAGACTAAGAAAGCTAGACATTACAACAGATTTGAAAGAGATCTGGTGTAGTTTGCCTTTTGGATGAGGACTGTACCTGTGGAATTAGAACATAGAACATTACATAGAACATTACAGCACAGTACAGGCCCTTCAGCCCTTGATGTTGTGCTGACCTGTCATACCGATCTGAAGCCCATCTAACCTACACTATTCCACGTACGTCCATATGCTTGTCCAATGACGACTTAAATGTACCTAAAGTTGGCGAATCTACTACCGTCGCCGGCAAAGCGTTCCGTTCCCTCTGAGTAAAGAAACTACCTCTGACATCTGTCCAATATCTTTCACCCCTCAATTTAAAGCTATGCCCCCTCGTGCTCACCGTCACCAGCCTAGGAAAAAGGCTTTCCGTATCCACCCTATCTAACCCTCTGATTATTTTATATGTTTCAATTAAGTCACCTCTCAACCTTCTTCTCTCTAATGAAAACAGCCTCAAGTCCCTCAGCCTTTCCTCATAAGGCCTTCCCTCCATACCAGGCAACATCCTAGTAAATCTCCTCTGCACCCTTTCCAAAGCTCCTACATCCTTCTTATAATGCGGTGACCAGAACTGTACGCAATACTCCAAGTGCGGCCACACCAGCGTTTTTTACAGCTACAGCATAACCTCTTGGTTCCGGAACTCGATCCCTCTATTAATAAAAGCTAAAATACTGTATGCCTTCTTAACAGCCCTGTCAACCTGGGTGGCAACTTTCAAGGATCTGTGTACATGGACACCGCCATCTCTCTGCTCATCTACACTATCAAGAATCTTACCATTAGCCCTGTACTTTGCCTACTGGTTACTCCTACCAAAGTGCATCACCTCACACTTGTCTGCATTAAACTCCATTTGCCATCTCTCAGCCCAGCTCTGCAGCTTATCTATGTCTCTCTGCAACCTACAGCATCCTTCGTCACTATCCACAACTCCACCGACCTTAGTGTCGTCTGCAAATTTACTAACCCATCCTTCTACGCCCTCATCCAGGTCATTTATAAAAATGGCAAACAGCAGTGGACCCAACACTGACCGTTGCGGTACACCACTAGTAACTGGTCTCCAGGATGAACATTTCCCATCAACTACCACCCTCTGATAATAAAATGTGAGGCTGGATGAACACAGCAGGCCCAGCAGCATCTCAGGAGCACAAAAGCTGACGTTGCGGGCCTAGACACTTCATCAGAGAGGGGGATGGGGTGAGGGTCTGGAATAAATAGGGAGAGCGGGGGAGGCGGACCGAAGATGGAGAGTTAAGAAGATAGGTGGAGAGAGTATAGGTGGGGAGGTAGGGAGGGGATAGGTCAGTCCAGGGAAGACGGACAGGTCAAGGAGGTGGGATGAGGTTAGTAGGTAGATGGGGGTGCGGCTTGGGGTGGGAGGAAGGGATGGGTGAGAGGAAGAACAGGTTAGGGAGGCAGAGACAGGTTGGACTGGTTTTGGGATGCAGTGGGTGGGGGGTAAGAGCTGGTCTGGTTGTGTGGTGCAGTGGGGGGAGGGGACGAACTGGGCTGGTTTAGGGATGCAGTAGGGGAAGGGGAGATTTTGAAACTGGTGAAGTCCACATTGATACCATTGGGCTGCAGGGTTCCCAGGCAGAATATGAGTTGCTGTTCCTGCAGCCTTCGGGTGGCATCATTGTGGCAGTGCAGGAGGCCCATGATGGACATGTCATCTAAAGAATGGGAGGGGGAGTGGAAATGGTTTGCGACTGGGAGGTGCAGTTGTTTGTTGCGAACTGAGCGGAGGTGTTCTGCAAAGCGGTGTCAAAGCCTCTGCTTGGTTTCCCCAATGTAGAGGAAGCCACACCGGGTACAGTGGATGCAGTATACCACATTGGCAGATGTGCAGGTGAACCTCTGCTTAATGCGGAATGTCATTTTGGGGCCTGGGATAGGGGTGAGGGAGGAGGTGTGGGGGCAAGTGTAGCATTTCCTGCGGTTGCAGGGGAAGGTGCCGGGTGTGGTGGGGTTGGAGGGCAGTGTGGAGCGAACAAGGGAGTCACGGAGAGAGTGGTCTCTCTGGAAAGCAGACAGGGGTGGGGATGGAAAAATGTCTTGGGTGGTGGGGTCGGATTGTAAATGGCGAAAGTGTCGGAGGATGATGCGTTGTATCCGGAGGTTGGTAGGGTGGTGTGTGAGAACGAGGGGGATCCTCTTAGGGCGGTTGTGGCGGGGGGCGGGGTGTGAGGGATGTGTTGCGGGAAATACGGGAGATGCGGTCAAGGGCGTTCTCGATCACTGTGGGGGGAAAGTTGCAGTCCTTGAAGAACTTGGACATCTGGGATGTGCGGGAGTGGAATGTCTTGTCGTGGGAGCAGATGCGGCGGAGGCGGAGGAATTGGGAATAGGGAATGGAATTTTTGCAGGAGGGTGGGTGGGAGGAAGTGTATTCTAGGTAGCTGTGGGAGTCGGTGGGCTTGAAATGGACATCAGTTACAAGCTGGTTGCCTGAGATGGAGACTGAGAGGTCCAGGAAGGTGAGGGATGTGCTGGAGATGGCCCAGGTGAACTGAAGGTTGGGGTGGAAGGTGTTGGTGAAGTGGATGAACTGTTCGAACTCCTCTGGGGAGCAAGAGGCGGCACCGAGACAGTCATCAATGTACTGGAGGAAGAGGTGGGGTTTGGGGCCTGTGTAGGTGCGGAAGAGGGACTGTTCCACGTAACCTACAAAGAGGCAGGCATAGCTGGGGCCCATGCAGGTGCCCATGGCCACCCCCTTAGTCTGTAGGAAGTGGGAGGAGTCAAAAGAGAAGTTGTTGAGGGTGAGGACGAGTTCAGCTAGGCGGATGAGAGTGTCGGTGGAGGGGGACTGGTCGGGCCTGCGGGACAGGAAGAAGCGGAGGGCCTTGAGGCCATCTCCTTCTCAAAATCCACAAACCTGCCTGCCCTGGTCGACCCATCGTCTCAGCCTGCTCCTGCCCCACCGAACTCATCTCCAGCTATCTGGACTCCATCTTCTCCCCTTTGGTCCAGGAACTCCCCACCTACGTCCGTGACACCACCCACACCCTCCACCTCCTCCAGAACTTCAAATTCCCTGGCCCCCAACACCTCATATTCACCATGGACGTCCAGTCCCTATACACCTGCATTCCGCATGCAGATGGCCTCAAGGCCCTCCGCTTCTTCCTGTCCCGCAGGCCCGACCAGTCCCCCTCAACCGACACTCTCATCCGCCTAGCTGAACTCGTCCTCACCCTCAACAACTTCTCTTTTGACTCCTCCCACTTCCTACAGACTAAGTGGGTGGCCATGGGCACCCGCATGGGCCCCAGCTGTGCCTGCCTCTTTGTAGGTTACGTGGAACAGTCCCTCTTCCGCACCTACACAGGCCCCAAACCCCACCTCTTCCTCCGGTACATTGATGACTGTATCGGCGCCGCCTCTTGCTCCCCAGAGGAGCTCGAACAGTTCATCCACTTCACCAACACCTTCCACCCCAACCTTCAGTTCACCTGGGCCATCTCCAGCACAACCCTCACCTTCCTGGACCTCTCAGTCTCCATCTCAGGCAACCAGCTTGTAACTGATGTCCATTTCAAGCCCACCGACTCCCACAGCTACCTAGAATACACCTCCTCCCACCCACCCTCCTGCAAAAATTCCATTCCCTATTCCCAATTCCTCCGCCTCCGCCGCATCTGCTCCCACGACAAGACATTCCACTCCCGCACATCCCAGATGTCCAAGTTCTTCAAGGACTGCAACTTTCCCCCCACAGTGATCGAGAACGCCCTTGACCGCGTCTCCCGTATTTCCCGCAACACATCCCTCAAACCCCGCCCCCGCCACAACCGCGCTAAGAGGATCCCCCTCGTTCTCACACACCACCCTACCAACCTCCGGATACAACGCATCATCCTCCGACACTTTCACCATTTACAATCCGACCCCACCACCCAAGACATTTCTCCATCCCCACCCCTGTCTGCTTTCCAGAGAGACCACTCTCTCCGTGACTCCCTTGTTCGCTCCACACTGCCCTCCAACCCCACCACACCCGGCACCTTCCCCTGCAACCACAGGAAATGCTACACTTGCCCCCACACCTCCTCCCTCACCCCTATCCCAGGCCCCAAGATGACATTCCACATTAAGCAGAGGTTCACCTGCACATCTGCCAATGTGGTATACTGCATCCACTGTACCCGGTGTGGCTCCCTTTACATTGGGGAAACCAAGCGGAGGCTTGGAGACCGCTTTGCAGAACACCTCCGCTCAGTTCGCAACAAACAACTGCACCTCCCAGTCGCAAACCATTTCCACTCTCCCTCCCATTCTCTAGATGACATGTCCATCATGGGCCTCCTGCACTGCCACAATGATGCCACCCGAAGGCTGCAGGAACAGCAACTCATATTCCGCCTGGGAACCCTGCAGCCCAATGGTATCAATGTGGACTTCACCAGTTTCAAAATCCTCCCTTCCCCTACTGCATCCCTAAACCAGCCCAGTTCGTCCCCTCCCCCCCACTGCACCACACAACCAGCCCAGCTCTTCTCCCCCACCCACTGCATCCCAAAACCAGTCCAACCTGTCTATGCCTCCCTAACCGGTTCTTCCTCTCACCCATCCCTTCCTCCCACCCCAAGCCGCACCCCCATCTACCTACTAACCTCATCCCACCTCCTTGACCTGTCCGTCTTCCCTGGACTGACCTATCCCCTCCCTACCTCCCCACCTATACTCTCTCCACCTATCTTCTTTACTCTCCATCTTTGGTCCGCCTCCCCCTCTCTCCCTATTTATTCCAGTTCCCTCTCCCCATCCCCCTCTCTGATGAAGGGTCCAGGCCCGAAACGTCAGCTTTTGTGCTCCTGAGATGCTGCTGGGCCTGCTGTGTTCATCCAGCTTCACATTTTATTATCTTGGAATTCTCCAGCATCTGCAGTTCCCATTCTCTCTCAACTACCACCCTCTGTCTTCTTTCAGCAAGCCGATTTCCGATCCATTGGGAGGAGTAAAGTTGCTGCTGACTAGTGATCAGAAGAAGAATGGAGTTGAAATTCCTCATGAGGACAACAGAGCTTTACAGAAGGTTTTGACTCACAGTCATGGCTGATATCTGGGTAGGTGGCTGACAAATTAAGGGGACCTGTCTTGGCTCTGTCAGCTATTTAAAGCACATTTTGTGGTGGTGTGTTTGATCACAATTTTTCCATTAATTAATGTTTATTTCATGTTCAATCCAGATGTTAGAGTATAAGATAGATAGTATTGCTAGCTTTGTTGACTCTTATGTATTAAAATCTGTTTGAATCCATGGAATCTGGTGGCTTTACACTCTGAATAAGTAACTGGAATTTCAAATTTCATCCATTGTAAATAAAAAGGTCACCTTAACTACATCAAAATTAATGTGTGTGCTTATTGTACTTCATTTGCTACACATTGAACGGCTGTCTTGGAGAAATCAAACAACTTTATTTTTTCATTTTAATTTTATAATTTTAAGTCACGATTGATATAAACAGTAACTCTGTCTGTGTCTTAATGTCTCTGTTGAAGTCACTACTCTATTCTCTTTTTATCTTTTTTCTTTCTACATTTCATTGCCTTTCTCTGTGTTTCAGTATCACACCTGCACTCTGTTTTTGATTATTCTAAATTAAATATAAAATTGTCAATAACTAACCTTTGATATTCATACTTGAGAAAATTAAATATTTAATGAAAATTATTTAAATTCCAATGCTGATGCAGTTTTTCCAAAAACAATAAAATAATCTCTTCATCTAATAGTCAAAATATTTCACAACATAAGTGGTGGCAAACATATATTACCAATAAAGCAGAAACACAGTCAGATCACTAACCTCCAACCCGTCCATTATTGAAGGCAAGATTAAGTGATACTACATTTGGCTTAACACTGCTTAGGCTTGATACAGCGGCAGTATATTTGGCATCCAACGCAAAATATAAGTAGAGACCAAGAGGCCAGAATTCCAAGCAAACCTTCAGATGCTCCTCACCACTCTGGCCACAGCTGCAGCTGTGGCTCCTCTCCTATCTTATGCTGGTTGCTCTTTCTTTCTTTCCTAATCTACAGTCTTTATCTGTTCCCAAGCTAAAGTACCTCCTATTAGCTGTCCAGTCTTGAAAGCCCATCTGCTGTCCTTAAGCATATGATGAGCTTCTAGCCATTTCTCACACTGCACGGAGATGTGACCCTTATTTGACCTCAATGTAGTGGTCCTGACCAGAAACCCCAAATCCCAGCTTTTGCATGTACCTTTAAAAATCCTTGTAGGTACATTTTGCTCCTTCATTTTTCTGCTCTCCTATCTTATGTTCTTCTGAAGACTTATATTGGAGAAATATTCTATGGGTTCAAGAATACTCCTGTGTCTTGCCCTCTCATTATGATTTTACATTGGTTTGAACAATCATCACCAAAACAAAATGAATTACAGTCAATCCTGATCCTGTTGATGCAAACACCTTCCATCAAGGCTCACAAGATAATGATCAGAGGCAGGACGTTTCTCTGATTCCTAACCCCTCAACCCAACAATGTTGAAATCAAATGTTACATAGAAACCCGCTTAGCTACAAGCAGCAAATTATATGATTGGTCTGGATAAGGTATGCACAACAATATAATAAGCAAATAATATACAGAACTTGCCTTGCTCATTATCATCACATCGCATCACATTCTGACTTCACTGTGTTAGCTCAGTTGGTTGGATGGTTGCTCTGAGATACAGAGTAACACCAACAGCATGAGGTCAGTTCCTGCACTGGCTGAAGTTACCATGAAGAGCTCTCCCTCTTCCCCTTGCCAGAGGTGTGTTGATCCTCTAGTTAAACTACCACCAGCCATCTGTCTTTACCGACAAAGCAACCCTATGATCTGGTAGGACTATGTCCTACTTTAGTTTGACTTCAAATTAGTTTCGTATTTTAAAAATTGAACGCGAAAGGTGGAACTACAGCTACCCAAGATCACTGTCTTCCTTTGTAGATTAAAGCCACTCCTTTGCCTGAAGAGGAAACAAAAGAACACTTCAGACTGATGTGATTAGCTGGCTTTCCCTGAAACCAATCAAAAGGGTATGATCTGATACAAATTTGTCAATTTAAAATAAAGTCAATACTTGACTCAAATCCTTAGAAGCGTTTACCCACAACACATCGGGCGGCACGGTGGCTCACAGGTGGCACAGTGGCTCAGTGGTTAGCACTGCAGCCTCACAGCGCCAGGGACCCGGGTTCAATTCCAGCCTTGGGTAACTGTCTGTGCTGAGTTTGCACATTCTCCCCGTGTCTGCATGGCTTTCTTCTGGGTGCTCTGGTTTCCTCCCACAGTCCAAAGATGTGCAGGCTAGGTGGATTGGCCATGTTAAATTGTGTTCAGGGATGTGTGGGATGCTGTAAGGGGCGGTGTGGACTTGTTGGGCCGAAGGGCCTGTTTCTACACTGTAGGGAATCTAATCTAATCTAAACGCATGATGTGGAATCAACATAAATGCAGCATCTTATTTTGTTAAAGATATTGAACTTTGAAAGGCCATGAGGGGCTATCCGGAAGTGGTCTTACATAACTGAATTTTATTTTTAATTTAATGGACCAATGGGAGATGTTTGCAGCAGTTCTAATGAAGACATTACAGCAATCAGTTGAGCTAGTCAATGAACCAGACTCAGAAATCAGCTGCAAGACACTAAGCTGCCAAAAGTGCTCAGTCTGCACCAGGTTTCAAATTTGGGAACTAACCACGAAGAAACTTGACTTCAAGAAACCTCACAAACCACTGTGACAACTTAAAAAGACACTCACTTCAAACTTAAGTCATCAAAACCATTCAAAGATGCACATCCGCTAATGTGGTGTACTGCATCCGCTGTACCCGGTGTGGCTTCATCTACATTGGGGAAACCTAGCGGAGGCTTGGGGAGTACTTTGCAGAACACCTCCGCTCGGTTCGCAGTAAACAACTGCACCTCCCAGTCGCGAACCATTTTAACTCCCCGTCCCATTCCTTAGGCGACATGTCCATCATGGGCCTCCTGCAGTGCCCCAATGATGCCACCCGAAGGTTGCAGGAACAGCAACTCATATTCTGCTTGGGAACCCTGCAGCTCAATGGTATCAATGTGGATTTCACAAGCTTCAACATCTCCCCCTCCCCCACTGCATCCCAAAACCAGCCCAGCTCGTCCCCTCCCCCCACTTCATCACATAACCAGCCCAGCTCGTCCCCGCCTCCCTAACCTGTTCTTCCTCTCACCTGTCCCCTCCTCCCACCTCAAGCCGCACCTCCATCTCCTAACCTACTAACCTCATCCCGCCCCCTTGACCTGTCCGTCCTCCCCGGACTGACCTATCCTCTCCCTACCCATACTCTCCTCTTCACCTATCTTCTGCTTTATCCATCTTCGGTCAGCCTTCCCCTCTCTCCCTATTTATTTCAGAATCCTCTCCCCATCCCCTCTTTCTGATGAAGGATCTAGGCCCGAAACGTCAGCTTTTGTGCTCCTAACATGCTGCTTGGCCTGCTGTGTTCATCCAGCTCTACACCTTGTTACCAAGGTAGTGAAGATGTGTTATGTGAGAATCCAAAGGTTGTAACGTGGACATTGAGATAACTAATCTGTAAAATATTTATTTATATCAAAAATTTGTGTATCAGAATATTTGGGTGAGACTGAGCAAATGTGACATAACGTTTAATTTGCAGTGTGTGTGAAAATAAATAACCTCCTTTAAACTCATGAAAGCTTGTTGCTACATTATTTTATTGAAATATATCTTACAACGACGAAGGACAAACCTCTTTTCATACAAAACATTATGATCGCAAGCAAATACATCATGGCAAATACAATACTCTTTGGCATTCAATAGTGAGAATATTCTATTTTGCAGGTAGAAAGAAAATAACCACAAATATTTACACATTGAAAGAAGAACTGAAGATTCTGAACTGGTTGGATTCATTTACAACTGAAGATGAAGCCCCCAGCAGAACTTAGGTTTACTGTTTATGTCTGATACATTACATGTCATTCTCTAGATTTTACTTATTGGGCTGAATTTTTCCAGACCTACATGTCGATTCTGCTGAGTTTCATGGAGGATTTCTCTTTGTGAGCTCTACTGACTTATTTCACGCATGCTATCATACATTCACCAGTAGTTTAATTACTCACCACTACTGGGATGTCCTCGGATTTCTGCTGCTGGAGCTGCATTTAAAGCCGTATTATTCAACAGAGGCAATAATCTTGCCTGCTGCAAATAGCCCTTCACAGTACATGTACTGATTAGATACCAGAAACTACAGCTTCTGAGAGCAGAGATAATGGGAACTGCAGATGCTGGAGAATTCCAAGATAATAAAATGTGAGGCTGGATGAACACAGCAGGCCAAGCAGCATCTCAGGAGCACAAAAGCTGACGTTTCGGGCCTAGACCCTTCATCAGAGAGGGGGATGGGGAGAGGGAGCTGGAATAAATAGGGAGAGAGGGGGAGGCGGACCGAAGATGGAGAGTAAAGAAGATAGGTGGAGAGAGTATAGGTGGGGAGGTAGGAAGGGGATAGGTCAGTCCAGGGAAGACGGACAGGTCAAGGAGATGGGATGAGGTTAGTAGGTAGCTGGGGGTGCGGCTTGGTGTGGGAGGAAGGGATGGGTGAGAGGAAGAACCGGTTAGGGAGGCAGAGACAGGTTGGACTGGTTTTGGGATGCAGTGGGTGGGGGGTAAGAGCTGAGCTGGTTGTGTGGTGCAGTGGGGGGAGGGGACGAACTAGGCTGGTTTAGGGATGCAGTAGGGGAAGGGGAGATTTTGAAACTGGTGAAGTCCACATTGATACCATATGGCTGCAGGGTACCCAGGCGGAGTATGAGTATTCATATTCCGCCTGGGTACCCTGCAGCCATATGGTATCAATGTGGACTTCACCAGTTTCAAAATCTCCCCTTCCCCTACTGCATCCCTAAACCAGCCTAGTTCGTCCCCTCCCCCCACTGCACCACACAACCAGCCCAGCTCTTCCCCCCCACCCACTGCATCCCAAAACCAGTCCAACCTGTCTCTGCCTCCCTAACCGGTTCTTCCTCTCACCCATCCCTTCCTCCCACCCCAAGCCGCACCCCCATCTACCTACTAATCTCATCCCACCTCCTTGACCTGTCCGTCTTCCCTGGACTGACCTATCCCCTCCCTACCTATACTCTCTCCACCCATCTTCTTTTCTCTCCATCTTCGGTCCGCCTCCCCCTCTCTCCCTATTTATTCCAGCTCCCTCTCCCCATCCCCCTCTCTGATGAAGGGTCTAGGCCCGAAACGTCAGCTTTTGTGCTCCTGAGATGCTGCTGGGCCTGCTGTGTTCATCCAGCCTCACATTTTATTAGCTTCTGAGAGCACTTTGGTGCCTTTGGTGACAGTTCATTGCAAACAGATCACATTCATAAATATACTGCTATTTTACAACAGCACCTGTCTGATGTACTGTCATTTAATTGCAACTGCATGAATCAGACTACCCATTCGTACTACCAAACAAATTAGAACCTCATCTAAGTGGATGCTTTTTTAACCTAACACCCACCATTATCCCCTCCAGACTGATCTCAAAACTGCGTGATCTTTACCTCAGCTCTGCAACTGGATCCTCAACTTTCTGACCCACAGGCTGCAATCAGTGAGAATATGTAACTGCACCTCCTCCACAACAACAGTCAACACCACAGCCCACTGAGGATGTGTCCTCACCCCTCTACTGCACCCCCTGTACACTTACGACTGTGTTGCCAAATTTTGAACGAACGCCATCCACAAGTTCACTGATGACACCACCATAGTAAGATGAGTATTTAAGAATGACAAGTCAAAACACGAAAGGGAGATAGAGGGCTTGGAGCCATGGTGCAATGAAAACAATTTGTCTCTCAACATTGGGAAAACTAAAGAACTGATCATCAACCTGAGAATGAAAGGAGGAGAACACACCGCCCGCCATCTACATCAATGGACCTCAGAATGACGATAACCAATGACCCGTCCTGGACGTCCCACATAAACGTGACAGACAAGAAGGCATAACAACGCGTCTTCTTCCGCAGGCAGCCCAGGAAATTTGGCACCTCCATAAGGCCCCTCACCAACTGCTACAGATGCACCATTGAAAGCATACTGTCTGGGTGCATACCGGCCTGGTATGGCAACTGATCTGCCCACAACCCTAGGAAGCTTCAGAAGGTTGTGTGCATCACGGAAGCCAACCCTCCATCCGTGGACAGTCTTCACATGGCTTGCTGCTGTGGAAAGGTGGCCAATATCATCAAAGATCCATCACACCCTGGTAACAACCTCCTACAACCTCTTCCATCAGGCAGAAGTTACAGAAGCCTGAACTCATGCACGAGTTGTTTCAGGAACAGCTTCTTTCTGGCTGTAATCAGACCATTAAATGGACTCTAACCTCAAACAATGTAACCTGTATGCGTCTAAGTCTTTTTGATCTGTACATCCTTTGCTTAATGTAGTCTGCCTGTACCACTTGTAAACAAAGCTTTTCACTGTATTTCGAATATGTGACAATAAATCAATCAATCAATCAACATATAATATCTTGTCATTGATCAATATGGGAGCATCACATATTGTAAAGCTTTCAAATGCAGTGGAAAACATCACCTTTATAGAACAACAAGTAAAGTGAAGAAAACTAACCAAAAAGCTGCATTTGTTTCTGGGAACAAACAGTAGCTGCTTGCCTTTCAAGCGATAACAATTCACAGTTGATGAATGATCACCAAACGTGCATCAATTGGAATTGGTTTTCACTTAAGTCCTATCTATTTGTTAGAAAGGCATTCAATCACTTATCATGTTGAAGGTGATGTTTATCCTGTTCAACGTCCTCATCAGATGCTCCCTCAGGTCTATAGCGTGTGTCACATCTCTTCTTTGGCTGCTCCAGTTGTGCAGGGGCATAGCATGCGATGATTATGCAACACGCTTTGTCTCAATTGTACAGAAAAGGCACCCAGACTGATTCAAGCATCAGAATTTCGATTTCAGAAGGCCTTCCATCTTCTCAATGATGGCGCTGGTGGAAAAATGGGCATTCTTATATTTACACGTGGCCTTAGTCAGGGGTGGAGTAATGGAGACATGGTTGTAGAAGGTAGTCTTCTTAGAAGACATTCAGCTGTCGAAATGAAGCAACCACATGAGACAGTCCTTAAGGCTATTAATGTCACGGCAGCTTCCAGGTTACCTGATGCAAACTTCTAAGATGTGGTATGTAGTGTCACAGATGACTTGTACATTCATGGAGTAGAACCCTTTTCTACTGGAGAAGTCAACCACCTCCATGGCACTCTCAACAAGACAAGTGTGCATTCTTCCTCTCTGATGAAGGGTCTAGGCCTGAAACATCAGCTTTTGTGCTCCTGAGATGCTGCTTGGCCTGCTGTGTTCATCCAGCTTCACACTTTGTTACCTTGGATTCTCCAGCATCTGCAGTTCCCATTATCACTGTGCATTCTATAGTGTTCACCTACCTTAGCTTATTTTTGGCAAAATTTAGCCTATTGCCACTATAAGATGAGCTTTCTAATTCCAGATTTAATAAAATATTCAAATTGCACAATCTGCCATGATGGATTTGGACTCACATCGCCAGACTTTAGAATAAGCCTCTAGAATATTAGCCCAGTGAAAATACCACTATATCAATGTCATTAAATAAAATTAGTTACCTCACTTGTTTAATTTTCTTTCTCACTCCTGCAGTGGTCTCCAGCATGTCAGATGCTAGTTTTCAGCTAATTCGATTCACTCCACATGATAGCAAGAAATGGTTGGAGACATTGGGCACAGCAAAGGCTACTGGCCCTGAAAACATTCCCAGAATAGAACTGAAGACTTGTGTTCCAGAACTGCTGCTTCTCTAGACAAGTTGTTCTAATTTAGCTACAACACGGGCATCCACCCGACAATGTGGAAAATATACCAGGTACTTGCTGTACTTAACAAGCAGGACAAATCCAACACACCCAACTACCACGCCATCAGTCTACTCTCATACATTAGTAATGTGATGAAAGAGGTAATTGACAGTGTCATCAGGCATTACATGGTCAACAATAACCTGCTCAGTGACACCCAGTTTGAGTTCTACCAGGGCCACCCAGCTCCTGACCTCATTGTAGCCTTGGTTCAAATAGAGGCAAAAGAGTTGAATTCCAGAGGTCAGATGAGAGTGACATCGGACTGCATTCAATGGAGTGTGGCATCAAGGAGCCTGAGCAAGACTGGAATCAATGCGTATTAAGGGGCAAACTTTCTGGTGGTTGGAGTTTTACCTGAAACATAGGAGGATGGTTGTGGTTGTTGGAGGTCAGTATTCTCAGCCCCAGGACATCTCTGCAGGAGTTCCTAAGGAGAGTGTCCTAGGCCCGACCATCTTTAGCTGCTTCATCAATGACTTTCCCTCCATCATAAGGTCAGAAGTGGGGGTGTTTGCTGATGCCTGGAATAAAGTTCAGCACTATTTGCAACTCCTCAGGCATTGAAGGAGTCAATGTTCAAATATAACAAGATCTGGATAATATCCAGGCTTGAGCTGACAAGTGGCAAGTAACTTTCACAACACACAAATGCCAGGTTGTGACCATTGCCAATAACGGACAATCTAAACACCACCAGTTGACATTCAATAGTGTTACCATCACTGGATCCCCCACAATCAATATCCTGGGGGTTATAAGTGACCAGAGGCTCAACTGGACTCACCTCATAAACACAGTGGCTATAAGAGCAGATCAGAGGCTAGGAATACAACTGACCTCCTGACTCCCTAAAGCCTGTCCACAATCTACAAGGCACAAGTCAGGAGTGTGGTGGAATACTCCCCACTTGCCTGGATGAGTGCAGGTCCAACAACAGTAAAGAAGCTTGACATCATCCAAGATGAAGCAGCCCACGTGATTGGCTTTACATCCAAAAACATCCACTCCCTCCATCACCAATGCTCAGTAGCAGCAGTGTGTACTATCGACAAGATATACTGCAGAAATTCACCAAAGATCCTCACACAGCCACCTTCCAAGCACACAATCACTTCCACCTAGAAAGACAAAGGCAGCAGATACATGGAAACACCATAATTTTCAAGTTCCCCTCCAAGCCAGTCACCATCCTGGCTTGGAAATACATCACCATTTCTTCACTGCCACTGGGTCAAAATCCTGGAATTCCTTTCCTCATGGCATTGTGGGTTAACGCATAGCAGGTGGACTGCAGTGGTTCAAGAAAGCAGCCCACCACCTTCTCAAGGGCAACTAGGGATGGGCTATAAATTCTGGCCCAGCCAGCGATACCCACATCACACAAATGATTTTTTAAAAAAAAATCACTAATTCCCTCCTTTTTTTCTCTTCCCATGAGTTTCAATGATTGGAGGGTATAGTTTTATTCGTCAGTGTCCAACTGCCACAATTACACATTTAGCAGCAGGATTGAAGTGCAGGAATTTGGGCTGACTTCCCCTTTTTTAATCTATGGCATCAGATACAGGCTTCTTACAAACTTGCAAAAAGAGTTTGTGCAGACCTGAAGTCAAACTGAAGACCACCTGATTTGTATGGTTCTGTTCAGTGTTAGTCAGTGCAATTATCTACATATTGAAGAAAAAAAGGGAGTTAAAGTGTATTGCCATTTACAAGTGCCTGGCAATGACCATCTCCAACAAAAGAGAAATTAACATTACTTTAACATTCTGTGGCTTTTCCATCACTGAATCTCCACTATCAATAATATTAACATTGACCAGAAACTTAACTGGGCCTACACATGTATAAAAATAGGTCAGAGACTGGGAATTTTGTGATAAGCAACTGACATCCTGATTCCCCAAAGCTTACCTACTAATTACAAGGAGCAAATCAGGAGTGTAATGGAATACTTTACACTTGCCTGGAACACTGCAGCTCCTAGAACAAGAAACTCTGCAACGTCCAAGATGAAGCAGTTTGATTGATTGTATTTTATAATCACCTCAAACATTCGCAATTTGTACCATATTCAAGTGCACTGCATCAACTATCCAGGGCTCCTTCAACTACAACTTCCAAGCCTGTAACCGCAACCACATAAAAAGACAACGACAGCAGATGCACACAAACAATACTATCTCCAAGTTCTCATCCAAATCACATATTATTCTGGCTTGGACATTTTTCATTATTCCTTCAAAGTGAATGTTTAAAATCCTGGTACTCCCTTCCTAACATTACAACATCATATGGACTGCAGTAGTTCAAGGACCAACTTCACAAAGGCAATCAGGGTAAGGTAATAAATTCTGATCTCATCAACAATGCTTTCATCATACGACCGAATATCCAAAATTGTTCTGAGCAAAAATGTAAAATACAACTCAACTTTGCAAAGCTGGTTAATGTAAAGTAAAATGGAAAGATTAAAGTTGCAACAGTTTCTATGTTTTGAAAGAGGGTCACATCTAACCAAAAGCGAAAATTTATTTGACTAGTCTTGTGATTCATATTTCTTAATGATTAGTAAGATCCTTTATTTTGCAGAAATAGAAAATGCCATTTTGCAAATTTCTTTGTGCTTATAAATTCAGAATATTGTAGGGTACCAGCATCCAATTTGGTGTTATCAATAAATGAGGAACAAAAAGAGCTGAGTACTGATAGCATGCTAGAGGTAATGAACACGTCTTAACTCAACTAAATAAATAAAAATACGTTGCTGTAGCAACACCTTCCTATCTTTGATAACACTTTTGCAGCCCCTATAACATATAAGAACAGATTAGTTATCTGTCTGAGTACTTCATCTTTCCTTATAAACTCAGAGATGTGGGAGGAGATAAATTATAACATTGTCGACAATATGGCGTCGGCATGAATGATAACATTCATCCAATTTCTTTGTTTGGTAATCACATATCTGACTTCTGAGAATGTTAGATTATTCCACTGCCTATTAAGAATAAAATAAAATTGCATAATGCTTATACAAGCAATATCTTTTTTCTCTTGGGCTCTATATCATAACATCCACCCTATGTGCTGAAACAGCATGAATTTAGAGACAATAGCTTTTAAGATTGTTAATGTTTATCATATATTTATGATTTAAATCTATAGAATAGAAAGGTTTTAATGCATATTTTCGTTCCGTAGTGTTGTAACTGAAACTAATTTTGCAATATATCTCAGCTGTTTTGATTTAATAACTTGAAAATATTTCTCCTCTTGCCTGACTCCTCTTGCCTGGCTTCTCCTCTTGGTTTTGCTGCGATGTAATTCCACATGGATGGCATGGGCTTCCTCTAATAGATACTAGAAGGTCAATTGATAAAATTGGAGGCCCCTTATGACTTTCACACTTTCTATTTGGAATCCATGGATAATAACCAGGAGCAGGAACCCTAGCTGCTACTTAAATCGCAAACTTCAAAGTTTTATGTCCAATGTATTACAGCCAATGATTGTAACTGAGGCAAACCTTCAGGTTTAACTTACAATCTCGATGCAAGTGTTAGGAACAGAGCAACACCTCAAAATGTAATTTGAAATTGCAGAGCAAGTATCTACTTCTATCTCACTTGTCAGTTATAATGTCAAAACTGCTTTTAACATACTGTTTCCTGAACTAAAACTTCAATATATACTTGTAAATACCAAAATCATTTTAAACTAGATATATATCCAGTTTGGCATTGTTAAAGGGCTTAATCAAACAGTCATAACTGCTTTGGTAGGCAGTCTGTTCAACTGATTCATAATCCTCTTTTTGTCTAGTCTGGTTGGGGATTGTTGATTTTACACCTATATCCCTTGTGAAGAGCCCATAGCACCCTCACTCCATTTGGAGTGCTTTTGATTATATGTTGTTACTGCAGAGGTGATAAGTCAAAATGGCATCTGTGAAGAGAGAAACAGAGCTAACAATTTATGTCCAATGACTTCTTCAGAACCTGCCAGCAGACTCGTGTCACATCCAGCCCATTTGTTTCACAGTTTGTCATGTGCCTGCAACAGGGAGGTTAACAAAGGTACTGTGTAAAAGGAGAGGAGATTTCACTGTTTTCTATCTAACTAGAGAAAAACAGGAGGAACATAACATATGTGGCAGTCCATGTGGCTCCCAAAATATTAACAGGTTGAAATTTCAATTCAGCCACCTGCTATTATGTGGGAGTCACATAGTGAGAAAAGAATGGACAATCAGTCTGCAACCATGCCTGGAAGACCTTACTGGTGAATGTTGCCAGATTGGCAGCAGTCATGACGCATTCATCCTGTGCCAATCACCTGCTCCTGCCAGCATTGAACCTACAGCAGGACCCTCCGGGTGTTTGCAAAAGGACATTTTTATGACCAAAGCTGGAGTTGTGCACTGTTTCTCCAGTGCCACTACTCCGCTAGTCACACATAAAATAAAAATAGCTTTTCCAGTTACGGAGATGGTCATTTAAGTTCCTTGTCAATGTCAGATTTTAAATAACAAGATCTATTGACCAGGTTTCTTAACAAACACAATTATTGGATTATTATCGAGACAGAACTTATTCGATGAGGATGCAACAACACATATACAGTTAATATACACAGTTGGCGTAATAGAAGTTTAAATGCTTATCCCCCTATATATCTCCAAAAATACACACCCACGAAGACACATAGATAAACACACACTTTAGGAAAAGTGAAAACACAGAATTCTCTGCAGAGATTGGTTTTCTGAAAAGTAAAACCAGCTAATTCTTGGAAGTTATTCTTGAAAGCAAAAGGATAAAATGCAGAATGTTCTGAAGTCAGTTGTTCTGATGTTCTAATGCATGTGGTCAAGTCATGAAACACTTGTGGTTGTCTCTGGAGTTTCTTCAGATCAATACTGCACAGGAAATACACTACTAAGAAGCTCACATTACTATTCCTGATTAAAAAAAAGACATACTTACCCCAAAACACTACTTTTTTTCCAAAATAAGAGAGACCAGCTGGGCTGCCGTTCCGAATGGATTTCTTGTCACCCTGGCGTAGACCAGATAGAAAAAAGAAATACTCCAAGCCAATCACTGTTTAAGCAGTCCCAGCGAGGTCAAACAAAAAGCAAGCCATTATCACTAGTTGTGTGATTTCTAGGAATTCATGCTAAACTATCTGCAGTAACCTCCTTTAACGAAACAGTTGCTATGACTCACAGTTAGTATGCAATATATGTCGGAAAGACACGCTCACAATATAACCACCATATTATAGAACATAGAACATAGAAAAGTACAGCACAGTACAGGCGAGTCGGCCCACAATGTTATGCCGTGGAATAATCCTAGCATGTAACTTGGGAGTATAAATGTCTCTGACTCCATCTCTGTTAAATCTTTTAGTACCATGTTTCCCATGTCTAGTTTGTTTTATGTTATTGGTGTTAACATAAGCATTGCCATGTCAGCTAAATATACAGAGCTGAAGGCAAAATTCACCAATGGTGAGAGATCATGTTAAGCAGCAGTGGCAGTTTTTAATAGTCAAGTTCTTGATGACAAATACTTAGAAAGCTCATTAAAAATCAGCTAGACAACAGCCCTGACTTAAATTATTTAGGAAACTAACGGCATCAATTTCTATGAGTATAGATCTTTAAATTGAACAACCAGGAGGCAGACCTACTTTGTTGTTACTTAAAATATATGCTCCACCAAGCTGGAAGGCCTATTTATCTTTTCATTTTAAAAATGAATCATCAGCCTGCTTTCCGATTGAAACGGTAAAGAAGAAACAGTCAACCACTTCATATGACATAAAGTCTCTGAATGAGCCTAGAGCTTTTAATACTCTAAAAGACGGTTTTATAAATGTGTGCAGACTTTGGTTGGTTCCATCAGTTTGACTCTCTGAAAGGATGCTAATGTATAGGGAACCCATTCCCGTGACATTCTCGTTCCTTATTTTATGCAAATGTCATCTAGTGGTAGAAATCTGCTACTATTACTACTCTATTTCTTAAAGGAACTGTCAAGGAGAGGCAATAGTGAAAAATAAATTGAAACATAAGCAGAAAGGGTAGAAGTAACAGGAGAGAACAACAAAATAAGTAAAAGAAAGAAGCAAATAAATATAATAAGAAAGTTTCTGGAAAAGCTCAACAGGCCTGGCAGCATCTGTGAAGAAAAATAAAACAGAGTTAACGTTTGGGGTCCGGTTAAACCTTCCTGAAATGTTAACTCTGTTTCTTCCTTCACAGATGCTGCCAGACCTGCTGAGGTTTTCCAGTAACTTTGTTTTTGTTCCTTATTTACAGCATCCACAGTTCTTACGGTTTTTATTAAGCAAATAAACACTGCATTCTACATTTTTAAAAACATTCAACACGAAATGGAAGACAAGCACTTATTTATGCATTGGAAAGCCAATGAAGCCTTATTACAGCTATTCAAACAATATGAGCAGCATCATTTTAGTGATCAAGCAACAAATTACTCTGAGAAAAGATTTCTGGAATTGGTAAGTCGGTGGGGGGGGGGGGGGCTTTGTAGAAATAAATGTCTGTGTTCTTTCTGCGAAAGATCCAGAGAAGATTGGAAGAGTACCGGAAGACCAGCTCGAAGTAAGAATTAACATCTAGAATAACAGACTCCAACTCATGTCATACAGGCAGAGATCTTAAAAGCCCATTCACGAGTTTGTCAGAAGATGCCACAGCTAAGGAAATGAGTGTGATTTATCCAAAGATCTCTCAGAGAGACTCTCGAATTAGCAGTCACCTCTACATGAATTAAAACCTTCAGGAAAGATCTTCTGGGCAAGGGGAAGGGTCACACCATTTATTTACCACTTGAACAGTGACACAAGCATAATAAGAAGCATTCTCTCAGCATTCACTGTCAAGTCCAGTTAGAATGATGTATATTTAAGTAAGATTAAACTTTTTCATCCAAACTGTACTTTGTGTAGATCCCCTCTTGTAATATAGGCCAATATACAATTTTTCTTCAAGATCACTTGATATATATGCATGTTAACCTTTTTTTAATTGATTTACAAGGACACTCATATTCCTCCAATCATAGTATTCCATACGTTCTTTCCATTAAAGTAATTTCTGCTTTGCTGCCTGCCAAGGTGAATAACCTCACATTTTCTCATATTATACTCTTTCTACCTTTTTATTTGTGCACTCACCTAACCTTTCTATATTCCCATTGTTAGAACAAAAGTGGGAGGAGTGCACTGTTTATCTTTAGGCTCACTACTCAACTAGTCATAGTTTTAAAAATGCAAAAGAAATCTGTTACACATATATTGATATGGCCACGTATTTGTTCAACAAAGAATTAAACCATTAATTTATCATAAAAGATAATTCTTCGATGAAGATACAAAATCTATTAACTGTTTGAAACGCCCCCATATAAATACATATCCTTGCAAATAACATGATATGCAATAAAACTCACCAAGCTCCGCAAAGATCAGTTTTACAAAAAAAAACAAACACTTTGGTCAAGTGTTTGTTATTCATGAAGTAAAAAGGGATAAGACATAAGCTGCTGTACTGAGAATCAGTCTGGCAACTTGGCGCATGTAGACAAGTGCCACTGACGCATGAGTAGCAGATCACTAACATGTCTTGGATAACAAAGTGTGGAGCTGCATGAACACAACAGGCCAAGCAGCATCTTAGGAGCACAAAAGCTGACGTTTCGGGGCTAGACCCTCCTCTGATCACTAACATGTCTTGCACTGGTTTGGAAGTTGCATTGGTAAATCACATTGATGAGCAGGCAGTGCAAAGTTTTCTTATATTTTCTAATCAAACTGTTCAGAGATGTTATGATACATCTCTGGAGCAGGTGGAACTTTAAACTAGGTCTTTTGGATCAGAAGTAGGGGAACTACCACAGCACCACAAGAACACCTGCACAAAGTTTACTTTCCTCTTATATGCAGAAATAGTCTTATACACAGCTGAACAGTTTTTCTTTACGACATCACTAAATAGCCGAGGTATTCCTTTTTTTCTCATCTATTAACTACACCAAGTAAATCACCCATCCATCAAATTGAATAATTTAGTGCAAAGCCCATTAAGACCAAACCATCAAAGGGAAGGGAGAGATAGGCCCCAGTCTTGCTTGAAGGGAGGTGATTGGTCCCTGTCTTTATTTTAACTTGACTTTGACCAGGATGAGAACAGATACATTGAAAGGTTATCAGCTTCTCACTGGGCTATCATAACTGTAGTGATTGTAACGAGGTCAGCCCAGGTAGACCTCATAGAAAATGAGTTCCCTGATTGGAGCTGTTAACCTGGTGCAATCAGGGCATCCTGGCTGACATATGTAAACAGTGTTAGAGGTTCTGTTTATTCTGAGATCTGGCTCTGAGGGAGCTAAATCAGTGTTAAGGACACTCCATGTGTAAAGAAAGGATGCCAGAATACTGTCCTCTGTGCAGTTATTTCAGTGGTGAAAAAAATGCTTCTGAATGAATTCACTTGTGACAGTCGTCTTTGAGTCTGACTAATCAATTCTGGCATCATGCCATTATTTGGGAAGTTTGACTTGAAGATTAGGCCATATATCTGGAAAGAATGAATTATGTTTTCTAGGCAAATGACATTGGGACAGATGAAGAGCAATGAGTAATTCTCTTAACAGCTTGTGGACCCACAGCTTTCTCAGATGTTGAGAGCCTAATCTTCCCTGCAGATCAGATACTAAAACCTTTCAAGAGTTGAAAGCTTTAGTTAAGGAATATTATGACCATGAGCCTCCTCTAATTCTGAGACACTCGGCAATTCGAGAACCAGGGGAAACCATGTCAGGGTTTTTGACTAGGTTAAGATGACTAGCTGAGGAATGTGACTTTGGTTTAACTCTTAATGAGATACTGAGATACTGTTTGTTTTATATGTGGGATTAATGATGTAACCTTGCAAAACTGCCTTCTAGCTGGACTTCAAACAGGCACTGCAACGAGCTTTATCTTGGAAAATGCAGCAAGTGGAGCATATGAATTTGCAGGGTATTCGGATGGAAGTGGACACCTTCGCCAGTCTGGCAGAGTCGAGGGAACACCACTTGAGTGAAGGTAACTGCATGTCCTCACTCGGGGCAAATGCTGAACAGAGCAGTTCTAGGTCAGCCCACAACAAAACCCCAAAACAAAGCCAAGCCTCAGCCAGAAGGTTAAAATTTTCTTCAGGCTGGCGAGCCATTGTAGTTACCACTGGTATGCGGATTTGAGTCAGCAAAAGAGTCCCACGAGATCTAAACTGAGTAGGAGAACTCAAAGGCTGGTATCCAGGAGAGTGCACACCCTGGAAAGTCCACCTACACCTGGGTTGGAACAGTTGAATTGCTTTGCCGCATCCACTCATAACCGATCAAATTAAATGCCTGGTTAAATGGTAACGCGGTTCTAATGGAGATCGAGAGTAGCGCAACCATTTCAGTGCTCACAAAACTAGTCTTTAATAAAATTTGCTCTGAACTCTAACCCTTAAGTTTGTGCAAGAACTTGACTAGAATGAGAACCTATACCAGGCAACCTTTACAGATTAAGGATACAACTTCAGTTCAGGTTTCTTAAAGGAAGCAACTGATTCAGTTACCACTGATTGTAGTAAAAGGCTTGGGCCCAAGTTTGATGGGGAGAATTGGTTGAGAAAGATTGACCTAGATTGTCTCAACATTTTTCATCTAGAAAATGGCTGGCTGAATGAAGTCCTAATTAAATACGCAGAAGTTTTTCAGGAAGGTCTTGGGCCTATCAAAGAAGACAAGGTTACTTTGCCTGTTGACCAGGAAGCAATCCGGTGCATGGGCTGCCCAAGGCCATTTGCCTTATGGGCAACAGTAGAGGCTGAAATCAGAAGGCTGGAAAGTGAAAGAATCACCTAACCAGTTCAGTTTGCAACTGGGCAGCACCAGTGATTGTGAAGACAGAAAGTTCAGTTTACCCTTGTCAGGATTTTAAACAAACAGTAAACTGCTTTTGAAGGATGGCTAAAGACCCAATACCTCGCACTGAAGATTTAAACACACAGGTGGGTTGGGGAGGAGTGTGGGTGTTCTTCATGAAGCTGGACATGAGCCATGCACACTTGCAACTACTGTTAGATGAGGACTCCCAGAAATATGCTACAATTAATACCCACAAGAGTTTGCACTTATATATGAAGCTGTCATCTGGTATATCAGCAGACTGTGCAATTTTTCAACAGATAGTAGAGAGCATTTTACAAGGTCTACCACACATCATCATTTATCTAGATGACATGCAAATAACAGGGAAGACCAATAAGATTCACTCAGAGAACTTGGACATAGTCCTTCGACATTTCTCCCAGGTGGGCATACACTTCAGGAGGGAAGCCAGGCAGCCCAAGGGACCCACTTGGGTTACAGAGTTGAAAAAACAGATTCCAACTGTTGGAGGATAAAGTGAGGGTGTTCAAATGTGGCCTGGCTCCCACGCCAGCACAGGAGCTTAAGTCTTTCCTTGGGCCGGTGAACTATTATGCAAAGATCATACATAACCTAGTTTCTATCCTGGCATCTTTGCATCCACTTCTAAAAAAGGGTCAGCCTTGGAAATGCTCATGTAACCAAGCCATTGCTTTCCAGGAAGTGAAGAAACAGTTATCATCCCCTAAGGTGTTGGCAAACTATAATCCCAAGCGAGATCTGATATTGACATGCGATGCCTTTCTATACAACATTGGGGTTGTATTAGCTCATTAATGGCGCAGTGGAGAAGAACGCTAACAGCAAATTGTTATGAAGGGGGGGATGGTCAAACCCCTCCGATAACTAAAACAAAACATATGCCCCAATCTGTTCCCTTCTAATAATTACCCCTGAAACACCCACAGAAGCTTGCCTTGCCCCTCGTAATCTATTAAAAGAGTGGTTAAAAGAAAGAAAATAGCTGATCCACTTTATAAATAACAATTAACAACTTATTTATTAAACCCTAATAATAAGCAAATTAAGAGAATTATTAACAAACCAAATAACTCCCCCACCTGCTAACTATTCCCTAAATGAACTAAATTCTACTGGAATACTGTTCAAATAAACACAAGTTCCATCGCTATAAACCTATATAATAAGACAATGATAAATTAAAACTTCATCTCTCCAATTTCGCATAGAATGCATCTTCTAGAATACCCTGCCGTTTGTTGATTTCATGCCACAAAATGCCTTGCTGGCAGGGGTGTTTTTTCAGTGAAGCCTCTTTGCTAGAAGTGCTATGGTGGTAACTTTTATGGATAGATGGCTCATTTTTAGAGACCTTAGTGATTTCTTGTAAGAGCTAGGGGCTTATTTCTCAGATGGTGGTTCGTTCTTACAATGATTTTCAAAAATCCTCTTCTTAAATGCCTTGGATGGCATATCAATTTTCTTACAATAGCATTGATCCATGGTTGTCAAAACAATCAGATTTACATTCATTAGGCTTTCAGTCAGTAAGTGCTTGGTTTAAATTAATTGGCTGATTCCAGCTAGTTGCCAAAACATCAAAAAAGCCTAAGGTTTGCAATGACACAGCCAATTGATACATGTTTCCACTTTAGAACTGGCTGTACATCTTCAGCTACATAGAGATATTTTGTTTTCTGTATAAATCTCTAAGCTTAGAAAAACATTTTATGTCTTAAAGATCACACACTCTGCATAACTTTGTAATAATATACATGCATGATTTTGGCTAATGCAGAGCGTAAATACACCCTGATAGAGAAGGAAGGTTGGTAGTCCTATTTGGAGTCAGAAAGTTTAATCAATACCTTTTACTGACATAAATTGTAATAATAATGGACCATAAACCCCTGTTAGGTCTACTTAGAGAGGACAAGGCAGATCACCAATAGCTTCAGGCCAAACTCAGCAATGGACTTTAATACTGAGTGTGTATACCTACAGCTTGGAGCACCATCCAGGAGCCAAGTAGCAAATATGGATGCACTGAGCCACCTGCTGCTCTTGGATAAACCACCAGTGGTACCGCACATAGAGGAGTCTGTAATGGTTTTGAATTTTCTGGGCACAATTCCAGTCACAGCTGACGATACCAAACCTTGGATGCAAAAAGATCCAGCCATCATAGAACCCCACAGTGTAGAAACAGGCCATTCAGCCCAACAAATCCACACCAACCCTGCAAAGAGCATCCCAAATAGACTGATCACCCTAAACCAGCATTTCCCACGGCTAATGCACCTAACCTAAACATCCCTGAACAGTATGGTTAATTTAACATGGCCAATCCTCCCAACTTGCACATCTTTGGACTGTGGGAGGAAACCAGAGTACTTGTTGGAAACCCATGCAGACATTGGAGAATGTGTAAAGTCCACACAGACCGCTGACCAAGGCCTGAATTGAGCCCAGGTCCCTGGCATTATGAGGCTACAGTTGTAATCACTGAGCCACCGGGCCGCACCTAATGAAAGTTACTGGAAAATCTCAGCAGGTCTGGCAGCATCTGTGAAGAAAAAAAAATCAGAGTTAATGCTTCAGGTCCTGTGACCCTTCCTCAGTCCTGGCACAACTGAAACACCTGGAGGTGATGGTGGAGTCCAAAGGGCCATCACAACCCAAATGGACCGAGCAATTCCAGATCACAGTTGAGGATGGCGTATTATTATTGGGAGAAAGATTGATTGTCCCAAGCAAATGTTGCTGCCAGATACTGGCTGAACTCCACTATGGTCATCCAGGGGTTTCCAAAATGAAGATGTTGGTGTGAAGTTATATCTGGTGTCCAGGACTGGCTGCAGGCATAGCAGCATTGGTGCAGAGTGCCCAGATGCCAACAAGGGCAAAAATGACCACCAGCAGCTCCTTCACCTTGTGGGAATGCCAAGTTAACTCTTGACTCGGTTACACATCAACTATGCAGCTGGGCTCAATATTCTCAGTCATTGTGACCACTCGCTCAAAATGACTGGATGTGCATAGACTTCATTCATCAAACGGAGAGATAATAATAGAAAAACTGCGCGCGTCTTTTCCAATACATGGACTCCCGGAAGCAATGGTCATGTATAGCGGGCCATCGTTTACCAGCAGGGAAATTGAGTATTTCCTAAAGTCGAATGGTACTCATCATAAAGGACAGCTCCATAACCATCCATCATCCAATGGTCTGGCAGAAGTCCAAACTCAGAGTCAGGCTTACAGAAAGAGCCTACAGCTTCACTAGATTCTAAACTGTCCCGGTTCGTATTTGATTACAGGACCACACCTCATCCAACTATAGGTACAGGTCTGATACAGTTGCTAATAGGGAGAATAATCTGTACCAGGTTACATCTGATCTTCCTAGAACTGAGCGATGTGTGAAACAGCATTAGGAACGCCAATGCCAGACACCAGACTATGCTAAGTAAGAAAGACAGTTAACAGGGGACAAAGTTTGGTGTAGGAGCCATGGGAATAGCTGGGTATGAGGCCTGGTCAACTCCAGGACACGTGCAGGGCTGTATCACATTCGAGTAGATGCAACAGTCCTGAACAAGCACGTGGACCATGTGAAAGCTGAAAACTTGGAAATGGTGTGGGAGCAAAATATGCCTGGGTCCTTGGCTATCTTACTGGCTGTTCCAAGACTTGTGGGCTCCCTCTGTCCATGAAGCATTGAAGGTACCTTGGAATTTGAGATGGACATGGCACATGTCACCGCCTTGACACCTTTGCCACCTGCAGAGAAGAATGAACTTCTTCCAAGACTTTCCAGATGTAAGAGGCTCTGCATTACATGCCACCTCTAACAGAGACAGAATTGCAGGAGTCGGTACTAAAGCACCCAGGAGGACCTTAAAATACCAGCCTATGTTTTTGGACTGAGTTGGGAGGGATTTAGTGATTCTATGAGGTCAGCCAGATGGACCTCATAGAATATGAGTTCCCTGATTGGACCCGACAAACAGCTCTAATAAAGGGTGACTTGGTGACAGGATGTTAGCTCTGTGGAGTTATTTCACTAACTATCCCTGCTGTAAGGTTCCTTGTTTGATGGTGGACACATGGTCACTATGCCTTGTGATGGCCACTTAGACTCTTGATTGCCTGCATTCTTTCATTCCTCCACTGCTTCTTCATCAGTGATATAGCAGCCACCCCATTGGCCTGCCGAATTCAGACATATTCCTTCATGGGATGCAGACTGTGTAGAGGGAGGGAAGTTCAACCAGCCACTTGTTTTCTCAGGTAAGGAAGAGGGGAGTCTGATGGAGATGCTGAGGGGCCTAAAGGTGATAATAAAAATGTTAAAGAAGCTAGGGTGATGCTGAGATGAGACCATCATCCTGACAGTGGCTAGACTTGAGGATGAATGACTTTTCATTAACATACTTGGACAATGAGAGCTGTAAGCTAATTCTGACGCAGACATGTTCGTGCCCTCAAAGAAATGCTTGCTTCATATCTTAAAAACATGCATGTACTTTGTCATTAATTTGAAATTAATTTATTCCAATGGAAGCAACTATCACACCTTAGCCATATCATCAGTATGGAGTTATGCAGGATTATATGGCAGGGTGTGCTTATATGACCTCAAACTTTTTGTCTGCCAGGAGCATTCATCCATACCAGAAACAGAAAAAGGTCAAAGAGTGCTGGCTGACCCCATAAACACAGTTTAATGTCGCACTTGCCAGAGGTAATGTTCTTTCCAATTTGCAGCCTCACCTAATAGTATTTTTTAATTTCTATTTCAAATTCCTCATTTGGGTGAGTTTGACTTGTGCAAGAACAAATGCAAACAGATCTTAGACCCCTGCGTGTGCATTGTGCATTCTCTGTATTAGTTCTTTTGTGGGATGAATTAGAAGAGATGGTGATTGTAAAGTGCCTTATCTGATGCTGCTGTGACTATCTTACTCTTGTCCCACTATTCTAAGCGACTCCATCATGTATTTGTTTTATTTATTTTGTAATATGGCCAATGATATGCTTTCTCTTTATTAAACTTGAAATAACAAGGTCCATAAAACATGGGTCCTTAACAAAATGAGTGATTTCATATAAAGAAAACATATTCAGTGATGATGCAAAACTGGTTACCATGTTTTGTTTGTAATATGAAAATATAAACACTTATCCCTCTAATCAACATAAACATATAAACATACACATACAGGTTAAAGGGAATTTTGTATTTCTTTCTATAGAGATTTATTTTGGGGGAAAAACACTTTGAGCTAATAAGATTTAGATCTTGAAGAAAAAAGAGAACAAGATGTGGAATATTCAGAAGTGTGACGTTTTGGCATACAAAGATAGATGTCATTAAACACAAGTCGATATCTCTGGGGTCTTTGTCAATGCAGCTTGCTCAGGAAACACAGTATCAAGGATTCTTCCAGATGGACTTCTGGAGGATAATCAGAGTTCAAACTGGACCAGGGCTCGAAGTATCACAATGGATCAGCTGGAGTAGGTTAGGTAGGTTGCCTGGAAAACTGATCTGTGATGCAGAGTTACACGAGGAGTGTGGGTTCAATTCCTGTACCAGTTAAGGTTGCTTAGAAGGCCCCACCTTCTCTACTTTGCTCCTTGCCTGAGGTCTGGTGAGTCTCAGGTTAAATTCACCAGCAGTCATCTCTCACAAATGAGAGTATAGTTCATAGTCCTCTGGGGTTATGGTGAACTCTCCCTTTTGGAAATAGGAGAGGTCAGGCTGTAAGCTCTTTCCCTTTTCCAGGTTGGCCATTAATTGAAACATCTAAACAGTCTCCAAAGCCACAACCTGACAGCCATAAACACAGAGACAACAAGGTGTGGGGCTGGATGAACACAGCAGGCCAAGCAGCATCTTAGGAGCAGAAAAGCTGACATTTCGGGCCTAGACCCTTCATCAGAAATACTCTCCAGCATCTGCAGTTCCTAGTTCCTCAGTCATAAACACAGTAGAGGCATCTGCAGTCAACAAACAGTTATCGCAAGACATATGGCTTATAAGAAATGCCTTGTTAAAAAGTTCCACTGTCCTTATATTGATCTCTTAAAGAAACAACCAGTTTATCCTCAACCCTTTAAACACAAATCCACGAAAAATTTCAATATGAAGCCACTATAACAATACATTCAGACTCTACGCTAAACTTTACACCCATCACTGGCTATATCTTTTCCTTTGATATTCCCCATTTCCTTCTTTGATCGCCCTTGTCTCTCGTGCCATTCTTGCTCTTCCCCTTCCATTCATTTATTCCTATCCTGATCTGCCGGCCCAGCCTTAGCCTTACTCAGTCTCTTATCAAATCACAAGGTCTTTCTCTCTCCCTCCTGCACCCAATTAGCCTATTGTACACCCTACCCTAAACATGCCACTCCCATCTGTTCTTTTTCCTCCAGCCTTTATCATGGTGATTCTCTACCCCTGTTTTTACTTGCTGTTTCTCAGGATCCTGTCAGTGTCCCTGACAACCCATGTCCTTTAAATTCCAATCCCTATAATTTCTTTCCATCTAATCCACCTTTCTATGTACCTTTTAGATTGAGCCCACTTTTGAGTTCAGCCATGTTTGCCTGCCCCAGTCAGGTTTGCTGGCATAGCCAATATGGCTGCCTCACAGTTACATGCTCAGAAACTTGACTGTATGTGAGCATGTGTTTCCTGTTTTTGCCTCACCCAAGATCGTGCCAAAACTTCAACTGGCTGTTAGCAGCTAAATTTTCTTTGGCTTGCGCCCAATTATTTCCCCAGCTGCCATTCCAAAGCCTGAAAGATTAGAGGTGGAAGGTTATTGTTGAAGCCCAATATGTTTGAGCCTAGGACGCCATCTTGAGGAATTACTGCAAAGATGTCCTCAGACTGAGATGATTAACTTCAAGAACCACATGTACCTTCCTTTGTGCTAGGTATGACTACGTTGAAGGAGGGTATTTCACCTAGATTACGATTGCCTTAGTTTGGCTTGGTCTCCTTGATACCATACTCAGTCCAATTCTCCCTTGAACGCAAAGGCAATTATTCTACTCACCTCTGGAATGCAGCTCTTTTGTCCATGTTTGGACCAAGACTGTAGTGAAGGTCAGGAACTGAGTGACCTTGGTGGAACCCAAACTCGCCATCTGGTAGGCTTTCGGTAAAGTAATAGTGAGCAATTGGTTTGCTTGGATTTGTCTTGCTTTTGTGGACAGGACATAGCAGCTTTCCACATTGTTGAGAAGATGCCAGTGTGTAGCTGAACTGGAACAAATTAGCTTGAGTCTGTTTAAATCTGGAGTTCAAGTATTCAGTATTGTGGCTGAAATGTTATCAGGGTCTATACCTTTGCAGTGTGAATTGCCTTCAGCTAGCTGTTGATGTCAAGCAGAATGAATAAACGCTACGTCTCCTGACACCCCAAAAGGATCTCATTCAATGAAGACTGCAAAAGGGCATGCTGGTAACAGCACCAGGCACCAGGTGAAGTGATAAAGTGGAATGATTTGTATGCCAAAAACTATAAACAGTAAGTGGCAGATAGAAGTAAATGATTCCACAAGTAATTAGTCAGATGTAAGTTCTGCAGTTCTGCCTCATCCACTCAAGAATGGTGGTGGACAATTATACAATTCACTGGAGGAGCAGGATCCATAAACATTTCTATAATCAATGATGGGGGATCCTAGCTCGTCAGTGAAAAAGATAGGGCTGAAGCATTTGTAACATTCTGTAGCCAGAGGTGCAAGTGGACGATCCATTCCAGCTGTCTCCAGAGGTCTCCGGCATCATAGATGCCAATCAACAGACAATTTGATTCACTCCATGCAACATCAAGAAACAATTGGAGGCACTGTCTACTGCAAGGGCTGTGGGCCCTGACAACATTCCAGCAATAGCATTAAAGACTTGTGCTCCAGAACTTGCTACATATCTAGCCAGGTTGTTCTAATACAACTACACTCAGTGGTTAGCACTGCAGCCTCACAGCACCAGGGACCCGGGTTCGATTCCAGCCTCGGGCGACTGTCTGTGCAGAGTTTGCACATTCTCCCCATGTCTGCGTGGGTTTCCTCTGGGTGCTCCGGTTTCCTCCCACAGTCCAAAGATGTGCGGGCTAAGTGGATTGGCCATGCTAAATTTCCCATAGTGTTCAGGGGGATGTGAGTTATAGAGGGATGGGTCTGGGTGGGATGCTTCAAGGCGCTGTGTGGACTTGTTGGGCTGACTGGCCTGTTTCCACACTGTAGGGAATCTAATCTAGTACATATCCATATGCAAAAGACTTCAACAATATGAAGGCTTGGGCTGAAAAGCAGCAAGTAACATTTCCATCATACAAATGCCAAGCAATGGCCATTTCCAGCAAGAGACAATCTAACCATTATTCCTCGACATTCAATGGCATTATCATCACTGAATCCACCACTATCACAATCCAGGGGGTTGACCAGAAGTACAGTGGCTACAAGAGTAGGTCAGAGGCTAGGAATTCTGCAGCGAGTAACTCATATCCAGACTCCCCAAAGCTTATCCACCATCCACAAGGCTCAAAACACAAGTGTGCTAGAATACTCCCTACATGTGTGGATGCAGCTCCAACAACATTCAATAAGCTTAACACCATCTAAGACAAAGCAGCCCACTTTGCTAGCAATGCATCCACAAACATTCACTCCCTCCACCACTGATGCTCAGTAGTAGCAGTGTATACCATTTCAAACATGTACCACAGAAATTTACTAAAGATCCTGAGAGAGCACCTCCCAAATCCATGACCACAACATTTAGGAGGACAAGGGCAGCAGATAAATGGGAATACTAGCACTTTTGATTCACTAGCCTGACTTGAAATTATACTATTGTTCCTTCAAGCTTGATGGGTCAAAATTCTGGAATTCCCTCCCTAAACATATTATGAGTCTTTCTACAGCAAATGGAGTGCAGTGGTTCAAGAAGGCAGCTGATCACCACCTTCCCAAGGGCAACTAGGAATGGGCAACAAATGCTGGTCCATGAGAGAATAAAAAAAATTGTGCTTGCAGCAAGTTCCACACATGACCATTTTGTGAAATGTCCTGCTAGTAAAAAACATGATGGTGCCTAAATGAGCATAATTAATATTTGTAAATGTAATGGAATTACATCACTGGCCTTGCTGACGAAAGCTATTTGCACGTGTATATATTGAATGTGTGTACTGAGAATATTTTGGGGATGCCAAAAGACATTCTCATGAATAGAATTGGCTCAACACTGTTGACTATGATACTGGTTACGCCAGAAAATGGATCTTTCACTTGACTGAAAATGGATGCAAATGCCTTGGCTTTGCACTAATGTGCTGACTTGACCATCGTTGATATTTGCACAGCCTTCTCTTCCTGTTAATTGTTTAATTGTTTGATTGTTAACTATTCAAAACTTTCCCTCAGCTGGAGTAGAGTCCAAGGGGACTTCGATTGCTTATGGTCTGTGGAACACATTGGCGAGATAGGCCGCGTTTGATTCTCTATCAATTAAATGTTAATTGTTTCAGTGGTGGAATGCATATTATAATCTGACACTACTGAGGTGGTAGTACATTGAAATAGTAACCATTATATGGAATTTTAATTTGGCATTTTCTTAAATTTTGATTTTACAAAATAAGGGCAGGGGAAGATAGTTTGAAGTCAATGAAAACCAAAATCAAATGAGATACAAAATGGGCATCTAACCTGAATCTGCCCCTCTCTGACTTGACGAGTTAGGATAAATATATCCTTAATGTTTCTTTTTATAAATGGATCTTGTCCTTATATGATAGTTAAAATGAAGGAATTTGGATAGTACAGTACATTGCAAGTCTTATTACAGCTAAGACCAAGATTTATGTTCCTAATATCGGTGGTATGCAAACCATCTCTCTCTGTTGGCTGTGTCTTCCATAATACATGTGGGTATATCTATTCAATTCCTATTGTGAAAGAAAAGTACCCCTTATTAGCCACAAGGAAATATGGAAAGTAGAAGTGCCAATTTAAGATGGTAATCCCTCAATTTGAAGCTCATAAATAATTCATCAAAAATTAAATGAAAGACACCGGTCATCAGTTTTAGAATTGGCAGCACACCTGTTTGCATTTTCTGAAGATCTCCCGGACAGACACTTGAGATAATGATCAATAAGTAGGAATAGGTGCGTCATTTATCCAAGATCCCACAAGCTTAGAGACGGCAGTAGCAAACAACCCCACAGACTATATTGAAGCCCTGTTTAATAATAGCTCAGAGAATCAATACTACCATCAGTCTGGACAATCAAAAACATGTCGTTCTACACTAACTATAACAACACTTCTAGAACATCTTCTACCGGGAATATATTGAGAACGCAAAGGTCAAATTTCAATTGCATGGATCATTCAAGATGCAACCTTAGGTCAGCTTGACCTAAATTACATTAACCTAACATGTTATGTCTTTTCAAATAAATGCAATAACAACTCAGGAAGATCAGAAACAAGCATTGCTGTAAAATTACCAAGCCTAAACTAAGAATTGAAATTTGGAATATATATGGAACGTAAGTAGAGGTAAATATGTTTTACTGAAGCACAATTGATAATTAATCATTTATGCCACATATGGCCATTTGAAAATTCTGAATTCAAAAATCAAGGGTGAGGTTATTATTCTTCAGGTGAGCTAATGATGATTGGAAGGCCCGAGTGTGATATGTGATACAATGTTTATCCATACTTCCCTTGTGTAACGTGCTACTCGGGTCAGATATTTGAGCACCAATTGCGACTATCTGGTATAAATTAACCTGCTCTTTCCAACTTGTAGCCTCACCAGGACTGGAAACTTTTAGCCATGGGGTAAGTTTGGATAGACTGGTATTATTTTCCTTGAAACAGAGGAGGCTGGTGGGGGTGGCATAATTAAGACATATAAAATTTGAGGGATCTAGATAGAGTGAAGAGTGGCAATCTTAGCAAAGAGATCAAAAAGCAGGATCAGAAACTCAGAGCAGGATGTTAATATCATTGCTGAGTTGAGCAGCCATGGCTTAGTCTACTTCTCTCAGAAGGAGATTCATATGTTGAAGCATATTTCATAAAAATCCTTCCTATCATCAGCACTATAACATGAATTAACATGAATTCTATGTACCATAACCTTCTTCAAAAGGTCCCAAACTTTTTTATTAATGGGATGTGGGCATTGTTGGCTACGTCAGCATTTATTGCCCTTACTAATTTGCACAGAGGGCAGTTAAAAGTCATCCACAGTGGGTCTGAAGTCACATGTAGATCAGAACAGCTAAGTATGGCAGTTTCATTAACTAAAGGGCATTAGTAAATCAGATGGCATCAGTTGTGAAATAAACAATACGTGGAGATAGAGCCAAACGAGAGAAGGATGAAGGAGCAAATAATGAACAGCCTGGGGACAATTAGTCAATAAAAATGGGATTAGTGTAATAGGAGACCATGTGAGGTCTGGTGGTGCATGGAGGTTTGGTAAGGACAGTGGAGGAAGTGCCTCAAGCCCTGAAATTGAACTCAATATTGAGTGCCGAAGGCTGTAGAGTTCCCAAGTGGAAAAGGAAGTCCTGTTCCCCTTCTCTTATATTTACTGACCTACACTAGCTCCAAGTAAAGCAAATTCTAATTCTATTTGCTCCTTCACTGATATCTGTGTTTTCAGCTGCCTACTCTGCAAATACTGGAATTCCCTCGCGACAAATCTTCATCTCACCTTGCTATTTAAAGGTAATCCTTTAAATGACACCACTTTGAGCAAGCTTTCACTCATTTGACCTATTATCTTTTTATGTGGCTCAAATGACACTTCATTTATAAAGTTACGGTGACACCTTGGGACATTTCATTATGTTAAATGCACTAAATAAATACAAGTTGTTGTCGATGCATTACCTGAAGGAGTATTGTCAACTGAATTTCCTCTAAGTCTAAATATATTGGCCTGTAATTTCCAAAGCCCAGACAGCTATTCGGCCTGCAAAGGCTACAGTTGTATGCTGGGACCCTGCAAAATACAAAACAAGACTCTGTTGGAAGTGCCCAGGAAATTGAACATTCCAATGAGTAATACTCCTCTGTCACTAACATCAGAGAATTTGGAGAATTTCTTCTCCCAGATGGTTGAGAATCTTTGCCACGGAGACCTGTGGGAGTAGAAATCTTATGTATATTTAAAGCTGCGATCAATACTTTCTTGATCAGTAGGGGAAACAATTGTGGAGATAGGGCAGGCAGACGTAAGAAATATCAAATCAACCATTATCCCATTGAATGACGGGGAAGGCTCAAGAGATTGAATAGCCTGTCCCTGTTCCTATTTCTTATGGGTCTTACCGTCTTAACAAACCAAAGGGTAGCCATTGGGTGACAAGGGTTATCTTCTAGGCAACGACTCTCATGTTCTATCTATACAGATATGCACATTTTGCATTTCTGAAATGCATGGGAGCAAAAAATTTATATGCTGAAACAACAGGCTGAATTACAGGAGGCAACGTGGTCCCTGCAAACCCCAGAAAACCCCTCTCTCCAAACCCACAGCAAGATAGAGCAGGGCGTGTGATGCCCAGCTCAGTGAAAGACAAACAACTGCACCTCCCAGTCGCAAACCATTTCCACTCCCCCTCCCATTCTCTTGATGACATGTCCATCATGGGCCTCCTGCACTGCCACAATGATGCCACCCGAAGGTTGCAGGAACAGCAACTCATATTCCGCCTGGGAACCCTGCAGCCATATGGTATCAATGTGGACTTCACCAGTTTCAAAATCTCCCCTTCCCCCACTGCATCCCTAAACCAGCCCAGTTCATCCCCTCCCCCCACTGCACCACACAACCAGCCCAGCTCTTCCCCCCCACCCACTGCATCCCAAAACCAGTCCAACCTGTCTCTGCCTCCCTAACCGGTTCTTCCTCTCACCCATCCCTTCCTCCCACCCCAAGCCGCACCCCCAGCTACCTACTAACCTCATCCCACCTCCTTGACCTGTCCGTCTTCCCTGGACTGACCTATCCCCTCCCTACCTCCCCACCCACACCTTCTCCACCTATCTTCTTTACTCTCCATCTTCGGTCCGCCTCCCCCTCTCTCCCTATTTATTCCAGTTCCCTCCCCCCATCCCCCTCTCTGATGAAGGGTCTAGGCCCGAAACGTCAGCTTTTGTGCTCCTGAGATGCTGCTTGGCCTGCTGTGTTCATCCAGCCTCACATTTTATTATCTTGGAATCTCCAGCATCTGCAGTTCCCATTATCTCAGTGAAAGAACAGTTGCCTTGTAGACGCTTCATCGTCAGCTGGCTGTAGGCCTTCAGTAGCAGTAATATTACCTTCAACCACAGTCTATAACCTCATGAACTAGCAGATTCCACATTCTACCATCACCAATAAGACAGAGGACAAATCCTGATTCAAAGTACAGTACAAAAGAGCATTCAGGAAAAGGGTCAGCTTAAAACTAAGATGCTAACCTGGTGGAGCTACTACACAAAGAACTAAATGTGTGCTAAAAGAGGAAGCAGCATGCTTGTGACTGGGCCTAGAAATCCTGTAACAAATGGATTGGGTCAAATCGCTGCATTCTTATCATATACATTTTTAATACTGGTAAACAAACAACAAAACAGAGAAGACTCCAAATATATTCCCATAGTCAACAATATGAGAACCCAAAATGCCAGCCCAAAAGACAAGATTGAAGCATTTGTAATTATTTTCTGCCAGAAGTGCTGAGTAGATTGCCCATGTTGGCCTCCTACTGAGGACCTAGTCCAAGAAGATGACTCACCACCACCTTTTAAGTGGGTAGTAGGGATGATAACAAATACTGGCTTTGCAAGCGAGACTCACATTTACAATTACAAAAAAATATTGAAAGCTGCACAGTGGGTGGGGAGAACTATGTGGAGGAGGAGAACAAAGAGGAAGAAGAGAAAGCGAGGAAGAAACCAGAAAACCCCTTTTTTTCTGGGCTGCGTGTGAAGATGTAATTTGAGTGTAGTTCCAGGAAATTCAAACCTAATTTCCATTTACCAATGCCCACACTCTTCACATTCCCTTTGACATTGACCAGTACAGCACCTGTATGACCACAATGGAAATCTAAAAGCCACAACAAAATATATATGCCAAACCATTCATTAAAGGATGCCATATTAAACATAGTTAAACAATTGCCTTTTGGATCTCCTAGCACTCATGTTCTGTGTACCTTTGCTCCACTGTAATGGTGCATCAGTGACTACAAAAGACATATTGACCTTCAGTGAAGAAGGCTGTAGATTGCCTTGGAGGATAGTGTGAAAGGAGATAATAAAAAAAAGTTTGTTTATTCCTCCCCAATACCTGTTGCATAAGGTAATGGCTCTGAAGGCATTAATATTCATGTTGCGTTGGTCCTACCCATTTTACTAATGTCACACATTCTCTGCGTGGAGACAAAGAACTCTTCTCTTACTTTTGGAGGGTGTCAATATAGCTCCCTAAGGTCCTAGTAATTATTCCTGACCGAATGTAATTGTACTTATTGCAATAAGCCTCCTTGTTATCTAAGAACAGTGCCTCTTCTGGAGATCTATACAATTATCTAATTACATGGCGGCAGGAGTTAATGTACTTACGTCATGTTTGCAGGTGACACAAAAATGGGCAGGAAGACAAGAAGTCAAGACGTCACAGAGTCTACAAAGTGATATAAACAGGTTGAGCTTGACAGATGGAATATAACATGGTATATGTGCGATATGTACTTTTGCAGCCTGTTGTCCTTTATTTCATAGGAAATGGAATATAAATAAAGGGAGTTATTGTTTTAAGGATACTATACATTAGTCAGACCATCCTTGGAATGAAGTGGACAATCTGACCCCCTTATCTAAGGAATGATATACTGGTATTGAAGGCAGTCTGGAGAAGGTGCACTATGATCATTCTAGGAATGGAGGGAATTTCTTATGAGATGTTAAGTAGGTTGGCCTGTGATCATTGGTGTAAGAGCAGTCCTTTTTGAAACGTACAGAATGCCTAAAGGGCTTGAAAGGGTAGATGTGGAGAGATTGTTTCCCATTAGGGGAGAGTGTAGGGCCAGAGGGTAAAATCTCAGGAATAATGGGTCACTCACTTAAGACAGCGATGAGGAGGAATTTCTTCTCCGAGAGGAGGGAACCTCTGCAATTTGTATCTGCGGAGGACTACCATGACTGGATTGCATGTACTTGTGGCTGAGATAGACAGATTTTTCATCAGTAAGGGAGTCAAGGGTTATGAGGTTAAGGTAGTAAAATGGAGTTGGGATTATGAGATCAGCCACAATCTCGTCAATTAGTGGAACAGACTCAATAGGCAAATGGCCTTCTGCTCCTAATTCTTACAATCTTATGGATGTTATTGGCCCAATACCTTATTTTTATGATTTTTAATTGTGTCAGTTTCCTTCTGAGAAGACAGCTGCTTCTGGAATTATTTTATTTTGTGTAATATCCTGGATTTCTGAACCAGGCAATCACTTCCTAATTGGGTGAAGCAGCCTTTTTTTTAAACTATCCTTGTTGCTTAGACCATGCAGATTCTTCTTCTTGATTGTGCTCTGGGTTTGAGGGCAGTGGACTGGCTCACATGGAGTCATGTGCAACAACTCCCTCAAGCTGTTGATCATGCTGAATAACTTCAGCTATCTTTAGTGGTTTTCGCGCAGCGAAGTAAACTTTTCAAATGGGCAGTTTTATTATGAAAGATCGCTGCTCACTTCAGCATTGTCTCTCCTTGTGGCATGGATTGTTTTATTCTCTGAAGATGACCAGTGTGAGATTCCTAAATGAACTCAAGTGGTTTGTATTGCTCATTCTTGCTCTCAGAATTGATCTATTCTTGCAGAACTTTTACAGAGTTGTGTCTTCTGATCTGTCTGCAGTGATAAAAGGTGCATTTTCCAGACCTACCAATCTTGTGTAATTACAGATTTCACAATGGGTTATGAGATATTCAATTTATTTTTAGATCTTTGCCCAAAATACAGCTGACTAAGCCCTGGCTGTACAATTGACGATGCCTAAGTGCTCCTGGTATATTCTTTCCAATGCATCTTTCTAAAGGGAATTTGTGATTACTAGTCTTCAATCATATGTAGTAACTTGCCTATGATTGTGAACTATTGTCGGTGTTCAAAGTATACAGGCTAAATTCAATTTGCTGTACTCTTAGTCTAACCATCATTCAACACGATAGTAATAAGTGGTATCACACACTGCTACTGGGCACTGACTGTGTTACAAATCACTCCCTGGTGTGCATTAGATTAGGATGCAACCCTGGGCATCGATCCCTCTATGACAAAAACACCAGCACGAGAGCTATGGAGATGGTAGACATTGATACTGACAAGTGGGAGCCAGCCACTGACAATCATAACCTCGAAAGCTGACTGGAAGGGCACTGGAAGAGGCAAGTAGAAACAAAAAGTTTAACCATCTCAGAAGTGGATTCAGAGAAAACAGAAGCTGATGAATCCTGCAGCTTCTCAGCTTACGTCTTTCTCTGCGGCAATTGAGACAGGCATTGCATGACAGAGTGGGCTTCCTGAGACACATCTGGCACTGCTAGACACAGTTGACCACACTGGTGCAAACTATCACCTTACAAAATAAAACGCTACCACCAGGCCACTCAAGTAAATTAGTAACTTGGATGCTCAAGTATTGTGAAACTACAGTCTCCTGGTTTAGAGATATAAAAACAAGGCTGCAAGAAATAAACAGAAGTACATCATATCCTGACTGGACTGAAATCCCAGGTGCATCAAATTCCTGAATTAGCATTTTGTTTGCAAAATAGTCTGGGAGATTGGAGAGAAAATACAGAAAGATATGGAGGACTAGGACATCAATAAGGCATGACTTTATGGGAAGAGAGAAACAGAAAGATATTTGTACAATGCTAGTGACAAAGGCAAGTCACACTATTGTTGGAGATGAGTATAAAAGAAACAGGTTGAAGGATTTAATGAGATGGTTAAGTGCAGTTGGGAATTATCTTTGCCGGTAGGGACATACCTTCATTAATGATGGTGTTTAAAACCAATCATTTGATATGGTCCAACCAGAGCTAATAATGAATGGCTAAACCAGATAGGTACATTAATTTCTGTGCCCCTTGACTTGAGGAAATTGATTAGAATTATCCAGAGGGAATCCAACTGGAACTGAAGAATGCATAGGCTTTGCTGGGGAATAAGACGAAAAGGTAAATTTGAAGGATTTTTATCAAATTGACAGCTTCAAAAATATAATAATGAATGAAAGTCAAAAGTAGGCATTTTGATAGTACAGGGTAAATGACCTGGTATCATTCTTACCTTCCAAGGGCAGAGGTGGAAGAATGTGGGGTTAGAATGACCTAGGAGGATGTTGGTCATGAGTGATGAGTGGTTCAAGATAACTTGGTCAGAAGTCAATGGGAATTGAGGCAATGGAAGGCAAATGATGACTATGAGGATGAGTAGATGGGTTTATACTGAGGGATGGTTTAGTAAGGACAAGAGGACAGTGAATTCAGAGGAGAGAGGGGAGGAGAGCTGAGATCAACATTGATTCAATCAGAATGAAGCCACAAAGAACATAGCTTTTTGAGAAAGAGGAGACAGACTCAGGAATAAACTTAAATTGGAAATCATTGCAGAGAAGTGGTGGCGTGTAAGTTGAAAAGAAATTAAAAGTCAGCTGGGAAGGTTAAAGCAAGATGAAATGCTCAAAGAAGATGTTGAAGATATTTGGAGATAAGGATAAACTCTGATCAAAGCAGTCGGTGTAGGACAGATGGCGCGCAACATAACCAGCTGGAGAGGCTTTGGTGAGGTCCAATGGGTCTCCACTCATCTGCTAAGTTTCAGTTGAAGGCATGATATCAATGTACTCACCCACAATAAGCTTGTTAAGATACTAAAAGGTAATGACATTGTTCTTGAGTGAATGGATATTTTGAAAGGAAATGCAGAAGGTTGCAATGATTAATCCACATCCATAATGTGTAGCAATAGGTGCTTCGATGGGCAGCCTGGAGTACAGTATGGGGACTGGCAGGCTTTAATGTCCTACTATTGGGTGAAAACTGGATCTTGAGCCATCCTTGCACTTGCTAACACTGGGACTGGCTCAGCAATTTTACCACGGGTTGTTTCCTGATTGGACCGTGGGCTTGCAGACATCCAATTAAGAAAAGACACAGGAACTATTGCCAGCCCAGTTAGAGCTGACAGGTCCAAAGCCCCATGAGTGGAGATTGACTATTCATGTCTACCAGAAGACTTCAGCCTCCAAAAGACAAGTTCAAAAAAGAAAATCTGTGGGCCAAACATCAGAGAGTAGTTGCAGCCTTGGGCACAACATTTCTATTTGCAGTCCTCCTTTGGGCCATTGAACTTCTGGTAAGAAAGCACCTCAGTTAGAGCAGTAGGAGTATTGTCTTGTTATGGGCAAAATGCCAGTGATCCTCTTTTATTTAATTAATATATTCTTCTAATCAACCTGTTCAGAGATGTTCACCTCTGGAGCAGGCAGGACTTGAATCTGGGCCTCTCAGTCCAGGCATAGAGACACTACCACTTAACCATATGATGGCCCAGTGATCCTCTAAACTGGCTCTGGTTAGATTCTTTAATTATGCAAATCAACGATCCACTTCCTTAGAGCAGGCAGTCACTGTAAACTCAAACCTAGCGCTGGAAAAATGTCGGTATTTTCCCAGCCTCTCCACTAGCTGTGTGTGTTGCAGTAAATATTTTACTACCTGTGGGATTATTCAACAGGTGTTCATGCTGTGAATGTTGACAGGAAGGCAGAAATAGGGAAGAGTAAAACTGGAGTGAAGTAAAATATTCTTAGATCAAAATTGAAAAAGTATTGCGATTGGCTGAGTGGAGAAGAATATAAGACGAAAAGCAGAGTTGGTGTGGGAGCCAAAATGTGCGTGAAAGTTAGATACAGCGAATTTTATCTACAGTACATAGACTTGGCAAAGATTAGAAGTGATGTCCTAAATAAAGGATTCCCCTCTAAATCCAGGTGCCTCATACCAACATGTCAAATTCTATTACACCTTGTACATTTGATACTCAAATGCAACAACTAAATTTTATGATAACTAATTCACCAACTTCAGCCCACATGTTTTAAACTTTATTAGATGAACTTTACCAAATATAAATATTGACATTTTGTTTTAGAATTTTCCTCTGTGGCTTAGTGAGTAAAGATACTTTTCCCTGGGTGGCTTGCTAGAAGGAGGTTTTGATCCTTGATCAGTACTGAATCCGTGAATGATTAATACTACCAAACAACCTCAATTTTTTTCTGCGCTTGAATCTGTTTCTTGAATGATTACTTGTCATGATAGTTTCTAAGAAACAAAGTTTGCAATGACACAGACATCCTGGATTTGTTGTAACAATGATGATATGAATAAAAATTTGGAACAAGCAAAAGACAGAAAGAAACAAAGCAAAAGTGAGATAAAAGAGGAGAGAAAAGGAAAAGGAATGAAGGCCAGCAAGAGAAAAGCAGAAAGTGGCAATGAGAGTGGCAATGGCAAGCAGCAAGAAGGAAGGTAATTAAGAGGAAGTGAGAGAGGCAACTAAGGTGAAATATAGAGATAGGAAGGAGGGAGAGAATGGAGTCAGTGAACAACAAGGAAGAGATGAGAACTATGTGGCATGAGAGGAAGCATGACAATTGGGGAGAATGAAAATGAGGAAACAATGAGGAAAATATGATAAATTAAACTATAAGACTGAATTTTATATTCCCATTAACATGCATTTGCAAGTGATCTATTTTTATGCTCAATTCCAACTTCTTGCCTTCCCACTATCTCCTTTGACTTCCTTGGTATTACAGAAACTATCTCATTTTGTCCTAAAATTATTCAATGGCCCTGTTGCCACTGATCTCTGAGGAAGAGAATTCCATAGACTGTTACCACTTAAAATATAAAATTCTCCTTATATTTGTTTTAAATGAGATACCCCTTAGTTTAAAACTGTGTTCCCCTAGTTCCAGTCCCACCTATAAGAGAAACCATCCTTTCAACATCCTTCCTCTCAAGTTCCCTCAGGATCTTATAGGTTTTCAAATAATTGTTATCCTTAGTGATGTGGGTCAACTCACTTTGGTGTTAGGTTAAAAAAGAAGAATTTCTCACCAAGCAATTTACTAAATGAAAGTATATTGATATAAGACAACGGTAGGAATTCTTGTCCTGTTCCCTTGTGTAGAGTGAATTTAAACTGTTTGGGTCCACATGTTAGCGTTGAAGTGGTGTTGAAATTACTGACTAATAATATTGATTTTGCGTTAAGGAATCACCCTGCAAGAGCTAAAGTGCTGTTGTCTGCAGGGATGGTAAGGAAGTCAATATACTAAAAAAAAAATCAGGGACTATTTGTTATCCTCCATAAGAAAATATAGTTAAAGATATGTTCAAAGAATTAGAAATGTTAATTTGAGAGTAAAGTATCCTCGAAACTCAGACAAAGTTAAAACCAGTTGTAAACAAGTTGGACCAGTCTTGAGTAAGTTTGTCTGCACACTCTAAGTCACAGGTGTCAAAATGTCAAAACAACTAAAAAGGCATTGTAGATTGAAAGAGAAACAAAGTGAGACAGTACTTGAAAAAAGGACTGGGTTATAGTGAGCGATGATGCTGTAGAATAACAAGGATATACTACAAAGTTTTGGATTGTAAGTTAAAGCTTCAGGATGAAGCTATTGGTTTTGCAAGAGTTGAGCAAGATTCATGATAATTGGAGGAAAGAGTTTAAAACAATTCAGGAATTAACTTAAAAAAGTGTATCAGGTTTTTTTTAATTGATAATCAATGTGACCTTAATTAGGTTCTTCAAGTAGTGAAGGAGAATTGTAATTCCGAATTTAAGCAGGAGGAAGACCATTATGCTGAGATATTTTTTCTTCCAAAATTGGACGATAAAAATCCTACAGCTCTAAAGAGGCTGGAGATCAGGAGGAAGAATCTGAACAGGGTAATCCAAAGTCTAGATTAAAAAGTCAACACTCTGATCACCCATGTTAAATTTCAAAGAACCAAAGGAAATACTGAATCCAGAACACCGAAAAGCATTAAAATAGAATTTATTTCATCCACAACTTCCACCTAGCAGTTTTCAAAAGCCAGACAGACTATCCGAAGTCCACAATGTTGTTCCTGACATTCGGATATCCGGTTGGCAAGGGTGAGTTGGACCTAAGGGTCTCTGTCCATGATGTACATCCCTATGATGCTATGACTCTATGGTCAACCAAAATAGACCAAGAATGCAATTGTCTAAACAAGGACATGGAAACACTGTGAAATTTAATTATCATGCAAAAGGTAATTTACTGTGACATACGACAGTGGATATGCCACCAGCAGCAAAACATACTTTATATTACAGAAAAGACTTTACATATTTACAAAAGTGGACTAGAGCTACTGTTACATACCTATTGATACAGGTTAAACCTCGTGTTGTTACCAGTCTAAAGAAAAGCTAAACAACTGGATACAAGATCCATGTGATTCACATTCCTTTGGAATGGCCTTTGCAAGAGGAAGAGTTTCTCAGGCATCCCTAAAACTCCTAATCAATTTGCCAGAATTTGTGAAAGGGGACAACTAGAGTCCGAAAGACTCCGTGGTTCACCACCTAGAAACACTGCTATGAGTTCATGCTAAAGTGGATAAATAAATTTGAGTATTTCAAATATTAACCCAGCTTGATAAATCACCAGGAAAACTCTTCACAGCTTTGGGGTTTAAGCATTACAAGGCTCAGAAAGGTAAGGAACAGAAGTAAACTCTCAGCAGCTAAGAATTACTTTGGATCGGGTCCTGGAAAATCAAATGACTACTTATGGAACAAGGTAAAATATACCTGTAGAGTGGGATTTTTAATTGTGCTAAAACTAAAATGTGCAAGTGTTGTTCTGTACTCTCAAGCCCACAATAATAGTGTTTAGTAAATAGTTAAGTTTGCCTTTAATAGTCAAAGTTTTAAAATGTGAAATATTCTTATATATTGGTATCGCAGGTCAGAACAACATCGAGAGCCGAAGGGCCTGTACCGTGCTGTAATGTTCTATGTTCTATATCCTTTCAGGTATCAAATGCCAGGTTAAGCTTTTTTAAGTTATCAGGCTGTAGGAATTAAAGCACTGTCTTCTGGCCATCTGCCAATTGGAAGATACGCCGAAGGTCTCCTGCACAGGCGCAGGAGTCTTGTCTGTTGTCATGGCTACTGGAGGTGCAGGAGTTACTGCCACAGGCCCTGAATGGCACAAACATCCTGAGCAGATACCTCACCTGTGAAAGACAGCTGTTTGCCTTGTATCTGGCATGTAAACATGGAGGTGCATGTGAGTCTGCATCTACTCACAAATGCATACCCACCATTGAGGCATTGGTGCTCATGGAATGTATTTGGGGAATGATGTTATGGTGTGGTACCATCTAATGATTCCTCCTATCAAAAGTGGACAGATGGTCCTGCTTTCTTCAGCTGCGTACTCTTTGGGATTAAAGAGACCTGCACAAGAGAGTGCAAAGATAATACTTCAGGGTTTCACATCTCCTCATTCTGACCATGCCTGGCCCGGAACTCCACGTGAATAGTCAGGGACACAGAAGTACACTGTCTCAAGCATCATCTACAGGCACCGTATTCCCATACATACCTCACCCCCTTTCGAACTGGACCCATGGCTCAGCATCAGCAACTGCTCAAACTTTGAATCAGGTCACTCCACCATCAGAGACTCATTAATTGGATGACACATTGAGGCACATAACTGGGTGGCTGCATCCAGCCAGTCACATAAAACACTCACTTCCATTGTTGCTGCTGGACCTGCATTCTCCAAAACTATCAAGCCTGTGAGTGGGACTGATATTAGGAAAAAACTCAAGTGATCGAGGCAGATCTCTCAGGACTCATTCTGCCTGTATGTCTTATTCCATACAGGGTTATACATTGCATGTACGTATCATCAGCTATATTGTAAAGCAAGCTTTGTTTTAAAGTATTTCTTATAGCTAGTTTCTAACATACGATCTCCTTGTAGCATCGTAGGGCTGCAGTGTTGGCCAATAAGCCCGGTTTTCATAACAAGACTCCACAACACAGCATCCTGTATGCTTAACGTCAATACTTATAAACAATTTTATATATCCTGAACGATTATCATTGTTCCTTTGCATTTTCCTCTCTTGCTCATTTAAAGCTCCAAAAATACCATCTCTTCATTTTCTTCAGATTCTCTGAGTAGAAATCAAGATTCACCACGTTACCACCTACAAGTTAGTCACAGGATTGCAAAACCGTTGAACACCTTGGGAACTGAAAGTTGTATTGGGTGGTAGGTCGCATTGAAGTTATGGAACTTTTTGTACATGTTCAAACTTTCTATTTTATTGAGATCTGCAGCAACCACGTTGTCTAATGACATTTTCACTCTCCTTGTATTACTCTAATAACATGCTACTAAACTCAAGTTATCATCAAGCAGCTGCAAACAAAAAGAAAATACTGCAGATACTGGAAATTTGAAATAAAAATTATTGAAATTGCTGGAAATACTCAGCAGATTTGGCACCATCCCTGGACAGAGAAACAGAGTTCATGTTTCGGCATGGTGAGCTTTCGTCAGAATGGAGAAAAGTAATCAGCAATGATTCAGCCATCAGTGTACTGGAAAATAAGTTAAGGAAGGCAACCAGATAGGAGTACAACGAGGAATATTCCACCTACCCGACAACTAGCAGACATATCTAGATCCCATGTGTACTGTCCCAACAATGTTTATTTGGAGGAAGTAAGATAAGTTGAAGAGAAATTATTCAATGTGAAAACAAGTTTAGCTGGGCAAAAAATGGCAGTGGTACATGGAAACTGACTGGGTCTCCATTAAAGGAAGAAGACAGCCTTCAAAGTAAGCATCCTGTTGGGGAAAGGAGGTACAGTTCTGATGAAAGGACACAGAGATAAAGCCTGAATCTTTTGAGATACAAAGCGGCTGTCATGGACAGATTGAAAGTATTATAACAAATCCCTTGTCCTATTCTCACCACCTGTCTGGAAACAGATTGAGATTTAAATTTCCCCCTTTGGTATATTTCCCAACTTTCCCTCTGTTAGTCGACTCTGACTTTGCAAAGGTTGCAACAACACTGTTGTAAAGTTAAACCATAACTAGAGTTTACATCACACACTTAATGAGGGGTGTGGGGGAGGGGTTGAATGGGGAAATATTCACACAACAAGCAAGGGTAAATGCATATATCAGGCTGGATAGCATCAAAAATTATTTTAATAAAACAACAACTTAAGTACAAAACATTGAAAAGATAATATTTTACTCAATGTCTTTGCTCTTAAGATGGATTCCAAGTTGGAATTAGCAGTCTGGAGTTCCTTTGTAGGGGTGGATAGTTGGTTTACTGGCAGGTCAGGAGTCATAGATGCTTTCTTCTCTTTAATAATACTTCCAAGGTCTCTTGAGGAATATTGCTAAAATGTGACTACCACTTTGCTGTTTTGATGAAAGAAAGTTGACTACTTACAGAGTATCAGTACGGGTTGTTGGCTGAATTTTACAGGACAGAGGCTTTTCTTTGTAGCACAGAGTTAGGAGTTTTTGAGATCATCTGTAGATATTGTAAAGAGAAATTGACTGCTATTTCAAAATTGTATCGTTAAAAGGCAGTTTTTAGGCAGACTATTGTGCTCAAAACTCAATGGGTGTATGCATGTGCATGTGCGTGCGTGTGCGAGTGTGAGTGAGTGAGTGTGTGTGGAAGAAGAGTTAGAAACAGTTAGCATGGAATCAAAGGGTTTGCATTGCAGATAGTCAACTGTCTACTGCTCCTTTTAGAAGTTATGTGCAGAGACATTAACACATTGTTTTAGGCAAGGTATTACCAGCAATTCTGTTATATCAGGTTTTTTTTTTACCTTGGACATGGTTTAACTCTGTGGCAGTTTAGGACACACAAATAATATTCCAGTCACATCTGGAGGTGCATGTATCATTGATTGTCTGATTGACTTTGATTTCTGAGAAACTTGTAGATGGTTACGACTAAGTGTAGTCAGATTATTAAAGAAGCCATATTTGTGTCCATGTAATGTGCATTTAAAATGACCACTAAATATAAAAATATGCAAAAACTTTTTAAAAATCTATTTGTGTCATAGAAAAATCTGAATTTAAAACACACTGTGCACACAGACATGTATTGTCATGCATGGGGAGTTTAAATTGATTTGTGCTGTCCTGATCCCTCTATGAAAACCCCTTTGTCCGATTTCAGTGTTGAGACAGATACACTGGACTAAACTGACAGCTACGACTGATCTTTCCCGACAATTAAGCCTTTAAAATCTTACCTGAATGCATCAGCAAATGTCTAAAATAGGGGCTATGCCCTCTCTTGAAATGTCTTGTTTCATGCTTACTGACCTTGCCCTGGAAAGGCTGTGTTAGACCACTTATACTGCAGTTGGGATCTGGAGCCCTGACTGTAAATGCAGAATAGGCAGATGCAGGAAATTTTACTGGCAGTGACGATATGCCCTGCATCGCCATTGTTTGAATGTTCTGGACTGAAATGTAAACTCTTTTCCTTTCTTTATGGATAATGCAAGAACCTCCTGTTTCCAGTATGTCCTCTTTTCATTTTTCTAACAAATACATCCTGAGTTAATTTATCTTCTGTTCTGGTTATGGGCTGCACAACAGGCCTTCCTCCTTCACTGGAAACTTTCAATCAAAGAAAAATAGTCCATCCTATTTCTTAGATATATGGCCATCCTCCGTCTTAGATATATAACTCTCCGAGAAGGCATCGGGTTAGGCTTGTTTACTCCGTCAGCTCTTCTTCTCCCATTATTTTTTTCTTTTGTAGATTTTTTTTGGTTTTTATAGTTTTAGGATTTTTTTTTAGCTTTTTCTCCACTAACTTACATTATGGACAGAGGCAGCGGCAGTATTGTTGAATTTAGCGGCTAGCTAGATGTCCAGTGTGAGGCGGAGGCTGAGGGCCTGACCCAGGACTCATTGTGAGTTCCTGATGCCTGGACCAAAGGTGAGACTGAGGACTGACACACAAACCAAATGCAAGGCTGAGGCCCGGAGCATGGTTTGAAGGTAGGGCTGAGGGCCACTGTCTGGATCAGAGCTTTGGCAGTCTGGTGTGTGGCAGTGGCCAAAGGCTTGGATCAGAACTTTGGAGGTCTGAGATCCCAGGAACAAGCCCGACACTGTAATGGAGGATCCACTGACATCTGCAGCAACAGAGACAGCAGGGGAGATCAAGCCAGCGTGGGGAAAGTGTGTCAAAGCGCAGGATGTCAAGCCTTTGTCGGAAGTGTGGTCCCTGCGTGGCTAAACACTTAAGAAAGATTGTAATGTTTGAGCTTTTAACTTTATTTCTTTAGTTTTCAACATAATACCAAGAAGGGCTGTTATTGTTAACTTCTACTATTTTTAGAAAAGCTATATTAAAATGGATTGTAGCGTTTCACTTTTAACGTTAATCCTTATTTCTTTCTACCTTGACATTCAGTTTTTGTAGTGAGGTAATTGTACCTAGGATGATGCAGTGTGTGGTGACATTGAAAACTTTTCACCGTACTCCTGTGCTCTTGTACTCGAGTACAGGTGACTAAGTCTAAATCTAAATCTAGCTATAATATGGGCATTTCTGTTTAACTCCCATCACTATAATGCTCAGATCTACAAAGTTATGTTATGATTTGTCAGAATTTTGAGAAATGAACATGGGAAGCAAAAAAATGTAGAGAACATAATAACGCTCTAGCATTATAGTACATCTTAACTCTATGAATTGGCTCTGCTTTTAAGTTACATTTAATGTTCAGAAATGAAAATCAGAAACTTGACCACTGAAGTGTAACTAAATACATTTTCACACAGATGACTAATTTGAAAGTTTTAGTTGTGCAACAGAGATGGTTACGGATTTTGCTGATGATGGGCGACAATCAGGATCTCAGTTATAATATTCTTCCAGAAAACTCCTAATATAAAATGCCATAAAGTTGACAAATAAAAACATAATGAATTGGCAGAGACAAAGAACAAATCTGTTTAACAAATTGCACACTGTAATTTAACAACACTACACCAATTCAATTACTGATGTCTCAGTATACTTTGAATAGATCTGATAAAGCATTTTGTTTTCATAGCAAGCACCTCACAGGTGACTTAGAAAGAATGTTTCAAAAATCAAATGAATAGTCGGATTTATTCCAAGTAAAACATTCATTTTGGCCCACACATGCACTGATAAATTGTGTTACTGAAAGATTTTGGAAAAAGAAATGTAGAGTGGTGCTGATTATGGCAGATTTTAATCAGAGGATTTCATAAATATCTGATTAAGATGACAGCATATTGTCACCTGATCATTCACAAGATAAAGGCACTGGCTAGGGTATTGAGCAATTCAGATGAGAAGATCATGAGTTTAATACTTGGGTCTGGTTGAGTTAGCTCTTTTTAACTCACGCATTTGTGGGGATTGTGCAATAAAGTTAACCATGCCTGGCTAGAAAGTATTAAATATTAGGTGCAGTATGCTGCTAAGAGACCTTTTTTGAAGATTTCATGTGTGGAGCATATGATTTACATGTGGATTAAGCTCAAGTTCAGTTGAAATTTTCCCCCACAATGAGATATCCTGCCAATACTTGCAGTCTCGGGTCAAAATAAAGAATGACTGCTATAAAGAAATAATACAAGGCTGAGTAATTAACAAAGATAGGAGGAACTGCAGATGCTGGAGAGTCTGAGATAACAAGGTGTAGAGCTGGATGAACACAGCAGGTCAAGCAGCAGAGGAGCAGGAAGGCTGATGTTTTGGGTCTGGGCCCTTCTTCAGAAATGGGGGAGGGGAAGGGGATTCTGAAATAAATAGCGAGGGGGAGGTGGATGAAAGATGGATAAAGGAGCAGATAGGTGGAGAGGAGACGGACAAGTCAAGGAAGCGGGGATGGAACCAGTAAATGTGAGTGTAGGTGGGGAGTTAGGATGGGCATTGGTCAGTCAAGGGAAGACGGACTGGTCAAGGAGGCAGTGATGATGTTGGTACATAGGAGGTGGGGGTGGGGGTTGAGGTGGGAGAAGTGGATAGGTGACTGGAAAGACAGGCAGGTCAAGGAGGCTGCCATAGAGCCAGTAAAGGTGAGTGTAGATGGGGAGTTAAGATGGGGATTGGTCAAGGGAAGACGGACAGGTAAAGGAGGCGGGGATGAAGCTGGTAGGCAGGAAGTGGAAATGGGGGTTGAGGTGGGAGGAGCGGATAGATGGGAGAAAAGACGGACAGGTCTGGGAGGCAGGGACGAGCTGGGCTGGTTTTGGGATGAAGTCGGGGGTGGGGAGAGTTTGAAGCTTGTGAAACCCACATTGATACCATTGGGTTGCAGGGTTCCCAAGTGAAATATGAGGTGCTGTTCCTGCAACCTCCGGGTGGCATCATTGTGGCACTGGAGGAGGACCAGGATAGACGTGTCGTCCAAGGAGTGGGAGGGGGAACTGAAGTGGTTCGCGACTGGGATACGCAGTTGTTTGTCATGAACGGAGCTTAGGTGTTCCACAAAGCGGTCTCCAAGCCTCTGCTTGGTTTCCCCGATGTACAGGAGGCCACATAGGGAAGAGCGGATACAGTATACCACATTAGCAGTTGTGGAAAGTCTGTCTGGGGCCTGGGGTGGGGGTGGAGAGGGGGAGGTGTAGGGTCAAGTGTAGCACTTCCTGCGGTTGCAGGGAAAAGTGCCGGGTGTGATTAGATTAGATTCCCTACAGTGTGGAAACAGGCCCTTTGGCCCATCAAGTCCACACTGCCCCTTGGAGCATCCCACCCAGACCCATCCTCCTACACCCACACACCCCTGAACATGATGGGCAATTTAGCATGGCCGATCCACCTGCACATCTTTGGACTGTGGGAGGAAACCGGAGCAGCCGGAGGAAACCCACGCAGACACGGGGAGAATGTGCAAACTCCGCACTGACAGTTACCAAAGGCTGGAATCAAACCTGGGTCCCTGGCGCTGTGAGGCTGCAGTGCTAACCACTGAGCCACCATGCCGCCCTCCGTGGTGGAGCTAGAAGTGAGTGTGGAGCGGACAAGGGACTCACGGAGAGAGTAGTCCCACTGGAAGGCAGGTAAGGGTAGCGAGAGAAAAATGATCTTGGTAGTGGGATCAGATTACAGGTGGCAAAAGTGGCAGAGGATGATTCATTGTAACCGGAGGTTAGTGGGGTGGTAGGTGAGGACGAGGGAGATTCTGTTTTTGTTGTTATTGCAGGGAGGGGCTGTGAAGGATGAGTTTGCTGGAAACATGAGACACAAGGTTGAGGGCGTTCTCAACCACTGAGAGGGGTGAAGTTGCAGTCCTTGAAAAACAAGGACATCTGAGATGTACGGGAGTGGAATGCTTCATCCTGGGAGCAGATGCGGCAGATGCGAGGGAATTGGGAATGGGGATGGAATTTTTGCAGGAAGGTGGGTGGGAGGAGGTGTATTCTAGGTAGCTGTGGGAGTCGGTAGGCTCAAAATAGATATCGGTTTCCAGGTGGTTGCCAGAGATAGAAACAGAGAGGTCCAGGAAAGAGAGAGACTCAATAGCTCAAACAGCACCGCTGTTGCAGAGATGAGTGCTGAGCAACAAGCAGGGATTTATCAATAGCTAAAAGGTGCCCTTGAAGAGGGGTAGGGAATTCTTAACTGGTTATTCAGTTCCCTATGAGTGGGTCTCCCATTTTCCCATTATTATCTTTGTGACACCAGTCATTTTGCCATCAGGCACACTTGCCTGGCATCTCTCCACAGCTGTTTTGCCAGATCTTCTACCTCACAGGTCTGATAAAGTTCCATTCTTTTCGGGTTGAACCACCAGCCACATATTGTATTTGAAAATAGTGTTATCTGTGAAAGGTTTTAACTGAAAAACGATGAATGACTATAATGTCAAATGGTTCAGATCTTCTCATTCAGTGCATGACAATGCTGCTAATATTTGACAAATGTTGTGCTTGTACCAAAAATGTCATCTCCAAATTTGTAAGAAGTTTTTGCAGGGATGAGTTATTGCTCTAGACCCATTCTTTACAAAATTATTTGGTACATTGACCGGATTTATTTTACAGAGTGGACACAACATAAAAGAGAATAAAGCCATAAAATTGAAATGTAAAGTGCTCAGCTTTCACAATGGAAAACGTTTGAAATGGACATGTGCATTTACAGTAATACCAAGACAACATTCAGGCTTGGGGTGATAAGTGGTAAGTAACATTAATGTCACAGAAGTGCCAGGCAATTACCACGTCCAACAAGAGAGAATCTAACCATGCCCCCAGGCATTCAATGGCTTTACCATCAGTGAATCCTATTATCATCATCCTGAGAGGTACCATTTACCGGAAGTGAAGCTGGACCAGTAAAATGAAAACTGTCACAAGAGTAGGTCGAAGGCCAAAAATTCTTTTTATTGCATGCCTGCCATTTACAAAGCGCAAGTCAGACGTACGATAGAATACTCTCCACTGGCCTGAATGGGTACAGCTCTAAAAACAATCAAGACGCTTGCCAAGGAGCCCACTGGATTGGCATTCACATCCATCACATTCAACTTTTACTCCTATTACTACTGATCCACAGACAGGATTGTGTAGCAACTCACTAAACCTCCTTCAATGTCACCTTCAAGGTCTGTGGCCTCTTGCATTAGAAGGACACTGGTAGCAGATGTATCAGAACATCACAAACTGCCTATCCCCCATCCACAAGTTACAATGCAGGGCTGTGATGGAATACCTCCCACTTACCTAGAAAGGTGCAGCTCCAACAACACTCAAGAAGCTTGACACTATCCAGGACAAAGTAGACTGCTTAAATGCTGTGAATGTGGTGCCATTCAGTCCATCTACCATCAATGCTCAGTAGCGGCAATGTGTACCTTCTCCAAGATGCATTGCAGAATTCACCAAGACTCCTTAGATAGCACCTTTCAAACTCATGGCCTCTATCATCTAAAAGGACAGGTATGGTATATATATGGGATCAAGGCCACCTGCAAGCTCCCCTGCATGCTGCTTAGAATCCTGACCTGGAAATATATCTGCATTTCTTCAGTGCGGCTGACTTAAAATCTTGGAAACTTTTCCCTAATGGCATTGTGGATCTATCTGCACCAAACAATGTGCAGTGGTGCAAGAAGGCAGCTTATCACCTCCTTCTCAAGTGAAAATATGGGTGGACAATAAATTCTGGTTCAATTAGTGAGAGTCCTCTACCAGTTTACCTATGTGGTGAATCACCAGATTTGGACATAAGATGATTGTGCTTACATTGTTTTAGTGGTTCTATATGTGCAGTACAATGTACTTTAGCTATGCTTCATTTTCTTGTTAATTTTCAGTTTAAGCAAGTTGATAGTGCAAACAACAGTCAGACAGAAGTTGAGACTGTCACACTGCAAATTTTTTAATGGTAGGCATACCTAACCACTTAAAAACCAGAGTCAGACAAAGACCCACTTAAAATAGGGTGAAGTAGAAATTTATATTCATTACACTCTGTAGTACTCTTGTTAACTTAGGAGTAGCCTGTTTCTTCTTCAGATTTAGATTTTGGTTTTATTGTCACTTTAGTCAAGTCCGGGGCACAAGTGTACAGTGAAAAATGTATAATGTCATCACACACAGAGTGTTTTAGGTACTAAGTATCTACTTACAAAATCCTAGTTACAGAAGGAGAAAAATAAAGAAATAAGTTTTAAAAGTTCAGCACCACAGTCTTCTTAGTATAAAAGTAGAAAAACAAAGAATTAGTGTTAAAAAGCCAAACATTACAGACCTTTCTTAAGCCATGGGCATGTGGATGCTCCAAGCTGGGGTTTTCCCAAGTGCGCTCACTCTCGCCTGTGCTGGGCATGCTTTCACCCGTGCTGGGCTCAGACCCACCTGTGCTCACTAGGCACCTCCACCGCCAATCACCACTGCTGACCACAATCGGCCATGCCAGGCTTTGGCGCCACTGTCTCATCACTGACCACTGTTGCCATCATCTGGGCTTGAGCTGGGCCCCAGTTGCTGCCACGCTTTGTTACTGCGTTAGCTGCCTCGCTGCAGAGTCGCGCTCTGGTACGGCTCCAGATATCGAAGAAGCCACAATGCCGCTTAGTGTGACCAGCTGTCTCATGTCCGATTTTCAACGTCTCCAGCTGCTGCCAGAAATGTGGTTGGAGCGAATGAGCTTCAGTGTGGACCCCAACTCTACCGCCATCTCAATGTCATCTGAGGTCTGTTTTCCCATTTGTTGTAAATGAAGACGGGAAGTTTCTATTTCGTGTCTAGCAGCCGATACTGAATGTTAGCGAAAACTCCCAATCCACATTGCCTTATTTCTCTGCCTCCGCATATAATTTTTACAACAAGTTTTGTGGGTGTTTTTTAAAATCCGCTGTTTCAGTTACCCAAGGCATGTTGCAACTAAATTGGGCAAACATTACTCGTTTTCTACCTTCCAATCTGCAGGAACCATCCAGAATCTATGGAATTTTGGAAGATGATAACTTAGGTAATTACTATCTGTACAGTCACCTCTATCAGCACGCTGAAATGTATGATGGGGTAGCAATCTTAAGAAGAAACTACACAGTATAAAACAAGTCATGGACAACAAAGCATATTAGAAAAGACACCTGGTTCTCAGCTGAAACTATTATCAACACAGAATTTTCCAGGTTCATTTCTCTTTTCCCAATTGAAGCCAGGAACATTACATGTGTCAACTTCATTTTATGAAGCATGTGCTCTTTGAAACCTGTCACACTTTGCAGGCAGATTTGCAATCTCAACACACCCTAGAATGTGTCATGCAAGATTTTTTGAGTGCACTATTGGGGTATGGTCATCACTGGCTGGGCCAGCATTTATCATCTGTCTCTTGTTACCCTTGAGAACGTGGTGGTTGGTTACCTTCTTGAATCACAGCAGTCCATGTGCTCTAGGTAGACCCTCAATGCCATGAGTGGAAGCATTCTAGGTTTTTGATCTAACAGCACTACAGGAATGGTGATATATTTCCTGGTGAATGGCTTGGAGGAGAAATTGCTGGTGATGGTGTTTCTTTGCATTTGCTGCCCTTGGTCCCTTTAGATGATAGTCATTATGGGTATGGAAGGAGCTGTCTCAGGATCTTTGGTGAATTTCTAGTGTATCATGTAATTGTTGCACACAGCTGCTACTGAGGGTCAGTAGAGGGAATGGATGATTTTGGATGTGGTGCTAATCAAGCAGTCTGTTTTGTTCTTGATGGTATCAAACTTCTTGAGTGTTGTTGGGGCTGCTCTTATCCGAGTATTTCATCTCACTCCTGACTTGTGCCTTGTAGGCAGTGCACAGGCCTTGAGAAGTCAGGTGACAAGTTACTCACTGCAATATTAGAATATAAGACCATCACATTTAGGAGAAGAATTAGGCCGTTCAGCCCACTGAGTGCTCCATTATTTGATCATGGCTGATAAGTTTCTCAACCCCATTCTCCTGTCTTCTACCTGTAACACTTGAACCCGTTACCAATCAATCAAGAACTATCTACCTCTGTCTTAAATATACTCATTAACTTGGCCTCTGCAGCCCTACGTGGCAACGCGTTCCACGAATTAATCACCCACTGGCTGAGGAATTCTTCCTTATCTCAGTTCCAAAGGATCGTCCCTTCACTCTGAGGCTGTTCCTAGTCCTTTTGCAGCCTCTCTGCTTCTTCAATGGAACCTGTTCCTCCACCAATTTTTGTGTCATCTGAAAACTTAACACCAAAGCCCCTCATCTCCTTTGCCCACATAGTTAATTTATAATGTGAATATTTATGGTCCCAACATGGACCCCTGCAAAATTCCACTGGCTGCCATCCTGAAAAAAAACCCCTTTATCCCTGTTCTCTGCTTTCTGCCAGTCAGCCATTTCTCTATCCATGGCAGTACCTTCCTCCTACCACCATGGGCTCTTATCTTAATTGACAGCTTCCTATACAGTATCTTGCCAAAAGCCTTCTAGAAATCCAAATACATCACATCCACCGGCTTTCCTTCGTCTAACCTGATCATTGCTCCCTCAAAGAATTCTAACAGCTTTGACAGGCATGGCCTCTTCTTGATGAAGCTATGCTGACTCATGCACTTCTAAGTTCTCCACAATCTTCTCCTTACTTATGGACTCTAAAATTTTACTAATGATTGAGGTTAGACTAACTGGCCTATAGTTTCCTATCTTCTGCTTCCCTCTCTTCGTAAACAGGGGTGTTACATTAGCCATTTTCTAGCCCACTGGCACCCTCCCTGACTGCAGTGATTCCTGAAAGATCACTTCCAATGCCTCAACAAACTCCTCAGCTCACCCCTTCACAACCTTGGGGTGTAGTCTATCTGGTCCAGGTGTTATATCAACTTTCAGATCACCCTACTCATCCTAAACTTGATGTAGAGATGCTGGTGTTGGGCTGAGGTGGACAAAATGAGAAGCCACATTATGCCAGGTTACAGTCCAACAAATTCATTTGAAATCACAACTTTCAGAGTGCTGCCCCTGCATCAGGGGAAGTGAGGAGAAGACACACAAGCACAGAATTTATAATCAGAGAGGTCAAAACATCATATAAATGAGTGGAGTGGTGTGTTGACTCGTGGAATAATAAGCCTCTGCAGGTGATTAAGAGTGTCAGACGGTGTGGGTAAAGTGTTAAGAGCTGAATAATATGTGATGAGGTAAGTTATAATCTGATTAATTAAGGCAGAGAGATCATTACAAAAATATAAAAATAATGTGGTGCTGGAGACAAATCAAATGATTGGAATAACATAATGCAAGTAAGAGTCACACGCCAAGGGTCTAATCAAGGTAACAAGTAATTCAAAACTGTACAAACTAATTAAGGTAGAGAGATCATGACAACTTATTAAGGCGATGGTGTCAAGACAGAACAGTAAGTAAGATATTACAAATACAGAACAGTCTGATGGGTTACATGCACCAAGATCAGGGTTGAGGCTGGCTTCATGAGTACAGAACTTGGCTATTGGTTTCTGCTCAGTGATTCTGCATTGTTGTGTATCTCGGAGGCTGCCTTGGAGGACACTTACCCAAAGATCGGAGGCTGAATGTTCTTGACTGCTGAGGCTTTCCCCGACTGGAAGGGGACATTCCTGTCTGGTGATTTTTGAGCAGTGTACATTCACCCATTGTCATAGTGGCTGCATGCATACTTGTCAATATGACGAGATGTTCATCATCATTGATGACATGGTGGGCGCTGTAAAGAACATGGCATAATTTCTCTGCTCCAGGGAAGTACTGGATGACAAAGAGTGCCTGATTGATCATGTCCTGTGTCTGTCTTTGGAAGATATTGTTGTGGTTTTTTTTGCTGTGGCATATCAGAATTAGTTGAGCATTGTATCCCATTCTTATCAGGGCATCTTTCAGCATCTTCGGTGTCCATCATGTTCCTCCTCATTTGAGCAGATCCTGTGTATATGCTGGGCTTGTCCGTAGGGGATGGTTTCTTTAACATGTTTCGGGTGAGCTACTGATGTGGCTATCCTTGATGGAGATGTGTGATTGAGACCCATTCTGAAGAGCAGTCCATGGTAAGACTGATTGTGGGATGAAACTTGTTGATATCAGTGTGTAGTTGTTTCAATTATCCCTCACCATGAGCCCAAAGGAAGAAAATGTCATCGATATATCTGGTTTATCAGTTGGAGGTCCTATGCAGCAGAGAAGTATTGCTCAAAACTGTGCATGAAAATGTTGGCATATTGGGGTGTAAATTTGTTCCCCATGACTGTTCCATGTGTACATGGCTGTCGAAGGTGAGGGTGAAGATGAAGCCAATGAGTTGCAGAATGGCGCCTGGAAATTGGCAGTTGTTGGTGTGGAGTACTGAGGCTGTTACAGTGATGTCATTTTCATGGGGGATGCAGGTGTAGAGGACTGAAACATCCAATGTCACAAGGAGTGTTCTTAGTCCACTGGTTCATGAGCAAACATACCCGACATGCCACAGCAAAAAACCACAGCTATCCCTTTAGAAGACAAATACAGCACATGAATGATAGCATACACTTTGTCATCCCTACTTCCCTGGAGCTGAGAAATTATGCCATGTTCTTCACAGCCTTCAACATATCACTGATGATAATGAACATTTTACGAGAATCATCCCTACACCCCCACTTCTCAACTTCAAACAACTGCCAAACCTTAAACAGACTATCGTTTGCAGCAGACTACCCACCCTTCAGGACAACATCAATCACAACAGCATACAACTCTGTCACGGCAACCTCTGCTAGACATGCCAGATCATCAACATGGACACTATCATCACACGTGGGGACCCCACCCACAACATACATGGCAGATGCACATGTGACTTGACCAATGTTTTCTACCTCACAAGCTGCAGCAAGGATGGTATATTGGCGAGACCATGCAGACGCTATGACAGTGGATGAATAGACACTATGCCAAAATCACCAGAGAGGAATGTTCCCTTCCAGCCGGGGAAAGCTTCAGCAGACAAGTACATTCAGCCTCCGATCTTTGGGTCAGCATCCTCCAAGGTAGACTCCGAGACACACAATAACACAGAATCACTGAACAGAAACTGATAGCCAAGTTTCGTACCCATGAAGACAGCCTCAACTGTGATCTTGGGTTCACACCACGCTACATGTAACCCCACCATACGTTCTGTATTTGTAAAATTCTCCTTACTGTTTTGTTTTGACACCGTCGCCTTGATAACTTGTTATGATGTCTCTGCCTTAATTAGTTTGTACACTTTGGATTACTTGTTACCTTGGTTAGACACTCTGCATGCAACTCTTAAACCTATCAAGTTATTCTAGTCATTTGATTTGTCTCCAGCACCACCTTATTTTTAATTTTTTGTATTTATCTCTCTGCCTTAATTAATCAGATTATAAATTATCCCATCACTTGTTGTTCAGCTGTTAACACTTTACTCTCTCCGGGAGACATGCTTGATCTACTGCAGAGGTTAAAACTGTTGACACTCCACTCACACCAATGTTTATGATCTTTTGAGCTCTCTGATTATAAATTCTATGCCCGAGTGTCTTCTTCTCACTTCTCCAGATGAAGGGGAAATGTTTTGAAAGCTTGTGATTTCAAATGAACTTGTTGGACTATAACCTGCTGTCAAGTGACTTCTGACTCCATCTTCAACTTGACGAATTTTCCCATCAACTGCTTGGTTGACATTGCTATCAATGCTCCAACATTGTGGCCCGCTATCATCAGAGGGGCTCCAGCAGTTCCAAAAAAGGCCCACCACCATTGCCAATAAACTATAAGTGTACAGTAAATGAATTCATACAACATCACTATATTCTGAAAACAAATGAAAAATAATGTCTAATTATGAATGAAGATTGGAAAAACATGACTTAATGTCAGAGCAAACAGCATATGTAATAACTTGTCATCAGAATATAATCATGAATTAATAGTTCCAGTGGTATTTTAGGAGATTGCAATGGTAGCAATTTTTAAGAAGTTTAGTTGATAGTTTGGCAGGATTCAGCAGTTGTGGTCTTTTTTTCACTTTAGAAGAAAAGAATGCAGGTACTCAGGAATGATAAAATCTAGTGAACAGAAAGCAGACAGACCAAGCTATAAAATCAACAACAAAGAAACAAACAGAAATGAAAATCAGATTTTTGATAATATCAGACACTTAGAGATGAACAATTGTCTCAATATAAATAATTTCCCTTTTGAACATGGTTCCATGTGATCAATTTTATATTTCAGCGAACCATCTCAAAAAATAAGCATGGATTGAAATTCTCAATTAATGGAGGGCCAAATAAAAATGACAGATTAAGTTCAGGAAACTGCACTTTGCACAATTCTAATATAACCATTGTTAACACCTTCTTATTCGTTCTGTTTTCAGTATTTTGATTTGGACTGTTCCCTCTGTTACACCTTGGTCTACTCCTTGATCAATCCCCTGAAACATCACTCCTTCTCAAAACATCTCTCAATGCAAGCATGTGAGAAGTAATACCTATCCACTTATCTCATCTCTTCTCAACACCCTGGGATTCAGATATTCCTTCTAGGTGAAACAGTGATTTACATGCACATCTTTCAATTTGGTATACTTTACTATGAACACATGAATCATGAGCAGGAGCATGCTATACAACCCTTCGCATCATAGAATCCCTACAATGTGAAAGCAGGCCATTCAACCCATCGTGTTCACACTGTCCCTCCAGAGGCCATCTCACCCAGACCCACACCCCATCCCTGCATTTCCCATGGCTAAGCCACCTAGCCTGCACATCCCTGGACACTATGGGCAATTTAGAATGGCCAAACCACCTAATCTGCACATCTTTGGACCATGGGAGGACACCCATGCAGTCACGAAGAACGTGAAAAGTCCCCGAGGGTAGAATTGAAACTGGGTCCCTCGCAATGTGATGCAGCAGTGCCAACCACTGAGCTACTTTGCCACCTGCAATTCAGCCATACCATTCAATAAGATCGTTGCTGATCTAACAGTAGTCTCAAATCTGCATTTCCACTTGCTCCTTGTAATCTTTCAACCCCTTGTTTAACTACAATCAATCTAAATTTGTCTTAAGAATTTTCAATGACTCAGCTTCTATCACATTTTAGGAAGAGTATTCCAAACACTCCTGGCTTCCCAAGAGGAAATAGTTCACACGATCTATTTGGAATGGTGTCTCTTGATTTGTAAATAGAGACCCCTAAATATAAATTGTCTCATAAGGGGAAATATTCTCTCCACTTTTACCTTTATTAAGGATTTCATCTGCTGCAATGAAGTTACCTGTCACTCTTCTAAACTCTAGTGGGAGTGAGTCTGGCCTGTCTGATCTTTCCTCATAAAACAAATTGCGCACTCTAGGTATTAATCCAGTAAATATTGTCTGAGCAGACTTCAATGCATTTACATCTTTCTTGAAATAAGGCAACCAATATTGTGCACAGTACTGCAGATGCAGTCCTATCATTGTCTTTAGTAACTGAAGCCAAATTTACAGATGACACTGAAACTGGTGGTCATTTGTTTGTAATAAAGAAGTAAAAAAATTACAAGTGATAGCGGATAGGTTAGGTGAATAGGCTAAAATTTGGCAGATGGAGTTTAATATGGATAAGTGTGAGGTTATCCATTTGATTAGAGGAATCAAAAGGCAACTTATTATCTAAATAGAGAAAAACTTTAGATGTTTTGGTGCAGAGCAATCTGGTGTCTCTTGTGCATGGATCCCAGAAAACTAGTATGCTGGCACAACAGGTAATAAGGATGGCAAATAGAATTTTGACATTTATTCCCAAAGAGATAAAGAATACATGTAGGGAAATATTGCTATAGCCGTACAAGACGTTAATGAGATTGCACCTTCAGTAGTGAGCACATTTTTATTCCCTTGTTTGAGGAAGGATGTAGTTGCTTTGGAGGCTGTTCAGAGGAGATTCACTAGATTGATTTCTGAGATGAAGAGGTTTGTCTTATGAAGACAGAGTGAGCAGTTTAGGCCCGTGCTCTTTCAATTTTAGAAGAATGAGAGGAGATATAATTGAGATATATAAGATGCTTAAGGGGATTAACAAATTTGACATAGAGAGGATGCTTCCCCATGCGGGGTAATTGAGAATCGGAGGTCACAGTTTTGGGATAAGGGACAGTAGATTAAAAATAGAGATGAGGGTCATGAACCTGTGGAATTGACTGCCCAGAGTGTGGTGGATGCAGGACATTGTGTAAATTTAAGGAAGAGATAGAGTTAGACGCATTTTCAAGCAGTAAAGGATTGAAGTGTTATGGGGAATCGCAGGAAAATGGAGTTAAGACCAAGATGTGAACAGTTACGATTGTCTTGAATGACAGGGCAGGTTTGGGATGTGGAGGGTGGCATTGCCACGTACGCTCCTTGTTCTTATGTTCTTATAACCTCCCTAATTTTGTATTCAATTCCTCTCCTCTCATGATAAATGATAACACTCTATTAGTTTCCTAAAGTACCCAGTTCTCTGCATCTCAGCTCAATAATCTCTCACTATTTAAACATTATGCATCTTTAATTTAACCTGACAAAAGGGACAATTCCACATTTTTCTATATTGTACTGTATTGGCCATATCTTTGCCCACTCATTTAACTTATTTGTATCTCATGTGTCTACTTTACAATTTACTTCTCATCTTTATGGTGTTGGCAAATTTGCAAACTATAATTTTTGTTTCTTCACCTAAGCTGTTTTTCTAAATTGCAAACATTTAAGGCCCCACACCTATTTCTGTGAGACATCATATGTTACATCTTGCAGATCTGGAGAAGCCCCATTTATATTTACACACTGCATCCTAATAGCCAACCAATCTTCTATTCATGCCAATATACTCTTGCTGACACCCTGAATTTCTGTTTAGCTAATAACATTTAATATAATCAAATGCCTCCCAAATATCTAAGCACAGAACATCCACTGACTCTTATGTATGTGTTACTTCCTGAAAGAACTATAATAGATTAATCAAACATGATTGCCCTTTAACAAAACCATGTTTACGCTGCCTGATATAATAGCTTCCAACATTTTCTGTATGAACATTATTTAAGCTAACTTGCCTATAGTTTACTGCTTTCTTGCCCTCCATTTTGATTCACCATTTTCCAAGCTAATAGCACTATCCCTGAATCAAAGCAGTTTTAGAAAAATCAAAACCAATGCATCGAACATTTCACTCACTGCTCCCTTTAAAACCCAAGGATGAAGTCCATCAGGACGCAGGCATTTGTCAGCTCACTGTTCCAACAATTTACTTGGTACCATTTCTCTGGTGATTGTGATTTGCCTGAATTCTTCCCTCCCTCCATTTCCTAACTTATTGCTGCCTTTACAATATTACTTTTATCCTTTACAGTGAACACTAATGCAAAAATACTTATTCAATTCACCTGTCATTCTCTTGTTTTCCATTATAATTTTCCAGCCTTTCTGTGGGACCATTACTCATTTTGTTTACCCTTCATTAAATGTTTATAGAAATGATTACAATTTGTTCTTATAATTCTGGCTAGATTTCTTGCTTACTAAATTTTCCCCCTCTTAATTTATTGGTCATTCTTTGTTGTTTTTACATTCTGGTCCAATCTTCTGATCTTCCACCTGTCTTTGCATATTTACATGCTTTCTTCTTTAAGTTTGCTCCTATCTTTAACATTTATAATAACTACAGATGGTATGTCTGTCCCTTGGAATTTTTGTTAATTGATAGAATGTATCTATTTGGTAGATTCTGAAATATCCCCTCAATGTCAGCCTTTTGACTGCTCTTTTTAACCAAATTTGCCAATTCGCTTAAGCCAACTCTGCTTTTGTGCCTTCATAAGTGCCCTTATTTAAATGTTTTAAAAAACACAGTCTCAGACCCATTCCTCCCTCAAACTGTGATGTGGGGGTGCCAGTGTTGCGATGAAAGCAATGAGTCTATAGTGTGGTAGGGTCATCTGTAGTGTGACATGAACCCAAGATCCTGGTTGAGGCCATCTCAGTGGGCACTAAACTTAGCTATCAGCCTCTGCTCAACAACTCTGCATTGTTGTCCGCCTTGGAGGACGTTTACCTGAAGGTTCAAGGCCGAGTGTCCTTGACCGCTGAAATGATCCCCCACTGGGAGGGAACATTCCTGTCTGGCGATTGTTGCACAGTGTCCATTCATCTGTTGTCGTAGCATCTGCATGGGTTCGCCAATATACCATGCCTTGGGGCATCCTTGCCGGCAGCGTATGAGGTAGACAATGTTGACCAAGTCACAAGTATGTGCTGTGCACAAGGTGGGTGGTATTCCCACTTGTGATGGTACTGTCCATGTCGAAGATCTGACATGTCTTGCAGAGGTTGCCATGACAGGGTTGTGTAGTGTTGTGGTCAATGCTGTCCTGAAGGCTGGGTTGTTTGCTGCGAACAATGGTTTGTTTAAGGTCTGGTGGTTGATTGAAGGCAAAAGGATAAGGTGTGGGGAAGGTCTTGGCAAAGTGCTCATCGTCAATGTGTTGAAGCCTCCCAAGAACATGGAGTAGTCTCTATGCTCCTGGGAAGTACCAGACGTTGAAAGGTACCCTGATAATAAAATGTGAGGCTGGATGAACACAGCAGGCCAAGCAGCATCTCAGGAGCACAAAAGCTGACGTTTCAGGCCTGGACCCTTCATCAGACCCTATCGTTGAAAGGTACCCTATTGGACGTATTCTGTGCCTGTCGTCTGAGGAGGCCATTACAGTTTTTTGCTGTGGCATGTTAGGAACTGGCGATCGATGAGTTGAGCATTGTATTCTGTTCCAATGACGGCGTCCTTCAACACCTTCAGGTGCCTGTCTTATTCCTCCTCATCTGAAAGGATCCTAGATATGGATAGGGCCTGTCCATAGGAGATGGCTGTTTCAATATTTTTAGAGTGGAAGCTGGAGAAGTGCAGTATCATAAGGTTATCTGTAGGCTGTGGTAGAGTGAAGTATTGAGGGGTCCATCCCTGATGGAGATGTGTGTGTGTCCACGAATGAGACTGATTCTGAAGAGTAAACCATGGTAAATATGATGGTGGGACAAAACTTTTTGATATCGTAGTGTAGCTGTTTCAGTGACTCCTCACCAAGAGTCCAAAGGAAGAAACTGTCATCAAATGTATCTGGTGTACAGAGTTGGTCGGAGATTCTGTGCAGCAAAGAACGCTCATTCAAAATGTGCATGAAAATGTTGGCATATTGGGGAGCAAATCTGGTCCTTGTGTCTGGATGAAGAACTATTTTTAAAGCAAAAGATGTTGTAGGGGAGGAAACAGATGAGTTGAAGGATGGCGTCTGGAAATTGGCAGTTAGTGGTTTTGAGTTCTGAGGCTGTTGCGGCAATGCTGTTTCATGGGGGATGCCAGTGTGGATTGCCGAAATGTCTGTTGTGCATTTGTAGAAGTTGGTTAGGGTCCCTATGGACATGCCAAATTTCCTGAACTGCCTGAGGAAGAAGAGTCATTATTATTCCTTCTTGACTGCTGCATCTACATGGGAAATCCAACTCAGGTTGTCAGTTTTCATCACTCTGACGCTCTCTACCCTCTGATACATATTTCAGTTGATGTCGATGAGGGCGTGTTCTACTCCTTTCTTTCAGAAGCCAATGATCAGCTCTTTGGTTTTACTGATGTTGAGAGGTTGTTCTCATTGCACCATGTCACCAAGCCCTCTATCTCCCTTCTGTATTTGGACACGTCATTGTTAGATTTCCGTCCTATTACAACATCGACATCAATGACCCCCTTGTAGGTGGTGTTTGTTCAGAATTTGGCAACCCTGGTGGGTATACAGGGTGTACAATAGGGGGCTCCAGTGTTGAGTATTATTCTGGAGACAGGTAGCAGTACAAGGCCCGTTGAATTTGGTGTTCGATTAGATGTCCAGTGCAAAGCAATGGCTTGGGGCCTGATCCAGGACTCCTGGTGAGTTGCTCAGCACATGGACTGAAGGCGAGGCCAAGGACCAGCACATGGACTGGAAGTGAGGCTGGCGTGGAAGGCACCTGGATCGGGGTTTTGGCAGTCAGGTATGTGGTAGTGGCTGAAGGCCCGGGTCAGGTCAGTGGCAGTCTGAGATCCCAGGTGCAAGCCCAAGGCGGCAGTGGAGATTTCCCCAATGTCTGCAATGATGACAAGACCAAAGGAGATAGAGCCAGCGCAGGCAAAGTGTGTGAAAGGGGAAGAGTTTGAGCCCTTCTAAGAAGTTTGGTCCTATATGGCTAAGAAAGACTGGAGTTTTTGAACTTATAGCTTTATTTCTTAATTTTTCAAATTAATGCTAAGAAGAACTGCAATGTTTAACTTTTAACTTTGTTCCTTTTTTCTTTCTACCTTGTTCTTAAGTTTTTATAACTCGGGGCTTATACCTAAGATGGTGCCAAGTATGGTGACATTGAAAACTTTTCACCGTACTCCTGTGTTTTTATACTTGACTACACATGACAATAAAGTCTACATCTAAAAACTCTAAATTATTGCTCATCAAAAGTTAAATGAAACAACAAACAAGTCGAGGAGGTATTGAAATTCTGCAACAATTGCTTCAGCCTCAGAGACCCAATAATATTCTTGAAACGACAAGATTAACCAAAAGAGCACACCATCTAGATGAATCTACAATGATTTCAATAATGATCTCTACAGGTTAGTGGAGAGGTGTAATTATGGTGCCTTAATGTCAGAATTCAGGAGAGTGCATGTTGTTGATTCTATGTCAGATTTATCATGGTCCAAAAAAAATGCTAATTCCACAGAAAGCCATTCAAATGCTGAGTAAAATCGAGATCTTGAAGCAGAGCAAATCAATCTTAAGAGAAGAAGAAAATATTAAAGCAAAAGCCCAATGGAATCCATTCATTTCATAAGGTACAAAGCCATACAGGATACACTCGATGAGACACTGTGGTAGATACCACAGACATAAGATACTAAATGATCTTGCCAACATCACCCAACAAAGAAACATCACAGGCACAAACAGTGCCCAAACTTTAAAAACACAATGCTCTTATCATATGAAACTAAGTTAATATCAGAATATGTTCCAAAGTAGGATACGTCAACAGAAATGCAAAACATTGAAGAATTACCTAGCAAAAGAGATAAGCAAGTCAGAACAGTCTCCAGTAGAAGATTAACCAAAGGTTTTCCTTAGTGAAATAGTCAGAGTCTTTGAGATTGACAGAAAAAGGCCCTTCAGTCCATCGAGCCCATGCTAGTCACAAACAAGCACCTAACTATTCTAATCATTTAAGGATTTCTGTTTCTACTACCCTTACAGGCAATGAGTTTCAGATTCCCACCATCCTTTGGGTGATAATAATTTCCTCAGACTGCCTCTAACCCTCCTGCACCTTTCCTTAAATCTACTTGCCTGATTATTGATCCCTCCAACAAGGGGAAAAATTCCTTCCTGTCTACCCTTTCTATGGTCCTCATAATTTTATACATCTCAGTCAGTCTCCTCTGCTTAAGGAAAACAACCCCAGCCTATCCAATCTCTCTTCATAAATAAAACCAACCAGCCCAGGCAACATCCTGGTAAATCTCCTCTGCATCCGCTCCATTGTAATCACTTCCCTCCTATAATGTGGATTCCAGAAGTGTACACATATATTGTTTAGGCTACAGCTAAAGTGTTTTTTTTAACAGTTTCAACTTAACCTCTGTATTCTTATCTCTGTGCCCTGACTAATAAAAGCACACATCCCACATGCCTTCTTAATCATTGTATCCTCAAGGGACCAATGGACATGTACACCAAGATCCCTCTGATCTTCAGCACTTCCCAGGGTCCTACTGTTCACCATATATTCTATTGCTTTGTTTGTTCTACCCAAGTGCAACACCTCATACTTATCTGGTTTGAATTCTATTTGCCACCGCTAAGGCCATCTGACCAGCCTATCTTCTTGTAATCTAAAGCTATCTTCCTCACTATTTACCACCACCCAAACTCCCCCCAGCCCCAGTTGTCATATCATTGGCAAACCTACTATCAGCTTGCCTATATTCAAATAATTAATATATAGCACAAATAGCAAGTGTCCCAACACTGATTCTTATCGAATCTCACTTGGTTAAAACACAAATACACTGTGAAACTGAAGATACTGCATTCCTTAATTAAACAACTTGAGAATCAATTTATGAAGGTGGTAGAAACGGTGGTCATTTCCCTAAGCACAAAACCAATAGATTGGTGTTGCATTATGATTAACACACCCAAGCCGAACAGTACTATATAGATTTGAGTTGACCTTATACAACTTCACAAAGTGGCACAAGAGAAATCCACCATACATGTATGGTTAATAAATGTGCAGCTGAACTATCACTTTGAATTTGGAATTGTTGTTTAAAGGGATGTTGGTGGGCAGATAATGGCAAACATGGAGGAGCTGTAACAACTGTTCATTCCTCTATAGCACAGAAATCAAACTGGAAAGGTGGCCTGGTCATGGCTAACAAAGGAAATTAAAAGTAGTATTGAGTTCAAGAGTGGGTGTGCAAATTGGCCAAGTAAAGCAGCAGAACTGAGGATTGGAAGCAGTTAAAATTTCGGCAAAGGGATGGATTAAGCGGGCGAAATTACAGTGTGAAAGTAAGCTCGTGTTAAACGTACAAACTAATTGCAAAAGCTTTTTACAGGTCTGTGAAGAGAAAATGATTAGTTAAGGTCCCTTCTGTCCTTCTAAGTTCACAAAGGAGGACATATATAACATCCCAAAAATGCTGGAGAACTGAAGATTTAGTGAGAAGGGAGAACTGAAAGAAATCAGTGTTAGTAGGGAAATGGTGTTGGGGAAATTGATGGGATTTAAGGCCAATTAATCTCCTGAGCCCAATAATCTATATCCCAGAGTGGCCACAGAAATAAGAGATGCTTCAGTGGTCATCCTTCAAGATTGCACAAACAATACAACTGTTCCTGTGGAACAAAGGGTTGTTAATGTAACCCCACTATTTTAAAAAAAGGAGAGAAGGAGAAAACACGGAATTATAGACTGGAAAACCTGACATTGGTGGAATGGAAATGCAAGAGTCTATTATAAAAGATTTAATCGAAGAACACTTCGTAAACACCGACAGTTGAAAATATTAAAGAACAGTCCTATCATACAAAAAAGAATATATATTACAACAAATGCTATTAGAGTCATAGAATTATACAGCATGGGAACTGACGCTTCTATCCAACTTGTCCATACTGACCAGATGTCCTAAACTGATCAAATCCTATTTGCCAGCATTTGGACCATATCCTTCTAAGCCCTTCCTTTTCATGTACCCATCCACCATCACCTCTTCAGCTCATTTCATATATGCACCATCCTCTGCATGAAAAAATTGCCCCTCAGGTCCCTTTTAAATCTTTCCCCTCTCACCTAAAACCTATGCATTCTAGTTTTGGACTCCCCTACCCTGGGAAAAAGATTTTGGCTGTTCACCATATCCATGCCCCTCATGATTTTATAAACCTCTGTAAGGTCACCCCTCAGCCTCCAATGATTCTGGGAAAAAAGCTCAAGTCTATTCAGCCTCTCCACAAAGCTCAAACCCTCCAATCCTGGCAACAACCTTATAAATCTTTTCTGGACCGTTTCAATTTTAACAACATTTTTCCTACAGCAGGGAGGCCAGGATTGAACATAATATTCTAAAAGTGGCCTCCCCGATGTCCTGTACAGATGCAACTTGATGTCCTAATTCCTACACTCAATGCACTGACCAATGAAGGCAAGCTCCCCAAACACCACCTTCACGCATTGTCAATCTGCAACTCTACTCTCAGGGAACTGTGCACCTGCACGCCTTGGTCTCTTTGATCAGCAATACTCCCCAGGGCCCTACCATTAACTGTATAAGTCCTGCCCTGGTTTGCCTTACCAAAACACAATACCTCGTATTTATCTAAATTACGTTCCATCTGCCACTCCTTGCCATTGGCCCATCTAATCAATCTAATCCGATTGTACTCTGAGATAACCTTCTTCACTGTCCAGGACACCAACAATTTTGATGCCATCTGCAAACTTACTAATCATACCTCTTCTATTCAGATCCAAATCCTTTTATATAAATGATGAATAGCAGTGGACCACACACTAATCCTTGCAGCGCACTGTTGGTCACAGGCCTCCAGTCTGAAAAACTACCCTCTATCCAATGCTCTGTTTCCTACCTTCAGGCCAATTCTGTATCCAATTGGCTAGCTCCCCCAGGCTCCATTTGATCCAGTATTGTTAACCAATCTACCATGTGGAACCTTGTTAAGCACCTAGCTAAAGCCCATACTAAAAATATCTATCACTCTGCCTTCATCAATCTTCATTGTCAACTTTTCAAACAATTCAATCAAGTTAATGAGACACAAATTCTCATGCACAAAGCCATGCTGGCTATCCTTAATTAGGCCTTGCCTTCCCAAATTCTGTGAGCAATCAGCTGTATCTGAGAGAGGAACAACTGGTGTGCATCAGGGATTCAAATCGAAATTTTATGAGTGTTCACCTGGCTGAAGTGGGGAGGATGTGTGGCTGCCAGATGGTGTACTCAGCCATATCTTCTGGCAGAACAACTGGGCCAATGTTCCAGATACCTAGTGTGTCTTTTCATCTTGCGAAAGGTTTTTGTATGTACTGCTGTTGCACACCATCCACCATGACTCATATGCCCACCACTCGGACACACCTTAGCATGCTTATTTGCATGGTAGATTCCTTGCCAAATGAGTTACAGACCTCAACTGGAGCATTACCCATTTCCTCTATCTGGAGGTCCACATTAGCCTGGCTGAGGAATCCTGGCCAATGAATTTTCAGGAGCTTGAAGCCAAAACCTCAGCTTGCGTGGGCCGGTGGACAGGACTGCTCGAAGTATATCTGACAGAAGCTGATCACTGGTCATTAACCAACTGGTGGCCTTCATGCTGTGGTACCAGCTGTTCCCTTTGACCCCTCCTCTTGATTTTGTCACAAAAATCCAGAGGATGTTGGTTCATTTCTTCTGAGATAAGAAAATGCAATGGACAGAGGGTCTGAGTCTTCCCAGTTGAGGAAGGCAGTCAGTTGCCAGTGTGCTTTTGCATCCAGGGGGCAAGCTTCTGCCTTTGGACCCTGCAGCAATACCTTTATGTTGAGACTCCTCCCTGATGGTATGCCCTGGCAACTATTTCTTTCGCCGAGTGCGTGGCCACAATTACAACATACAGCTCTGGCTCATAGACTGCGAGGGTATTCGGGTGTCCCACGGTACACTGCCTGTCTTTTACCAATACCTGAGCAATGACCGGAACATGGTCTACTTGCACCAGGTGTTCCTGTCATCAGGACCAATGGCTATCGTCAGAGAGTTTCTGCTCAGGAATCCGTTGCAGATTTAAGTGGCTGGTGAAAGGGACGGGCATGGCTGTGGGGTTGATGAGACTTAGGGACATGCTGAATGGTGGAGGCCTGGGCTGGATGTTGCTGCATGAATTGGTGGGCAGAACAGCAGTAGATGTCCAGCTCACAGCCAACAATATCCGTCACCTGAATACAATGATGCTTGGGGATCTGACATTGTCCACCAGTTGGAGGATGCTGAGGTGTGCTGTGGAATCCTGTCTGGTGTAACTCTGCTCGAACAGAATTTCACATTGGTCCCAAGGTCCCGAACCTTCTTGAGGAGCACTCATCCAACAAGCAGAGTCGCCTCATGGATAAACCTAGTGTGTCTTTTCATCTTGCGAAAGGTTTTTGTATGTACTGCTGTTGCACACCATCCACCATGACTCATATGCCCACCACTCGGATACACCTTAGCATGCTTATTTGCTTATTTACTTGCTATTGTTATTTACAAGTCCCACATGCTCCAGAGATGTGTTAAAGCATCTCTGAGCAGGCTGATTTTTAAAAAAGCAGACATGGAGGGTGCAGGGAAAGGGAGTCTGTGATGCAGTGGCAGAATCCCTATGTCTCAGCCAGGAAGCCTAGGTTCAAGTCCAACCTGCTCTATGGGTGTGTAATAACATCTCTGAATGGGTTGATTTGAAAATACCTGCACAGCAAGACACTAAATGGAATGTCATTATACAAAGCAGACCTACTCCCAACCCAACTGTTTATTTTCCGGTGCTGTGGAGTCCGTGGACCATATGCATATTGGTGGTGGGCAAATACACCCGCTTTTTAGTTATTTGAAAAATCTTTTGTTGCATTTTTGTTGCACTTCGGCCCCATACTCCTGATCTTGGGGCATCCAGTGTGGAAGGGTATGGACAAGTCAGAGGGCCTCCTTGTGGATCTGCTCCTCGGCCTGGCCAAGTTGGCTATTTACAGGTTCAAGCAGCAGACTGTAATATCGGCTGGCTGTCCGTCCCTCTTCTGTGGCTACATTTCATGCTTGGGGTCCTTGGAGAAGCAGCACGCGGTGTTCACCAATACTCTCGATGTCTTGAGACAGAGAGGTGGCACTGCAGCAGGTACAGTGCTTTATCTCCTCTTCCAACCTCACTTTGATTTGGCCTCTTCTTGTTCTTCTTCACTTTTGATGATTTGCAAAGTCAGAGGATCTCCTTGTACCTTACAATGTTACAATGTTTGGCTCTAATGCAAAAGTACAACCTAAAAAGTTGGACCAGAAATAGACCATTTGGCTCCTTGACCCTGCATCACTCCACAAAAAGATCATAGCTGAACTGTTTGTTTTAAATTCCACATTCTCTTCTACCCCCAGTAACCTATGGTTCCCTTCCCTAACAGAATTTCATAGAATCCCTACAGTGTGGAAGCAGCCCATTCAGCCCATTGAGTCCACATCAACCCTCTGAAGGGCATCCTGCCCAGACCTATCTTCTACCCTAGACACTATGGGCAATTCAGCATGGCCAATCCACCCAATCTGCACACCGGAGCACCTGGAGGAAACCCATTCAGACACATTGAGAATGTGCAAACTCCATGCAGACAGTCACCCAAGGCTGGAATCGAACCCAGGTCCCTGGCACTGTGAGGCATCAGTGCTAATCACTGAGCCACAATGGTGCTTATCCACCTCGGTCCTAAAAATATTTAATAAGCCCTCCTCTATTGTCTTTTGAGACAGAGTTCCAAATTGCACAATCCCCAGAGAGGAAAAATGCTCCTCCTCTCTGTCTCGAAAGGATACTCGATTTTAGAACAGTGTCCCTACTGTTCAGGACCGTGTACAGTTTAACCAAGTCACCTCTCACTCTTCTAAACTTCTCTAATTTTCACAATGAGAAGCATCAATAAAATCTGTACACAAGCAGTGCTAGAAAATTGCAGCTGTTCAGCATGTTTCAGAAACTTGCTTCTTCCACCTGTTAATGATTAAAACTATGCTTTTGACCAGGCAATACATCAATCTGTAAGTTTAAAATGTCGTTCAGGAGGTCCCCAAATGAAGATGAAAATCTTATTACAGATGAACAGACGTGGGAAATGAACAAAATATATTCAGAAATGTAAGTCCACTAAAAGAATCACTTCCATTGGGTATACCTGCTTGATATGCCATGCATCAGATCACACAAAAAGATCTGTATATGAATGATTCCAAGCATTTCTTGCATACATGCCATTGGGCTTGCCTGTGGTCCATGAGATTCTTTATCATGTGGTGTCTAGTCATGAGCCTCTTTGACATCCTCATCGTAACAGCTGGCATTGCAATGCAAGGAGAAGCATGTTTCAACACCATCCTGCCTGCAGCATGAGGTTTTGCAGCCAAGGGCAAACCATCATGATACAAAGATCTTTGCTGGAACATAATTGAAGGCCTGCCCCGGATCAATCAAGGCAATTAGATTGCATTTGGAGGAGACCTGTTGCCTAATGGTTGCTTGGGTTGTGTCATGGCAAGTGTAGTGCCTTTCCTCTGCATTTGTGCATGAATTCCCCACAGGTGGTAACAACCATGTCCTCAGTGTTTAGCCCTTGTCTCCTAGTGTCCATACATGCAGTTGCATAGTGAGGCAAAACACTGCAGCACCTGGGGCCATGAATAATTGCTTTAGATTCCCTACAGTGTGGAAACAGGCCCTTTGACCCAACAAGTCCACACCGCCCCTTGAAGCATCCCACCCAGACCCATCCCCCTATAACCCACACACCCCTGAACACTAGGGGCAATTTAGCATGGCCAATCCACCTAGCCTGCACATCTTTAGACTGTGGGAGGAAACTGGAGCACCCGAAGGAAACCCACACAGGCATGGGGAGAATGTGCAAACTCCACACAGACAGTCGCCTGAGGCGGGAATCGAACCCGGGTCCCTGGCGCTGTGAGGCTACATTGCTAACCACTGAGCCACCGTGCTCCCCTAAAGTTAGCACCTCCATTTCCTACCTACTAACCTCATCCCACCTCCTTGACCTGTCCATCTTCCCTGGACTAACCTATCCCCACCCTACCTCCCCTATACTCTACTCTCCACCTATCTTCTTTTCTCTCCATCTTCGGTCCGCCTCCCCCTCTCCCTATTTATTCCAGAACCCTCACCCCATCCCCCCCTCTGATGAAGGGTCTAGGCCCGAAACGTCAACTTTTGTGCTCCTGAGATGCTGCTTGGCCTGCTGTGTTCATCCAGCTTCACACTTTATTATCTTGGATTCTCCAGCATCTGCAGTTCCCTTTATAACTGTCCTCACTGTCCACTACACTACCAATTTTGGTGTCATCTGCAAACTTGCTAACTGAACCTCCTATATTCACATCTAAATCAAAATCATTCATATAAATGACAAAAAGCAGTGGACAAAGCACCCATCCTTGCGGCACACCACTGGCCACAGGCCTCAACCCAAAAAGCAACTCTCCACAACCACCTTCTACCTCCTACCTTTGAGCCAATTTAGTATCCAAATGGCAGCTCTCTCCACATCCGATGTGCTGCAACCTTATGAAGGTTTTGTGAAGGGAAGGTCGTGCCTCACAAACCTTATTGAGTTCTTTGAGAAGGTGACCAAACAGGTAGATGAGAGTAAACCGGTTGATGTGGTGTGTATGGATTTCAGCAAGGCGTTCGATAAGGTTCCCCACAATAGGATATTGTACAAAATGCGGAGGAATGGAATTGTGGGAGATATAGCAGTTTGGATCAGAAATTGGCTTGCTGAAAGAAGACAGAGAGTGGTAGTTGATGGGAAATGTTCATCCTGGAGACCAGTTACTAGTGGTGTACCCCAAGGGTCGGTGTTGGGTCCACTGTTGTTTGTCATTTTTATAAACGACCTGGATGACGGCATACAAGGATGGGTTAGTAAATTTGCAGACGACACTTCAGGTCGATGGAGTTGTGGATAGTGACGAAGGATGCTGTAGGTTGCAGAGAGACATAGATAAGCTGCAGAGCTGGGCTGAGAGATGGCAAATGGAGTTTAATGCAGACAAGTGTGAGGTGATGCACTTTGGTAGGAGTAACCAGAAGGCAAAGTACAGGGCTAATGGTAAGATTCTTAGTAGTGCAGATGAGCAGAGAGATGGCGGTGTCGATGTACACAGATCCTTGAAAGTTGCCACCCAGGTTGACAGGGCTGTTAAGAAGGCATACAGTGTTTTAGCTTTTATTAATAGAGGGATCAAGTTCCAGAACCAAGAGGTTATGGTGAAGCTGTACAAAACTCTGGTGCGGCCGCACTTGGAGTATTGTGTACAGTTCTGGTCACCGCATTATAAGAAGGATGTGGAAGCTTTGGAAAGGGTGCAGAGGAGATTTACTAGGATGTTGCCTGGTATGGAGGGAAAGTCTTACGAGGAAAGGCTGAGGGACTTGAGGCTGTTTTCATTAGAGAGAAGAAGGTTGAGAGGTGACTTAATTGAAACATATAAAATAATCAGAGGGTTAGATAGGGTGGATAGGGAGAGCCTTTTTCCTAGGATGGTGACGGCAAGCACGAGGGGGCATAGCTTTAAATTGAGGGGTGAAAGATATCAGACAGATGTCAGAGGTGGTTTCTTTACTCAGAGAGTAGTAAGGGAATGGAACGCTTTGCCTGCAACGGTAGTAGATTCGCCAACTTTAGGTACATTTAAGTCGTCATTGGATAAGCATATGGACGTACATGCAATAGTGTAGGTTAGATGGGCTTAAGATCGGTATGACAGGTTGGCACAACATCGAGGGCCGAAGGGCCTGTACTGTGCTGTAATGTTCTAACTTTAAGCGTAACTTTAAGCTTGTCAGGTCTGCAATAATATTATTGAATTAATTTCATCTTCATAAGTTACTTTTATTCCTACTTAACCTTAATTTGGTTTATATTTTATCTAATAACTTAACCATCCCAGATAAAGCATCCCATTGCCTGGCACTCCTGCCAACCTCATCCTTCACTCTCTCTGCCACTGCAGTAGCAGTAGTGTCAAGATGTTGCAGCAACTCACCTACCAAGGCTCTTCAACTGTACTTTCCAAACCCATGAACTCTACTTCCTGTAAAGATAACAGCAACTGCTGCACGGAAGCACCATCACCTGCAAGTTCCCCATCAAGCCACACTTGGACCAAAATTGTGTTCCTACATTGTCGCTGTGTCATGATCCTGGAACTCCCTTACTGACAACAATCGGGCTGTACCTACACCACATGAATTGTAGCAGTTCAAGAAGGCTAACTCACTACCATATTCTAAGGGACAGTTATATGTTGGCAATAGCAGGCAGTAATGCCTACATCTTAGAGTAGGATTAAAAACAGAACAGATGCGCCATTATTTAATTGAATAATGGAGCAGTTTTGAGGCACTGAAATGTCTGTTCTTGCTCCTATGCTCCTAGGCAGGAATATTAACTGTGGTACCACCTAAAATTAAATAGTCTGCCACCTATCATAGTTTAGGCTCATTCACGAAGAATGATTAGTTGAGAGAATGATATCCAACAAAAATTGACATCTTCATATAAATTGAAGAAAAGCAAATGACATTTATATTGTACTTTAACATTGCAACATGCTTACAGCCAATAGATTAGTTCTTTTAAAATTTCACCACTAGTATTTTGTAAGCAATCACTGTAGCTAATTTATACATAGCACAAATAACAGTGACATAATAGCAGTAATCTATTTTAGATCTTGGCAAAAGAGAAACTGCTCCTCTAGGGTCCATAGGGAAAAATAAAGACAAAAAGATTTAGACTTATTTCTTCATACCAAATATTTGACCTGGTGGGAAATTCAGTGCCATTCCAAATAAAAATTGCAGTTCAGTTAACATTATTGTGACCCAGTATGCACATGAATACCTTTTAAAGTAGGAGATACATCACATTTTATTGTGTTTTCATTTTATTAAAATAACCATGGTTTTTACCTCTCTGAACCTGCCCCACTTGCTACTGTTATGTTGCAGTTTTGACATCCTACTTTCTCATCTTACTCCGAAATGTTTATCCACTGAAGTCCAAGATTATTCCACCATCTACTTTTCAAATATTTATTTCCTGGGACATTGCAAGTGAAGTCTATTTCTCTTCTTCAGTCTTCTTTCTCCTACAATCTACAGCTTTTAACAAAAAAGCCAAGGTTGACATCACCTAATCAGTACTTTCAGTTCTACTGCTCCTTTCACCTTTGGAGATATACTGTACTTTGGACCCTAATCTCTCACCTATGTTTCTAAAGATTTTTTTAAAGTCCTGAAGGTTAACAAAAATATATCAAAAGACCCATGCTGAGCTAAAGTCCTTGCTAATTACATCCGTCAATCTAATTCTACTGCAGACAATGTTTTAGGACTTAGCAATTCAGGGGAATGTATGCAGCTAATGTAGTCTTGGTAGCTTTGCACAGTTTCATGTTACTTTCACTTAACCTTTAATCTTGCTTACTGGCTCCTGTAATGATTTCAGTGAAACCTTATATTGGTGAGTTAAACAAACATTGTGTCCTAACTTAATATATTTGGTTTTGTGACAGAAATATTCAGTTTTTCTCACAAGAAAGGAAGGAAAAGTGCTGGAGAAACTCAGCAAGCCTGTCAGAATCTGAAGAAAGAGAAACAGAGATAATGTTTCTAGTCCAGTAACCTCTGAACCAGCTCTGCTGAAGGGTCATAGGACCTGAAATATGAACTCTGTTCCTCTCTATACAGATGCTGCCAGAAATGTTGATTTTTTTCTATAGAATGAGCTGCCAGAGGAAGTGGTGGAAGCTAGTGAAATAACAATATTTAAAAGACATCTGGATGGGTACATGAATAGGAAGGGTTTAGAGGGATATGGGCCAAATGTTGGCAAATGGGACTAGATTGTTTTAGGATATCTGGTCGGCATGGATGAATTGAACCGTAGGGTCTATTTCTGAGCTGTATAACTTTATGACTCTATAATTTTCTGTCTTTGTTTGAGAAGGCACTGCCTTCTTTAATTAATGATGTAATCTAATTACTTCAGCTTATCTGCCATCTTTTATGCATTAGAAATAAAATTGAGATTATGAGCATTGACCATAATTGAGATGCATATTAAACAGAAGCTTGTGGTTCTCACAAACACAATTAAAAGAGGAAGGCAATTAAAAGATACACTGCTTCTTTAGAAGCTTAGTATCTGACTGTGAGGTTCTACATTTGTGTACATGGAAGGGTTAGAACTAGTGATACTTAAATTATGGATATGCACTAAATGTGCCAACACAAGTTGAGGCTTTGCATTTGATAGTAAGTAAATATGTAATATCATGCTAAATCTTAATTACTGGCAAATGACCTTTCTGGCATTGAAAATTTACTTTTAAATTTGGAGACTTATTTCTTCAGGTTTTTATTATTGCTGGAGATGTGAAAGTGGTATTTTTGAGAAAGCAGTAGTGAAAGATAAAATTTGAGCCAATTTTCACATATGTTTTTAAGGTGTGTAATAAAGAAGTAAAAATTCACACAGGATGTTGGCCACACTCTTTGGAGTGGCTTATTCGTCTTGGTCCTCACCTTCACCTGTGACTCCACATAGTTGCTAGTAGCAACCGCAACCTGGTAAACCAATTTGGCAGGCTGCCCTAACCAAGTGAGGGTAACTGTCAGATTTCTTGCCCTTGGTAATTAGGGATCTGTTCATCCTGGCGTGCAAGGAGTTTTTTTGAGTGGGGGCATATAGTAGAGGTGTCATGAGGACCAATTATATAGTTTACTTCAGGGTTTTTAATCTGTTTAACATGTCCAACTAACTATGTAGTAAAGTGTGTCTGAACTCTCCAAAGTCTAGATCAGAGTTAGAAATTTTTGTAGTGTCACAGAGAGAAGAGAATTGCTCAATGGAACATTTCAGACCATTCCCACTCAGCATAGTCTGCCTGGGCTTTTGCAGGGTTCCAGTATGCACATTGGGTCTCAAGTAGAGTTCTAGATGATCCAGAAACTGGGAGACATGGAACTTTGTTTTGTTCGAGAGATCATAAGCTGAAAAGATTTAGGAGCAGAATTAGGCCATTTGGCTCATCAAACCTGTTCACCATTTGATCAAAGCTGATTTGCTTCTCAACCCTATTCTTCTGCCTTCTCCCAATAGCACTTGATGCCCTTTAGCAATCAAAAACCTATCTATCTTTGTCTTAATGTCACTCAATGACTTGGCCTGCACAGCCTTCTGGTATAATGAGTTCTACAGATTTACCACGCTCTAACTAAAGAAATTCCTCCTCATCTCAGTTCTAAAGGATTGTCCCTTCACTCTGAGGTTGTACCCTTGTGTTCTAGCCTCTCCCACTAGTGGAAACATCTTCTCCATGTTCACTTTAACCAGGCTTCTCAGTATCTTGTAAGTTTCAATGAAATCTCCCTCATTCTTCTAAACCACATATACAGACCATGGGTACTCAAATGACAAGCCCTTCATTTCTAGATCATTCTTGTGAACCTTCTCTGGAACCCCTCCAAGACCAGCACATCTTTCCTTAGTTACGGGGCCAAACTTATTCACAATATTCCACAGCCTTTTGCAGCCTGACGAGTACATCCTTTCTCTCTCAAAATGTACACTTACATTGAATTTGTCTTCTGTATTGCCAACTGAACCTATGTTAACCTTAAGAGAATCCTGAATTAGGACTCCCAAGTCACTTTGTGCTTAGTCTATGCCTCTATTCTTCCTACCAAAAGTGCATAACCTCACACTTTCCCACAGTGTATTCTATCTGCAACTCCTAGCCTGTTGAAGTCCTTCTGCAGCCTGTCTGCCTCCTCAATACTATCTGTCCCTCCATCTACCTTTGTGTCATCTGTAAACTTAGCAACAATGCATCCTCCTGCGTAGAAACTTGTCAAAAGCCTTTTTGAAATCCAAATTCTTCATGTCCATTGAACATAAGAACATAAGAAATAGGAGCAGGAGTAAGGCCATCTGGCCTGCCGAGGCTGCTCAGACATTCAATAAGATCATGGCTGATCTTTTTGTGGATTCCACTTACCTGCTCACTCACCATAACCCTTAATTCTTCTACTGTTCAAAAACCTTTGCCTTAAAAACAATGTAGCCTCAACAGTTTTACTGGGCAGAGAATTCCACAGATTTACAACCTTTTGGGTGAAGAAGCTCTTCCTCACCCATGTGTTAAATCTGCTTCCCCATATTTCGTGACTATGCTCCCTGGTTCTAGTTTCACCCACCAGTGGAAACCAACTCCCTGCTTCCATCTTATCTATTCCCTTCATTATTTTATATGTTTGTATAAGATCCCCCCTCATTCTTCTCAATTCGAATCAGTATAGTCCCAGTCTACTCAATCTCACCTCATAAGCCAAACCTCTTAACTCCGGAATCAATCCAGTGACCCTCCTCTGCACCCACTCCAGTGTCAGTACATTCTTTCTCAAGTAAGGAGATCAAAACTGTACACAGTACTCCAGTTGGGGTCTTACCAGCATTCTATACAGCTGCAGCACAAACTCCCTATTTTTAAATTCCATTCCTCCGGCTACGAAGGACAATATTCCATTTGCCATCATAATTTCCTGCTGTACCTGCAAACCAGCTTTTTGTGATTCATGCATATGGACACACAGGTCCCTCTGCACAGCAGCATACTGCAATTTTTCACCATTTGAATAATTTGCTGATATTCCTACCATAATGGGTGACCTCATATTTAGCAACCCTATACTGCATCTGCAAGACCTTTGCCTGCTCACTTAACCTACCTATATCCCTCTATGGAGTTTCAATGTCCTCTGCACACTTTGCTTTACTACTCATCTTAGAGTCATCTTTGACACATTATACTTGGTCCCCAACTCTAAATTATCCATGTAAATTGTAAATAATTGCGACTCTAATACTGATTCCTGAGGCACACCTCTAGCCTCTGATCTCTAATCAGAAAAATACCTATTTTTTCCCACTCTTTGCTTTCTCTAGGTTAACCAATCTTCTATCCATGCTATTTTATTACCTGTAATGCCACGCACCTTTATCTTCTGCAGCAGCCTTTTGTGCAGCACCTTGTCAAACACTTTCTGGAAATCCAGATACACCACATCCACCGTATCCCTGTTGTCCACCGCACTCATAATGTCCTCAAAGAATTCCAGTAATTTAGTTAAACATGACCTGCCTTTCATGAACCCATGCTGCGTCTACTCAATGGTACAATTTCTATCCAGATATCTTGCTATTTCTTCCTTGACTATAGATTCAAGTTTTGTCCCCACTACAAAGTTAAGCTAAAGGACCTATAGTTACCTGCTTTTTGTCTACCTCCTTTTTTAAACAGTAGCATCACATTTGCGGTTTTCCAGTCTACCAGAACCATCCCAGACCTCTGCAAACTTTGGTAAATTACTATAAGGACATTTGCTATTTCCTTGTCATCTCTTTCCGTACCATAGGATGCATTCCACCAGGGCCAGGACACTTGTCTACCTCTAGCCCCATTAGCTTGCCCCACGGTCCCTTTTTTTACTGATAATAATCATTTCTGGGTTCTCACCTGCCAAACCACCTTATCATCAATTATCAACGTTACTTGTGTCCTACACTGTGAAGACAGACACAAAATACCTGTTTAATGCCTCGGCCACTTCCTCATTTCCCATCATTAAATCTCCCTTCTCATCCTCGAACCTTAGTCACTTTTTTTAAACCTTAGTTTACCTTAGTCATTTCATGTATTTGTAGCAACTTTTCCTGCCTGTTTTTATGCTCTGAACTAGTTTACTCGCATAATCTATCTTATCCTTCTTTATAGCTTTCTTCGTGCCTTTCTGTTGACCTTTAAAAATTTACCAATCCTCTAGGTCACCCACTAATCTTTGCCACTTTGTATGCATAAGCTTCCAATTTTACACCCTCGTTTATCACAGGGGAGCATGTAATACACAGTAGCTCACCTCTTACACCCAAAGCACTCAGAAGAAATTTGTTCTCTTCTCCAGGCAGCAAAGGTGATGACATTCCACAGTATCTTCGATGCTTGACAGAGAGAGAGAACCCATGTGTTCCAGAACATTTGGAAAATCTGTTAAGGAGCCGAAAACGTTTTAATCCTGCACTATTTGTGAGGTTGCAGACTTCATATGATCCACACGCTTTTTCAGGATAATCACACAGACCCAAATGTTATATGTCACTGGACCTGACATTGCATTGATCAAGCCTCTTAGTCACGCAGGGCCATTCCCTTGGCTCATAGAGCAAAATTCATTCCCTGAAGTAAACTGTCTCTCTTGCTTAGCAGAGCCTTGTGTCCAGCATTGGCATTCCTAATGCTGTTTCACTCTTTCCCCCGCCTCGTTCAGGAAGATCAGTTTTAACCTGGTGTGGAAGCTTCTTCCCATTAGCAACTCTGTTGGAGTTATCCCTCTAGTTGCATGGGGAGTGGTCCTATAATCAAATAGGAACTAGGATAGTTTGGTATTGCGTGAAACTGTAAGCTGTTTCTTTAAGCCTGCCTTCAAAGATTGGACTGCTATTTTTTGCCAGACCAGTGGATGATGTATGGCAAGGAACTGTCCAAACATGCTGAATGCCATTCAACTTTAGGAAATGCTCAAATTCCCTGCTGGTAAATAATAGCCCATTATCTGTAACCAACACTTCCAGGAGTCCATTTATTGCAAAGATGTGCACAGTTTTTTTTTGACGTGTTTGATGAATGAACTCTATGCATGACCAGCCATTTTGAGTGGATATCCACAAAGACAAAAAAAGAAAAAACATGTCTGGCACAAAATCTTGGGCCAAAGGGCCCGTTCCTCTGCTGAACTGTTCTATGTTTCGTGTTTATTTCCTTAGTTATCCATGGCTGATTACACATTTTCCTAGAGTCCTTTTCATTGATAATATACCTTTGCTGAGCACCATGTAAAGTCGCTTTGGAAGTCCTCCACCATTCTTTAATTGTCCACCATGTAGTCTTTGCTCCTAGTCTGCCTCAGCCAACTCCTCCCTCATGTCTTGTAGTTTAGAATTGGATTAAACACTGACATTGGATTTTACCTTCTCACTCTTTAACAGTATTTTAAATTCAACTATACAGTGATTGCTCTTTCCAAGAGGATCCCTAACTACAAGATCATTAAATATTCCTCCTTTTTCAGATTAGATTACTACCTTTAAGATCCTGGCTTTCCTTTGCTCTCCTTTGTCTAACTTGTTTGTTACCTCCTCAGAGAATTCTAACAGATTTGACAGACGTAATCTCCCCTTAAAGTAGCCAAAGAAGATGTCGTAATATTCTGATCAATTAAACTTTAGATCTGATAACCTCCCAAATACAGTAACTTCTCACTTCCTATTTCTCCCTCGCTCTGCAATCTCTTTTGGTTCATAAGCTGTAGAAGATGCCACCTTACACTACTACTTATCTTCTCTATTCATCACAATAAAGCATTGAGTACAGATTTCTGGAGGTGATTCACCACCAGGATGGCACATTAGTTAGCACTGCTGCTTCACAGCACCAGGGACCCAGATTTGATTCCAGACTTGGGTTAGTTGCATGGGGTCCAGACTGTCTGTATGGCGTTTGCATGTGGGTATCTGCTGGGTGGTCTGGTTTCCTTCCACAGTACAAAGATGAACAGGTTAGTTGGATTAGCTATGGTGAATGTGAAGTACAGGATCTGGGTGGGATGCTATTTGGAGGGTCAGTGCCGAATCAATGAGCTGAACGGTCTCCATTTGCACGGTAGGGGTTCTATGATTCAATTAAGGAAGAACAAAAAAACAAGAAAGTTAAGCGGAAAAAGAAAGAAAATAACAGAAATGCAATACTGGTTGCCTATATTCATACCAAGGATGCCTTTATCATTGCAAAGTTAAAGTTTGTTTCACAAATGGACCAATATCAGAACATAGCTATTGTTTAAAGCGACGCACTCCCCTTAATTTTCCCTCCTGCTGCCAACAATGTCTCAGACATAAAGCAGTCTTGCAAACAAAATAATTATTCCTAGTGGTTGCTTCATTGGTTCCAGTCAACTCACATTTTCCCTTCAACACCAGTTAAGTCGATATAAAGCTTTCTGTCCACTAATCAAAACTGGGTGAGTCAGGAAAATGATACTAACGAATAAAGGGCATGTCTCCTACTAAAAAACAGAACTTTGACAACATAACAATTTTCTCAGACTCTCAGTTTAGGGGCAGCATGGTGGCTCAGTGGTTAGCACTAGACCCTCACAGCACCAGAGATCTGGGTTCAATTTGAGCCTCCGGTGACTGTCTGTGTGGAGTTTGCATATTCTCCTCGTGTCTGCATAGGTTTCCTCTGGGTGCTCCGGTTTCCTCCCACAGTCCAAAGATGCGCAGGCTGGGTGGATTGGCCATGCTAAATTGCCCATAGTGCTCAGGGGTGTGTGGGTTATAGGGGGATGGGACTGGGTGGGATGCTTCAAGGGGCAGCGTGGACTTGTTGGGCCAAAGGGCCTGTTCCCATTCTTGGGAATCTAATCATATGTAAATATGAAGTTTTACTTTACCTTTTCCAACTATTCAGACATAGAGCAACTCATTTGGCTTCAAAATAGATACAAATTGATGGATCTGACTGCTGTGTGTTGGATAACAAGGGTCTAAGCCCAAAACATCAGCTTTCCTGCTCCTCTGATGCTGCTTGGCCTGCTGTGTTCATCCAGCTCTATACCTTGTTATCTCAGATTCTCCAGCATCTGCAGTTCCTACTATCTCTGCTGCATGTAGGGGTAGTTTTTGACCATTATGGCTAGGCAGCTTGTTAGGTACTGAATGAAATTGTCAATGGATGAAAGGTAGCATGGTTTTGAGTGGAGTCCTGACTTACATATCTTCCTTCATGATCGTTCCTCACATGGAACATAGCACATTACTGCTACCACTCTGCTGATGCATACTTTTGTACAGTTTACTTTGGATCTTTGAGACCAAGGCCAGTTACCTGTCACCATATTTAAAGTGACAGGTGCATTGGCATCTGCACAGCCATGATTCATGTGTGTATGGTATCATTTAATGGCTGTGTCTGATGTTTCTCTGAGTTAGCTTTTCTATTGTGTAAGAAGATATTGCCAAAATGCCCCATGACAAAACGCAATGTAGACCTGACAATCATAGGTCCATTCTGTCTGTGATCAAGATAAATGGGCTTGGAAAGCCTGCCAGTATATCACATATTCTCTGAAGCTTCTCAATGATTCTCTTTTTCTTCAACTGACTCTGTTTTATAGCACTGATGTCTATCTCAGCAAACCTTGAAGAGGGCTTTGCACTTTAGCGTAAACTTTTTATAACTATTTCTTCTATGACCATCTGTTCTTGTATACCTGTGAGGGGTGAGACACCAAGTGAAGCCTCAATTATCTACATAACTGCCATATGGTAAGACCGGTAATGTATCTCCTCTATAGCTTTTCTAGCATGATCACATCCTTCCTGTAATGTGATGACCCGAATATATGCAATACAATATAAGTCCCGTAATGGTGCTTGCGCACATAGAGGGAATTAACTCCTCTGAGGATTTATATTTCGCGAGGTTTGCGTACTCTTGCTGTATGCATGAAGCTCCAGGTGACAAAACCAGCAATTACTTATATTTATGTAACAACTCTAACACAATAAATGTGACAAGGCATTTCACAAGAGCAAATTAAAGCACAGTATGCCACTGAGTCACATGGGTCAATGAGCAAAAGCTTGGTTAATGTGGTTAGGAGATGTAAAGTTAGAAGGTGAATACGGAGGCAGAATGGTGTTGCAAGGTTATCCCAGAGTTTGGCGTCTAATCAACTAAAGGCATAGCCACCAAAGGTAGAGCAATTAAAATTGGAGATGCAGATCAGGTCAGAATTAGAAAATTACAGAATTACCTTAGTATTTTGGGGTGGAATGCAATTGCAAACATAGGGAGTGGTGAGGAAATGAAGGGATTTGAAAAGAAGTTTGAGAATTTTAAAATGAAGTCATTGCTTGATGTGAAGTCAGTGTATTTCAACAAGTTTTTGATGATCTCAAGTTCATGGAAGGTAGAAAGTGGGAGACCAGTTTGAAGTGCTTTGGAATAGCAAAGTTGAGACTTGGATATGGAGAGAGAAGATGAGTTAATCTGACAAGTATATTGCAATTTATTACCATAAAAATAAAAGATTTTACTTGCTTAAACCAATAGAGGTAAGTTTTTTTATGATATATGGGTCGCTAATACTTAATTTTTCGACGAGGAAGCTGGCAAGTCCCCATCTCTGAAGTGTAGAATATAAGAGGTGGGAGGTTATGTGAGAAGTATATAAAATCCCATTAGCTTCTCAGCTAGTCTATTATATATACAGTCAGGTCATCACATTACAGGGAGGATGCAATCATGCGAGAAAGGCTACAGGGAAGACTTCGGAGGATACTGCCTGTGAGAGCGGACAATTTGAAGAAAGATTACATAGGCTGTTTTCTGTAGAATAGGGAAGACTGAGCGGAGTTTCAACTGAGGTGCGTCAAGGCCCTAGATGTTTTTGACAAGATCGTTCTACATCCCTTAGCATAGAGATCAACATCAGGAAGCATTGATTTAAAGTAATTTGCAGAATATTTTGGTGGAACTGAGAATAAATGATTTAACCCTGATTGTGGAAAGTTTTGAAGCTCATTTCCTGAACATTTGGTCGAAACAGAAACTCTGAATGTATTTAAAACAAAATACTTGGACATTTGTTCCTGCACAGGATTACAGATCAAGAGCTGGAAAATGGGATTATGTTGGATTATCTTTTAGGTTTGGCACTGAAGATCCTTGTTACGTCCTATCAATTTTCGATGCTTCTAAGCTCCCAGCCCTAAGATGCCACTGACCTCCAGTGCTTCTCCCCTGTAGTTGTTAGCTGCGAGATCCAATTTCATAAAGTTTCTGTTATTTTCTTGTGTAATGGAGGAAAAAATATATCATTTGATGATTGTAATGTCACTGGTTCACTTGATGCACCACAGTTGGTGAGAGTGAATGTCAGAGGATAACTTGAATTTACATGAGGATGTGCATGCATGATGGATAGACGAATGGATGTGCCTCTGATGAAGTATACAGAAAGCAAAGAAAGGTTAATGGGTGTGAGGAGTGATGCAGTGGAGTAAGCCAGACAAGGTAGAATGAGGAATTGATGATAGCCGGATGTAGATGAATTTGCAACTATACTCACTTTCCTGACTTGTTTATGTCTTTAATGCTTCTCTGTAATGAATGCATGAGTTTGGCACAATGTTCCCGCTGTTCAATTCCTCAGGTACTTTTAGCTTTCTGGCAGCAGAAGGTTTATTCTTCTCTTTGCTGGTTCCTTGCAGCCTCCGGCAGTACATTAAATAAGGAATTACTGAAGTGGAGTACAGATTCAGAGTCTCTTGAATGCATTATCATGTCTTGTTTCCTTTTGTTTCCAACTGAAAAATTTCTACATTCCAACTTTGGACTGGGGCTTTAAGTGCAGGAGTTGCTATCCTGTTATGTTGGTCTTCATCATGCCCATTGACACCAAACCCAAAAGTAAAATGAAATTCAGCCAAATGCATTAAAATGCTATGGATAGATACATTGAATTTACTACCAGATTTCTCATGCTTTACCAGACCCTCATTTCCAAAACATCTCCGAGTTAATGTCAGGAGTTTACCTACACACCGACGGAAGATCAGCCATAGAGGTGAACCGCTGAAATAGATGTAACACAAATAAAATCATACACATGGAACGGCAGAGGTGGTGGCCTAGTGGTATTATTGCTGGATTGTTAATCCACAGACCCAAGTAATGTTATGGGGACCGGGGTTCAAATCCCACTATGGCAGATGGCGGAATTTGAATTCAAAAAAAAACCTGTAATTAAGAATCTAATGATGACCACAAATCCATTTTCGATTGTCAGGAAAAACCCATCTGGTTCACTAATGACCTTTAGGGAAGGAAACTGCCGTCCTTACCTGGTCTGGCCTATATGTGACTCCAGAGCCACAACAATGTGGTTGACTCTGAAACGCTGTCTAGCTAGTGGCACCATCATCCCATTAATTAATAAAGAAATACTTTCCATATTGTGAAAGCCTGCAGGGCAGAAAAAGATGATAAAGATCTCAAGAGCTTTTAGTAACCAAAGCTTCAAAGGATTGACAAGAACAAGCTTTGTGATTGATCAACCCCAACTTTCTGCTTCTCACTAACCCATCGTCTTAGCTCATGGTAAGGGATAGTCCATTCCAAAAAGACTTTGCAGTATATTCCTACAGGCTTATCCAAACTAAATATCAAATGTCGTTTGCTACACAGGCGCAATGGGAGAAAGAAAAACAAAAGTAAGAGGGGCTGCCTTGATGCCTAATATTCTTAACTGCCACAGCTCATAAAAAGGAGCTCATCGAAGAGAACCTCAACATAAGTATCACTCCCGTCATCGATACACCAGTCTCACAGTACCTAACATTTTTACTATAACATCCAATTACTTTGTTTCAGTCAAGCCTAATGAGTATTGCATGCATTTCACGATAAATATGAACACCAACAACAAATTCAGAAAAGAAAGAAATCAATCAAATTGGCACAGAGATAGTAGGAACTATAGATGCTGGAGAATCTGAGATAACACGGCATGAAGCTGGATGAACACAGCAGGCCAAGCAGCATCAGAGGAGCAGGAAAGCTGATGTTTGGGTCGAGACCCTTCTTCAGAAAGGGGGGAGGGGAAAGGGGTTCTGAAATAAAAAGGGAGAGAGAGGGAGGCAGATAGAAGATGGATAGAGAAGATAGGTGGAGAGGAGACGGACAAGTCAAAGAGGTGAGGATGGAGCCAGTAAAGGTGAGTGTAGGTGGGGAGGTAGGAGGAAATAGGTCAGTCCAGGGAGGACGGACAGGTCAAGGGGGCGGGATGAGGTTAGTAGGTAGGAAATGGGGGTGGGACTTGAGGTGGGAGGAACGATTAGGGAGGCGAGGACTAGCTGGGCTAGTTTTGGGATGAGGTCGGTGGAGGGGAGATTTTGAAGCTTGTGAACTCCGCATTGGAACCCTGCAGGCCAAGAGTATCAAACAGAAGTATAAGATGCTGTTCCTGCATCTTTCGGGTGGCATCATCGTGGCAATGCAGGAGGTCCAGGATGGACATGTCATCCGAGGAGTGGGCGGGGGGAGTTGAAATGGTTCGCGATTGGGAGGTGTAGTTGTTTGCTGCGAACTGAGTGTAGGTGTTCCACAAAGCGGTCCCCAAGCCTCCATTCGGTTTCCCCAATGCAGAGATGACCAAAACGGGAACAGCAGATACAGTATACCACATTAACAGATGTGCAGGTGAACATTTGTTTGATGTGGGGAAGGTCTTCTTAGAGCCTGGGATGGGGGTGAGGGGTGAGGTATAGGGGCAGGTGTAACACTTGCTTCGGTTGCAGGGAAAAGTGCCGGGTGTGGTGGAGTTGGAGGGGAGTGTGGACCGGACAAGGGAGTCACAGAGAGTGGTCTCTCCGGAAGGCAGACAGGGATGGGGAGGGAAAAATGTCTTTGGTGGTGGGGTCGGATTGTAGATGGCAGAAGTGTCGGCGGATGATGTGTCGGATTTGGAGGTTGGTGGGGTGATACACGAGGACGAGGGGGATTCTGTTTTGGTTATTATTGCGGATAGAGGGTGTGAGGGATGAGTTGCGGGAAATGAGGGAGCCACGGTTGAGGGCATTTTCGATCACTGTGGAGGGGAAGTTGCATCCTTGAAAAAAAGAGGACATCTGGGATGTTCGGGATTGGAATGCCTCATCTTGGGTGCAGAAGCAGCCGAGGCAAAGGAATTGGGAATAGGGATGGCCTTTTTACAGGAAAGTGGGTGAGAGGAGGAGTATTCTAGAATAACCTAGAATAGTAACCTAGAATACTCCTCCTCTCACCCACATTCCTGCAAAAAGGCCATCCCTATTCCCAATTCCTTCTCTCCCGCCAAATCTGCTTCCAAGATGAGGCATTCCACTCCCGAACATCCCAGATCCTCTTTGTTCAAAGGACCAAAACTTCCCCTCCACAGTGATCGAAAATGCCCTCGACTGTGTCTCCCGCATTTCCCCCAAATAATCCCTCATACCCCCATCCGCAATAATAACCAAAACAGAATCCCCCTCATCCTCACGTACCGCCCCACCAACCTCCAAATCCAACACATCATCCTCCGACATTTCCGCCATCTACAATCCGACCCCACCACCAAAGACATTTTTCCCTTCCCACCCTTATCTGCTTTCCGGAGGGACCAGTCTCTTCGTGACTCCCTTGTCCGCTCCACACTCCCCTCCAGCTCCACCAGCCCTGGCACTTTTCCCTGCAACCGAAGCAAGTGCTACACCTGCCCCTATACCTCCCCCCTCACACCCATCCCGGGCCCTAAGAAGACCTTCCACATCAAACAGATGTTCACCTGCACATCTGTTAATGTGGTATACTGTATCTGCTGTTCCCGTTTTGGTCACCTCTGCATTGGGGAAACCAAGTGGTGGCTTGGGGACTGCTTTGTGGAACACCTACGCTCAGTTCGCAGCAAACAACTACACCTCCCTGTCGCGAACCAATCCAACTCCCCCTGCCCACTCCTCGGATGACATGTCCATCCTGGGCCTCCTGCATTGCCATGATGATGCCACCCGAAAGATGCAGGAACAGCATCTCATATTTCTCTTTGGAACCCTTCAACCCAAGGGTATCAATGAGGAGTTTGCAAACTTCAAACTCTCCCCTCCATCAACAACATCCCAAAAACAGCCCAGCTAGTCCCTACCTCCCTAACCATTGCTCCCATCTCAAGCCCCACCCCAATTTCCTACCTACTAACCTCATCCCACCCCCTTGACTGACCTATCTCCTCCCTACCTCCCCACCTACACTCACCTTTACTGGCTCCATCCTCTCCACTTTGACCTGTCTGTCTCCTCTCACCCTATCTTCTCCTCTATCCATCTTCCATCTGCCTCCCCCTCTCTCCCTATTTATTTCAGAATCCCCCTCCCCTCCCCCATTTCTGAAGAAGGGTCTCAACCTGAAACGTCAATTTGCCTGCTTCTCTGATGCTGCTTGGCCTGCTGTGTTCATCCAGCTCTACACCTTGTTATCTCAATCAAATTGGCATTGCCCACAAGCTCAGTGGCATACTGCTGAGTGCAGATGCCCAATAGCTTTCCTAAATAGGCTGCGCTCTCGATATTAGCGCATTATTCTTGTGCTAAAACCGCACACAACACCTCTGACACCATTGAAAGACATGACAACCATGAAGGGCACAAAGGGTATACAGTTTCTTCAAGAAGCAGGTGCTGTGTAGATAGACATGGCAACATCCAATTACGAAGTGTTAGTAGCAGTCTTATAATGTGTATAGTTTTTACACCCCTCATGCTTGAATAGTAACTATGCAGTGAGTCAGGTGTAAAGAATTGTAGGTAACAATAGTGAAAAGCAGGTGGATGTGTTGATAAGGGAGAGAAATGAGATTCTGGAGGTGGGAGCAAAGAGTACAGAAGCAGCTTTCTTGCTCTCTCTGGATGCTGAACATTTTCTAACATTACAGCCAAGATTTTGGCATTAAATTGCTCCCATTCACTTTGTCTGCACCACTTCCCACAGAATTATTGCGGAAAGGATTTTCTGTGTCTGGAGTAAATAACACCTTACGCACCTTTTATATTTCCAGTGCCAATATTATATTTATTTATTTTTAATATTTTTTATTTAAATATTTATATTTCCAAAATAGTTTAGGAACTCAGTGAGTGCTGCAAACTTTTCTTTATTGAGAAATGCTTTCACAGCATCTACAGCCAGTGCACAATTCCCCCATAAGTGGTGCTGCTACTTTTCAGAGGCTTCAGAATAGCCTGATATACAACCCACCCTCCAAGAATTCAGCCAAAGAATAATGTAGGTTGCATATGGCGTGATGTTAGTTATTACATGCTTCCTGATACAACAGTAAATCACGTGCTGTGTGAAACTCCATCCCATTTCCGTATGCCTGTTCGTAAGTTTTCTTGAAATTCTAAGGAAAATGTTACACGGAATATGCAACTAGATTATTACTTCAAAGTAAGAATGCCTGGTGTAATTGCTTTACCTATTTGAAAGATAAACGGTGGGATTGTGCAAGATATAAGGCGCCATTATGGAAGTAGTTGAATATTTTTAGATTCCACTAATTAATTTTGGAGCCAAGTTGAATGTTACTTCTCATGGGGGCTAAACATGAAGTGAAGGTCAAGTGTAAAGTTCTATACTGATTGATGGATGTTCTAGATTTTTACCCAGCCTTACACGATCATTTAAGGTGCACTATGGCAACACAGAAAATAGGAACTGCAGTGGGTCATTCAGTACTTTAAAACTGTTTTGCCATTCAATATGATCATGGCTGATCATCCAAATCTTCCCTGTTTCACTCCGTATCATTTGATTGTTTTAACACTCAGAATTAGAGCTATTTCCTTATTAAAAACATTAAATGCTTTGGTCTCAACCACTTCTTGGAGCAGAGAATTTCTCAGGCTCACCACTCCCTGAATGAGTAAATTTCTCCTCATTTCAGCCCTACTTGTCTGACTTTTACCTCAACTGTGACCCAGTTCTAGACTCCCCAGTCATCAGGAACATCCTACCTGCCTTCACCTGTCCAAAATTCCCATTGGAATTTTATAGTTTTCTATTCCTGCCATCCCAGGAATCAGTCTGGTAAACTTTAGTTGCATCCTCCAAAGCAGAAACATTCTACTTCCCATAAGGAGACTAAACTGCACACAATACTCCAGATGTAGCCTCACTAAGGCCCTGTACAATTTTAGCAAGACACTTCTGCTTTTGTACACAAATCTTCTTGCTATGAAGGCTAACATACCATTTGCTTTCTTCATTGCCTGTTACACCTGCAGGCATATTTTCAGTGACTGGTGAACAAGAACATCCAGGTCTTGTTGCACCTCCTTCTTTCCTAATCTATCTCCATTCAGATAACAACCTGCCTTCCTGTTTTAGTTATCAAAGTAGATAATCTCACATTTATCCACATTATACTTTATTTGCCATGCGTTTGCCCACTCAACTTGTCCAAATCACACTAAAGCATTTCTGCACCCTCCTCACAATTCATCCTCCCACCTAGCTTTGTGTCATCTGCAAACTTGGATCTTTATATTCAATTTCCTCATCTAAATTATTAATATATATTGTAAGTGTATGAAGTCCTAGCGCTGATTCCTGCGGCATTCCACTGGTCACCAGCTGAAACTCAGGAAATGTTTATTCGTACTCTTTGTCTCCTGTCTGCCATCCAGTTCTGTAATCACATCATCACACAACCGCCAATCCCCTGCACTTTAATCTAACATGTTACTCCCATATGTGGGGCCTTATCCAGCACATTCTGAAAGTCCAAGTAAACCACTTCCACCTGTTTCTCCTTATCAACTCTGGTAGTTACATCCTGTCCAATCTGTCACTCTTTTCCAAGTGCTCTAATATTAAGCCTTTTATAATTGACCACGAAACTTGACTAATTTGAACAATTCACTGACTTGTAGGAAATCACATTCTGTATTGCTTTGGTGGCAGGCCAGATCCTGATACCATACTCAGGCTGCATTCAAACTAAAGCAACTGCATCATTGCAAAGTGAAATGGTTTTATACCGACATGAGAAAAACGTTCCCCATAATGGATTAAGTTTTCCATTTATGATGTTTGATTTTCTTTTCATTTGGAAACTGAAAATTTTAGAACTGGTGGCAAGTTGACTTCATGGTAAAGCACAATCTGACTCAATGGACAGAATCTTACAGGGGCCTGAATGACATGGGTTATAGTATGAAATGTGACAAAATCACTTGTGAAGTTCAGTGAGGCCTATCACAGCAATGGAAACAATCTCCTGCATCTTTGAACAATGTTGCAGACACCCTTAAGATTCTGTTAGAGACAATAGGAACTGCAGATGCTGGAGAATCTGAGATAACAAGGTATGGAGCTGGATGAACACAGCAGGCCAAGCAGCAGCAGAGGAGAATGAAAGCTCTCGTTTCGGGCCTAGACCCTTCATCAGAAATAGGGGAGGTGAAGGTGTTTCTACGATAAATAGAGAGAGAGGGGGAGACGGATGGAAGGTGGATAAAGGAGCAGATAGGTAGAGAGGAGATGGACAGGCCAAGGAGGCAGGGATGGAGCCAGTAAGGGTGAGTGTAGATGGGGAGTTAGAATGGGGATTTGTCAGTCAAGGGAAGACAGACAGTTCATGGAGGCAGGGATGAGGCTGGTAGGTAGGAGGTGGGGGGGGTGTGTGGAGGAGGGAGGAGCAGATAGGTGGAGCAAAGATGAACAGGTCAGGGAGGCGGGGACGAGCTGGGCTGGTTTTGGGTTGAGGTCAGGGACGGGGAGATTTTGAAGCTTGTGAAGTCCACATTGATACCATTGGGCTGCAGGGTTCCCAAGCAAAATAAGACTTGCTGTTCCTGCAACCTTCAGATGGCACCATTGTGGCACTGCAGGAGGCCCAGGACAGACATGTCGTCCAAGAAGTGGGAGGGGGAGTTGAAGTGGTTCGTGACAGGGAGGTGCAGTCAATTGTTGTGAACCGAGCATAGGTGTTCCACAAAGCGGTCCCCAAGCCCCCGCTTGCTTTCCCTGATGTAGAGGAGGCCACATCAGGAACAGCAGATACAGTATACCACTAGCCCCACCACCTCTGGCATTTTTCCCTGCAACCGTAGGAAGTGCTGCACCTGCCCCTACCCCTCCCCCCTCACCTCCATCCCAGGCCCCAAGAAAACCTTCCACATTAAACAGATGTTCACCTGCACATCTGCACAGTATACCAGATTAGCAGATGTGCAGGTGAACATCATCTTTGCAACAAATGACTGCTCCTCCCAATCATGAACCACTTCAACTCCTCCTCCCACTCCTTGGATGACATGTCCATCCTGGGCCTCCTCTAGTGCCACAACAAAGCTACCCGAAGGTTTCAGGAACAGCGCCTGATATTTCGCTTGGGAACCCTGCAGCCAATGGTATCAATGCCAATTTCACAAGCTTCAAATTCTCCCCACTCCACCCCCCCATCTCAACCCAAAACCAGACCAGCTTGTCCCCACCTCCTTGACGTGTTTGTCTTTTATCCCACCTATCCGCCCCTCCCACCTCAACCCCCAACCTACCAGCTTCATCCCCACCTCCTTGAGCTGTCAGTCTTCCCTTGACTGGCCAACTCACATCCTCACTCTGAAATCTACACTCACTTTTTCTGGCTCCATCCCTGCCTCCCTGAACTGTCCGTCTTTTCTCCCACCTATCCACTCCTTTATCCATCTTCCATCTGCCTATTCCTCTCTCTCTATTTATTTCAGAATCCCCTTACCCTGCCCCATTTCTGAAGATGGGTCCACACCTGAAACATGAGCTTTGCTGCTCCTCTGATAGTGCTTGGCCTGCTGTGTTCATCTGATTCTTGTTTGATACCATTTCAAACAAGCAGCTACAGCTCTTTTTATTACTCTGAACAATGAATGATGAGAAGCATGAATGTTTTCAGCTCAAAAATCTAAAGAAACGTAGTCAGATCGGTTCATTCACTTCAAATGAGCGATGTTTGATCTTTTCTGGCCTTTAATGGCTCAATAATATGTTAGTTTATGTTTAACTGCTGAATTAGGTGGTCTGACCTGGAATGCCACTACAGTTAGTATGCATCCATGTGGATGGTTAGGATTGTTTTTGCCCATGCGTGAAATATTCTCCTGACCTGAAATTTAAATTTAAGCTTGAAAATTGGCACTTTGGCAAGTCAACGGTTGGTGTTCAGTACTCATCCCAATATATATCACCAGCATAAGAGAGGAGAGGTTACAGTTAAAAGCCTGGCATTGTAGGGAAACATTACACTAACATCTTTACGCTATTCTGTTGCTATTTAAATATTTGTTCAAGGAACAGTGAAAGTAAACTAAAAAAGTAATATTCCTGCACCACTGCCAGCAACATGAATTATATGAAAATAGCTTATACATAACGTATATAGATGCAGTGGAATGTTATCACCACCTTCTATCAAATTTGACTTTTTTTATATGTTCGCAGCAGACAAGGTCACTTAAGCATGACAGTGTAGACACTTGTGTTTATCTTTGTTTGATGGTAAGGATGCATAACTGCTGACGCCTCAGATTCTAGTGGTTAAAGCAGGGCAGAGATATCATAGCCCAATTCAGTTGAAAAGTTATAGTCCTAAAGATGCACAAGACCCTGTAGCTCGATGTTATCTATGCATCTGGCACGTAACTTTCACGGAAGACATTCCAGCAAGAGAGTGGGAGAATTCAGACTCCAGTGTGTGATCCTTTATGTTTATCTTTCAGGAAGAAAAAACATGTTGCCAAAAGCAGGTTGGAAAACCTGTCCAATTGTAGCAGTCGTTTCCATTAAAGTGCTTATGCAGACAGTCTTGAGAACAAGAAGCCACTGAGTCGGCACAATGAGAGCCTTATTCTCAGAGCTGCTCATTAGCTTCATTCCCTCCATTGGACAGCAGTTTACAGGAGAGTAGTAATTAAAATGAAACAAATTACTTCAAGTTTGTCCTATAACAGGGACCTACAGCTGGGAAGAAAGCAACACAGGATGTGGAGATTGACACATGCATGAAGCTCAGCCAATTCCTGCTGCCAGGTCAAAAATATACTAACAGAAAACACAGGTGCCAAAAGCATTTTGTCCAGAATGAAAAGATTCCAAGAACTGTAAAACTTCACTAGCAAATAAATCATGAAGTCAATTGCCTGTCTCTCATCTTATTTCAGATAATAACCATTACACTTATTTTGTCTCTTATCTAAGTATGAAAAATTGCTCCTGAAGAAGTTAAAAACTTCCATTGAATCCCTTTTGTTTATGTGTAGCAACAGGAATAACAGACTGGAAAAACTAAACTAATTGGAAAATGTGATACTGCAATAGAGTTTTCATTATTTCTACTGGCAGCAGAAGTTTAGCAGTTGAAATATTCCAAATATTAAATAATATATTTATTCTGGCAACACTACTAGTTTCTGCAATTGTGTGTTGCCATGCTACCTGTACTTTTTGCCTTTTTACCTCTGGAATCCTGATCTTTTAAAGTTAGTTTCCTTTAAACAATACCAACTCTACAGCTTAGATAATGATTTTTATCTTCCCACTAGCTTACTAACTGTACACAATATTGCACTAATTGTATTGTCCAAATTAGCATATAGACCAGAATATAATTTTGATAATACTGGGCCTTGGACACGGTTGTATTAAAATCTTGTTATAAATGCAGAAATATGAAGTATTGTAGTTTACAAATAATAAGACAGAGGGAAAACTGGTACTCAACCAGTAATACTTGAAAATGAATGTACTGGTCATATTGAACCTCCATTCTTAAGTATACAAGTCATGTCGGGCCAGTCTGTCTTATTCGCCAGTTTTAATGTTTTCTTCCTTCTGGGGTCTCCACTGTATTTTTCCTATTAAACTTTACAATGGAGACACAAATCTAATTGTCTGTAGGCTGGAAACAGATCTTTTAATCTATGTCATGGTTAAGAATGCACACCTTAATTCTATCTGGCAAACAAATTTGTTTGAAAGACCATAAATAATTTATTTGCAGATTCCTACTAAGCTAACAAGGTTGGAAGAAGTAGACTAATTTCATTTGCAGAGCTTTCTGTAATGTCAAGGGATAATTCAGGTGACAAAACCAAACAGGAAGAATGAATAGCTGTTTTCACATTCCATTTAACTGATGTGTTAGAAATGGTTAATTACTTGAGCACAGAAAAATAAAATGGATTAATATGTTTCTGATATTAAACTTTCAAAATATTTCAGTTAAGGCAGACTCTGAGTGAAAAAATGCCTCTATTATGTGAATTCTGGATTAAATACAGAAGTTGGAGAAATTCTACTTGAGAAGTGTGCCAGCTGACAATAAATAAATACTTCCAAGTACTTGTGGAACCTGCCTAAAACAGTCTTTTGGTCTCTTGAATATGCTCACCTTTTTTAGGATCCCAATGCAAACTTTGACTTTAATTGGTGAAGGGATGCACTGTGCAGGCTCTGTTCAGTTGGCCAAGTCTATAGCAACATACCCTACAGAGGTGAATTAGTAGGCATTTAAGAAGATATTTTACAATGCTCGGGGATAAAGAAAGACTGTAAGAGGAAAATGCCCCATGAATGAAAAATAAAGAAATAGTAGAATTGAACAGATACTTTGCACCTCTTTTCACTGTAGGAGATACAAATAACATCACAGGAATAATTGTGAATCAAGAGGTAAAACAGCGGGAGGTATAGTGATTGTAACAAGGTCCATCAGGTGGGCCTCATAGATTATGAATTCCCTGATTGGATCAGATTAACAGCCCCAATCAGGGAGCCCTGGCTGACCGGTAAGAAAAGGAGTGACAGACATCCTGTTCACTTTGAGAGAGCTAGATCTCACAAGGACTCACCACCTGGTGAAAGGATCACAGTCTCTATGGAGTTATTTCAGTAATAATGAGAGATAAGCACACTTGTGAAGAAATTTGCTTGCAACAGTCATTTTTGAGTTGAGATAAGCACTTCTGGCATGATGCTGTTATTTGGGAAGCTTGACTTGTTCGATTCTACTGTCAAAAACTGGGCCCAGTATGTGGAAAGAATGTGTTCTTTTTCTGGGCAAATAACGTTGAAGCAGATGAAAGGCAATGAGTAATTCTCTTGACAGCTTGTGGACCCACAAGGTTTTTGATTATTAGGACCCAAACATTCCCTGAGGCAACAGATACTAACCCCTTTCAAGAGTTGAAAGATTTAATTAAGGAACATTACGGCCTCAAGCCTATTGTAATTCTGAGATGCTACCAGATTTACTCAGCAATCCAAGAACCAAGGGAATAGATATGAGGATTTTTGACAAGGTTAAGATGACTGCCGAGGCATATGATTGGTTTAAACGTTACTGAGATGCTGAGAGACGGTTTGGTAAGTGGGATTAATGATGTAATCATGCAAAAGCATCTACTAGCTGAAAGCCAACAGCACTTCAAACAACTACTGGAAATGGCTTTATCATTGGAAAATGCAGCATGTGAAGTATATAAGTTGCAGTGTATTCCGAAGGAAGTGGACACCCTCACCAGTCTGACTGAGATTGTGGAACACCACTTTGAGTGATGGCAATTGCATAGCTTCACCCAGATCATATTCTGAACAGAGGGACTCTAGATCAGCCCACAGCAAAACCCCAAACCAAGGCCAACCCTTGGTCAAATGGTTAAAATAACATTCAGGATCTAAGCTGGTAAGCATTGCAGTTGATGGCAGTGTGTGGACTCAAGAAACAAGAGTCCAACTAGACTCAAATTGAGTAAGAGATCTCAAAGGCCAGTATCCAGAACAGTGCTCTGCCTGGAAAGCCCACCTACATTTGGGTTGGAGCTGTCAAATTGCTTAGCAACAACCAAATCAGAACCAATCAAAATAAATGCCTGGTTAAATGGTTACCTGGAGGTCCATAACTGCATGGACGTTTCGGTGATTGTTGAACCAGTCATTAGCAAACTTTGCTCTGCATTACAAGCTTTAAGTTTGTGCAAGACCTTTCGTAGACTGAGAACCTCTACAGATTAAGTGTACAACTTTGGTTCTCGACTCTAATGAGAACCAACCAGTTCAGTTACCACTGATTGTAGTAAAAGGCTCGGACCCAAGCTTGACAGGGCGTAATTGGTTGAGAAAAATTCACCTAAATTGACTCAACATCTTTTGATTAGAATCTGGCTGCCTGAGTGAAATCCAAATGAAATACCTGGAAGATTTTTGAAAAGGCCTAAGGACTATCAAAGGAGCCAAGAAATGCCATTACTCTGCAAGGCCAGCCCGCGCCGTGTGTTGCACAGACAAAAGTAGAGGCAGAAATCAGGAGGCTGGAAGGCAAAGACATCATCACATCAGTCCAGTTTGCAGAATGGCAGCAGCACAAGTCATATCGAATGAGAAGCTCGATGGGTTGTAACAAGGTCCATCAGGTGGACCTCATGGATTTTAAACAGACAGTAAGTTGCTTTTCACAGCTGGATAAAAACACAATCCTTCGCACAGAAGATATGAGGTTGATCTGGCAGATACGGTTAAACATAGTCCCCAAGAGGTTTTATAGCTACATTAAAAGGGTGGCTAGGGAGAGAATGGGTCCCTGTAAAGATCAGCATGGTCATATATGTGTGGAGCCACAGGAGATGAGGGAGATTTTTAATGAATATTTCTCCCTCAGTGTTTACTGAGGAGAGAATCATGGATACTAAGGAAACAAGGGAAACAAGTAGGGATGTTTTGGACCACATACACATTACCAGAGGGAGAGTGTTTGCAGCCTTAGATCACATTAAGGTGGATAAAACCCCTGGGCTTGATCAAGTCCATCCTCGGATGTTGTGGGACACTAGGGAAGAAATTGCAGAGGTTCTTGCAGAATTTTTCCTTCATCTTTAGCCACTGATGGGGATCCAGAAGACGAAGGTGGCTAATGTTGTTCCATTGTTTAAGAAATTTGCATAGACAAGCCAGGGAACTACAGGCCAGTGAGCCTGACATCAGTGGTAGGCAAGTTATTGGAGAGGATCCTGAGGGACTGGATCAACTAACATTTGGATAGTCAAGATCTGAATAGGGATAGTCAGCTTGGATTTGTGCACAGGAAATCATGTCTGACAAATCTGTTAGAGTTTTTCAAAGAGGTAACCGAGAGTTTGGGTGAGGGTAGGGCAGTGGATATTTTCTGTATGGATTTTAGTAAGGCCTTTGACAAGGTCCTGCACAGCAGGCTAGTCATGAAGTTTACGTCACATGGGATCCAGAAGAAGCTAGCCAATTGGATTCAAGATTGGTTTGATGGTGAGAGCAGTGGTTGAAGATTGTTTCTCAGACTGGAGGCCTGTGCCTAGTGATATGCCATAGGGATCAGTGCTGGGACGTTTGTTATTTGTTATTTACGTAAATGATCTAGATGTAAATGCACAAAGCATGATTAGTAAGTCTGCAGATGATAAAAAATTGTAGGTGTCGTTGATAGCGAAGAAGGTTATCAAAAATTAGAGGGATCATGATCAGATGGGAAGTGAGCTGAGGATTGGAAAATGAAATTCAATAAAGATAAGTGTGAGGTGTTGCACTTTGGAAAGTCAAACCAAGGTAGGACTTAAGCAGTAAATGGTAAGGTCCTGAGGGTTTTGTGGAACAGAGGGATCTAGGAGTACATGTACATGGTTTGTTGAATGTGACATCACAGGTGGACTGGGTAGTGAAGGCAGCATTTAGCATCCTGGCCTTCATCTGTTGAAACATTGAATATTGGAGTTGGAATGTTATGTTCTAGTTAGATAAGTCATTGGTGAGGACACACACAGACAATTGTGTACATTTTTGGCCACCCTGTTATAGAAAAGGCATAGTTAAACTGGAAAGTGTGCAAAGAAGATTTACAAGAATGTGGCCTGGACAAATAGGCTCAAGTTATAGGGAGAGATTGGCCAGGATTAGACTTCATTCCTTGAAACATAGGAGAATGAGAGGTGACCTTATTGAGGTGCATAAAATCAGGAGGGGCATAGATAGGATGAATGCATACAGTCTTTTTCCCAGCGATGGGGAATTGAAAACTAGAGGGCATAGGTTTAAGGTGAGAGAAACCTGCCACAATTAATACTCAGATAATAAAATGTGAGGCTGGATGAACACAGCAGGCCAAGCAGCATCTCAGGAGCACAAAAGCTTTTGTGTTCCTGAGATGCTGCTTGGCCTGCTGTGTTCATCCAGCCTCACATTTTATTATCTTGGAATTCTCCAGCATCTGCAGTTCCCATTATCTCTGATACAATTAATACTCATAAGGGTTTGTACCAATATACAAGATTGCCTTTTGGGACACCATCTGCCTGTACGGTTTATCAGCGGACGATGGAGGACATTTTGCAAGGTCTACCCCAAATCATCATTTATTTAGATGATGCGCTACTAACAGGGAAAACTATTAAGGAGAACCTAGATAACTTGGACACAATTTTTAGACATTTTTCCCTTGAGTGTGTATGCCACAGAAGGAAAAATGTGTGTTCCAGGCACCCCAAATGACCTACTTGGGCTACAGAGCCCCCAAGACCAGTTTACACCCAGCTTGGAAGATAGTGTGAAAGTGATCAAAGTTGCCCCATCCCCACATCTGTACAGGAGTTTAGGTTGTTCTTTGGACTAGTGAATTATTACAAAACGTCATATATAACATGGCCTTCATCCTGGTACCTTTGCTTCAACTCTTAAAAAATGGGTCAGCCTTAGAACTGGTGGCATAGCCAAGCCATAGCTTCCAGGGAAGATAAGAAACAGCTAACGCTAAGGTTTGGCATGCAGTGAAACCAAACGAGATCTAGTGCTGATATGCAATGCTTTCCCATATGGCATCAGGGTACTATTAGCTCATAGATGGCCCAATTGAGAGAAACCTCCAATAGCGTGTGCATCCAGGACTTTGGCTAATGCAGAGTGTAAATACACCCAGAAAGAGAAGTAAGGTTTGGCAGTCATATTTGGAGTCAGGAAGTTTCACCGATACCCTTGTCTACTTAACGAGGTCAAAGCTGTGTTACCCAGAGCTTCAGGCCAAACGTACCTGTGGGCTCTTATACGAGGTGTGAATCATTACAAATTGGGACGCTGTTCGGGAGGCCCAGTAATAAATGTGGTTGCACTGAGCCACATCCTGTTGGCAGATACACCACCGGTGGTTATGACAATTAGAAAAGTCCGTGATGGTTTCAAATGTTCTGGGCACACTTCTAGTCATTGCTGACAATATCAGACTTTGGACACAGAAAGATGCAGTCCTGGCAAAACTGAAACAGCTGGTGGCGATGGGGGAAACCAAGGGAATGTCACAATCGGAAACAAAACTGTTTTAGACCCAGAGAGACCAGATCAAAGTTGAGGAAAGCATATTATTACGGAGAGCAAGATTGCCTCGAGCAAAGATTGCCACCCGATACTGGCTAAACTGCATCAAGGTCATACGGAGTTTTCCAAAATAAAGATGTTGGCAGGAAGTTATGTCTGGTGGCCAGGATTGGATGCAGGCAGAGCTGCATTGGTGGGGCAATACCGAGAGGGCCAACAAGGACCACCAGCAGCTTCTCCACATTTGTGGGAATATTCAATAAACCCTGGACTCAGTTACATGTCAATGACTCAGTTTCTTTCATGGGCTCATTGTTCTCAATCATTGTGGACACGCATTCAAAGTAGCTAGATGTGCATAGAGAACATGAGTGAGATCCTGAATTGGCATTTGCCCCAGTAGAAGGATATGAAGGATAGTGAGATTTGTGTGGAGCATGCTAATATGTTAGGGCATTTTGAGACCAAGAAACAAGTATTGTTGGGTCTCATGAAGAGCATTAAAGTGAACAACTCCCCAAGGCCCAATGGTATCTACGCCAGGTTATTGAGAAAGGCAAGAGAGGACATCACTGGGGCCTTGATTAGGTACAGTCAGCATGGCTTTGTGCAGGCAGGTCACGTCTTACTAACTTGATACAAATTTTTGAGGAGGTGACAAAGGTGATCAAAGAGAGTGGAGCAGTAGATGTTGACTACATAGGTTTTAGTAAGGCTTTTGAGAAGGCCCCTCATGGTAGGCTCAGCCAGAAAATTTAGATACATTGGATCCACGGTGACTTGGCTGCATGGATTCAGAACTGACTTGCCCATAGAAGGTAGAGGGTAGTAGAAGGGTGTTTCTCAGGTTGGAGGTCAGTGACTAGTGGTGTTTGACAGAGATCCGTTCTAAGACCGTTGCTGATTGATATATATAAAAGTGACTTGGATGAAATATAGATGGGATGGGTAAGTTTGCAGATGCTACAAAGATCGATGGAGTTGTCAATAGTGCAGCAGGTTGTCAAAGGATACTACAGGATATAAATCAGTTACAGACGTGGGCAGAAAAACAGCAGACCGAGTTTAATCTGGGTAGGTGTGAGGTGCTGCACTTTGGGAGATCAAATAGAACATAGAAAAGTACAGCACAGTACAGGCTCTTCAGCCCACGATGTTGTGCCATGGAATATTCCTAATCCAAAATTAAAATATCCTAACCTACATTCCCCTCAATTCACTGCTGTCCATGTGCATGTCCAGCAGTCGCTTAAATGTCACTAATGACTCCGCTTCCATGACTACCACTGGTAAACTATTCCATGTGCTCACAACTCTCTGGGTGAAGAACCTCCCTCTGACGCCTCCTCCATTCCTTCCTCCTAACACCTTAAAACTATGACCCATCGTGGCAGTCAATCCTGCCCTGGGAAAAGTCTCTGGCTATCGACTCTATCCATGCCTCTCATTACCTTGTACACCTCGATCAGGTCACCTCTCTTCCTCCTGCTCTCCAGAGAGAAAAGTCTGAGCTCAATCAACCTCAAGACAAGCCCTCCAGCCCAGGCAGCATCCTGGTAAACCTCCTTTGCATCCTCTCCAAAGTCTCCACATCTTTCCTATAATAGGGCGACCAGAACTGGACACAATATTCCAAGTGTGGTCTCACCAGGGTTTTGTAGAGCAGCAGCATAACCTCACGGCTCTTAAACTCGATCCCCCGTTAATGAAAGCCAAAACACCATATGCTTTCTTAAACAACCTTATCCACCTGGGTGGCAACTTTGAGGGAGCTATGCACTTGAACACCAAGATCCCACTGTTCCTCCACACTGCCGAGAATCCTGCCTTTAATCCTGTATTCAGCATTTAAGTTCGGCCTTCCAAAATGCATCACTTCACATTTATCCAGGTTGAACTCCATCTGCCATTTCTCAGCCCAGCTCTGCATTCTGTCAATGTCTCGCTGAAGCCTGCAATAGCCCTCGATACTATCAACGGCACCTCCAACCTTTGTGTCATCAGCAGACATACTAACCCACCCCTCAACCTCCTCATCCAAGTCATTTATAAAAACTACAAAGAGCAGAGGCCCAAGAATAGAGCGCTGTGGGACACCATTCAGCACTGACCTCCAGGCAGAATACTTACCATCTACACTCTCTGCCTCCTGTCAGCCAACCAATTCTGAATCCAGACAGCCAAATCACCCTGTATCCCATACCTCCTGACTTTATGAATGAGCCTGCTTTGGGGAATCTTATCAAATGCCTTGCTGAAGTCCATGTACACTACATCCACTGCTCAACCCTCATCAACCTGTCTCGTGACTTCCTCAAAGAACTCAATAAGATTTGTGAGGCATGACCTGCCCCTCACAAAGCCATGCTGACTCCCTTTATTCACTCTATGCTTTTCCAAATCGTCATAAATCCTATCCCTCAGAATTCTTTCCAAAACCTTGCTGACCACAGACGTAAGACTGACTGGTCTGTAATTTCCAGGGATTTTCCTATTCCCTTTCTTGAAAAGAGGAACAGCATTTGCCTCCCTCCCATCTTCCGGTAGGACTCCCGTGGAGAGTGAGGAAGCAAAGATCTTCGCCAATGGCTTAGCAACCTCCTTTCTCACTTCCTGGAGCAACCTAGGATAAATCTGGTCTGGCCCTGGGGACTTATCAATCTTAATGTTTGCCAAAATTTCCAGCACATCAACTTCCTCAATCTTGATCTGTTCAAGCCTGTTTTCCTGCTCCTCAAAGTTCTCATTCACAACAAGGTCCCTTTCCTTAGTGAAAACCGAAGCAAAAAACTTATTTAGGGATTCCCCTATCTGCTCAGACTCCACACACAAGTTCCCTACGCTATCCCTGATCGGCCCTACCTTCTCCCTGATCATTCTCTTATTCCTCACGTATGAGTAAAATGCCTTCGGGTTCTCCCTAATCCTTCCTGCCAAGCCTTTATCGTGCCCCCTCCTGGCCCTCCTCAGTCCGCTTCTGAGCTCCTTCCGAGCAAGCCTGTAATACTCTAAAGATGTGCTAGACCCTTGTTTGCTCCACCTTACATACACTGTCTTTTTCTTTTTGACAAGAAGCACCTCTGTACCTGTCATCCAAGGCTCCTTAATCTTACTCCATCTTACCTGTCTCAGAGGAACAAATTTATACATCACTCACAACAACTGCTCCTTAAACAGCCTCCACATGTCTGCTCTGCCCTTTCTGTGGAACTGCTCCCAATCTGTACTTCCCAACTCCTGTCTGATCGCATCATAGTTTCCTTTACCCCAGTTAAAGATCTTCCCCTGGTAACTGCTCCTTTCCCTTTCCCTGGCTATGGTAAATGTGAGGCTGTTGTGGTCACTGTCGCCAAAGTGTTCTCCCATCATGAGATCTGACACCTGTCCTGGCTCATTGCCGAGCACCAAATCCAAAATGGCCTCCCCCCTTATCGGCCTGTCCACATACTGAGTAAGGAAACCCTCCTGAACACACCTGACAAAAACGGCTCTATCCAAACCATCTGCACTAAGGAGGTTCCAATCTATATTGGGAAAGTTGAAGTCACCCATAACAACAACCCTGCTACGTTTGCACTTTTCAACAATCTGCCGGCCGATGAGTTCTTCGATCTCCCTACTGCTATTTGGGGGTCTGGAGAAAACCCCCAGTGAGGTGACTGCTCCCTTGCTGTTCCTAACTTCCACCCATACTGACTCAGTTGACAAACCTTCCTCGGCAACCTCAGCCCATACCATCTCAGTAAAGTCCTCAAAGATTCTTTCAGCCGCCGTTATACTGTCCTTCACCAACAAAGCCACACCTCCCCCTCTTTTACCACCTTCCCTGACCTTAATGAAAGATCTAAACCCTGGAACCTGCAACATCCATTCCTGACCCTGCTCTATCCATGTCTCCGAAATGGCCACAACATCGAAGTCCCAGGTACCTATCCAAGCTGCAAGCTCACCTACCTTATTCCGGATACTCCTGGCATTAAAGTAGACACACTTCAATCCAGCTTGCTGTCTGCCAGCACACTCCTGTGACAGTGAGGTCCTGACCATGTCCTCCCTACGCTCATCCTCCTGTGTACTAGGACCACACCTCAGTTTCCCATCCCCCTTCTGAGCTAGTTTAAATCCACCCGAATAGCACTAGCAAATTTCCCACCCAGGATATTAGTGCCCCTCTGGTTCAAGTGGAGACCGTCCTGTTTGTAGAGGTCCCACCTTCCCCAGAATGAGCCCCAATTGTCCATGTACCTGAAGCCCTCCATCCTGCACCATCCCTGCAGTCATGTGTTCAGCTGAAATCTCTCCCTGTTCTTTGCCTCACTATCACGTGCACGGGTAACAAACCAGAGATGACCACTCTGTTTGTTCTAGCTCTCAACTTCCACCCTAGCTCCCTGAAATCCTGCCTGACATCCCTATCCCTCTTTCTACCTATGTCGTTGGTGTTTACGTGGACCAAGACTTGGGGCTGGTCACCCTCTCCCCTCAGGACCCCAAAGACACGATCCAAGACATCATGGACCCCGGCACCTGGGAGGCAACACACCAATTGTGAGTCTCTTTCGTTCCCAGAAAACCTTCTATCAGTCCCTCTAACTATTGAGTCCCCAATGACTATCACTCTCTTCCTATCCCCCCTTCCCTTCTGTGCAAGAGGGGCAGACTTTGTGCCAGAGACCTGCACCCTACTGCATGCCTCTGGTAAGTCGTCCCCCCCAACAGTATCCAAAACGGTATACTTGTTTTTCAGGAGAACAACCACAGGAGATCCCTGCACTGACTGCTTCTTCCCCCTTCTAACAGTTACCCAGCTTTCTTCACGCTTAGGAAGTACTATTTCCCTGAAACTCTTGTCTATCACTGACTCTGCCTCCCGAATGAGCCGAAGTTCATCCAGCTCCTGAATGTTAAGGGAAAATACAGAGTTAATAGCAGGACCCTGAACAGCATTGATGTACAGAAGGATCTTGGGGTTCAAGTCCATAGCTCCCTGAAAGTGATCACACAATTAGATAGGGTGGTTATGATATGCTACCCTTTATTGGTCAGGGAATTGAGCACAAGAGTCAAGATGTCATGTTGTCGCTTTATAAAACTTTGGTTAGGCCACACTTAGAGTATGGCTTTCAGTGCTGGTTGTGACATTACAGGAAGGATATGGAGGCTTTGGAAAGGGTGTGAAGAGGTTTACCAGGATGCTGCCTGGCTATAAGGAGAGGCTCGAAAAACTTGGGTTATTTTCACTGGAGTGGTGGAGGCTGGGGGAGACAGTTGATAAAAGTCTATAAAATTCTGAGATGCACAGATAGGATTGACAGTCAGAATTCTTTTCCCAGAGTTGAAATGTCTAAAACTAGGGGGCATGCATTTAAGGTGAGAAAAGGGATATGAGGGGCAAGTTTTTAACACAGAGAGTGGCAGGAATCTGGAACTGCGGCCACTGATGGTGGTGGTGGTAGATACGATAGGGTCGTTTAAGGGACTTTTAGATAAGCCATAAATATGCAATAAATGGAGGGATAGGGACCAAGGGCAGGCAGACAGGATTAGTTTAATTTGGTGTCATATTTGGCACAACATTGTGGACCGAAGGCCCGTTCCCGAGCCGTACAGTTCTATGATTAGAGTAGAAAGGGAGAAACTGTTCCCACTCATAGAAGGAACTTGAATAAGTGGGCATAGATTTAAAGTAACCTACAAAATAAGTAAAGGCAAAGGTGGAAAACATTTTTTCACTGAGAGACGAGTTAGGGTATGGAGTGCACAGCCTGGAGTTATGTTGGAAACAAGTTTTATTGAGGTATTTAAGGGGGCATTGAATGCTTATTTGAATAAAAGCACCATGAAAGGGAATGGCAAAGAAGCAGGAGATTGGCACTAGGTCATAATGCCAATTTAATGAGTCAGTGCAGGCATGATATGCCAAATGGCCTCCTCCTGCACCATAACAGTTCTGTGATACTACTTGTACATTCTTTTTTACTCCCACTACTTGAATGGCTATTTGTGCCATGGTGCTTTGGTTAGTTTTCTCATCCACCATGCAGTCCACTACTTTCATCCAAACAGGCTGAGAGGTCATCAAGCCTGTTGAATTGTTGCAGAGACTAACATTCCTGCATCACTGCACTCTGTGTCATCCTCTATGATCACTCAGTCACATCTTTGTTTCCTCGCACAGAAGACAGTATCCTAAGTGGTGTGACTGCTACCCAGCACAAAAATTCCCAGATAAAGAATGCAGTGTCTGTATTTCAGCCTCCAGCTCATGAACTCTAAACCAAAGCTTCTTGAAATTTAAACATGAAGACATGTTAGCCTTTGATCACAATGGTATCCAGGACCTCACACATGTCGTGGCCTTTGATACATGACCTGTCTTGCCTTTTTTAATGAGTTCCAATTAGTTATTTAGTTATATTATTTGAATATATTATTCACTTATTTCTGTTGATGTTTACATATTTTGTTAACTATCATCAGCTCGCATGCTGTGTTATAATTGAAGCATAGAAAAGATCATAACCGCTTACCGGAGATTTACCAAACAGCTAGCTCCTTTCACTGCTGTACAACTGAAAATAATTCAAATCAGCTCCAAATAATCCAGCCCTGTCTCTGACTGGCTGTATCGGGGTCCTCGTCTCACCAACTCCTCCAGATGATGCAATCTGTTGTTCTCTCTCAAACTTCCATACTTTTGAGGCAAGATTCCCTTACCGGCATCCACTGATGGTGTGCTTGATCTGGCAACCCGTGAAGGTTGACTTGCTATAATGGAGAAAATAATTCTGTCTGTCTCAGACTTGAACATACCTAACAACTCAGCCTCACCAACCCTCTATGGTAAATCAAATAAGGCACATTGAGATTTCGATCTAGATCTCAGGGTGATCCCTCTGCCATCTCCATCCAGCTTTGCTTGGTTCACTGTTCTCTCACCACTGGGGAGAAGGATTTTATATTTGCCCTTGAAACAATGGGGAGAACCTGTAGGTAAGGTTCACTGAATCACGGGGCCACCCAGAGTATTTTTTGTTTTCATCGATATTGTCCTGCAGACATTCCTCAGACCATAGGACCGAAAGATGTAGATTTAGAAGCACGCTATTCAGTCTGTTTAGTCTGTTGCACCATTCGTATGATTATAGCTGATCTGACCACACAATTTATCTTTCCTGCCTCTTCCCTACAACCATTGATTCCATTACTGATTAAAAATTTGCCTTGGTTTTGATTAGATTAGATTCCCTACAGTGTGGAAACAGGCCCTTTGGCCCAACAAGCCCACACTGCCTCTTGAAGCATCCCACCCAGCACCATCCCCCTATAACTCACATACCCCTGAACACTATGGGCAATTTAGAATGGCCAATCCACCTAGCCTGCACATCTTGGGAGGAAACCGGAGCACCTGGAGGAAACCCATGCGGACACGGGGAGAATGTGCAAACTCCACACAGACAGTTGCCCGAGGCTGGAATTGAACCTGGGTCCCTGGTGCTGTGAGGCTGCAGTGCTAACCACTGAGCCACCGTGCTGCCCCAAATATATTTAACAAATTAACTTCAACAGCGTTCTGTGGAAAAGAATTTTACAGATTCATGATGCTCTGAGGGAAGAAATTCTGTTTTAAGCGATGAACACCTTAATCCGAAATTATGCCATCTAGTTCCAAGCTCTTCCACAAGGGGATTTAACCTCTCCAAATCTAGCCTGTTCACTTGGTTGTAATCCTGAAAATGCACACCTTATCTCAACTCTGTCTTCTATTGGTTAGCCAATCCTGTAATTATGCTAACATATTACCTCCAACACACAGGCTCTCATCTTATTAAGTAGCCTAATTGTGTGGTACTTTATCAAATGCTTTCTGAAAAATCCAAATACATTACATCTAATGCTTCCCCTTTATCTAACCTGTTTGTGGCTTTTTTAAAGAATTCTAGTAAATTTGCCAGTCATGTCAGGCATCATGAATCCATGTTGATTCTGCTTGATCATATTATGTATTTCTGATTGTTCTGCTATAACATTCTTCAGAATAGAGCTGGAACATTTTCCAAGAATGGATGTTAAGTCAGCTGGCCTGTGGTTACAAAGTTTTTGACTTCTCCTTTAAATAAAGGGGAGTTGCACTGGCAGTTTTCCAGTACTCTGGAACTTTCCCAGAATCTAAAGATTCCAGTGCACCCATTATCTCTGAAGCTTCTTCCTTTCATATCCAAGGGATCAATCAGTCTTTAGCCCCATTAGTTTTCATAGCACTTTTTCTTTAATAATAGTAGTTGTGTTTATTTCACCTCCTCCTTCATTACTTGGTTCCTTTGAGCCTGTAATGGAGTTGTGAGTGTGGTATGAGGTGAGGTAAGCAGCGATAGGATGTCCCAAGGCAGCAGTGCCCGATGAACCCAAAGCGTCAGGAAAATTAAAGATGACTTTGTTCATGCCAGAATAAATGGAGGGCTGGCTCCCTGTTACGTATGGTGTCAGCAACGCTGTGGCTTTGGCTGATGTGAATAATATGGTTTCGCTCTTGCCTTAGGAAATACTCTGTTACTTCTGCAAAAAAAAATCTTGTTTCTTGGAAGATCAGCTACGACTTCTTTGAATGGTTGAATGAAATCAAGAGGCTGAATGATCTACTCCTACTTAAATTTCTTATATTCCTAAGTAAGATGCTCAGTTGCTTGGCTGCATTCCTATAAGTGTTCATAACTTTGGTCTGACCTACACTGACCTCTGACAAAGCACATCAAATTAAGACTGCAGTTCTCTAGGTTGCTTTGCAGGCAGATAAAAAAATAAAATTAAAACTAAATCATGAGTATGTGGGGAAAGGATCCCTACATTAAAATAAGACCTAGTGCAGGGTATACAACATCCGGATGACAGTTGTTTGGAGAACAAAATAGAAACAAGCAGAATTGCTTGTTGTATTTTTCATGTTTTTAAAGGAATGCTTCTCGTGGCAAACTGAAGTAACAAAGTGAGACTGAAAGCAAAAACATGAGTTTCACCAATCTGTATACTGTTTTCTCAGAGTGCTTCAATATCAAATTGTGTGCAATATGACTCCTGTTTAAAGGACAAAAGAATGAGTCATTTGATTCCCATCTGTAACCATAGGCTTAATCACAGTCTCAGTCTTGGTTAACGCTTGTACAAACTTCACCTCAAGGATCATCCAGTCCTCAGTCTACACTTTCTTTTTCATTTTCTCATTACTAACATACTTCATTTTTCATCCCTCAGTCAGATCTTTTTACTGGTTCACTTAAGTAGCACCAAGTAAAGATTTCAAAGACAAATTGTGTAATTTGATCACAGCATCACTTTTTTTAGTTGGTTGCATCCTATGCATTAGAGCTATTATCAAAGAAGAATCTATTCATCTGCACTTTTATATAAGCTATTTTTAAAATTAGCATATCTTTTGCATACAGTTATCACCTTTGAATAATTTCAAGATGACAAAATGCTAACTTTGGAGAAGGAAAATTGTGTTACACATTCCGCAGTTTGAAGAAAGATCATTGTAAAATCCAAACAACAAACGTTTTCGTTGATACATAAATAATTAGGTAAAGGATTTCCACTATTGTGGGGGGGGGCGGGGGGCGGCAGACTTTGGAGAGAAAGGTTTCTAAGTATGGTGTCAGCACCGCTGTGGCTATCATTCTCATCATATGAGTTAGGCAGACAGCAAAAGCTGATGCCATTAGGACCAGGATGAATATGGAACAACATTAACTTGACTGACAGCAACAAACTGTGATGACAACGTCCATTATTCTGCCAATGATTGAGATTGGACTGATTGGATGGTAGTTGGCTGGGATGGAGTTATCTTGTTTTAGGTGGACAGGGCATATTTGACCAATTTCTACTTTTCCAGATAGCTGCTATTATTGTAACTATAGGAACAGTTTGGTTAGGGACTTGGCTAGTTCTGTGGCAGAATTATTCAGTACTAATGCCAGAATGTCATCAGGGCCTATAACCATTCCAGCATCCAGTATCTTCAGTTATTTCCTAATATCATGTGGAGGGAATCTAATTGTCTGAAACCTGTATATAAATACTAATTTCCTTTAAATCCTATCCAACTCCAACAACACTCAACAAGCTTGACACTATCCAGGGCAAAGCAACCCGCTTGATTGCCACCACATCCACAATGATTCAGTCACTCCAGCACTGACCCTCATTACCTCGAACTAGGAGACATAGTTACAGAATAAGGGGATGTTCATTTAAAATCATGAGGAGTCATTTCTCAAAGGGAAGAGAACATCTAGAATTTACTACCCCAAAAGTTGTGGATGCTATATCTCACAAAGTATTTAAAGAGGAGGTAGGTGGATTTTTGATATATCAAGGAGCTGGCATGAAAGAAGAGTTGAACCTTGGAGCGAATCAATCATGATCTTGAGGTGGGCTCAAGGGGTTGAAAGTCATTCTCCTGTTCCTCGCGTATGTTCTCGTGAGAGAGTTTCAGAAGCACTAGAACCAGAAGGGTTGGAATAGCCCAGCAATGATCACGTGAATCAAGTGAGCAGAAAGCAGCCGAAAAGTGAGGAACCAAGCAAGGTTCAGATGCCCTACAGAGGGCAACAAAACCCCTGAAAGTTGGAGTGGCCCAAAAAGGGCTATTTCAATTAAACAGGCTGAAATTCAGCTAGCAAGATCAGAAAGGGTCAGTACAGAATACAAAGGTGTTCAAAGGACCAGAGTTAGACCAATGGTCACAAAATAAGGCAGAGAGGGCCAGAGAAGGTGATAAAAATCTATAGAACAGAGCCAGAGTTTTGGTAAAGAGATACCTCCATAATGAATTAGTACCAGGGTAGGGGTGCAGAAAAGTTCTCAAACTGGCCAGAGAAATTGGAAGTTAAGCCTCACTTATTGGAAGAGCCACAAGGGAGAATAACAGAAGATGAACATTGACCAGATTGAGGTCGAAATCCTGGGAAAATGGAACAGGTTAGTGCAAAATTCATACTCAAAACAAAGGAAACGGGGAAGGAAAGATAAGTTACAACTGGCACTAATGGTGGACATCTCTGGAAGAATACAAACAAGGTAAGTAAACAGGATCATTGAGAAACCAAAGGAAGCAAGCAAAGTTTCTAATTTCACCTGGTTCAATGTGGTTAAATCCTCTACACTGGGGAGATGAAGTATAAACTGGGCAACTACTTTGCAGAATACCTACTTCAGTCTGTAAAAATGACAATGAGTTTCCAATTACCTGCCATTTCAACACATACCGCTGTGTTCCCCGGCCAAAATCTCTGCGTCGGGCTTGCTGCAGTGCTTCAGTCAAGCTCAGCACAAGCTGGAAGGCCAGCATCATATTTTCTGCTCTGGAACCCTGCAGCATTCTAGACTCTATGTTGCGTTCAATAATTTTAGGCCTGAACACTTCCTCCCCAACCGCTGGACACTGGGCCTTGTCATCACATGGGCTGCTATCACTAAAAACCCATTGTCAGCTACTAATCATCCCCATTAGAAGCTATTCATTCTCCTAGGCCACCCTTCATCCATTCTTTTGTCTGACAAACTGTTTTCTCTCTCTCTCTGGGCTCCATCGCCACCTATCATTTACTCCTTCCTCCTCCCCCTCCCACCTGTTCTTTAGCATAAATATTAACCTTTTCCTACTACAATCAGTTCTAAAGAAGGGTCACTGGACCCAGAATGTTAACTCTGCATTCTCTCCAGAGATGCTGCCAGACCTGTTGAGTTTCTCCACCATTTCTGTTTTTGCACCAGTAGATATCATAAGATTGTAAGGAATAGGAGAAGGCCATTTAGCCCCTCAAGTTTGCTCTGTCAATCAATAGGACTTTGGTCGATCCAAAATGCCTTAGTTAAATTGGATTTGTTCATGAAACATGCCCAATCAGAGTAGATATAGATGGCAGCATGTCAGCTCCCTGTGGAATTCACATATCTCTTTGTTTAAGGATGGGCCAACACATAAAGGCAGTGGAATTTCCAAACTGCCTGTTCCCATGTTTCATATTTGACAAGAGGTGGAGATTGAATCTGAGAAGCCACTAGCAACATCCCATTGAATCACAATAGCCTCCTTCATCCAAACAACACATGGTTGTTAACTCACAACATATAAGATGCAATCAACATGAGGACAACACGTCACTTGGAAAATACCTTGCGAAAAGTCATTTGTTCAGATAGCCATTTACAAAAATAGATCAGATTAAAGGATGAGCCTTTTGTGGACTGGTCCATCAGAACCATCAGCCAGTCTGAGAGTCAGTATCTGAAAGCGACAGCAATCATGAAGCGGCCGAAGTGTTTAACCTGTTCTAGTTCAAAGTTCACCTGGGAACTAATGCCCTAGCTGTTCCACGACTAGATACTTCACAAATTGCAGTGAACCTTTTGCTTTACAAAATCTTCATTCCAACTTTAAATCACCAAATCAATTAAAAAAGAACACAGGACTATTGCTTAGGAGACTGGAAATTGTAAATATGAAATTGAAATAACTGTAATCTATAAAGGTGGATTGTCTTTATTTGTAATCAGGTTTCGTACGTGTGTCAGTGTGCACAGGAAACTAACTATGATATTGCTTTAATTTTCAGGGTGTGAGAGAATAGATTTTTAATTTTGAAATTTATTGGATGAATTATTGAATTAAAAGGACAAGAGAACAATACCCACCTCTTTCTGTAGAAAACATTATGATCATGGCAACTAATATGCACTCAGCAAATTCCGACTAAGAGCAATTTTGCAATGATTTGATAATCTGCTTTTTGTCATGACGTTCGAGTGCTAAATATTAGTCAGGTCACTGTGATAATTCAAAAACTCAATATGCTGCTGATCTGAAACAAAAGCAGATAAACTCAGTGGGTCTAGTAACATCTGTAGAGACAGAAACAGTATTCATGTTTCATGAACACATCCAATTTGACTCTCCTTTGGAACTCAAAAGATGTGGAAATGTCCTGAGTTTTTCACTGTTGAGAAATAGATAGAACAGCGAATAGAACAGAAGGAAAGGTCAGGAAATATTAAAGGGTGATGGAGATTCGTGATAAAAGGTGTCATAAAACAAAGGAGAAATACAGTGGTAATGGTTGGAGAGAAATTACAATGTATAGGTCCAGGTTAGGTGTTAACAGCAGAATAAAAGGTCAGCTCTCTAAAGTAAAAATATGTAAAGAACATACAGACACTGAGGGGGAAAAAGATTAGTACTGTGAGATCACATGGGATTCAGCTTGAGCTTGCCAATTGGATAAAAATTGGCTTTATGGGAAGAGACAGAGGTGGTGGAGGGTTGTTATATGGACTGGTGGCCTGTGACAAACAGTGTTCCACAGGGATCGGCACTGGGTCTACTTCTGTTCGCAATTTATATAAATGATGTGAATGAGAACAAAGGAGGCATGGTTAATAAATTTGCAGATAGCACCAAAATTGGTGTTATAGTGGACAGTGAAGAATGTTATCTATGATTACAAACAGATTTTGAGCAAATGGGTCAATCGGTGGAGGAGTGGCAGATGGAGTTTTATTTGGATAAATCGAGGTATTGCATTTTGATGATACAAACAAGGGCAGGACTTATACAATATACTCAGAGGTTAACGATGTTGGTGAATACCTACAGTTGGTCCACACAGGATCCGAGTTCTTGTCCAGGGATTCCATCTGGGCCCATTGCTTTCCTTGGGTTGACTCCCAGGAAGGCCGATCTGATATCTGCAGCAACCTGAGTAATGTTGTAAAACAGAAAGACCTAGAGGTTTAGGTATATATTGCTTTGAAATTTGCATCTCATGGAGACAGGGTGACTAAGAAGGCATTTAGCACCCAATGCGGATGTGAAGAATGCGCTACATGAAATTTACACTGTCACAAACGCTCTGGAGATGAAATTCTGTGAGGGCCTATTCATCGTGGCTGGTGAATTCAACTAAGCTTCAAGAGGGTGCTGACAAAGTACCACCAACACATCTCCTGCCCCACCAGAGGACTGAAACATTCTGGACCTCTGCTACACAATCATTAAAGATGCCTACTGCTCTGTCCCATGCCACACTTCAGAAAATCAAATCACAGTGCTGTGTTCCTCCTCCCAACTTATAAGCAGAAGCTGAAACAGGAGGACACTTTGCAAAAAGTAGTACACTGCTAGTCCGCGGCAATGGAAGATGTCTGCAGGACTGCTTGGAATCAGTGGACTGGGCTGTATTCAAGTAGACAGTAGAAAACTTAGACAAATGTGCCACCATCGTCAGGGACTTCATTAGCAATTGTGTGGAGGGCTGTATACCAAAGAAGTCAATTCAAGCATTCCCCAGCTGGAAACCTTGGATGAACTAGGAAATCCACATCCTACTGAAAACCAGACGTGCAGCATTGAAGTTGGACGATCTAGACCCACACAGAAGATCGAGATACGACCTCCACAAAGCCCTCAGGGATGCCAAGAGGCAGTATCAGACAAAGTTAGAGGCCCAAACCACCCAAGCAGACTCCCGCTGCCTGTGTCAAGACCTAAGCAACATTACGGGATACAAACTGAAGCACAGCAAGATGCCAGACAAAGATATATCCCTCCCTGATGTGCTCAATGCTTTCTATCCTCGGTTGAAGCAGAATGCCAGTGGTGCAGTGTCACCTGACCCGACAGCCCCAGACACATCTGTGCCCACAATCATTGCTGCAGATATCAGATCGGCCTTCCTGGGAGTCAACCCAAGGAAAGCAATGGGACAAGATGGAATCCCCAGACAAGAACTCAGATTCTGTGTGAACCAACTGGTGTAGGTATTCACCAACATCGTTAACCTCTCCCTCCTACAATCCAAAGTTCCCACCTCCTTCAAGAAGAATACCAACATCCCAGTACATATGAAAGCCCATGCAATATGCCTTAATGATTACCACCCAGTGGCTCTGACCTCCGTAATCATGAAGTGTTTTGAGAGGCTGGTCATGGCCCACATCAACGCCAGTCTCCCAGAATATCTCGATCCTCTACAATTTGCCTATCAATGCAACAGGTCCACAGCGGACCCATTTCCCTAGCCCCGCACTAATTCCTGGAACATCAGGACAACAATGACACCTACATCAAACTCCTGCTTATGACTACAGCTCCACCTTCAATATCATTATCCCCTCCAGACTGATCTCAAAATTCCAAGACCTTGGCCTCAGCTTTGCCCACTGCAACCAGATCGTCAACTTTCTGACCCACAGACCACAATCAGTGGAGATAGGCAACTGCACCTCCTCCACAATGACACTCAACACTAGAGACCCCAAAGAAGTGTCCTCAGCCCCCTACTGTACTCTCTACACATCCATGGCTGTGTTGCCAAATTCTGAACGAACGCCATCTATAAGTCTGCTGACAGCACCACCGTGGTAAGGACAAATATCGGACAACCACAAGTCAGAATACAGTAAGGAGCTAGAGGGCTTGGTAACGTGGAGTGATGAGAACAACCTCTCTCTTAATGTTGGCAAAACTAAAGAACTGATCATTGATTTCAGAAAGAAAGGAGAACACATCCCCATCTACATCAACGGAGCTGAGGTTGAGAGGTTGGAAAGCATCATGTACCTAGAAGGGCTGATAACCAAGAAGCTGTCCTGGACCTCCCACAAAGATGTGATCGTCAAGAACGCACAACAATGCCCTTCCTCCTCAGGTGGCTTAGGAAATTTGGCATGCCCATAAAGACCCTCGCCAACTTTTACAGATGCACCATTGAAATCATACAGTCTAGTTGCACAACAGCCTAGTATGGCAACTGCTCTGCCCAGGACTGTAAGTAACAATATAAGGTTGTGTACACAATCCAGACCATCACGGAAGCCAAACTTCCATCCATGATCAAAATTTACCTGGCTTTTTGCTGTCGAAAGGCTGCCAACATCAAAGATCCATCGCACCCCAGCAATGCTCTCCGACGACTTCTTCCGTCTGGAAGATTTCGAAACTTGCACACAAACACCAGCAGGTTCGACAACAGCTTCTCCCCTACCATTATTAGACTGCTGAATGGACTGTCTAGCTTCAAAATAGTGCTGATCTTGCCTAGTGCACATCCTGTGCGAAGCAATTTGTATGCCTCTGTCTAAGCTTTATTTTCACCCTATGACTGTCTGTCTGCCCTTGCTTACTATGATTTGTCTGTACTGCTCATAGGCAAAGCTTTTCACTGCACTAAGGTACACTTGACAATAAATAAATAGCGCACTTGCCTTCATTGTTCAGACCTTTAAGTACAGGAGTTGGGATGTCATGTTGAAGATGTTGGTGAGGCCTCTTCTGGAGTACTGTGTGCAGTTCTGGCACCCTGTTATAGGAAGGATATTATTAAACTGGACAGGATCCGGAAAAGATTTACCAGCATGTTGCCAGGAATAGAGGACTGGAGATATAAAAATAGGCTGGAAAGCCTGAGACTTTCTTCACTTGAGGATAGGAGGTTGAGGAGTAACTTTATTGAAATGTCTAAAATCACAAGGGGCATAGATAAGGTGAATGACAAAGGTCTTTTCCCTAGAGTGGGGCAAAAAAGCCAAGGGGTATATTTTTAAGGTGAGAGGAGAAATGTTTAAAAAGGATGCGGGAGGCAACTCTTTTACAGTGTGTGGAATGAACTGCCAGAGAAAGTAATGGATGCAGATACAGTTAGAACATTTAAAAGACATTTGGATAAGCTCATTAATAGGAAAGTTTGAGAGGGATTTGGGCTAAGCACAGGCAGGTGAGAATAATTTAGTTTTGGAACAATGTCAGGGTGGACTGGTTGAACCAAAGGGTCTGTGTCCATGCTGTATGGCTCTATGACACTAGAGGACAGAGTTCATGTTTTGAAGTTGGTAAACTCAAGGCTGAGTCCAAAGCCTGCCATGTGCCTAGAAGGGTTGACAACTGAGAAGCTGTCCTGGACTTCAGATGGAGATTATGAAACCCATGGCCCAGTCATGCAAGCTTACACTGCTTCCATTGTGGGTATGAATAACAGTATTTGACTTAGTATGGAGACTCTCACAGAAGTCCAGGAATCTCTGTAATTCCAGGGAAAATATAATGACCTTTTGGAGGACAAATCTGCGATCTCTCTCAGTATGACAGCATTCATACTCCCACCACATGCCTTTGTTACTGCCTTTCCACCAGTCATCCTAGACTGATCCTATCTGGGCTGAGGTAATGAAATTAAAAGCCCACAGGCTTCAGAACTGTTCAAGACCATCCTGCAAGGCCAGCAATCTTCCACCAGTCGTGCTGCAGCCAATAGGATAGCAGTGTGTCGAAGTAGTACACCCAGCAGTGCCAATCATAATACTGGCACTAAGGGAATGCATAAAGGTGAATGTTGTGCTATCACACAAAGATGTTTTTTGCACATTTTTGTTAATGGCTTCGGTTGCTGAATAATAGACAAGGGGATACTGGGATGCTCAGTTCGAAATGGATATGAATGCAGTGATTATTGGCTCCCTGTTTGGTAGGGCAAATTGAAATTGAATTTCCACAATCCACCATATGGCATTCTATCTAGACATTGTTTGTCCTGCTCTTTTTTTCTCTCCCTTCAGGGTTTGGTCTTTCTGCCTTTTCCATTCTATTCCATTCCCAAATATTACTACAAAATGGAGATAATGAACACCATGCCCAAGTATCTGGGTCAAGTTATTAACTATCGCCTTTGACAATTGTTCATAAGTAGCATAAAACACATTCAAAAACTCAGCACAGTCTACCACCAACTCTATGTAAAGAAATTTACTGAATACCACTCCATCTGTAATGTTACGAAGTGGGGGAAGGTTGAACCCCTCTGATAATTAACCCAAAACACTAGCCCTAATCTGTTATTGCAGAAGTAGAGGTTCCCTTCTAATGATTAAACTCAAAACACCCAGAGAACGTCAGCTTGCTCCTCATAATCTGTTAAAAGTGTAGTTAAATGAAAAGAATCCCCGATATTCACTTTATAAGCAACAAATAACAATTTATTTATTTTAACCCTAACAGTGAACAAATTAACAGAACTACTATCAAACCGAACAACTGCCACCATGAACACTGCCACCCGCACTCGCAACCCCACACCCCCGCCCCAACTCTACTTTGTGACGTTAACTTCTGATTTCCTTTGAGGCTACAGATCAGTAAAGAAAGTTTTGAATTCTGATGTTACATCAGCCAGTTTGGCTGTGACGTTAGAGTAGTATAGGAACGGATTGTTTGTTATCCCGACACACACAGAAAATATATCTGCATGGTTTACTTTGTTATGTTTTGTAGTTTCTAAAGTTTTGAAATAATCACGCTTTTATACATAATTACTGGAGCTTTCGTCTACTTTCATTTCATCTTGCAACTCTCCATGTTGGATTGACACATTGTTGTCTTGATGAACAAACTGTAGGGTAATACCAAGTGGTGTGATATTCTGGTTATACATACATACATACATACATACATACATACATGTGCCTGAAGAACATACCTGATAAGTTATTTGAAATAACAATTTGGCACTGCTCTGTTTTTGAGCTCTGCACGCCACAGAATAGTAAGCAGATTGCATTCCTGGAGTTCCACATAGAAGATCATTTGTGGACCTGATATCTAGGATAAGCGAGGGAAAGAAATCACAATTGCATGTTCTTGACTTAAAGATAATAGATGCAGAACAAGTTACCAAAGGACATTACCAGATTATAAATTGGTTCAAGAGGCAATTGCATCAATTTTTAAAGACACGAGATCACAGTAATTAATGTAATAAAATGGAACAAGGTAACCTTTTCCTAGTTGTGTTCATTACTATAACATATGGAAAATTGGCATAACTGCCAGCAGCTTACAATTTAGGTGAAAAGCAGAAATGTCATGTGTGTCAACCTTGCAATGGCATTCTTCCCCCACAATCCATTCAAACAACTTCCAAATATTATGGTCAAAGGTAATACTGCTTTTAAAGTGTCACATACATAATCTATTATTATCCAACCAGTATCTTATGTATTGAAAGTTATAATGTAAATGATAAATTAATTTTGTTTATGACACCTTATGTTTGAACAAGCCCAATTTCCAGGTGAAGTGAAAGTGCTTCCATATTTTTCTCTGGAGTATCAATGACGGGTGATAAGGCCAAAGTAAACAAGATTGTTTTTCAAGAAGTGGCAGCTTCTCATGTCAACCTTGAAACTGTAAGGCAATAGACAGGATTTCTTGAAGCAGCATTAGTGTGGATGACCAAAGGGTAGGCTTGCTGCGTCAATGTCAAGACACATTTAAGACTCCCCATTTAGCAACTCACAGTTGACAGAAACATTAGGATATTTCAGTCTGCCAGTGACTCAAATAGGCCTGAACTGTTTCTGAATGGAACGGAATAATCTTTCTCCCTTTGTTCAATCTCAGTCCTTACAGTTACAAGAACACAAAAGTTGGAATATTCTTTACCCAATGGAGACCACTTCAGAGGTAGAGGGAAGGCTTGAAATTTAGAAAGCTGTAGGTCAGGTTGATTCCCAAACTGTTCTCATGACCGCACATGTTTGCTGGAGGCAAGCTCACAATGTTATCCATTGCAGTGGCTAGACAATATGGCTGACTTGAAGATAAATTAGACAGTTTTGTTTTGAGTTCAATACGATCTTATGAATGGTGCATGAGTCCCATGCATCTTAACATTTTGTCAGTTCAGCTGAAGTGGCTGCACAATAGGAAGCCATTGATTGTTGAAATTGACATCTAACCAACTTTATAAAGAAAAGAAACAGCAGGGATGATTTCACGCATGGCTGTGAAGGAATGGGAAGCATGTTGAGCCTTTATCCTTAGCAACCAGAAGAAACCACTGTTGTTTCATAACATACTGTACATCCATGGACCAGACTTGCAACAAATCTTTGTAACTGTGAAAGTGATTTATTTATTTTAAAAATTGTTACTGCAAACTTTCCATGTTCTGGCAATTACTATATTATGTCTAGTGCAACAATAGTGACAATATTAAGTTCAATTTTCTGTCTGTTTGGACTATCACGGAAGGTTGTTTCTGTCAATGGACCTCAAAACACTGACGATCCTTCAGAGCCACGAGTGAAAATGGGAAGTTAACAATCACCATACTACTCCCCAGATCCAATAGAATGGCAGTCACATGATACATACCATAAAATTCTTAATCATGAGGTGCTGTCAGACCAGACATGATCTATACATGTTCATCTTGCTTCTAATGGAGCCGCTCAGTGCAAGCTTTCCCTCACCTGCAAAATTACTATTCGGCAGACAAGTGCAGCAGAGAACTTCACCAGTCATCATTTGTTAACATTACTTGGTGTATAAGATGCATTCCTAGAGGAACAGGAGAATTGAAAGATGTCCATGAGCAGCATGCAAGTAATTAATTATCCAATCCGAACACTAGACAGAAAGTTTGAATACAGCACTCAACTGTTAGTACATCGAATCCGGTAGGCATTGTCAACATATCCCTGATTCACAGATTGTATCCCATTTACGACAACCAAATAAAACAGACGCTAAATTAGAAGCAAACCACAACATTAAGCATCAAGTAATGCAGCTGCAGATAGAACATGGTCTAAGATGCAACACAAACACAGCAACTCTAAACAATTGTCTGAAAACGTGCAACAACTTTGAGCAAAGATCACTAACTGAGTCTGGAGGGATAAAACATCAATATACCTTAGAGATTGGCAAATTTATTGTTTTGTACAATTGGTTTGTTCAAACATGGTTATTTCATTTTTCAGGTAGTTTAGTTAATTCGTCAATTTAATTAGTTTGATTCTCTCAGGATAAACCTTTGATTTAGAAAAACGGGGCTGTTTTGATATAAATATACATTATAACTGCTGCCAATCATTACTAACTCGCAAGGATGCGATGTGTTATTTCCATGACTTCTACTCAGTTTATAGAAGCAGATGGCAAGTCTGACTTGCAAACTTAGCTTCCTACTTAACATCATCCGTACATAGTCTTATTTTCAAATTAATAGCCCACATTATTGTTTCACCAGTCCTTGCTATGTGTCAGAAATAAAAATACTAAAATGCAATAAAAGCGATCAGAAATAAAAACATAAAGTTTAAGTTTATTTAACTCTATTTCTTTCTCCAAACATGCTGACAGGCTAGTTGAGTTTCGGCTTTTATTAGCTGCTGACTAACGTATCCCACAGTCTTTCGCCGCTCACCTGATCAGTAATATTCAGACGATAGCACTGCTTCTAATAGCTGTGTTTTATCAGTGCTTGTTACAATAAGTTTTTAAACATATATTTGAGAACATTTTCCCCTCTAATTTGAAAACATGCATAAAGATTAATTACTCCAACATCCAGCTGCGAAAGTATCTCGGTCACGTTGTCATTTTTCTACCGGAACCTAACCAATTAATTTCTGGAATAATTCGTTGAAAGTAACCCTATTCTTTACTCGATGCTTACACATGAAGGTCGGACACATTGGAAGTTTATTGGATGAGAGATGCATTCACTTTCCTTTTATTACCATACAATGATTTTTCTCATCGGGAGGCAATTTACGTCCTACAGTATTACATTGAAAAAAAATGCAACAGTGATGGAAAACTGACAGACTAATTCCCTTCAGACATTTCAAGTCCTTCTGGTTCACCTATGAAATAAGAATAATAAAGAAAAAGTGCAAACTGATCCAAAAGGCTCTTGATATCCAGCAACTTTCTGTATGATTTAAACCCAGTCATGCGAAAAGCTTCCTTGTGACCCAGCTCACTACGCTTGCTTGCTTCTGCGTCACCAATGCCTGCGCAGTTGCTTTTTTCTCAAGTACCTAGCTCCCCAGACTAAAACTTATCACATCAGTTCTTTCAAGTATCTGATGGGAATGAAAATAACTAAGACTACTTCTCTGAGACTAGTCTTTTGTCCATACCAGCCTTTGCTTTATACAATAGTAAATAAATACTAAGACAATAACATTCCTTAGTGGATTTCTTGGTTCTTCTTTCAATACGAACCTACTTCACAGAGGAATGCTGCTCATAGAAAACAAAAATCATTCAACATGGTGGGCACTTTTTTCACACAGAAACACCAATAAATCCAATGTGTTGTTAAATAGCTGTGATTGCCTAATTATGAGTGCCCTTGGAATGAGAGTGAGGATTGAGTGTAACTGCTATCGTCATCTGAATCTACATTATAATATTATCAAAACACATTTTCTGTATTGTTGTCAATGTCAAATGAGCCATCAGCTTTCAGTTTCAATGCTTTATATTTAATCATATCAGCATTTCACAACATTTGGTTGCTAATGACTGAAACTGTGGGAACATAATTTTAACAAACAAGAAAAAGCCATTAAAAATGACTGCAGGATATCCTAAAGACAATTAAATACTTTAAAATGTTGCCATGTTATAATGTAGGAAAGAACATCAGCACACAGTCACTTTTTTTATGACGCTTGTTGCAGAACTATCATTGACCAGGACACTGGAACTAATACCGCAGCTCTTCTTTGAATAGTGTCATAGAATCTTTTATTTGTTTTTGTTCTAATGGGATCCTAGCATCACTGGCAAGGTAACCTTGAATTGGCCTTGAGAAAGAAATGGCGAGCCAGTTCCTTGATTCACTGCAATCCATCTGGTGTAGGTCTAGCCACATCGCTGTTGAGAAGGGAGTTTCAGGATTTTGACTGAATGGCAATTAAGGAATGATGATATAGTTCCAATTAATGATGGCGTCTGCCTTGAAACAGAATCTGTAAGTGGCAGTGTTCCAATACATCTGCTGCCACTGACCTACTAGCTGGTAAGAGATCCCAGGTTTGGAAGGCGATATCAAAGCATGTTTGGATAGTTGCTGCAGTGGATCTTGTAGATGGTACATATGCTACCATAGTGGTCAATGGCAGAAGGAGTAAGTATTTAAGATGGTGAATGGAGTACTGAGTCAGCAGACAACTTTATCCTGTTTAGGTTGAGTTTTTTGAGTGCTGCTGAATCTGCACTCATCCAGGCAAGCGAGCTTTTCTCCATCACATTATTAATTTGTGCATTACAGATGGTAGACAGGCTTTGAGGATTCATGAGGTGAGTTACGCACTGCTAAACTCCCAGAATTCTCTGATTTGCTATTGTAGTGAATAGATAGATTGTTAGTTTAGTTCAGATTCTGATCAATGATAGCTTCCAGGATTATGATAGTGAGGAATTTAATATCAGGAAGTGATGTTTTGGAAGCGGCAACTTACTTTTGACCTGTATTTAAATCTTAACCACATTCACTGTGCAAGCATAGCAACTAAATGTTGAAATATTTACAAATTAAATGTGGCTAGAGTTTGCAATTGCCTAATTCACGTCTTTGACACTTCAATATTCTATCCTCCATGGACAAGGATCCCACACTTCCACGCATCAATTTGTGACTGAATCTAGCTAACCTGGACATTATTGTAGCCATTTTCCAGTTGCATTTCATATCTATAGAATGGCAAGTAATGGCAAAGAACACATCTTCAGTTGGACACCATTGGCACTCTGCTTCACCTGGTTGCCAGGTAAACACCCAGAGCCTTCATGTTTCCCTTTACATTGCATTATGCCAAAAACCCATTTCCACACATCCTCACTGTGTGAAAACTCAACACATTAAAACTTGCCTCCCACTGTCTACCTGGTTCCCTGGTTGAATACATGTGGCACTACGTTTATCACAGAGATAGCTGACACATGTTGCAGGTGTTAGATTTATGTCTCAGTGTGCCATAAAGCAAAAGATCCCCACCAACTAGCAGACTGTGTCCCTGCGGTGAAGAGCATGTGAATATGGCACTACCAATAGCTTTTGCCTGAAAATGGGGAAATTCAGCCTCATGTCTCTGTTAAGTTGATGGCTTCCATAGTATGTCACGCTGCTAGCCAGCTGCATGTGAAAAATTCCACGTTTAGTAATTGCAGCCTGCTCTTTGCGACTGTCCTGCCCTTTGGCATGAAATATGTGTCAGCATAATGCACGGCTTGGTGCACTCTGCCAAGAAATGTTCTATCTGATGATATACTACCTCAGCGCTTTTGCACATGTTGGTTGCTTTCCTGAGGGCCCCTCTTTCCTCAGCAGATGTGCTCTCACTCTCACTCAGGAATCTTACCCTTTATACACTTCTCTTCAGTAAGATTGCCTTTTAGTTGTGCATATTCACAGGATTCTGTGAGGTATCTTAACTAAATCACATATTGATAAATAGACACATTTTAAACTTGGGCTCTAATGCTGAATGCGTAGTCTTCATAAGTTACATTCACTTGTGGTAAAAACATACCTTCAAGGATTTCAAAATCTCTGCATTCTTTTTCCATTCTTCAGAGAGAATTAGGGTGGAATGCACTTTGACACACTGTCTTTCCAATAGTGAGATGAAGTTATTTATGCTTAGTTGCTCTGGTTTGATAAGAAAAATTTGGGAATTTTGCCATTGCATGTGGAAGAACTGCCACTTCTATTTAATATTACTTTTCTCTTTCATCAGTACTGTGAGGGCAAAAGTTTCAGGCATTATGTCTTACTTAGTGTTTTGAATGTGGTTTTCTTCTTTGTTCCTTCACAGAGTTTTCAGTGACAGTTTTCACAGCTCTGAACATTCCTGTATCTCTCCATCAGTAGCTTTGTTTCCATAAAGCTCTTTAACACTCAATCACTATTATCCTCTGCCACCATGTTGTAAGTTCAATCCAGTGCCATGTTGCATGTATTTTGTTCTTCACTGAGCTGCCTGCAAGTTCGCTCTCCTCAGTCACTGGTATAGGCCACATCATGGCAACAAACAGGGAAGCACATTGGCACATCTTTACATTTCTATTCCAAACATTTCCTATTTTGGACAGGCTGGGGGACCAAATGGGAGTTCAATCAGATCACAGGTATCCCAGAACGCTACGGAAGAACAAGAGCTAATCCAACAGCATTGGTTGTTGCACAATGGAAAAAAAATGTAAGAAATTTTCAAGACCTGATGGTTTCTACTCTATTGCACAAAAAGTAATAGAAGAAGGAAGTGCAGATTTGTAATTCATTGTTCCATACATTGTCAGTTGAAAAATTCCAAGTGTTATTTTAGCTATTTGAATTTATGATCAGGCTCTGAGTTACTTGGACAACAATAAGCTGGTTAGAAAATATCTAGAAAAACCACCAAGTCTATCTGGAAGGCGGTGTGAATATAATCAAGTTAAGGCACCGAAAAGTCTGACAGGGTTGCATGACATTTATTTTAATGCAAGGAGTTTCGTGAGTAAGGCAGAATCAGATAATCTTAACAGTGCAGAAGGAGGTCAGTTGGTCTAACATCTGTTATAGGTAAACTATTCATCAGAAGTTCAAAGATGGTTCACTCAACTAACTTTTGGTTGAAGGATTGATCTCATGAAGAATGGTTAAACAGGTTGCACCTTTACTTTCAAGAGCTTATCTTATTGAAGCCACGAGACTCTGAGAAGACTTGGTAGGATGAATATCAGGAAAAACCAAGGAGAATTTTTTTTTTCCTCTCAGAGTTGCAAGTCGATGAAATTCTGTAACTCATTGGAGGCTATGTTTGTGTTGATGCTGACACATATGAACAGTAGCCAAAAGGAGTCCAAGCAGCAAGTTAAACCAATAATATGTAGGTAAGTTGCTGTGTTACTCACTTCTTCTGTTAAATAAAGCTGTTTGAGATTTTCAAGTAAATTGAACCTGTTATACTGGATTGGTAAGTAGCAGAGTGGCAATTATGTGTTAAGGAACATAACACAAGAATGTAACATGGCAAGCAGTCATAATTTTTCCTCATACAAAATTAAGGCAGTAATGCAAAACTATAAACTACAGGAAAAAACCTCAGACAAGATTTAAAGCAGTGCAGAAGTTACATTTTCATCAGTTAAACGAGAAAGCTAGGGCCAATATAATTCGGCAATTAACGAAACATAAGGCAAGTAAAATTAAGACTTAACGTAAGGTCTCCAAAGATGTAAGGCAAGGGAGGGGCTGAATAGGCTGGGGCTATCTTCCATGGGGCATCGGAGGCTGAGGGGTGACCTTATAATGGCTTAAAAAATCATAACCAGGGTGAATGGCCAAAATCTTTTGTTAGGATAGGGGAGTCCAAAACTAAAGGGCCTAGATTTAAGGTAAGAGGGGAAAGATTTAAAAGGGACCTAAGGAGCAATTTTTTCATGCAGAAGTTTTTGCGTGAATGGAATCAGCTGACAGAGGAAGGTGGAGGCCAATACAATTACATTTAAAAGGCATCTGGATGAGCACATGAATAGGAAGGGTTTAGAGGGATATGGGCCAAATAACGGCAAATGGAACTGAATTAATTTAGGATATCACGTCGGCATGGAGGAGTTGGACCAAAGGGCCTGTTTCCGTGCTGTACATCCCTATGATTCGATGTACTGTCGATGGAGTGTTTGGAGTAAAATAACGTCCCTAACATAATTAGTACTTTTTATAGTGTGCCTTGTGACAACATGTGCAAGACATTTATCCAGCCACAGCTGCTGACTAACCACATTTTGGAGCTGGAGCAGAGGGTGGGCTCACTGTGAAGCAGCTGTGGTGTCAAGATTGTCATGGACAGTACTTTCAGTGGGGTGATCACACCACAAATAAGGAACAGGCAGGAAAGAACTGGGTAACCGCCAGGCAATACAGATGAAGGCAGGCAGTTCAGGAGGCCCCTGTGGTCATCTCCTATAGATACATTTTGGATACTCTTTGGTGTGCATGACTTCTTGGGATAGCAGTGGAAGCCAAGTCCTTGGCATCATGGGTGGGTCTGGTGCGCAAGAGGGGAGAAGGAATAATAGCAGAACTATAGTACAGCTAATTTAATAGTAAGGAGAGCAGATAGGTGTTTCTGCAGCTGCGAAAGAGATTCCAGGATGGTATGTTGCCTCTGTGGTTTCAGGACCATGGATATCTCACTGTGGCTGAAGGGCATTCTGAAGTGAAGGGGGAAAAGCCAGAGTTAGTGGTACTTATTGGCTCCAATGACATAGGTTAAAATAAATGATAAGGTCCTGCAAGGAGAATATAGGGAGTTAGGGCATAAAAAGTAGGGCCTCAAAAAGTCGAAATTTTAGGATTACTACTGCTGCCACATGCTAGTGAAAGTAAAACAACGGGATATACATGGCTGGAAACATAATGTAGCTGGGAGAGATTCAGGTTGCTGGGACAGTTCTAGGAAAGATGAGATCCATACAAGCAGGACGGTTAGCATGTGGGCAGGATGTTTGCTAGTGCTGCCTGGAAGTGTTTGAAATAGAATGTCAGATGGATGGGAACCTGACCAGGGAGACAGGGAAGGTTGAAATAAGCATAGAAGCAAAAGTGAAAGACAGAAAAAACAAGGGCAAAATACAAATGCAGCCATAGTGCAAAATAAAGCTAAAGCTAAAGTAACTAACAAGGCTGAAGACAAGCCTTCAGACTCTGTGTCTTAATGTACATAGCATTCACAATAGGATAGGGGAGGCAATGGCCTAGTGGCATTAACGCTGGACTATTAACCCTGAAATCCAGATAGTGTTCTGGGGACCTGGGTTCAAATGGCACCACGGCAGATAGTGGGATTTGAACTCAATTAAGTATCTGGAAGTAAGAATCTAATGATGACTGTGAATCCATTGTCAATTGTCAATGAATGTAGGTGAACCCATATGGTTCACTAATATCCTTTAGGGAAGGAAACTGCCATCCTTACCTAGTCTGGCCTACATGTGACTCCAGACCTACAGCAATGTGGTTGACGCCTAACTGCCCTCTGGGCAATTAGGGATGGGCAATAAATGCTGCCTGGCCAGCGACACCCTCATCCCGTGAATGAATAAAGAAAACATAAAGATGAATTAGCAGCACAAATAGATCTAAACGTTTATAATATAGTTGTGAAAGCAGAAACATGGCTGCAGGATTATCAAGGATGCAGACTAAACGTCAGATATTCTTTATGGAGGATGATTTCCTGGAGTGCATATATGATAGCTTTTTAGACCAATACATTGAGGAACCAACCAGAGAAAGAAACTATTCCATACTGGGTACAGCGCAATGAGAAAGGATTAAGTAAAAATCTTGTGCAGGAGCAGTGATCAAATTATCATAGAATTCTTTACTAATGAGGAGAATGAAGTAGTTGAATCCAAAACTAAGGCCCTGAACCTAAATCAAAGGAACCAAGAAGCACAAATTAGCAAAGCTGGGTTGGGGAAACTTACTAATGGGGTTGGAGGTGTGTAATCAATGGCTCATCATTAAATAATATGCACATGAGTTACAACAATTATTTCTTCCTGTCTGGCCCAAACATAAGAAAAAGGATGGCTCTATCATGGCTTACAAAGAAATTAGAGAATTATTAGATCCAAAGAGGAGATGTATAAAACTGCCAGAAAAAACAGCAAGCCCAAGCTTTGGCAGCATTTTAGAATTCAGCTAATAAAGGGTAAAAAGTTTGATCAAGAGGGGAAACTGGAGTATGAGAGTAATATGGCAGGGCACAGAGAAACTATTGTCAACATTTCTATAAGTGAAAAGAATAAGATTAGCAAAGACAAGTGTCCTTTACAAACAAAGACCTGGGAAATTATAATGGAGAACAAATAAATGACAGAAGCATCGAGCACAACTCTGGACACAATTTAACACAACAATCCTGATGCACTTTCCTTAGAATGATTTGTCAGGTTAGCAAGCTTGGAAACAGTAAGTATGATTTAGAGATAACTCAGTGTGGAGCTGGAGGAGCACAGCAGGCCAGGCAGCATCAGAGGAGGGGGAAAGTTGGCATTTCGAGTCGGCTCTGAAGTCTGAAGAAGAGTCCCAAATCGAAATGTCAACTTTCCTGCTCCCCTGATGCTGCCTGGCCTGCTGTGCTCCTCCACGTCCACACTGTGTTATCTCTGACTCTAGAATCTGCAGTTCTTACTATCTCTGATTGAGTAAATATGATTTGTCAGATTAGCACAAAAAGGTTTCACTGTATCTTTGTATATGTGGCAATAATAAATCAAATCAAATCAACTTCAGTTCTGTTTTCACAAAAGACAGCTCAAATAACCTCCCAGAAATGTTAGGGAACAAAGGTTCTAGTGAGAGGATGGAATCAATTTTGTTTGCATTTGAAAGAAATTGATGTTAGTAAAAAACGTAGTGCTGGGGAAATTAATGGGGTTCAAAGCTGCCAAATTACCAGGGCCTGAAAATCTACATCCCAGTGACAAAAGGAAATGGTCTTGGAAACATTGTAAGTAATGGCAGTCATCTTCCAAATTTCTACAGGCTCTGCGGCAGTTTATACACATTGGAAGCTGGCAAATGTACCACACTAGTCACAAAGGTGCAGGGATGGGGAGAGAAAAAAAAAACGAATTACAAACCAGTTGCATAACATCAGTAATGAGCAAACTGCTACAACTCATCATAAAAGACATGCCAGCAGAACGTTTGTAAAGCATTAACAGGATTGGATGAAGCCAGCATGTATGTATGAAAAGCAAATCATACATTACAAATATATTGGAGTTTTTGTTTATGATGTAACTAGCTGAATGGATAAGGGAGAACAAATGGTTATGGTAGATTTCAATTTTCAGAAGACCTTTAATAAGGCCTCTCATAAGAACTGGCGGCAAAATTAAAGCAGATGGAATGGAGGTAATATATCGGTGGCTCAGTGGTTAGCACTGCAGCCTCACAGCGCCAGGGACCCAGGTTCAATTCCAGCCTCAGGCGACTGTCTGTGCGGAGTTTGCACATTCTCCCCGTGTCTGCGTGGGTTTCTTCCAGGTGCTCCGGTTTCCTCCCACAATCCAAAGATGTGCAGGCTAGGTGGATCGGCCATGCTAAATTGTCTGTAGCGTTCAGGGGTGTGTGGGTTATAGGGGAATGGGTCTGGGTGGGATGCTCCAAGGGGCGGTGTGGACTTGTTGGGCCAAAGGGCCTGTTTCCACACTGTAGGTAATCTGATCTAATCTAATCTATATTGGCACAGACTGCGAATTGGTTGACACACAGGAAACAGAGTGAGCATCATTGGTTCTATTTCTGAGTGGCAGACCACGATTAGTGGGGTGCTGCAAGGATCATTGCTTGGATGCCAGTTATTCACAATATACAATATGACCTAGATGAGGGAACCAAGTGCAACATTTCCAAGGTTGCTGATGACACAGAACTGTGCAGCATTGCAACCTGTAAAGGAGGATGCAAGGAGGCTTTGAGGTGAGATTCAGTACAACAAGGATAAATGTGAAGTTACATACTTTGGTGTGAAATACAGAAGGAAAGAGTATTATTTAAATGGCAACAAATTAGGAAGTTTGGATACACAAAGGATGTCCTTTTATACCAGTTAATGAAAATAAACAGGCAGGTGCAGCAAACAATTATGAAAGCAAATGGTATACTGGTCTTCATTACAATAGGATTTGAGTTCAGAAATAGGGCAATCTTATTGTCATTATGCAGGACCTTCATGAGATCACACCTGCACAGTTGTGTGCAGTTTTGGCCTCCCTATGTAAGAAAGGATATACCTACCATAAAGGGAATGCAATGCAGGGTCACTCGGCTGATACTGAAGTGACAGAGCTGCTGTTCATGGATTCAGTTGGACCCGTATTCACCAAAGCTGGGAAGATGAAAGGGAATCTAATTGCACATACAAAATTCAAACAGCATTGTAAAGACTAGATGCAGAGAGGATGTTTTCCCTTGTTGGGGGGTCTAGAACCAGGGGGCAGGATAGTCTCAGGATGCAGACTAGACTATTTAGGACTCGGATTAGGAAACTCAAAAGGTGGTCATCCTCTAAAATTTTCCACTACAAACGGCTGAGGAGGCCAAGTCACTGAAAATATTCAAGAAGAGATAATTTTGTTTTTAGATTTTAAGGACATCAAGGGATTTGTGGAGAATGTGGAATTAAGGCATTGAAATAGAGTTATTAGAGTCTAGAGGATCAGCCATCATCAAATGGCAAAGCAGGCTCAAAGGGCCAAATGGGCTAATCCTGCTCCTAATTTCCATGTATCTTCGTTAAACTCAAAAACTCTCCCAATCTTTGGGGTCATCATTTTCATTTTGCCAACTTTATAAGCTTTCTCCTCTGGTATACTAGTAGGTTTAACTTGCCTTGTTAGCCATGGCTTCCTTGTTTTCCCGGTGAATATTTTTGCCTGATAGGAATGTACTTGTTTCAAAGTCAAGCTTTAATTCTTTAATTATTAACCATTGCCAATCTACCATTAAATCTTTTAATATAGTTTTTCAATTCACCATCGCCGACTTCCTCCTTATACTTTCATAATTGCCATTGTTGTTTTCCCAAAGTTAACAGAACATTCTATGATACAATGGCCCCTATCCCCTAAGGGTTTTTTTTACATCAAGGTTATTAGTTAGGCCTTTCTCGTTTCATAATATTGGATCTAAAATAAACTGGACCTCAGTTGATTCTTCAACAAATTGCTCCAGAAAACCATCTCAAACCTGTTCCCAGAATTCTTGCTCCATGGCATTGGAGCTCTTAGATTTACCCACTCTACATGGAGATTGAAGTCACTCAGGATTACTGCATCACCCCAGATATGTGCACCTCTAATTTTCTGATTTATGCTACATTAACACTATCATTTGGTGGCCTATAAACCACACCTACCAATGTTTTCTGTCCTAATAATAAAATGTGAGGCTGGATGAACACAGCAGGCCAAGCAGCATCTCAGGAGCACAAAAGCTGACGTTTCGGGCCTAGACCCTTCATCAGAGAGGGGGATGGGGGGAGGGAACTGGAAGTCCTGAGCAAGGGGCTCACCTTTGTCCCCCTACAACCACACATCAACGAATACCAGTCACGGTCGGACATAGAGCAGTTTTTCCGCCGTCTTCGCCTGCATGCCTACTTCTTCAACCGGGAACCCAACCCTCCTTCCACTGACCCCTTCACCTGCTTCCAACACAAGTCCTCCTCCTGGACACCACCCCCAGGCCTCCTACCCTCCCTCGACCTCTTCATCTCCAACTGCCGTCGAGACATTAACCGCCTCAACCTCTCCACCCCTCTCACCCACTCCAACCTCTCCCCCGCAGAACGGGCAGCCCTCCGCTCCCTCCGCTCCAAACCCAACCTCACCATCAAACCCGCAGACAAGGGTGGCGCAGTGGTAGTATGGCGTACTGACCTCTACATCGCCGAGGCCAGACGCCAACTCTCCGACACCACCTCCTACCGCCTCCTCGATCATGACCCCACACCCGAGCACCAAACCATCATCTCCAACACCATTCATGACCTCATCACCTCAGGGGACCTCCCACCCACAGCCTCCAACCTCATTGTTCCCCAACCCCGCACGGCCCGTTTCTATCTCCTTCCCAAAATCCACAAACCTGCCTGCCCTGGTCGACCCATCGTCTCAGCCTGCTCCTGCCCCACCGAACTCATCTCCACCTATCTGGACTCCATTTTCTCCCCTTTGGTCCAGGAACTCCCCACCTATGTCCGTGACACCACCCACGCCCTCCACCTCCTCCAGGACTTCCAATTCCCTGGCCCCCAACACCTCATATTCACCATGGACGTCCAGTCCCTGTACACCTGCATTCCGCATGGAGATGGCCTCAAGGCCCTCCGCTTCTTCCTGTCCCGCAGGCCCGACCAGGCCCCCTCCACCGACACTCTCATCCGCCTAGCGGAACTCGTCCTCACCCTCAACAACTTCTCTTTTGACTCCTCCCACTTCCTACAGACTAAGGGGGTGGCCATGGGCACCCGCATGGGCCCCAGCTATGCCTGCCTCTTTGTAGGTTACGTGGAACAGTCCATCTTCCGCACCTACACAGGCCCCAAACCCCACCTCTTCCTCCGGTACATTGATGACTGTATCGGCGCCGCCTCTTGCTCCCCAGAGGAGCTCGAACAGTTCATCCACTTCACCAACACCTTCCACCCCAACCTTCAGTCCACCTGGGCCATCTCCAGCACATCCCTCACCTTCCTGGACCTCTCAGTCTCCATCTCAGGCAACCAGCTTGTAACTGATGTCCATTTCAAGCCCACTGACTCCCACAGCTACCTAGAATACACCTCCTCCCACCCACCCTCCTGCAAAAATTCCATCCCCTATTCCCAATTCCTCCGCCTCCGCCGCATCTGCTCCCACGATAAGACATTCCACTCCCGCACATCCCAGATGTCCAAGTTCTTTAAGGACCGCAACTTCCCCCCCACGGTGATTGAGAACGCCCTTGACCGCGTCTCCCGCATTTCCCGCGACACATCCCTCACACCCCGCCCCCGCCACAACCGCCCCAAGAGGATCCCCCTCGTTCTCACACACCACCCTACCAACCTCCGGATACAACGCATTATCCTCCGACACTTCCGCCATTTACAATCCGACCCCACCACCCAAGACATTTTTCCATCCCCACCCCTGTCTGCTTTCCGGAGAGACCACTCTCTCCGTGACTCCCTTGTTCGCTCCACACTGCCCTCCAACCCCACCACACCCGGCACCTTCCCCTGCAACCGCAGGAAATGCTACACTTGTCCCCACACCTCCTCCCTCACCCCCATCCCAGGCCCCAAGATGACATTCCACATTAAGCAGAGGTTCACCTGCACATCTGCCAATGTGGTATACTGCATCCACTGTACCCGGTGCGGCTTTCTCTACATTGGGGAAACCAAGCGGAGGCTTGGGGACCGCTTTGCAGAACACCTCCGCTCAGTTCGCAACAAACAACTGCACCTCCCAGTCGCAAACCATTTCCACTCCCCCTCCCATTCTCTTGATGACATGTCCATCATGGGCCTCCTGCACTGCCACAATGATGCCACCCAAAGGTTGCAGGAACAGCAACTCATATTCCGCCTGGGAACCCTGCAGCCATATGGTATCAATGTGGACTTCACCAGTTTCAAAATCTCCCCTTCCCCCACTGCATCCCTAAACCAGCCCAGTTCATCCCCTCCCCCCACTGCACCACACAACCAGCCCAGCTCCTCCCCCCCACCCACTGCATCCCAAAACCAGTCCAACCTGTCTCTGCCTCCCTAACCGGTTCTTCCTCTCACCCATCCCTTCCTCCCACCCCAAGCCGCACCCCCAGCTACCTACTAACCTCATCCCACCTCCTTGACCTGTCCGTCTTCCCTGGACTGACCTATCCCCTCCCTACCTCCCCACCTACACCCTCTCCACCTATCTTCTTTACTCTCCATCTTCGGTCCGCCTCCCCCTCTCTCCCTATTTATTCCAGTTCCCTCCCCCCATCCCCCTCTCTGATGAAGGGTGTAGGCCCGAAACGTCAGCTTTTGTGCTCCTGAGATGCTGCTTGGCCTGCTGTGTTCATCCAGCCTCACATTTTATTATCTTGGAATCTCCAGCATCTGCAGTTCCCATTATCTCTGATAATGTTTTCTGTCCCTTTGCTTTTCCCTAGATCCAAACAAATAGATTCTACACCCTATTCTTCTGATCAGGGATCCTTGCTCAGTTAAACACTGTTTCCACCTCTCATGAAGAGCACTCCATTTCCTTTTGTTTTTGCCTAACCTTCTTATATCCTTGAATATTCAGCTCCTGGATTTGGTCACTATTCAGCTCCACAACAGCAATTATATCAAATATTTTCTTTCGTCAATTCACCTATCTTGCTGTGAGTGCTACATGCATGTAGACAGAGTGCTTTGAATTTTGTCTTTTTAACACTACTCTCTAATTTGACTCTAATTGATTCTGGGACTCACTCTGCTGCTTTCCACTTCCGTTTACACTTTTTCTTACTTCTCTCCTACTTTTCTATTCTATGTGAATTCCCTCTCAGGTTCTCATCCACCTGACAAGATAGTTAATTAGCTTTCACAAATCTCCACAAGAAGAGCGCCTTGCCATCATTTATGTCCATTGTCATGGATAGGGTCTCCGGTAAATGTCTCATGCAAAAGACAGGATCACCAACAGAGCAACATCCAATCAGTACTGCACTGAAATGTCATCCTCAATTTTGAGTGCACTCAAAACCGAGAATAGGAGCTGAACCCAGGGTCATGTCATTCAGAGGCAAGAGTGCTCCCAACCGAACCTTAGGCAACTCAGGTGCTAACATTTGGCCAGGCACGTATCCAAAAAATGACCACTCTACATGTCTTAGTGTGAAGCTGGAGGAACACAACTGCCCAGAAACAGGTTTCTGAAGAATGGTCCTGCCCCGAAGCATCAACTTCCCTGATCCTCTGATGCTGCCTGGCCTGCTGTGTTTCTCCAGCTCCACACTGTTATCTCTGACTCCAGCATCTGCAGTTCTTGCTCTCTCACTCCACATGTCTTGCCGTTTTCTGTATTATTTGGACACTTCAGAAATACAAAACTTCAAAATTAAAAATGCAAATTAAGCTTGTAGTGATTGTAATCAGGTCAGCAGGTAGATCTCATAGTCTCTGAATGGGTTTGCAAATCTGGTCCAATCTGGAAGCCCTGGCTAACAGATAAGAACAGAAGTGTCAGATATCCTGTTCACTTGGACAGCTGGTTCTGAGGGAGCTGGATCAGTGTCAAGGGCTCTTCATGTAAACAAAAGGTGACTTGATGACGGGATGTCAGCCACTGTGAATTTACTTAAGTGGCAACAAAAGAATAGCATGCTCCTGAAGAAAATCACTTGCAACAGACGTCTTTGAATTCAGGTAAGCATCTCTAGTACCATGCGATTATTCGGGAAGCTCGACTCATTCGATCCTGCTGTCAAAGTCTGAGCCCAGTATATGGAAAGAATGTGTTTTTTTTCTGGGCAAATGACACTGGGGCAGATGAAAAGCAATGAATAATTCTCCCGACAGCTTGTGTACCTGCAGTTTTTTTATTCAGTTTTCCCTGAGGCAGCAGATATTAAAACCTTTCAGGAGTTGAATGATTTTTTTAAGGAATAATATGTCACCAAACCTCCTCTAATTCTGAGACATTATTGGTTCTACTTGGCAATTCAAGAAACAGGGGTCTCTGTATCAGGGTTTTTGACTCGGTTAAAATGACTGGCAGAGGTATGTGACTTTGGTTTAAACTTCAATGAGATACTGTGAGACAGTTTGAAATGTGGGATTAATGATGCAGTAACGCAAAAGCACCCAACAACTGAAGCCACGCTGGGCTTCAAACAGGCATTACAACTGGCTTTATCATTGGAAAATGTTGTAAGCACTCTCTTCCATCACTTTGATGTTCAAGAGTAGACCAATGGGTTCTGCTTGGCTGGATTGGATGTGCCCTGTTTAGTGTGCATCAGATATACCTGGAAAAGTTTCCTCATCGCTGCATAGATGTTAATGTGGTAACTGCACTGAAACAGCGTGTGCTCCAGAATTGGCTGATCAGTATTATTGCTAGAATGTTATCAGTGCTGACAGGCTTTGTAATGTCCAGTGCCTATCGCCTTTTCTGGCCAGCATGTAGGTGGATTGAATTGGTTGAAGACTGGTATCTCTAATGCTAAGACCTGAGGAAGCCGAGTTGGATCATCCATTCAGTGCTTCTGCGTGAATGCTTCAATGTTGTCTTTTGTGCTGATGTGCTGCATGCCCCCATCTTTGAGAGTAGTGAAACTGAAAGAGTCTTTGCCTCCTGTTGTTTAATTGTCCTTCACCATTCACAGCTGGATGCAGCAAAACTGCAGAGTTTAGATCTAATTTGTTGGGCCCTTGTGGTGCAATGGTGGTGTCCCTACCCTGGAATCAGGAGATCTGGGTTCAAGTCCCAGAGGTGTATCCAAACGGGTTGATTTGAACAAAAATTCATCTGATCAGTTGTTTGTGGAATTAATTATCTGTATCACATGCTGCTTCCACTGTTTGCTATGCAGGTAATCCTGTGCTGTAGCTTACTCAGGTTAGCCTGAAGATATTCTAAATGCTACACGTGGAATGCAGTCCTAAATTGTTCAATGAAACAGGGTTGATATTCTGGTTTGATGGTAATGGTAAAGTAGAGAACGTGCCAGGCCATCAGATTGTAGTTGAATACAATTTCTCTGCTGCTAATGGCTACATGCCAACAGAACTGTTCAAAATTTATTTTGTTTAGCATGCAACACAATGAAAAGGATCCTCAGTATAAAAATGGGACTTTGGTTCTCACCCCCCACTATTGCTACAAAATGCTATGGTTGTGCTGCTCCAAATTTTTTGTCCAGCTACATTGTCTCACCCAATGGATGCAACATGCAGCACTGACCTGACTTAATGCACTGATATAATAAAATGTGAGGCTGGATGAACACAGCAGGCCAAGCAGCATCTCAGGAGCACAAAAGCTGACGTTTCGGGCCTAGACCCTTCATCAGAGAGGGGGATGGGGGGAGGGAACTGGAATAAATAGGGAGAGAGGGGGAGGCGGACCGAAGATGGAGAGTAAAGAAGATAGGTGGAGAGAGTGTGGGTGGGGAGGTAGGGAGGGGATAGGTCAGTCCAGGGAAGACGGACAGGTCAAGGAGGTGGGATGACGTTAGTAGGTAGCTGGGGGTGCGGCTTGGGGTGGGAGGAAGGGATGGGTGAGAGGAAGAACCGGTTAGGGAGGCAGAGACAGGTTGGACTGGTTTTGGGATGCAGTGGGTGGGGGGGAAGAGCTGGGCTGGTTGTGTGGTGCAGTGGGGGGAGGCACCGTAGTCTCTGTGCACTTTTCATAAAATAATAACTAGCCTGTAAAATCTTGGTCAATTGCCATTTAAATTGCTTTAAGAACCTTCAATCAAACTCCTTACTATTCTCACTAGACATTCGTTTGCTGCTGTGGTAATGTCAGAGTTGCATTCTAATGCTACTCCACATGATGGTATGCTCCAGCATCCCCAACCCAAATCCCCAGATTGTCAGCACAAACAAGAGGATGGCCAAAGTGAGGGTAGGACCAATCAGGGATAGTGGAAGGAACTTGTGTGCTGAGTCAGAGGAGGTAGGGAAGGTCCTTAATGAATACTTTGCTTCAGTATTCACCAGTGAGAGGGACTTTGGCGTTTGTGAGGACAGCATGAAACAGGCAGATATGCTCGAATAGGTTGATGTTAGGAAGGGGGATGTACTAGAAATTTTGAAAAACATGAGGATAGATAAATATCCTGGGCCAGACAGAATATACCAAGGTTACTACGGGAAGTGAGGAAAGAGATTTCTGCCCCTTTGGTGATGATCTTTGCATCCTCACTGTCCACTGGAGTAGTACCAGATGATTGCAGGGAGCCAAATGTCATTCCCTTGTTCAGGAAAGGGAATAGGGATAATCCTGAGAATTACAGACCAGTCAGTCTTACTTCTGCAGTGGGCAAATTATTGGAGATGACTCAGAGAGGTAGTATTTATGATTATTTGGAAAAGTACAGTCTGATTTGAAATAGTTAGCATGGCTTTACGAGGGGCAGGTCATGCCTCACATGCCTTACTGAATTCTTTGAGGATGTGACAAAACACGTTGATGAAGGCAGAGCAGTGGATGTGGTGTATATGGATTTTAGCAAGCCATTTGATAAGGTTCCCCATGGTAGGCTCATTCAGAAAGTGAGGCGGCATGGGATCCAGGGAAATTTGGTTGTCTGGATACAAACCTGGCTGTCCAATAGCAGACAGAGGGTGACAGTAGATGGAAAGTGCTCAGCCTGGAGCTCAGTGACCGGTTGTGTTCCGCAGAGATCTGTTCTGGGACCTCTGCTCTTTGCGATCTTTGTAAATGGTTTGGATGAGGACGTGGAAGGGTGGGTTAGTAAGTTTGCCAATTACACGAAGGTTGGTGGACCTGTGGATAGCACGGAGAGCTGTTGTCGGTTGCAACGGGACATTGACAGGTTGCAGAGCTGGGCAAAGAAATGGCAGATGGAATTCAACCCAGAAAAATGTGAAGTGATTCATTTTGGAAGGTCGAATTTGAATGCTGAATAAAGAGTTAATGGCAGGATTCTTGGCGGTGTGGAGAAACAGAGGGATCTTGGGGTCCATATCTGTCAGTCCCTCAAAGTTGCTACCCAAGTTGATAGGGTTGCAAAGAAGGCGTGTTGGCTTTCATTGGCAGGGGAATTGAGGTTAAGAGCCACAAGATTATGCTGTAGCTCTATTAAACTCTGGTTAGACCACACTTGGAATATTGTGTTGAGTTCTGGTCGCCTTATTATAGGAAGAATGTTGAAGCTTTAGAGAGTGTGCAGAGGAGATTTACCAGGATGCTGCCTGGACTGGAGGGCAGGTCTTATGAGGAAAGGTTGAGGGAGCTAATTCTTTTTTCATTGGAGCGTAAAAGGATGAGAGGTGACTTGATAGAGGTGTACAAGATGATGAGAGGCACAGATAGAGTGGATAGCTAGGCACTTTTTCCAGGGTGGAAATGACTACTACAAGGGGGCATTATTTAAAGATGATTGGAGGAAGGTATAGGGGACATGTCGGAGTTGGGTCCTTTACACAGGAGGTGGTGGGTGTGTGGAATGCGCTGCCGGTAGTGGTACTGGAGTCAGATACTTTAGAGACTTTTAAGTGACTCTTGGATAGGTACATGGATGATACTATAATGTAGGGTATGCAAGGTAGTTTGATCTTAATAGGATAATAGGTCTGCACAACATTGTGGGCTGAAGGGCCTGTACTGTGCTGTACTGTCCTATGCTCTCTATGTTCTAAACCAGAAAATCACAGCTTATGTCTGCCTATTATGTAGAGTTATAAAGTCATAGAGTAATACAGCATGGAAACAGGACCTTCAGCCCAAACTAGTCCATGCTGACCATGATGTCCACTCAGCTGGTTCCAATTGCGCACATTTGGTCCATATCCCTCTAAACTCTTCCCATCCATGTACCTATCCAATTTTTTTTTTAAAATGTTGCTATTGTACCTACCTCAACCACTTTCTCAGGTAGCCCATTCCACATAAGCACCACTTTTTGCATGAAGAAGTTGCCCCTGAGGTCATTCTTAGATCTTTTCCCTCTCACCTTAAACCTACGCTCTCCAGTTTTCAATTCCCCATCCCTGGGAAAAAGACTACATGCATTCATCTTATGTATGCCCCTCATTTTACCCACCTCAATAAGGTTGCACCTCATTTTCCTATGGTCCAAAGAATAAAATCCTATCCTGGACTAATATCTAAGGCCTAAGAGTCTTTGTTGGAGATGTTGGCTACTTAGAATGAAAAGTGTTCCTTCCATTGTACAGAAATCTCCATTTCAACCTTGATGAACACAAACAGAAAGGGCACCCTTCAAAAGCCCAAATGTGAAGAGAGTATACGGGGTAATGTCTTACAGGCTTATAAAGTAGAAACAGGATCAGAAAAACAAATGCAAGGGCAGTTTCCTCATTTAAAAATGATTTAAACAAACCTGAAGATTGTTCTGCAAAATGAAAACAACAAACAAGTTGTCATAGAATAAAAATCAGCTTGCAAGATTTGACAAGCATTTGACAAGATATATACTTGCAAGCTATGTTACTAATCTCTCTACCTTCAAGCTCCAATCCCTCCATGCTAGACTAGCCTGTGGTAAATCATTATTAAATCTGTTCATGGCAAACTCTGAGTCTATAGCCAAGTGAAATAACCTTATTTTTTTGCAGTTAAATAACAAGCTCTTATGACTTTGCCACGTCAGTTAGTTAAGTACATCCTTTGCTATTTGCCTGCTCTATATCTGTCATTAGCAAATCCCCCTTACACTGAAAGGATTACTTTTGGTGCAGGACAATGTATTAAAATTACCTCAGCCTTTTTAAACTCATCAGTATGTACCTGATGATGGATTAATTCCCTCACCATCTCACAGTTAAGTTTTACCTTGACAACACACAAAGCAAACGAAAGCATGAACCAACAAAAATCTTGAAATGTACTCAATCTGCAAAATATTTTGCTCAGAAGAACTTGCTGGTAATCAGCTTACTTACATAATATGACAAGACTTTTTAGGAGCAAGAAAAACAGCTTTTGAAACAAATGGGTCCCTTTTTAGCACCCCCAACAAAAAGCTAAAGTAATAATAGAAATTATTTTTAGTCCAATCAGTCTGGTACCTATATAAAAAAGAAACAATTTTTTCTGCATATGTCCATTTATAACTTCTACTTTAATCATCTTCCATGATCATTTACTCCATTCTGGACAAAGAACTTCTACACCATGAGTTCAAGTCCCACCAATATGAATTGCAAAGTTGAAATAACCATATCTGGTAATTTGTGGGAAATATCACCTCGCTGTGAAAATACAACCAAATTCGTAAAGAAATGAGAATCTATTCTTATAGTCAAGGTTTACATTTAACTCTAACGGCACACCACCTGAGCTTTTTTTTAATACCTTCAGAGGTAAACATCAACTGAGTTACAAATCAACTGATTTTTAGCTGTTCATTAAGATGACTCATGATAGTTTTTTAGAATGGATACTGTATGCAATCTTGCCAAGATCATCCATTTATTAAGATTAAATGTTAAAAAATACACTTAAAACGCTACAGAAATAAAAGTAGAAAATATACAGGAAAACGGAACATATTTGATACTCATGCACACAGCTTGAACAAAAAAAATCAAGTCCTGTTCATTCATGCCTCTGAGCTACCCAGGAAACTGTTAAAAACAAGCTTTGCTTTTTAAAAATTACAAAACCTGGATGTAGGTCTAAAGTCACAGTGAAGAACTACGGAACATAAAATAAAAAGTGCAGAGAGTTGACAGGTTTGGATTTAAAATCCTTAAAATTGTACAAGTTACAGGCCTATGATCGAGGACATTCCAATGGCTCACTGAATCTCACCCATAAATCAATGAAATGATAAAGCGAGGAAAAGAAAGTTTTACGTAGTTTAGGAAAAAATCATTCCATACTTAGATTGAGGATAAATAGTTTCTTACTGATTTTAATTCAATCATGTGGAAATACAGCTCTAATTAAAATCCTCCAAGGGAAGGCAAAGTCACAAGGAATGACAGAGTCTAGGCCCGAAACGTCAGCTTTTGTGCTCCTGAGATGCTGCTGGGCCTGCTGTGTTCATCCAGCCTCACATTTTATTATCTTGGAATGACAGGTTCTTGTTTTACATTATGTATTATAAATAAATGTTTACAATCATGTTTGTCTTTTAATGAAATCAATGTTAAAGGATGCCCTCACAGGAAAACTGGAATAAATTTGAATTCAAATCCTTTGACAAAATGCACGTACACACATGCAAGCAACTGCTCTTTTCATTGCCAAAGAAACCTTCATATCCAAAACCAATAGCTCCCTCCTGTGCCCATCCCTGGTATATACAATAAAAATCAGCAGACTGAGCCGCAGGACAGTTTTGCTAGTTTTGTTTTAAAATCCCGCTTTCAAAACAATGCACAAAAAAGCTAAATTTTTTTTAAAAATTGGTTTGATCCTTCAGTCTCCATAATTGAAATAGTAAACAACTATTTTTTTTCCAAAAGTAGATTCCCAAGTATTCTGCAAATGCACAGAGGTGGACGAGGACAGAGTACCAAAACCACATTTTGCTGTTGACTTATCAATTATGAAATTTGAAGTTATTTGGAGGCCATATCATGATCTTGTGTGGGCATCACAGCATCGTGAATTCAGTGTAAGTTGATTTTTATTGTTCATAAATTCCCCTTGTATTTTGAACACCTCGACCTTCATTGCACTACCAATTCATGTAAATGTGGACAGTTTCCAATTTCGTTATTATTTCCAAATGAATGTCCATTTTTAAAATTGACTTTGTATTTGAAATCTGGATTAAACTGTCATGCTTGTCTTCATGTACTGTTTTGCTATTGTCTCTGAATTGTTATTTTTGCTTTTTTTAAAAAGAGAGAACATTAATGAGGGTAATATGGTTGATTTAATGAATTTTTCTTCCATAAGGTATTCGACAAAGGCACACATAACAGGACTGTCATGGTAGTTAAAGCCTGTGGAATAAGACCGCTAGGTACAGGAGCAGAATTAGGCCGTTCCACCCATGGAGTCTGTTCCATCCTTTAATCACAGAGGATACGTTCCACAAGCCCATTCTCCTGTCCTCTCCCCACACCCTCGATCCTCTTACTCATCATGAACCTACCTTTGTCTTAAATACAGTCAATGGCTTGGCCTCTACAGCCTTCTACGGCAATGACTTCCTCAGATTCACCACCCTCTAAAGAAATTCCTCCTCATCTCAGTCCTAATGGGTCAACCCTTCATTCTGAGGCTATGCCTACATGTCTGAGTCTCTCCTACAAGTGAAACACCTTTGCTACATCTGCTCTATTGAGGCCATTCAGTATTCTGTAAGTTTCAATAAGATTCCCCACTCATCCTTTTAAATTCTATTGAGTACAAACCCACAGTCCTCAACTATTCCTCATACGACAAACCCCTCAGCCTGGGATCATTCTTGTAAACTTTCTCTGGAACCCTTCCATGGCCAGCACATCCTTTCATCACAGCACATCGCAGGACCCAAAATTACTCACAATTTTCCAAATGCAGCCTCAGCAGTACACCTCTACTCTTCTTTTCTAACCCTCTTGAAATGGATGCTAATATTGCATTTGACTTCCTAACTGCCAACTGAACCTATGTTAACGTTAAGGGAATCCTGAACAAGGGCTCCCAAGTCCCTTTGCACTTCAGATTTCCAAAGCCTTTCCCCTTTGAAAAATAGTCTACACCACTGTCCTTCCTACCAAAATGTATAACCTCAGACTTTCCCACATAATATTCTACCTGCCACTTCTTTGTCCGCTCTCCTAACTTGTCCAGGTTCTTCTGCGGCCTCCTCACTTCCTCAACACTATTTGTCCTTCCATGTATCTCCACGCCATCTACAAATTTAGCAACCATGCCCTCAGTTCCTTCATCCAAATCATCAATGTACAATGGGAACAGTTCCAACACTGAACCATGTGACAGTCCAGTAATCACTAGCTATCACCCTGATAAAGACATCTTTACTCCCGTTCTCTGCCTTCTGCCAGTCAGTCAATCCTCTATCCATGCCAGTACCTTGCCCCAACATCATCGACTCTTATCTTGCTTAGCAGCCTCCAGTGCAGCACCTTGTCAAAAGCCTTCTGGAAACGGAAATACATCACATCCAATGGCTCTCCTCTGTCTAACATTGCCCATTACCTTCACAAAGCATTCCAACAGGTTTGTTAGGCATGACCCCCCTTGACAAGACTGTGCTGACTGAGCCCTGTGTTACCATTCACTTCCATGTACTCCACAATCTCATCCTGAATAATGGACTCGAGATCTTACTTATAGATGAGACCAGGCTAACCGGCCTATAACTTCCTGCCTTCAGACCCCCTCCCTTCTTAAACAGGATGCTACAAAGGGGGAAGTCAAACCGCTCTGATAATTAAATTGAAACGCAAGCTCCCAGTCAGAGATAATGGGAACTGCAGATGCTGGAGAATCCGAGATAACAAAGTGTGAAGCTGGATGAGCACAGCAGGCCAAGCAGCAGCTGACATTTCGGGCCTAGATCTTTCATCAGAAAAGGGGGACGGGGAGACGGTTCTGAAATAAATAGGGAGGGGGGGGGATGCAGAACGAAGATGGATCAAGGAGAAGATAGGTGGAGAGGAGAGTATAGGCGCGGAGGGGATAGGTCAGTCCGGGGAGGACGGACAGGTCAAGGGGGCAGGATGAGGTTAGTAGGTAGGAAATGGAGGTGCAGCTTGAGGTGGGAGGAGGTGATAGGTGAGAGGAAGAGCAGGTGAGAGAGGCGGGGATGAACTGGGCTGGTTTTAGGATGCGGGAGGGGAGATTTTGAAGCTTGTGATATCCACATTGATACCATTGGGCTGCAGGGTTCCCAAGCGGAATGAGTTGCTGTTCTGGCAACCTTCGGGTGGCATCATTATGGCACTGCAGGAGGCCCAGGATGGACTTTATTTGATCTTAACAGTGAACAAATTAACAGAACTACTGACAAACTGATCAATTCCCTCCTAACTGCTAACTATTCCCGAGCTGAAAAAAATTCAACTGGTATGCTATTCCATTAAATACATGTCCCACTTATATAACCCAAATAGTAAGGAAAACAATAAATTAAAACTTATTCTCTCAAAGTCTGCACAGAACATTTCTTCTGCAATGCTCATCCTTCTCCAGTGTCTCTCCAATACAAACACCTTTCTTCTGCTGTTCTCGAGTCATAAATGCCTTTCTTCCACCAACCTGCTGTCAGGGATGTTTTGTCTATGATGACTCTTCGTTAGAAGTGCCATGGTGGCACCTTTTATGGATAAGACAGTGCTTTCTTAGAGAGTTTAGCGATTTCTTGTGAGAGCGAGGTGCTTATGTCTCGCCTGGCAGTTTGCTCTCACACTGACTTTCACAAACCCCTCCTTACATCCCTTGGATGACATATCAATTTCCTTACAATAGCGTTGGTCCAAGGTTGTCAAAATCATCAGATTTAAAATCAATTAGCTTTCAATCGCTAAGTACCTGTTTTAAATTAATTGGCTGATTCCAACTAGTTGCCAAAACATCAAAACAAGCCTAAGATTTCCAATCACACAGCTATCAATACGTGTTCTAATTTTAGAACTGGCTGTGCATCTTCGGCTATATACAGACACTTTTATTCCTGTATAAATTTCTAAGCTTAGAAAAGCACTTTGTCTCTGAAAGAAAGCACGCACTCTATAAAATTTCATAACACAAGGTACTACATTTGCTATTTTCCCATCCTCTGAGACCGCCCCTAACTTCAGTGATTCCTGAAAGATCACCACCAATGCCTCCACCTCAGCTATCTCCTTCAGAATTCTGAGGTGCAGTCCATACGGTCCAGGCGAATTACTTTTTAAAATCTCTTATGGGATACTGGCATCTCTGGCTAGGCCAATATTTGTTGTTCATCACTAAAAGTCCAGAGGGCAGTTCAGAGTCAATGACATTGCTGTGGATCTGGAGTCATCAAGTGAGGATTACAGTTTTCCTTCCCTTAAGGACATAAGTGAACCAGATGTACCTTCCCAACAATTGATAATGGTTTCCTAATCAACACTATTTCCTTAAATCCAGGTTATTTATTGAATTCAAGTAACACTATCCTCCATGGCTGAATTTGAACCCAGGTCACCAGAACAGTAGCTGAGTTTCTGGATTGATAGCTTGGTGATAATACCACTAGGCCATTGCCTCCCTGTATCGAGCTTAGAGTGACCAAGAGCCCAGCTAACTCATACAGCATGATGTCAGTGGTGGTCATCTTAAGACTTAATCTGACCTCGCTATTATAAGAGTTGAAAACGAACCCCACAATATGCCTTCTGCCTGTCCAAAAAATCTGTTTCCTGTCATTCAGCCGACTTCATATTGTACTCAAATGTTAACATCAAAAATAATTGCTGACACCATCCTTCTTTTAGGTTGCAATCTGCAGAGTCCTTGTTATCAACTACCGTACAGAAGAATCACTCTAATGAGGAGAAGTTCTTGTCTTAAACAAGATATATTTTGTTGCATTATATCCATCAGGTGCAATTATATCTTTTTTATTTGTTCAAAGGATGTAGGCATCACTGGTTAGGTCAGCATTTATCGCCATCCCAAATTGCCCAGAGGTCAGTTAAGAGTCAGCCACATTGCTGTGGTTCTGCAGTGACATGTCAACCAGATGAGGTAAGGACAGCATTTTCCTTCCCTAAAGGACATTAATATTGGAGTGATTGTAACCAGGTGAACCTTGGTAACTATGAGGTTCTTGATTGCGTTTGTTAACCTGGGCCAATCAGGGAAGCCTTGCCTGACCATTATAAGCAGGAGATTAGCTTCTGTGCAGTTGAGGGCTGACTCTCAGCCAGCTGGCCACAGGAAAGTGGTGGGTGATGGCTCACAGCAAGTGGGTACTACTGACTTGGTCTGTGTCTGTGTCTGTGTCTGTGTCTGTGTCTGTGTCTGTGTCTGTGTCTGTGTCTGTGTCTGTGTCTGTGTCTGTGTCTGTGTCTGTGTCTGTGTCTGTGTCTGTGTCTGTGTCTGTGTCTGTGTCTGTGTCTGTGTCTGTGTCTGTGTCTGTGTCTGTGTCTGTGTCTGTACTGCCCTTTGTCCTGTGAATTGCCAATCTTGAAAAACTGCAGTTCAATGTATTGCAGGTACACCCACAATTTTGTTAGGAAAAGATGTGAAAATTTTGGCCCAGCAACAGTGAAGGGATGATGAAATAATTTAGCTCCAAGTATGTTTTGGAAGGGAACTTGCAGATGTTGCATGTATAGTTACCCTTATCCTTTAGGTAGCACATGTCATGGGTTTAGTAGGTACTGTTGAAAGGGGTTTGATCAGTTGCTGCAGTGCATTTTGTGTAGGAAACATTGCTGCCATTGTGCACTGGTGCTGGAGTGAGTGAATGTTTAAAGTGGCAGATTGGCAGCCAATCAAATGGTTCCTTTATCCTAGGCAGTGTCAAATTACTTGAATGATGAATCTACACTCATGGAAGTGAGTGGAGAGTATTCCATTACACTCCTGATTTCTACAGAGATAGTAGGAACTGCCGCTGTTGGAGAATCTGAGATAACATGGTGTGAAGGTGGATGAACACAGCAGGCCATGCAGCATCAGAGGAGCAGGAAAGCTTGATGTTTTGGGTTGGGACCCTTCTTCAGAGATGGGGATGGGGATGGGGATGGGGGTGGGGATTCAGAAGTGGGGGTGGGGGAGGGGATTCTGAAATAGGGAGACAGGGGGAGGTGGATAGAAGATGGATAAAGGAGAAGATAGATCAAAGAGGTGGAGTTAGAGCCAGTGAAGGTGAATGTAGGTGGGGAGTTAGGGGGGGATAGGTATGTCCAGGGAGGATGGACAGGTCAGGGGGGTGGGACGAGGTTAGTGGGCAGGGGATGGGGGTGGGACTTGAGGTGGGAGGAATGGTTAGGGAGGTGGGGACTAGCTGGGATAATGTGAACTGCAGATGCTGGAGAATCTGAGATAACAAATTGTGGAGCTGGATGAACACAGCAGGCCAAGCAGCATCTTAGGCTGGTTTTGGCATGTGGTCGGAAGAAGGGAGATTTTGAAGCTTGTGAAGTCCACATTGATATCCTTGGGCTGCAAAGTGGACTTCACAAGCTTCAAAATCTCCCCTCCCCTGACCACATGCCAAAACCAGTTCAGCTAGTCCCTGCCTCCCTAACCATTCCTCCCATCTCTAGCCGCACCCTCATCCCGCCCCCCTGACCTGTCTGTCCTCCCTGGACTGACCTATCCCCTCTAACTCCCCACCTACATTCACCTTCACTGGTTCTAACCCCACCTCTTTGACCTATCTTCTCCTAAATCCATCTTCTATCCACCTTCCCCGTCTCCCTATTTATTTCAGAACCCCCTTCCCCTCCCCCATTTCTGAAGAAGGGTCCTGACCCAAAACATCAAGCTTTCCTGCTCTGATGCTGCTTGGCCTGTGTTCATCCAGCTTCACATTCCTGATTTTGTCTTGTAAATGGTAGAGGCGCTTGGGAAGCAAGGGGGTGTGTTACGACAGACAAAGCCCTAATAACATAATGGGAATTCACAGTTTCAACTGTTTCATTTTTGGTGTGGACTGATTGGGTGATATTGCAGGGATAAAACCTCCTTTATTAAAGGAGTAGCTACCCTTTTTAAGAATTAGCCCTAACCTTTTGCCATGATTTTAATAGACAATTAATGTGTAAAGGCAACATTTTCTTCACTCATAGGTTGAGCATTGAGGATCTGTTGTTTACACAGGGGTAATCAGTGGCATAAATTATTCAGCAATTTGCAACTCACCAACTATTTCTTCCTTGTTTTACTACAGATTGATAAAGGATGAATGCCTTAATGGTATGTGTAGCAAACTTAGTTGATTTGCCAGAAAGGTCTGGTTAAATACATTTGGACTCACCTACTGGCACATGTCTGAATGGGCTTGGCTTTATTGTTATCACTTCAGAAGTGAGAATGGAACAATTAGACTTTGCATGGACACCATCCACAGTGTTGTATTTTATTGCAATTGGCCTCTACTTACATTTACTACATTCAAAATTAAATCTCGTTTACATCAAGGAAGTTCTTCACTACGAGGAGAGACGACATCTGTCTACTTCTCTGTCCAAGCAAAATAGAATAACAGAAAAAAGGCACATGTGAGTAGCAAGTTTTCACAAGTTCCATAACCTTATTTTATGCACAAGGAAAGCAATTACATTGACCATTTACTTTTTTTTATTCATTTTGAGGGATGTGAGTTTCGCTGGCTGGCCAGCATTTCTTGCCTATCCCTAGTTGCCCTTGAGAAGGTGGTGTTCAGCTGCCTTCTTGAACTGCTGTATTCCTCCTGATGTGGGTTGACCCACAATGCTATTGGGGAAGGAATTCCAGGATTTGGACCCAGTGACAGTGAAGGAATGGTGATTATATTTCCAAGTCAGGATGGTGGGGAACTTGGAGGTGGCAGTGTTTCCATATATCTGCTGCCCTTGTCCTTCTAGATGGAAGTGGTTATGGGTTTGGAAGGTGCTGTCTGAGGATTTTGGTGAATTTCTGCAGTGCTTCTTGTAGATAGTATACACTCCATCATTCCATCATGCTCCTGACTTGTGCCTTGTAGATGGTGGACAGGCTTTGAGGAGTCAGGAAACCAAGCAGCATCTGTGGAGACAAAGTAGAGCTAACATTTCAGGCCCAGTGATCCTTCTTCTGAACTGCTGCTCTGAAGACTCAACAGTTCTGAAGGGTCACTGGACCCAAAACATTAACTTTGCTTTCTCTCCACAGATGCTGCCTGACCTGCTGAGTTTTTCCAGCAATTTATGATTTTGTTTCTCTCTTCTTCCTATCTGAAGCTTTAATTCTTTCCCGTCAACTCCCTTAATAAATCATCCAGGGTAATAGTTTGGACAATACCTTGCACAGTACTCCTGTTATTGTTTCTGTTGTATCTTTGGCTCGACTGATTTTGCTCCTTTTAACTTTTACATCCCATGAATGTTATATGTCCAGTATGCACTTGTCTGCATTTACTGGAAGTCTTGCTGAATAACACCTAGCCAGTACTCCTCTCAGACTTGCATCACATTCCTTGCTATTGGCTTCATTAATACTTATGTCATCTGAGTTACTGGAATCACCTTATGGATTTCATGTTGGTCAGGCTCTAGCATTGCATTGATATCAAATGCCAATTTATTTTATTGTTGTAATCTAAAATGAGTGACAAAATTGTATTCTTTCTTGAAGTAATATTCATTCTCAAGTGCAGGTATATCCACAATAAAGTTTGAATTTGGAAAATACCCTACTTCTTGACAAATCTAGAATTAGATGGCTTTCTCTTATGCAACAAGTGAATGAAATGGTAATATCAGTTCCGAACCTGATGTCACCTCTTTTGGTTTAGGCATGACTATAAAAGGCATCATTCATGATGTAGCCCTTCTGTTGCCTCGATAATATCTTAGTCAATCAGTTTTTTGATCTTTGCCTCTACGCCCCTTGACATTAAATGGCATTACTGTGCACTAGCAACATCCAGGCGTTACCATTGACCAGTTACTCAACTGGGCTCACTATACAAATATTGTACATAAATAGCATGGCACAAGCTAGTAATACTGCAGCAAGTAACTCATGTCGTGACTTCCCAAAGGTATCTACAGGCACAAGCCAAGCGCGTGTTGGAATACACTCCACTTGACTGGTCAAGTGCAGCTCCAACAACACTTGAAGCTTGACACCATCTCCAATACAGCAGTCCACTTGATTGACATAGCCACAAACATTCAGTCACTCTACTGCTGACCCTCTGTAGCAGCAGTGGGTATTATCTGCAACATGCACTGAAAATTCACCAAAGAACTTTCATACAGCACCTTCCAAACCCAGGACCACTTCCAAGAAGGACAAGGACAAATAATACATAGAAACACTACCCACCTGCAAATTCCCCTTCAGGATGGTGGGTGGTTTGAGTTTTTATTTTAAACATATCATGGTTCGTTCACTGTCACTGGGTCAAAATACTGGACTTCCCTCCCTAACAGAATTGTGGGTCTCCCTATAGCACATGGACGACAGTAGTTCAAGAAGACACCTTAACAACACCTTCTCAAGGGCATCTGAGGCATCAAGGGCAATAAATTTTGCCCAGAAGTACAAGCACTCAGCTCATCGATTGGACCAGGCTGCATCTCAGAGCTGCTCACATGATCTCGTAGTGCTCACTCAATTAGCACATAGTGGCTTGCCCACAGCATGCATGTCTTGCCTTATTGTGCCAATTAGCACAGTCACAAGCCAGGCAGCAGTCCTTAATCAGAGAGACGCACATCTAGCAAAATGCTATATCAATCTCACACATGGACCACATGTCACCAACTTTCAAGACAAACACACTACAAGTAGCCAAGGTTCTCAGTCTCAGGTTGTGGTCCTCTCTGGTCTGTGGAGGTGCCCATGAGTTGGGGGTCCCCGCACACCAAATTAAGGACAGTCTCCCAACACAGTTCAAAGGGATATGCCATAGTTAGGCATCCAGTTGGAGTGGTCTCAAACAAAGAGTATATATATGCCACTGCTGTTCAGAGTCAATAATTTGGATTCACAGTGGCCAGTTTTGGAAAAGGGCTAACATGATCAGGGAAATGAATAGACACCAATCAACTGGGCATGTCTGCTGTGGGTCTGCCCAGGAAGGTGGGTGCAGGGGGTGAGCATGGAGAGTCCATCAAGAACTGCTGCAGAAAATAAGGTTAAAGGGTTAGGGTGCAGGCAGTCTTGGTGGGGGCAACGATGACCATTGTCGTGGAACTGAATCTTAGCAGGATGCTCTTTGGTACTAGGGCCTTCAGGCTATGGGGAAGAGCAGGTTATAATTGTGAAGGGAAGCAGCAAGAGGTGAAAGGGGAGGATATGGTAAAGCATGGCCAATGTTGGAGGGCACAGTAGGCAGCACCATGGCTTCAAGGGTGAAGGGCATCACACAACCAAGCCAGATATAGTCATCTCATATGCTTGGCAAGTGTAGATATATGCATATGGGGTGGGTGGGAACTTAGAGAAGTGTGAATACCACAGGCTCGATGAGGTGGCCTACTAAATGGGGGAACGTGGATATTTAGAAGCTAAATGGCACATCAGGATGAGCGTGGAAGCCATTGGCAGGGAAGCCAGAGTTGTTGCCTTCCACTGTAATGCAAACTGAAAGTATGCAAAGATGAAGAAAATGGCTACAGCACATGGAGTGGGCAGGGTAAGTGATTTGATCTGTAAGGGGTGGGGCAGCAACCGCCCGTCAGTTCTTAAGAGAAAAATAGCATTGATCACAGACACAGGTACTGCACAGGACAAAGGCAGGCAGTGTGCCCACACTCTGGCCATCCAACAGCAGTGACCATTTCTGCATGTTGCACTTCTATGGCACAGTTGCTGCTAAACAACTCAATGACAGCTACAACTTTACACAAAGCGGGAACTAAGCATTATGGGTATTGAACAAAAGATATCAGCATGACCCAATACCATATATACATACTCTACCGCCTACTTCCCAGATGGTGTACTAAACTCTCGGTGCAAACTTCCATCCATTTAGCCACGTCTGTGGCTGTGAGATGATGCTAGAGGTGTAGAAATGCATTTTGAACCAACATGGACAACTAACAGCTACATATAATATTGAAGCACAAATATTTATACATAAGCTGAAAGTCACCAACAAGTGCCCTCAATACATTTTCTTCTTCCTCTCTTCCCCCATTTCATCTCAGTGTGCTCCCTTCATTCCCAGCAGAGGTGGAGGAAGCTAGCTCAGCAGTCATGCCCATTCACCCTGCAGTTATGGTGAAACAAAACCAGGGGCACTTGTATCCAGACAGCCCATACATGTTGAGGGCCTTCCTGAAAGAGGCAAGTTGAGACTCTTCAAGATGATCTTCAAGAGGTCGGGGTCAGGGCAGGCAAGGTGGAAGTGAAGGACCCGGGGCACATCCCCCCACCCCACCTTTTACCTGTACAGCCTTGCTCTGCCCTGTTTTCCTGTAATGACACAAATATGGGGGAATGAGTTGGATAAGTGTGTGTGGCATGGCTGTTAGTGCACATGCATGTTGGAGGAAGGTAGTTTCGGACAGCTGAGACAGCACCGAGTGCATGTAGGGTTAGTGGTGGTGGAAGCCATGAGGGTAAATCAAGCAAAAATGAGGGAAGGTGTTGCAGGCAATAAGGAGGGTGGCAGAGCATGATCCTCGGTGGTAGGTGCTGCATTGGCAGTGATAGAGCAAGTTATGAGGTAGCAGAGAGCAAAGTGTGATACTGACCCTCCTGTAACACTGTCAGCCATTCATCCACTCCCTGGAGACAGCACTGACCCTGCTGCAACCTTAGACCATGCTAATATGTTCTGCTGGAATGGTGTCCTCTGCCACCTTCTCTAGGAAGAGGGCTTCTCTCCTTTACACCAGCCCATTCACAAGGATCTCCATGTCCCTGACACAATTCAAACTTTACTAAACAATCATAGATTTCACCTCTTAATATCTTATCCTGGCATTGTCTACAGAGGTATTTGATGCTGAAGTCCACTATAATCAGCTATCATGAAACCAATCTATTTTTCTGTCAAAGTGCCAAATTATCAGTATTGTCTGCTTCCAGCATAATTTTGAAACGCATGGAGAATTCCTCCCAGCAGAGCACCAACAGACCAACCCTGCAATCTTAGAATGAGAAGGAAGGTGAAGTGAAATAGATTAGACCATATGAGTGCTCAATCTAGGAAAAATGGTACATCAATTATGTTTGGACAAGTAAGAAATTGGCTGTGGCAAACAGACCCTTGGTTTGACAAAGGAGTATAAACACTATCATTTTTGAGATGAATCATCTTGCCTGTCAAGGTCAGAATTAATAACCTTCCATTAATTAAAGCCTGCAGCCATTTCAGTAGCAGTCAGCAGAACTGTAGTCTACACTTGGACTTGCAGCATCCGAATAAGAAGATAGTGGCTTCAAGATCCAATCCAGAACATGAGCACAAAATTAAGACGAACATATTAATGCAGAACCAAAAAGTGCAGGTATTGTCTTTCAGATGAGATGTTAAACTGAAACCCTGTGTACCTTCTCAGGAGGATATAAAGGACCTTTATAGGTACTCCTTGGAATAAGAACAGAGGAGTTCAGAGTGTTACCTCCAATCCTGGCCACTATGTCTCCCTCAACCAACCTTGCAAAAACAAATTATCTGCTAATTATTACATTGCTGTTTGTGGAAGTTGGTTTTGCACAAATTGGCTGCAGTATTGCCTATGTTTCACCAATAAATATGATTCAACAAAGTACTTAATTTGCTGTAAAGTACTTTGGGACATTCAGTAGTCATGAAAGATACCAAAGAAGGGCAAGTCTTTGCTGCCTGCAAATCTATGAAAAATTGACACTTCTTCAATATTTGATTGTGAATCTCCGAGAGTCCATTCTCATACATAAAGCATTGATGTCCAATAATGTCCAGAACACATTACAAAAACTGAGGTCACATGGAAACTATGCTAAAATATTACAAACATCAGCAGCAGTGTGGAGCAAAGAAGACAAACATTATTTCAGCTTATTCAACATTATACAACTTTGGTCATTATATTAACATTGAGTTTTTTCTTTGCATTAGTGGAAAATGTTTTTATGATGCTTTGATAATTTGCACAAACTGTGTGGCCGTACTCAGTCAAGCTAAGCATTTTTGAGGTAGAGGAAGTCAACCAATTGAAGCATTTTACAAGAATTACAGATTCACAATGGGGAATAACTGCATGAGAGTATTTTTTTAAAAATTGTAATAAGTAAGATGAGATTAGAGAAAGAAAATGAAAGAATGAGGAAAAAGCATGCAATGCTTTAAAGTAAATATTGAAAACATACAGTAGCAAATACTACAAAATAAATTTTAAAATGAACAATTCTGCTTTGGGAAGGAAGCATAACTAATACCCAACAGAAATGTACCTGAAATGAGACAGAGAGAGAAGGCTTCCTAGAAAGATTTTTAATCTGTATGTTACCATGCTTTGAAATACCTGATGCTAATGTTGAGTAATAATAATAAAAGAAATGGTCAATTCCCATGCTACCTTTACTTTTTGCAGTATGTACAATTATGAGTTTAACCGAAAACTAAAAAGGAGCATAAAGACACTTGCAAAACAATTGTTATAAAAAATGTTGAATGCCAGTCTTTAATGTACACTCTGACTTAGAGTTATGAAACTCACACACAACCAGTTTCTTCATTTGTGAGTTTCACCTTGAGTTCCTCAGACAAAGTAAAAGCATTTTGCACAGAGTACCATTCAGAAGCACCTGTTTACTTGGTGACTTCATTTATATCTTTTTCCTCCCTGCTGGTGATGTCGCACACTGTAAGTAACTTATAACAACATAATGCTGCCAACAAATTCTGAGGCAATAATTCAACCATGCAGTTCCTGCAATACTGTAAAACATAAGAGTGAAACATGAGTGGCTTGTGTGGAGGTGAATCATGGAATGAAATCACTGACTTATTTGGTAGTCTTCAGTATTTATAGTGTGCACTAGTGTAAAGAAACAGAAGCTTATAGTTCCAGAGGTCATTTAACTCATCATGCCTGAGACAGATCTTTATTCAAGAACTACAATACCAATCTCACTGCCATGCTTTCACCCCATAGCCCTGTATTTTCCCATGCTTCAAATATTTATTGAGCTTGCCCTTGGTGGACATAACAGATTTTGTCCCTGTCTCTTGTATGATTGCATTCTATAATTCAATAACCTTATCTATAAAGAAAATCCGCATAACATTTTGTCAATGACTCCATATCCAAAAGAAATAAGTACTTTCCCAGCTGCTAAGTAGAAGCCGTTTCTGATCAAAATTTTATTAACTCTCTTCTTGGTCGGTCCCTCCCTCCACTTCAGTTTAAAGAATTCTACTTCTCAATGTTCTCTTCATGATCAAACACATAAAGCTAGACCCTATATATACTCCACTGTGAAGGAAAATCAGCAGTGAGGTAACCCAGCTCAATGCACACCAGATTTTAAATACCAGGTGGGAAAACATAACAGCACTTCATCAGAGGCTGCACTGTTGATGTTACCTAGTTGGGTAATGAAACGCCTGCGGAACAACGGACCAGCTTGGCAAGCCAACCAACCACAAGAAACAAATAGTATGGGAGTCATTAAGGGTGTTTTGACCTCCTCTTGAGATGGGGCATCTTGAGTAAAGCCAGGAATTATTGTTTAGTATGCTCACTGTGGTCTTGATGAGCGCTGCCTTCGTGAATTTCTAGTCCATGAATTTCAACTGTCTGTGTAGTGAAGGTGTCACTGTTAGGAATGTAAATCCCCCTAAGGGTAAAGTAAAAATAGCTTTAGAGTTGATTGAGAGCGGGTGCAGCCAGGTTTCAAGGCCTACCTGCTCTAGAGCTGTGCCATAATGTCTCTGAAAAGGTTCATTAGAAAATATCAACAGCTGCATTTCCCTCTCCAATACCATTTAAATTTAATTCCCTCCTTTTTTCCATACCCTACCCTTTTCTTATTGGTGCAGTGCCCCTGGTGGGCAGTGCTTATCAATTCTTAACTGGTCAAATGATGACATGGGTGATTTAACGGTTTTTGAGCTGGGTTCTTCTTCATGTGGACCTGCTCTTATGCCTGGCAAAAGTACCAGCAATAAGTCAAGGCACCAGCTATGGAAGGATCATAGGTCCTGGCTGCTTTCCCCTCACCCATGTCTACATTTGTGCTAGGATGTCATTAAAGAGGGAACACCCTTAAAACTTTGAGAGAGAGATGGCCACCACAGGGGCTGGAGCACATTATTTCCCCCTCCAACTCCATTTTAATTTATTTTGTTCCCTCTCTTCTTACCCTCTGCTATTTTTATTGATGTCATACTGTCCCTGTGGGCAACGCTTGTTAATTGCTCTTTTAATTGGTGAAATGGGTCATTTGGTGGTGTTTTGCATTGGTGGTCATTCTCCAGAGTTCTGTAGATTCTGGAACAGTCCTGCAGATCGGAGTGTAGCTAAAGTCACTCCAATATTCAAAAAGGGAATTAGAGAGAGAGCAGGGAATTATAGACCAGTGAGCTTAACATTGATAGTTGTGAAAATTCTTGAATCCATTGTCAAGGATTTTATGCAGAGCATTTAGAAAGTAGTGGCAGGATCAGACACAGTCAGCATGGGTTTATGAAGGAGAAATCATGATTTACAAATGTGTTGGAATTCTATGAGGATGTAAGTAGTCGAGTTGAAAAGGGGGAGCCAGGTGATGTAGTTTATCTGGACTTTCAGAAAGTGTTTGACAAAGTCCCACATAAGAGAATAGTGTGCAAGATTAAAGCACATGGGATTGGGGGAAGTGTATTGCACTGGATCGGAAATGGTTGGCAGAGAGGAAACAGAGTAGGAATGAATAGGTCCTTTTCAAATTGGCAGGCAGTAATTAGTGGGGTTCGACAAAGATCGGTGCCGGGACCCTAGCTATCAACAATATATTTATGATTTGGACAAGGGAACAAAATGTAACATCCCCAAGTTTGCAGATGATAGCAACTTGGGTGGGAGGGTGAACTGTGATGAGGATGTGGAGATACTTCAGCATGATCTCAACAGGTTGGGTGAGTGGGCAACTCAATGGCTGATGCAGTATAATTTGGAAGCGTGAGTTTATTCACTTTGGGGGAAAAAAAAGGCAGATTACAATAATAATGGCTGTAAGTTAGGAGAGGGGAGTGTACTGTGGGATCTGAGTGTCTTTGTGCACCAGTTGCTGAAGGTAAGCTTGCAGGTACAGCAGGCGGTAGAGAAGGCAAATAGTATGTTGGCCTTCATTGCAAGAGGCTTTGAGTACAGGAGCAGGGATGTGTTGTTGCAGTTGTACAGTGCCTTGTTGAGACCACACCTAGAATAGTGCATGCAGGTTTGGTCTCCTTTTCTGAGGAAGGATGTTCTTGCTCTTGAGGGAGTGCAACGAAGGTTTATCAGGCTAAATCTGGGGATGGTGAGTCTGACATATGAAATAAGGTTGACCAGGTTGGGATTGTTTTCACTAGAATTCCAGATGAATGAGGGGGGAATCTCATAGAGACTTATAAAGTTCTAACAGGACTGGACAGGGTAAATGCAGGGAAGATGTTCACAATGAACAGAACCAAGGGTCACAGTATGAGGATTTGGGGTAGACAATTTAGGATGGAGATGAAGAAACATTTCTTCACCCAAAGAGTGGTGAGCCTATGGAATTCATTAACAGAGGAAGTAGTTGATGCCAAAACATTGAATGTATTCAAGAGGCAACTAGATACAGCACTTGGGGTGAATGGGATCAAAGATTATGGGGAGAAAGCAGGATTAGGCTGTTTGATTTGAATGATCAGCCATGATTGTGAATAATGGCAGAGTAGGCTTGACGAGCCAAATCGCTTCGTCCTGCTCCTATCTATGTTTCATTTAATATAAAGGCTGGGTTCCTCCCATACCATTTTAATTTAATATTCTCCCTTTCATCCTACCCTTAACTATTTTAGTGCTGTGCTGCCCCTGGTGGATAGTGCTTGTTAGTTGATAACTTTAATTAATGACACAGGTGATTTGGTGGTAGTTGTTTTTAAAAAAATGTGCTGGGATCTAGAGCTCAAGATGCAGTGGTCACTCGTCACCTCTGGGCCAGAGGAACCTCGTTCAAATTCCACCTCCTCCAGAGGTGTATTGTTACATGTTCGAACAGGTTAATTAAAAATATCCACAATATTTACAACATGGCAGAGCTGATAGCGTTCCTGCCTCAAACTCAAAGTTTTATATACGTACTTGATTGTGTAATCTTTATCTGTAGTGGTGACATGGTAATGCCACTGGACAAATCAGAAGGAGGCCATAACTAATGGGTTCAAACACAAACAGAGCAGCTAGCACAATTTCTGCCTTGTAGAGTATGAGATACCTAATTAGAGCAGTGATAGTAGGAACTGCAGATGCTGTAGAATCTGAGATAGCAAGATGTAGAGCTGGATGAACACAGCAGGCCAAGCAGCCTCAGAGGAGCAGGAAAGCTGACGTTTCGGACCTAGACCCTTCTTCAGAAAATCTAGGCCCAAAACGTTAGCCTTCCTGCCCCTCTGACGCTGCTTGGCCTGCTGTGTTCATCCTGCCCTACACCTTGTTACCTAATTAGAGTCATGTGTTTTGATTCCTGTTTTGGGGGCCTTTTTTAATAGAATCTGGGGTTACAGGATTCTTGGGGTACTGTGATAATATCCCTACTTTCCACCTGACCAGGTGATACAATATGAACAGGCTAAGATCTGGGTTCTGGTGGGTTGTGCTTGTTATTTGTTACTGTTTAGTTGTTTTAATTAATTAGTTAATTAATTAGGCCAGGAGAATTTTTTTAAAAAGCTGAATTTATATGCTTTGTTAGCTTTCCCTCTTTTTTTGTTGTTCTGCCTGATGGGCAGTTTCAGCTAGTTGTTAGTTGGATGCTAAGACACTGCTGTGTTTAAAATATAAATAAAAGAGCTAGGTTCTTCTACCTCTTGTTTCTTCCCTTCTTTTGTTATTCATAATTTGGTGGGTCTATTTAAAAATAATTTTAAGAGGATCTGAGTTCTTTTTCCTCTTTGGGTTTCCACTTTCTTTAAATTTGGTTAACATTACAGTTCCCCAGTGGATGGTTTATTGTCTGTTCAGTTGGTGATTAGATTTATTTTTAAAGTGCTGGGTTCTTCCCCATTGGGGTGTTGGTTTCTGGAAACTGCACAAAAAGGAAAGGTGGTGGAAACTGGAAACTGGCTTTTGTGCTAAATTATAGACATTCAGTTAAACCCCATGAATCTCTGAAAATCTTTAGCTGATTAATTCAACACGTAGATATCGATCTTTTAAACAAAGGTAGTGCTCAGTGTTTGGCCAGTTCCAGGATTTTCATCCAGTGACAATGTAGGATTAGCAATAGAAATCAAATGAAGGTATACATGACTTGGAGTGTTATTTGCAGTTGGTGGTTTCTCAATGTGTCTGCTGACTTCGATGTTCAGAATGGTAGAAATTTTGGTAGTGTGGTTTTGGTAGTGTGGTCAAAGAAACCTTAAGTTGCTACAATGCATCCCTAATAAAATATACGCTGCAACCATAGGATTCCAGTGACCAGTGACGTGGAACTTTGAGGTGATAGGGTTGCTGATCAAATTAAATGTTTTGTGGTGGAGGGTATTATTCTGGATGTGAGTTTGCTCGCTGAGCTGGAAGGTTAGTTTTCAGACGTTTCGTCACCATTCTAGGTAACATCATCAGTGAGCCTCCGATGAAGCGCTGGTGTTATGTCCCGTTTTCTATTTATATGTTTATGTTCCAACCCAAGGAAACCTAAACATATAAATAGAAAGTGGGACATAACACCAGCGCTTCATCGGAGGCTCACTGATGATGTTACCTAGAATGGTGACGAAACGTCTGAAAACTAACCTTCCAGCTCAGCGAGCAAACTCACATCCAGAACCTCAACCTGAGCTACAAATCTTCTCAAAACTCGCTAGGGTATTATTCTAACTGCACCCATTCAGGCAAGTGAGGTGTGTTCCATAATACAACTAACATTGTCTTACAGTGGTCAGAAGGTGTGTCCCATTGCAGAATACCCAGTAGCTGCCATTTTCTAAATAATTTTCTGGGTAATATTTATACCAATGAAGCTACTAATGAAGGATTTGGTAATAATAATGCTTTTGCACATGTTAGAATCACTCTTATTTCCGATGGTTATTGCATGACACTTCCATGGCTTGTCTTTTATTTGCCATATTGGGAAAGCAGAGATGTTTTTCAAGTCCTTCTGCAAATGGGACAGATTGCATCATTATCTGAGGATTTACAAATGAAACTGCACACTGAACTATCATAAATTGCGATGAGGTGATGCTATGCTGGATTGTTTTCCTCTGTCTCAAAGTTCCTAAAACTAATTATTGCTCTCCTATGTGTATCTGGTCTGACAATAACTCAGCACAGTCTGATTTGCTGGCCAATAAACTAGTAGTAAACCCAAACCTCAGAAGATGATATTAACAGTGGAGAGAATGCAATGCACTTTTACCAAAATGGTACTTGGACTGTAAGTGATAAAGTGCAAAGAATAATTTCACAAACTAGACACAAAACACATGATCGTAAATGACAGAAACCTGAAGGAAAACAAGAAATGCTGGAAATCCTCAGCAGGATTTCTGAAGTGAGAAATCGTTAACATTTCAAGTCAAGGACCCTTCATCAGAACTATCACGAAGAATGCAATGCAGTAGGTTTTGGGCAAGGGCTGGCTGGGGCAAGTAAAAGAGGTTGGCATCTGAAAGGGTTGAAGACAGGATAGACAGACAAGAAAATCCTACAGGGCCAAAGGGAATTGTGATGGAGCATGGTGAGAAATAAAGACAGAATATTTGACTTGAACAGGTATGCTGCTGTCTGAAAGCAAAAATGACATAACTACAAAGGGGGGAAAGAAACAAAACACGAAGGAAATGAAACAAAATGAGATTATTGTTTCACTTAAACAACGTGAAGGCAGTACTGTGAATTTGGATCAGTGTGGAAGCAGGCATTTGTCACACTAACCCTCCGAAGAGCATCCCACCCAGATCCACCCCTCTACCCTTTCCTATTTCCCACAGCTAATCCAACTAGCCTGCACACTTCCAGATATGATGGGAAATTTAGCATAGCGAATCCAACAAAGGAATATCAGGAAGATCTTGCTAAGTTATGAAACATGCTGGATGAGCAGTTTCATGTGAAGTGTACTTCAGAACTCTCCACGTGAAGCTGATGTCTGATTGACAATGACCGCAAGAATCAATTGATCAATAAGTGCCTTGATAAGGGCAAGGAGAAGGATTCTCTGAGGCCAAGTTGTCTGATCACATGATGGAACTGATTATGCCATTGACACTCGGATTTCCCAAAATATCGGGGCAGGGGGGAGAATATCACAGCATTGACACATTACTAATGATAAGAAAATTTGAAGCCATTGTAACCAGATGGTATCTGCAAGCATTATGCAAAGCCAATATTGTTGTAGTAGCCGGGGCACACAAACCAAGAATGTCATGTGGGAAATATGGTTTGTTACTGTCAGTGCAATGCTGTCCCACGTTCCAAATTCTTTGCTAGTCATGCTGTGCAAAAGGACATGAGACTTGTGTACCATATCAGGGTGCTGCCAAAGAAAAATCACATGCAGCTACACCACAGTATTGCTAGAGATCTGCGTAAGTACAAGAATATTCAAAGTTAGCATTAAGTCAAATGGGCCTGAAGATTCAGAGTGGAAAAGTCTACAAATCAGAAGCAAACTGGCTCTCCACATTGAGTTTTTCACAATGCATGAATAAAGTGAAACAGTTTGAATGTCTTTCCACGATTGGTATTATGTGCCCAAAATAAAACAGCAAACACACAATTACAATCGATTACACAAATTAATAAATGAGACAATTTAATAAGAGTGAATGCAAACAATTTTACCAGTCAGAGTCTTGAAGGAAACATTAACATGCCAGCCGGATCTGTGCTGAGGGGGCTCTCAATGTTGGAACGCCGAATGCACATCACCATTTTATGGCAGGACCTGGGGAGTAGGGAAGAGCAGGGTGGTTAATAGACTTGGAAGAAAAGTAATAAAGCCAAGTTTCATTCTGGCATCCAGTTTGCTCTGTAGCACAATCAACTAGAATCATAAGACAATACACCTACAAGTCAACAACACCCATCTGATGCGTCTACACCTCAGTAAGTTTATTGCATCATAACATCTTAGATTGTTAAAGTCACCTATACACTATAGACTTTTAAAATTCTTCAATTATTATTTTTGTGTAATAAGCTTTCACAACCACCCTTAGATATATGCATTTTCATTCTGTATGTATAAGATTTTATCCTGAAAGAGGGTAATGTTGTCATATCACTTTAAGAAGAGACACACTAATGAGCAAGCAACCAAGGATAATATGCTATGTCCACTGTGTTTGTGTCACAAGTAAATAAGTTTAAAAATAAATCATTTTGATTTTACTCTATCTACCAGTAGAGGGCAGAAGAGTATTTTTACTTACAATTGTTACATTGTTATTTTACGTTGTAATCTGGACTAAATTTGAACAAGTTCATTGAATAATAAACTCTAAAAATATCAATAAAGACAATCTTAATCTAGCAGTCTTAAACTTTACCATTTTTCCAAGCTGTATGTCTTATTCCTGGTAAATTACATTGCCTACACCTCATCCAATGTTCCTAATTTCATTGATTTTTGACAAGTACATGCCAATATTTGCTTTGAAAACACCATATCGGGGGCGGGAAGCAGGGCACAAACAAAAAGCATCCTAACAAAGTCTTATCCATTGCAGAATATCCCAGAGTTACTATCAATTCCAGCATAAAAATTGCAATTTCAGGCTTTTTTTTAAATAAGCACATAAATTGGGGATGGAAGGGACTTTTCCACAATGGTTTAAAACAGATGACTCAAATATTCCAAGGTCAGCAGAGTAATGCAGATCAGAAAAATGCCAACTTTGAACCTGATTTATCCTGTGTTAACTGATATTAACTCTGAAAGCTGCAAAGGTAAATTCGCCTCAGTGATGTTAGGTTAGAAAGAACAAAATAAATTCAGCCACGTTCCTATTTCTGCTATATATGGGATTCTAACAGAAATAGGAGAAAGCTAGCATTACACTCAGTTATGATTCCTGCTATAAACATGTAGTCAATTGAAAGTTGCCATCAATGCCAACACATTAATAAACACCACTTGATCTATGTCCTGGAGATCAAGTGAAACTATTATCCATGATGAAATAAATTCTTTCAGAAATGGAAAGGGATATTACCTTAAAAAAATCTTTGGGGTATAAATTATTCAAAAATGCTGACAAACAGGGATTTGAAACTTTTCTAAAAAAGAACCCCAGCAAACAAACATAGCCAAAAAATAATGCAGTGAAACACTTTGTTAATAATGATGTAAAACAAATAGCATTTAAAGGATGAGATTGTAGGTTAGCAGCAGGGAAGTTGAAAGTGAAGGCCAGTGACTCAAATGAAATTCAAAATGAGCATCACCTGCAATTGATTGACCTCAACAAAAAATGTTGTCTAGTAGCAGACTGCCCAAATAAAGAAATCCCTTTATGGAGGGTAAAAAGCTGGATAGGCTTTAAGAGAAAATAGCAAGTTGGAGGCAACCAAGGCAACTGGGTAAGGATCATTATTTAATGCATAAATCCATCCATTGATGGCTAATATGCCCGTAAACAAATTCAACACTTAAAAATAGGATTCCAGAGACATAAACATCACATAATTTGACATGAAATTGATTGGAGAAGCCACAAGATGGCTTGTTTATGATAGTGAATTCATCACTCTAGTATAAAGGGCTGATCTTTAAATGTTTGACTGAAGTACATAAGTGCAGAAGGAGCTGCAGTGTATCCATCAGAGACTGACACATGAGGCGAAGTAGACATAAAATCTTATCTAACCACACTGTACCAGATTGCAGAGTATATACAGTGTAACTGGCACTTTCCTCCCTAAGCATAATTTAGTTGAGACATTTAATTGAAAACTAAAGAAAAAATTAAAATATATTTACAGTGCAGTAGTTACAAATAAAACTCTGAACACCATGGCAATATGTGTCGAAAGTCAGCACATATCAACAAGTGTCCAGTGTCAACAACTGTCTTGCAGTCAATTGGTGTTAATGAGTGTCAACACGAGTCAACATGTGTCAATACATGTTGAAAAGCATGCAACACATGCTGACAAGAATTAGCATATCATCAAATTTCACCAAATGTCAAGGTTTGTCAAAAAGTGTAAAGTATTAACTTGTGTCAATGCATGTCAACAAGTGGAAATGAATGCTAACAAGTTCACAGTGTCAATGTGTAACTATCTTGATTGAGTTCTGTAAGGAGGTGATGAAGATGATTGAGGAGGAAAAAGCAGTTGTGTTGTCTATATTGTCTTTAATGAAGCCTTTGACAAGGTCCCTCATGGCAGGCTGGTACAAAAGATTAAGTCACATGGTACCAGGGATGAGCTTGCAAGATGGATACATAACTGGCTTAGTCATAGGAGACAGAGGGTAGCGGTGGAAGGCTGCTTTTCGGAATATAGGGCTGTGACCAGTGGTGCACCACAGGGATCAGTGCTGCAACCCCTGCTGTTTGTGACCTACACAAATGATTTGGAGGAATATGTAGCTGGTCTAATTATTACGTTTGTAGACAATAGGAAGATCGGTCGGGTTGTAGATAGTGAGGAGGATTGTCTGAGAACACAGCAGGATATTCATCAGTTGGAGGACTGGGCAGAAAAATTTTAATCTGGACAAATGTGAGGTGATGCATTTTGGAAAGTCAAGTATAGGTAAACATTATATGGTGAATGGCAGAACTCGTAGGAGTATGGATATGTAGCGGGGTCTGGGTGTGCAGGTCCACTGATCACTGAACGTGTCACCACAGGTAGACAAAGTAGTAAAAAAGGCTTTATGGCATGCTTGCCTTTATTGGAAGGGGCATTGAGTGTCAGGATAGACAAGTTATGCAGCAGCTTTATAGAACTTTAGTTAGGCCACACTTGGAATATTGTGTACAGTTCTGGTCACCACACCACCACAAAGATGTGGATGCTTTGGAGAGTGTACAGAAATGGTTTGTCAGGATGTTGCCTGATATGGCAGATGTTAGCTATGAAGAAAAGTTGGATAGACTGTGTTTATTTTCACTGGAAAGCAGGAGGTTGAGGGGTGACCAAATAGAAGTTTACAAGACTGTGAATGGTATGGACAGAATGGAAAATACAAGGCTTTTTCCCAGGGTGCAGGGGTCAGTTACTAGGGGACAAAGGTTCAAGGCGCAGGGGTGAAGTTTAAAAGAGATGTGCGAGGCAGGTTTTTCACACAAAAGGTGGTGAATACCTGGAACGCATTGTTGGAGGAAGTGGTGGAAGCAAACACAATAGCAGCTTTCAAGAAGCACCTGGATGAGTACATGAACAGGAAGGGAATAGAGGGATATGGATCTTGTTTTAGTATGGAAGGCCAAAATGTGTCAGCGCAGGCTAGCAGAGCTTTGTTCTTTGCATGTCAAAATATGTTAATATATACCAATAAGTGTCAACACATGCCAATAGGTGTCAAGAAAATGTTGAGTATTGAGTGTCAAAATGTGTTAATGTCAACTGGCTGACGCTGGCTTCCTTTGCTTGATATTGAATGATACTGGTTGGCACTTGTTGACATTTTTAGATGTCGCTAGACAGTCATTGACAAACTTTGACACACGTAGAAACTTGCTGACACTCGATGACATTTGGCCTGTGTTGACACTTGTTGGCATACGTTAAGGCTCCTGGACACTTATTGGCATTCGATGACTCTCTCTGAAACTTAGCCTGCAATGATACTCCTTGACACTTCGTGTCTTTTTGATAACTGTTGACATTTGTTGATAACTGTTGTTACTCATTAGCACATCTTGGCACTTGTAGCACTGGTTTGGCTCTGGCTAACAGTGGTTAGCACTTGATGACACGTTGGCATGTGTTGACACTTCTAGGCAGCTCCACATGACACCTTATGTTGTCACATTGCCAGGCACTAACATGCGTTATCAATTCTTGACACCTGACACTCATTGACAGGCATTAGCACAGATTGACACTTGACACTTCTTGACACGTCAACAAGGGTCACCAAGTCTCATAATGTGTTTTTCTCAATAACTGTAGACTGCAATATTGGCCTTTATGTATCTTTCATGTGTGCATTGGTATTAGTAGATCCTCAGTGAGTTGGCATGGAACATAGACAGGGAAATGAACAGAGAACAGTGAGTAGAAGTAGGCTTAAAGTTGGCACAGGGTTGAAAGAGCTGTGTGGGATGGGTGCAGGATTTTAGATTGCATGGGTTGGCAAAAGTAGTGTTCAATGAGTGTGGGTATCAAGTAACGAAGGGAGCATGTGCCTGGTGAGAATATGGAAAAGTTTATAGGGTAGCAATAGATGGGGAAAGGTGAATGTGTGGGGATGAGGGAGTGTTATATGTTGTAATTTGTAATTTTAAGCATTGACCATAGTACTAGAGCGACAAGGGCAGACTTTACGTCCAGCTCACCTCAGGAACTGGCAGTCTCTTAGGCTCCACCCAGTATACCCAGCCAATTCGCAATCTGGATTCCTGACCAAAGTCAGGATGGTGGGCAGCCATTTTTAAAGGTTGGATTCGTGCAACCAGGATTTCACCTGTCCTGAATACTGGGGCCTATGTCTTAGCCCCATAAGCTTAGATGGAGGAGAGGAATTCTTGGTGAAAAAAAGCATAGTTAGCCTTGAAAAATACTGATTGCTTATTGTCTTTAATATTTTCAGCCTTGTGATAACTAACTTTACCATTTGGTCCTCAGTATAGTTATAATTTTCACTTTCTGACTGGATTCTCTATCTTCCCTTCATTCCTAAATACAGGTAGAGCCCATATTCTGGTTACTGACCAAGGAGACTAATTTTTATGATTTAGCCCAAATAGAATGTTAGCATACTTCTTAACAATAGACAATGTCATAGCTAAGTCGGATCCTATTCTCAGGCCACATTTACACAGATACATAACCTAGAATAAGTCTTTGATAACAATTAGAAACAGGGTGCCGGATCTGAATTCCATTATCTATGACTAGAGCATAATGTAGAGTTGAAAATACTATTTATGTTTACTAATACATCTTGCTTTAAATTCTTGATTTTGTTATAAAGCGGAGGTTGACCCTTTTGAGAACCAAAACCGAAATACACAGAGGAGCAGCCCATCCTATAATCTATTATAGGAGTGTGATAAGTGGTGTAATCTGCCTTTCAACAACTTCTAGTGGTTAAATAAGATAAATCCCTGAGCTTCACTTTACGGTCAAATAATAGTGAATTATTTATCTAACTCTAACTTTGAACAAATTAACTAACTGAATAAATGCATTCTAACTACCAATTATTCCCAAAAACAGGATTCTAATGGTATGCTGTTCCAACAATTACAAGTTCCATTTGTATAGAATAAAATTTAAGAAGTAGATTTTAGTCTCTTGAAGTTACAGCCAGGTTGTCTTCTGGAATATTTACCTGGTGCCTTCTCTGTCTATTATTCTATCAGGAACGGCTTGTCCGTTGATTCTTCTGTCAGGAACATTCACTAGTTATGCTGTGGGTACCTTTATTCTTTAGATGGTGCTTTCTCTTAAGACCAAGGAGTCCATGCGGAACTCTGGCAAATGGCAGTTAGATCGCTCTTGTCTTTGCCGAACTGTCCCTTCTTTCATATCCTTGATGACATATCAATTTCAAACAATAGAATGGTCCTATGTTGTAAAAGCTATCAGATTTAAATTGAATTGGTTTTTGGTATCTAACTGCCTGGCTCAGATTGATTGGCTAAATTCAAAACTTGTTGCCTACGTAAAAATTGCTGCATGGCCTGCTAACTGGATGGCCTTTTGACGTAAATGTTTCAATTCGGGTGCTCTCAGTGAACTTGCAAACTTTCAAGCTGCTCATAGACATCTCATTTTAAAGACTCTAAGCACAGAAAAAGCACATCATCTTTTAAAGAGACCACACAATGATTTCCCTCCTAGCATTAAACAACCACCAACTTCTAATTTCCTGCTTCCTTATCCACGAGTACTCTACCCAGCTTTGCAAAACTTTCCCATAACTCAGATGAGCTAAGCGTCAAAGAAATCAATATATTGCCTCAGCTATGACCAGTTCAAGAATCTCAAAGGAGAGATAAAACCTAGAGCTTTCTGGTCTAAATAGCTCAATATGTCACAGGGCAGGTTTTGAACTATATCAGGGACAGGTGGGGTCTGCACAAGGAGAATGGGATACATCTTAGCAGAACTATGACTAATATCATCAAAGGAGGATTTGTAGTGATGTTGGGAAGTAATTAAACTTAAACTGAAATTGTTGGAGAAACTCAGCAGATCTGGCAGCATCTGTGAAGGAAAAAACAGAGTTAACGCTTCAGGTCCGGTGACACTTCAGAAACTTCAGTTCTGAGGAAGAGTCACCAGACCAGCAATTTTGTTTTTGTTCCTGATTTACAGCATCTGCAGTTCTTTGGGTTTTTATCTTTGGAGAGAAAGCAGAGATAGTGTTTTGAGTCTTGTGACCGTTCTTAGTAAACAGCTTGTCAGGTAGATTGGAGAGGAAATTCTGATAGGAGATAAGAAAATTGGTCATGGAAAGTTGAAGTGTAGTAAGTGGAAGTGTAGTAAATGGAAGTGAAAGGAACAGAAACAAATATAACAGCAAATAAATTCAACGAACAGAATTAGGTTGAGAAGTTAGAATCAAAGGCACTATATCTGAATAGACACAGCATTCACAACAAGGTAGATAAATTCATGGCAGAAATTGAAGTGAATATGCATGATCTAGGAAAAGTAAATGTTAATCAGGGGTGGGATGAGTGCATTAGTGAGAGATGATCTTAAATCAGAAGACAAGACATAGAATCTATTCAGGTGAAGCAAAGAAATTGCAAGAGACAACATTAATTGATAGGCATTGCTTATAGGCCATGTTTGCAGATATAGAGCATTAAATGAACATGGCTGACTTCAATCCACAGATAGACTTGATAGATCTAATGAGCATTACCACAACAACAACAAATTTCTGGAATGTGCAAGAAATGATTGAATAACTAATTAGGTAACAGGTATTTTGTATTTAGTATTGTAAAATGAGAAGCGGCTAAGTAGTAATCTTGTTGTAAAAGAACCTTTGGTTAAGAGTGGGTGGCATGGTGGCTCAATGGTTAGCACTGCTGCCTAACAGCACCAGGGACCCTGGGTTTGATTCCACCTTTGGGTGACCATCTGTGTGGAGTTAACATATTCTGCGTTGTTTTGGACTGGGTGCTCTGGTTTCCTCCCATAGCCCCGAGATGTGCAAGTTAGGTGGATTGGCCATGCTATGGGGCGGCACGGTGGCTCAGTGGTTAGCACTGCAGCCTCACAGCGCCAGGGACCCAGGTTCAATTCCAGCCTCGGGCAACTGTCTGTGCGGAGTTTGCACATTCTCCCCGTGTCTGCGTGGATTTCCTCCGTTGCTCCGGTTTCCTCCCACAGTCCAAAGATGTGCAGGCTAGGTGGATTGGCCATGCTAAATTGCCCGTAATGTTCAGGGGTGTGTGAGTTTTAAGGGGAATGGGTCTGGGTCTGGGTGGGATGTTTCAAGGGGCAGTGTGGACTTGTTGGGCCGAAGGCCCTGTTTCCACACTATAGGGAATCTAATCTAATCTAATCTAAGTTGCCCATAGTGTTGAGCGATGTGCAGACTAGATGGGTTGGCCTTGGGAAATACAGATTACAGGGATGGGGTTGGTAGCGAGTAGGCGTTGGATGTGGGTGGGATGCTGTTTATAGGGTCGGTGTGGACCTATTGGGCTGAATGGCCGGTTTCTGCCCTGTAGGGATACTGTAATGGCTTTAACAAGGAAATGATTCACAAAAATAAATGTGAATCCATTATAGGCAGAACATGTAAAAGCAAATAAAACATGTAGGCGTGACCAGGTAAGGGTGGCCATTTACCATTCCTAAAGAACATTAGTGAACTAATTAGTGATAATGGGAACTGCAGATGCTGGAGAATCCAAGATAATAAAGTGTGAAGCTGGATGAACACAGCAGGCCAAGCAGCATCTCAGAAGCACAAAAGCTGACGTTTCGGTCCTAGACCCTTCATCAGTGAACTAGATGGGTTTCTAATGATGATCAACTATGGTTTCATGGTCATCATTAAACTTCTAATTCCAAATTTTTATTGAATTCAAATTCAATCATCTGTGTGGTAGGGTACAAAGCAGGGTCCACGGAACATTACCAGGGTTACTGGTATTACTATTCCAGCGTACAGTATCACCAAGCTACTGCCTCCCCTTTAACACAATAATAATTCTCACTGATGGCATTTTGACTAATTTAGAGAACACATGGTTAATGACCTAGAGATTATCAATTCTTCATTTAATGCCTGAGTAGTGAACGAAGCAAAATTCTTGAGTGTTGTTTAGTATTCCTCTGCTGATCCAATATTTTACAATGCTAACAACAAATCATACCTACAAAGCAGCTCCTACTCTGATGAAGGGTCTAGGCCCAAAACGTCAGCTTTTGTGCTCCTGAGATGCTGCTGGGCCTGCTGTGTTCATCCAGCTTCACACTTTGTTATCTTGGATTCTCCAGCATCTGCAGTTCCCATTATCACATCACCTAAATTATGTCTGTTCTTTATCAACTATACAGTTTTTCCCATGACTGAATTCCAACTTCAATTTTAAAGCTATACCATAGGCTTCCCTTGCAGATAGTGCATGGCCCAGAGCAAATAATTACCCCAATTGCTTACTGGATTTTATGCAGACTTGCACTACATTTTAAATCAGCCAGTGTGGCACAATTCCAAACACAGATCAAAGATTTTACAGGGCTTAATTAACTTATGCACTTAGTTACTGCTTTCGGAATATTAAGTAGTATGATAAGTAGGATTGAGTAATATTGAGTAATATTTGAACAGTATAACAATCATGAAGTCTTTCGAAATGGTTAAAAGGGATTTTGAATCTTCAAGTGGACTGAAGCTAAGTGGTCAGTTTTATTGTAAAAGGCTTTCTGTTACAGTACGGAAAAAATAGAAAACTCCTACACAACAAGGCCCAGGCGATGTCCTGTTGTTCTTTGCCTGGGCATCTCTCAATCTCTCTACATTTTACTTCCAGGGATGCTCACCAAGATAAACATCAACTGTGATTGGAGGACCATCAACATGGCGAAGGATATTCTTTCTTCTTCCCAAAACTTGCTTGTCTTCCAATATACCAAGTTGTCCTCACCTAAATGGTGCATTCTGGCAGGTTCCAAAGGTCCAGGATTAAATGTTGAAGGACACATTAAAATTTAGGTCAGCAGCTGTAAAAGCACAATGGAAAGTGATTGCTGTTTAAGGCCATCTGCCTGGAAACTGGGTAGAACCCTATGGGCTTCATGCCTGATGTGGAAAATAACTTGTGAATATCTAGAATATTAGAAGTGCGTTATGGCATCTAGGAGTGGAGGACACAGTAAGCAGGACAGTTAAGCTCTACTATACTTCTTGTGATCTTCAGTTTAAAATACATTCTAGGGATTAGGGCATCAACGGCCAGCCCAGTATTTATGCCTATACTAACAGCTCTTGAGGAAATAGTTTTATAAACTGCTGTAGTTCATGGGGTAGGTACACCTCAAGTTGTTAGCATGAGAGTTCTTGGATGTTGATCCTACAACAGTGAAAGAACAACGATATTATTCCATACCAGGATGATAGGTGGCTTGATGGGTGAAATAACAGCACAGGGGCCAATGTCCCATCGACAAGTCATCCTTTATTAACATGAGCACAGTTCAAAGTCAGTCCCTAGACTGAAGAGCACTTCTGAACGTCCTGTTTATTTTTCTTTTTTTGTAAATGCAGAGACTCAGTAAGACACCATGCAAAAGACTTTATTCAGTACTTCCACCACCAGGAAAATACCCATGTAGCGAGGGAACCCATAACAAGCAAAGCCCGATAAGGGCAATACTAACGTGAAATTGTCTATTTATATCTGTCAGCCAGGGCTTCCTGATTGGCCCAGGTTACCAAGCCCAATCAAGGATCTCATAGTCATGAGATCCACCTGGTCATGATTCCAATCACTGCAGTGGGACATTTTTCAGTGGTAATGCTCAAATGCATCTGTTGCACTTCTCCTTTGAGGTCACTGATTTCCAAAGTCTTTCCCTTTGTGACCCCATTTTGAGGCTTGAAACTTGCTGCTCTTCAACCAACAGCAACTTGTAAAACAGAAAAGATCATAGAGAAGCGTGATGATGTATTAACAATGGTTTCAGAACTAATACTGGATACACTCTTCGTTATTGGTGCTTCAACAATGGTGAGCACCATCTAAAGGATGAGGATCTGCTCTCTAATGTTGTGCATCACATTGTCCTAAAAGAGACAGAGAAATGTGTCGGTGTTTGGGTGGTGGGTCTGCCATGATTGACTAGTTGGTAATGTGAGCAAGCTGAGAGGAAATGCATGTGAGGATAGGGTGGACCAATGAAGGTAAGATTTGGGTTGCAATTGACAGAGATTGTTTACAGGTGCTTGAAGTGGGCTTAAGGTCAGTGGTTCATTTGTAAGGATATAGCATTTGATGGTGCAATCACTCACTGATCTTTGTAGGCTTCTTTTCCAACTTTCCCTGGTCCATCGGGTTTTGGCTAGACTTGTTCTAGACTTCCATAAACCAAGGCACTTCCAACAATGGAGCATACCTAATATTCTTTATTAAAGTAAAATACACGACAGAAAAGTACTGCAAAAATCTTACAGATACAATGCTTACAATCCCAAGTGAACCGTTTTATGCGGACTTGTTTGAAGGTCAGACCACAACTTTTCATTATTGATCAATCAATTTTGCCCGAGCTAGTAAAATTTTTATTGTGAAGCAAGCTGTTTTAAACTCTTTCCATACAAAGAAGCTGTATATTCAAATTCTTTAATGCTATCCAGTGTCCAGAAAATGATCAGCTTGACCGGTAAACACAGAAACATATAAAGTAGGTGCAGGAGTAGGCCATTGAGCTGTTTAAGCCTAGACCACCATTCAATACAATCATGACTGATCATGAAATCTCTGTATCCCATTCCTGCTCTCTCCCCATATCCTTTGATCCTTTCAGCCACAAGGGCCACATCCAGCTCTGTCTCGAATATATCTAATGAACTATCTGCAACAGCTTCCTGTGAGAGAGAATTTGACAGGTTCATAACTCTGAGTGAAAGATTCTTCCTCATTTCAGTCCTGAATAGCTTACCCCTTAGTTAGACTGTGACCCCTTGTTCTGGACTTCCCTAATATTGAGAACATCCTTCCCGCATCTCGCCTGTCCAGTCCCATCAGGATTTTATATGTTTCTATGAGATTCCCCCGTTGTTCTTCTAAATTCCAGGGAATACAACCCAATCGATACCATCTTTCCTCTTATGTCAGTCCTGCTATCCCGGGAATCAGTCTAGTGAACCTTTGCTGGACTCCCTCAATGGCAAGAATGTCCTTCCTCAGACCAGGAGTCCTAAACTGCACACAACATTCAAGGTGTGGCCTTATCAAGGCCCTGTATAACTGCAGCAAGACACCCTTACTCCGATACTCAAATCCTCTTGCTATGAATGAGAGCGTGCCATTAGCTCTCGTCACTGCCTGCTGTATCTGCATGCCAACATTAGGGACAGTTCCACCATGACATTCAGGACACGCTGCACCACACCTTTTCCTAAACTACCACTATTCAGATAATAATCTGCCTTCCTGTTTTCATGACCAAAGTGGATAACCTCACATTTATCCACATGATATTGCACTTACCAAGTATCTGCCAACTCAGCTAGTCTGTCTAAGTCTCCCTGCAGCCTTAAACATCACAAACATATTATATTTTCCACGTAGGTTTGATTAATTAACTCATTAATACTTGTTTGGGTCACCTTGGAAAAATGCTTCTCTCTTGCCCTAAATGAACTTTGACATAAAACTTTACCATGCAATCACTGTTCACCACTTACGTCATTCAATGTACTGCATTATATTTATGTGGCACAATTCCACAATAATCACAAATTCAACTGATAAATAGTTTGCATTATCATACTTGACTCACCGTGTCTGTTTTAGGCAAAATTTCAGCTTTTCCAGTTACTGTGACAGTTCAGTCCATTACTGTTGAGTTACAAGATTGAGGCACATTCCTTCAACCAAACACAAACGCTTAAAAAACTCATGACCTTTCTATCATTAAGTCATTGGCAAGTTTCAAATGTGCTCTCTTTTTCATTTCATTCTAATTTACTTCGATTTCTGTTAACTGAATTTTTTTCAGTTAATGTCTACACCTTGGCAATGTGTGAGTCTGTTAAATCTTCCTATGCGGCAACCGTGTCCTTGGGGCTTCGTTGCTTGCATTGAAAGTGATGCCTATCTCACCCTGCTATCCTTGCATAATGAATCTGGAGCATGAATCCAGGAACTATTCCGAGTTACATCATGTACAAAGGGCTCCAGTGTTACATCAGAGAACACCCTCTTTACGCAGAGGGTGATGGATGCCTGGAACGTATTGCCAACGGAGGTGGTAGAGGCAGGCATAGTAGCATCATTTAAGATGTATCTAGACAGATACTTGAATGGGCAGGTAGCAGAAGGATACGGATCCTTGGAAAATAGATGAAAGGTTTAGATAGAGGATCTGGATCGGCGCAGGCTTGGAGGGCTGAAGGGCCTGGCATGATCATCACAAGCATCTAGTTCCTGTAGCATGTTACTCATTCAGTTTACAGGTCAGAAACTTTCCCTAGCCAGTTTTGGCACCTGTTGAATGCATCTTCCCCTTTAACAGGTGCATGCCCACTTTAAGTAATGTAAGTTACCTTTAAGTGGTCCCCAACCCACAGGAACCCGTTTACCTGCTAAATGGATACGTTTTCTGATCTTTCAGGGAAATGCTTATGATATTAATTCTTGCTGAATATCTTTTCAAAATCATTCAACAAAAAATACACTTGCATTAAAAAAAGCAAAATACCGTACGTACTAGAAATCAGAAGTAAACAGAAAATGCTGGAGAAACTCAGCAGGTCTGGCAACATCTGTAGACAGAGAAAGAGTTAACATTTTAAGTCTGGTTTTACACATACCTCAAGAACATTTCACAGTTGCAGCCACACCTGCAGAGTTTCTCCAGTATTTTCTGTTTGTTAAAGAAATACTTGTATTAGTCTCATAAGTTTTTCCAACTGATATGAGGATATGCTCATCATTCAGTCACTGAGTTTAAAATAACCAATTTATACTTGCATTATCTTCAGCAGGAAGAACTGAACTGCTTTTATTTACAGGGACGACATCTCAAAGACTTCAGGCAATGTGAAAATTTGCAGATCTACATTCTGTCCACTTAGAAACAGGATAAATCTGACCCAGCAGTGCTAACAAACACTTAATTAGCAAATAACCAGCTCACTAATGTTTAGTTTGGGTTTCTCCAGGATCACGCATTATGACCTCATTCTAGCCATGGTACAATCATGGACAAAGGAGTTGAATTCCAGAGGTGAGATGAGAGTGACAGCCCTTGATATCAAAGCAGTGTCTGACTGGATATGGCATTGAAGAGCCTTAGAAAATTAGAGTCAATGAGAATCAGTGGAGGAGTGAGGGGCATCTCTCCAGTGGTTGGATCATACCTAGTTGCCTGGGACATTCATACAGAAGTTCCTGAGGTAGCTTTCTAAGCCCAACCATCTATGATTTCCTCATGAAGGACCTTCCCTCCATCATAACATCAGAAGTGGGGATTTAGCTGATAACTACATTTTAGCTGATGTTTGGCACCATTCTTGACAATTTCTATTCACAAACAATAAGACCTGGACAATATTCAGTCTGGAGTTGATACACAGCAATTAACATTTAGATCATATATGTGCTAGACAATGACCATTGCAAATGAAAGGATCCAACCATTACCCCTTGTACTTTGCTACCATTGTTGAAAGCCCCTCTCCGCCAACGTCCTGGGGGTTACCATAGACCAGAAACTTAACTGGACACGTCCTATAAATACTCTGGCAACAGGAACAGGTCAGCAATTGTGAATGTTGTCACAAATAACTCACTTCCCAATAATCAAGGTCCGCAGGTCTCCTTAGCACATTGTAAGCCATTGATATTTTTACCTGAAAGGTTAAAGGCAACTGAAGCACAGAAACACCACCACCTGCAAGTTTCTCTGTGTCACACACCGTTCTGACTTGGAACTGTAATGATCATTCATTCACTGCCGTGTGGTCAAAATCCTGGAACTCCCTCCCTAACTGCATTGTTGGTGTATCCACCCTATATGTACTGCAAGGAGGCAGCTCTTAAGGGCAACTAGGAATTATAATAAACACTAGCCTAGCCAGTGATGATGACATTACATGCATTTTTTTAAATTGACCCATAAAACCATAAGAAAAGATACTAGCACAGCAGTCGCCACAAAAAGAGGAGCTCTCAATGGGTTCACCATGTCCAGACACTTATAACTTAGCATGTCTGGTATGCATCCTGTCTGCTGGATACTTACACATTGGGCAGATTGCTATGTTGAAGAGCTTTGTGTGCTGATTTAACACGTATTTTACCAATTTGGATTTCAGAGATCAAGTCAATGCCATGTCCTAAGAAGTGAACATGCATTCAGTTGCATAAGAGATTATCGTTATTGGCAGCCTTTCATATATGAGGTGATAGACATGCAGCTTAAAAATCCATTTTGGTTGGATGTCTGAATTTGTTGCATCTTTGCTGAAGGAAATTGCCAACAAATTATGGTTAAAGAGCCAACCATGCAACTTGCAGATGAGGTACTTCTGACTTAATTCTGCTTTTTTCAAGTTTTTGAAAGTGTTATGGTGGTATTGAGAGAGTTTTGATGAATTATTTGACAGTGAAGGAAGCATTCTTGCACCTCAGCAGAGAAATCAAGAAATTTGACTGCCCTGTGTACAGAAAAGCTGATTTATGAGGGTTATAGTTACACTTCCTCTTGGTTTCCAAGAATATGGAACACCAGAACAATATAAGAGGAAATGGACTAGTGGTAGTATCACTAGACTATTAATCCAGAAATGCATATAACTTTCTAGGCACCTGGGTTCAAATCCTGCCACATAGGTCTTTAAGGGAAGGTAGCTATCATCCTTATCTGACCCAGCCTACGTGTGACTCCAGACCCACCCAGGTCAACAAAAAATGCTAGCTAGTCGATGATGCCCACAGCCTGTGAATGAATAAACAAAAAGACTACAATTTTATAACCGACACTTCCTTCAGACCTACAGCTCATAGCTGGGCCATGGTAGGGTGTGTTACAAGAGGCCATGAAGTTCACTGTTGCTCTTCACATCTGCAGAATGCAATCCTTTTAGCAGAAAATGATACAGCTGACATTTTTCAGTTCACGTCCCCCACCTCAAACCCGTAACCTGTGTCAGGGAGATGGTGGAAGCCCTGTACGCCAGAAGAGGGTTCTTCAATGTCTGTCTCTCTTCCCAGAGATAAATGGGTTGAACTCACATATCACTTTGCCAGAACAATGGGATTTTCAGTGGTGTAGGAAATGGTAAACTGCGTACTCAGAGCTCTACATGTCCCACTTATAAACAGGCAGATGCATTGATAATACAAAGACTACGACTCTACCAGTATGCAAGTAAAACGCAACTATATTCAGAAAATCGTTCTGCTGAATGTTTGCTACCCTGGCAGCAGTCAAAACCAATGTTCCCTCTTTTTATGAGAGATAATAGGAACTGGAGATGCTGGAGAATCTGAGATAACACGGTGTGGAGCTGGATGAACACAGCAGGCCAAGCATCTTTGGGTGATTTGTTTCCGTTCTTGAGCCTTTTAAGTCCTTTTATGCTGGTACGTAACAAGACTTGTACATGACCCACCCACAACTTCAAGGAAATTTGCCTCAAGATGAATGTATCAAGATCAGTCAGCTGCAAACGCCACCTCTGGGCCACCATGCTATTTATAGTCAAGGTGATGTGCAACTTGAAGCTGTTGATATTCTCAAGTTGCTCTTGTTTTTCATGGTAATAGAGGCTGAATGAGTCGGTGTATCATTGCAGTAACCCTGGTGAGTTGCTATAATTGAAATTCATTAATTTACATACTTAAGACACTGGGCTGATGATAATAAGAGGTGAATATTGAATCCAAGAACCAAATAGCACTGTCGTATATGGCATCAACTCTCAAACATCATTGCAGACAGACCTATTTAGCTGAGTGGTGTGGTGCATATTCCATCACTTCCTCATTTAGCCTTGCAATTGGTCAAGAGGCATTGGGAGGCCAGGAGGTTACAGGCTACAAGACTTCTGGACTACTATGGTAGCTACAGTTTTGACATGGCTGGTGCAGTTAAGCATCTGATCAATTGTTGCCTCCAAATTGTTGATAGCAGATGGCTCATTTATGTGATTCAGTTATCTTTTGTGTGAGATAATTGTTAAAAGACAGATTTGCAAGAAGCATGTCCAAGTTTTTTTTATTTATTCACATAACAACTGCATTTATGTAATCATAATAATTCAATTTGGTCTCTTAAAATATTGAGTCTCTGGGTATTCAAGAAATAGAAAATTAACCAGCTGTGTGGCACAGTTTTTAATCCATGAATCAGACCAAAAGCAAAAACTAAATTGTAGCAAAACATCATCAAAGATTTCAATAGTTTGCAATATTTACTTGACAACCATCCAGATTCACAAAATAACAGAAATGCAATGTTTCACTAACTCTAATAGCAGTGATGTAAAATTGACAACATTCAGCTTCACTGCTACTGCTACATGAACCCCTTCCCTTGCTTATCTAACTCTATTAGCATATTCTCCTATTCCTTTCTCTCTCATGAATGAATCTCAACCCAGAACACAATGTTAATGTACTCGACTAATTCCACAAGTTTGTTTCCACCTAGAACACAGACTAGAGAATTGGTGAAGAGTTGCTGAAAAAATTCTCATGAATTCATTAATTAATCCCTTCCTTTACAATCTCTGAAACACAATTGAATTTAAGCGCTTAAATTTAGATAAGCATTTACATGCTTTAAAAATTATCAGAAGATTCAGTGACAGCTGGCTGTAGTTGAATATGATAGTGATGTTAGGAAGAGCAGTATGCTTCTATATCATCCAGACCTGCAACATTCTGCCAGAGATTGAGATGATTGAATAAATAATCAAAATAGTTGTAGTGGCTTTTCCACACACCATGCTTAAAGAATGCTGACTGACATTATGGCGATTCAAAAATAATTTGTATTTATTTAATGCCTTTAAAGAATTAATGCATCACTACATGGCCACAGAAGGTTTATCCAAAACAATGTGAATTGAGCCACGTAAGAAAATGGTCTGACAAGTCATCAAATCGAGAGGAAACAAAAGCATATCCAAGGGTTGCAGTAGCAGGTGAGCTAAGACAGCAGCTGAAATGAGTAATCAGCAGATGCACTGATGCAGGGACAGAAATGGGAAATGTTACAGAAGAAAATGTGGGCAGACACGTGAATGTGATCTTCTTTCAATACAGAAAAAGCAAATCTGTGCAATATCCATAAATCTAATTTACATCAAGGCTGAGTGCAAAGGCTTTATTTCAAAATTTCTTAATTTGTCTCTTTCATCAATGAGTTGCTGCAAAAAAGGACTCCACCAAAGTAGCAATGTTAGTAATCCTTTGGTTTGTCTTCCCACAGATTTACTTTTCGTATGATGGTCATATCCCATTTCAGCCTCTCAATTTGAATCCCTTGTTATTTCTGAACTTTTCAAACCAGCTTTTCAGGTCTGTGAGACTACTTTGTTATTAACTCTCTGACTCTATTGACATTTGTCTCGTTATCGATCCTTTCAATTTTTACTGCAGGCAACAGTACAGAGGACCAGTTCTGTCACATCACGGCACTGCTAATGTGTGGTTGAGAGTAACAGGGTTGGGATTCAATTGCCTTTCTGGTTAAAATAGACTTGGGGTCTGCCTCTTGATCCCACCTGTTGTGAAAGTAATGGTGTAACCCACTATTCTGTGACTCAAAAACATCTAAAAATATTCATGAAGAAGGACATCACAACAGGACAAGGTGCTTAGCAGTAAAATAAATACCATATCATTTGTACACTATTAAATAATCACTTCTCTAACTTTCTCAGCTTTTCCTCATTTTTATACCCTAAGCTTTAAAACAGTATAAAAAGAGTTATCCAGAATGCACATTACTACATCAACTATTTTTTCACTTTTGCCTTTTAAATGCAGCACTAGAATCCTGAAAATTGGACACGGGAGATGAATGAATGTTCATTTCAAAACTCTGAACCTAGCTACTCGTAATTTTAGTTGTCTGTTTTGCTAAAGGCTAGTCTCAATTTTCATTTGTGAGCAGTCAACTTTCTTGAGGCCATACAACTGGACTCAATCACAGGCTATAAAGTGGCACAGATCTAGTAGATAAACAGTCCAGAAAAATGAGGAATTTCAATACAAAATCCTCTTCAAGCATTGCCAAACTCAGAATTATCTCTAAATAACTCTTAAGACTTCAGTTTTATACTGCAGTGGTGTAATATGTTTCAGTTGGACAATAAGAGCACATGCATATCCATTGTAGATCAATTTAAAGTTAATACATCAAATGGAGGAATGACAACAAGTGAAATTGTTAGCAACTTCAGAATAAATTAATATTGGTAGAATTGATAATAGGTTTGGGAATAGCACAGCAGTCCATGTGCCTGTTATCAATTTGCAAAGTGCAGGGGTATTATTCCCTTTAGCTCCCCACATTTCCATTTGACCTCTAATAGCATGGCTGGCAGTGCGTGTATCAAATTGTACAATTCATGTCAGATTGCATCTTTGTCTTTCAGTATGATATACACTTTATGATGGAATATAAATTAAAATACTGTGCTGCTCCTTGCATCCCTACAACATCATTGGCTCATTGCACTCTTGCTAATATTACTCACTTGCCAGGATTTCAAAACTGGAACTTCTTACTTGCTTCAATCTTCCCTTCGTGGACAAACAGCACAATTTTTAAAAAACAAAATCTTGCGAAGGCTGAATTATTACTTGAAGTTTCTTCTAACTACTACCTCTTTTACTAATCTGGCTCATTTTCTTGCACTTCCTTCTCCAATATGACAATATAAATTCAACGTAAGTAGCCAAAAACATAATACAGGCTGATTTTCTAGTCCAATACTGTGAGAAACTGCATAGTTCAGTGGGTTATCATGATGAACCAAGATTTGTACTTGTGGTGTAATGGAGTTAATAGCATAACTTTAAGAGATCATTAAATAATGATGATCTAAAGTCACATCATGAGAGAGTCTGGCAAGAGATCTCATGGAGGAGACAATTTCGGCTAACGCAGAACACAAACTGTAAGGAGAAAGTCTGCAAATGAAAATGGACTTCATTAGAGCTATTAGCAAGTCAGCCGGGGTCCTCACACCCTTGCAAGAAGTGAAAACAGTTTTGACAATTATAGTGGTTTAGATGGACACTAATGATCCCATGGCAATGTATAAAGGGAGGCACTTGCTTCATTTTCTGGCTGTTAATTTGTTTTGAGGGCCACTATTAAAACTGTCGATCGTGCTCTTCTCATCCTGCAATTTGATGCACTGTTTAACCATAAGCATTTACGTAGATCACATAAATTTTCCTTGTGTTCTGAACAACTTTGTCCTCAATCAATTCAACCATTAATTTCATTATGTTTTTCAAGTTAAGATTTGAAAATATGCATTTTCTCTTGATTTACCTAGGCCTTTCAAGTTGTAAAGGCAACTTCTAATTTTGTTTTGAAAATGTAGAAGATATTCCAGAAATGTGGCATGAGCACTGGTGTGTCTCATAAGTGCTCCTGATGGTGGCTAAGTATAAAATATTCAAATGTTTATGTTAAAGAGAAACAAAATATTGACTTGTTACTACTTACAAAAACAAAGACAGACATATCTTTAAAAATTGAATCTTCTTCTTAAAAGAAAGCAAACCATGGTAACTTGGTTACATGTTGAAGACAAGCAAATCTGTATAATATGGGATGTCAAGACTGCCAAAAGCAATCACTGAATTTTGAACAAATGTTTTACAATATTTTCCATTTCATTTCTTGTCAGTTTACATTCAGTGAAAATGCAAGGAAACTCTCAAAAGATTCCTACTAAGATGATTACATAACTCATTTTTCTTGACTTTCTGCTGAGTCATATATTCCACCTCCTGCCAATGAAGCTTCATCACTAGCTGGCAGTGCTGGAGTACAAATTGAGGTGAATACTTCTCCCATTGCTATCCTCCAAATAGCTTCTTGCCAATCCTGCTCCTCATCATCTATCTATGACCTTGCATTTTAACTTGCTATTGCGGTATGTAGGAAACATATATAGAATACCATCTAACATATGTAATTTAACATCTGATTTTAATTAACTTATCTTTATTCTCACTATCAACTTCAATTTCAAGTGTCCAATTTCAAGATAGCCACATAGCCATGGTTATAGCACAAGAAGCCATTTGGTCCTAAATCTCCATGCTGGCTCTCCAAATGGGCAACTTGCCTAGTGCCATAACCCCACATACTCACCATAACAAAGTGTGAAGCTGGATGAACACAGCAGGCCAAGCAGCATCTCAGGAGCACAAAAGCTGGCGTTTTGAGCCTAGACCCTTCATCAGAGAGGGGGATGGGGAGAGGGTTCTGAAATAAACAGGGACTAAGGGGGAGGTGAACCAAACATGGATAGAGGAGAAGATAGGTGGAGAGGAGAGTATAGGTGGGGAGGTGGGGAGGGCTTAGGTCAGTCCAGGGAGTACGGACAGGTCAAGGAGGCGGGATGAGGTTAGTAGGTGGGAAATGGGAGTGCGGCTTGAGGTGGGAGGAGGGGATAGGCGAGAGGAAGAACAGGTTAGCGAGGCGGGGACGAGCTGGGCTGGTTTTGGGGGAAGGGAGATTTTGAAGCTTGTGAAGTCCACATTGACACCATTGGGCTGCAGGGTTCCCAAGCGGAATACGAGTTGCTGTTCCTGCAACCTTCGGGTGGCATCATTGTGGCACTGCAGGAGGCCCAGGACGGACATGTCGTCTAAGGAATGGGAGGGGGAGTTAAATGGTTCGTGACTGGGAGGTGCAGTTGTATTCACTGTACCCGTTGTGGCTTTCTCTACATTGGGGAAACTAAGCAGAGGCTTGGGGACCGCTTTGAAGAACACCTCCGCTCGGTTCGCAATAAACAACTGCACCTCCCAGGTGGGAGGGACGACTGGTAGTAGTTTAACTTTGAGAAGGAGAATTTTTAATGGCAACCTCAGCTGGTGCAGGAATTGAACCCACACTGTTGGCATTCGCAAACCAGCCATCCAGCCAACATGCATGAACTAATTAGAACCCTCACTCTTACAATTTTCAACTTGATCAGCTTGTTAAATGAGGTCCAACATGTCTTTCAAGAGAATTTAAAAAACTTCATAACTATTGCTAAAAGGCTTCATTGGCCATTAAGTCATGTAGTAATACTGAACTTTATGTTTTTCTTGTTAGGAAACTAGGCGAGTTGCCTTGGACATTCCACATTTTTTTTCTGAAGTTTGCTTAGAATATTTTTTAACTTCTACCTTCACTCCTATGTGTATATCCCCTTTCGTTTATTTCAGTATCTGCAAAATCTAAAAGCAAAACGAAGTGAAGGGATTCAAAAGTTTTTAATCATGGGAATTCTTTAATGCAATTGGCTGCTTAACCTGCTCGAGGACATCACTTCTGCTGCATATGTTGAGACCCTCTGCACCTGGCTATAGAAGTTGAAAGATTTTATTTTTCTGTGCCAGTATAAGTCAAGTTTTCGCCCTCGGTTGTTAAGCACCAACATGTGGCTCTCTACAGGTAGCTTGGAGCGAGCCAGGAGTCAAAATCTTGCAAGTCCCTACGCTCAGTCAGCAGAGTTGGTGCAGGAATGATCTAGTAGGGAAGGAAATTTAATTTTCCCAGGGCTTCCTGTTAAGAAGTGGGTGGTCCTGTCATTCTGAGAATCTTGTAGACTTTTCAAAGCCTAATATGTATAACCACAGCAGAGGTAGATACAGGAGAGGTGTCCCCTTTTGACTGTGTCTTTAAGTTGGTCCACCGGCCAAGTTGTCAGATTCACCATGCCCAGACCATTTTTTAAAGGATAAATTGAATTGCCTTGATTAAAAAAAAACTAAACAAGTGTATAATATTTTTCACAAACTGGTTCTGGATGGGCGGAATACATTTTTTAAAAAAAACTTTCGAACATGGCGCCCGCGCGCTCAGCAAGGAGACGGCTGCTCCTCGAGCGCTGACGTCGGCGGGTGGCATCCCATCCCCCACTCCATGGCCTGCAACAGGTGAGACAGGACTGGAGGTGAGTATTAGTACCAACGTTGGTCTCAAAGCTTCCACACTCAAAATTAACCACGCATAATACGAAAAGTGTGTAAAAAAAGCATTGAGTAGCAATTTTAATACACCATACCTATACTAACAGATTAATCACACAAAAATGAAGGCAACTAGCATTAATCGGAAATAACTGTGGAGTAGAATACATTATTTTGTGTATAAATGGTTGGGGTATAATAATAGAGTCGACTAAATCCATGTGTGGTCCCTTGGGCATGCTGCAAGTTGGATCACTGAAACCTCAGCCCACAAATAATACCGATGAAGGATATTTTGCACATATGGTTCCGTATAAAATATGTTTGTAAAATGTATTTTCCGCAATATTTGCAAACATATGTTGGCCTGCAGTGAGGTCCAAAACAACAGCTCAGCATGTCTTTTAGGCATAGATGACAACAAATGTAATTCCATTAACGTGCTTTTAATTGTTCTTTCAACAAAAATATATAAAAATGTAAAATGCCATGAATACTCAAAACTCCTTACATTATGTACATTATGTTGACGCAAACATTTTTGTACAAAAAAGGATCTGCTAGCTTTAAGAGACTGGGGATAGTTGGATTTAAAATTAGCAAGTAACACATTCTTTACAAACCTATACCCATGATATTTTACATTGTCCTTAGCAAGAAAAACAAGTTATGAACAACAGTTACAAAATAGGGTGCTTTTTTGCACATCTGGATGCCTGAAGCATGAGTATCAAAAGTGCACAGCAACAGTATATTTCAAAGTATTCAGTTACCAAAGCACTGCAAATGATGGAAATGAGGCAGAAGATCCTAGAAATGCTCAGCAAGCCAGTGTTCCATCTTCTGGTTTTTCTCAGGTTATGTGGGTTCAACACAACGCTGGTTAATGACCTTTATATGGACCTTTTTCTTTGGACTTAGTGGGTGGATATACAGCTGAATGTTCTTTCTGCCATCCTCCCTGTTTATCCAGGCTGGGAGCCGACGTCAAAACACACTAGCTTGCCTGCACCAGTGGCTAGTTTCCTTTGCAGCCAACATATACTGGCATGGGACATGAATTCAATGCCTTCCAACTCAGAGGCAGGGAGCTACCAATTGTGTAGCTCCCGGTCATTGCACAGCAAGTTGGTCACTTGATTTAAAAAAAACTGAGTTATATAGCACCTTTGATCTAGTAAAACACCCAAAGCACTTCACAGAGAATATTTGGGGAAAAGCCAAAGGTGTAGTGATGAGGTATAACTAAAAAGATGGACGTTAACAGTGTCTTTAAGAGACAGTAATGGAAGAAGCAATTGGAATTATGGCTGCACACATTGAGAAGTAAATTAGCTTTGAGATTACGTTTGACCTGCTGTACATTTCCAACATTTTCTGATTTTAAAGTATTGTAACTTATGCTTAAGTAAAAGAAAGGTATAATTTAAAAAAAGGAATGTTCCAATTTCAGTAGAAAACAAGGTTGAATCATGGTGCTGCAATACTACACGTATTGGTCTCAATCCAAAATGGAATAGTGGAAATGTGAAGATAAGGACACATTTGGAGTTTTTCCTCCTGATAGTTGAGGATTGAAAGTTTTTGGATAAACTGCTCCTTGAATGGGTCGGGCTAGTATTCTTAGTGGATAAATTACATGTCATTAGACTAAATAATTTTTCTCCTTTAATTGTTTTAGTATTCTTAATGTTGTTACAATTTCACCATTCATTAGTACAAAACATGTAAAAATGCATTTTTTGTTCCTCTTCTTTATTTCAATTTTGAACATGGGATAAAATTAACAATTTTAATGTGGTTCTTAGATGATATGTTAAAAATGATCGGTTGGCTCCAACTACTTGCTGATGAACTGAAAAAAGTTTGCTGCTGTTGAGGCTTAAAATCACAATGACAGCAGAGCTGATTTATCTGATATGCACAGGGTTAACACTTATGAGCATGATATAATAGACATGCACAGTGATGTGCTTATACACACAATATCTAGCTATCATTTCATTTTGGATGTTGAGCAATGGAGTTAGTAAATAATCTATGGATGTTGGAATGTAATAAGATACATTGAATAATTCAGAATAATTGTTTAATATTCAGTCTTTGTAATTAACTCAAGCAAAGATGTGCCAAGCAGTTTTTAATCCAGTCAGGAACACACAGAAGAATAAGACTGATTTCAGGTCTCTGTGTAGATAGAGGACAGCTGACTTACAAAACGGTCAATAGTATTGACCTGGAAGAGTCCATTGTCTTCTAACTCATTACGCAATGTTTCTCCAAATGTACCTTGAGCTTCTGGGACAATATCAAAACCTGTGGAAAGAATTCCATAAGTATTTTCTTAAGGTTTTGTAACACAAGTTAACAGTAATTTTGCCAACTTTCACTCAAAGCACAGAGCCTGATAGGTTATAGGGTAGATCTAAGACAGAAATAAGTCAGAAATGAAAATCAAGTAGAGGTGTGCTTGATAATGGCTTCAGAGATAGTAGGAACTGCAGATGCTGGAGAATCTGAGATAACAAGGTGTAGAGCTGGATGAACACAGCAGGCCAAGCAGCATCAGAAGAGCAGGATGCTGCTTGGCCTGCTGTGTTCATCCAGCTCTACACTTTGTTATCTCGTGCTAGGTAATGTTAGTTCACAAAGGAAGATGCAGCTAAAAGGCTGATTGATTTCTGATCTCTGTGTCAAAATGGGATAGCTGATTTAGGCAATTGCCAAATGTATTAACCTGGCAGAGTCCATTGTCAGGTGTTAATTTTTATTATTGTTAGTCAAAATAGAAAACAAATTTGAAAGGTTAAAATTACCTTACAACTGTTATTTTGTTAAATTCATGACCTGAAATGCTTTTTGAGAATAATTTTTGTAGAGAAACCAAGTTAAGCAAAGTAAAGCTATAAAACACCCACTAACTACAAACATGACTTTGTCCAATTCAAACAATATAATGTGTTTTTAAAAAGGGTATTTAATTAAACTTGGCATGTCATAAATTTGCTACAGTTAATAGGGAGAGTAATTCACTTCAGTGAATGTTTCAATTCAGAGATAATATCTTGGCAAGGTCAAAATTACTACTTTTCTGCAATTAGAATCATGCCTAAAATAATCTGCAAAACAGTATCTACATGGATTCTGTTTACTTCGAACTAGACCCTAGAAGAAAAACAATAAATTTCTTTATCACACCATCAAATGGGAGATTTTTGAATATGTACTGTTTGTGTAATGAAATTTACCCAGCATCCAAACAAGTTCTATTTTAAGGACAGCCAATACATATTAACATTTGTTTGCCTAAATTTCTGGGGTCTTGGGTCCAGGGAGCACGTTTTCTTGTGTACAATATATAATTATGTGTGTGTATTTTAAATAATTTATTCTGTCTCTAACTTTCTGAATATTATTCTGTTTTGTTTGTTTGCAATGAGCACTATTTCTGCTAATGGAAACTAAAGTAACAGGGAAGAACAACAGGCATACGTCTTTTCCTCTTTGGAGTGACAGGAGGAACACAGCACCATGCTTTGTGACAATTCTTCTGAATCACAAACTGATTATGCCCACAGCCCCAACAGTGGAAAAGATGAAAGTTAGCCTTAATTGTGTTGTATCAGTCTCAGGGAATTATCCAACAATACATCTCACCAATACCAGCCATGATTCTCAATGGAACCATCAAAATAAATCAATCAAAGAATAATTTACACTCAAATGTGACCAAATTTCTAGTTGATTTACTTAGAAAGTAACTGAGAAAATTGATTGTTTGGGCCTTAACTTTTTCTCTCAAGGCCGGAAATACGAGACAAGCAAATTCTTGACATTCACCTGGGTTGTGGGGAGGGGTTTGGGTAGGTTGGCAGCACATGATAAGTTTTGAGGCAGCAGTTACAGAATGGAGTTTGGTCCTTTACCACCAGGTGCATATTGAAGGTGGTCACAGAGATTACCATGACCCTGGCCAGGCAGTTTAAAAGGCGTGCCTCAGTTTTCTGGGACTTGACACCACTTGTTTCCTTAAACATTTTTTCATCTAGCTTCAAACCTCATATCCCCTACCTTTTCCCCATCTATGACAACCCAGGCTCTGCTAATCATTCCCAACTGTTAGTCATACCTTCCTTGCCAACTTGTCCCATCACATCTCATTGTCTCTATATCAAGCTAGTGCCAATGCATGACACTCATGCCATCCACTCTCATAACCCCTTACAGTCTTTATACCAACTTGGTGTCAACTGATGCCTCACACTCACCACTCAAGGTCCATATACTTGCCAAGACAACTCATCCAGTGTTCACCAGGGGCAGACCTAAGGAGCTGACTTGGATGAAATGAAGTTTTCAATCTCATTTGCAAAATTTGTTACATAAAATCCCATTCAAAAATGTTCATTCAATAGATTTAATTCCCAACATGAGGGCTTATTCCCTTATAAAATCATATTTATATTCATAACGCTCATCAAATGTGGCTAATCCTTTAATAACATTGAACAATCAGTCAATCTTTGAACCTACAAAGGCCCACTATGATAATGATATGTTGTGGAAAGTGACCGATCATGAATAGTAAAGTTGCCACAGCTCAGAGAAACATAGGGCTATTTATCCTGTTTAGAGAGAGATGACTGGTGGTGGTTTAACCTGAGAATCACCACATTGCAGGTAAGGGGATAAATTGAGAAGGAATGACCTTCATGGTGACCTCAGCTTGTGTGAAAATTGAACCTGTGGTGTTGGCATCACTCTGCATTACAAACCAGCCATCCAGATATGAATAAATATAACACTTAGGATTATTTCAACAAAGAGCTATTAAAACTGCTCATACTGATTTTTTTTCAATCTTCAGACACATGCAAGCAGTTTTTCTCCCCCAGTTATTCAAGATTTTACAGCTTGAGTTTCTTCAACTCTCTCAGACACAGGCAGGAAAATTTGAAATTTCTAAAGGGCTGGTCACCTGAATAACATGATACTTCTACAGACCTTATCCATTCTTTGCATACATTTCTTCCTAAGTGCTATGCCTTAAAGCAGGTCCAACAGTGCCACAATATTCACCGTGGCAGGGCAAGAAATCAGGACCTGAATCCACCTTACCAGAATGAGGATCAAATGTTGTTGTTTGGTCCTTGGCACCTAACTGAATCACACTGACTGTCCATAAGACATAGGAGTGGAAGTAAGGTCATTCGGCCCATCAAGTCCACTCCGCCATTTAAATCATGACTGATGGGCATTTCAACAACACTTCCCTGCACTCTCCCCGTAGCCCTTGATTCCTTCTGAGACTGTCCAGCTAGCTAAACCAACTGCACCCCCACCCCTCCCCCAAATTATCTAAAGTGCCGTCTCACCATACATTTTCACATTCATGCTATAGCATGAAGCTATGGATAATGATGATACAGGCTCCAATTCCTTTCCATCACATGTTTGACCAAGAATCTCCTCTGCTTTTACTATTTGTAATTGGTTTACGTCAGAAATATCTATAAATTGGTATTCCTCATTTTTGTTAGTTTGGCTGATTCAAGAATGTTCCTTCATTGAATATCAAGTGGTGGAGTGGGATATGAACCTGAAGCTTCAATCTCAGAGGTGGACATGGTAACATTACATCGCAAGATCTCCTTCACAAGCATTTGTGACTTATTTAAAGATTCATAATTCCCACCTGTGGGTTAAGGCCCTGTTCCAGCAAAACTGGGGTCTCTTTGAGCTCAGCACTGAGTTCAAAGAGCCATGCTGGATTTGAGTTTCTCGCACATGGGAGTCACATTCCTCCCTACCAGAACAAATAGGATCTGTCAGTAAAGACAGTGAGAATTCCTATTTCTGGGTCCTGACAGCTAGAATCTCCACAACTCTGCAAAAATCCCCCTCTAGTCTTAGAATGTAAAGGGACCTGTAATATTGATGAAACTCTATCTCAGATATTTCCTTGGTTCAGTGTCAGAAACTATTTTTGTGGATTCCCACTCAGTACAACCTGGAATATGTTGTTATCTGATTAACATACATGCAACTGTAGCAGATCAGTCATCAAAAGTTCTACAGAGGATGCCATTATCCCTCACCCTGCACTCATCTCTGACACATCTAGACACCTACATCAGACTCCTGCTTGTTGACTACAACTCCACCTTCAACACTATTATCCCCTCCAGACCGATCACACCTTGGTCTCTGCTCTACCCTCTGTAATTGGATCCTCAGCTTTCTGACCAAAAGGCTGCAATCTGTGAGGACAAGTAACTGCATCTCCTCCACAATAACACTCAACACTGGAGCCCACCAAGGATGTGTCTTCAACCTCCTACTGTAATCCCTGTACACCTGCAACTTTTCTGCCAAATTCCGAATGAATGCCATCTACAAGTTCACTGATGACACCACCATAATGGGACTGATATCTAACAACGACAAGTCAAAATACAGAAGGGAGATAGAGGGCTTGGTGATGTGGCCCAATGAAAACAATTTATCTCTCAACATTGGCTAAACTAACAAATTGATCATCATCTTCAGAAAGAAAGGAGGAGCATATGCCCTCATCTACATCAACGGAACTCAGGTTGAGAGGGTGAAGAGCCTCAGTTACCTCAGAGTAATGATAACCCCTGTAGTGCTCGAAAACAAAACTTTTCATTGATTTTATTTTCATGTGTACTGAAATACAATCAATCAAATAGATACTTCTGTCATGTATTTGACTTTCTAAGTTGTCATGTGATTTCTAGGACTTCAGAAAAGTGTAACAAATACAATCAACCTGTGGCTTAGGCTGTAAACTGTGAAGAAGACGCAATAAACAATTAACAGCAAAATGATAAGCAATAAATTTGTATTACCAACCATCTGTTGTTACCAAAAGCATCAATTACAAAGGTCCTGCTTAAAACATATTAAGCATGTTTGCCATTTTGTGTAGCTCCATTAAGTACTTGCTGATTTAAGAGCAGCGTTTCAAGCAGCTTCAATTGAGTGAAGTTATCCAAAGTGTCCACTTCCTTACTGTCTCCTTTAGATGTTAACCGTGCAAACAGATGATTGAAACTCCATGACATGTCCATTAACTGTTTGCTGTTGCGTGCAAAAGAATACAAGTTCCACATGTCCAAGTCTGTTAGTTTCCCAGCATTTGGAAAGTGGAGACTTCAAGCAGCTTTGGGAATAATTTAGATTTACCGTTCACTATTTATAGCTGGCCGATCACTTTAGTACAAATAGTTGGAATGTAATTTTACTATTCATCTTCCTTAGAATGTAGAAATGAAAACAATCACACTGTTGCACTAACGCTCACAATAAAACCAGACCTGAGCACAGCTCTTGGCCATTTCCTTACATGGTAGTTCACCACTAAGTTTTCATGAGTCCCTGCCTATGTCTCTCTCTGGAAAGTTCACTGAGGCTAGTTAAATGACTTAAAGATACCTTGATAACTCAGGAAATTGGAAAGGAACATCAATTTTGTCGAAAACCAGAATACAGCCGCTACAATGGCATACAGAGGCTCGTCTCAGACAGAGACAGACAGGTCTGCAGACCCATCCCTGGGTCTGCTTTATTTATTTTTATATCCAGAAGTGCTATCACACACATAAAGGGGGGGCGCTGGCCTAGTGGTATTATCGCTGGACTGTTAATCCAGAGACCCAGACAATGTTCTGGAGACCTGGATTGGAATCCCGCCATGGCAGATGGTAGAATTTGAATTTGATAAATATCTGGAATTAACAATCCAATGTTGACCGTAAATCCATTGTCGATTGTTGGAAAAAACCCACTTGATCCACTAATGTCCTTTAGGGAAGGAACCTGCCATCCTTACCTGGCCTGGCCTGGCCTACATGTGACTCCAGACCCACAGCAATGTGGTTGACTCTTAACTGCCCTCTGGGCAATTAAAGATGGGCAATAAATGCTGCCTGGCCAGAGACAGCCCTGTCCCATGAATGAATGAAGGGAAAAAAAACACAACTGAATAGGTTTTCCAAATTACCAGGATTTTTTTTTTAGTTCTTACTGCCAACCATCACCAGTAAATCGATTAAATATTTGCTGGGTCTGCTTTTTTAAAATATATATTGGGTCTGGTTTATGATATTTTCTACTTAATTGTTCAGAGCCTGTGGGTCTGTTTTTTTTCACATATCCAGAAGTGCTTTTACACACAGCTGAACTTTCCCAATACCAAATCACCATTACGTTTTTCTGTTTTTAATGTTTAACTATTATCAGTAAATCACCTGTATAGCTAATTAGATATTTACATGGGCCTCCTTGTTTTTATGTCCAGAATTGCTATCACACATAACCAAATGGCTTGTTCCCCATCACCAAAATCACCATGACTTTTAATATGCAAACTTAAGTGGCCTTTCCACCATGGAAATTATCATGGCTTTTACTTTTAACTTTTTAACCACCACTGGCACAACACCCACGTAGCCAATTGAATATTTATATGCAATGCTCATTATTGACGATGCAAACCATCAAAAGTGAAGTGAAGGGGAGGGGTATGGATTGAGTCTGCTTTATTAATTTGTTTTTTTTTATTTATCCTATTTTCCAATCAGCCAGTTCAGAGATGTTATTACACATCTCACAAAGCAGGTGGAACTTGAACCCAGCATTCTCAGTCCAGGGGTGGGGTCACGACCACTGTGCCACAAGAGGGCCATGAACCTCCCAGTCTATTTTTTAAAAGTATTTTTCTAATCAGTCTGTTCAGAGATATGATGACACACCTCTGGAGCAGGTGGACTTTGAACCTAGGCCTCTTGGTCCATGGGTAGGGACAGTACCACTGCACCATGAGAGAGACCCCAACCTCCTTGTACACAAAGGGCTAAGGTGAATGCAGCTGAGCAGGCTAATACTTGTTACCTGGGGAACACCTACTCATTGAACTCCACAAGGTGATAAATTAGTAATTCCCTAGGGCTTTGGTGGGAATATCACAGATACTTATGAAAAGGAATTCCATTTGGTTCTTGTTAATTCATGCACCCAAAACAAACTCACACATACAAACATATTTACTAAATTGAAGTAGGAATTGCTGTTCAGCTCCTTAATGTCAGCTCTACCACTTGATAAAATCATGGTTGATCTGATTATAGCTCCAGTGCTCTGTGGGAAAAAGAAAGTTCCAAAGGCACTGAACCCAGAGAGCGAACAATTATTTCTTATATGTCTTAAATAGGAGCCTCTTTATTTCTAAGCTATATCTCATTGTTCTGGTCTCTCCCCCTCAAGAGAAAACATACTTCCAGTTTCCCCCTGCCAAGTCCACACAGGAGTTTTTTTATTGATTTCAGTAAAATAACCTCTCATTCTGCTAAACTCCAGTGGATACAGACCCAACTTGTCCAACATCTCCTCATAAGATAAAATATCTTACCACATCTCAAGTATCAGTTGAGTGAACCTTCTCTGAACTGCTTCAAAAACTTTTAAATTTTTTTCAAATAAGGACTAATAAATAATAGTGACAAACATTTTTTAAATGTATATGTACTCAAGATTTGGCCTCAGCAACACTCTAAAGATCTGTAACAAAACTTACCTACTTTTATATTTCATTCACCTTGCAATTAATAACATTCCAATTACCTTCCTAGTCAGAGATAGTAAGAACTGCCGATGTTGGAGTCAGAGATAACACAATATGGAGCTGGAGGAACACAGCAGGCCAGGCAGCATCAGAAGAGTGGGAAAATTCTGAAGAAGGGTCCCGTCACAAAAAGTCAACTTTCATACTCCTCTGATGCTATCTGGCTGCTGTGTTCCTCCAGCTCCACACTGTGTTATCTTCCTTGTCACTTGCTGTACCTACATACTAACTAGTGTTTGGAGCAAGGGCTGGTTGGATTTCATTGACAATGAAATCCTTCATTGGGGTTGTTTACCTGGATCAGTCAGGGAACCCTGACTGATAAACAGGAGATTCAAAGAGCCTTCTCATTCTAGGATTGGCTCTGAGTCGCTGATCAGAGTTCATGAACTGTGCACATGTAAATAAGTTGTGACTTGGTGATGGGATACTGGCCTCTGTGCAGTTATTTCAGTGGTGACGAGAGAAAACAGTACACTCCTGAAGAAAATTTGCTTGTAAGAGTCATCTTTAAGTTGGGGCAAACATTTTTAGCATTATGCCTTAATTTGGGAAGCTTGTCTTATTTGATTCTGCCGTTGAACTCTGGGCCCAGTATATGGAAAAAGTGTGTTTTTTTTTCTGGGCAGATGACATTGGAGTAGATGGAAAGCAATGGTACCTGCAGCATTTTTGGTTATTAGGAGATTAACTTTCCATGAGGCACCAAATAGTAAAACCTTTCAAGATTTGATGGATTTATTTAATGAATATTACAACACCATGTCTCCTCTATTTCTGAGACACTATCAGTTTTATTCGGCTGTTCAAGAACCAGGGAAATCCGTATCAGGATTTTTGACAAGGTTAGGACAACTGACAGAGGCATGAGATGTTGGATTAACCCTGGATGAGCTGCTGAGAGATGGTTTGGTATGTGGGATTAATGATGTAAATATGCAAAAGTACCTATTAGCTGAAGACCAACTGGACTTCAAACAGGTACTACAACTGGCTTTATCATTAGAAAATGCAGCAAGTGGAGCATGTGAGCTAGAGGGCATCCTGATGGAAGAGGACACCCTTACCAATCCAACTGAACTTGGGGAACACCACTTGAGTTTTGGCAATGGCAGAACTTCACGCAAGGCATATCCTGAGCAGAGTGACCCCAGGTCAGCCCACAGCAAAACCCAAAACAAAGCCGAACATTGGCCAAATAGCTAAAATGTTCTTTAGGATCTGGGTTGGCAAGCCAATGTAGTCGGTACTGATATGCAGACTTGAGGCAAAGGAGACTGGAAGGCTTGGCTTGAGTAACAGAACTCATAGGCTTGTATCTAGCAGAGTGCACACCCTGTAAAGTCCAACAAAATGTGGGTTTGAATAATTAAACTGTTTAACAACATCTGAATCAGAACCAATCAAAATACATTTCTGGTTAAGTGGTCAACCAGTTTTCATGCAGGTCGGTACTGGCGCAGCTGTATCAGTGCTGGCAGAACCAGACTTTAACAAGATTCGCTTTAGACTCTAACCCTTACATTTGTGCAAGACCTCGGCCAGACTGAGATTGTGCATAAGAAACAGTTGCTGCAGTTACTACTAATTGTAGTAAAAGGTTTGGGGGCCAAGATTGGTGAGGTGGAATTAGCTGAGAAAGACTTGTGTTGATTGACTCAACATTTTTCAATTAGAAAATGTCCGCTTGAGTCAAGTCCTAATCAGATAGTCCAAAGTTTTTCAGGAACAAAAACAAAATTCAGTTCTCAGGAAGATCACTTGACCTGAAATGTTAACTCTGACTTCTCTCCACAGATTCTGCCAAACCTGCTGAGCTTTTCCAGCAATTTATGTTTTTGTTTCTGATTTACAGTATCCACAGTTCTTTCAGTTTTTCAGGAAGCAATTCCACGATTCTCCAAGGCCCGCTGAATGCCAATTGCCTTACAGGCAAAAGTCAAAACAGAAATCAGGAGGCTGGAAAGAAAAGGAACAATCAAAGCAGTGCAGTTTGCAGAATGGACAGCACTGGCCTATGAAGTCTGGTGACTCGGTTTGCCTTTGTGGGGAATTTAAGCATCAGCAGCTTCTCACACCTGGATAAATACCTTATCCCTCGTTTCGAGAACTTGTATGCAAAACTGGCGGGGGAAATGGCGATGCTGGCCTTCATGAAGCTGAACATGAACTATGCGTAGCTGCAACTGTGATTAGATGAGGGGTCCCAGAAGTATGCCCCAATGAATACCTGTAAGAGTTCATACCAATATACAAGACTGCCATTTGTGATATCTCAAGCCTGTACCCTTTTTCAGTGGACGATGGAGAACATTTTACAAGGTCTACCCCAGGTTGCCATTTATCTGGATGATGCACTAATAACAGGGAATACCAATAAAGCGCACTTAGAGAACTTGGACATAGTGCTTAAACATTTCTCCCAGATGGCCATACACCTTAGAAGGGAAAAATGATCATTCCAGGCACCCGTACTTGGGTTAGAGTTGACAAAATTGGGCGATGCCCATTGGAAGATAACGTGAGGGCCAAGCAAAGGTGCCCTGGCTCTCACATTGGTACCAGAGCTTATGTCTTTCCTTGGGCTGGTGAATTATTATGGGAAATTCGTATGTAATGTGGCCTCCATCTTGGCACCCTTACACTTCCTATTGATAAAAGATCAGCCTTGGAAATGGCCACATAGCAAAGAAGTAGCTTTAAGGGAAGTTAAAAACCAGCTATCCTCATCAAACGTGTTGGCCCAATATGATCCCAGGCAACATACAATGCCTCCCAGCATGGTACTTGGGTACTGTTAGCTTACTGTAGCCCAACTGAAAGGAACATCCAGTAGTGTATGCTTCCTGGACTTTGGCTTATGCTGAACGCCAATAAGCCTAGATAGAGAAGGAAAATTTGGCGATCATCTTTGGTGTTAGAAAGTTCCACCAATACCTTTTACAGACAAAAATTTATAATAGCAACAGACCACAAACCCCTGCCAGAGCTACTTAAAGAAGACAAGGCTATGCAACCCGTAGCTTCTGGTCGAATTTAGCAGCGGGCTCTCATTCTCAGTACATACAATTACAAGTGGAATACCATCCATGAGGCCAAGTGGCAAATGCAGATAACTCGAGCTACCTCCCACTGTCAAATACACCACTGGTTGGTGCCTCTCCTAGAAGGATCCTATCTGGTCTTAAACTTTCTGGACATCCTTCTGCTCTCTGCTGACAATATCCAAATGTGGACACAGAAAGATTCTGTATTGGCAAAGCTAAAATAGTGATGAGGGAAACAAAAGGGCCATCACAACCAGGATTGAAATCCTTCTGGACCTGGTAAGACCAGATCACCATAGAAGACAGCATATTGCTCAGGGGAACAAGAGAGATTTTCCCAAGCATAGGTCACTGCCTGATACTGCAAGTCCACAAGGGTCATCCAAGGGTTTCGAAAATGAAAACGTTGGTGAGGAGTTATGTCTGGTGGCCAGGATTGGATGCCAACATAGCTGCATCGGTGGGGCAGTGCCCAGAGCGGCAACAAGGACAAAAATTACACCAAGAGCATCCCACATTCATGGATTTGGCCAGGTAAACTATGGACTCAGTTACACGTTGACGCTGCCAGCCCTTTCATGACCTTAATATTCTTGGTCATTGTGGAGGCCCATTCAAAGTGGCTGGATGTGTGTAAAGTTCATTTGACCAACTCAGGGATGGAGATTGAAAAACTGCAACATGTGCGATACACAAACTCCCTGACGAATCGGTCATGGGCAATGGAACATCATTTACCAGCAGAGATTTTGAGTATTTTCTGAAGTCGAATGGCATTCGACATGTTTAGACAGCTCCACGCAGTCTGTCATCCAACGGTTTGGTGGGAAGAGTGGTTTAAACTTTGAAGGCAGGCTTAAAGATACAGCCTGCAGCTTCACTTGATACCAAGCTCTCTTGGTTCCTGTTTGTTTATAGGACCACCCCTTCCACATCTACAAGGATAACTCCAGCAGAGTTGCTGATAGGAAGAAGATTGCACCAGGTTAAATCTAGTATTTCCAGACCTGAGGGAGCGGGAAATGAAAGCAGTACCAAACCAATGTCAGCCATATACCCCTTCTAAGCAAGAGAGACAGTTTACTTCGGGGGTCAAAGTTTGGTTTTGAAACATGGAAATGGCCCTGCATGGGTACAGGGCGAGGTTGATGCAAGGTCAGGTCTCTGACATACAAAGGTCAGGTAGGTGAGGCAGTCCTGAACAAACATGTGGATTGCATGACAGCTACTACTTTGCAAACAGGACAGGAGCAAACCATACCTAGCCCTTTGGAATAGCCCGAAAGGCTGTCAGAAACTATGCGTCCTCCCCCTCTATCCAGTGTCAAAGAAAACTTGCAGTTCACAATGGATGTGCCATTACCACCCAAAGAAGAGGAGGAAAGTATCCCAAGACACTCTGGGTGCAAGAGACAGGCTACAGTCCAGTACACACCACCCATGTTTGAGTCAGAAGAACAGGACTTGGGGCAAAAACATAAGAGAAGAAGCTATAAGAAAAAGAATAGGCTTACATCCCGGACTTGGGTAGTGGGGTGTATGTAGTTGATTGGAATGAGGGAGAGCTGGTTCTCATTGACATTGAGTTCCTTCATTAGGGCTTTAACCTGGGCCAATCAGGCAGCCCTGGCTGACAGATATAAACAAGAGATTCAGAGAGTCTTCTCTTCTAGGGACTGCCTCTGAGCTGGTTGGTCAGAGCCTATGTACTATGCACATGTAAATAAAGTATATGATGTGGTGATGGGATAACCAGCCTCTGTGCAGTTATTTCACTAACATTTTGCAACTCATGCACCAGAGCCTCCAGATTACTCTGTACTTGAGTTATATAATTTCTCTCAATTTAAATAATATTCTTCCTGTGAAAGTTGACAAGTTCATATTTTCATGTTCTATTCCATTTGCCAACTTTTTCTGCCCAACCACTTAACCATCCATATACTTTTGCATACTCCGTATGTCCTTCTCACAACTTACTTTCCAAACTACCTCTGTATCACCAGAAAATTTAGCAATTCCACTGAGTCACATCATTGCTATTAATTATAAGCAATTGAGGCCCAGACATAATCTCTGTAGCACGCTCATACCCTTCAAACAAAAAAATTAATTTACAGCCACAGTCTGCCTCTTATTCAACCTAATATTTTATCTATCCCTTGACCTTCTTCATGAAGTATGTTTTTAAATGACTCCAGTATTTTTATTTGCCTCACTCAAGCCCATTATACGTAATGATCAGTCAAATCCCTACAGAAGAACTTCCTAATATCAGAACTGAAGCTACCTTTCCAATGAAAAGTCATCTCAACTTTAAGTGTTAAGTCTGTTTCTTTCTACTGTTGCGAGCTGCTGAGAATTTTCAGCATACAAACATTTTTGTCTTATTTCTAATTGTCAGCATCTGCAGTATTTTACTTTTGTTTTGCTCGTTACCTTTTGCTGGACTGAACTGTGATCCTTAGAATTCTTTGTGTGTCAGCCTAAATGCAGCCACTCAGCTTAATCCCACTTTTCTAGCATTTGGTCCAATGCCGTGTTGGTCACAGTACTTAAAGTTCATATCCAGACACCTTTTAAAAAAGGTTTCTGCCTCTACTACTCTGAGGCCATGAGATCCAGACTCTCCATCCCTGGTTGAATTTTTTTTTCCTAATCTGCCCTCTGATCTTTGCTAACAATAATTTTAAATGTATGCCTCCTAGTCAGTTTTTTTTTATTCAGTCGTGGGATGAGGACATGGCTGGCTGGCCGGCCAGCATTTTTTTGACCTCTCTGCTAAGGTATATAGGCCCTTCCCATTCACCCTATCTGGACCCTTCTCAATTTTGCACATATCCATCAAATTGCTTGTCCCTTCCTTTGTTCCAAAGAGAGTAGTCCAGCTTATCCACTATTTTCTCATAGTTGCAACAAGTCCAGACAACATCTTCAAAAATCTCCTCTGCACCCTCTCTAATATAATTTCATACTTTCTGTAATGAGATGACCAGAATAGCACACTTCACTCAAGTTGCACCTAATAAATGATTTATACAGTTCCAGCATAATGTTCAAGCTTTTATATTCTATGGCTATTTAAAAAAAGGATTCATTTGCCTCCTTAACCATCAATTCTTATTAATCTGACCTACTACTTTTGGCGATCTATGGACACTAATTCCAAGTCCGTCAATTCCTCTATACCTCTCAGTATACATCCATTAATCATATATTCCCTTTGTCTTGTCTGACCTCCTCAAATGCATCATTTCATACTTTAAAGTCAGAGTTGTACAGCACAGAAACAGACTCTTTGGTTCAACCAGTCCATGCCAACCACATTCCCAAAATAAACTAGTCCCACCTGCCACCACTTGGCCCATATCCCTCCAAACATTTTGTACTCATGTCCTTATCCAAATATCTTTTAAACATTGCAACTGTACCCACATTCACCATTTCCTATGGAAGTTCGTACCACACATGAACCACACTCTGTGTTTAAAGAATGATTTGCCCCTCATTTCTTTTTAAATCATTCCCTTCTCACTTTAAAAATATGCCCCCAATCTTGAAATCCTCCATCCTAGGAAAAAGACACCTGTCATTCACCTTATCTATACATCTCATTAATTTATAAACTTCTGTAAGGTTATCTCTCAACCTCCTACACTCCAGTGCAAGAAGTCCCAGACTCTCCTTCTAACTCAAACCTTCCATTCCTGGCAACATCCTGGAAAATTTCTTCTGAACCCTCTCCAGCTTAGTAACATCCTTCCTATAACAGGGCAATAAGAAGAGGCCTGACCAACATCTTGTACAACCTCTGTATATATATATATATATATATATATATCCTAACTCCTCTACTGAGTAATGAAGGCATGCATGCTAAATATCTTCCTAACCAACCTATCTATATATGATGCAAACTTCAAAGAAATATGTGCCTGAATCCCTAGGACTCTCTGTTCTACAACACTATGCAAGGTGCTACTTTTAATTCTGCAAGTCCTGCCCTTGTTTGTGTTATCCAAATTAACCTCCATCTGCCATTCTTCAGCCTCTTGACCAATTGGTCAAGATCTCTTTGTAATCTTAGATGACCTTCTTTACTGTCCACTATACCACCAATCCTGGTGTCACACACAGACTTACTAACCATGCCTTTTATATTGTCATCTAAATCATTTTATATAATGACATACAAAAGAGGGCCCAGCACCGATCCCTGTAGAACTCCAGTGGTCACAGGCCTCCAGTCTGAGAAACAACCTTCTACCATCACTCTCTGCCTCCTGCCTTTAAGACAATTTTGTATATAATTGGTAAGTTCACCACAACTCCCATGTCATCTAACTTTACTAATTAGTCAACCATGCAGAAGCTTGAAAAAGGCTTTACTAAAGTCAGGTAAACAATCCCTACCACCCTGTCCTCATCAATCTTCTTGGTTACTTCCTCAAAAAACTCAATCAAGTTTGGCAGACACAATTTCCGTCACTATAACCATGCTGACTATCTCTAGTCATTCCTTGCTTCTCCAAATAAATAAAAGCCTATCTTTCAGGATCACTTCCAACAACTTACCTATTACCAAGGTCAGATTCACAGGTCTGTAGTTCCCAGGCTTCTCCTTACATCCTTTCTTCAACAAAGTCACAAAATTAGCCACCCTCCAGTAATCTGGCACATCATCCATATTTACAGATGATACAAGTATTTCTGTAAGGGAGCCCCGCAATTTCGTCCCTAACTTCCCACAAAGTCCTGGGATACACTAGATCAAGTCCCGTAGATTTATTCGCCTGGTATCGCTGTCCTATTCCATGGTCCTCCTATCTTGTGCTGGATTACAACTACAAGATCTCACCATCCTATGATGAGTTCCTTTCACCAATCTGTGACTTTTTCCTAGTACCGTGCTTACTAGCAGCTTTCAGAAAAAATTCTGCATTTTCTGGACTTCCACATCTTATTGCTAATACATTGATCTTACTTTCTGTTCCTCAGATTGCAGATTTAGCCTTTTTTTTATATTTGCCAGTGGACTTCCCTACTGTCTGTAATGGACCCTCCCATTGACTGGCTCCTTCTGACGTATATGAAATTCTATTCCCAACTTTGGTAGTCGACCTCTGGGACAAATAGTTTTATCCTGATCTTCAGTACCGCTGTGTTCATATTAATTCATTTCTTTATCTGCCATAATCTGCTCTTTGTAATCATCTAATTTATGTGTATGTGAAATGCAGAGGATTCATCATTTTGAATGATTTTTATTTAGACTCTGCAACTGTATAATCAGTGCTAGTTGACCTTGAGGAATGCATTCTGACAGTTTGATTGCCATGTTGTAAAATTACAGTTCATCAATCCCTACTTGTATCCTTGCCTGGACCTTCCCACTCTTTCTGTCCATGTGTTTTGTGATATATCATGTCCCACAAATTATGTTTATTGCTGATGGTCTTCCGTGATGCCTCAGGGCTCACCAAATCTCCTCTGAAACCTCAGCTTTAATTAATATTCTTCTTTACTACATTCAGAGCATTCAGGCACTCAGAAAAAAAAGTGGAGCCAATTGTACTCCCTTCTCAACCCAAGGGAGGATCATGTGTTACTGAAGGAAATTTTTGATTTCTCTTGAAATAAACTATTGATATAGATTGTAGCGCTCAGTCGTTTGCATTGAGTTATTCATGTGAACTGCCATGCCAGAGCTGATGTTAGTTTATATTTTACTATTTCCAAACCTTCCTCAGTGTACAATTGCTGACCCTCTAAATGGAAATGTATTTAATATTTAATCCTGCTTCCAGTAGGAGGTGACAGTGGCAAAGCTATACTTTGACCTTTTCTTGGTAAATGCATAACCTGTGTCCACATATCTACTTCATTCTGTACTGATCATCACATTCAGCTTCACGAAACATCAGTGCAAAATCACATCCTGACACTTTACACTTTGTTTCAGTGATTCTTTTCTGAAGTAGTTCTAGTAGCTCTTTCAGTGTTGCATGTCTCCCTTGTTTCTTTTACCAAAAATCAGACACAGTCTTCAAGGTACAGTATATCCTCGCTTTAAGTCGCTTCAACTTAACATTGGTCACTTAATTGTAAATATTCACATTTAACATCCGGGAGTTTAAATCTAACTTTGCTTTCCACTGAGTGAGACATAAGGTTGTATGACCAAATCAATGCATCACGGACTGGACCTTCCCACTTTCTGACTCTCCTTGCCAGATTCCCAACTGCTAATTAACACCCCCAGTCCCTAATCTTATCAGTTGCTGGCTAATCCTCTAGTCACCAACCCTCTGGGTCATAAAACAGCCTTCCTTTTGGCTAACACTCCCCTCTCAGGGCTCATCTCCATAACTGTACAACACAAAGTTGCTTTTACTCTGAAATTTCTCTTTTTGCCTCTTGCCATTCATGTGTATTTAGTTTGCATTTATCATGCAAGTAGAACAACTTTACACCACTAGATGCACGCCAGCACTGCAATTTGAGACAGTAACCTATGTGTATATTTAAATTCACAACTACTCCATCTGATTCTGTTGTAACATAACAGAAAGTTTCTCTTTTGTTCTCTCTCCACTCATGTCCTCAGCCATCACTCATGGTTAGGGTTCAGGAGAGGTAAGTGGGGATGAGAAGAATCAGCCAGCAACTTGTAGGGTCAAGACCATGATATGTGGCAAGTGGTAGGTACGGTGAGCAGAAGCAGTGTTAACAGGGAGCAGGAGCAAGAGAGGCAGAACACAGGAGAAAAACAGAAAGAGCATTTTTTTTTATTTTTAAATTTGTTTTGTTTTAGAAGTAGTTTAATTTACAGACATAGGAATGTAACATTTGCAGCATTTCGTCTTACATTGTATTGCTTTATAAAAGCTTCTTATTCTGAGGACAAACGCCCAGCAGAACTTTACCAAGTTTTTAAATTGATTGTAATGGGAAAATATGATTCACTTAACATCATTTAAATTAAAGTTGCACTTTTTAAGAATGCAACCACAATGTTAAAAGATTTATTGTACAGTCTGACGAGTGCATCACAATTTCCTCATAACAAATTTCAGAATACAATTTGGAGGAAGTTATATATTCTGATAGCGTTTATGATTGTTCGCCTCTAGTTGTTGAATTTGTTCAGCCATAACTCTATGAAGACCCTAAGGTTTCTTTTGGCTTGATTGTTTGGTATTTATGGCCCAGATATTCTGGTTAGCATTAATGCTGCATGCATTACCACTGCCAACAAAGATTTCTGCACCCTGAACATATTGGTATTTCAGCTGGGACTTCGAGCCCAGTCACAGCAGTAATGGATCAGTGCAGCCAACAAGCATGGAAAAAGACGTGACAGGATGTCACATTCACTTATGATGCAGCTGCTGTATTCAGGTTTAGTTTCTAAAGATCTCAAGTCTTTCAGTGAATAGATATTTAATGAATAACTATGCAGTTGTGTTAGGGTGTAAAGAAGCAGTCAGATCAACATTGGAACTTATGAACAGGGGTAAGCCATTCAGCCACTTGAACCTGCACCATCATCCAGTGAGATTATGGCCGATCTGTGGCTCCAATCCATATACCTGCCTTTGGCCCATATTCCTTCACACTTTTGCATAACAAGTTTATCGCAGATTTAAAATTAACAAAATGTTGATGGGAGAAGAGTCACTTCCGACCCACAGCCTCCAACCTCATCACTCCCCAACCCCACACTACCTGTTTATATCTCCTTCCCAAAATCCACAAACCTGACTACCCTGGCCGACTTATTGTCTCTGCCTGCTCCGGCCCCACTCAACTTATCTCTGCTCACCTTGACTCTATTTTCTCCCCCTGGTCCAGGAGCTCCCCACCTTCACCCAGGACACCACCACACCCTCCAGCTCCTCCAAGACTTCCAACTCCCTGGACCCCAACACCTCATCTTCACTATGGACATCCCTGTACACTTCCATTCTCCACGCAGATGCCCTAAAAGCCCTCTGCTTCTTCCTCTCCCGCAGGCCCAACCAGTCCCCCTCCATCGACAACCTTATCCGCTTAACCAAATTCATCCTTTCCCTCAGCAACTTCTTCAACTCCTCTCACTTCTTACAGACTAAGGGGGTGGCCATGGGAACCCACATGAGCCCAAGCTATGCTTGCCTCTTTGTAGGATACATGGAACAATCCCTCTTTCACTGCTACACTGGCACTATCCCCTACCTCTTCCTCCACTAAATCAATGACTGTATTGGCACTGCCTCGTGCTCCCACGAGGAGCTGGAACAGTTCATCAACTTTACTAACACCTTTTAACCCAACCTCAAGTTCACCTGGACTATCTCTGATACCTCTCTCTCCTTCCTAGATTTCTCTATATCCATCTCTGGTGACCACCTCAAAACTGCTATCTATTTCAAGCCCACCAACTCCCACAGCTACCTAGACTACACCTCCTCTCACCCACCTTGTTGCAAGAATGTGATCCCCCATTCCCAATTCCTTTGCCTCCACCGTATCTGCTCCCAAACTAGGGTATTCCACTCCCAAATGTCCTCTTGTTTCAAGGACCGCAATTTCATCCCTTCACTGGTTGAAAACGTTCTCAACCACATCTCTTGCGTTTCCTGCACCTCTGCCCTCACACCTCCTTCCCGCAACAAAAACAAAGACAGAATACCCCTTGTCCTCACATATCGTCCTACTAACTTCTGGATTCAACGTATCGTTCTCCGCCACTTCCACCACCTGCAATCGGACCCCACAATCAAAGATATATTTTCCTCCCCACCCCTATCTGCCTTCCGTAGGAACCACACTTTTCGCAACTCCCTCGTCCACTCCATATCTGCCCCTACACCTCCCTCCTCACTTCCATCCAAGGAACTAAAAAAACCTTCCACATCAGATAGACGGTCACCTGCACACCCACTAATGTAGACTACTGCATCTGCTGCTCCTGATGTGGCGTCCTCTACATTGGTGAGACCAAGCAGAGGCTTGGAGACCACTTTGTAGAGCACCTGCGCTCTGTTCGTGACAAAGGACAACACCTTTCAGTCACAAACCACTTCAATTCCCTCTCCCACTCCCTGGGCGACATGTACATCCTGGCCTCCTCCTGTGTCACAATGATGCCATCTGGAAACTGGAGGAGCAGCACCTCATATTCCGACTTGGAACGCTAAAACCCACGGGTCTCAATGTGGACTTTACCAGGTTCAAAATCTCCCCACCCCTGGCCTCATCCCATGACCAACTCTCCGTCTCGTCCCCGCCTCCTTGACCTGACACATGTCTGCCTTCTCTCCCACCTGTCCACTCCTCCCACCTCACTGACCAATCCCTACCACTGCCTACCTGCACACATCTATCACCCCCCCACCTACCTTCTCCAGCCCCACCCCCTCCTACTATTTATTTGAGCTCCCTTCCCTGTGCCCCATTTCTGAAGAAGGGTCCTGACCTGAAACGTCAACTTTCCTGCTCCTCTGACGCTGCCTGGCCTGCTGTGTTCCTCCAGCGCCACAATGTGTTATCTCTGACTCCAGCATCAGCAGTTCTCACTACCTCTGGGAGAAAAGTCATGTTGTGTTTAACAGGGTAGCTGGTTTGGGTCAATGGGGGTAATGTTGGATGAGGGGGTTCAGTCAGAGAAGAGTAGTCAGTTCAAAGGAGAGACTGGGGAATCAGTTATGGTAGTAATCTTGGTTTTGTTGAAGTTTTTCTGAGGTAGACCACATTAACTATTGTATAAGGATGTAAGGGTCTGAAATGGTTATTACTGAGGAGTGCCTTAAGCAATACCCATTATGATGATGACAAAAGGACTTTGCTGGGTAACTGCTTAAGGTCATGAAAGAACAAGGTCTACTATCTAGGTTCTCTTCATGGTTTCTGTGACCATGTCTGTTATATCAGTGCAAAATATATTTAGCTGCTAACATGTAATAACAACACTTGCTTAAGAATTCCTTCTTGTCAGACTAATAAGTGGTTTTCTTCTGTCACACCAGACAACATATCCTTGTAATTCCTTGTAATTGATCACCAATAGTGCAGAGAACTTCAGAGAGCAAAATGTTCTGAGGTGAGGGTTGCTCATACAACAAAAACAAGTAAAACATTTTTCAGGTAAATATCCCTAAGTCACACATATCTAGCCCAAGTCTCTGATGCTGAGCTTTGTGACATAAATTTTCACAAGGATTCCAGGCAGTTGAAATCAGGTCTTTGCACATTAAAACGTCCCAGATAATTTCAGCACGTGTGTGTGTGTTAGGATTTCCAGTACAATTTCACTGACACAGATGCCAGAAGATTTAGGCTAACAGTTTATCCTGGTTGTAATTCATTGCGTGCCAATAACAGGTTGCAGTGAAATTACCTCTTGTCTAAAATGCATGGCTAGTGTAAACATAATTCAAGCCACTTTGTCCCATATTCTGACACGGATTTATGCAAAACCAAAATCTCTTCATATTATCTCAAAATGTGGAAGAACAGTATTGTAACACTGCATTAACTGAAACTGAGCTTCTACAAATGCAAAATTTTTATATCAATAAGTTCGGATGAGCTCTTTAATTGGGGGGAAAATGGAGGTATGAGAAGCATTGCAGCAGCATAGGACATTGGTGAGGCCACTTTTAGAATACTGCTTACAATTCTGTTCCCCTCTCCAGGAAGTATGTTATTAAACTTAAGAAGTGCAGAAATGATTTACAAGGATGTTGTCAGGACTGGAGGGTTTGAGTTAGACATGGAGACTGAATAGACTGGTGCTTTTTTCCCTGGAATTCCAGAGGCTGAAGGGTGACCGAGGTTTATAAAATCATGAGGGGTATGGATAGATTGAATAGCCAAGATCTTTATCCTGGGGTGAGGGAATTCAAAACTAGAGGGCATAGATTTAGGGTGAGATTGGTAAGATTTAAAAAGGACCCAAGTGCTAACTTTTTCTCACAGTGGGTGGTGCATGTATGGAACAAGGTGCCAGAGGAAGTGATGGAAGAGGGTATGATTGCAACATTTAAAAGGCATCTGGATGGGCATATGAATAGGAAAAGTTCACAGGAATATGGGCTAACTGCTGGCAAATGGGACTAGGTCAGATTGGGATATCTGGTCGGTTTGTTTCCCTGCTGTATGAGTCTATGACTCCGTGTGACTTGTTACAAATTCGACTAACAGCATTATAGATTAAAAAAGGACATGGGTTCTCTTACTGGGAAGATACTGCAAAGTATTTGAAAGACATGGTTTTTATATATTAGCATTTATTTTTAGCATTTTGAGTTTTAAGCCAGTGAGTTACTTGTGTTGGTCTGTTTTTGTGGAGTGGTTTAAAAATGAATTAGGTCATTTTTACAGAACCATGACTTTAAAATCTTTCTGTCAGAATAAGCAGGTAACTGCAAGGACCCCTGGATTTTTAATGGTAGATCATTTATTATCATCAGGTCGACAACAGGAGAAAGAAACTATGAGGCCATAACAATAGCAAAATCTAGGATAAGGACTTTTAACTTAGTTACAAAAAGAGCTTTGAGATTCAGTTTGAAGGAAACCTGACTGGAACCTGAAGCAAGTGTAGTCTTTTCTAGGAAAAAAAGGGGTTGTTCAGAACAATTAAGGAAATGGGTTACGTCAGTGAAAGAGCATAGTTTGTGAAACTTCCAGATCAGAATATTAACTCTGCAAAAGAGTGAGAAAGTCTAAGCTCTCAGCTGTATAAACAGTCAAGGGAAAATGCCTCATAGCTCAACGGATTGGAACTGAGGTAAAGCAGTTAAATCAAACTGACAGATTTGACAGGGGAGGGGATCTTTTTTAGTAACGGTGACATGATGTGTTGGAAGTAGGTCGGATTTTGTTTTGCCACATACTTTGAAATCTTTCAAACTGTGTTGTTTCAATTTGGTTTTATTTATTTTGTGTAATAATTTTGTCTTATTGATAAAATGAAATCTTCAACCCTATGTGCTAAATTTTTCATTAAAGGACTGCTACTTGAATCTAAAGAAGAAACAATAAATGATCTATCAGGCCAGATTTCATGCTGGGATCTTATTTATCCAAAGTTTAGAACGACTGGGATTACAAGAGTTTATGTGTGCAGACAATGGGAAAAGCATTTGTGCAGATGGTGGATAGATTGTTAGTCTCCAATGTCCCAGGTATGAGCCAAGAATGCAAGATTTTTAAATAGCTAGAGTGTACGTCTGTTTAATTTTTAAAAAAATATGAAACGGAGAGCCTAAAATATAGCTAATCAGCATTTCTATCCAAAACATGGGCAATGATTTGCACATTGTTGTGGAGGCAGATTTTGAAGGGGATTCCATAGGAGCACTTATAGGATTGCCCTCTGGATGTTTTCTTTTAAAAAAAACAGTAAAGTTTACAAGCAGTTTAGGCTTGCAAGAATCTGACAGAGAGCTGAGAGGTACAAGCAACATGTTTCTAAAGTTAACAATGCACAAAATGTGGTTAAAAGCTCATGCTCAGATTGGAGAGACCGAGGTTTTGATGAATTGTACATGACTGGAAAATTCACCTAGTTTGGGTAGGAGGAGAATTATTCGGGTCAACCCTCATGTAAAAGCCAGTTCAGGGATTCAAACTTATCTGGCTGAGAAAAGAAAAGAAAGGAAACACTTTACTCCAGTTCTGGAAGAATGGAATGTCCATTTAAAAGACAAGAGAGATTTTTATTTTTAAGTTGGGGATTATTTCTGTAGTTACAGTATAAAATGTCTATTAAAATATGGCTTAATGTGTTTCATTTAAGTCTTAAAATATGAAATCTCATCATATCATCCTTCCACCTATCCACTGGAAGTTCAGATTTTTTCACTTAGTTTCTACAGGATCGTAACCACGATAAGTCAGGTGTCTACCTTATTCTGGTTTACCTGATAGACTGGCATGTGCAATTAGTGAATGGTAACCATTTTGCCGAGCTGCACCAGGACAGTGAGAATCATCTGCTGGATGGGAATTATGAATAGCTGTTTGCTCCATTGTTCTAAATGTATCACCATACTGGAAGGTGTTTTGCATGGTGTGAAAGCTTCCTTGGTAACCTGGAAACAAAGAACAATTGCAACTGTAATCAGATTTTATGCTTATTTCAAAGTTAACAATTTATGTCAATTAGAAATTGAAATTGAAGTTTATATTTTGCTTTAAATGACAAATCCTGAGTGAATTACATTAAAATTATTTTCAAAAATGGGCACAGCTAGGGAAGTAATATGGTCCGTATACTAGCACTCCTTGGCTAAAAAAATGAATATTCTACAGACGATTTAGATTTGCTCTTTCTGGCAATGATTTTAGAGTTGCCCATGGAGCTAACCTTGCTTTCTATTCTCTCTCATTTATATTGTGCCCCTTAAAGTTATTATCCCAAGAAAGTCAGATACTATTCGTACAAAAACAGGGAGGCCTTGCTAAATCTAAACAAGGCACTGATTAGTCCACAACTAGAACATGACAAAGTTTTGGTGCTTATAAGAGGAAAAACCTGGCATAGGAGAGTATATTCCGGACAGTTTCCGAGAACAATGTTACGGATACAACCATGGAACAGGCATATTTTGGATTTGCTAATGCATAATGAGGCCGGTTTAATAAATCATCTCAGCATACAAGATCCATGAGGAAATAGACAACATGAATTTAGCATTCAGCTTAAGAGTGAGAAACCTGGGGAAGAAACAATTGTGCCAAACTTAAATAAGGGCAATTAGAAAGGAATAAGGACAGATTTGCATGACTGCTCTGGAAAAGGAGATTACCAGAAAAGATGGTTGATGGTCAATGGCAGATGTTAAGGAATATAGTTCATAACTCACAACAAAGATATATCCCAGTGAGGAACTTGATATTGCATGGTTAACTATAGATAATATCAAAATTGACGTAAAACCTATTCAAAATGATAAAGATTAGTGGCAAGTCAGATAATTGAAGAAGTTTTAAAAGCCAGCAAAAGATAACAAAAAAACAAGACAGAAAATAATTTTTGAAGATAAACTAGTAGTTTTTTTTTAGTAAGACCATCCTTAAATATGTAAAAAGGAAGATAGAGGCCAAAATGAATGTAGGTGTGGTGGAGAATAAGTTGGGAATAAAAGTAATGAACCAGAAAATGGCAGAGAGGTTGAATAAATACTTTGCATCAATGCAGAAGATGCTACTACTATTCCAAAATTACTAAATAATCAAGGGAAAAGGGAGAAAAGGAAATATATAAAATCACTAGAAAAAAAACTCTAGGGAAACTAATGGGCTAAAGGCAGATACATCCCTTGGACCTGTTGGGATGCATTCTTTAATTTTAAAAGAACTAGGAACTGAGATAGTTAATGGGCTAGTAGTAATCTTTTAAGAATCATTAGATACTGGAAAAATCCTAGAAAATCAGAAAAGGGCCAATCTGACACAGTATGTCGTTGGGAAAATGTTGGAGACTATTATAATGGATATAATAGCAGACCATTTATTAGAATCATTTGAGGAGACACCAAGCAGGATAGATAAAGGCAAAGCAGCATAGTAATATATTTAGATTTCCAAAAGGAATTCAATAAGGCTATTTTACACATAAAGCTACTTACTAAGATAAGACCCCATTATGTTGTGGGCAGTTTATTTGCATGAATAGAAGACTGGCTTATTAATGAGGGTCAGGGGGGAAATTACAACTTGGCAAACTGTAACTAGTGGAGTGTCACATAGATCAGTGCTAGGGTCATAATTATTTACAAAACATATTGATGACTTGGATGAGGAAAGTGCTTGTACTATTGCTAAGTTTGTGGATAACCCAAAAATAGGTGAGAAGATAAGTAGTAAGAATATCACAGAGTCTACAGAGGAATAAAATACTATGAACAGTTTGGTGCTTATATAAGGCAAAAACTGACATTGCAGGCAGTCCAGAAAAAGTTCGCCAGGCTGATCCTAGAAATGGAGAGAATTTTTTTCTCTTTTTTTTTAGCACTGCGCCAAAATGGACAGAATTTTATAGACGAGGTTAAGTACGTTTCACCTGTACTCATTGGAGTTTAAAAGAATGAGAGGCTATTTTATTGGAACAAAACTTTTAGGGTCTTGATAGGGTGAATGCTGAGAGGTTGTTTCCCATTGTGGGTGAGTCTACAGGCACAGGGCATAATCTCAGAATAAGTTGTTCTTTTTACAGTTGAGAAGGAATTTCTTTCACAGGTTAGTAAATCTGTAAAATTCTTCCCCAAAGAGGGCTTAGTCATTGAGAACATTGAAGGCTGAGGGACACTTTAATCAGTAAGGGATAAGGATTATGGTGAAAAGCCAATAAAGTAGGTTGAAGATTGAATGATCAGCCATGTTCTTACTGAATGGTGGAGCAGACTATGGGCTGAATAGCCTACCTCTGTATTTATGGTCACTATCTGACACTTGTGTAGTGCAATGACACTTGTCAGCCCAAATCTGGACATTGTGCAAGTCTTGTAACATTTGGTTGTGGACTGCTTTAGAATCTGAGGAGTCATGAATGATGCTGAAAATTATGGAATCATCGGTGGACATCCCCACTTTTGACTTTACAATGGAGGGAAAGTCAATGATGAAGCTGCTGAAGATGGTTGAGTCTAGGACACTTCCCTGAGGACCTCTACATCGAAGTTCTTGGGTTGAGACACGGAACGCAAATAACCTCAACCATCTTCCTTTGTGCACAGAATTCAATCCAACCAACAGAGAGTTTTCCACCTGATCCCCTTGACTCTAGGTTTGCTGGGCTCCACGATGGTATGCTCTGTCAAATGTGGTATTGATGTCAATGGCATTCTCTCTCACATCAGTTCTGCTCCTTTGTTCATGTTTGAACTAAAGCTGTAAAGAGATCAGGATCCGAGCGGCCCTAGAGGAACCTAAACTGGGCATCAGCGAACAGGTTATTTCTAAACCAGTGCTGCTTGATAGCATTGTTGATAAACCCTTCAATCACCTCATACATGATTGAGAGAAAATACTGAAGGGGTAATAATTGGCTATGTTAGATTCATCCTGGTTTTTGTGTACAGGATATACCTGGGCAATTTTCCACACCAGGTAGATGCCAGCGTTATATCTGTACTAGAACAGTAGTTTGGCTAAGGGTGCAGCAAGTACTGGAGTACATATCTTCAGTACAATTGCTGGAATGGGTTCAGGACGCATAGCCTTTGCAGTATTAATCATTTCTTGATATCACATGGAGTGAATCACATTGGCTGAAGGCTGGCTTCTGTGATGTTGAGGACCTCTGCAGGAGCCAAGATGCATCATCCCTTTCCCAGCAGTTGCAAATGCTTCAGCCTTATCCTTTACTGATGCCGTAGACAACCATCACTGAGGGTGCGAATATTTTCATTTCCTCCACTGAATTTTTTAATGATCCACCACCATTCATAACTGGATGTGGTAGGACTACAGAAGTTAGATCTGATCCATTCCTTATGGAATCGCTTCGCCCTTTCTATTGCTTATTGCTTAAACTGTTTGGTATATAAGCACTCTTCTGTTGTAGCTTCACCAGGTTGGGTCCTCATTTGTAAGTATTTTATTTGTAAGTATGCCTGATGCTGTTCCTGGTGTGCACCCCTGCACGGTTCATTGATGGTGCATAAATATGTACCACAAAAAAAAGTTCACAAATTCTATGAATTAAACTCATTGTTATATTCAGTACAAATGCTTGCATGATGGAGAAATGGAAAAGAATTCATAGAAAGACATGCAATATAGACCACATAAGTATCCAATATGCATGAACAGTTGTGACATTAATCACTTGTTATATTTTACTTATACGAAGGTAATGTATTCATTGAATAGTAACTTGTAATTTAAGATTATTGTCCAAATGCTTGTGTAGTTTTTGTGCCATAATTTAATCTTTTCCATACAGTTAGACTTTACTTTCAAATTAATTCTGAACACACAAATAATCCCATTCGTGAGACCGTTCGTGGATAATTACTGGTGGATTAACTGAAAATTCCTTCAATTTCAAACAAGCAACATTTGAATCTTGACTGACAAACCACACTCTAATAACACACAACAAAATAACATCAGTAATTAAACTGAACAAAAATTGAACATAGAGACTGAACCCTTCTTCGTTCTCTCCCTTGGAAACTCCAGTAAGTCTTGTCCAATAATACTTTCTTTATATACTGTCTCAGAAACCATGCTGACTATTAGGTTCCCGCTGACTAATTGGCAACTCACTTCCTTTCATAGTTCATGCTTATTTCATTTATTTTAGTATTCATTCATCTTGACAGTGATTGTTAACAAATCCTGAACTTTCAACAGTAACAATGGGAGATGATGGTCATTCTGCATTCTCTTATCCTTTGTGTTTTACATTTACCAAAGGCAATTTCATGTTGCATGCTTTCAAAGTCTGTGAAGTGTCTATTTTCCTAAGATGCTTATACTTGCTGGGCTTCACTTAAAGGCACAGGAAGCCCATGACAACCTGCCTGAGTGTTGGCCATTCTTCAAGATTGAGACAATAATTAAATGTCAAGGGATTATTCACCAATGGGTATTAACCAATTCTGTGGCATGTTATGTAGTTTTATGGCTGTAATATAACGTGTGTGATATCTATATATAATAGAATCTGGACTTTTCACTAATGGCATGTGAATTTTGGTCCCAGTGTCTGTGAGGCTCTAATAATTAATTTATTGATATTTCTAAAGCATGATTTTATTTAAAATCAGTATGGAAGGGAGAGAGTATCTGAAATGTTAACAGGAATTTGTATTGCTTTGGAAGAATTTTATGAGCAGACAGAATAAATATTGGTGAATATTAGCCTGCTTTCAGTTAAAAGGATCAGGGGTGGATCTTTTTTTGGTTTGGAAAAACACTCATAATTTGGAAAGCTTTTGGTTTCAGTTTGGAGAAGTTCTGGTTAAAGTTAGATTAAGAACACAATTCTTCTGGAGCAAGAAGTTAGTTTAGAAAAGCTAAAAATAGATTACCCCAGTGCAAGGCTTTAGTTTGGAAGTTCTGAAGAAGTGTTTAGTTAGAACACTGAAGGGTTCATTTGAAGCTGAGAAAATATAAGCTCTATTGTGTGAATACCCAAGGGAAAGGTTATGAAGTTGGGGAATTGAAACCAGCAGTTAAGTCATTATCAATAGATTTATACAGAAGGGAATTCTCTCTGGTGTTTGAGAGATCCCTCTTCAGAGTTCTAACTGAATATTTTTCTGGAACTTTCGAATTAAACCTTTGCCCTGAGGTTATCTATTCCTGGTTGAAAAGGAATGTTGTGGGAAAAACAGAATAGCGTATTTCACTATATGTTTTGACATTGTTCAAATTATGTAATATGTGAATAGCTTGTTTTTTTACTACTTCATCTTAAAAGGTAAATTAGAAAAGAACAAAGTATGATCTATCAAGTCAGATTTCAATCTGCAATCTGATTTGTCTAATAATAAAATCAGTAGTTATGAAAACAATCTGTAAATTCAGTTTCAATTGCGATCTACACTTTGTGATCAAAATCAGACACCTGACAGACTTTTCTTTTTTCCAGTCTGAGAAACACCAAAGTCAACTCCATTTCTGTAAAGTGGCTGAAGTGTCCTTTGTTTTGCTGTGCTGCCCACCCTTCCTCAGTTTTCTGTCTTTCTTCTGCAGAAATTAGCTCATGCTGTACCATAGTTTCACAGGAACAGGTTACCCTTATACCTCACTTAAATGGTCACCGTAGATATCTATTTCAAGAGTGTCAGCAAACTTCTCTATTAAGGGCAGCATCCTATTCTGATTCAAACTTTTCCCTCATTAATATTTTTCTTTTTATTCATTAATTGGCTGAAACTGTTTGCAGCACTTCCAATCCAAATAAATAAAATCGACTTGGAACGTGCTTCACTTTTATCACTCAACCTCACAGTTCTTTGCCCATCTAGAACATCCCAGAGAATCCTATTAATGCTGATATTCTACTAAATTTTAAAATTTACTAGCATCAAATTTCTGACAACAAAATGAAATGCTCGAAAAGATTTATTCTACAAGATCATTATGATTTCGTTTACTAAAGTGAAATTTATTGCTTACATCAAAGTTTTAAAAAGCATGAGTGCTTGCATCTTCTGTTCCACACTTGTACTTCCCCTATGATTTCCCAAAAAATGTTTCAAAGTACCTGCTTGGAGGGGTTGCATCAGCTGGCTTTGGAAGACTGGGTTGTACTTGTGGTCCCCTCCACTGAGTTGGTTGTTGGACGGTTGAGGTGAATGAGGACCATGCCTCTGCAGCAGCGTTGGAGCTAACATTTTCCTTGGACTGACCAGAGAAGAAAAAGGAAGTATAATTGGTCTGGCCCTGCAAGGAAATGTGTTCATTTCAGTAATGTAGTCTTACAAGAGCACTTGTTGCATTGATTTTGTTTCTGAAAATGCAGTAATAAGCTCCAGTTTCCCAAGTTTCTGCCGGTGATCTGCCATTGGTGGGTACAGCACATGAAACTGTGTGATAGATTCGCTATGCTTTGTTTAGGTGATATATTCTGTGAAATGAGGTCCTGCACTCAATTTCACCACTTTGCTCACACACACACACACACACACACACACAATTCAGCCCCATAGAATAGATAAACTACAGGCATTACAGCTGTAGAGCCCATGTTCTGAAAGGATACGCAGATTCTTGCTTTTTGGGCATTCTAACACTAGGCCAAATTAGATAGTCCCTGCAAATTAGATTCCCTACAGTGTGGAAACAGGCCCTTTGGCCCAATAAGTCCACACTGCCCCTTGGAGCATCCCACCCAGACCCATCCTCCTACACCCACACACCCCGAACACTACAGGCAATTTAGCATGACCAATCCACCCAGCCTGCACATCTTTGGACTGTGGGAGGAAACCGGAGCACCCAGAGGAAACCCACGCAGACACAGGGAGAATGTGCAAACTCTGCACAGACAGTTACCCGAGGCTGGAATTGAACCCGGGTCCCTGGTGCTGTGAGGCTGCAGTGCTAACCGCTGAGCCACCAAGGCACCCAATGGTGGTTGGGATCACAATGCACAACTGATCTGTACCCATTGACTACTCAATTCAGCAATTTCTGTATCAAGCCAATATCAGATGTGTTGTTCACTGGCTGGAAGCATCAGAAGGAGTCCAACATAGCGAAAGGTTGGCATGACTTATAGACAGGCTGCAATATTTAAAGTTAGCCAGCACCTTGGAGACAGAGTGCATTGTGGCTGGAGCAGATACTGGGAGATATATTTGAAGATAATTTATCCTGGGAAGGAGTCAACTTCAAGATTTTCTGACGCTGCACTGAAAATCTTGATCAAAAGTTGGTGAAAATGGTGTGAGGAGACACTCCAGACACATAGTCAGAAGTAGTGGAGGATGATAGCTGTGAGAGTCAATGCCTGGAGTTATGCAATAACGACCAAGATACACTTCTGCAAGCAGCTCAGTGCTACAATTCACTGCGGTAGGAAGTCAAGATTTGCTATTTCCAGAGTTGTCACAAAAGCTAAATATTTTAAATGTTTACAAAGTTCCCCAATTTAGCTGACTTTCAAACCCAGATTGATAGAAGACATGGATCTGGTTTCTGTACCGAATAGGAATCACTATTAAAAGTGATTGGAAACTAGCTATATGTAAATAGTTGTAAACCAGCATAAAATACTATGAATTAAGACTCTAAAGGTTGCAGACTTGCAATCAAACATACCAGCTCAGTGAGAAAGTCTGCAACCTCATCCACAACCTGAGCTACAAAGCTTCTCAAAAACTTTAATTAGAGCTCTATTACCATTACAGAGTCATAGAGTCATACAGCACAGAAACAGACCCTTGGATCCAGTTGATCCAAGCTGATCAAGGTTCCCAAACTAATCTAGTTCCACTTGCCAGTGCTTGGCCCATATCCCTCTAAACCTTTCCTATTCATGTACCTATTCAAATGTTGTTTAAATTTTGAAATGTACCTGCATCTACCTTTTCCTCTGGCAGCTTATTCCACATATGAACCACCTTCTGCCCCTCAGGTCCCTTTCAAATCTTTCTCTGCTCACCTTAAAAATATGCTGCCTGGTTTTGAACTCCCCCTCTCTAGGGAAAAGACCTTTGCTATTTACCTCACCTATGCCCCTCATGATTTTATAAACCAATATTTATATGGATCACCTCTCAACCTCCTACATACAGTGAAATTTTATAGATTCATCCTTACACACACCCACAGACAAACAGACAAGGTAAAATAGGTTATGGTCAGAGGATAAAGTGTTTCAGTAGTCTTTCTTCCAGATGCTGTTGTGATTATTCTGTTGATCACCATATTGCCTCAGTTGTTTTTCTCTAAATGTGTTCACAGTTTTGTAAGAGGCACAAGTTGAATGGTTCGCTTATAAAAAAAATTCTGGCTTGTCAGTTAAAGGTCACTGTTTAGAACAACTGTTTCTGTAAAGGTAATCTAATTTTCTTCTAGTTCAGTGAGTTTTTACTGTGGAGGACATAGAGATCACGCTTGAGCCAGGGAAGAAGTGAACTGCTCTCTCTTTTTAACTTGTTTCTGAGGTGTTAGAATAGATTTGTAGACTTTCACCTTGTTTTCTGCTTTAAGCTTTTAAGTTACGTGTGAACAAATCACAGTTTTTGGCAGTCAAAAAGGTTTTTGTCACTGGTCTATGGACTAATGACCAGTTATCAATCAACATGTTTTTGTAAGGAAAAGCTGCTTAAGTATAGCTCCTCAGCTCTAACATGGCTGTACTTTTGAAATTACTGTTTATTCAAACAGTTGATTACACGATTCTTGGCATAGGTGCCCCGATACCTGCTTTTCAAGTTGCAGCCACTCTTATAGCACTTCAGTCCTTCTCATTTAAGTCCCGAGTTTTAAAATTACAAAACAAGATACTGTCCTTGCAAGTGACCTTAGATGTGTAGTCAAGGTTTGTGAATGCACCTTCAAATACTATATCATCTGAACTACACAAGTAGTCTCAACTTAATACCACACACCAGAAATTTCAATCAGCCTGGGCTCACATGTAACATTAAACACTTCATATCACTCTCATATACTGAACAGTACTATAATTTTCACACTCACACTTTACAGGTTGCAAACACCTACTGGTATTCAATCAATAACAGCTACATCACATAACCATAGTGCATTTCATTCATTGACAGTTCCCTCTCATTTGTAGGACGAAGTGGCACAGAACCAACAACAGCAGAAACTTGTCGCAGGAGGCCAGGTATTCCCATATATTCTGAATGCTTTTGCAGAAGAAATACTGCCAAATCCTGAGGTAACCAGCAGGACTGAAAACAGAAAAAAATTGTCACCTTATATCTAACCCTCTTTCTCATATCCTATTGCTACTTCATCCCCTTTTCTTACTTTTGTGTCCCTTGCTGCACCACACTGTTCCCTTGAGACTTCTTATTTTCAGATACTCAAGGTCCAACCTGTTGAGGAAGTGAAGGAATAGGAAGAAAGGTTTATTTATGCAAAGTATTCTCACTTGATTTTGCATTTGAAACCAGCAACTGGGACAACAAATGGTGCATATCCTAAAGAATAAATTACAGGTGGAATCTGAGGCATTAGACTTGACTAAGTTGCAGGCATTGCAGGAGGCAAGCATTGCACCAGTACCAGCTCTCTGGAGAGTAAGTTTATACGTGGATTCTACTGCAGAAGATACAGATCAGGACTTAAATGGATTCTCTACAAAAAAAATCACGAAGGAATATGCATAACAAAATGATTGATGTACTACAAAACCTGATTGAAAGTCTAGAGTGAATGACAAAGAGTGTGAAGGAGTTTGGCACTACTTAGCACAAAGCTTTGTCCAGAGACTTGAGGTAATCCTTCCTAATATAGAATTAGTGGCCAACTCCATTCACACATTTGTAGATCCAAATGTTAACTGCATAAGAATGTAAGAATTAGGAGCAGGAACAGACCATTCAACTCTTCAGGCCTGCCCCAGATCTGAATGTCTCTTTCGTGCTAGCACTTCCCTCAAGTCCCTGATATTTCAAAACTCTTTGTATCTCCTTTTTAAGCATTGATCCAGCATTCAGAACTCTTGGAGATAGAAAATTCCAGAGATTTACTATCCTCTGGGAGAAGGAATTCTGTTACATCTTGGTTTTAAATGGTGTGTCCCCTTATTCTGTAACTATGTGCTCTAGTTTGAGAATCCCCTATTAGGGGAAACATTACCTCAACATCTACCCTGTCAAGCCCCCTCAGAATTGTTTGTGTTTCAATAAGATAACCTCTCATTCTTCTACCTGTTTAGTGTTCTTGGTAGGCTTCATACCAATCAGTCTTGTGAATCTCTTTTGAATCACCTCCAATGCCAGTATATCCTTTGTTAACTACTAGGACAAAACTGTAAATAATACTGCATATGAACTGAGCAAACCCTGTACAGTTGTAACAAGATTTACCTAGTTTTAAACTCCCTAGCAATAAAGGCTACTTTCCATTTGCCTTCTAAATTACTTGCACTTGCAAGCTAACATTTTGTGTTTCATGCACTCTTCTCTCTCTCCATTTGATTCTTCCTAACAAAGTGCATGATCTTGCACATTCATACATTAAACACCATCTGCCAATGCCTTTTGACCCACACAGTCTGTTTATATCTTCTTGCAGATTCTTTATGTCCTTGTTCCAGCATGCCCTCTCACCTAGTTTTGTATCATCAGCAAATTTTGATACTTCACACTGTGCCCCCTCCTCCAAGACACTGACGTGTATAGTAAAGGCTTAGGACTGATTCTTTTGACACTCCAGTAGCCACATCTTTCAACCTGAATAAGAACAATTAATACTAATTCACTGTCTTCTGTGTGTTAACTACTTCTCAATCCATCCTGATACATTACCCCCAATATCATGAGGTCTTAACTTATATGTGCCACCTGATTGAATATCTTCAGATAATTCAAATACTTTGCATCTTCTGGTTCCCTGTTATCAACTCTGTTTGCTGTAGCCTCAAAGAACTTTAGCAAATTTGCCAAACATAGTTTTGTCAAAGAAAAACTATGTTAAGTCTGATTGCATGAAATTTTTTTTAAAATCCTATTTCCTCATTGACAGTGGCCCTTTCCCAACAACAGAAGTTAAGCTAACTGACTTATACTTCCTGCTTTCTGTCTCCCTCCATTCTTTACTACATTGCATTACATTAACAGTTTTCCAATCCATTGGAAACCTTTGAGATTGGAATTCCAGTGAGTTTTAGAATGTTTTGACACAGACTCCACTATCTCTGTAGCAATTTGCTTTAAAATCCTTGGTGTAGGCCTTCAGATCCTGGCAACTTGTTTGACTTTAGTCCCCTTAGTTTGTAAAATACTTTGTCCCTTGTGATAGAGACAATTACAAGATCTTTCCTTCCATTAGTGTCTTGCTTATCTGGTGAAATAGCTTTTCAGAGGTGAGCATCCCATCACCAATCACCCTTTGTTTACAAATGCATAGCCTTTCACAATAGAACTACCTATCATTGAGTAGGGCATTCAAGCACTCAATGTCCCTATCATTCATCCTTTTATGTCTGCCAGATCTCCCTGATTGGGGCTGTTAATCTGATCCACTCAGGGAACTCATATTGTAAAAGATCCAGCTGGCTGACTTGTTCCAATCACTACATTCCTCCTTGCTGAGTCCATGGACACAGGACACTGTTTCCTTTGAAAGCCTCCTGGGGCATTTTAACACCAAGAGATTTTAACTCTGTAAATGTGATTACCGTGAATTACACAAGTGAACACTGTTCCCACGTTCTGCAGCTGCAACACATTGCCAGTGCAGCCACCTCTGTGTTATTTAATTTGGATGTTAAATAGCTTAAAAGTGAACTTTTTATCTGTGTTCTTCAGTTGGAACATCATCTTCTGATATGAACCTTTCGCCACTCAAAAGCAATATAGAGAAAACACCCACCAATCACCCATCTGTTTTCCTGTGACATCACCCTTTGGCTCTGACGTGTACAGATACAGGTTAAAGGGACTCTCTGTTTTTATCTCCTATCATTGCTGCCCATCTCACACAAGTTCAATCTACGTGTGCTGGCCCTCCCTCTCTAATGGCAGCTTATAGCTCACACTGTCATTGCCATTCTCAGAAGGTCTATTATCCATTTCTTGGCCTTTCCTCTGCTACTAGTTCTTATCTCCCACCAACACTGTTGTTCTCCTACAGGTCCACTCTGTCCTCCTTCCCTGCTGCCGGTTTTTGTCTCCTGCTGATTTTTGCCTCCTGCCATTGCTGCCCTTCTCACATTAGTCCATTCTTCTCTTTATAAAGCTGCTGTCCCCACAATCTCACATTGTTTGAGAAGCTACTGATCCCACACGCTCTTCTTTATGAATCTGCTGTTACTGCTGTTGTGCCTTTTCAGAAGCACGGGTGCTTTTCTTTCTCAGTCTCAATTTGATCCAGTGTTGCAGATTCCATTACCCAACAAGCAGCACCCATCTTACATCTATGTTCCCAAATAAAACCCCAGACTTCTGCCATACATACTCCAGCTGCAGCCATCATGGCTGTGCATTAGTTTTTGTCAGTGCTTTTGGGGTGTTGAAACAGTCAAGCATATGTCCTCCAAAGATTACTAGAATTTTTCAAGTGCAGATCCAAGACAGCATCAGTTGCAAGGAGCATAAGTGTACTGTCACCTCTGAGGGAAACAGCCTCAGTCCTTGACAACTGCCATTTTGCCGATGCCCTTAGTGTTGGCTCATGAGTCAGGAAACCTAGACTGTTGCCTCCTCTACCTACATAGCGAAATGTGCAGATAGGCCTTAGAATCATAGAATCGCTAAAGTGTGGAAGCAAGTCATTTGACCCATCGAGTCCACACCGACCATTCAAAGAACATCCCACCCACACCCAGCTCCCCATCCTATCCATGTAAAGCTGCATTTTCCCAGACTAATCCACTTAGCCTACACACCCCTGGACACTATGGACAATTTCACATGGCCAATCCACCTAACCTGCACATCTTTGGACTGTGGGAGGAAACCGAAGCACCAGGAGAAAACCCACGCAGACACGGGGAGAATGTGCAAACTCCACATAGATTTGAACCTGGGACCCTGGTGCTGTGAGGCAGTAGTACTGACCACTGAGCCACCGTGCCACCTTCTAGACCCCAAGGCACCTGAAAGGTGTTCTCCAAAGGCCATCTGAATTCTCTTATACCAAAACTTGTTGGGATTGCTGAAGAAGCATCCCAACCTGAAACGTCAATTTTCCTGCTCATCTGATGCTGCCTGGCCTGCTGTGGTCCTGCAGCTCCACACTGTGTAATTTCTGACTCCAGTATCTGCAATTCCTGCTACCTCCGAGGGACTGCGTTCCTGGATGGTTTCATTTTGTTTCTGTAAAGAGCAGCGCACATGCAGACATTTGCTGTAACGGGCACAAAATCACATCTTTAATGGCTTGTGTTACATAACCCAAAATGATCCTCATGATCATCAAATCATACCACATGATTCCAGCATCATGTGTCCACACAATCATGAGCAGGATATGATGCCAAGTGTGTAACTTGGAGGGCTACTTCATTTGAACAATGCTGGACAGTATTCTGGTGAAACCTATAACTGGAGTTGTAGTTGGGCTGTAAACCAATTATAGAGGCAGAGCATTCAATTGAAAGATTCAAAAGAGCTTATACTTCACCATACTTCCCCTCAATCTGCTGACTGGAAGGATTCTATCCCATTTTCCCAATGTCATTGTCATCATTGCATCAGTTCCATTGATGCTAATTTCCAACAGGATGCCTCCAACATATCCTCCTTTTCCCCCGACCCAAGATTTTCCCACCATGGTTGACAGCCCCCTCAACCACGTCTGCCCAATCTGTCGCACTTCTATCGTCACCTCTTCCCCTCTCTCCTAGGGAAGGGTAGATTCCCCTTGTTTTTTCTTATCACCCTATCTGTCTCCGCATTCAAGGGATCATCTTCCACCATTTCCACTAACTCCAGCAAGGTATCACCACCAACCATATCTTACCGTCTCCTCCATTGTCAGCATTCCACAGAGGCTGTTCCCACTTTGACACCCTGATCCACTCTTCAATCATTTCTGACACTTTCTCACTCCATCATGGCCTCTTCCCATGTAATTGCAGAAGATCTAGCACTTACCCATTCACCTCCTCCCTCTTCACTGTTCAAGCTCACAATCCAGTGTCCTTTAAAATGATGAGAACCATTTGCAAACCAATTGACAGCTTGGTGGAACATCTCTTCTCTTGCCACAGGAATAACCTACACCTTTCAGTTGCTTATCTTTTGAATAAATCACCTTGCTCCTCTGCTAATATTTCTGTCCTGGACCTGCTACAGAGTTCTCTGAAGCTCAAAGCAAGCTGGGCAAACGACACCTCATTTTCTGCTTAGGTACTTTACATCTTCTAACGTTCAAGTTCCACAACTTCAGAGTATGTCTTCATTTTTCTTACATCCTTCATCCTCCCCTGGTCTTGTCTTGTTCTGGCCTGTTGATTTTGCTGTCAGCAAAGCGGACTCATTTTCTCCTTTACACACCTTCATTTACATCCATTTTACATTACTGTTTCTCCTTCATCACCATTTGACTTTTGCTCTGAGCAACCCTTAAAATCTGTTCCACTTGCTTCTCTCCACATCTTCTGCCAACACCACATAAAAGCCATTATTTTCAAGCATATTCAGTTCTGAAGAAAAGTCGTAGAGGACTCAAAACATTTCTCTTTCTCGACCGATGCTGCTGGACCTCTTGAGTTTCTTTAGCAATTTGTTTTTGTTTTAGATTTCCAGCATCTGCAGTATTCACTGTTTTCACTTGGCTGATTCCTGGACTGAAAGGATTGACTTAGAGAAAATATATCAGGCCTTTATCCATCAGAGTTTAGACGAATGAGAGATAATCTTATGAAACACATATGATTTTGAGGGGGCTTGACAAGGTTCAGGTGATGTTTCTACTAATAGGGTAATCTCGAACCAGGAGACATGGTTGCAGAGGAAGTGAAAATTAAATGCAAAGGAATTTTTTCTTTCACAGCATTTGTGAATGTCTAGAATTCTCTACCCTGGAGAGTTGTGGAAGCCAGGTCTCAAAGCATTTTAAGGGGGGACAGATTTTTGAGATGTCAAGGAATTGAGGTCTATGAGGAGCTGGTATGGAAGAGGAGTTGAAGCCAGGAGCAGATCAATCAAGAATGGCGGGGCAGTCTTGAGGGGCTGAATAGCCTACTCCTCCTATTTCTCATGTTGTACTTAAAACATTGTCCATAATCCTATCTGTATATTTAAATACCCCATAAGAATGAAATTTATGACACTTCTGATTAAACTCAGAGACAAAATATCACATCTCTTTGATTTGCAATCTTCACAGACTTTCTATACTGGAGCAGCATCAGACAACTTTAGGAAGCACACTGAACAGTCAAACCAGAGATTGAATATAAACTAATGAAACTACACCTTTAGTTTAGAACCCAATTGCCAGAAACATGTTTATTTCATGACAAAATGAAAATGTAACAAACTAAAGATCAGTAACTGATAATGCTGAGAATTATAAACAAACATTAACATGCAATTGCATTCTTATGAAAACCACATTCAAACGACTAAGTGGATAATAAATATTTAGCAATAAACATTGGAAGTGAACAGAACCATTTTATAAGAAAGATAATGTTTTGGAACTGCAGCATATGGAGCTCAACTTTCTTATTTTCTTCTGCTGCCAGTCATACATACTACAGATTTCAAAAACTAATGTCAAAAATCAAATTGCTAAAACATTTTGTAATTCTACAAGTATCCACCAAATCAGCATTAAAATAAAATGTCTCTCAATTGTTCGGTTAGTAAATGCATTAACAGTCTGTAGCTGAGCAATATGACAATATGAGGATTGCCAGGTTGCATCCTGAGTTTACTAAGCTAGACTTAGAGGAGGAACATCAACCAGGGTTTCCATTTCTGATGGCAGTTCAGTGACCTAAGCTCAAAAGTGTATGTTGGATGAGTTCCTGATGTCTGTGGACCTCTATCTACGAATAAATCACTGCTTCTGCAGATTTTTTTAAAAAGCCACATGCTATGAGAACAACTCTATGCAGAGGCTAAGCTATGGTCTGATCCTGCACGTTGTGGATTGTGCGGTTTAGGTTGAGCCTTGTTAAGGATGAAATGAATGGTAACTTCATGAATACCACAGTCGAGGACAGATTTAGAGGAAATAAGAAGTGGTACACACTCAAAAATGGACACTTCACCACTAGCCATTCCTTATTCTTAAATAATTTTCATCTGATATTTGTCATCTGCACATTTTCTTATATTCAGATGAATATCTGTCTCTTTTGTCAGCCAGGGAGATGAATTTGTTTCAACAACAACAACACAGCCAACCATCAGTTCTGAGGAAGGGTCACCGGACCCGAAACATTAACTCTGCTTTTTCCTCCACAGATGCTGCCAGACCTGCTGAGCTTTTCCAGCAACTTTGTTTTTGTTCATGATTCACAGCATTCACAGTTCTTTCGGTTTTTATTTAGAATGGATTTGTTTGCCCTGCCTTTCTGCTTGTATTCACTGTGTCTACAGTCAAAATACTTCTTCTCTAAAAGTAGCACATTTTTTAGATACTGTTTTGCCTTCCAATCTTTTATCCTAGTTAATCGAGCCAGTTTCATTTTCGGAGATTGTGATGTCTTCAGCAGTGTTATATTCTAAATCTACTTCAGTCTGGTCCTGTTTCTGTAGGAACACATATTAATATTTTTTTGTAGGTAATATACACATTCTTATGTGCCGTTCTATATGTAAGATACTTCAGCATCTCTGTTTTTTTTTGTTACTATTACTTGAGATGAAATATATGAATATCTATGCCATCTTCTGAAAAACAATCAATGTCATAGTGATTTAACTGTTTTCAAAAATGTGCCCTGATTATCTTTGTCACTTCCTGAACCCCATTAAAGCTGTAGTTCAGTGTGCTGTTGTGGTGTTAATCTAGAGTTTGGACACAGCCCAATTTTGGGCCCCACACTGCTTTAGGAGTTCTGTCTCCAGGGAACTCACTGTCAGTACCAGCTCAGGAAACATTTGTGCTGTTCACTTTCAGAGAACGTTTTGAATTAAGAAGCCAAACTCTCCCCTATTTTAGTTTAAAGTGCATCATAAGCTTAATTGTTGCCAGGTGATTCTTTTATTGTATTGCAGAATGTGCAGAATATTTCAAATACACTATAAATCCTTGCGTAAAACTGAACCAATCAACACCCCTGCCAGTTCAAGAATATATTTCGAACAAACTAACACACTTCTAAATTCCCTGGTTATATCTGATTGTTCACAAGGTCTGTTTGAGTTCAAAAATATCCATCAGGAATTATTTTATTTCTTTACTGCTCTTCTACGCTGAAGCTGGTGACTCAGATTGGAGTACCATTTCACAACACAATGTCCAGTGGTTATTCTTCATGTCAGTCAACATAGTGACTATGACAAGATTATACCATCATGCGGCTATCAAAGTCTGCACAATCTTCAGCATCTATGCATGTTGATTTTCCAGCAGCAAAGCCAGCCTGGAGCTATGGTGTATGTGATTTTTAACTTTTTTACCTCAGTAGTATTCATGAATGTTCAGTTCCTGATCACTAGCCCTAGGTAAAACTACCTAACTTCAAACAGACTAAGCATTAACTCTGAGTTTTGTGGCCTTTAGGCCTCAGTGAGACATTAAACAGTGCACTTAACCACTGAAACACGAGGGAAGTTGCAGTAATTGTTCAATTTCTGTTTTATAACACCCTATTTATTCACAACTTTGAGCACCCAGCTGTGTTGAATCTAGTACTGAGCAAAGTTAACTGATAAAAATCATATGGACATATGACTGTAAAATACACGGCGTTCATATCAGCCCAACCTATTTTAAATATGGCTGCTCACCTGTACTTAATTTTTTTCATTAACTGGACTGCACTTTTCTAGCCAATTTTTTTTCTGCATGTCTGTGTTTAAGCTTTAATGACAAAATATGATTGCCTTTTGGCAGTCTTTAATGGAAATGCATTTTAGATGTTAACAATATCTGTTTCTTGTTTAGAGTTTATACAACTCTAAAATAGAATGAAATTCCTTACTGATGACAATTTAACTTTTTATATATAACATGCCCATTGGGCATTCTTATTATTTTACTACAGAGTATAATGTACAGAATATACAGAAGCTGTGGAATTCTTTTCCAATTATTAAATGTTCTTATCATCCCTCCTTGTCCAGTTGTGTGATTCAGCAAATGGGATTGTGCTGACGGATTGTATGATGTGATGGGTTTTATTTTATGCTCTCCCCTGTGACTAGACAGGAGGCAAGGAAAACATTAAACAGGTAGGATGGTGGCAAGTAGGAAATCCTGCCTCTGTTCTGAATAGTGACATGGCCATGTAAGTGACCTCCCAAGTCACTGACAATTGAAGTCTTTAACTAGGCAATTATTGCCCTGTTGTTAGGGTCTCATCTCACTGCCACTGGTATGAAATCAGCACCATTTAGGCTTGTTACCATGTGGCGAGCGTAACAAGCAAACATGTGAAGGTTGCATGTGTTCTCCTGGGTGAGGAGGTACTTCACTCAAAGACAAAGAAAATCAATGCCTAACTGAGTGATCCTGCAAGGGAAGGGGTGGAGGGGAACATCCTCTGTTCCTGCTGCTGGACCCTAACTCCACTGTAATCCCCACCCAACGATTCCACTCCTGTCATTATTCACCTGAGTCTAGGATCCAGTAAATATCTGAGCCTCAATTAGATGTCTTTCCAACAACTGCACTGGTGGCATTTATGAGCCTCTGATTGGCCTCAGACAATCACATTAATGATCTCACAACTGCTTCATTGACACAATGTATTGACAGAATATCCTAGAAAAAGGCAACATGGGTTTTGTGCCAGCTGTCTATCTTGTGGCCAAGAGCCTTGTTGCTTCTATAAAACACCACCCATCAAATCTTCTAACAAAAAAATACACAGAAACATCACCAATATTTCAATAAATCAGTGAATTGTCCAATGTGGAACATAAAAACTCATGTATATGAGGTTAACCAATCTCAACTAAGATGATGGGTGGGACATTACAATTCACTTCCATGCTTCCTGAATTAAAAAGCAAAAATTTCAATGAAATTGCTGCTGAAAAACATACAGCTGTGCGTCTTAGTTGAAGACAAAATCAACCTTAACTATGTCAGGCTCTTGTGGCGCAGTGGCAGTAGTTATGTTGCTACCTCTGGACCAGAAGGTCCAGTTTCAAAACCCACCTGCTCCAGAGGTGTATGATAACATCTCTGAACAGGCTGATTGGAAAATAAAGAAGACTGAACGATGATGTTACTCAAAGTCAGCTAACTTGCCAATATTTCTTGTCTCGGCTTTCATGGGGAGAGAGGGACATTTGGATTAGGTACCACAGCATTCATGAACCTTTGGTTTAGTGATAAGATTCCCATCTCTGACTCAGCCAGAAGTACAAAAATGCACAGGTTATGCCGCAGTTATACAAAACTCAAGTTTGACCATACTTATGAGTGCCGTGTGCAGATCTGGTTACCATACCTGAGGAAAGATATATTGGCTTTGGTGGAGTGCAACATACATTGAATGATATCTGGATGTCAGGGGTTAAATTATGAGTGGAGATTAGACAAATTAAGCATGTTTTCTCTTTAATTTCTTAGGTTAAGGGTAATCCGATCAATGTCTTCAAGAAATTAACAGGAAAAGATAGGGTCGATAAAGATAAACTATTTCCACAGGTTGAGGATTCTAGAACAAGGAGTTGTATACTGATAATTAGGGCATGAACATTCAGGACAGATACTAGAAAGCATTTCTACACACTAAGGTTGGTTAAAGTTTGGAACTCACTTCCACAAGCAGCAGTAGATGTTCGATCAGTTGTTAATTTTAAATCTAAAATAGATAAACTTTTGTTAAGCAAAGTTATTAAGGGATCTAGACCAAAGGTAGTTACATAGTTAGGCCACAGATCAGCCATGATTCACTGAATAGCAGAACAGGCTTGAGGGGGACATGGGTTAGGATTCTCTCATGACAGATGGTGAAATCTTAAATTTGATAGAAGTCTGGAATTTAAAAACTAAAGCCAGCCAAGTGAGAACTATGTAACCACGGCTGATTATTATAAAAACCTGTCTAGTTCATAAATGTTCTTCATGAAAGGAAATTTGCCGTCCTTCCCTGCTCGGGCCTACGTGTGACTTCAAACACACAGTAGTGTGGTTGATTCTTAGCTGCCCTCTGGGCAATTAGAGATGGGCAATAAATGCTAGCCCACCCAGTGACACCCACATTCCATGAACACATTTTAAAAATCCAATGAGTCCAAACGGCCTGCAATCCAAAAGTTAAGTGAATCTTGTTGGTCCTAGTTGCAGTTCACTTAGAAGGTTCAGCAAGTTTGAAAAAAAGTGTACAGAAGACAAAGAAAAAGCACATCTTCCTTCAAGTGGTTCCAGATCCCCTTACATGAGACTAGATTTAGTAATTGCTCAAGTGTCTTCAGAAAACAAGAAGAAATTTGGGAAGAACCTTGCAGAAAACTTTACTTCCCAGTCTGTGTCTCCCTGCTGCTTACTCTTGTATTCCCTGGCTTCATTTATTATGCTTATACTATCAGCCATTTCTACTACTGTCAGTCAGTAGCAGCTTCCTCCTATTGAGTGCAGCTCTCCTTTAAAAGAGGCAAGCTGCCTTTATGATCTGGAGGCCTGCCGGAACATGTACTAGCCTTCAACACCACTAAGGTCCCTGTTTAGCTGTAAGCCAGGCAGCAGCATGGGTCACATTCAGCTGAACACTGCAGTTTTAATGCTACCTGCCACAATGTAACTGGGCAGTGAAATCACAAATCATGGCCTCACCTGGCCTGTGCACAAAATGGCAGCAGACAATTTTTTTAGCACATTGATTTTCAGATTTGTTCTAGTATTGAGCAGTGCTATGCCATTCTAACTCACTGCTGAAAATAATGGGCCGTGAGTATTCTTAACGGCAGCAGCACTTCAACTTTTTGTGATTCTCCACTGCCATACATAACAGGAAGTAAGAGATCACCCATGCTTGCAAAGGAGAAGCTGCTCCAAGGATAGGAATTGTATGTTTGTTAGGTATTTAGAATATTCTTTCATCCTTTATTGTCATGTTACTTGTATTCCGGTGGCAAGCATTAACTGGAGATTCACCTGTGCTCATATTTAACAGGTGTAAGTTGTTGGAATGGTATGGAGACAAACATCTCCAGTAAGAGAATTTGTAATGAGGTTTCTAAGTTCCAGCCAGGATCAGTGAAGCAACATTTTCCTCAGAGTTTTAGCTACGAAAACGAAATAAATATCAAAACTGCGTATTTAATTCTGTTCTGTGGCAATGCCAGTCTTACATATAGTAACAATGAATTCTTTGGTGCAAACAGAGTAAAATAGTAATAGTATTATAAAATATACTTTAATGTAATATAAAATAGTATTAACTACAGTATATCTTAACTATCAAAAATTTGTTTTCAAACCTGAACCTCAATGAATCAGCTTCTTTCAGCCACTCAAGATCATTGATACCAGAATAAACACTTCAAAATAGTTGTCTTGTCAAACTTATTTGACAAAAGCTATTGAGGCTCATGCCACCACTTATTTTGAAATCATCTGTAAACTTATAAACACTGTTGTAATCTAAGGTTGATATGAGAAATATAAGAGAATTGTGCAGGTAGATTTACGACACTGTATAAACTTAAAATGTAGTGTGCTGTTGATAATTTTCTCCAGCTCTGTTAATGGAGCATTATAGGCTACACCTCCACGTGTAATTTCAAGGCGATGCAACTATGTGTAATATAAAGAACTTCCCTGTATAATTTTCTTCTTGGAACTATGTATATGCTTTTTGTCATACTGTGACATGATTTCTGATTCTCTGTTTTCCCAAATGATTTGCAGAGATGCCAGACGTTTTTAAAACTTTCTTTCAAATACAGTTTCAGAATTAAACCATTGAACATTTGATAATATTGACTTCATAGAGATAACTGAAGTGATTGGGATGATTTTTTTCCAACTGTTTCTTCTGTTTTTACTGAAATTAGTAAATGAGTATTGTTTACAACATACATGTGCACTTTTATGTACAAGTGCCAAATTCTGTCTTTGCTTAGACTAAAACAGTGTTTAAATATGATTTGAGCAGACTTAAAGACGAGCTGAAAAAGAATGTGAGAAGCTGACTTCAATTTTTGGATCAAATCTACTTTTTACTTTATAGAGGATTTACCTTGGGGGACAAAAGAATATGACTTACAACTGGTGAACAAAATCAGAAGTTGCTGGAAAAGCTCAGCAGGTCTGGCAGGATCTGTGAAGAAAACATTAGAGTTAATGTTTTGGGTCTGGTTCTGAGGAAGGTCTCACCAAACCTGAAACGTTAACTCTGATTTAGCCAGACCTGCTGATCTTTTCCAGCAACTTCTGTTTTTGTTCTTGATTTACAGCATCTGCAGTTCTTTTGGTTTTTACTTATAAGTTGGGTACTTGCTTAGAATTCCAGAGTGAATGTTGTTTACAAAAATACTTAATTTTATACCTATGTATTTCACAATACCAAACTACAATATTTCCTCCACACTGCTGCTTGAATCCCTGCTTTTCAAAGGGTCTAACCTCAATCTCCCCCACTTCTCCAATGGTAGTAAAACCAAAGGTCTCCTCCCTCCACAAGTTAGTTAAAGCCTTTGGCTCTACTTTTGAATTTAACAATCCTAGGGGATTTCTATGACTCCAAAATCTCAAATTACCTTCTTTGAGATTATGCTGAACTCCTAAACTTTCCCCTTAACAGTACTAAGATTGTCCCATGTTTGGCGTTATATCCAATTCACCATGCATAATACCATGGGAGATTTGTCGAATTTTGGCATCGGATTTCTGTATGTGCAAATTTCTCACAGCCAGTTGGCCTACATAATGCACTTATTCACAGTACAAAAGCAAAAATCTTAACAATGAGCAATGCGAAAAATGCATCTATATTCAAAAAGGCAAAGAAACTGAACCACATTTCTCAAAATAGAGCTTCAGATTCTGGCTGCAAGGGACAGAATTATAAAATGCATGGAATATATTCCAATAGAAAATTATACACTGCCTGAAGAAACAGTCTACCACACAAACTAATTTATAGGTCTTTACAATTCTTGATAAATCATGAAAGATTTTGCAGTTTTTTTTAAACAGGCTTGGCAATTCCAAAAGCTTCATGTACCTTTTACACACAATCTTCTTTACAGTTAAAAATTTTTAACTGATACCTTCCCATCCCCACCAAAGGATACCTGTTACCCACCTCCAAGGTATCCTTAGACCAAATCCATGGAAGTATTTCAGGTCTCCGCTGGGGTACCCTGGTTATCAAAAGAAATGCATTGAGAAGAGACCTGCTCTGAGCTGGTCTATCAAGAAGTGTTAGAATTTGACAAGACCTCTCAAAATATGTTTTTATGAATGACAGTGCTTTTCTTAAAGGTAATTTGCAATATAAAATCTTGACTAATAGAATTTTATTCTTAAGTAGCTAGCTGCCTCCAGGAACCATGTACGTATGAAGTCTCAGCTAACCCCATTTCCAACCCACAGAAATACAAAGTGCCATGCTCAGTGTGTGACTTGCTATTTCAAGCCACTTCTGTCATTTTCACCGCTGCAAAGACATTCCCCGACATGACAAACATCTGGGCCTAATTGTTTGTCCCTTAGAAAGGGAGACAGGAGAAATTATCAAGACAATATTTAAACATCTCTCTGAACTAACGCACATTTAAATATTTATCAAGACAATATTATCAAGAAAAAGTACAGGGACTTTTAACAAATATTTAATGTATGTTTTCGCAATAGAAAACCTCTGTTACATACCAGCAATATAGGATTACTTGGGGGCTATTAACAGCAAGGAATTTAAGATAGTGAGCTTATAGCTCTGATGAAGAGCCACTGGGCTCGAAACAATAACTCGTCTTTCTTCACACAGATCCTGTCAGATCTGCAGTGTTTCTCCAGCAATATCTGTTTTTCTTTCAGGTATCCACCATCCACAGTTCTTTGTTTCATATAAGCTAGTTAGCTTGATGTCTTTTTTAGTGAAGGTGTTAAGATTAAAAAAAACTCAAGGTAATCAGGAAGCGTTAGCATGGTTGTGAAACAGCTATAGTATTCCATTAATTTTTTTGGAATTCTCTGAATGAATAATTTGTTCTAAGGATAAAGGGGAGCCTGTTGATGTAATGTACTTCAATTTTCAGAAAGCATTGACAGGTGCTACTTAAAAGGCTATTGCACAAAGTAACAGCCCATAGTGTACTTAAGAACAAAAGAAGTAAGCGGAAGTAGGCAATTCAGCCCCTTGACCTGGTCTGCCATTTAATACCAGTCTGGCTGATGTCATCTCAGTGTCAACGGCTCTCCATAATGCTTCAACCCATCATTAATTAAAAATCTGACTGTCTACTCCTTAAATTTACTCAATTTAAGTACCTGCCATATTCTGGGGTTGTAATTTCTACCCTTTGAGAGAAATAATTTCTCCTCATCTCTGTTTAAATCTGCTATTCCTTTTTCTAAAACTATAACCTGTTGTTCAAGATTGTCCCACATGAGTAAACATTCTGTTGACATCTACTTTGTTAATCCCCTTAGCATCATGTATGTTTCAATTAGATCTCTTCTCATTCTTCTAAAAGTTAAATAGTATAGGCCTAAACTGCTCAATTTCTCTTCATTAGAAAAACCACTCATCTCTGGAATCAATCTAGTAAGCCTACTCTGAACTGCCTCCAATGCTACTACATTCCTCCTCAAATAAGGGAACCATAAAGGTGCAAATTACTTCAGATGCAGTCTTACTAATGCCTTGTTCTGTTGCACCAACACCTCTCTAGTTTTATACTCTATTCCTTTAGCAATAAATGCCAAAATTCAATTTTTCTTTCTTAGCACCTGCTGTACCAGATCTGTACCAGCAGGTCTCTCTGAACTAACGCAGTCCAAAGTTTCTCTCCATTTAGGTCGTAAGTTGCCTTTCTATATCTCCAACCAAAATTAATAATCTGACACTTATTCACTTTAAACCTCATCTGACCCACTCATCTAACATGTCCATATCCATTAGTAAATTTCTTTATTTCTTCATTGAAAATTACTTTCCAATCTATTTTAGTATCATCTGAAAATTTAGCTATAGTACTTTCTATTCCTGTATCCAAGTCATTAATACAGATTGTAAATAGTTGGAGTCCTAAGACTGAACCCTTGCCAACCAGAAAAAGAGCCATTTATCCCGACCCTCTGCTTTTTGTTGGTTAGCCAATCCTGTACCCATGTACTTCCTATAACTTTACCATATAGATTTGTAAATATTGGGGCCCTAGGACCAAACCTTTACCAATCAGAAAAACACCCATTTATCCCAACACTCTGCTTTCCATTGGTTAGCCAATCCTCAATCCATACTAATACATTATTCCAAACCCTTGTGATCTTATCTTGTGTAGGGGATATTACACTAGCAATAGATAGAAAATTCACTATCTAACAAAAACAGCAGGAATTCAAATTAGCAGGATGTGATAATTTGGGTCCCTTGGGGTTTTTGTCCCTCAACTTCTTGCAATGTAAAAAACCATAGGAATAGAATGAGGTTATTTGGCCCCACAAGCCTCTTCTGCCATTCAATAGGATCATGGTTAATCAAGGGCTCCTCACATTCACTTTCCTGCCCTTTCCCCATATCCCTGGATTCTACCACTGATCAAGAATCCATTTATCCCAGCCTTAAGTATACACAAGGAATCTGCCCCCAAAGCTCTCTGTGGCAAGGAGTTCCAAAGACACTCACCCTCTAAGGGAAGAGTTTCCTCCTCATCTCAGCCCCTTTCTTCTGAGACAATGCCCTTTGGTCCCACGAGGGAGACTTTGTTCCCTCATATAAATTATGGGAACTAAGTTAGTGAATGACAAAAATATATAAAGTATATTGTGAAGATAACATAACAAGGATGCAAGATAACAAAGTGTGGAGCTAGATGAACACAGCAGGCCAAGCAGCATCTTAGGAGCACAAATCTGACGTTTCGGGCCTAGACTCTTCATCAGATCTCCAGCATCTGCAGTTCCCATTATCTCTGATAACAAGGATGCAAAGTGATATAGATAAAGTGACAGAGCAAACATCTCATAGATGGAGTGGGATTGGGGAAATCTGAAAGCAGGAAAAATGAAAAAGTGCAGTATTAATAAAATGGAGAAAAACTGCAAAATTTCAGTGTGCAGAGGGATCTAAATGTTCTGATGTGAAGTCACAATAAGTTTGTGCATATATGTAGCAAATGGTTAGAAAGATGAAGGGAATTTCATGTTTTGGTCACGTTATTTCAGAAATGTTGGAGGCAGTTCAAATGAAGCTTATTAAATTGATGCGATAACACGGTGTGAAGCTGGAGGAACACAGCGGGCCAAGCAGCATCAGAAGAGCAAGAAAGCTTGACGTTTCAGATTGGGACCCTTCTTCCGTCCCTTTCCTGCTCCTCTGATGCTGCTTGGCCCAAAGTGTTCATCCAGCTTCACACCATATTATCTCAGATTCTCCAGCATCGGCAGTTCCTACTATCTCTTATTAAATTGAATGAATTATCTTATGAGAAAAAGTGGACAGACAAACGTTGTTTCCATTGAAGTTCAAAAGAGTGAAGGTTGGCTTGATAGAAGCTATAGTCTCCCTGCCTAACAGAAACAACTTCCCAGCTTCCACCCTTTCTAGGCCATGCATGATCTTATAAGTTTCTATTAGATTTCCCCCAACCTTATAAACTCTAATGAATACAATCCCAGGATCCTCAGCCGTTCATCATATGTTAGGCCTACCATTCCAGGGATCATCTGTGTGAATCTCTGCTAGACAAGCTCCAGGGCCAGTATGTCCTTCATGAGGTGTGGGGCCCAAAATTGGACACAGTATTCTAAATGGGGACCTAACTAGAGCTTTATAAAGTCTCTGAAGCACATCGCTGCTTTTATGTTCCAAACCTCTTGAGATAAATGACAACATTACATTCACTTTCTTAATCACGGACTCAACCTGCAAGTTAACCTTTAGAGAACTGTGGACTAGCACTCCCAGATCCCTTTGTACTTCGGCTTCATGAATTTTCTCACCGTTTAAAAAATAGTCCATGCCTGCGTTCTTTTTTCCAAAGTGCAAGACCTCGCATTTGCTCATGTTGAATTTCATCAGCCATTTCCTGGACCACTCTCCTAAACTGTCTAAATCTTTCTGCAGCCTCCCCACCTCCTCAGCACTACCTGCCTGTCCACCTAACTTCGTATCATCGGCAAACTTCACCAGAATGCCCCCAGTCCCTTCATCCAGATCATTAATACATAAAGTGAACAGCTGCAGTCCCAACATTGAACCCTGCGGGACACCACTTGTCACCGGTTGCCATTCCAAAAAAGAGCCTTTTATCCCAACTGTCTGCCTTCTGTCAGACAGCCAATCCTCAATCCTTCCCAGTTAATCAAATCCTTGTTATTTCAAGTTGACAGATAAAGCACACGAAATGTATGCACTACTCTCAGAGAAGGTTTCTATGGATTTTGATGCTGAAAAGAAAAGAAACTGTTCTGGGTGCGTATGAGCTAGTTCCTGAAGTATACTCAAAGTTTTGAAATTTGAGGGAGCAGTCTGGGCAAAACTATAATTAATTTGAAAGGGTAAAACAAAGTAATTTTCTACATTTGTAGTAAATACCACAAATGAAACTCAGACAAATTATTGTCTCAGAAGAATGTAAAAACAATTACTTTTTTGTAATAAGAATCATGTTAAAGACATTTGCTAAACAGGCACAGAAATGGCTGACAATTATGACCTGATCCATAGAACTATTCTTTATCTCATCACCCAAATAAACTTGAGAAGCAGGAAGTGTGGGAGACTAAGAATAAGGCAAGTAGCCAGGGTAAACAGCCAGGTGGAAACTGAAGGTCAAAGTGTCTCCGTTGTTATGAAAGTGGGATACCTTCGTTCAGAATGCTAGAGGTTCTGTGGAAAGCCAATGAATTATTCAAGTTGTATGAGTGTGTCTGGAAAAGGAACTCACAAGAAAGTACCACAGATCAAACTGTAGCTTTAACTACTGAAATAACTCCACAGAGGCCAAAATCCCATCACTAAGTCACCCTTTATTTACATGTGGCATGTTCTTGCTGCTGATCCAGCTTCCTCAAAGCCAGATCTCAGAGTGAACAGAATCTATATCTGTTAGCCACGGCACCTTGATTGCACCAGATTAACAGCCCCACTTAGAGAACTCATTCTATGAGGTCCACCTGGTTGACTCTGTTATAATCACTACATTCCTCCCCCTCTGAGTCTGAGGACAGAGGCCAGTTCTTCTTTTTGTAGCTGTTCCTGGAGCATTCTAGCACTGGGTCATGTTCTTCCAATTCTGACTCTGATAAAGGCATGTAATGCACATTAGCTCCCCTCTTGCCCCGGAACATTTTGGAAGAAATCATTCTCCTTTTCAGGTAGCAAAGCCATAAAGGAAGCGACATCCACTGTGTCTGTCTCAGATTCAAAGATATCTTCAACACTTCATGGAGAGGGAGAACCCATGGGTTCCAGAACAGCCAGAAAAGCTGTCAAGGACCGTTTGCAAATTTGCAGCTTTCATATGGTCACACACTTGATCAGAACTGTCCCACCTACCCGAATTTTAGATGTCACTTGGCCTGACCTCTCATCAACCATGCCTCTTACCCATTCAGGGCTATTCTTGTGGTTCTGACACCAAACATTGTTCCCTGGAGTAACTGTCTCTGTCACTTGGTGGAATCTCATGTCCTGCATTGGCGTTCCTGATGCCATTTCACCCCCCTGCCCAGTTATGGGAAGATCAGATTTAACCCAGTGTGGATTTTTCTCCCCATTAGAAATCTGCTGGGGCTATCCCTGTGGTTGCGTGAGGTGTTGTCCTGTGAACAAATAGGAACTGGGACACTTTGGTATCCAGTGAAGCTGCAGGCTATTTCTGTAAGCCTGCCTTCAAAGACTGGACTGCTCTTTCTGCCAGACAATTGGGTAATGGATAGTGTGAAGCTGTCCTTATATGACATTCATCACTAAACTTTAAGAAATACTCGAATTTCCTGCTGGTAAACATTATCTGTGATCAACATCTCCCTGAATCTGTGCATTACAAAAGATGCAGTTTTTCTATCATTTCATCTGTGTTTTTCACATGTATTCTGCATGTCCAGCAACTTTGAGTGGCTGTGCACCATGACTAAGAATACTGAGCCCATGAAAGGGCCTACATAGTTCACTTCTAACCGAAACCAGGGTTTACCCAGCCATTCCCACGAATGTGGGGCACCTGCTGGAGGTAATTTTTGTCCTTATTGGCCCTCAGGGCACTGTCCCACCAAAGCACCTATGTCTGCATCCAATCCTAGCTACCAGACAGCTTCGCAACATCTTCATTTTGGAAACTCCTGGATGACCCTAGTGGAGTTCAGCCAATTTCCGGCAGTGACCTTTGTTTGGGACAATGACTCTTGCTCCCCATAATAATATGCTGTCCTTTGCTGTGATCTGGCCTCTCCAGGTCTAAGAAGGTTTCAGTTCTTATTGTGACAACTCTTTGGTTTCCCCCACATCCACCAGCTGTTTCAGTTTTACCAGGACTGGATCTTTCTGATATTGTCAGCTGTGATTGGAAGTGTGTCCAGAAAGTTTTAAAACCAGTACAGACTCTTCCAGTGGTGATACCAGCAGCAGTGTATCTGTCAGTGAGAGGCAGCTTGCTGCATCCACTTGCACTACTTGGATGCCGTTCCAATTTGTAATTATCCGTACTTAGTGTTAAAGCCCACCATTGAAGTCAGCCTGAAGATATGCGTGGCACTGCCTTGTCCTCTTTAAGTAGACCTTGCAAAGGTTTGTGGTCCATTATTATTACAAATTCATGTCTGTGAAAGTATTGGAGGAACTTCCTGACTCCAAGTATGATGCTATATAAACTTTCCTTCTCTATCTGAGTATATTTATGCTCTGCATTAGCCAAAGTCTGGGATACATATGCTACTGGTCATTCCTCTCCATTGGGCAACCTATGATTTAATACTACTCTGATGCTGTACAGAGAGGCATCGCATGTCATTACCAGATCTTGCTTGGGATCATAGTAAGCCAATACCTTGGAGGTTGATAGTTGTTTCTTCACTTCACTGAAAGCTATGGTTTGGCTATGCAACCATTTACACGGCTTACCTTTTTATGGGAAATGAGGCAAACAAAGGTGTCAGGATGGAAGCCAGGTTGTATATAAACCTTCTATAATAATTCACCAGCCCTAGGAAAGGAAAGTCCTAAGCTCTGGTATAGATGTGGCATTCGTGGTACCTTTGATTGCCCTCACTTTATTTTCCAACAGATGTAACCCAATCTTGTTGACTCTGTAGCCCAAGTACATCATTTAGGGTCATCCAGTCCTGAAGAAAAGTAATACCCGAAACGTCACCTGCTCCTTTTCTCTAGATTCTGCCTGGCTTGCTATGTTCTTCCAGCCTCCAGTTTGTCTACCTTGGATTCCAGCATCTGCAGTTTTTTTTTGTCTCCAGGTCATTTGAGCTGCCTGGAATACACATTTTCCCTTCCAAGGCGTATGCCAGCCTGAGAGAAATGTCTGATGACGTGTCTGAGGACTCCATCATTCACTGAAAAATTGAACAGGCTGACGATACCACTCTTATGAGTTTTAACTGAAGCACATTTCTGGGAATCCTCATCTAACCACGATTGCCAGTATGCATGGCACATGTACAGCTTCATGAAGGACGGCCCTCCTTCCAGCTTTGTGTATAAATCCTCTATGTGAGGGAGTGGCTATTTATCCAGCTGTGAAAAGCAGGTTACCATTTGTTTAAAATCCCCTTAAAAGCCAGCCGACCTATTGGGCTTCACATTCGGTAAAATCAGAGCTGTCCATTCCGCAAACTGGATTGGATTGATGATTCCTTCACTTTCTAGCTTTCCGATATCATAAGGCAAGTGAGCCCAGGCAGCCCTCGTAGAATCGTGGAATTGCTTCCTGGTCAACATGCAAGGTGGCCTTGGCTCCCTTGATAGTTTCTGAAAAACTTTCAAGTATTTATTTAGGATTTCACTCAGGCAGCCATTTTCTAATCAAAAAATGTTCAGCCAATCTAGATGACTCTTTCTCAACCAACTTCACCCCATCGAGCTTGGGTCTGAGCCTTTTACTGCAATCAGTGGTAAGTGAATTAGCTGCTTCTCGTAAGAGACCAGAACCAGACACCAGAAGCTGTAAACTTGATCTGTAATGACTCCCCAGTATAGGTTCTCAGTCTAGCCATTGTCTTGCGCAAACCTAAGGGTTGGAGTCCAAAGAGAATTTTTTGAAGACTAGTTCTGCGATCACCTAAATGGCTACACCAGTATCAACCTCCATTAGAACCTGGTTACCATTTAACCAGACATGTATTTTGATCGATTCTGAATTGGATATTGCTAAGAAATTTAATTGTTCCAAAACAGTTTTAGGGGTCTTTTCAAGGTGTGCACTCTCCTGGATACTGGCCATTTAGGTCTCATGTTATTCTTTTGCTATCTTGAGTCCACATTTGGCACCAACTACAATGGCTTACCAGCCCAGATCCCAAAGAAAATTTTAACCATTTGGCAAAGACTTGACTTTCTTTTAGGCATTTGCTATGGGCTGACCTACAGGCCATCTGTTCAGGCTATGTCCAGAGTGAGGCTGTGCAATTGCCTTTACTCAAGTGGTGTTCCACAAGCTTAGTCGGCCTGGCGAGGGTGACCACTTCTAAGGGATACTCTGTAACTCACATGCTCCACTGGCCACATTTTCCAATGATGAAGCCAGTTGAGGCGCCTGTTTGAAGTCCAGTTGGGCTTCAGCTATTTGGCGCTTTTGCATGGTTATATCATAAATCCCAAACACTCCAAACTGTCTCTCAGATTCTCGTTAAGGGTTAAACCAAAGTCACATGCCTCTGCCGGTCATCTTAACCTAATCAAAAATCCTGATACAAATTCCCCTAGTTCTTGAATTACTGAGTAAAACCAATTGCATCTTAAAATTAGAGGAGGCTTCCAGGCATAATATTCCTTAACTAAAACAATCAGCTTTTGAAAGGTTTTGCATCTGGTGCCTCAGGTTAGTTAGGTTCCCTATAATCAAAAAAGCTGCAGGTCCACAAATTGTCAGGAGAGTTATTTGTTGTTTTTCATCTGCCCCAACGCTATTTGCCCAGCAAAAGTAATGCATTCTTTCTACATACTGGGCTCAATTTTTAACATGACTAAATGAGTCAAGCTTTTCAAATAGCAGCATAATGCCAGAAATGCTTACCCCATTCAAAGAAGACTGTTGTAAGTGAATTTCTTCAGGAGCATGCTTTTCTCTCATTGCCACTGAAACAACTCCACAGAGGCCAGTATCCTGTCACCAAGTCACCCTTTAGGTACACATGGAGAATCCTTGACACTGATCCAGCTTCTTCAGAGCCAGCTTTTGGAGTGAACAGGATGTCTAACACTCCTGTTTATATCTTTTTTCACAAAGGGTGACTACAACATCAAATGGAAGCACTTTGTTGCATAAGACAATCCTCAAGATGTTAATGGAAAATGACAGGGTAGATAAAGATAAAGATGATAAAGATCCACTGGTTGGGGATTCTAGAACTACGGGATGTTGTCTGAGAATTAGATGTTAGGAGGCACATCTACACACAAAGGCTATTATTCCGTCACCATGTCACCCATTATCTATTTACGCTCTTGTTTATATCTGTCAGCCAGAGGTCACTGATTGGACCAAATTAACAGCCCCTATCAGGGAACCAGCTAACTTCATTACAATCACTACATCACAACTCTGAAAACAGTAAACAATGCTGTAAGTGCAGAAGAGACGAAGAAGGTAGATGAGAGATGTGAAGAGATTTCGCCAAAAAAGAATAATGACCCCTTTTCTTCTAATAATGCAGCTAAACCCATAACTATATCAGAAGATTCAGGGCCTACTGAAACTATTTTGATGGAGAATGACATACAGAATGCAAAGAAGGCTGCATGGTTAATGAATGAGATATGTGAAGAGTACATCTTGGTTCCATTGGGTAAAGTGCAAATGGTGTGTGACTTGTCATCCAGAACATTGGCAGTGGGAGTTCTTAATTATTTACCTATGGATGGAGGTGACTTACTCCTAGGTAATGATTTGGCTGGAATGAAAGTTACAGCTTTGCCTGCAATCACAGAAAGTCCAAGAGATTAAAGAGAGAGAACAGTTATGGGAACAATTTCCATGTATTTTTGCACCAAGTATGATAACCAAAGCAATGGCTAAGCAAAATCCAACACTCGTGGTCACAGTACTACCATGAGCAGATATTAAAGTAGGTAAACTTTCTAAAGGATAATGATGATTCACAAGTAATGTTTACTGTGTCTTTGATTGAGGCACAGAATGGAGATCTGTAGTTAAGCAAATTAATGTCGCCAGATCACACTGAAGCTGAGGTTGAAGGAGTTTGATTGTTATTATATTAAAAATGAGTTCTGATGAGGACATGAGGACATTCTGTCAGACCTGTGAAGAAGAAATGGAGAGTTGTTCATCAGATAGTGATGCCACACAAATATTGGAAGGAGATATTGCAAGTAGCAAATGAAATTCTAATGGCAAGACATGTAGAAATATGGAAAATTCACATATCAATAAAGGGCTATCTGTCCTGGCCAAGACTATTTCTTAAGGACTTAGTGCAGTTCTGTAAATCATGCCATACGTGTCAGGTAACGGGAAAACATCAAAATGTATTCAAACAGACTCATTTAATACCTATGCCAGTTTTTTGAGAACCATTCAGCGGAATATTATTAGTAGATTATGTAGAACCACAACTGAAACAACAGTAAGTCACCAGCAATATCCTTGCAGTTATAGATATGATAACTCATTTACAAAAGCCATTCCATCAAGGATAATTACAGCTAAAGCAGTGGAGGGAAAATTGACTATATTTTTCAATCAATAAGGACTCCAAACGGTGCAGTACCCATAACACCACTTGTACAATACACCTATCCCTGTATCCGATACTTGTGGCTTCAACACTGAAACTGCAGACAACCTTCATTCACCTGCTTTAATATACTCAGCTTTAAGAGCGTCTTCAAGGTTTTACCTCCAATATTTCTGGTCTGGGACTAGCATTAACTCTTCACCCTAAAGTAACCCAGTTTGCTATAATTCCTTTCCCTCTCAGGTTAACAGGTGTACACAGCCATCCCATTCCATCGATTTCACAGGACTGCTCCACTCAAAGTAAATGCTGAAAAAAATTCTCTCTAAAATATGAGTGTTTCCTTACGTTTTAAAAAAACATGTTTCAAACCAGAAAGCCCCATTATTCAACTTTCTGGTTCACAAGACAATCTAAAATAAACACAAGTCCATTGCAGGTACTTAAAACCTATTCAGTCTAAAGCCAGGCCTCAGAAACCTCTTTAAAAAGAAATGATCATGGCTATAGAAATACCTAAAAGGTAATTATAAGCTTCGCTGCCACAGAAAACCCGGGGTTACTAATTCAAAAAAAGAGACTCCCAAACTTATAATAAAATATATATGTATATTCCACTGTTTTCAATACACAGGACATAATAGGTAATTTGAATATAAAACAGTTAAAGTTCACCACCTATCATCTCCAAACCCAAGGAGCTTTGGAGAGGTACCATCAGATTCTTGAAACAATGATCAAGGCATATTTTCATCAATGTCAACAGGATTAGGACAAACGGTGAGCTATATTACTATTTGCCACCAGAGATTACACAAATTAAACCACTGGATTTAGTCCATTCGCATTGATCGATGGACATGAGTTAATAGGTCCTTTAAAATTAAGGAAAAGGTTTCAAGGTATAAAACAAATTATCAATGTTGGATTATGTGTCCATTTTTCTAGCAAGGGACACAAGAGTGTGCAAAGTAGCATTTTAAAAATTCACAGGAAGGGTGAAAGAACAGGCATAAAAACTTGGTAAAACCAGCACACTTCAAACAGGAGGATGAAGTGGTAATGTTCCTACTCTTACAAGGTGAACCTCAAATTCAGAGATATATACAAGGTAGTTTGGTGGATAAATAAAGCAACGTATCCGGAAGACACTTATGACTGCGGGAAGAAGAATCCACTAGACCATGTAAACATGTCAAAGCAATATCATCGTACAGAGGAGGATAAGAAAGAGCAAGAATGTCAGGTGACAACAGAAATGAAGGATGTCAGCGACAGCAAGACAGCAAGATGGATAGTTAGTTCACAAAGCAAGCCTCCTACAATCTAACTATCCAATGCTTAAATACTGGGACAGTTAAAGACTGTATTTTTGCACTTGGAATTCAGAAGCTCTATTAAGGTTACTTAGGAAATGTAAGGGAATCTGTACAGATATATCTAGATGTAACGGGTTGGTCAGAAATGATATAGATGTATGGAAATCAGTACTGAAAAAACAAGGTCAGGTGGAAACAATACTAGGTGGGTTAACTAGTTGCTTCATTGGTTACGCAGAAATAAATGGAATAATGGAAGCAGATTCATACCCAAGTACTCAGTTAGAAAATTGTGTTGATAAGGTTGGGAGCACCACATTCCATTTTAAGGTTGATCTATTGAAGGTTACTTTCAAGTACCATTAACCTCAAAAGCTAAAGAGATGTAAGATGTTGCAATGTACTGTAACACCTAGGAAAGTAAAGCAATTACAAGGTTTATCACTCTTAGCTGACCTAGTAAAAGTCTTCCAAACAGTACATTCACAATAATGTGCATTACATGCCAAGAACATGTACGGCAAGGATATGTATTGCCAAGCCCAGTGAAAGTAAAGGCTCTGATCAAGTTTCTCATTCCGAAAACAAAATAAGAAAATCCAACAGATTTATGGGAATGTGTAGGTGTATTAGAAATTCATGCCTATCTTCAGACCAATAACTGTGTCCTTAATGGATTTCATCATAGAATCCAGATCATAGAATCCCTACAGTGTGGAAACAGGCCCCTTGCCCCAACAAGTCCATACCAACACTCAGAGCATCCCACCCAGACCCATCCCTGAACACTACGGGCAATTTGGCATGGCTGATCTGCTAATCTGCACATCTTTGGATTGTGGGAGGAAACTGGAGCACCCAGAGGAAACCCACGCAGACACAAGGAGAATGTGCAAACTCCACACAGACAGTTGCCCAAGGGTGGAATTGAACCCAGGTCCCTGGCGCTGTGAGGCTGCAGTGCTAACTACTGAGCCAATATCTGGTATCTTCAGTATTTAGTCATTCCTTCATCAAACATCCCACTGTGTGACCCACTATTATCAAGCAGACTGCAGCCACTTAAAAGTTGTTTTTATTTCAATTCATTTCTGGGGAACATGGTTGATACAAGCAGTGCTAACCGCTGAGCCACTGTGCTGCCCCAAAGCATCTGCTCCAAAAACAGACAAAGATAATATAATCAGCCAAGTGAAAAGTAATCTTTGAGAAGCTGAAAGCAATCCAAACCAATGAAACAGTTTTGGCCATCCAAAAGTTTAAAAAACCTTTCAAAATGGCAATTGATGCTCGTAGCCTCTGGGCAGGTGGAATCTTATTGCGACATGATGAAATTGGATAGAACAGCTGATAGGTGTTTTTCTAAGAAACTAAACCAATATCAAAAAAAAATTTCACAGTGGAAAAAAAGACTGTAGATTATTGGCTCTTTAATATGTTGCAGTCTATGTCTGGCATGATTGCAAAGAAAGATTAATATACACTGACAACAATTCCTTAATTTTGTTGTAAAATGAAAGTTGAATTGTAAAATTGTTTCAATAGAGCTTATCAATTCAAGGATTTATTTGTAATCATCGTTCACGTTGCTGGAAAACAATGAAATAGTCAACACATTATCAAGAAAAAGATCTTGTTGGAATAGTTTAAAGAATTTGAGAAGAAAGATAACAAGAAGTCATTTAAATAAAGAATGAAAATGGGTAAATGAATTTAATTCTCCTGTGATGTGCTTAAATACACCATGTTTACCTGGAATTGAAATATTGTTAAAAATTGTAAAAACCACATACTTTTCTTTTTATAATGCATGCTAAAACATAAGTTGGACACGGCTATATTGCTAAAATACTGGGTGTTTTATAACTTGAAAAATTAAATGGTGTGTATATTTTTATCAACACAAGACTATTGCCTTTGAACACTGAGGTTGTTACACAGTTGAGACACAGAAGCACCTGAAAAGTTTGAGAAGATTTGTAGCTCAGGTTGTGGAGGAGATTGTAGACATGCTCACCAAGCCGGTGGGTTTGGTTGTAAATGTTTTGTCACTCTACAAGGTAACATCGTCAGTGCGCCTCCAGTGAAGCATCGGTCTTCTGTCCCACTTGTTATTTATCTGCCTCGGTTTGGTGGGGTGGTTGGTATTACTTTCAGTTCTGTTTCTCAGTGATTTGTACACAGGGTCTAATTCAACGTGCATATTGATGGAGTTCCGGTTGGAACACCCAGCCTCCAGAACTTCCCTGACATGTCTCTATTGGGCTTGTTCGATTATGGATATGTTCTCCCAGTCGAATCTGTGTCCTTCTTTGTCCATGGGTAGTGAGACAAGTGAGAATTGGTCATGTCTCTTGGTGGCTAGTTGGTGTTCATGTATCCGTATTGTCAATTTTCTTCCGGTTTTGCCTATGTAGTGTTTCTCGCAGTCCTCGCATGGTTTTTTTTTATTAAATCAGTTTTGCTGGTTTTGAGTATGGGATCCTTTACATTCGTCAGTAGCTGTTATAAGGTGGTTGTCGGTTTGTGGGCTATTCTAATGCCTAGTGGTGTGAGTAGTCTTGTGGCCATCTCTGAAAAGTCCTTGATGTGTGGTAGGGTGATTAGTGAGTCTGGTCATTTTGTGTCTTCCTGTTGTGGTCTGTCTTGGAGGTAACAGCAGGCTGTGCTTTTCGGGTGTTCATTCCTTTTGAAGGCTCCGTATAGGCACTCCTGTTCTGTTCTGTGTAGTTCCAGGTTGCTGCAATGTGTTGCGGCTCATTTAAATAGCGTCCTGATGCAGCTCTGCTTGTGGGCATTGAGGAGGTTGCTAGTGTAATTGAGTATCTGGTTCATATGTGTGGTCTTTCTATATACGCTAGTCTGGAGTTCCCTGTTGTTTTTGCATTCTACCATTATTCCCTGAAAGGATAGTTAGTTATTGTTCTCTTCTTCTTTCATGAATTTTATTCCAGTAAGGATGTTGTTTATTCCTCAATTATCCTTGCTGTATATGTCCTTACCATGCTCAAAAATTTCGTGAAAATGTTTAAATGGTCCCAGTTATGACAATTTGGGAGCAAGAAGCCCTACTTTCCATATTGAATTTGGCAAAGGTGCTGTGCCACAAAGCATTACACTATTAATTCATATTTTGGAACCTCAGCTAATTATATGTGAGTTCTATATCCCAATTTAGGCTAAAGTTGATCTTCCAATACTATTCCATTTCTTTTGAACAGTCTCCTTACCTTTTGCCCATATAAGCCATTAGAACCCTTTCTGACCTTACAGGAAAACACATAAGATCGAACTTCAGCGTACATCCAGATATATATTATATATGCATATTATATGATGGATGGCAATTGCAAGTGGCTGATTTTTTTCTCCCTAGCCCTATCCCCTCCCACTCCAGTTAGAAGCTTCAAAGTCAAAATCACAGCAGACTAACCCAACTCCAACTAAGACCAAGTGACTCAGATCAGACCAAGTACTGGAACTAGGATGATTACTTCTTAATATGAAACAATATTTTAATTTTACAGAATTCATTTGATAATTAGAAAGCACGGAGTTGGTGTTCCAGGTTAGACTCCAACCACAGTGAGGCAGAAGTACAATAATCCTTAGTGTTTAATCATGCATTTGTAAATAACTGTCCTGTGTGAACATACAAACAGAAGTAGGCCATTTAGCCTATCAAACCTATTCCAACATTTAAAAAGATCATGGCTGATATGCGGCCTAACTCCATACCCCTGTCTTTGGTCCATTTTCCTTAAAACCTTTGCTTAACAAAACATTATCTATCTCCAAATTAAAACTAACAACTGATCTAACATCAATTGCCATTTGTGGAAGAGAGTTCCAAATATCACCACCTTCTGTGTGTCGAAGTTCTTCCCAACATCTCTCCTGAATGGTCCAGCTCTGGTTCTTAGACCATGTCACCTAGTTCTAGAATTTCCAACCAATGGAAATAGTTTCTTTATCTTTCTTATCTTCTCCTGTTAATATCTTGAAGACATCAATCAGATTATCCCTTAATCTTCTACATTCTAGAGAAATCATGCCTGATTTGTATCATTTCACCTCATTATCTAACTCCTGAAGTCCATGTATCATTCTGATAAGCCTATATTCTACTCCAAGGCCAATATATCCTTCCTAAGGTATGACACCCAGATCCACTTACAGGACTCCAGGTGGGGTCAAACTTGGGTTTTGTATAACTGCAGCATAACTTCTGCATCCTTGTACCACAGTTCTTTAGACATAGAGGCCAGCACTGCACTAATTTTCTTGATTATATTTTGTACCTGCTCACAGCATTTTAACAATCTATGTAGCTAAAACCCCGAGTCTCTTTGGACATCTACTGTATTTAAGTTGGCACCATCTAGAAAGTAGCCTGGTCTATCCAGTTTTGGTCCAAAATATTTAACTCACACTTGCTTACATTGAAATCCATCTATCACAGTTTTGCCCATTTACCTGGTCGATCAAAATATTTTTGTAATTTTACGCTATCATCTGAACTGTCTACAATGCCACCTTACGTTGTGCATTATTCAATTTAGTAATAAATAAGGCAAATGATTGAGGTCCTAACACAGATTCTTGTGGGACACAACTGGTCATATCCTGTCAATTTTAGTACTTACCCATTATCACTACAATCTGTCATGTACCAGTCAACCAATTTACCAGCTATGTCAGTAATCTGACCTCAGTTCTGTGGGCTTCTATTTTAGTTAACAGCTCTTATGCAGACTTTATCAAATGCCTTCTGGGAGTCCCAAAAAAATTCAATAAGGTTTGTCAGGCAAGCCTATTTTCATAAATCCATGCTGGCTACTCTTGATTAACTGAAAATTTTCAAGGTGCTCACTTACCCCGTCCTTGATTATGGACCTCCAACAATCTACCCACCACAGATGTTAATCTAACTGGTGTGCACTTCCCTGGTTTTCCTCTTTCACCTGTCTTAAGCAGAGTGACATGCAACTTTCAATCCAGAGGGGTGACTCCTGCATCTAGAGAACTCTGAGAGATTATAGTTAGAACTTCTACAATGTGCTTCTCTACTTCTGTTAACACCCTGGGATGGAAACAGTCTGTGGTGATTTGTCACTCTTTAATTTTTTTAATTTCCTCATTACTGATGTTTTACATGCATTAATTTAATTCAGTCCCTGTACCTGATGCACTATTAACTTGCTTGTACCTTCAGCAAACTATCCTCCTTTTCTACTGTAAATAGAGAAGCAAAATAATTATTCAACCTGTCCGCCATTTCCCCATTATCATTGATAATATCCCGACTTTTGGTCTTTAGTGGGCCAACATTGCTCCTGGCCACCTGCCTTCCCTTATGTAACTCTAAGATTTAATCTTATTGATTTTGATGTCCCTTGCACATTATCTTTTGCAGTCCTTTTTAGGAGCTCTTATAAGCTGTCTTGTGGCCCTCTGCTGCTCTTTCACATTCAGCTCGATCTGTGCTGTTATTCGCATTTTTCTAAGCCCTTCCTTTTAGTTTTATGCTGTCTCTTATCTCTTTAGTTGTCCATGGTTGTTTCTTCTTGTGAAGTGAAGCTTTTCCTTCTCAGGGGTATTAACTGGTTATATATTTTGTCAAACGTTTCTTTAAATGTTCTTCACTGTTCTTCGGATGCTTTATCAATAGCAGATTTTCTCACTTTACTGTGTACAGTCTCCATTGCTGCCCCCTTGTTGCATCCAGGAAATATTGCTGTACGAAACTATCCCAGACACACTCCAAAAATTCACAATCTTTCTGACAGGTGGTTGTCTCAATCTATGCATCTCCTAATCTATGTTAAAGCTAAAATCTCCCATTTATACTACTCTGGCTTTGCTTTATACGTGCTTAATTTCTGCGTTTATACAATCTAGCTACTAACAGGGGGTCTATACATTAGAACAACTACATTATAGATCCTTCACTGTTGCTCAGTTCAACCCACGCATTCTCCACTGAATTATTTCCCCTCATTATATCCTTTCTCATCACTGAAGTAATTTTGTTTCTCATCAATAAGGCCACTCCACCTCCTCTGCCATTTCCCCAAGCCACCCTACATATGCCTTACAGTTTAGTATATTAGTTTCCAGTCCTGACCATCCTGCAGCCATGTCTCAGTAATGGCTATTATATCATAATATCCAATTTGAATGTATGCCTGCAGCTCACCTAATTTATTCCTTAGACTCCATGCATTTCTATACAGAACTCTTATTTGGGCCACAAACTAACTCATCCCTCAGTACTGATCCCTTATTCACCTATTTATTATTCCTCCGTTCTGGTTTATTCAATACACTTCTTATAGTTCTGCCATTACCTGCTGTAATGAAGTAGGATTCCTGACTATTCAATTACTTTGCTAAATTGATTTTCAAACTGATTTACTGCCCCTGAGGCCTGGCCCCTGATATATTAATTTAAAGTCCTTGAGTCCATCCTATTTAACCTTTCTGCTAGGCCACTGGTCCCAGATCGATTCAGGTGGATCCCATCCAAACAGTAAGTTCCTTCCTGTCGCAATACTGATGCCAGAGACCCATAAAATGGAATCCTTCTTTCTTGGACCATGCCCTCAGGCACACTTTGGCTTCTCTAATTTTCTTACCTCTATGCCAATTTGCATATGTTCCAGATACGAATACAGGGATTATAACACTTGCAGTCCTAATTTTAATATTGTTCCCAATTCATGATATTCCCCAAATAAGACCTCTTGCCTTTGTTGTTGGTTCTAACATGGCCCACAACAACTGGATTCTCCCCCTTACAAAAGATGCCACCAGTACTCTTAATTATAGAATCCGATCACTGCCACTTTTCTTTCTGCTCCCCCAGCACAAATAGCCTCCTGTACCATGGGGCAGGGGTCAGTTTGCCCATCCTCCCTAGATGACTTTTCTTTGTAGGAAGCAAGTACCTCTTACCTGTTGGACATGGTCAATGGTTGAGGCTCCTTTAATGCTAAATTCAAGATCCCTCGACCTGCTCACTTGTAGTCAAACCATCCTGTCCCTGCCCAAGTTTGATGTACTCAGTCTATAGGGTGTAATTGTCTCCTGAAACACAGCATCCAGGTAATGCTTCTCCTCTCTGGTGTGTTACAGAGTTAGAAGCTCAAACTCCAGCTCATCAACTCTGAGTCAGAGTTCCTCAAGCAACCACACTTGCTGCAGATGTGGTCACTGTGAACCACAATGGCATCCACCAGCTCCCATATCATACAGGTACAACACATCACCTGGCTTTGCATCTCTCATTTTTATTTAAATTGCCTACTAGTCTTCAATTTTTAGTTTGTAAAGTATTGCTCCTGTTAGTTCAGAGGAGGATCACAACAATGATAAGTGTTTCATAAGTCTTTAGCTACCTAAATATTGAATGTACAGTGTAGAGAAGCGTAGATTCAATGATGGCTTGATGAGGTCTTTAAAATAATAAAGGATCTAAATTATGCACACACTGATAGATTATTTCAATTGGACAGTTAGGGAAAGACCAATCAGGAAAAAAATTGGTTACATGTTAGGCAACTCTTTTTTACCCGCAAAGAACATTCATCTGTGGAACAAAGTCCCCATTTGTAAGGTGGTTCCAGATTCATTCACAGTGTGCCTTCATGAGAGCAACGGAAAGGTTTCTTGATGAGATTGATATGGCATTACAATCTTGGACAATTTGGTTCTTTGGAATAGTTTCAATAACTTAGAAGGAACTGAAAGAATTTTTCCAGGTTTTTACCACTCAAGTTGGCCTAGTCTGATGTAATTGACCTAGTAGATGTCTGATCTAATTTTTAAACTCTTAGGAGACTAAATTCAGCCATGAGATGTAGAGCCTTTGGCAGGATGCATAATTTATCCTGAATGATTTCTTTTAACTGTACATGTAAGACAGCTGTGGAATACAGCCTCTCCATCAGGGATAACAAAGTGTGGAGCTGGATGAACACAGCAGGCCAAGCAGCATCTCAGGAGCACAAAAGACTACTGTGAACAATTTTAGGCTCCATACCTCAGAAAGGATGTACTGGCCCTGAAGTGGGTTCAGAGGAGGTTCATGAGAATGATGCCAAGAATGAAAGGCTTAACGTATGAGGAAAGTGAGGACTCTAGGCCTATCGAGTTTAGAAGGATGAGAGGGATCAAATTGAAACTTACAGACTACTGAATGGCCTGGACAGAGTGGATATGGGAAAGATATTTCCATTGGTCAAGAGACTAGGGTTGAGAGCACAGCCTTAGAGTAAAGAGAAGACCCCTTAGAACGGGGATAAGGAGAAACTTCTTCAGCCAGAGAGTGGTGAATCTATGGAATTCATTGCCACAGAAGGGCGTGGAGGCCAGGTCATTGAATACATTTAAGGCTGAAATAGTTGGGTTCTTGATTGTCAAGGGGATCATGGGTTAAGGGGGAAAAGCAAGAAAATGGGGTTGAGAAACTTATCAGCCATGATTGAATGGCAGAGCTGACTCAATGGACCGCATGGCCTAATTTCTGCTCCAATGGCTTATGGTTTTAGGTTTGCCTATTAGTCAAGAGTGAGCTGCAGGATAAAGTACACATGTCCAACCTAGGAAGCGTACATTAAAAATAATATTTTCTCCTTATAACTTCCTCATGTTACTGACTATCAACAAATTACACCAAGGTAGACTATATTACAGGTTATGAAATTACAAATTGGGTCTGTGAAGGATTAAGATGTAGAAAAGAGGAGCAAACCGTGGAGATTCTCTAAATTGCCTACTGTTTCCCCCATCTGTTTCTTATTCCTCTTGCTGTTGTGACTCTTCCACCAGTTGTTGACAAGATGTCAGTTTTCAGTCTCAGGAAGGATAAAAGCACAAGGGTAGGGGTGGATGAGGGAAGGGACAAAAGCAAGAGGCCCATACTTGTAAATCAGGATAGATTACAGAATAAAGGAGAAAGAAGGTGGGTGTGGTAGGAATAAAAATGTCATCTCAAACTAATCCAAGCCGAATGTAGATTTCAAGCCCTTTGTTGACACAGCCTGGGATGCAACTATCTCAATGACTGCCAACATCATTTCTTCCACGGGCCTGAGAAGGACAAGAAACTGTGTCTGCATCCTACTGGTTATGCGCTGTTTCTTCCAACTGTGAGCTTTTTTGTCCTGCAAGAGAAATGTGTGTAGCAATGAATGTGAATATGGTGCAAAATGTTTGGAAGATGTACTTGCCACTGTTGAATAGCTGGCAGTATGTGCATAGCATGAGATATGAGTATGTGACCTGCAATAGTGCTAAAGTAAGCGAAAGTGAGGTGAAGCTATGAATGAGAGATAACAAGAGCTGGATGAACACAGCAGGCCAAGCAGCATCAGAGGAGCAAGAAGGCTGACACTTTGGGCCTAGCTAGAACTTTCTTCTGACTTCTGCTATGAAGGAATTGTGCTTCATTGACGATAGATATTGTTGATAAGTTAATAAAGTGGGTATGGTGAATGGAGCAGTGAGAGTGGCTGGTCCTTCATTTGTAAGGAACTGCTCTCTGAAAATTAATTCACTGACCATTTATGTGAGGTTATCAAACATCTTGTAATAGTGCAGCCATGTTGTCAAGGCAACACTTCCAGCATTGGCGGTGATCTGCTCTCACTGCCTTCTCAGTCTGTTTGGGATATTCCTAGCCTTTAGAAGAGAGGTGCTCTGTCTTCTGGTGCCAAGATGTCTGGTGTTGCAACACATGAGCTCCACTCAGATGATCCAATCAAGCATGCTTTATGTGGTGCTAGACTCACATTCTGATGTGTACAACCTGTCAACAATACATTCAGCATTGACTGCATACCACTGTCATTAAAATAGCAGCAGCATAAACGTTTACACACTGTCTGGAATACTTCCCTTTTTATTCATAAAATGTGGGTGTCACTGGCTGGATCAGCATTTATTGGTCACTCCTTATTGCCCCTGAACTGAGTGTATTGCTAGGCCAATTCACAGACCACCATATTGCTTGGGTCCGGAGTCACATGTAGACCAAACCAGGCAAAGGATGGCAAATTTCCTTCCCTAATGGGCATTAGTAAATCAGATGGGTTTTTACAATAATTGACAATGGTTGTTATTATACATTTTTTAAACTGGTATCAAATTTCACCATGTGCCATGGTGGGATTGGAACTCCATGTCTCCAGACTATTAGGACGCTAGATTGCTAATCTATTGATACTAAACTACACTTTAGCCTCCCTTTGACAGGCACAAGTTATTGGCGTACTTACACACTCTAATTTCCAGACAGCAAAGTCTGGAAGCTTTTATCAAAGTTCTGGTGTACTTCATACAACTTACAACCTTATTGAAACATATGAACATGAAATAATAGGGATTTGCTATTTTTCTCATTGTCAGGCAGGGCTATAAACATTACATTGTTAATCTTTATAACCAACCTTTTGCTGAAATAGCTGCTGTATCCATATTTCCTCTTCATAGGTTGGGAATTTAAGTTGTTAAATATTAATATTTTAAGAAGCAAATTACTATTCCTCTATAGATAACACACAGTGTGGAGCTGGAGGAACACAGCAGGCCAGGCAGCATCAGAGGAACAGGAAAGCTGACGTTTTGGGTCGGAATCCTTCTTCAAAAGGGTCTTTTTCTGAAGAAGGGTCCCCACATGAAATGTCAGCTTTCCTGTTCCTCAGATGCTGCCTGGCCTGCTGTGTTCCTCCAGCTCCACACTTTGTTATCTCCAGCATGAGCAGTTCTTAGTGTCTCTTATTATTCGTCTAGCCCAATTGACAGACCAAAAGAGGACTTGCAGCAAACTCCACCATTGTAAATAAATGTAAGAACCCAACCATTTCTCATGTCTTTATGATTGCTATATAATGTTTCCCCCAATATAACAACAATATCGGGGAAAAGAAACTTAAACTATTCTATTTACACAGAAATGAGGCACAGGTTTTATTCATTCTGGTCAAAATAAACTGCGTACTCCATGGGGTTAGCTGGTCCCAGTCAGCCAATAATGAACTGAAAATGAACATACTGAAGAATAAGCTCCAATAGAATATTAAAAACATGCGGACATTCATGACAGACTTCTGATCCAAACTCAACAATTTCGATCTTTGAATAGCAAATGAACTCTATCTGCTCAATAATTTACATGTTCAGACAGCTGTGATTGGAGTCTAACTCATGGTATGTGTAATTCTTGAATTCTTAAACCCTAGGAAAGGAAAATGCTGCTGTGGACAGAGCGACAGAGTTAACATTTCAAGTCTGATTTGACTCATCAGACTCAATTCACCTCTGTTTCTGTTTACACATGCTGAGCTGTTGAGTTTCTCAGGCACTGTTTTCATTTCTATAAACCTTACCCTTGTCTCGTATCCTCCACTGTAGTCAGTTGTGTAAGATGACCATGTAGACTGTGCAGGTCCTCTTCAATAGAAGAGCAAAGAGCTGAAGAACTTCGGGTAAGCTGTGGAGATGATAAAGCAGTTGCTGCTTGTCCACTGTTGGAGGGAGAGCAATTGTACATCCCTAAATAAGCAACAAAAAAATTTATTTATCTGTTCATGAAATCAAAATAAGAAGTACTTCTACTCTATTTTATTCTTCAAAATGATAAAGTAGTTTAAACTTAATCCTCCCAGGTAATATATAAAATCCGATATAATCCAACCTATTGGTTTCCAGACTTTCTATACAAGTTTTTCAGACTTCCTCTGAACATTCAAAGGCCTAAGTTTATGTTATGATCTCCAAGGAAAATACACAGGGAGTACCTTTAGTTTTGATTTGTTTTGACAGAAATGATTAAGTTGGTAGCACTCGTCTCTCTGAGACACTCAAGTCCCACTTTAAAGCTGAGTACAAAAATCAAAACTGCTTATTGAGAGTGTACTGCACTATTAGAGATTCCTTCCTTCAGTTTACACCTCAAACGGGGGACTATCTGCTCAGATGAATTTTAAAAATCCTGTGATGCTACTTTTGAAGAAATGCAAGAGGTATCTCTGGTGTCCAGTCAATATTTAACCTTCGATCAACATCACAGAAATAGATTATCTGATCTTTATTAAATTGACGATTGTGCGAGTTGGCTGGTGCACAAATAGAGTGCGCTGTTCCTACATTATAATACAGATACACTTCAAAAGCTCATAAATGGCTGTGAAGTGTTTTCTAATGTCAACGGTCTTGAAAATTATGCATAAATGCAAGTCTTTTTTGTAAGAGTCATTCCATTCAGTTTAAATTGATGTAACATTTTTATGTAAATAATTTTTAACACCTGACAAATCAGTTGAAAAGAATGTACTGATACTGCAGTGATGATAAAACAAATAGAAGTTGAATAGGTAAGTACTTATAAGTGAGCTACTAGCATTTTAAAAACAGTATTACAAGAGAAAAGTAAAGCAACTTGCTTCAATGAGAATTTGTAGAAATTATTAAACTGCCAGCCTACACCAAAACCGACCTGCTGCTTCACCACAGAATTGGACATTGCATGTTTATATGACATTTTACCGCTGTAAACTAAATTTTTCTTACACTTACCTGCACCTTGGCAGAAAATTTGCTAGGAGACATGAATAAACAGCAAACCTTGTTTTAACAAGCACCTTATGAAGATGCAATCTTGATAAACTGGCAAAAATTATGTACCTGAAATAACGGAAGTTTACTGTATTATCACGACGATCTCAGTGATGTCTGAGTATTCAGTACAACAAAATGTGAGGCTGGATGAACACAGCAGGCCCAGCAGCATCTCAGGAGCACAAAAGCTGACGTTTCGGGCCTGGACCCTTCATCAGAGAGGGGGATGGGGAGAGGGAACTGGAATAAATAGGGAGAGAGGGGGAGGCGGACCGAAGATGGAGAGTAAAGAAGATAGGTGGAGAGGGTGTAGGTGGGGAGGTAGGGAGGGGATAGGTCAGTCCAGGGAAGACGGACAGGTCAAGGAGGTGGGATGAGGTTAGTAGGTAGATGGGGGTGTGGCTTGGGGTGGGAGGAAGGGATGGGTGAGAGGAAGAACCGGTTAGGGAGGCAGAGACCGGTTGGACTGGATTTGGGATGCAGTGGGTGGAGTGGAGGAGCTGGGCTGGTTGTGTGGTGCAGTGGGGGGTGGGGACGAACTGGGCTGGTTTAGGGATGCAGTTGGGAAGGGGAGATTTTGAAACTGGTGAAGTCCACATTGATACCATTAGGCTGCAGGGTTCCCAGGCGGAATATGAGTTGCTGTTCCTGCAACCTTCGGGTGGCATCATTGTGGCACTGCAGGAGGCCCATGATGGACATGTCATCTAAAGAATGGGAGGGGGAGTGGAAATGGTTTGCGACTGGGAGGTGCAGTAGTTTGTTGCGAACTGAGCGGAGGTGTTCTGCAAAGCGGTCTCCAAGCCTCCGCTTGGTTGCCCCAATGTAGAGGAAGCCACACCGGGTACAGTGGATGCAGTATACCACATTGGCAGATGTGCAGGTGAACCTCTGCTTAATGTGGAATGTCATCTTGGGGCCTGGGATAGGGGTGAGGGGGGAGGTGTGGGGGCAAGTGTAGCATTTCCTGCGGTTGCAGGGGAAGGTGCCGGGTGTGGTGGGGTTGGAGGGCAGTGTGGAGCGAACAAGGGAGTCACGGAGAGAGTGGTCTCTCCGGAAAGCAGACAGGGGTGGGGATGGAAAAATGTCTTGGGTGGTGGGGTCGGATTGTAGATGGCGGAAGTGTCGGAGGATGATGCGTTGTATCCGGAGGTTGGTGGGGTGGTGTGTGAGAACGAGGGGGATCCTCTTTGGGCGGTTGTGGCGGGGGCGGGGTGTGAGAGACGTGTTGCGGGAAATACGGGAGACACGGTCGAGGGCATCCTCGATCACTGTGGGGGGAAAGTTGCGATCCTTGAAGAATTTGGACATCTGGGATGTGCGGGAGTGGAATGTCTTGTTGTGGGAGCAGATGCGATGGAGGCGGAGGAATTGGGAATAGGGGATGGAATTTTTGCAGGAGGGTGGGTGGGAGGAGGTGTATTCTAGGTAGCTGTGGGAGTCGGTGGGCTTGAAATGGACATCAGTTACAAGCTGGTTGCCTGAGATGGAGACTGAGAGGTCCAGAAGGTGAGGGTTGTGCTGGAGATGGCCCAGGTGAACTGAAGGTTGGGGTGGAAGGTGTTGGTGAAGTGGATGAACTGTTCGAGCTCCTCTGGGGAGCAAGAGGCGGCGCTAATACAGTCATCAATGTACCGGAGGAAGAGGTGGGGTTTGGGGCCTGTGTAGGTGCGGAAGAGGGACTGTTCCATGTAACCTACAAAGAGGCAGGCATCGCTGGGGCCCATGCGGGTGCCCATGGCCACCCCCTTAGTCTGTAGGAAGTGGGAGGAGTCAAAAGAGAAGTTGTTGAGGGTGAGGACGAGTTCGGCTAGGCAGATGAGGGTGTCGGTGGAGGGGGACTGGTCGAGCCCACGGGACAGGAAGAAGCGGAGGGCCTTGAGGCCATCTGCATGCGGAATGCAGGTGTATAGGGACTGGACATCCATGGTGAAGATGAGGTGTTGGGGGCCAGGGAATTGGAAGTCCTGGAGGAGGTGGAGGGCGTGGGTTGTGTCACGGACGTAGGTGGGGAGTTCCTGGACAAAAGGGGGAGAAAATGGAGTCCAGATAGGTGGAGATGAGTTCGGTGGGGCAGGAGCAGGCTGAGACGATGGGTCGACCAGGGCAGGCAGGTTTGTGGATTTTGGGAAGGAGATAGAAACGGGCTGTGTGCGGTTGGGGAACAATGAGGTTGGAGGCTGTGGGTGGGAGGTCCCCTGAGGTGATGAGGTCATGAATGGTGTTGGAGATGATGGTTTGGAGCTCGGGTGTGGGGACATGATCGAGGGGGCGGTAGGAGGTGGTGTCGGAGAGTTGGCGTCTGGCCTTGGCGATGTAGAGGTCAGTGCGCCATACTACCACTGCGCCACGTTTGTCTGCGGGTTTGATGGTCCCACAGACAAGGGTGGCGCAGTGGTAGTATGGCGCACTGACCTCTACATCACCGAGGCCAGACGCCAACTCTCCGACGCCACCTCCTACCGCCCCCTCGATCATGACCCCACACCCGAGCACCAAACCATCATCTCCAACACCATTCATGACCTCATCACCTCAGGGGACCTCCCACCCACAGCCTCCAACCTCATTGTTCCCCAACCCCGCACAGCCCGTTTCTATCTCCTTCCCAAAATCCACAAACCTGCCTGCCCCGGTCGACCAATCGTCTCAGCCTGCTCCTGCCCCACCGAACTCATCTCCACCTATCTGGACTCCATTTTCTCCCCCTTGGTCCAGGAACTCCCTACCTACGTCCGTGACACCACCCACGCCCTCCACCTCCTCCAGGACTTCCAATTCCCTGGCCCCCAACACCTCATCTTCACCATGGACGTCCAGTCCCTATACACTTGCATTCCGCATGCAGATGGCCTCAAGGCCCTCCGCTTCTTCCCGTCCCGCAGGCCCGACCAGTCCCCCTCCACCGACACCCTCATCTGCCTAGCCGAACTCGTCCTCACCCTCAACAACTTCTCTTTTGACTCCTCCCACTTCCTACAGACTAAGGGGGTGGCCATGGGCACCCGCATGGGCCCCAGCTATGCCTGCCTCTTTGTAGGTTACGTGGAACAGTCCCTCTTCCGCACCTACACAGGCCCCAAACCCCACCTCTTCCTCCGGTACATTGATGACTGTATTAGCGCCGCCTCTTGCTCCCCAGAGGAGCTCGAACAGTTCATCCAATTCACCAACACCTTCCACCCCAACCTTCAGTTCACCTGGGCCATCTCCAGCACATCCCTCACCTTCTGGACCTCTCAGTCTCCATCTCAGGCAACCAGCTTGTAACTGATGTCCATTTCAAGCCCACCGACTCCCACAGCTACCTAGAATACACCTCCTCCCACCCACCCTCCTGCAAAAATTCCATCCCCTATTCCCAATTCCTCCGCCTCCACCGCATCTGCTCCCACAACAAGACATTCCACTCCCGCACATCCCAGATGTCCAAATTCTTCAAGGATCGCAACTTTCCCCCCACAGTGATCGAGAATGCCCTCGACCGTGTCTCCCGTATTTCCCGCAACACATCTCTCACACCCCGCCCCCGCCACAACCGCCCAAAGAGGATCCCCCTCATTCTCACACACCACCCCATCAACCTCCGGATACAACGCATCATCCTCCGACACTTCCGCCATCTACAATCCGACCCCACCATCCAAGACATTTTTCCATCCCCACCCCTGTCTGCTTTCCGGGGAGACCACTCTCTCCGTGACTCCCTTGTTCGCTTCACACTGCCCTCCAGCCCCACCACACCCGGCACCTTCCCCTGCAACCGCAGGAAATGCTACACTTGCCCCCACACCTCCCCCCTCACCCCTATCCCAGGCCCCAAGATGACATTCCACATTAAGCAGAGGTTCACCTGCACATCTGCCAATGTGGTATACTGCATCCACTGTACCCGGTGTGGCTTCCTCTACATTGGGGCAACCAAGCAGAGGCTTGGAGACCGCTTTGCAGAACACCTCCGCTCAGTTCGCAACAAACTACTGCACCTCCCAATCGCAAACTATTTCCACTCCCCCTCCCATTCTTTAGATGACATGTCCATCATGGGCCTCCTGCACTGCCACAATGATGCCACCCGAAGGTTGCAGGAACATCAACTCATATTCCGCCTGGGAACCCTGCAGCCTAATGGTATCAATGTGGACTTCACCAGCTTCAAACTCTCCCCTTCCCCTACTGCATCCCTAAACCAGCCCAGTTCGTCCCCTCCCCCCACTACACCACACTACCAGCCCAGCTCCTCCAATCCACCCACCGCATCCCAAAACCAGTCCAACTTGTCTCCGCCTCCCTAACCTGTTCTTCCTCTCACCCATCCCTTCCTCCCACCCCAAGCCGCACCCCCATCTACCTACTAACCTCAACCCACCTCCTTGACCTGTCCGTCTTCCCTGGACTGACCTATCCCCTCCCTACCTCCCCACCTATACTCTCTCCACCTATCTTCTTTTCTCTCCATCTTCGGTCCGCCTCCCCCTCTCTCCCTATTTATTCCAGAACCCTCACCCCATCCCCCTCTCTGATGAAGGGTCTAGGCCCGAAACGTCAGCTTTTGTGCTCCTGAGGTGCTGCTGGGCCTGCTGTGTTCATCCAGCCTCACATTTTATTATCCTGGATTCTCCAGCATCTGCAGTTCCCATTATCTCTGAGTATTCAGTTGCAGCTCTGAGTGAGGCTCTTTGCCAGTAAATTTTATTTATGGCAATGTTGTATTATTATTTAAGTGATTTATGCTGTAAATAAAGTATAACAAGTGTAAAGTATACCCCCTACATTATGATTTTATTACTTAGTGTGTGTTTTTACATTGACAATTTGGACCTCATGATCAACCAGTATATTGGATCGACCAGCACATTTGTGGTCTCATAGGTGCCAGTTAATAAAACGTTTGCTGTATTTGCTGTTAAATTTTGCACTCCTTTTAAAACCATGTGTGGCCAATCTAGACTGACAAGAAAGAGGGCTGTGCATTGTAATGTCATTTTAATGATTTTAATGAGAGCCACAACTTCTGTGCAACATCAAAGCCAAACCAGGTCAATTTAGAAGCTAATTCAGATCAGACTGGAAATCAATTCAGAGTCCAGAGCAACCTGAAAGCCAAGCCAGAATCTGAACCTGGAAAATATGCTACATTTTTGTAAACAATTTTTTTTATCTTGATCTACTGACTACATTCTTACAAATTTCTTACAAGATAAAAATTACAAACCAATATCCTATGTCACTATCTAACAATTCAACTAGCAGGGCCGCACATTGACTCAATGGTGCCTCACAGCACCAGGGACCCATGTTCAATTCCACCCTCAGTCTGTGTGGAGTTTGCACATTCTCCCTGTGTCTGCATGAGTTTCCTCTGGGTACTCAGGTTTCCTCCCACAGTCCAAAGATGTGTAGGCTAGATGGATTGGTCATGCTAAATTGCCCAGAATGTTCAGGGATGTGTCGATTAGGGGGATGGGACTTGGTGGGATGGTCTGGGGGTCGGGTGGACTTGTTGGGCAGAAGGGCCTGTTTCCACACTGTAGGGATTCTATGATAAAGTGAATTGACTCATCTTTCTCAGGAGCTCTAACACTGAAACTCTTTGTACACTGTGACTCCCTTCTTCATTCTATCAAAGACTTTAAAATCTGAAGCATGGTGTAACCTCGAGACACCTTCTAGATTTATCTCATTTTTCTTTTCAATCTTGCTGTTTTACATCTGCACTCAACAAGAGATTGCATTCTTCATGCACAAGACATCTCAAAGCCCATTGATACCAAGGGAAAGGGGAAAATAACATAATTAAAATGAGAAGGTGATAAAGACTGTTGTTGAAAGTAGATAGGATGGTGACAAAGTGAAAAAATAGTTTGTTCCAGAAAGGGGAAATACATGGTAAAGCAACACTTCATCCATGTTTCTCAATTTAGACATAAATAATAAACTGGGTTTTACAGCTGACCTATTCCCTACCTCCCCGACCAAAGGAATGGTTGTCAGTCCGCCCACTTGAAACCCAAAAGCACCCAGAGGTAGTATGTTTGGAGCAACTTAATCGGTTCACAGCAGGATATCCAACGCTCATTTGGGAGGTGGTTCCACCCTTGGCAGTTGTGGGCAATCAGATTGACCAGTAGCTCAATAGTCACAACAGTGCCAAGATTAAACAGGGAGCCTATAATAACCCCAGTTGGCCTATGAGCAAGCAGGCTGCTTGTGACCTTCCCTGCCCATCAAAAATGGAAAGCAAGTCAGAATTGGTGGGAACACCACCTACATTATTTTATGAGCCGTTCCACCTTCAAATTCATGTTTATATTATGCACTCTGCTGTAACATATCAGCCATATAAACTAGCAGGGTGGGTCACGTGCTAGGGAGGTTTGTATCCACCCGATTATGGTAGACATTGCAGTCTAGTTATCTATGATACTATATTAAAAAGGAAACTTTACTTTAAAATAGTTAAAACATACCTGGATATAGCTCATGGTTAACTGTCAAAGATCTTCCAGTTGTGTTGCTTGTTAAATTAGGGGGTGAAGCCAAAGTTTGAAGAGGCTGATTAGCCAGGCAATCATTCATCATTTCTGTTTCAAGTTCATTGCCCGAACGTATCTTCACCAAAAAAGGAAAGAACAAGATAAAAAATATTCTCTCAACAACTATTGCCCACTGCTGTATCATACAGAATCAGAGTCATAGAAATGTATAGCATGGAAACAGACCCTTTGGTCCAACTCATCCATGTTGAACAGATATCCTAAATTAATCTAGTCCCATTTGCCAACATGTGGCCTATATCCTTCTAAACTTTTCCTATTCATGTACCTATCCAGATGCCTTTTAAATGTTGTTATGGTACCAGTCTCCACAACTTCCTCTGGCAACTCATTCCATACATGGACCACACTCTGCATGATAGGGTTGCCCCTAAGGTCATTTTTAAATTTTTCTCCTCTCACCTTAAACCCGTGCCCTCTAGTTTTGGACTCCCCAGCCCAGGGAAAAGGCTTTAACTATTCACCCTATCTATGCCCCTTGTGATTTTGTAAACCTCTGCAAGGTCACCCCTCAGCCCGCAATGTTCCAGGGAAATTAGCCTCAGGTTATTTGCCCTCTCCCTACAGCACAAACCCTCTAACCATGCCACATTCTTGTGGTTTTTTTTCTGAACCTTTTCAAGTTTCACAACATCCTTCCAAAGCAGGGAGACCAGAATTGCATGCAGCATTTCAACAGTAGCCAAAACAATGTCCTGTACAGCCGCAACATGACCTCATAACTCCTATACTCTATGCACTGCCCAATAACGGCAAGCATACCAAACGTGTTCTTAACTATCCTATCTACCTGCGATTTCACTTTCTAGGAACTATGAACTTGGACTCCAAGGTCTCTTTGTTCAGCAGCACCCTCCAGGACCTTACTATTAAGTGTATAAATCCTGCCCTGATTTGCCTTTCCAAAATGCAGCACCTCACATTTATCTAAATTAAACTCCAGCTGCCACTTCTTGGCCTATTGGCCCATCTGATCAAGATCCTGTTGTGCTGTGAAGTAACCTTCTTCACTGTCCACTACATCTCAAATTTTGGTGTCATCTGCAAATTTACTAACCATGCCTCCTATGTTCACATCCAAATCATTTATATACATGATGAAAAGCAGTGGATCCAGCACCGATCTTTGAGACCACCACTGGTCACAGTTCTCCAGCTTGAAAAGAAACTCTCCACCACTACCCTCATTCTTCTACCTTTGAGACAGTTCTGTATCTAAATAAGTAGTTCTCCCTGTATCCTATGTGCTCTAACCTGGCTAACTAGTCTACCATGAGGAACCTTGGTGAATGCTTTACTGAAGTCCACACAGGTCACATCCACCACTCTGCCTTCATTAATCCTCTTCATTACTTCTTCAGAAGACTCAATCAAGTTAGTGAAATATGATTTCCCACACACAAAGCCATGTTGACTATCTCTAATCAATCCTTGTCTTTCCAAATACATGTAAATCCTATCCCCCACAGGATTCCCCTGCGACAACTTGCTCACCACTGATGTCAGGCTCATCAGTCTATAGTTCCCTGACTTTTCCTTACCATCTTTCTTAAATAGTGGCACCATGTTAGCTAACCTCCAATCTTCCAGCACCTCACCTGTGGCTATCAATGATACAAATATCTCAGCAAGGGGCCCAGCAATCACTTCCCCAGCTTCCACAAAGTTTTAGATTACACCTGAGCAGATCCTGGGGGTTTATCCACTTCTATGCATTTTAAGACGTCATCTGTAATATGGTCGTTTTTCAAGATGCCACTAGTTATTTCCCCACAGTCTTTCTCTTCCATACTTTTCTCCATATAGTCTAAATGCTAACAGGAATTGTCAAGACTGTATTACTTGATTGTGGGATCATTTTAACTCAATTAGAATTAGTTACTCACGGCTTTTCAAATGGCTCTGGGAGACCACAATCACAAAGTGAAACCAAACAGATTCCAGTATTGACATTTACTGATCGATCATAGAAAGTTGTATGTTGTCTCTCCACAGATCATCAACAGCACCATTATGTTTAATTTACCATACTAAGGAATGATTTTTTAGGATGCAATCTGGGCAGACACAGAGGCAGCAGGTGCAGAGGTTTGTGCTGTCAGCAGGCATGCACTTTCCAAGGCTCTCTGTTACGCCTGGGCCACTTTCTCCAAGGCAGGAATGGAAGAGACCACAGGTCTACTTGCACACACAAGTGGAAGGCACAACTAATTGGAAGTCTATTAAGATCAACTGTCAGAGGCCAGTTGGGTTTTTCTAGTCCGTCTCCGGGCCCCCAAAAGGCAACAGGGAACGGGGCAGGTGCCTAGCAGAAGACTTGGATAGCCAGCATCTCAGGAAGGCGGAGGCACCTTGCCGGGCTTCAGCTGCAGCAACAGGACATTCTTTGGAGGGATTTCATGCCACCACCACACACACACACACCTCCCTCCCACTCCCAAACACACACAGCTCCAAACCTCATGCAAACACATCAATTCCAAAATGGTGGCTGGCTGCACGATTAATATTTTATTTTGATTTCTAAAATGCTGCAGCAAGTTCACTTACTTTGAAAGGGACACTCAGTCCTCCAGATCTGAAAGTATACTAATGTAAATTGGATAGCTAACACAGCCTCTAGTTAATTTGCCAAATCAAGAAGATCCCAGGTGATAACTGTTGCTCTCACACTTCAGGCTTCTGTACCTGATGTAGCATTCTGAAGTCCACAGGTAAAATCTTGCTGTCACCTCAATATTTTACTGTATACGACTATGTATATTACTATGGCATGGATTCCAGGCCCCACTAGCAATCTACCAATAAGACAGTTACATGAGATAATAACTGTACAACAGCGTCCATCAGAGAGTTAAGGGCTTATAATGTACAGTAACATCAGTAAGCACACAACTCAGTCTATGGATGGAACTTACAAGATCCTGAACAACATGTATGAGAGTAAGAAATGTGACAGAATCGCGCAAGAAGTTTAATGACATCTATCTTAACTTTGGGAGCAAGCATCTGCATCTTTTAACTAGGCTCTGACAATCAAGGCAAGATTCTCGCTTGTGTATGGCAAGTTCCCTATTAAGTAGGAATATTGCTAGTTAATGACCTTATTAGTTGTGACTCTTGTCTCATTACTATGTAGTGTCCTATCCTATCACCTGCCAGAAGTGAATTTCTCAACATTGAGAGTTCTCAACATAGACGTCAGAGCTTCAGCTCACCATTTTCTCTAAAGGAACTCCGCATTGGACACCAGCACCAGCCTCGCAGAGCATAATTCATGAGCATTAGTTACACACATGCCATATCCACAGAATGTGGCATCCAACGTATGTCAGCCTCAAAAACTCTCAGGGCATCTCTTCAATCTGCATATATTACATACATCTGTACTTTGATGCTGCATCTCAGGGTAATGGCAAATGTCACTGCAATGCCGCACCAAGTTGCTGTCAGTGCTCACTCGCTTTGAGAACTCACATGTTCGTAGCACCTGTGCCTTGCCTTGCCATTTTCCACTTTGCTCCTCTGCCAGAGTAACCAAGCTCTCAGTACTGCTGTATTACTGTGCCATTTAATGCATACACAAAGCCAAGAAGCTTGTCATGGTTGAGAGCAGTCTTTAGTCAAGTCAAGGAAAATAGTCTTTGGATCTAGTCTAGGGATCCTGGCACAATAATCGAGAGCACCCTCTGACACCTGTACAATGACTTGCAGACAGTCAGTTAGCCACTCAGATCTATCAGGGTAAGGATCATCTCTGCAAAAAGAATGAGGATTCAAATGTCAGACAGTACAATACCCATTTTGATTGTTTCTGTCCTATAGTTGGCTGCTTTCTTCCAGGAATGAGAGAAGCAGTTAATGAGAGAGATAAAAATAGGTGGCACAGCTGTTTTCTGAAGAAGGGTCCCGACCTGACACGCCAACTCTCCTGCTCCACTAATGCTGCCTAGCCAGCTGTGTTCCTCCAGTTCCACACTGTGCTATTTCTGACCCCAGCATCAACAGTTTTTGCTATCTTTAGCACAGCTGCTACTGTTGCTGCCGGTGTACTGAGCGAGTGAGCAGGCAGAACAGAGAACAGCAGGCAATAGTGACAGTGTAGAGCATGAGGCTTGGTGTGAGCTAGGGGCAGGAGTACAGTTAGTAAGTGTGAAGTATCAGACAGAAGATGGTGACAGTGTGGAGAAGACCACTGCTGTGCATTCCTATAGGTAGTTAAGACAGCACTGACTCAGGGACAGCCTCAGACAATGTTGACATGGCCTGTTGCAATGACCTTCTCTGCTGCTGCTGGGGAAGAGGACACCCTGCTTCTGCATCATCCTTACTGTCTGAAAAGTAGGATGCCAAATTTCCCTCTTCTGCAATGTCCAGGGCAATGTCAGAAACCATACAGAGCAGCTCCGGATTGACTGTACTTGTCCAGACACACAGTGGCCTTTTAAAAACAGTGTTGGTGCCAAGGATATTGTCTGTATGCAGGGTATCTTGGCAGTGGTAAGTTGTTCCAAATACAGCAATTGATAGAAAGGGGCTAGAATATGGCGGGAGGAGTGGTATAGATAGTTTATGAGTTGAGTTTGGTAAGACACAGTGAAAGATCTCATTCGGCCTCTTGGCAAGAATCTATCCATGAAACTCAGTGAAACTGACAGCCAAAAAATGTTAAGATTTAGCCCCCGTGTGTAAGTCTGTGATGTTATGGCTATATAAATAGTGCTGTAAACAACCTTCAAATATCTAACTCAAATGTAATGTGGGCTAACATGTATAAAATCACAAAGGGTATCGATTACCTCTTTACATGGCGAAAATCACAAAGTCTAATGCGTGACAAACAACCTGATAAATCTTTTCCATGAACTGATGGAGAATATTTCTGAATGGAACTGTTTAGAGCTTTAGCAGACAGTTTGTAAATTGAAAGTTTTTACGAAGAATTCAGACAGGGAGTTCAGTCGACTCCACATGAATTTCAGTTCTTTAAGAGCAAGTGTATGAAAAAAATTGCCTTCCCCACTCATGTTGTGGCAAGTACCATGCTATGTGCTGCAAGCATTAATTTGTAAAATGCACCATAAGCATATAAAAATGTGTTTGCAATATTACTGCATATCCGTGCAAAGAAAAGGACATTTCTGTTTACTAGCATTACAGGCCAGCTTTGATATGTGTTTGAGAGCATAAGCCAAGTCCTAAGCTGTTAGTCAACTAGGGAATTTGACTAAATATGGAAATAGTTTTCCAGCATCTCTGCGTAGCATTCTTACAAATTTCTGATATTCAATTTCAGTGCTTGAATGCAGCTTTAAGTGAAGCTAAAATATACTGCTGCTAGCCAAGAGAGTATGGACCTCTTGTGAGTTAAGATGGGGTGTAGGGGCTACTGCTAAAAGGTCAGCACATGTTCTCCCTGACCTACACTGTTCCTGCCAAGTGGTTAAATTCAATGACCTACATATTTCAGAACCACATTGGTTTGTATTGTTGCATGTCTGCGTTCAGATAGGCTACCCGATTCAGAAAGCAAAAGGGCGATGCTGGGTTGAGAGGACTCACCCAGCACACTCTTGGTGCATTCTGTCCTGGATTGTTTATGGTACATAAAAGTATTTCTTCATGTCACTTTTGCTTTTTTACTAATTACTTTAAACTGTGCCATCTTGTTCTCAATTCTTTCAGGAGTGGGAACATTTTCTCTGTTAACTCTGTCCAGTCCTCTCATAATTTTGAAAACTTCAATTGGGCCTCTTCTTATTCCAAGGAGAATGGTTCCAGATTCTCCAATCTTTCTTTATAGCTAAAATCCTTCATCCTCTGAACCAATCTCCAAATCTTTTTTTACATTTATTCCGATGCCTTCACACTCTTCCTAAAGCTTATCACTCAGAAATGGATTCCATGTTTAAGCTAAGGCCAAACTAATATCTTTTGTAAGTTCAACATAGACCTTATGCACTGGTACTCTACACAGATATTCATAAAGCCGAGAATATTTCATGAACTGCTTCCTCAAACTGATCTGCTACCTTTAATCATGTATGCACATTTACATCCAGATTCCCCTGCTCCTGCACCCCTTTAGAGTGGTAACCTTTATATAATGTTGTCTTTCCATGTTCTTCCTACCAAAAATGTACTACCTCACACTTCTTTGCATTGAACCTCATCTGCTGGTTATCCACTCACTTAGCAACTTGTACATTTCTTTTTGAAGCTCCTCACTATTCCCTCAAAGATTACTATAATTCCAAGTTTTGTGTCATCTGCAAATTTTGAAATTGTGCCCTTCTGCCCTAAGGTCCAATTCATTAACACATATCAGAAAAAGCAAAGGTTCCAACAGTGACTCCAGGGAACTCACTACAAACCTTCCTCCAGTCCACCTGGCCAGATTATGACACATATTCTCCATTGGCTTGATTGGAACTGTACCCAACACCATCCAGGAAACAACAGCTGTTTGATCAGCACCTCATCCACCACCTTAAATATTCACTCTCGCCACAGGCTTACATTCCCTGAGCTCTGGGATGGACTGTGATTTTAAGATTTGCAGTCACTTATGGGCCTTGGATCCTCAAACCACTGATTTAGAGAAATGAGCTAACAATTAAGCCAAGTCCTGTACAAGTAGGACCATTATTTCCATGCAAAGGATGTAGAATATATAGTGATAGTGTTTTGGGGATCAGATGTTCAAGTCAAAGGGAAGCTGATGGAATTTAGGCTTCTTTACATTGAAGTTGAGTTCACCTTGTGGGAGATCTTGAATTGAGTCCAAACTATATACAATATCAGACTTGCAGATGCCAAAGGTTACGATTGGGAACATTACAACCTAAGCCATGCTTGGGTTCAGGTTACATTTGAAATTTTCAGGAGTCTTTGAGAACCAAATTAACATTCTGCTGCAGCACTGATGACACAGAAAAAAGTCAAATCCTTTTATGCCGTAATCTTTTTTGTCCATCCCTATTGCTATTGAGAAGTTCGAGAACAGCTATCTTCAAGTCCATCTAGAGTAGGTACGCTGACAGAGATAGTAGGAACTGCAGATGCTGGAGAATCTGAGATAACAAGGTGTAGAGCCGGATGAACACAGCAGGCCAAGCAGCATCAGAGGATCAGGAAAGCTTCTTCGGAATGTCAGCTTTCCTGCACCTCTGATGCTGCTTGGCCTGCTGTGTTCATCCAGATCTACACCTTGTTATCTAGGTATGCTGACAGTCTGTGTGGAAGGAAGTTCCTGGATCTTAACCCAGTGAGAGTGAAGGTCCAAGTCAGAATTGTGTGCAGCTTGGAAGGGAACTTGCAGATGGTGGTTTTCCCATGCATCTACTGTCCTCGTGCCAATAGATGGTGGATGCCATGAGTTTGGAAGATGCTTTTGAAGGAGCCCTGGCGAGTTGATGCAATGCATCTTGATCTGATATGCATTACCAAAACAAGGTAATTAATCAGATCAATAGTTTCTTTAAGTTTGTATCTCTCTGTTGAAGTGGTTGTTAGAGATCTTGTGGCACAGAAGTACTCTGTAACAAAAGAAACAGAAATTGCTGGTAAAACAGAAATGTTTATAAGGGTCACCAAACCCAAAATGTTAATTCTGCTTTCTCTCCACAGATGCTGCATGACTTGTTCAGTTTTTCCAACAATTTCTGTTTTTGTTTCTGATTTCCAACATAGGTACTTATTTTTTGTTTACTGAAGTACTCTGACTAATTCATCCGACATAAATATATGTTAACTGGAAATTGAAATCAAAACTGTTGTGGGATGTCAGGACAGAATAAGAACCAATATTATCTAAATAATAATGACTACTCTGTAAAACTAACTTGTCATATGAAGCACTATGTGACATTTTCACATGAAAAATCATTATTTAAGTGTAAGTATCATCATAAAAGTAAAGGTGAAGATCTGACCAATGTGTTATACTAACAATGGAGAGAATTGGAGTGGGGTTTTGTGCTGGCTGAGGAGGGGGTGGGGTCACAGGAGAAGCAGTACTAAGTCTGATGTCCTGAATTTCAGCATTTCTGATCCATAGTATCCCTCACCTTTAATTAATGGTGTGCCCACATAATGACAGCAAAAATCGGAATCCCACCAGCTTTTCAGCTGGAAGTTCAAGCAGGCTTTCTGAGCTCTTGTATATTTAGCAAATGTACAGAAACATTAATTTAAGCCCCTATTTCCTTTTAGGACTCATGGGTTTGAATTTGAGACTTCACAAATGAGCATAATGGGCCGGTAGCACCCAGAGTCTGATGAAAGGGAAGGATTTACCACTCATTCTCATTGGTAATTCCATAGGAGCATAAATCCTCCCCCATATCTACTGCTGAGTAGAACTGCCCTCTGAGTCTGGTGGTATGTCCTTTAAAACAGCAAATTGTGGTACTACAGGAGCCATACAACTACAAATATTACTTTAGGTAGGTGCTGAGTGTTGATATCCTCGTCTCAAAATTGGCATGTTCCTTGAGACACCTCTGTGGAATCCTTTTGAATGCACATGAAACATCGGCCTCAAAAATGAAACAGTCTATTTTCCACTGAATTATACCATGGGAACAAGAATTCCTGAGTGAACACAAATGTAACTTACCTTACTTAACTCTGCCACTTCTTTGTTCCTTGGCCCTTGGCTTCAACTTGATTTTGTTTGCTTTTGTGCACAAACACACTCTTTTCTCCCTTGTTTATTAGACACCTGTTTTTAAAATTCTTGGGATGTCTTAAGTAACCATTTATTCAATAAGATTCCCGATTTCTCTTTTTTTCATCTATTTTTCTTTGTCTTTATAATTTATCCAGTGCTTTTGTTAAATAAGGTCCTTGGCTTTTAAAAAATCTTCTGTTTGTCCTAAATTTTATACTTATTTCTTGATTTCTTGGGCTTCATTATCCATTTTTCATTTGTGTTACAGCTTCACTAACATATCCTAAAATACTTCTCATTTCTCTTCTGTCCAGTATTTTTTCTTATGTTTTCTACTTTTCTTAAGAGGAAATGAAAATATTTCATATGATGTGAACTGTGTAATGCAGTGTGATTGTAATTTTTATTTGGTAAATGCGGTCTTTTGAAGTGTCTCTTTCATTGTGTACAAATCGATCAATACACTTTTTCATACTATTGCACCCAATTAATGAGCCAAATATTTTCCTTTCTTTATGTTCATACTTATGTAATCAGAGTTTGAGATATAAAGTAAGTGAAAAATGGGGCATATAATTGCAATATTAGACTATAATTACAGACATAAAACCATTTACAATCTAACAGGAATTCAGGTTTTAATTTTCTTAGTACAAATAGTTTTAAAGTTGTTTTTTGGCAAATTAACCAGATCAGCCAGGAAAGCTAAGGAAAAGAAAATCCAAGGAGGTTTTCAACACAATTGAGAGAAATTTTCTTCTTGTGCCCCCACAAATGAATGAAAGAAAGCAAAAGCCAACATAATTCTTATAGACTGTATAGTTTTAATCAAGGACTTTTGCTACTGCCAAAATTGCTGGGAGAGACTCCATTTCTATAGCAATGTCCAATGTGCTCTCCTTCTATACAATTTAGAGAATTTCCAGCAAATTGTGTCTTCACATGGGAAATCATTGGATAGCAACTGAAAGGCCAGTGTCAGTGAGGTACCATGTGGGCCTCTAGCCAATATGCCAAAGTGATATAGGAGGAGGAACCTTATTCAGCTTTATTCTTAACCATAAGGACTATGAAGGATAAAGGAGAGTTGGAAATCTGAAGGATTTCAGATCATCAACATTAAGTGCTTCAATTTGGTTTGTGTGATTTTCTGATTGAAAGAAATGGATGCACTGGATCAGATGGAAGTTGCAGATCACTTGTGGTTTCAGGGTAATAAATGAACTCGGACAACGCTATTTTTGTGCGGCAGCTGTTTTCTTTAAATTCTAAGTTTATTGATTCTTTTAGTGAAATGTGCTCTATCAACTTAAATTGTGGCTCATTTATTTGAATGCTTCAAAAGCACACAAATCTGCCTAACAAATGAAACACAATTCTCATTTATACTGTGATATGAATACCAGAATTCTTCCAGATTGTTCTCTTACACATCAAATCAAAATAGCACTAATAATACTGGAAGCCAAACTGGAAAGGATCATCATTTATTGTTGAACACTAAAAGAGCCACTATTTTGGTATGCATAGCCTCGTCCCAGCCCGCGGCAGACAGTCCTGCAGACGCATCCCAGGGTCTGCTTTTTTTCTGAACCTTTTGATAATCTGGAACTAGGCAGTAAAGGATATCGGGAGTGAAAACAGCAAGAGCTCTGTTTAGGGATGATCTCAAATCACCAACTTTTGGTAAACATCCAAACACACTAACAAATTGCACCACAGAGATGGCTAGATAATATTTCCATTGTCTTACTGAACCTTACAGCTCCTCTTTCATAAGACAGAGAGGGTCACCACACCTCAGGCAAGGTGAGAGGTTGAGAAGGACAGTTCTTCATGCTAACCTCCACCAGTGTGGAAATTGAATCCATACTGTTGTTGTCACTCTGTATTACAAACCTGCCATCCAGCCAACGAAGCTAACTGCTGAATTCCATCCAATGTTTCTGATGCGTGGCCTTTCATCAGAGCAGGCCCAATAAAACAACATTAGTCTGAATTGTTAGCTGTCTTTCTCTCCACAGGTGCTGCCTGATTTGCTGAGTATCTTCAGCAGTTTTATTTCAGATTTTGAGTACCTACAATGTTTTGTTTTGACACATTTATTTCTCATGGTTGATGTACTTCAGAGAAAGTTCTTTGGCAATGCATTTTTCTTTAACCCTGGATTAACCTAGTAATTTGTAGATTTAGTTCATGAGACAAAGGATACTCTCTAAGCATTGTGCAATAAGGTCCCAAAATGTAGAATCCTTTTGGCACAGGATTTTGCTGCCAGATTTGGTTGGGATCAGAGGTGGGCATTTAAGGAATGTTCAAATACACTTAATGGGCTGCTTCTGTGGCAATGTCCTGACAAACAGCCATCTTCCTGGAGTTTGGGTCAGGTGGGGTGGCACGGTGGCTCAGTGGTTAGCACTGCAGCCTCACAGCGCCAGGCACCCAGGTTCGATCCCAGCCTTGGGTAACTAGTCTGTGTGGAGTTTTCACATTTTCCCCGTGTCTGCGTGGGTTTCCTCCGGGTGCTCTGGTTTCGTCCCACAGTCCAAACATGTGCAGGCTAGGTAGATTGGCCATGCTAAATTGCCCGTAGTGTTCAAGGGTGTGTGGGTTTTGGGGGGATGGGTCTGGGTGGGATGCTCCAAGGAGCAGTGTGGACTTGTTGGGCCAAAGGGCCTGTTTCCACACTGTATGGAATCTAAACACCCACCTTCAAGTAACAGGTAATTTGTTAACTCGATCCAGAGGATAATTATCCAAAAGATAAATAATCAGGCACCCAGTAGAATTTTCCAGTTGGTCTACGGATGTTTCACAATATCAGGGCCGGGCAGATGCCTAGCACCAGTCTCCAGGAGGGAATGATAATACTCCTGGATCATATAAAGGACCTTCTGCCAAAGCCACAGCTGTTTTTCTTAGCTGGGTGAAGCAGTGATGATCAGAGGCCACTCTGTGGAAGCATTTCCTCTCCACAGTTTACAAATGCTGAGAGGCTATCTCAAGATGGAGATGTCCTTCCTCAATTTTGTTTGCAATAGCAGGCTGCAGTAGCCTCTTGTTATCTTTGAAAGCCTGCTTACCATCCACAGGTAGCTTATGCATTCAATCCAGCCACTAACTGATCAATTTTGAAAAGAAATTGCTATTAGTGACTATTTCCAACATGTACTGAGGTTGGTCCTGTATTTGATAATTGTGTATCATTCAACCGAATATAAATGGAGATATGGCAAAATTGAGCCCGGTCAGATTAGTAAAACCTGGGTCACCATATTCTCCACCCCCAACCCATCCCCCAATATTCATTGTCAATGTGTTTCTGACTGAGTTTCTATTAAATAGTGATATATTTAAAACAGTAGCTAACTGCCAGACCAGTGGATACTAAACTGTCACATCGTCAATTGATAGATCCAAAAGCATCATGGCTGGAATAAAGTGGAACTATGCTATAACCAATGTTTTATTTGTTTAAGACAAAGGCAACATCAATATTGAAAATACAGAAGACAAGATAAGACAATGAACAAATTGGTGAAATAAAGGATGCCTTCTAAACACATGTAATAAGGCTTCAGAGTTCAGAACTGATGCATAGCCCATGCTTCAAAAGCCCAGATTGTCAAAGAAACAGACGATTGAGCGAGATGAAGTAAAGTTTATGGAAGGGCTGTTTGAGTATGATTTATGAACGTGACTGGCTTAATCGGCAAATAGCATCTTATTCCATATTTTCTAATGTTGCAACTAGAACATGCTCTAATTTCTGATTTGGAATGATAAGACTCAGATTGGCAATCTTACTATTTTACTCATTTCCATATTGCATTGTTAAAAAATGAACATCAGCACCTCTTAGACAGTGTTATGTGCCTTCTCCCAGAGCACACAGTGAAGCGAACACCTCTATAATCCATTTCCCTGTTTGGGTCATATATTAATGTGAATGAACATTTCTGCATAACACCTTCTCTGATGAACAAAACAAGTTGATTTGAAAAGAATCAAGAGTCAAAATATCTTCCAGCAACAGCAGGCTGGATAATTATCATTTAGAAATTGGATTCTTAACAACATACTGTATTATTTCATACACCAGTCTGCTAGGAGCTACGTATGCCATCTAATGAAACACTGATCAAAGAGCCAAATAACCATATTTGACTGGACACATACCTGTAGTATTTGGAAGGACTGTTAACATACAGTTTCATTCAGTATATGAAAGGATGTATCTCATGCAAGTAATGGCTTGCAGTAACCTCCAACAATGTATAGAGAGTGTTTCAGTGATTTTGTGAGCTTTATAAAAGGGAAACACATGAACTGAGTTATTTAAGTTGATGAATCTGAATCTGGGTTTTTTTAAATAACAGAAAACACTTGCTAGGATTGGAGCAAAGTTGAGCTTGTTCGGCTCACTGTAGCAAATCATCTTGACATCTATCTTATAACTAGCAGAATGAATGCTCTTGGCAATAGTGCGTGAAGCATGTACTTCTTAAAACAACTGTAGAGGAAGATTAAAAACAGCAGGAGGAATGAACCCAATAAAGAAGAATTATTGTAATCTTCAATTCCAGATTCGAGAATCTCTGCCAATACACTGTCACCTTGCATAATTTAGCAAAAGTAACAACACAGCATAAAACACACAACTCACTCTAGCACCATTGATAATTCAGTGCACACTCCATTATATCTTCTATAAATTAGAAACCTGGTATATCAGTTCTGTTATTATTTAATTTATTTCAGGTATATATTATGGAAATACTCTTGCAGAATTGCAAGTGCACAGTTTCAGAGAAAATACTTCACTTTGAATTCCTACTTTCTGTTAACTGATACCAGTTGAATGGTTATGCACACCAGTATGTTCAAATGATTTTTTCCCTGTTAGTTTTAATTTGTGATCCAACCTGCGTGAATGTCATCAGCATATCATAGTCAAGCCCATCTTATTCTCACCGAAACATTTACACTCCAAGACTTTCTAGTAAAGGCCTCATAATGGTGATCATACCAAAAAGGAAAACAGTGGAGATCATTCATTCCCTCAATCCTACTTGCACAAAATAGGACTTAATTTATAAAGTTAAATTTCCCTGCCTTCTTCCACTATAATCCTATTTGTTGCCTTCTTCCCAAATATTTTTCTATTCTTTAAGTAATTCTCCAGTATCTTTTTGATGACAGTCAGAAGCCCCCATTATCACTTGTCACAAAGCATTCCATATTGCAGTAACTATTTGTGAAATACATTCTTCTATTCACTCCCCCGTACATGTATTTCTTTTTTTCAATTACCAATTCAAATAATTACTTATATTTACTTTGTATATTCCCTTCAGCCTTTCTAACATCTTTTACAAATCTTTCAAATTCCCCTTAAACTAAGAAAAGACAGACCTAATTGACTGAGCCATTCCTTATAACATAAATCCCTCATCACTGTAATCCTCCTGGCTACACTTTCTTCAGTATTATAATAACCTCTTTTAGCAAAGAGTCCAATACTCCATATGGTTTCATTAATATGGACCAACAATCACGTTGCAGAAGGTAATTTCTTTGCTTATGTATTCAATCCCTTTCTCTATTCACTTTTCAGGATTCATTTATCTGCACAGCATTGAAAAATGTAACATTTTAATTATACCCGCTAATATTTACTGTTTATAAAATCCATTACCTGATCGTTAAAAATATCATGGCTTATTTTTCCATACTATTCAGAGATGCTATAATCATTGAGCACCCGGTTACTCCACCATATGTCAACTAACAGCGTACTCTGAAGTTCAAACCTCAAGAGCTTATGGTCTATAGGTTTCAGTACCGTATCATGTAGCCACTAGTAACTGATCCACTTGTGCAGCTGTCTCAAATCTATTTGAATTTGTTCGACTGAGTTTAATCAATACTTATGTTACCAAAAAATCAATACTTGTGTTACGGAATGAAGTGCTATATCCCCAAAATCTGGCCGAATAGATAAACAGTCTCACGTTCTGATGAGTGTCTAACAATCCTTTAAACTTGAATGTGGTCACTGTGGTATGAGTACATTTTCATGGGATACCTTCACGAGGCAACTTATTCCACTCTAGATTGTCATCATCATTTGGCTTCGGTGGAATGCGATTATATTCTTGGGGCATTCACACTTTTCAAATGTTGAATATATTATTTAATAATACAACGGATTAAAAGATCTCCCTTCGTCAGTAATATTACAGAAACAGTAAGGAATTGCCAGAAGACAATACATGCAAGAATACTCTCAAACCTAGGGCTCAGTGCATACCCACATTGTAGAAAGGCAAGTATTTGATGCTGGAACTTTGCACTCCAGAATGTCATGTCATGTTCAAAAACTAGTTAATAATCTACGATAACCAAACCCATACAATTGACAGCAGTAGATGGAATTGGTGACTATCATGACAGGTAGTAGATCAAGTTAGCAGTTTATGCTAGCTGAATTCGTATTATTTTAGCCCGTTTGCTATCTACACAGCAGAGGCTAAATTTGCCGTACTGGATGGTAGTCTATGCTAATTGAGCCATTATTTACACTCCTGGCCAGTTTTGTTTATTATTCATTCCTGTGGCACTGTATTGCTCATTCCTAATTATCTTTGAGAAGATGGGGGAGATTCCATCTTGTTATAATCTCATACCCAAGGTAAACACCTTTTCAGAATTTAAAATGTCATGTCCCTTCAGGATCTTGTGTGTCTTAACAGGATTACCCTTCATTCTTCTAATCCCCGACAGGCAAAGGCCTATTCCCTCTTGGCAATTGAATAGGCTTACAAGGCCATTTCCAAGGTCATTTAAGAGACAGCCATGTGGTTTTGGATCTGAATTGACATTTAGGCCAGACTGGGTCAGGGTGGCAGATTTCTTTCATTTAAGGGTGTTTGTGAACTTGATGAGGTTTTACATGACAATTTGGTAGTTACATGGTCACCTTAACTGTTAGTAACATTTTATTCCAAATCTATTTGAATAACTTAATGTAAATTCCTCAACTGCTCTGCTGAGATTTGGACTCGTGTTTCCAACCATTTTATCTAGGACTCTAGTGTTACAATAATCATTATGTGGAGGTGCCATTGATGGACTGGGGTGGACAAAGTCAGAAATCACACAACTCCAAGTTATTCTTCAACAGGGTTTATTAGAAAAGAAGGAGTGAGGCTCCAAAAGCTTATGATTTCAAATAAACCTGTTGAACCTGGTGCCGTGTGATTAATAATCAATATGCTACAATTTGCAACAACTGTCAATCACAACTGAGTTCATTCTGTGGAATGCCATTCTACATCAATTTGACTTATATTTGTCATGTGGATGTGAGCTTTCCATCAGGTCAACATTTTTTATCAAATCCTAATTTCCCTTCCGAAGATGGTGGCCTAGTTTTTGAAATGCTGCAGTCCAGGTGGTGTAGATCTGCAAGAACGCAGGAAATAGGAGTAGACCATTTGTGGTTCCTCAAGTCTGCTCTGCCAATCAATAAGATGACAGCTGAACTTACTGTGCCCTCAATTCCGTTTTCCTGTCTATTCTTTATAACCCTTGATTTCCATATCATTCAAAAATCAGTTCACTTCATCCTTGAATATATTCAATGACCCAGACTCCACTTCTCTGTGGGGTACAGAATTCCAAACAGCAACAACCTTTGGAGGGACGATATTTCTTCTTACCTTTGCCTCAAATGGAAGATCACTAACTTTTAAACTGTGTCTCCTTGTTATAGTCTTGTCCCCAAGATAAACACCCTCTCAGAATTTACCCTGTCATATTTCTTCAGGATCTTATGTTTCACTGGATTACCATTCATTCTTCTAAACCCCCATAGGCCCAGCCTTTCCTCATAAGATAACCGCTCCCTCCCAAGAATCAGCCAAGTAAACCTTCATTGTACTTTTTTTCTAATGCAATTATATCATTTATTAAATTTAGAGATCAAAACTGTATGCAGTACTCCAAATGAGGTCTATCTGAGGCCCTATACAGGTGCAGAAACATTTCTTTACTTTTACATATGATTCTGCTGGCAAGAAACACCAACATTTCACTTGGTTTCCTGACACCGACAGTGATGTTAAGAAAGAGATACAAGATCTTGACTTTGCAACAGAGAAGAAATGGCAACATATAAGCCAGGATGGTGTTTAGCCTGGCATTCCTAACCTCTAACTTCCCATTCTTTTCAAATGTCCCAGTGTCCAGCACACTGGGTTTATTCCTTCATCCAGCTTTCTCAATTTTAAAATATAGGTGAAAATGGGAAAGTTAGTTACTTTAAAATAGATTAATATTTGGAAATAAGATACCATAATCATCCAAATACATGACGCACTGACACCTCTGATTATATCTTACCTTCTTACGCACCTGTTGCTGTTTGGCAGAGTGTGCTTTGACATGCTTCCTCAGTGAGCTTGGATCAGTGTAGCGCTTTGTGCACCCTGGGATCTGACAAGCATATGGTTTCTGTAAAGGTTTAAGAGAGGAAGAATTTTACACTTTGCAATAGCTGCTGAGTCTCATTAATACAATTCTGTGCTGACTGTGTACATGGGATACCTTCTGATATGAGAGGATGAATTATTGCTTCCTGTGCCCAAGCACGCTCAAATCAGAATACAGTTACTAAATGTAGAAATTCCTCTTTTTAAGACACTTCACTCAAATAGCTCAGTCCTGGCACTTGTTCAGTATAACACAGTGTTAAATGATAGCCCTGCTCCTGGATTTGATTCAAAACCTGGAAATACTTTCGCAACTGTAGCTGTTGATAATTATTACTGGTGACCAATCACGTAACTATCAGGAAGCTGCAAATATGGAACATTTGACTGCAATAACTTATCAATGAACACATTTATATCCTCCATTTTGTAAGGAGTTTTGAAGAAGCTCTTTTTTTCTTTGGATAGACAAGTTACATATCTCATCAAGGATTCTTATCTTTACTTCAATGCAAGTTATTGTATCATTTGCTGCTGTGTACTTAGCTTAGTGCATAATGGCAATCCAAAAAGTAATCTCACACTGCAGGATGGCTGGACTACTGTTGTGAATTTTTACAAACTTATTTACACCTTATTTCTGTCCCAGTGATACAACTGCTATATTGCATTGCCATAGAGTGACATTGTCCTTGGGCATAGCAACATGCAGCAGCTGGCAGTGCAGTTTAACAATATCCCCAAAAGCATAGTGAGATTACATTTAAGGGCTTCGTGATTTAAATTCAAAGTATTGTTGTCAGGTGAAAACCCCGACTTAGACCTATTTATAATAACATATACATATAAAACACATTTTTGAGTTTATCATATGGGTAGTAATCTGGCACAGCAGATTGTTCATTTGTCTAGCATTGTGGTCACACTGTTCATTTCAATGTAATGAAATTTGAGTGAGCTTTATAATGAGTGAGCAGTCAGCTCTGCCATATTATTGTCAATGCAAAAACAAAATTTTACCCTATTACATTTAAGAATCATCTGTATCATCGTCTCCTGAAATCATTGAATGAGTGGTACCTGGGCTCTGCAGACAGGGATTCCTTTCCAAAAGAAGGAAAGCATAAAGAAGAGAAGGAAGAATTATAAGCTTCATGTTTATGAAGTGCAGACTTAACATCTGAATATTACAGCATAAGGTGAAGCAATATCTTTGCTATCCCATGACAAATGTTTTGTAAATTCAAACAGGTTCAGCATCTGTTTTATGTTACTTAATTACAATTCCTCCAACATTCCTAACACATGTTTTATATCTTACCTGCCTTGGTTATGTAACTATTGTATATCCTTGCTGGCAAAAATTTCCATTCAATTTTTTCTCCAGGTTTTTTGTTGAGCATGGATCCACAGCTACTAATGGCCTAAGTGGCAATTCTTCACGTGATGGGAGATATTGCAGCCAATTCTCATTTTGTCCACACTGGATACTTACATTACAGATTTCCAACAGGCATCAGTGGAGATTATTTTTTTCCACCCCCCAGACAGAAAAACTAAGGACAGCAGAAGTACTATCATAGCAATTTCAAGATTAATGAATTTATGACAGCTAAGAGAGGAACCAGAGCACTTGCTGGCCTGTGTAACTCAGTACTACATTCTGGCAGTGGACTTATTGACTTGGACATTAGAACTATATTTCATACTCTTAACAAAACTGGGAGAGATGTAAAATATCACATTTATACGACGCACCAAGCCAACATCAAATTAGCAAGAGTTGCTGAACACACCTCCTCCCTGAATGTAAGTATTTACAATAATTATTATTAAATGAACAGCATCAGCATTGTTGGATTTATGTAATGGCTATTCAATAGCAGCTGTTCTGCCACTTATTTTAATATCACTGTGGGTTCAGTTGAATTCTAATATAAATAGCAGGTTTGGTTCAATTTTAAAAGCTAGACACAACTTGCTGGTTTCAGGTGAGAGATTGGTAGCCCATGAGAGAAGAGGGTATTATGCCTTCTGGTTGTCTTTTGGTTCCTAGATGTTTAAAACATTAAGTTTCAAAAGATGAGGGTTTTTTTTTAATTCTAATATGCCATCCTGCCTTGTACAGAAGACTGCCTAAACCAGTGCTGGGTTACACCAGAACCTGAGTCTATAATGCAGCTGTGAATGTTGTCACAGGAATACTCACATGTACATTTATCTCTTCCCTAATTTGTTCCGAACTTTCTTCAGACAATATAATACACAACAGCAGTCTTAATTTAAATCTAATGACCTGCTCCAGTCATTACCTTTTCGAGCTAAAAGAAGGTTATCAATTGACTTTTTTTGGAAATAAGATTAACCCCTTTTCAAAGATCATTTTTAACATTTTAATAATATTATTCATGTCATTACTTAGATGGGAAGAATGTTCCTCCATCTTATATTTGGCATTCATCACTGTCAGTGGTGAGTTTGCAAGAGGTTATGTGTATTGCTCTTGGCTTTGCAGAGTTATGCTTTGTGTTGCTAAATATTGTCACCCCGGATAATGATGTTTTGGTGTAGTTGTTGTCAGTACTTTCCGATTTCCAGCGCACATTTAAGTTGAATGTGGATCATGTTTCTTCTCATTTCCTTACTTGTTTTTTGGTCTCAATTACATCAACTTCTTAAGTTGCAGCTTCAGCAACATTTTTCCTGGGCTCCAGGTTTCCATGATTGGATCCTGTATACATAGGGTCCTTCCAGAAGCTCAGGTCAGGAGTTAGCATGTTTGTGGCAGTGCTTATCTCCTACTTCCTGTGCGCCAGTGAATTATGTTCTCAACTCATCCCAGTCACTTAGAGGATGCATTTCATTTGGAAGAATATTCTTTCATTTTCTTCCATTCAGCAGCTCTGCAGGTAATTTCTTGCCATCCTGCAAAATTGCGGATCACAGTGACATTAAGGCAAGGTTTGGATCTTTTAGGTCTCTCAACATTTTTCAAGTATTCTTTTGAACTTTAGGCCATGGCTTCTTATGAACTCATGTCCCCAAAGGTGATGATATTGAACTAATATTATTCAATAAAATTTCCTTAAATTTTAAAATGTGAACTGTATACCATGGCCACTACATTCATCTTTCAGGAATCCCTTGCTGAACATACAGAACTCGTACTGCTGAAATGTGGCTTCCCAGTCTTTCATTTTCCAGAAACTGGGAACATTGAGGAGTGAATTACAACTATGCAATATCATTCTTCATTGTGTGAATAACTCAGCTTCCATAACATGCCATGATCTGACCTGTACTCCGTATCCTTTATCTATTGTGTATTTCTGTACTTCTAGTATACTTTACATGTAGGCACCATGTTTTCACTGTCTTTGTAGATGCCCATCCGATACACAGCCGATTTGTTTGAGTTTACAGTTTTCAGTTCCTATATAACCATCATGTGTCTTCTGGAGAACATCTTCCTGCATTATTTTGAGTATGACTGTTTTGGATCTGGCTAGCAGAACATTATCTCCCACTGAGATGTCATTTTTGATAGATTAGTACTGCTGTATTGCTGGCTATGCTTGCCATGTTTATCAAGCCAATCCTGTATTATTTGCTGAGACAGCAACATTTGTAGCTTCCCAGTTTTGCTGGCTTCATCACTAATTTGACTCAGCTTCGGAGGTGTTACATACCGCATGGTGTACCTTTACACCTAAATCATGTTTTTTGTTGCGTCCACAGTCAGTTAAGGTATCTGCCAAAAGCATTTGTCTTTCTGACTGGTATCTTAGAGTAAATACATAACTTTGAAGTCTCAAGAGAAACCTCTGTAAGTTTTGCAGTATTTTACATGGATTCTTCTTGTGTGTCTGTTACAGTGGACAATTGTCATTCTTCACTATACACATTCTCCCATATAAACATGTATGGAAATTCTCACATTTATGCTCGACTGCCGAAAGCTCTCTTGACTGCCGAAAGCTCTCTTGACTAAGTTGGTAAATCTGGCCTCAGCTAAGTTTAGAGCTTTGGAAGTGAATGCTATTGACTTTTCTTCTTGTATCAGGATTGCTGTCAGTCATCATGTGGAAGCATTCATTTGTAGAACAACACGTTGCTTTCAATTATAGTTTGACAAACTTGTCTCTTTGCATATTACCATTATGAGTTTTTTGAAATTCACATCATGTGACTATGACCATTGATAATCTATATCTTATTTCATTAGCTCCTGTAGGTTTTCTATGCTCTTACATACCCAGTTCAAGGAAGGTCATATATTGGATTATACCAAACATACCAAAGGTTTATAATATATAATTCATTTGGGAATTTGTGTCTTAGAGTCTTACTGTCACTGTAAAACACAAATAGCAATGAAAGGAAACTTTATTGGAAAATGAAAATGCCGCTCAAAGGCAACTTTTGTGTTTTTTCCTGGCAGTGATTTGTAGTTTTCCATTTTTCTTTGAGAACACAAGTTCTAAAAAGTTCTAAATAGGCTTTTGGTTTCTCATTCTATAGAAGTGACTTTTTTTTTTAAGGGTCAGAAGCTCACTCTCATCCAGCCTTCCTCAAAAAACTCTAATAAATTCGTCAATCATAATTTCCCTTTCACGAAGCCATGCTGACTTTGCTTGATTAGATTATAATTTTCCAAATATTCTGCTAACACCTCCTTAATAATTGATTCCAATTCTTTTACAGAAAATATATCTGGTTAATCTGCCTGCAATTACCCACTTTTTGCCTCCCTTCCTCTTTGAATAAGGGTGTCACACAAGCAGTTTTCCAATTCTCTGGTACTTCTCCAGAATTCAAGGATTTTTGAAAAATTACAACCCGCACATCATATCTATTTCTGTAGCTACCTCTTTTAGGATCCAAGGACACAAGCCATCAAGGTCAGGGTACTTATCTGCCTTCAGCCCCTTTAGTTTGTCTAATACTACTTCTTTGGTGATGGTACTCAATTCATCCCCTTATTCTTTAGTAGAAATGGGATATCTGAAGCATTTTCCACGTAAAGACTGATATAAAATATCTGTTTAACTCCACTGCATTCGAGGATGTCACAATGGCTCAGTGGTTAGCACTGCTGCCTCATATTATCAGAGACCCTGGCTCCATTCCTTCTTGGCTGACTGTGTGGAGTTTGTACATTCTCTCTATGTCTGTATGGGTTTCCTCCCAAAGTCCAAAGGTGTGCAGGCTGCATGGATTGGCCATGCTAAATTGTCCATAGTGTCCAGGGATATGTAGGCTAGGTGGCTTAGCCTTGGAAAATACAGGGTTACAGGGATAGGGTCTGGTAGGATATCCTTTCGAGGGATTGGTGTGGACTCGAAGGGCTGAATGGCTTACTTCCACACTGTAGGTATTCTATAAAACCATCTTTCCAGATTATACCAAGAACCGTAGATGCTAGCGTCAGAGTCAACACAGTGTTCTGAAGCAGGGTCCCGACACGAAACATCAACATTCTTACTCCTCTGATGCTGCCTGACCTGTGTTCCTCCAGCTCCACACTGCGTTGATTCCATCTCCCCATATTCATTTTCTAAGGGGCTTACATTCACTTTGACCTCTCCCTTCTGTTTTTATAAAGAAGTTCTTATTGTCAAATTTTATATTCCTTGCTAATTTACTCTCAGATTTTATTTCATCTATCTTTATTATCTTTTTAGTCCTCCTTTGCTGGATTCTGAATTTATCACAGTTTTCACTTCTCATTATGTGCTTTTTCATTTAGCTTAATTCTCTCCTTAACTTTCTTGGTTAGCCATGGTTTTTATCCCTCTCTTAGAATCTTTCTTCCTTACTGGGATGTATTTTTTGCTGATAGTCATGAATCACTCCCTTAAATGTCTGCCACTGCTTGTTAACTATCATTCCTGCCAATTTATCCACCCAGTTCACTTTAGCTAACTTTATCCTCATTTCATTGTAATTCTCTTTATTTAAGTTAAACATAGTTGTTTCCAACCCAAGTTTCTTTTAAATTCTATCATGTTGTGATCCCTACTTCCTAAGGGATCTTTTATGTGGAGGTTATTTATTAAACTTGCCTCATTTCCCTTTACTAGATCCAAGAAAGCCTACTCCCCGGTTGATTCCATGACATTTTGCTCTAGGAAACTATTCTTGATGCAGTCATGAATTTGTTGTCATAGCTACTCTTTCCATTTTGATTAACCTGATCAACATGAAGGTTAACGCAACTCATAATTATTGCTGTTTTCACATGTTCCTATTATTTGTTGATTGATAGCCTTTCAGATAGAGTGGCCACTGTTTGGTGGTCTGTACATATTTTTACCAGTGTCTTCTTTCACTTTACCTTCATCCATATGGACTCTACATCATCTGAGCCTAGGTCATCTCTCACATTTGTCTTCATTTCAGTTCTTCTTATTAACAGTGCTACCCCACTACCTTTTCTATCCCTATTGTCTCTCCGAAAGGTCAAATGTCCCTGAATGCTAAGTTCCCAGTTTGGATTTCCTTTTTACTATGTTTCTGTAGTGGCTAGGAGATCATATTCATCTGCCTTGATTTGGTTTCTTTCTAGCTACAATGGAATTTAACTAATCTGTGCTGTCTGTGATTACTTTGTTTTCTTCCAATTCTTGGTGCTTTCTTTCAAGTGCTCCTTTAGTTCTTTCAGTACTTTATGTGGAGGCTGAATCACTAGTTTCATTGCTGGGTCAATGGTAATGTGTTATTCGAAATCTTCAAAGCAGTCAACTGTTTCATCGAAGAATTCAAGGTGCATTTGCACCGGACCTTCTTTGCTTGGAGGATGCTTTTCAATGGATGTTATGTGTTCAAACCTTAATGTCAACTACTTTGTTTCATGGGAGTGAACTGATTTACAGGGAAAATCATGCTACCCTTCAACCCGAGAATAGCAGGAACATCTGATTCAGTGACTGAAAACGTACAGTTAACATCTTTTCCTTTGCGTCCCTCTGATTTTGGAAATAATTTCAGAACCCCCTTCCGTTCCCCCTTTTCTGAAGAAGGGTCGAGGCCCGAAACGTCAGCCTTCCTGCTCCTCTGATGCTGCTTGGCCTGCTGTGTTCATCCAGCTCTGCACCTTGTTATCTCAGATTCTCCAGCATCTGCAGTTCCTACTATCTCTGAAGCATATATGGGTGTTTTGGATTCTCTTCTTGCCCATTCACCCTATTGGTTTGACTTTGGCAACTTGTTTATCACGTTCTTCATTTACACTGCATACCTTTTCCCAGTGATTAGTCTTTACACAAGCTTTGCAGATGGTTCCGTATATGACCATTTCCTTCTGTCCTAGAATTTGTAATGGTCAACTGTACCTCCTGGATATCTTTCTCTCTGTTTGCTGTACATTGTATGCTGCTGTTTCACTGCATTAAGCTTGCTGCCTTTCTCTTGGTTTAACTGAAGTGTTAGCCATTGTGGTAGTCATTGACTTCATTTATCTGCTCATGGCTTCAAATGGCTCTGATACTGTGAGCTTGTACTTTCCAATTAGCTCTTTCTATATATTTCAGGGAGCGCAGAATCCCAAATTACTTGATCTAATAGTCTTTCCTCTGTGTCCTTAAACTTAAGTTTTCTGACCACATTTTTCAATCTTGTTGTAAAGTCGGTAAGTTTGTGCAACTCCTGTCTGAAGCCTTAAAATTTGTAGTGGAGGATTCAGTGATTTTTATATTGGCTAGAATGGTGTTAAATCATTCAAAACATTTTGTGTAGATTTTTGTCACCACCTTCAGGAAGCTCCCAGCTGTTGAATAAATTTAATCCTTCATCTCCTGCCTAAAGACTGGCATAGCTGACCCTCTCATCACCATTAGTTCCTTTTTGGAAACTACAGAATGTCAGTCTGTACTTTTGTTTAAACTTTTTAAATGTCTCTAGACATCATTAACTTTGCAATTCATTGTGGGCAGTGGCTGTGCATTTATTTCTGTGCAAGTCAAAATTCTGTTTTTGTTTTTGCATGATGTACTCAGTTTTTCTTCGTCTCTCTTTCTGGAACTTCCTTGGGTCAATTTTGCTAGGATGGGGGTTACACAGGAAAATCACAACTGGATCAGATCTTGTCAACAAAGATACAATGACATTGATGCTGAGCACAAGTTCCATTCCCAGTTGAAGCATTGTTGGGGAGCATGGCCATCAGTGGTAGAAAAATTGCTGGACACAAGAAGTGATACCCTTTTCCTGGTAGTGGCTGCCATATTGATATGGTCCATTAAATGTCCAAGCCTTTCAGAGAAAGTGCTAATGAATTTGTAAATGTGTGAGTGGTTAAACAGATGAGTGATTGAATGGGTAACATGTTTGTGGGTGAAGTGGATCATTGGATTTTTTGGGTGAATGAGTAGGTAAATGAGTGGATCGTAGATGAGTCAGTCAGAGACGTAGTCAAGTCGTGGGAGGTCAGTTTGTTTTAGGTCAAGATTGTAGACAGGCCATTGTGGTGAATGGTCACGTTACCACTTACGGTTGAGAAGGGGTAATTGGCTTAGCACTCGCTACAGTGTTCAGATGAGTTATGTTGGCTGATTACTGAATTAGACCAGGCATTTAAACTGTATAGCTTTTACATGGTATGTATGCAGGTCAGTCCCACATATCTGGCTCATGTATTCAACCCAAGATCAGGGTCAAAGACTTTTGTAGAGGCTAGTGAAAATCAGCCCATCTCAAATTTTCAAATTCCGAGGCAATTTCCACACAAGGCTATGCTTCAGGGCTTTGTGGGGTAATGATGCAAATCTTCCAATTTACTCATCCATTTCCAACGAATCACAGACTGGAAGATTCGGGACACCATTTCTAGCAGAAGTTACTGAATAGCAGGGAGATTTGTTGATTATAGACATTCGTACTGCCACTAGTCAAACTCCACTAAAATAAGGCAATTCAATAAGCCTAGGGGCTGGGCTCAATATCTCCTGGCTTCCATTGTCACGAAGCATACAAGAGTAGGTAGTTGTCAGTGAGCCAACAAAGAATGCTACTGTTATTTTTGAACTGTTTCACCTAAGGCCACAATTGGATATTTAGTCAATTCTTTGCTTCCGATGAGGCTGGTGCTCAAAAGAATGCTTTGTGTGAAATCACAGGCTTGCTCTTTCATCCCATCAAAATAAATATGGCCCTTCTGATCGCTTTTTCCTACCATTCACCCACTATAAGTATTCTTGCTGTGAGCATTGGTCTAGTTACGACTGATACAGTTCTATGGACCTCATTATAGAAATCAGAACCAAAGAAAAGAAACAGTAACCTTTGACTCGGACATGAAATTTGGTTTAAATATTCAGAAATAGTGAAATTCTAGATCTGTTTAGTGAGCAGCTAAATGAGAAAGGCCTGTTAGCAATTTGAGCCAAGCCCTTCAGAACTGATTTTGCAGTAGCATTGGCTCAGATTGTTTTATAGTTGCTATCAGTTGCACTTCAATTCCCCTGTCCATGCATTTATTGTGGGTTTTTTAATTCAGATTTTCAACATTACTGAATTTCTTTCTGATTTTGTGTTGATTGGCTGCGTCAGTGAACAGAAAAGGAAAGGTACTGAATAACTACCAACTGCAATGTAATGCAAAATTTTCCATGTAGCACTTACTGTGTCCAGGTGTGTTCGTTGGTGTTTGGCACGATCGCTGGAGTTGCTGAAAGCCTTCTGGCAACCATTATGTTGGCAAAGGTAAGGCTTCTCCCCTGTGTGGCTCCGCAGGTGGATTTTGAGATTTTCTAATCGAGAAAATGCTTTATTACAGCCTTCGAACTGCAATAAAGTATTAAGAAAACATACATATTACCATAAAGAAATAATTAATACAGGCAGTTTAGCTACAATGACTACAGTGTAAACTAACAGTTCTCTTCCAGTAAATCACTGCAGCTTAACATCTGTACTAACTCAGGGATGAAAGAAAAAAATTGTGCTATTAATTCAACCTTTCAACACTGACATGTCCTAGAACAGCACAAGATTGAACTGGTTGCTTTTTGCTGTATTATGCTTCATCAACTCTTTCAAAAACATACATTACCTAGCTGATTTAAATCACACACATAGAGGGCATTTTATTCTCAAAGTGATCTCTCCAAATGTCATGAAAGACAAATTAATAACCTTTTGGGCTTTACTTAAATGAGTAGCTGCAAATCTGACTGTTGTCTGGGCTGATTTAGCCTATGTCCGGTTTATACCAATGAATAAATCATTCTTCTTCTCCAAGCTGCACTCTGATTTTTGACGTGAAAATATCAAATTGGGTTTTTAAAAGAAACTAGTCGTACGGTGGAATAAGTAGTAGCTTGGAACCTGCTGGAGAAGGAAATCATGTGGTATCTCTGGATAGTTATACCTTTTCCCATACTTTACAGCTCCTCTTCTTTGCCTATGTCAGTTGCTGAAACGATAAATTGATAACAACATTGTGACCCAAATTAATTTGGATCCTTGATATGCAAATCGGATAGTGTATATTTATTTTACCAAAATCTATGGATTGAGAAATAAACAAAGGAAACACCGTAAGAAGTAGAATAATAGGAGTGACATCAATGTCAAATCAGGTACAGAAAGTCAATTTTTAAAATGAAATATGGGATTTAAAGAGAAAATTCTCAACTCCTCTCTAATCCTTTTGCCAGTTTCTTTAAATCTACATCCCCTGGTAAATGACCTTACACCAAGGGAATCAGATTCTTCCCATCAACTTCACTTGGCGGCTCATAATTCACACGTCAACTAAATCTTCCCTCAGTCTCTTTTGTTCAAAACAGACCAAGTAATCTTCTGCTTGGATGCCACATGCCTGAATCAAAAAGAACAACATCCTATAGAACTTCAAAGCCTGTACATTGACACTGTACTGCTGCTTTGAGAGATCTGTGAACACACAGCACGAAACATTTAAAGTCTCTGCTCCTCTACATTTCTCAATATCTCACCATTAATTGAATGTGTCCTTGTGTTGCTTGCTGTCTCTAAATGAATTACCTTGCACCTTTCTGGATTGAACTCCATTTGCCACTTTTCCACAAGCCTGACCAGTTCAATGATATCTTTTATGGTTCACCATTTGGTTCCTCACTAGCAACCACACATTAGTTTTATTCAAGTCTAATAAATTGAAAGAAGCCACAAAAATCAAGAGACATAGTGCTGAACCCTGCTTACCCCACTGGAAACAGCACTCGACTCTCAAAAAAACCCATCATCCCTTTCCCTTTGTTTCTTACCTTTGAGCTAATTTTGGATCCAATTTGTTAGTTGCCCTTGGATCTTATGGGTTCTTACTTTTCTGATGAGTCTACAATGTTGGAATATGTCAAAACACTTCCTAAAATCCACAGAGGCTACAACAGTGCAGTTCTTATTGATCCTCCTTGTTGGTTGCTAAAATAATTCAGTAGTCATGAATGATGTTCATTTAAAAATCCATGCTGACTGTTCTTGATTAATATGCTACTCTAAATGATGATTTTAGCTGTCATCAAGGTTAGGCTGACTGATCTATAATTATTGAGTCCATCCCTGTCTCCGTCTTAAAACAATGATGTAACATTGGCTGTTCTCCAATCCTCCAGCATGATTCTTGTAGCTGGGTCAGAGTCTCTGGCATTTCTTCACTTCTCTTAGTAGCCTGGATGCATTTCACCTCACTCTGGCATTTTATCTACCCTCAAAGATGCTAAAGTCCCTGATATTTCTTTCCCATAATGATTACATATGCCAATATTTCACAGCCATTCTCCTTAACTACAGCATGTGTACATCCTCCTCTTTAGAGAAAATATTCAAAGTATTCATTACAAACCATGCTCACATCTTCTGCTTCTGCACACAAGTTAACTTTCTGGTCTCAAATCAACCCTACCCTTTCCTTGATTATCTATTTGTTCATTAGGTATTTGTAAAACAACTGTGAGTTTTCCTTGATATGGATTGCTTAAATATTCGATCACTTGTGCTTACTCTCCTAATTTCTTTTAAATTTCAATCCTGCACTTTCTATATTCTCCTAGGCTTCCTGCAGTATTGAACTTTCAACATCCAGCATTTTTTTTTGCGCTATCATACTCTGAACATCCTCTTATATCTGAGATCTCTAGATTTTGGAGCTTCCCCCCTTTTTAGTTGTTGGAACATTTGTTCTGAACCCTCTTTTAACTTTTCCTTCAATTTATCATTGCTCTCATACTGCTTTACCTGAGATTAACCACTTCCAGTTCAATTTTGCCAAATCATAGTTGGCTTAGTGAAATTGGCCATTGCCCAATTTAAAATTTTATTCTTTGTTATCTTGGCATTTTTCCACCTAGTGCATTAAACAAATATTTTATATCTGGTGCATGTGCAGTATTAAGTTCAATTCTCTCCATCTTTAACACTGTCACCACACTCTGTCCTATCTATGACCCATTTTTTGATGTTCAAGAAAGGAATGAGGTCAGTTATCTCCCATAGGTCAGAAGGGAAGGAGGATCAGAATGAGTCTTCCACAGTGCAGCCACCTCAGAAAAAAAGATTTACTGACTATGTGAAAAGTAGAGAATGAATAAATTGGAAAAAAGTGATTTATGATTATCTTTGTTTCCGAAAATATACCAATCAGTATATCATGAACAGATCAGTGAATGGGTATCTATTTCAGTTTCTTTTTACTTCTTTGTTAAGTCATAAATCTGCATTAATCTTAAATAACATAAAACCATTGCCAGTAATCATTTCAAGTATATAACGTTATGTTATTGTCACATCAAAGTGGTCTAACTGCTGATTTCATTATTAATAGAACTTCATAGCTACTTTTTATACAGTTCTTCAAATCTCACTGCACAGAGAGAACTATTCTTTTCTCTCCAGCAATGGACAGGGAAGGTAAGCTCATGGATGAAACAAATGAAATCTGTATTTGCAATAAAAATGTTTTAAATAACTAATTCAGGTGACGTATAAATCACATTGATTCTGTAGCACTGTCTTACATCACCTGACAAGACATGAGTAATTTAAATATTTGATTGTCTGAGAGGTTCAGCTATACAATCCAGCTATAATACATTTCACTTAGATCCCTTAATCCATGTTTAACCAGATTTCCAGTGTATTGCAATATAACCATTTATCAGTTCACTATAAAATTAACCAAGACAAAGAAATAATCTTGGATTGCTATTTAACCTGCTTCCAATTCCATGTTTTGACTGGATTGTCAGTGACAAGAACCAAATTTGCTTTCTCTAAAATGCTGGAAGAAGATCCTCTATTCAATACTAGTTTTGAATTATTTTCCCCTCAGATAAATTAAGAAACTTTAAAAAGTTGACAACAATGTAAGTTGGACTCAAATCATAGATAATTTTGGAATTACCCAGCATCAGCACTCCAACTCAAGTAATATCTTCTGGGCAAGTGTAAAATTCAGCACATTCTTAACATTAATGTTTAGCTATAAAAGAAAAAGTAAGACTGGGAAAGCCAAGGCTGTCTCAATGAATATCAATTGTAGCCCTGTATTACATTTCTGAGGGAAATGAGCTGTGATGGAATAAGTTAAACTTTTTTATAATCATTATGGAACTAAATAGCAGCAGTGTGCTGTTCAGCAACCTTACTAATATCCATGGTAGCTGCTGTCAGGTCAGATAAACAAAATGGCCTTTATATAACAGTAAGAAAAGAGCAGGTCATAGACTACTGACATTGGAGACAGACAACACATGGAAAATCTTAAGATTTTCAATCCAAGCTACATTTTTTTTTGTTTTGTACAAAAAAAATAGCCAGGGAGGAGTGTGTCAGGTTTTGATTAGTGATTTACTTAGAACTTAACATTGTTTTAATAATTTCATAAAATACAATTTTGTTTTCTTTTGACAGCACCTCGTCTGAGAAAATGGTCAAATAAACATGGTTTGTTTCATGTTAAATACATGTGCCAGACAGCACAGTGGCTAACATTGCAGCCTCACAACACCAGGGATCTGGGTTCAATTCCAACCTTGGATGAGGCTCTTTGCTGGGTTGGTGCAGTCTTGATAGGTCAAACGGACTCTTTCTAAAGTGTAGGGACTCTATGAAAGTCAAAGCATTGTTTATTTTATTTCCTGCTGTGTTGTTTGAGCAATTATTAATGCTAACTGATGCTACTATTCCTTTGTAGAATTTTTTTTCTCACCTCTAGTCCCCAGTCTGACTTTCTATTGCAGGTTTTCTTATTTTGCTTAGTTTAGCTGTGTACAACTTAGTACAACTGTGATAGCTGATTATACAAACCTAATTCTCTTGTTTCTCCTGGAGTCCAAATATCCTGTCATAAATATTTTTCCTCCCGTATGAATCAAGACACATCTGACCTTATCATATGAGAAATCCATTCTTTCCATGTATCTTAAATGATGGATCTCCTTCCTGCAGCCAGTCTTTCATAGAATCCTACAGTGTGGAATCAGGCCCTTCAGCCCAACAAGTCCACACTGACCCTCAGAGCATCCCACCCATACCGATCCCCCAGAACCCACCTCATCTACACATCCCTGAACACCATGGGCAATTTAGCGTGGCCAATCCACCTACCCTGCACATCTTCAAGCTGTGGGAGGAAATTGGAGCACCCCAAGGAAACCCACGCAGACACTGGGAGAATGTGCAAACACCACACAGACAGACATCCGAGGGTGGAACTGAACTTGGGTTCTGGCACTGAAAGGCGGCAGTGTGAACCACTGAGCCAAAGGGTCTCCTTCCTCTCCTTCTTGCAATGTTCACGTTATCTTTAGCATATTATCTGCTGATTTACATAGTCTTTTTAGTGTCCTACCAAGGCCTTCATCTTGTCTTAATGTAAAACAAAGTATTGACAACATATGTGACTGGTGCTGTAGAAATAACTGGTGCTTCCTATTTAGTGGCATATTGTTTACCCCTTCAAAACTCCATTTCAAAAATTCTTGAGTGACTCCATAACTGATTTCCACCATCTAGTCTGTCCTTTGAGTGTCTGCAGATTTAAGACTAGTCAAGTTTTAAATGTATAAGACGTAAATGTATTACTTGTTTTGAAGGTAATATCACAGCCAAGGCTAACTCTTTCTTGAGTCAACACCTACACATTGACTATAGCAGGGGTCACTGGACAGTAATCAGTAAGGGAAACCTCTCATCACATACAAACAAATCCTTTGATCTGAGTCCAACTGAATGCTGGCTTAATTGCGCCAATTCAGAATGCATGAACCTGAAACTTTTCTTTTGCATTACATAGTGAATATTATGAATGTATTTATGCATTGAGCTTCTTATTGAAGTAGCATCAAATTTTATTTAGGATCTGAGATCCAGCTGAATGTTTCCTGACAGTAAAACTACAGTATCAGCCTTGCCTCACTGGTAGCAATCTCATCTTTAAACAGAACCGTGTTTGTTTAAATCACATCCTGGAAATCCAATTGCATTATCTAGTTTACATCATGATGGTGTTCAAATAATGGATTATAAATATTCAACCTCCATTATCTGATTGTAATATCTGAAATCTCAAATGGATAAAATTAGTTTTACAAGGACAAATATGACAAATACAAATAGGGTTGTTAAATGTAATTTGGCTGCGAGAACATTGGTTCTTACTTGGGCAATAAATATGGGATGCTATTTGTCAAATGCTTTAAATGAGATTTTGTACAATGGGCTTACTAAAGACTGCATACCCACTGAATGTCAGGTAAACAAATGTTAATTTTGCAATTATCTAGGAATGAGTGAGAAAATGTTGATTTGTTCATTTGAAACAATGATGTACTTGAGTTTTATGTTCACTCACAATATTTTCTAAGAGGTTAAGTCTCCACCATTTGTTTTTAAGAAAGATCTCGTTGTATCCCAGGACAAAATGATGGTAATAAAACAGTCTGAATTTTTAAGTACTTCAGTACATCATCCAAACAATGTTTAAGTTACTGGATTCTAGGTGCTATCAGAATGCAGTAAAAATAATTTGGAAGGAATTGCTGAATTCACTCCAATAGTGTTGAAATAGGAGAAAAATTTGGCTATTTTTCTTGAATTGACTGAATGTTAATAAGTGTAACAGTAAGAGGAACTGAGATCTGCAGAGAATACAATTGCAATTATAAGTAATTCTATTTTTCCCTGTAAGAGGTTGCCAGGGTCTTTGGGAATTTTGCATTATTTGGCAGTATAACATTTTAAAGAAATATATATATTCTGTCCATTTCTTTTAATTTATTTGGGTCATATGTTTCCAAAGACCAAGAGGAATGACTCACAATCTGTTGTCAATGAGGGTACATAGAAGGCATACAAATGTAGCCCTGGAATGAAAATGGAACTGAATACGTAGCTGGTTGGCAACAAGATTGCCCTTGAGAAGATGGTGGTGAGCTGTCTTCTTGAACTGCTGCAAGTCCACGTGCTGTAGGTCAACCCACAATGCCCTTAGGGAGGGAATTCCAAGATTGTGACACAGCAACTGTTAAGGAACAACAATATATTTCCAAATTAAGATGGTGATTGGCTTGGAATGGAACTTGCAGGTTGTGGCATTCCCATGTATCTGCTGCCCTTGTCCTTATAGACAGAGGTTAGGACAGATCTGTTTATGGGTTTAGAATGTACTGTAAGGATTTTTGATGAATTTCTGCACTGCATCTTGTAGAAAGTACACACTGCTACAGCTGAGCATTGGTGCTGGAAGGACTGGGTGCTTGTGGATGTGATGCCAATCAAGTGGGCTACTTTGTCCTGAATGGTGTCAAGCTTCTTGCGTGTTGTTGGAGCTGCACCCATCCAGGCAGGTGGGATTATTCCATCACACTCTTGACTTGTGTCTCGTAGGTGGTGGACGGGCTTTGGGGAGTCAGGAGGTGAGTTACTTGTTGCAACATTCCCAGTCTCTTATAGCCACTGTGTCTATGTGGCAAATCCAGTTGAGTTTCTGGCCAATGGTAACCCTTAGGATGTTGATAGCAAGGGATTCAGTAATAGTGACACAACTGACTTTCAAGGGGCAGTGTTTAGACTGCCTCTTACTAGCGATGGTCATTGACTGGAATTTGTGTGGTGCAAATGTTATTTGCCACTTGCCAACCCAAGCCTGGATATTGTCCAAACCTTGAGGCATTTGAACTTGGGCAGCTTCAGTTTCCGAGTAGTCATGAATGGTGCTGATCTTTGTGCAATGATCACTGAACACCCCCACTTCTGACCTTATGTTGGAAGAAGATCACTGATGACACAGCTGAAGATCACTGAGCCTAGCACGCTATCCTGAGGAACTCCTGGAGCCAAAATGACTGATTTCCAACAACCACAACAATCTTCCAAAATGCCAGGTTGGGCCTCAACCCTCGTAAAGTTTGTCCCCCCCCACCCCCAAGATCCATTGGTTCTAGTTTTGGTAGAATTTCTTGGTGTCACACTCAGTCGAACGCAGCCCTGATGTCAAGAGCTATCACTTTCACCTCACCTACGGAATGCAGTGCATTCATCCATAATTGAACTCAGGGTGTAAATGAGGTCATAGAAACATAGATGAAAGGAGCCGGAAGAGGCCATTTGGTCCTTCAAGTCTGCTCTGCCATTATTCACAATCATGGCTGATTGTCCAACTCAGTAGCCTAATCCTGCTTTCTCCCCAAAACGTTTGATCCCATTCACTCCAGGTGCAATATCTAGTTACATCTTGAATACATTCAATGCTTCTGCATCAACTACTTCCTGTGGTAATGAATTCCACAGGCTCACTACTCTTTGGGTGAAGAAATGTCTCTTCATCTCCGCCCTAAATTGTCTACCCCGAATCCTCATACTGCGACCCCTGGTTTTGGACAAACCCACCTTCTGAAACATTCTTCCTACATCTACCCTGTTCAGTCCTGTTAGAATTTTACAAGTCTCTATAAGACTCTCCCCCTCATTCATCTGAACTCTCACAAAAACAGTCACAGCCTCATCAATTTCTCCTCATACATCAAACCCACTATCCTGGAATCATCCTGCAAAACCTTTGCTGCACTCCTGACAGCAGGAGCATATTTCCTCAGAAAAGGATACCAAAAATGGGCACAATATTCCAGGTATAGTCTCACCAACGCCCTGTACAATTGCTCTTGTACTCAAAACCTCTCACAATGAAGGCCAACATAACCATTTTCCTTCTTTGCCTCTGCTGCACCTGCATGCTTATCATCAGCGACTGGTGCACAAGGATGCCGAGATCCTGCAGCACACTCCCCTCTCCCAATTTACAGCCATTCACATTGTGATCTACCTTCTTGTTTTTGCTTCCAAAGTGAATAACCTCACATTTATCCAAATTATACTGCATCTGCCATTGACTTGCCCACTCAACCAACCTGTCCAGATCATGCTTAAGGGTCCCTGCATCCTTGTCACAGTTCACCCCGCCACCCAACCTTGTATTGTCTGCAAACTTGGAGATGTTACATTTTGTTCCCTCATGCAAATTACTAATATATATTGTGAATAGCTGGGTTCCCAGCACCAATCCCTATGGCACCCGACTAGTTACTGCCTACCAATTTGAAAAGGACCCATTAATTCCTAAGATGCTGCTTGGCCTGCTGTGTTCATCCAGCTCCACACTTTTTTATCATTAATTCCTACTCTTTGTTTTCTCTCTGTCAATCAGTTTCATATCCGTCTCAATACACCTCCCCAATCTCATGCGTTTTAATCTTGCACACTAATCTCTTATGGGACTTTGTCAAACACTTTCTGATATTCCAAATATACTATAATTGACTGGCTCTCCCTTGTCAACTCTACTAGTTACATCTTCATAAAATTCAAACAGATTTGTCAAGCATTTGTCAAGGTCAGGAGTTGAGCGTTGAAACCCAAAATGGGCATCAATGAGAAGGTTATTGCTGAGTCGATACAGATTGATATCACTGTTCATGACACCTTCCATCATTTTACTGGTGATCAAGAGTAGACTGATGGGGTGGTAATTTCCTGGTTGGATTGTCTTGCTTTTTGTGTACAGGACATGCCTGGACAATCTTCCACATTGTCGAGCAGATGCCAGTGTTGTAACTTTACTGGAACACTTAGCTAGGGGCACAACAAGTTCTCGAGCATAAGACTTCAGTACTATTGCTGGAATACTGTCAGGGCGCATAGCCTTTGCAGTATCCAGCGCCTCCAACCATTTCTTGATAAGACCGGGAGTAAATCGAATTGGCTGAAGACTTGTATCTATGATGCTGGGGCCACTGGAGGAAGCCAAGATGAATTATCCCACTCTACACTTCTGGTTTAAGATTGTTGCAACTGTATCTGCCTGATTTTTTGCACTAATGAGGGCACCATTGAGGATGGGGCTATTTGTGAAGCCTACATCTCCAGTGAACCATTTAACTGCCCACCACCATTCACAACTGGAAGTTGCAGAACTGCAGAGCTTACATCTAATCCATTAGTTGTGGGATCGCTTTGCTGTATCTACCACTTGCTGCTTACGCTGTTTGACAGGCGAAAAAGTCCTGTTTGGTAGCTTCACCAGGTTAACACTTCAGTTTATGCATAAATAGATAACTGTTCCACAAAATAAAATGATTTCTCTGATCCTTGGGCTACGATGGGAACAATGCCAAATTCTGTAGCATGAAGCTCCCATAGTGGACATCCTGGATAGATAAATATTGTGGGGATTATCTTTAGGCCTGGTGATTGGCACTCATGCAGCTGCTGAAATGGACAAGAAAGTGAGATAACAAGGTGTACAGCTGGATGAACACAGCAGGCCAGGCAGCATCAGAGGAGCAGGAAAGCTGAATATCGGGTCTGGGCCCTTTTTCAGAAATGGGGGAGGAGAAGGGGGCTCTGAGATAAATTGAAAGGGGGAGGGAGGTGATTTTGGAAGGTGGATACGGGAGCAGATAGGTGGAGAGGAGACAGACGGGTCAAGGAGGCAGGAATGGTGCCAGTATAGGTCAGTGTAGGTGGGAAGTTAGGATGGAGATTGGTCAATCAAGGGAAGATGGACAGGTCAAGGAGGCAGGGATGAGGCTGGTAGGTAGGAGGTGGGAGTGGGGGTGGGGTTGGTCAGTGAGGTGGGAGGAGGGGATAGGTGGGAGAAAAGACAGGCAGGTCAAGGAGGCAGGGACAAGCTGGACTGGTTTTAGGATGAGGTCGGGGGTGGAGAGATTTTGAAGCTTGTGAAGCCCACATTGGGCTGCAGGATTCCCAAGCGAGATATGAGGTGCTGTTCCTGCAACCTTTGGGTGGCATCGTTGTGGCACTGGAGGAGGCCCAGGATGGACATGTCGTCCAATGAGTGGGAGGAGGAGTTGAAGTTGTTCGCGACTGGGTGGTGCAGTCGTTTGTCGCGAACCAAGCGTAGGTGTTCCACAAAGCAGTCCCCAAGTCTCCAATTGGTTTCTCCGACGTAGAGGAGGCCACATTGGGAACAGCGATACAATATACTGACTGCTAATGGTAACACTTTAATTTAAAACATTTAAATCTGTATGGACTTTGCAGTTCAAAGATTCATACAGCAACAGCTTTAAATGGGTGCTGTCTTTATAAAGGTATTTACTATTTTGTTGTAATTTAAGAAAAATGGAGAGAAAGAGCCTGGAATTCCCTCTCTAAGAGCATTGTGGGCCTATCTACAGCACATGGACGGCAGCAGTTCAAGAAGGCAACTCACCACCACCTTCTAAAGGGTATCGAGGGATGGGCAATAAATGCTGGCCAGCCAGCAATGCCCGTGTCCCACTCGTGAATTAAAAATAAAATTTGTAATCACATTACCAACAAGTAATATGTTGACAACTTTAGTGCAATTTACAACCATAATGTTGATTGAACAACATAAGAATCCTCTGGGAATCGAACAAGCCATTCAGCATAACAAGTTCATTAGTCTTGACAACTCCTACTCAACTCTCTTCCTTCTCACCATCTCCTGAATCCATTCTTAGACGAGAAATAATAGTTTATTCTACAATAAGGTGTTCCTTATTGATTTGTCTTATTATCCATTCCATAAATATTAGTGTTTGCAATAAGATGAGGTAACCAAAGGAAGTAGGAGTGCTTCATGTGGTGGATTTTCCATTTGTGATTGCAAGTTTAAAATCTGACAGGTTGGATTTACAAATACATTTTTCATGCAATAAAAGTGAACCTTGCATAAAGACCCAACAATATATTCAAACATTCAACATGATCCTAAAATCACATCTTATTCTCCAACCAGAGCCAACTAGGAAATCTCAGAGAAAACTCAAATTACAACCCAGTGGGAGGTCAAAATTATTAACATATATAGTCTAGAATTCTACTTAATGGTTTAAAGATTGGCTGTTGGCAGCACCAGTGGTTGTTGAGCTATTTATTTTGGCATTCATATAGGCAATATCCCCAAATAACAGAAATTATTATAATTCATCCACAAATGTGAAAACCTATAATTTATAAAGACTCACACGTCTGTCATTATCTTTAGCTCATGATGACCTTTTCTGTTTTATACTAAGCTCAACAATTCTTAACTTTCTAAATTCAAACTCACCCAATGCTTATATATCTGAATTTCCTCTTGCAACTCATTTGCACAATGTACTGTATTTTCAAGGAATAAGTTATATTGTCTGCTAATTCATCAGCCTCTCACATTTCACTTCAAAAGTTTCTCTCCATTGCAACTTTGTGCTGTACTCACCAGTGGTGGAAAAGTCATTCCTTTCTCTGAACTCTTATTTCCACAATCCCTGTTTCTCTGCTTCTTCCTGCATCAATAGGACCCAAACTATTGTTTCCTAATCCAATCCTTTCTTTTCCAATATCTGAAGTTTATAGAATTCCTTATCTTCTGCAGTTTTTTGTTTTTTTCCCTTCAGTTTGCAAACTTTGTATTGTTCATAAAACATATTGTGGCAAGCATTTTGTTTTAAATTTAAATTTCAGTCTGCCCCCAAGAGACCAAACAATATTTAGCATTGTCCATCAGCTTCCTTCAAATATATAACATACTTTGCCACAGTGCTAACACTGCTTGCACAACAGCAGATCTAGAGAGACAGTAACAATAGTACATAAGCAGTTATAATTCTGCTACCAACATAAATTGAAATAACTTTCTGGATAAATGCACTTCCCAATGAGGTATGGAGAAGTATAGGTCAAAAGAGTTCAGGTTATCTTGCGTCAACTTGTTAGTATTTCAAACAAAATTAAAATCTACTCCGAAAATCGTCACTCTACCTTTGATATTTCCAGACTCCACAATTCCAACCACCAGATAATCTGTAATCTTCCATCCTCAACTCATCCACATCTCTGATGCTTGTACTTTGCTCACTCTCTGCCTGTGCTTGCTGATCTACAAAGCTTCAGATTCATTCACATTGCAATTCTGTCATGAACTTTTCCCTACTTACCTGTGCCAGCATGTCTTTTCCTTACATCATATTTGCTATTTTACAAATCACTTTGAATCTGTGCCCTCTCATTCTCTGTCCTTTCATGGGTGGGACAATTTCTCCCTAACTACTCTAAGGAAGCTGTTCATGATTTTGAAAAATACCATAAGATCCCCTCTTAGTCATCCTTTCTCCAGCGAGAACATTCCCAAGCTCTCCAATCTATCCTCATTTCTGAATTTTCTCATCCCTGGAACCATTTTTGTAAATCTCTCTGCAGCACTCTCTATTCCCAATACATTCATATCCTTCCTATCATGTGAAATCCAAAACTGTACACAACACTGAAGCTGAAGTCTAACAAGTGTCTTGTGTAAGTCTGCATAGCTTCCATGCTCTGTACTCTATGCACCTATTAATAAAGCTGAGGAACTGGACATTTTATTAATTCCACATATCCTATCACCTTGAGTGATCTTTGCATATATACGTCCAGTTCTCTCTGCAAGAACCATACTCTCTATTTTAAATCATCTGTCCATGTTCTTCCTATCAAAATACATCACATAGAATGTAGAGATAATGGGAACTGCAGATGCTGGAGAATCCAAGATAACAAAGTGTGGGGCTGGATGAACACAGCAGGCCAAGCAGCATCTCAGGAGCACAAAAGCTGACATTTTGGGCCTAGACCCTTCATCAGAAAAAGGGGAGGGAGAGAGGGTTCTGAAATAAATAGGGAGAGAGGGGGAGGCGGATTGAAGATGGATAGAGGAGAAGATAGGTGGGGAGGAGACAGACCAGTTAAGGGGGCGGGGATGGAGCCTGTAGAAGTGAGTGTAGGTGGGGAGGTAAGGAGGGGATAGGTCAGTCCGGGGAGGAAGCAGGAACTCCTGCAGTGCCACAACGATGCCACCCGAAGGTTACAGGAACTCATGCAGTGCCACAACGATGCTACCCAAAGGTTGCAGGAACAACAACTCATATTCCACTTGGGAACCCTGAAACCCAATGCTATCAATGTGAATTTCACAAGCTTCAAAATCTCCCCTCACGCCACTGCATCCCAAAACCAGCCCAGCTCATCCCGCCTCCCTAACCTGTTCTTCCTCTCACCTGTCCCCTCTTCCCACCTCAAGCCGCACCTCCATTTCCTACCTACTAACCTCATCCCACCCCCTTGACCTGTCCATCCTCCCCAGACCGACCTATCCCCTCCCTACCTCCCCACCTAAAGTCACCTCTACTGGCTCCATCCCCACCCTTTAACTTGTCTGTCTCCTCTTCACCTATTTCCTCCTCTATCCATCTTCGATCCGCCCCCCCCTGTCCCTCACTATTTATTTCAGAACCCTCTCCCCCTCCGCCTTTTCTGATGAAGGATCCAGGCCCGAAATGTCAGCTTTTGTGCTCCTAAGATGCTGCTTGGCCTGCTGTGTTCATCCAGCCCCACATTTTGTTATCTCACATAGAATGCAGTTAATTATTACCTTCTCAACCATTAATGGTTGACAATAAATGTTGGCCTAATCAGCGATATCCACACTCTGTGAACAATTTTTTTTAAATATTACCTACAGCATTGTAGAGAACTGATACTACCTATATATAAGATAATACAGAACTATAGAGAGAATAAGACTAGCAGTAGATTGTATTAAGGGTAACACTTATGGAAGTCTAATAGCCTAGTGCACTGCAGCACATTGTCAGTGATTTGTACATTAAGTATAAACAGATGAGAATGAGGTATATGGAGGGAACAAACAGTAATTTCTTGCCCTGTAACCAAGTGCAGCAAATGATCTGGTCAGTCAATATCATAAAGCTAAGTAGGTGAGAACATACATCAGTAAACAAGCACACCTGATTATACTCCATGAAAAGAAAGAAATTTGCATTTTTTTTATACTGGCTTCCCAAAACTGACTGGATGATATCACAAGGTGGTACATACACCCAGTGGTAGGCCAGGAATATCTCCCCTTAAAGATTTGAAAATTAGTCTCATACAGTAAGTCAGAGGATACCATAGAGTTGGCAGTGGGAGCCACACAGCATGAGATGCTGGCAGTAACTTACCTAAATGATAATATAAGGATGCAGTGAATTACATCGAGGATAAGAGAGAACTAGCAGCAAGATATATAGAAGAGAGTAAAGAGGCAGCAGTGAGATGTACACAGGATAATAAACAGGGAGACATCCTGAGGATAAGGAAGAGCTGGCAGTAAAATACATAAGGATTAATGGAGGGATGGCAGAAAGATCTATATAGGATATTAGAAAACTGGCTGCGGGTTATATAGAGGTAACTTACAGCCACCAGTGAATCTAACAATAATAATCCAGTTTAATATAAGACTTGTGGAGAATTGTATTAATGCATCTGTACTCCTGGGTCAGGAGAAAACAAAATCAGCCCAAATCTCTCAAGCTGAACATATCCAGTGATATCTGCTAGAAAGCATGTGGGTCTTAATATTGGGCCACAATATGATCAAGTTAAGATGTGATGCTGCTCTCCTCAAGCGGATAAGAGCCCATCAACAATTCCTATCTAGGTACTCACATAAAGAAACCTTAACCTACAATTTATATACCATCATAAATTAACATATTGATGGAAAAGGCGAAAGAGTTGCAGCTGAAAAGAAATCTACTTGTCTTACTGTAGGTAGTAATCAGGCTGAAGGTGGAGTGGCAAGACAGGAAGCATGGGAAAAATTTGATGTAATATTGGGTGTCCAATTTTATGATTGGATAACAGAGAAATCATAGAACGTGGAACGTAAAACATTATAGCACAGTACAGGCCCTTCAGCCCTCAATGTTGTGCCGACCTGTCATACCGATCTGAAGCCCATCCTAACCTACATTATTCCATGTACGTCCATATGCTTGTCCAATGACGACTTAAATGTACCTAAATTTTGCGAATCTACTACCGTTGCAGGAAAAGCGTTCCATTCCCTTACTACTCTCTGAGTAAAGAAACTACCTCTGACATCTGTCCTATATCTTTCACCCCTCAATTTAAAGCTATGCCCCCTTGTGCTCGCCATCACCATCCTAGGAAAAAGGCTTTCCCCATCCACCCTATCTAACCCTCTGATTATTTTATATGTCTCAATTAAGTCACCTCTCAACTCACTTCTCTCTAATGAAAACAGTCTCAAGTCCCTCAGCCTTTCTTCATAAGACCTTCCCTCCATACCAGGCAATATCCTAGTAAATCTCCTCTGCACCCTTTCCAAAGCTTCCACATCCTTCTTATAATGCAGTGACCAGAACTGTACACAATACTCCAAGTGTGGCCGCACCAGAGTTTTGTACAGCTTCACCATAACCTCATGGTTCCGGAACTCGATCCCTCTATTAATAAAAGCTAAAACACTGTCTGCCTTCTTAACAGCCCTGTCAACCTGGGTGGCAACTTTCAAGGATCTGTGTACATGGACACCGAGATCTCTCTGCTCATCTACACAATCAAGAATCTTATCATTAGCCCAGTACTTTGCCTTCCGGTTACTCCTACCAAAGTGCATCACCTCACACTTGTCTGCATTAAACTCCATTTGCCATCTCTCAGCCCAGCTCTGCAGCTTATCTATGTCTCTCTGTGACCTACAGTATCCTTCGTCACTATCCACAACTCCACCAACCTTAGTGTCGTCTGCAAATTTACTAACCCATCCTTCTACGCCCTCATCCAGGTCACTTATAAAAATGACAAACAACAGTGGACCCAACACCGACCCTTGCGGTACACCACTAGTAACTGGTCTCCAGGATGAACATTTCCCATCAACTACCACCCTCTGTCTTCTTTCTGTAAGCCAATTTCTGATCCAAACTGCTATATCTCCCACAATCCCATTCCTCTGCATTTTGTACAGTAGCCTACTGTGGAGAACCTTATCGAACGCCTTGCTGAAATCCATATACACCACAGCAACCGGTTTACTCTCATCTACCTGTTTGGTCACCTTCTCAAAGAACTCAATAAGGTTTGTGAGGCACGACCTTCCCTTCACAAAACCGTGCTGACTATACCTAATCAATTTATTCTTTTCTAGATGATTATAAATCCTATCCCTTATAACCTTTTCCAACACTTTACCAACAACTGAGGTAAGGCTCACTGGTCTATAATTACCAGGGTGGTCTCTACTCCCCTTCTTAAACAGGAGAACCACATTTGCTATCCTCCAGTCATCTGGCACTATTCCTGCAGACAATGACGAGTTAAAGATCAATGCCAAAGGCTCGGCAATCTCCTCCCTGCCTTCCCAGAGGATCCTAGGATAAATCCCATCTGTCCCCGGGAGCTTATCTATCTTCACCCTCTGTAGGATTTCTAATACCTCTTCCTTGTGAACCTCAATCCTACCTAGTCTGGTAGCCTGTATCTCAGTATTCTCCTCGACAACATTGTCATTTTCTAGACTGAATACTGTTGAAAAATATTCATTTAGTGCTTCCCCATCTCCTCTGACTCCACACACAACTTACCACTACTATCCTTGATTGGCCCTAATCTTACTTACGTCATTCTTTTATTCCTTAAATACCTATAGAAAGCCTTAGGGTTTACCCTGATCCTATCCGCCAACAACTTCTCATGTCTCCTCCTGGCTCTTCTGAGCTCTCTCTTTAGGTCTTTCCTGGCTACCTCGTAGCCCTCAAGCGCCCTGAGCTTTCACATCTCATCCTAACATAAGCCTTCTTCTTCCTCTTGACCAGAGATTCCACCTCCTTCGTAAACCACGGCTCCCGCGCTCTACAGCTTCCTCCCTGCCTGACAGGTACATATTTATCTAGGACACACAGGAGCTTTTCCTTGAATAAGCTCCACATTTCTAATGTGCCCATCCCCTGCAGTTTCCTTCCCCATCCTATACTCCCTAAATCTTGCCTAATCTCATCGTAATTGCCTTTCCCCCAGTTATAACTCTTGCCCAGTGGTATACACCTATCCCTTTCCATCACTAAAGTAAACATAACAGAATTGTGATCGCTATCACCAAAGTGCTCACCTACTTCCAAATCTAACACCTGACCAGGCTCATTACCCAGTACCAAATCTAATGTGGCTTCGCCCCTTGTTGGCCTATCTACATACTGTGTCAGGAAGCCCTCCTACACACACTGGACAAAAACTGACCCATCTATAGTACTTGAGCTATGTGTTCCCAGTCAATATTTGGAAAGTTGAAGCCCCCATGACAACTACCCTGTCTTTCTCACTCCTATCGAGAATCATCTTTACTATCCATTCCTCTACATCTCTAGAACTATTCGGAGGCCTATAGAAAACTCCCAACAGAGTGACTTCTCCTTTCCTGTTTCTAACCTCAGCCCATACTACCTCAGTTGACGAGTCCCCAAACATCCTTTCTGCAACTGTAATACAATCCTTGACCAACAATGCCACACCTCTGCCCCTTTTACCATCTTCTCTGTTCTTACTGAAACATCTAAATCCCGAAACCTGCAACAACCATTCCTGTCCCTGCTCTATCCATGTCTCCGAAATGGCCACAACATCGAAATCACAATGCAGCAGCCTGACATTATTCCAACAGCATAATTTCAGAAACTGAATTCAGCAGCCATATCAACAAAGTTAGAAATTTTATTTGAAAAATATGAAAAATACAAACAAGCAACTATGACTCCTCACAGTAATGCAGTTTCACTTCAAACGATTAAAGAAAGGCTTCTTCATGATTGCCTCCTTCCTGAATGTTTCGTTATTTTAGTGTAAGAATAGACACATTCCTTCAGGACATGATTTTAATGCTGATTGTAATCTTTAGAAATACACTGAAAGTTCCATTAGCAACCACAAAATTATTATTTCCCTCATTTCCAGTGATGTGTTTTGCACATATTTAACAAAATGTTTCCTAGGGCTTTCTTGTATGTTAATGAAAATAGAAATACAACAGCAGCCGGGCACGACCTGCTGTTTCCTAAAATTACGTAGTCCTTGTTTTCCCTTCATCTAAATTTATATGTATATTCTGACAAAGTTTAATGAAACTTAGATGAGGGCTTCTGCTTCCATTATTTGGGCAAGATGAAGAAATGTAATTTTTAGCCTTTTGAAATTTAAACCTGAATCTAATTTTTAAAAAAGGAATGACATTTAGCCCTTTAAACCAACTAAGAAGCTGCGCCAGGTGTGTTATATTAATTCATCACAAGCATTCAGAGCAACCAAAGGAATCTCCATCAATTTCAAAAACCTATCCCAAGTGATTGAAGGGACATATGGTACTAGTGAAGTTATCCAAAACATTACTGAATGTGAACATTACTAAGTCTCAAACTGGGTGAGGGAGCAAGGCCTGTGATCTTTAATTTAGCACGATTAAATGAAGTAGGGCAGAAGATGATGTAAAGAGCCAAACATTTGTTATGTCATGTTAAATTTGGGTTTAAACAAATAGATTATAGAAGTGGAGAAATCACAGTACCAGCACCTCACAGAATCCAGACAAATGCAGAAATCTTTAAAAATTTTGGGCAGGACCCAAATATAGAAGACCCACCCCTCCATTAGAAGCAATCTTACCTAATAGGGAAAAAGCTATGGACAGTGAATGATATAGGCATCAAGCACAAATCTGTTGGACTATTTGAAAATAGTGCTGAGTTCAAATAAACACTTTCATTATTCCAACAGCTTGAATTTGCAGTATGGTATTTACCAATTTATACAGGAAATACAAACACTCCAGTTTAATTACCATAATCTGAATTTATTTCAATCACTAGAGCCTCAAAAATTAAAATAAAATGCTAAGCTGCAGCTGTCAGTTAAAGTTGAAGAAAAGAATGCATGCTGTTGGAATGGTGTAGCATAAAATCTAATTGATGTAGTATAAAAAACCTAATATTACCATCAGTTTATGCCGATTTGGTCAAACATTGCTGGCATTTCTCAAAAGCTGTTATTAAACTGAACCTATAATGAATGCTTGTCTGAGTTTTAAAAGGTTCAAAACTGCTAATCTCCAAAGGACACTGAGTTTGTACTCTAGTAGATCATTTAGGAGGTTATTAAAAAGATTAACTTTCTTTGACATTACTGAATAGACACTTGTTCATTTTTATAAGTTTGACCACTTAAGTGATTTAAAATCCTTGAATGAGTTTCATTGATGAAAGGTTGTTTTTTTCTGTATTAACTATGTATGAGTGAGAGCTGTAATAGATTGCTATAAGTTTAACTTGCCTCATTTCCATTTGGTTTCTGAGGTCTACCCGTAATAGATGCTGTATGAGTTGTTATGGAGGTAATATGAAGTAGCATAAGACTGTGAGGCAACAGTATTAGTGACTTAGGGGTATGAGGTGGCAAGGGGCAGGGGTTGTAGAGGTGGAATGCCCAATGGCCTCTTATTAAAATGAACAGAATTCTCAGAAAACTGAGGTGAACTCCGATCTAATCTAATGTAACGCACACCTGCCTCTGTGGCCACCTTGCTCCATTTGCCTCTGGAGTTAGCAGGCCCAACTTGACCGCACCCTATCACTCAGAAGTGAAAATTGCATGGGCTGGGGCCCATCATATTATAGTGCGTCGACAAATCAAAAGAATTCCCGACTCAAGCGATTGATTCAGTAGCAAAAATCTGGCCCCAAAAGACAGTTTTGGATAATAAACTGGATTAAAGGAAGGTGGAATGACTTCACCAGGGCACGGCATCAAGATTTGAGGGAGTAGATTTAGGACTGAATTGAGAAGGAACTTCTTCACCCAGAAGGTTGTTAATCTATGGAATTCCTTGCCCAGTGAAGTAGTTGACGCTACTTCAGTGAATGTTTTTAAAGCTAAGGTAGATATTTTTTCAAACAATAAAGGAATTAAGGGATATGGTGAGAATGCGGGTAAGTGGATCTGAGTCCAAAAAGGATCAGCCATGGTCTTATTGAATGGCAAGCGGGCTTGAAGGGCCGAATGGCCTACTCCTGCTCCTAGTTCTTATGTTCTTATCTTCTAGTAGGGAACCTCCATGATACATGATCAGTTTTTTCAGAGTTAAACATGTGTGCGGATGAAGAAAAAAAAATTTGGCATGAACGAGGAAACTAATTTTCTGCAAGGCAGATTTAGCATGGAGGAGATGTGGGGGTTTCATCTGAGATCACAGGCGACAGTGAGACCAATGAGGCCAAGAACTCAGGACAGCACTCCACAACCTGAAAATAAACATAATGACAGCAGAAAACAGGAGGGCAGAAACATCATATTATTGCTTTAGGATGCTTTCCAAATCAATCACATTACTTTATTGACTGTCAGGGTCACCTACAGAAAGCTCGGAATGCATTTATACAATTTAAAAGGTATTCCTTTGCAGCACTGAAATTTCAACATGGCAGATTTCCTCTTACATATTTCAACCCTGGGCTCTTCAGCCATTGACATGTTTGTTTTGTTTTCTTACTTATTTCACTTATTCTTTTTGCCCCATTTACCCTTTCTTCCCTATTCATTCGCTCAACATATGCTATTTTACATAAGGTCTCAGCCTTTAATGAATTAATAGCATTTTGACCTGAAAACAAAGGGTAGTGGGGTCGAGTCTCACTCCAGAATTTTGGTCTACGCTGACTATTCAGTGCAGCACTATTTGTGCCATTATACATCTGATGAGATGTTAAACCAAAGTCTTTGGTGAACATACATATATTATAGCACTATTCAAAGAATAGTGAGGCAGTATACACATTCTCTTGGTTAATATTTATCCCTTAACTAACATCGCTAAGAGAGATGATCCGGTCATCTATTGAGATGCTGTTTCTGGTGTCCTGAAAATTCTTCCTGAAGAAGATTAATTGGACTCTCTTTCTCTCTCCAAATATGCTACCAGGCCTGCTGAGTTTCTCCAACACTTTCTGGTTTTCTCGCAAATTGCCTGCTGTTTCCCAACAACAGTTATGTTACTAAGGCATCATACATAATCAAAGCATTGCTATGCTATTCAGCCCAATTTTTAAAAATTCCAACAGCAAGCTTTTGCGAATGTACAATTCAAAAAGATTGGTCCAGTACTTTTGAATACCCGTCAAAACAGATCCATCCATTTGTTATCAGATCAAGAACTTCATAGTTTTTTGGTTTGCATTGTTTTGTGGCCAGTCTTTTACATCTGCCTACTCCTGGATACCTCCCTCTTGGCTTGGTGTGTAGGTCTCAATTCAGCACAAAGGAAGAAAAGCCAGCCTCACATAACAGAGGACCTGAGAATGCCATTTAAAGGCGGCAGCAAACAGCATACAGTATCAGAGAAGGATGTGTAATTAATCTTCCGTAGATATTACATAGACATTTTATATTTTCTGTTTATTCAAACATTTAATATTATTATAATGATAAATTGTAAAAGTAATGGTTTTTAAAATAGAGATGTCTGTAATTACTCAATAATAATTCTGAGCATAATTACTTCTTTATTGACATTCAAAGTATTTAACAATTTCTAGTGAATGGGTATGGGTAAGTGAAGTAAATATGTAAGAGTGGCAATGTAATTGGGGAAGGGGTTGGTGTGGCTGATGGATATAACAGCAATGAAAGCTGGGTACAATAGCAGATAAGTTGGGTGGTTGGTGGGTAAAATGGCAGACAGGGTGGCAAGTAAGTGATTGAGGGCTTAGGATAGGTTAATGAGAGTTGGGTCAGTGGAAGAAGATGGGAGTAAGTTGGAGAGGCAGTCAGGGGGTATAGCATCTGTTGAGCATAAGGGGGATTAGGAATTGGCAGGGGATCAGGAGTCCATGGGGGATGGTAGTTTGGAGGGGGCAGGGGGAAACAGAAATCAATCATGAATAAGGGATGTTCAGTTTAAAAAATACCCAGAACTTGGAATAGATTTTAATTTGTTTTATTCACTTGTAGAACGTGGACATCGCTGGCTGGCCAGTATTTATTGCCAATCACTAGTGGCCCTTGAGAAGGTGGTGATTTTTTAGATTAGATTAGATTCCCTACAGTGTGGAAATAAGCCCTTTGGCCCAACAAGTCCACACTGCCCCTTGGAGCATCCCTCCCAGACCCATCCCCCTATAACCCGCACACCCCTGAACACTACGGACAATTTTAGCATGGCCAATCCACCCAGCCTGCACATCTTTGGACTGTGGGAGGAAACCGGAGCACCCAGAGGAAACCCACGCAGACACGGGGAGAATGTGCAAACTCCGCACAGACAGTTACCCGAGGCTGGAATCGAACCTGGGTCCCTGGCGCTGTGAGGCTGCAGTGCTAACCACTGAGCCACCATGCCACCCACGGCGAGGTGCCTTCTTGAACCATTGTGTGTCCACGTGCTATAGGTCAACCCACAATGCTATTAGGGAGGGAATACCAGGATTTTGACCCAGCAACAGTGAAGGAACAGTGATGCATTTCCAAATTAGGATGTGAGTGGATTAGAATGGAACTTACAGGTGGTGGTGTTCCCAAGTATCTGCTGCCCTTGTCCTTATAGATAGATCTGTTTATGGGTTTAGAATGCACTAAGATTTTCTGATGAATTTCTGCACTGCATCTTGTAGAAGGTACACAGTGCTACAGCTGAGCATTGGTGCTGGAGGGACTGGATGCTTGTGGTTATGATGACAATCAATTGGGCTACTTTGTCCTGGATGGTGTCAAGCTTCTTGCATGTTGTTGGAGCTGCACCCATCTAGGCAGGTGGAGATTATTCCATCACGCTCTTGACTTACGCCTTGTAGATGGTGGACAGGGTTTGGGGAGTCAGGAGGTGAGTTACTCGTCGCAGTATTCCTAGTGTCTTGTAGCCACTGTGTCTATGTGGCAAATCCAGTTGAGTTTCCAGCCAATGGTAACCCTTAGGATGTTGATAGCGAGGAATTCTGTAATAGTGAGGAATTTTAAGGAATTTCCACACTGCATGTTATAGAAAATACTCACCGCTGCTGCTGGGTATTGGTGTTGGAGGGAGTGGATGCTTGTGGATGTAGTGCCAATCAAGTGGGCTGCTTTATCCTGGATGGTGTCAAGCTGTGAGTGCTTTTGTAACTGCACCCATCCAGGAAAGTCAGGAGTATTCCATCACACTGTTGACTTGTGTCTTGTAGATGGTGGAAAGGCTTTGTGGAGTCAGGAGGTAAGTTACTCACCACAGAATTTCTAGCCTCTGATCTGCTTTTCTAGCCATTGTATTTCTATCTTGATTCTAATTGATTTTCTGGTGAATGATAATCCCAGAATGTTGATAATAGGGATTCAGTGGTGGTAACACCATTGAATGTCAAGGGACTGTGTTTAGACTGTCTCTTAGACATGGTCATTGTCTGGCATTTATTCTGTGCAAATGTTGCCACTTGCCAACCCAAGCTTGGATATTGTCCAAAGTTTGATCCACTTGAACTTGGACTGCCTCAGAATCTGAAGGGTCTCGAATGGTACTGATCATTGTGCAATCATTGACGAACATCCCCAATGCTGACCTGATGATGGAGGGAAGGTCACGGATGAAGCAGTTGAAAATGGTTGGGCTTTTTATTGGCTCAAAACGGTTAAAAGACTATACTTTACAGTGAAACAAAAACCCATATTTAGTAAAATTAACATCACAGGCAACCACTGGCCCTCATATTCAATATGAGATTGTGAGCAAAACTGAAGTCAGTTTCAGAGATGACTGCTAGTTGGAAACTGTCTGCTAGGTGGAGTTACATTTGGCACAAAAGAAGTGCTTGTCATTGTTGGAGATTAGCGATCTCAGTTCTAGTACACCTCTGTAGTAATTCCTCAGAGTAGTGTCCAAGGCCTAACTATCTTCAGCTGCTTCTGAATGACGTCCACCACAAAAGTGGGAATATTCACTGATAGCAGGATCTGCAGATACTGGAGAATCTGAGCTAACATGGTGTAGACTGGATGAACACAGTTCCTCTGATGCTGCTTGGCCTGCTGTGTTCATCCAACTCTACACCTTGTTATCTGGGAATATTCAGTGATGGCTGCACAATTTTCAGAACCATTCACAACCCCTCAGATACTCAAGCAGTCCATGTCCAAACACTAGAAGACCCAGACAATATCTAGGTTTGGACTGGAAAAAAATGCCCATCAATGACCATCTCCAACTAAAGAGATTCTAACCACCACCTCTTGACATTCTACAGTGTTACCACCATTGGATTCTCCTGCTGCAACTATCCTGGGTGTCACCACTGAGCAGAAGCTGAACTGGACTAGCCAAATAAACACAGTGGTCAAACACAGGTCTGAGGCGAGGCATCCAGCAGTGAGTAACTCACCTCCTAACTCCCCAAGGGCTGTCTACTACCTACAGGGCACAAGTCAGGGATAATGATGGAATATTCCCCATTTGTTTGAATGAGTGCAGCCCCAACAACATTCTAGAAGCTTGAGACTATCGGGGCAAAGCAGCCTGTTTAACTGATGCCACAGCCACTCCAAAATGAAGATGCTTTGGCAATTATTAGGTGGTTCCGGTAACACTGATGTTGTTAGTTGAGCTCAAGTTTTTTTTAATATAAAATTTAACCTATTTTTCCAATCAACATGTTTATTATACACCTCTAGAGGAGGTGGGAGCTGAATCTGGGCCTCCTGGTTTCAGGGTAGAGATGCTACTTCTGATTTACAAGAGGGCCGCCAAACTGAATTCCAATTTCCCCATCTGCAAGAGCAGGATTTGAACTTACATCCCCATGATGTCGCCTGATATCTTAGGCTACCACAACCAAATAGCTCTACTCAGCATCAAATCACCCGTGGCAATTTCACCAACTAACCATTACCATTAAGTCACTTGTGTTTTCCAATTGATTAATTTACATGGAAAGCCCAAGAAGGGTAATGCAATAATGCCAAAGTTGAGAGAGAAGGAGGGGGATAAATCAAAATGGAGTTGTAAGGGGAGATAAAGCACTCTAAGTCTACCCACTGCATGCCCAACTATCTCTAAAAACATTGAGGGCATTGGTGGACACTGCATTATCTTTCTCCCAGGACACCTTGGCAGGAATATAGATACAGAAGATGGGCCAGCAATTGAGAACTATGACCCCCTCCACTGCCCGCAGCCTGGGCCAGTTAACAAGTTGGCCAGGCTCAAGACCACAGTCATGAGGAATTCTTGCAACTTACTCACAACCCTCTGCACCGGATGGCCAAAGGTGAGGCCGAAGTGAAACCCAAAGCACAGCTAAATATTTTTCAAATTACTAATATATACATGGACCACGGACTCCACAGCCCTGCATAACAAACAGTTAGGCTGGGATTTCCTGAACCACCACAATCTGTAGTTACTTGGGACTGTTGCGTTCAACACCCTCCAGCCAGATCCCCGATGGAAAGTGGGAGGCCTGCTTGTCTGGGCTACTGCTGCAGTACATGTTCCACTTTTACTCATTCATCTGCCACCTGGCGTACACTTCTTGGCATTCACCTTTTACTACTGGGTAGCAGGCGTCCCCCAATGGAGAGCTCTTTATGCATGATATTAACAAAATGAGATTAGCACTTAATAAAGTCATTAAGAGGCAGAGGGATTTAACAAGCTATAATTCTATGAATAGGCAATTACCAGAGAACCAGTCACAGCTTTTGGCAGACAAACACGTTTCTGTCATGGGTAACTAGTCACTTGCCCATAGACCAATTAACTTCTTGTAGCCACCAGAGTTAACAAATTATCCAGAGATTATTACTTTTGGAGGTCCTATGTGCTTATTTACGACTTGGATTCCCAAATTCTGACTGCAGGATCACATCTCTGTTTTTGCAAATGACATTGATACCAATGAGGCAAATGACCAATGGCTGTTCACCGTCCCTTCTTAAAGGGCCCTGCTATTCACTGACGTTTTAGACCCTGGCGCCAAGGACGCAACATATCTGTAAGCTTTGTATAATCAAGAAGGAGCAATCGCATCCAGAGTGAGATTTAGGTCAAATGAGTATATAGTTTGGGGAATGTGGGGGCAACTTGGGAACTCAGTGTGGGGCTGGAATTTTTTGGCTCATAGCTTGTAAGTTTTTTGACAGGATAAATTGAAGCCCAGGATCAGGAATACAGCCCTAAAGAGTGACATCACAAGTATTAAGCTATTTAATAGATAGGCATATGGATGATAGTATAAGGTATGGGTGGAGGTTAGATAGACTTTAGGATTAGGATAAAAGTTCAGCACAATATTGTGGGCCGAATGGCCTGTACTGTTCCATGTTCTATGTTCTAAACCACAAATTCATTGGTTGGTGATAGTCACTAATTTGACTATCTATTATAGGTTACTTTCAGATTGAAGTTAAATAGGGGTAATATTCAGTGTACAAACCAAAAGAGCAGTATGAAAATTCTAAAAATCAAATTAAGAACTGTGTAATTAAAATAGAAATTCTGGGCAAGGCGATGTGTTGTAACTGCATGATGTGGGAATTGGTAGACCCCATTGTGGTTCATAGTGACCACATCTGTAGCAAATGTTGGTTGCTTCAGGAGCTCTAGCTCAAAGATTCGTGTAGGAAGAATGGGTTCAAGTTCATGGCATCAGTATTGGGAAAGGATGGAACTGATCTGATGCAACAAGCTCCACTCGAATCCTGCTGGGACCAGAGTCCTGGCAAAAAGAGACAACTAGGACTGTACATAGTACTTTAAACTGAACAGTGGGGGGAATGAGCTCAGTTGCATGTAAAATTATGGAAGAAGTTAAAACTCAGAGGGTTCAGCAGAGGTTATTAAAGTTTTCAGAATAAGTAATAGGACTGAGAATATAGGAACGGTCAGGAATATAACTTCAGGCAGACTAGAGGAGGAGACAACTATAAGAAGGGGGTTAGTCAATGCAGGACTGAGGGTGTTGTACTTGAATGCACACAGTATATGAAACAAGGTAAGTTAGTTTACAGCGCCAATTGATTTTGGCAGGTATAATGTTGTGGGTATCCCAGAGGCATGACATGGCATTGAAGCTGTAAAACACACACACACACACACACACACACACACACACACACGTTCCTTATCTCCAATACCCGTCAGAGCCTTCAAAAGAGTTGTGGATAAATCCATTGGCCTCTGGTAAACAATCGTAAAATTCCCACCCCAAGTTCACGCTGATTTTCAAATATTAAAAGGAGCAGAAGAGTAATAGTGGGGAGAAAGTTTGGGAAGCACTGATGGGAAAGGAAGCTCACACAAGAACAGGGCACATTTCCCATTTTATCTGAAAGATTAAATTTATGCACTTAAGGTTAAAGTATCGTACAGGTTAACAAAAATACATTCCTCAGGAATATGCTCCAGACCCTCCTGTGCTGACTCTGTGACAACATCCTGACTCCAAGAAAGGCCATTTAACTAACATGGGCTTGGCAAGCATCCATACCATTTAGGCAGTTCGACATACAGTTAGATCTGCTTTAATGCAATAGTTGTGTTCCTGCACAAAATTGCATTATAGAAAATCACTCTATAGAAATCACGGGGCCTCTGGGAAAAGCGAGATTAAGGGCAGACCACTGAAAAATATCACACAAAATTGCTCAAAAAACACTCAAAAGCCTAACACACAGGATAGCACAGTTTGAATAAATGTTTAATTCATTTCTAATAATGGAATACAAGTAAATTTAACACCTTACCTTGAAAAAAATGTCAAGATGACTTGATGGGGGCGGAGGTTTTGAGGTTCAGAGATAGCAGGTTTTGAGGTTGCTCTGTCATTAATGCAAGGCTGGAGGTCATCACCATTACCACCACCTTCAGGCGCAGTTGTGGTTATAGGGTGAAAAATAGTTAATGCAAAAGTAGATTACAGTTCATTGTTCATTCACTCTTTCTTGTGGGTTGGCTTTAAAAAAGCATCCAGTTTTTGCTGTATTGCTCTTTTTCTTCTTTCATGAAGAAACTATTCATAGGGTGCCAAATGAGATCTTATTCCACAAACTGCTACCCTGCTGCATCTGCATTGTAATCATTGTCCTTTAAGACCTGCAACTGCTTCTCAACTTCCCTCAGGATATAAGACAAAACAGAAGAGGAAAACTCTCGTGGTGCTGCATCCTGGACTTCATCTTCATCTCCAGCTTTCACTTCATCCTCAGCATCAAGTCGTTGTAAATCAGCTGTAGAGAGGTCTTCATAGTGGAACTCAAGCAGCTCTTCAACATGTTCACTCTCTAATTCTTCAAATCCAACTTGCTTTGCAAGATCAACACAACAATCACATGATGCCAGTGCAGAGACTCTTTCGGTGCTAACACTGCGCATGCTCAGGACAAAGCCCGTGAAACGAGCATGTGATGTCAACGCGTACTCCACATACCGATGGAATTGCATTATAGCCAACTCAAGTTCGTGTTTTAGAAATAGTGTTCCCGTCTTTGTCAGTTGTGTTATAGCAGAACCGATTGTACTATCAGCCCATGCAGGCTAGAAACTCCAGAACCTATTGAATCCCCTCCTGTAGAAAAACAATATTCCAGTCCCTTCAGCTGCTTTAAAAGGAATGGATAATACATGTTCAAAAAATAATTTGTTTGGAAGTCTAGGCCATTCCTTTGACTGGAAGCTCAAACTCATCCCTTCATGAAATGAAGCTAACATACAATCTTATGGATTAAAAGCAGGAGTAGCCCCTTCAGTCCCTTGAACCTGCTGCATTAATCAGATCATGTCTGATCTGATTACTCCAATTTCTCTACACAACTGATAACCTTCCACCCTTATTTATTAATAATTCATCTACCTGCCTTAAGTACTATAAAACTCTGCTTCCATCACAGTCTAGAGTGAATCTCAGGGCACATGATCCTCTGTGGAAAAAGCAGCTTATTTCTGTCTTACAATAGGCAAACCCTTCTTTTTAAACACCCAATTCTAAATTCTCCTCCAAACGGAACCATCCTCTCCATATCAACCCTGTCAAGAACGCTGAGGATCCAATATTACTTGCTGTACCTTTGTACTAACAGTTTGCAATCCGATGTGCTGGACACCCAGATCCCTCTACATCTTGGATCTCTTCCACAGCTCACCCATCATTTACATAATATGCATCTTTTTAAAATTGTTATTGCCAAAACGGAGAATTTCACATTTTCCCACATTATACTCGATTTGCAAGATCTTTGTCTGCTCACTTAACTTACCAATATCTGTTTCAGGCTTCTTATGTCCTACACGTAAGTTGCTTTCCTAATTCTTTTTGTGGCATCAGCAAATTTAGCAACCAAACCTCCGGCCCATTCATCCAAATCAATTGCACGTATTGTAATCAGTTAAGCTTCCAGTACTGGTCCCTGTGGCATACCTCTTGTTACACCATACCAAACAGAAAATGACCCGAAGTGCTAACTCACTGTTTCTTGTTTGTTAGCTAATTTCCTATTCATTCCAATATAGGGTTACCCCTACAGGAGAAGCTTTAATTCCCCCAAAAACTGTTGTGTGGTACATTATGAAGTGCCTTTAGTGAATCTAAATACTGTATATTCACCAGTTCTCCTTTATCCACAGTACAAATTACTTTGAGACCTCCAATCAGTGCGTTAAATGTGATTTCTTATGCACGAACCCATGTTGGCATTTCTTGACTACATTGTCTAGTTGAAATAACTGCACAGAAGCTGCTATCTTCTCACCAAGTTACCCTTTATTTACATGTGCATGGTACATGAGCTCTGACCAGCCAGCTGAGAACCAGTCCCTAGGATGAGAAGGTTCTCTGAATTTCCTGTTTTATTTTCTTTATTCATTCACAGTATGAGGACATTTATTGCCCATCCCTAATTGCCCAGAGGACAGTTAAGAGTCAACTACATCACTGTGGGTCTGGAGTCACACGTAGGCCAGACCAGATGAGGATGGCAGTTTCCTTCCCTCAAGGGCATTAGTGAACCAGATGGATTTTTCTGACAATTGACAATGGATTCACAGTCATCATTAAATTCTTGATTCTAGCTATTTTACTGAATTCAAATTCCACCATCTGCTGAGGCAGGATTTGAACCATGGTCCATTTTTTCACATTTTCTGTATGAGGAATAATTAAGCTAATTGGCCTGCAGTTTCCTGCTTTTTATCTCCTCCTTGTTTAAATAAAAGAGTTACATTCGCTATTTTCTAATCTAATGGAGCCTCACCGAAATTTAAGGAAGTTTGGAAAATTAAAACCAATGCAATAACTACTTCACTAACAACTTCTTTTAAAGCCCCTGTATGGAACTGGAGTCCTTTAGCTGGTCAGTATGCTTGATCTCACTGAAACTGAGTTTCACATTTGTACCATGCACTACTGAGATGAGAAAAACAGGATAGAGAGTCCTAGCCTATGGCTTTTCTTCAAGTGATCCATTAGGTCAGAGTCACAATGAATGGAGGGTCAACCCCAGCCAGGGGGATATCCCCCAATGCACATACCTGGAAAATAATAGCAAAGGCAAAAGTTAGAATGTCTGGATCTTTTTCGCAAGCCTTCTTATTGCAAGAGTTAAACAGCTGCAGGAAAAACCTACAAAATATGTTGTGTCCTTGCCGTCTTTACTCCTTCAGCAATGTGCCTCTGCCCAACTTTAAAAATCTCCATTTTCCACACCTCCCTATATGCTCGATGAGTAAGATTACCAAATTATGTGTTTTGAAGCTGTACAATCATGCTTGCTGGAACTATTTCATAAGCATTTATCATAGGCAACATTACTAGCTGAGAGGAAGCTTTGATCACATCAATCTGGGCTGGATTAAAAACCAGCTAAAAATGTCATTGCCCAGTTCCAGAAGAAAATTCATTTTCTTTCTCTTTTTGCACAATACTGTAGAAACTTAGCATTCATCCCTCTGTTAGTCCTAATATTTTGAAAAATTTCATCAAGAGGACTGAAGTAGAACTTTATGTTCTGGGTGGAGACCTGACCCCAGACCACGTTGGGAACAGTCACCCAATATCGATTTTACTTCAACTGGCCAATTAGCAGCCAGAAGATATTTTCCTAAGTTCTTGATTTTGGAGGGCAAATAGTAGGCTCTCCAGCAAGGAAGTGATTACAGTCTGTTGTTGAAGGTTAAAGAGAAAGACAGAGCATATCCATTTTATAGCACACAGTCTCAGCACTTTCGAACCACCTGAACTAAAAACTGGTCACAGCTGCCAAACCATCATTGCGGAGGGCGAGAGCATGTGTCTGCAAATGCCTACTAGATGGTAGTGGGTCTCAAACTGAACTGGACCTCCAGTTGGCCTCTGATCATATGCCTTAATTGGCACCCAAGGGAGCTACCTGTCACATAAGGATGAATATGCAGCCAAGCAGCCATTCTGCTCCTGGTCCGAAATTGCCGAAAATTCCTTCTTTCCTCACCTATCTCAAACCACACCTCTATAGTTGGGTCTAATTCCTGTCCTATGAAACTCAAAGTAGGAACTGGCCTATGTTATACTGTATATGTACAATGGGTATAAATTATATTTATTATTACTCTATTGAGATGGTTCCAGCTAGGCTCAATATACACTTGCACTAGTCTCGTTGCTAAATTCATAGAGCCATTTAAGAGGCATCCCTTAGTGCTTATCGTCCTTACCTAAGCAAATGAGTGGCCAAGCATCTGTTAAAAGACAACTTGCCAAAATTATTACTGAATGAGAAGATCAGGCATCAGGCACAACTGATTTGGCCACCAATTAAAGCTAGATGTAAGTGTATTTAAATCATCCCAATGGAATGAGGATAAGCAAAAAGATTCTCCAACTCCACATGGTTGTCAGAGCCTCCCCAGCTTGAAGCTTACTCCAAACCGTCTCCAAAAATCATCTGAGAGCTGCCACTGTCTGACACTGATCATCATTTGGATAACCATTCGGAAATGCAAGTGCGATCAGTGTCAGCCGTTCATACCATGCATGCTGATGAGGATGGATCAGGACACACATCTGTCACAAACTTGAGTCTATGTCAAAGTCTATATATTTTTATTTGGCATGATCTGGGTCTTTTCAGTGTTACTTAACATCATAATAACTAACCAGGAAAACCACAGGCCGACTCTGGTGTTTTACAAATATACACATTCATCCTTTTGATTCCGAGAAAATAAATCATTTTGTTCATGTTGTCATTGCATTATTTGTGTATCTGAAGAGGACATTCAAACATTGGTTTAATCCAACTAAAGCACATTCCAGAAATTGCACCCACTTCCAGCAGTGTGTCCTGATGAAAGACACTTTGTTGTCTGGAAGTATTTTATATTTGAGTGAACTGCGCGTTCCAAAGATTTCTCTACAAGCTGTCCCTACAAGACAAACATGATTTTTCAACCTCCATACTTACAATGTACTAATGCAGCCAGAAGTGTTTAAAGTTTAAGTATTCAACTTTTTATAGTGTGGTAGGAACAACAGCTCTCCCTGTCTCCTGGGTCAACAGTGTTCACAAGTGACCACAAAATGTAAGAAGCAGTGAAATTAAAATTATTTGACATGTTAACTAGGTGTGCACAGACGTATCCACACCCGCAGAGAAAACACTTCAAAACATAAAGCAAACAGCTCCCCTGACTGCTCCATTGGTGAGTGCACTAGCCATTTGCCACACAGATGAGGAACAAATTGCATGCCACTGAAGAATCCTGGGCTAGCAAAGGGAAAATTTAGCCATATTTCCCAATCCAGTCTTTTATCCAGTGATTGTTGGTACAAAGTATACTCGTGTGAATACTGAGTGGGGAAAGGATTGGAGTGAACTGATGACGCCCTTTTAAGGTTTGGCACCCTATTAACACAGTCTCGCTAGGTCTAAATAATAAGTTTTGCCAGATCCCAATGAACAAGAAGAAAATATTAGAGGAAAAACTATTAATGTAATAACATCTCGATCTCTGATGAAATATCCACTATTTCTAGAAATGGACAGACTAATGCAGAGTTTTTTTGAAAACTTCATTCAGCATTGACACAATTAATGAAACAACTGTGACCATACAGAACTCCTTGAACTTAATATTAACTTAAAGTTCAGAGTTCAGAAACCTGCCAGGGAAATATAATGATCAATGTGGGGTTTTAAATGCTTCCCATTTGTTTAATAAAGACTGCTTCACCACTGTAATTAAAAGATACCAGAACAGCCACTGTCAGCCACAGAAAAACCTTTCAAAAATGTCTAAATATAGAACTTTATTAACTGGAAACTTTCGTTTCAAAATATTGTCCTTGCCACAATTTGAACTTTAGGGCTACAGGGCTAGAACTTCATTTGTTTTAATTTTTGGGCATGGGCACTACAATCTGATACAGTGTACCTGCCCATTTCAGTCGGACAGAAGACAGGCAGCATGTAAAATTCATGTATTCAATTCTTTCTCCTAACTGTAACATGACCACACGTGGCTCTGGAGTTGAGCTGGTGTACACTGGAACCTCTACACATTGCAGAGGATCAAGGAGAGTTCTGAAGAAACCAAATGGTCCAGCAGCCTCCTGTGTTCCAAGGAATACGAAAAACAAAGTTTCAGTGATAAATTACTCAATAAACATATTGGAACACTTTGGGACAGAGGGTACCAAATAATACAAGGAAAAGGGCTCCAGCTTTATTAAGATCAGACTGAAGGCACTGGGGCAGACAAGTGGAGCCTGCAAAGGAGGTCATGTTGCCATGGTGGGCAGGAGGCTAACGAAATTAAGCCTTCCACTGGGCATGGGAGACATGGCAATGGTGGTTAATGCACAGTGTATATCCCCAAGCCCCAGGCACCAATGCCAACAGAGATTTATAAAGCACACTTGCATGGTAAAGATGAGTGAATGCATCTCATTTTCACATCTGAGACCCATCTCACTGACTACCTTTCATATTTCTCAATTTACCACACACATATCCCAAACCCAGAAGCCGTTCTGGGTACTCAAATCTCACCACTAACAAATACGTTACCCAGACACCTTCTATTTATGCCAGCCACACTTGCACCACTAAATGCCTCCACAACTATCACTCAATCATACTTATACTCACTGACACTCTGCCTTCTGTCTTACCCAAGTACCAAAGAGCATGAAGGAAAAACAGAACTGCATTGAGGTACGTACTTAGTATCTTGAAGGAGATGGTCCAAAGCCACAGGGCAAATGGCACTTGCAATCACCAAGGCCATTGAACTTGATAGTAAGCCACTGATTCATGCATCTTTGTCATTAATTCCTTACCTTCAAAGATGCCATAAAATGAAAACTGTAGGTGCAGTGGCTGTGGAATGTGGACACATAATGATTAAAGTCTGGTTCTGGGTTAGAACCTGAACGAAATAACAATTTAAAGGTATGGTCCTAGCCCCCACCTAGAATTTACCCATGAAAACAGGAGGACACAGCTGAAATCAGTGATCATGGGAGGAGCAATTATAGTGACTGCGGCTTGAGTCACATTGCCTTGACATGACACGTAACATCCTATGGTTTCAAAACACCCACTTATAGTAACTAAACCGAACATAAGTTTACAACATCAGGAACCTGCAGGGAAATAATTAATGTGGGAATATGTGTAAGGAATATGCTTCTGAGCTCACTATGCGAATCACCCAGATGTTTGGAATGGAAATACACATTTTCATTTCCTGTTACAATTTTTTTTGGCACTTCTGTTAAGTTCCAAGATTTAGCATTTGACAAGAAACAATACAATTCCCACAGCATTGTTTGAAAATCTTGTTACATCGAGAAAGGCTAGAGAAGATGAAACAGTTCTCTTTGGCATTAATTCCAACTTAAAAGCTCCAGTTGGCCCACTGATGAGATACCCATCAACACTATCCCTGCCGCTCATAAAATTATAGTGGAGTTGGCATTGGCAGGTAGGTATTGACATGCCATTGTTGGCGTACAGCCAAATTTATGGGTCCACCTATCTGTTTCCTAACTCTCAGGTGTCCCGTAAAATTCAGCTTTATAGTTCAGTGCCTCACCAGGAAGTGCTTATTACCCGCTGAGCTAAAAGGTTCTCTGCAACTGTTTCTTGTCTGTTTCTTGTCAAATATCAATGTTAATTACCCACAAAGTACCAAGAACAATCCACACTTTTTTTTTACTTTTTCTAATATAGGCTTGGAAACAATATTTTCTGTCACAATATATTTGTAACAAGATAACAATGTATGTGCACTTCACACATGAACAACAAGTATATTAGTCTCATTAGTATCCTACACAGCAATATCACTGGCTTCAGCAAGAGGTAAATCCTACAGGTGTGAGTTGCAATAAGAAGTTAGATCATCATAATATTATTGAGTCAAAGGCATGCACCTGCAGCTGTTACCTTTTTATTTAAATAAACAGACAGACTTTTTGGTGGTATCAGAGATACTAACAACTGCCAATACTGGAGTCTGAGATAACAGTGTGGAGCTGGAGGAACACAGCAGGCCTAGCAGCTTCAGAGGAGCAGGAACGTTCACATTTCGGGTCAGGACCCTGCTTCAGAAATGGAGGAGTGGGAAGGGCGCTCTGAAATAAATAGAGGAGGGATGGGGCTGGGTAAGAGGGGTGGGATGGTGATAGGTGAGTGCAGGTAGGCAGTGGTGGGGATCGGTCAGTGAAGTGGAAGGAGCAGATAGGTGGGAGAGAAGATGCACAGGTTGTGTCAGGTCGAGGAGGTGGGGATGAAAGGGAAGGTTGGTCATGGGTTGAGGCTGGCAGTGGGCAGATTTTGAAACGAGTAAAGTCCACATTGAGATCATCGGGCTGTAGGCTCCCAAGGCAGAATATGAGGTGCTGCTCCTCCAGTTTCTGGGTGGCGTCACTGTGACACTGGAGGAGGCCCAGGATGGACACGTCACCCAGGAAGTGGGAGGGGGAGTTCAAATGGTTCGTGACTGGAAGGTGTTGTCGTTTGTCATGAACAGAGCGCAGGTGCTCTATAAAATGGTCTCCGAGCCTCCACTTGGTCTCCCCGATGTAGACGAGACCACATCAGGAGCAGCGAATGCAATAGACCACATTGACGGATGTGCAGGTGAATCTCTGTCTGATGTGAAAGGTTTGTTTCGTGCCTTGGATGGCAGTGAGGTAAGGGGAGGTGTAGAGGCAGGTGTAGCACTTCCTGTGGTTGCAGGGAAAGGTGCCGGGGTAGTGGAGCTAGTGGGGAGTGTGGAGCGGACAAGGGAGTCGCGGAGAGAGTGGTCCCTACTGAATGCAGATGGGCTAGGAAGGGAAATATATCCTTGGTTGTGGAGTCAGATTGCTGGTGGCAGAAGTGGTAGAGAATAATACGTTGAATCCAGAGGTTAGTGGGGTGATATGTAAGGACAAGGAGGATTCTTTCTTTGTTCTTGTTGGGGGCAGGGGGTGTGAGGTCAGGTAACTGCCTACACCACAGAGGCAGCTAAAGAGTCCAGAATTAGTTTGGTAAGGAGACCTGAAATGTGTGTTGGCTTCCTCATTGTTACATTGTTCCATTTGTCATAAATGTGCCAATCATTAAATGAGGATTGGTGAATGATAGTGTGGGTTATTTATGCCACAATAAGACATATGTATTGTGTTAACTGGGAAGCTAAATATGCACCTCCGCATTGGAATGCTGCTGCTATACTCTGAGCACAGCGTTATGGAGCTACTGTCCCATCTAAAAGCTGGGGCATCATCTTATTCCAACTTACAGGTATATATACACTATTTCACTACACTAATTTACATATTTCTAGCACCAAATACCTGAAAAATGCATGACCCAATGTTGGATCAGGCATCTTTAAGCTGTCTTTTTGTTCTCAAAATTAGTCTTCCCGGCCTGGAAAAAACGGGTGGCAAAGACATTTTATTTTTATTTTGTGGTACTATCAAAAGCTATTGTTGTTCTGTATGGTGTTGTTAGGGTTAGCAAATAATCACATGATGTGCAAAGAGTCTTAATAAATACCATTGGTAACTCTGGGTAGAGTTACAGCTATTCTAAATGGGTGCATGTTATGTAATTAGCCATTATTTAAGAAGATCTGATGTACAACAAAAGTCACTATAAAGTGTGTATAAAAATATAATAACACAACTCAAACAACTGAATGCATGGACTTATACTTGTTCAGTGTTTCTGTTGGACGTATAATTTCTAGCCTTCTAAACTTAGTATCCATTGCAAATGTCAATGCAAACAGATGACAGGGCTTACTCCAAAATATCTTTTGTAGGTAATGCAGTTACACGAGTGTCTGTGTTTAGATAACGATCTGTTTCGCTTGCTACAATATGTTGTGATCAGTTGTTTCCAAAGGTCTTTTTAAACAACATTTCACAATCTTTGCAGAAACTTTTATTTGAAAATGAAAAAAATAACCTGCACTACATGGAAAGCAACTGTGAGGTGACATCAAACGGCTGCAGCTCAGTGTAATCTTAAACACTTTTTCTGCTTAGAAGCAGAACAATTTTACAGCTCATGTCAATCTTGTTGAGTTTTGAGGAAGATTTCCCTCCATGAGGCCTGAAGAAATTTCCCAGGCTATTTTCCAAAATTCACCTTGTTACCAATGCACCTCACCCCATGCACCACGTGCATCATATCCTTGCTCTAGCCACTGCCAGGATCTCTGGTATTCCTGGTCCTGGCATTGTCTTTAAGCTCAACTGTGCACCTGCTCAAACTCTGCCAGTCAGGCCTTGCCCTTCTGTGTGCATATAATGGGAGGGCAACCAAAACCAAACCCTTCTCATGGTACAAAGGTGCCATGGTTGACACATACAAGTGCACAATCATACCTAATTGCTACTTAAGAATGAAGCCAGACAGCTTACCCATCCTTAGCATCAAACCGTCTTAGAACCCTGTCTAACGGAGTAATAGTCTTTCCCCAATTACCTTTGTAAATTGTGGCCTGATGGGGCCACTGTTAAGGTTACCTGTTTATTAATTCTGCATGACAGAGTTGACGACCTTCACTTGCAATGGCCAATTACATGGTAAAGGTTGTGTGACCAGGCTTTCTACCTCACTTGGTTGGTCACTATATGCTTTTTCTATGATGGGTACTGCGATTAGAAATTACTTCAATCTGTTTTACTAAAGTAAAAACCAAAAGAACTGCGGATGCTGTAAATCAGGAACAAAAACAAAGTTTCTTGAAAAACTCAAGATAATGAAATGTGAGGCTGGATGAACACAGCAGGCCAAGCAGCATCTCAGGAGCACAAAAGCTGACGTTTCGGGCCTAGGCCCTTCATCAGAGAGGGGGATGGGGAGAGGGAACTGGAATAAATAGGGAGAGAGGGGGAGGCGGACCGAAGATGGAGAGTAAAGAAGATAGGTGGAGAGAGTATAGGTGGGGAGGTAGGGAGGGGATAGGTCAGTCCAGGGAAGACGGACAGGTCAAGGAGGTGGGATGAGGTCAGTAGGTGCGGCTTGGGGTGGGAGGAAGGGATGGGTGAGAGGAAGAACCGGTTAGGGAGGCAGAGACAGGTTGGACTGGTTTTGGGATGCAGTGGGTGGAGAGGAAGAGCTGGGCTGGTTGTGTGGTGCAGTGGGGGGAGGGGACGAACTGGGCTGGTTTAGGGATGCAGTAGGGGAAGGGGAGATTTTGAAACTGGTGAAGTCCACATTGATACCATTAGGCTGCAGGGTTCCCAGGCGGAATATGAGTTGCTGTTCCTGCAACCTTCGGAGGGCATCATTGTGGCAGTGCAGGAGGCCCATGATGGACATGTCATCTAGAGAATGGGAGGGGGAGTGGAAATGATTTGCGACTGGGAGGTGCAGTTGTTTGTTGCGAACTGAGCGGAGGTGTTCTGCAAAGCGGTCTCCAAGCCTCCGCTTGGTTTCCCCAATGTAAAGGGAGCCACACCGGGTACAGTGGATGCAGTATACCACATTGGCAGATGTGCAGGTGAACCTCTGCTCAATGTGGAATGTCATCTTGGGGCCTGGGATGGGGGTGAGGGAGGAGGTGTGGGGGCAAGTGTAGCATTTCCTGCGGTTGCAGGGGAAGGTGCCGGGTGTGGTGGGGTTGGAGGGCAGTGTGGAGCGAACAAGGGAGTCACGGAGAGAGTGGTCTCTCCGGAAAGCAGACAGGGGTGGGGATGGAAAAATGTCTTGGGTGGTGGGGTCGGATTGTAAATGGCGAAAGTGTCGGAGGATGAGGCGTTATATCCGGAGGTTGGTAGGGTGGTGTGTGAGAACGAGGGGGATCCTCTTTGGGCGGTTGTGGCGGGGGCGGGGTGTGCGGGATGTGTTGCGGGATATACGGGAGACGCGGTCAAGGGCGTTCTCGATCACTGTGGGGGGAAAGTTGCGGTCCTTGAAGAGCTTGGACATCTGGGATGTGCGGGAGTGGAATGTCTTATCGTGGGAGCAGATGCGGCGGAGGCGGAGGAATTGGGAATAGGGAATGGAATTTTTGCAGGTGGGTGGGTGGGAGGAGGTGTATTCTAGGTAGCTGTGGGAGTCGGTGGGCTTGAAATGGACATCAGTTACAAGCTGGTTGCCTGAGATGGAGACTGAGAGGTCCAGGAAGGTGAGGGATGTGCTGGAGATGGCCCAGGTGAACTGAAGGTTGGGGTGGAAGGTGTTGGTGAAGTGGATGAACTGTTCGAGCTCCTCTGGGGAGCAAGAGGCGGCGCCGATACAGTCATCAATGTACCGGAGGAAGAGGTGAGGTTTGGGGCCTGTGTAGGTGCGGAAGAGGGACTGTTCCACGTAACCTACAAAGAGGCAGGCATAGCTGGGGCCCATGCGGGTGCCCATGGCCACCCCCTTAGTCTGTAGGAAGTGGGAGGAGTCAAAAGAGAAGTTGTTGAGGGTGAGGACGAGTTCAGCTAGGCGGATGAGAGTGTCGGTCGAGGGCGACTGGTCGGGCCTGCGGGACAGGAAGAAGCGGAGGGCCTTGAGGCCATCTGCATGCGGAATGCAGGTGTATAGGGAACTGGACGTCCATGGTGAATATGAGGTGTTGGGGGCCAGGGAATTGGAAGTCCTGGAGGAGGTGGAGGGCGTGGGCGGTGTCACGGACGTAGGTGGGGAGTTCCTGGACCAAAGGGGAGAAAATGGAGAAAATTCCATTCCCTATTCCCAATTCCTCCGCCTCCGCCGCATCTGCTCCCACGATAAGACATTCCACTCCGGCACATCCCAGATGTCCAAGTTCTTCAAGGACCGCAACTTTCCCCCCACAGTGATCGAGAACGCCCTTGACCACGTCTCCCGCATTTCCCACAACAAATCCCTCACACCCCACCCCTGCCACAACCGCCCAAAGAGGATCCCCCTCGTTCTCACACACCACCCTACCAACCTCCGGATACAACGCATCATCCTCCGACACTTTCACCATTTACAATCCGACCCCACCACCCAAGACATTTTTCCATCCCCACCCCTGTCTGCTTTCCGGAGAGACCACTCTCTCCGTGACTCCCTTGTTCGCTCCACACTGCCCTCCAACCCCATCACACCCGGCACCTTCCCCTGCAACCGCAGGAAATGCTACACTTGCCCCCACACCTCCTCCCTCACCCCCATCCCAGGCCCCAAGATGACATTCCACATTAAGCAGAGGTTCACCTGCACATCTGCCAATGTGGTATACTGCATCCACTGTACCCGGTGTGGCTACCTCTACATTGGGGAAACCAAGCAGAGGCTTGGAGACCGCTTTGCAGAACACCTCTGCTCAGTTCGCAACAAACTACTGCACCTCCCAGTCGCAAACCATTTCCACTCCCCCTCCCATTCTCTAGATGACATGTCCATCTTGGGCCTCCTGCACTGCCACAATGGTGCCACCCGAAGGTTGCAGGAACAGCAACTCATATTCCGCCTGGGAACCCTGCAGCCTAATGGTATCAATGTGGACTTCACCAGTTTCAAAATCTCCCCTTCCCCTACTGCATCCCTAAACCAGCCCAGTTCGTCCCCTCCCCCCACTGCACCACACAACCAGCCCAGCTCTTCCCCCCCCACCCACTGCATCCCAAAACCAGTCCAACCTGTCTCTGCCTCCCTAACCGGTTCTTCCTCTCACCCATCCCTTCCTCCCACCCCAAGCCGCACCTACTGACCTCATCCCACCTCCTTGACCTGTCCGTCTTCCCTGGACTGACCTATCCCCTCCCTACCTCCCCACCTATACTCTCTCCACCTATCTTCTTTACTCTCCATCTTCGGTCCACCTCCCCCTCTCTCCCTATTTATTCCAGTTCCCTCTCCTCATCCCCCTCTCTGATGAAGGGTCTAGGCCCGAAACGTCAGCTTTTGTGCTCCTGAGATGCTGCTTGGCCTGCTGTGTTCATCCAGCCTCACATTTTATTATCTTGGAATTCTCCAGCATCTGCAGTTCCCATTATTTCTTGAAAAGCTCAGCAGGTCTGGCAGCATCTGTGAAGGAGAAAACAGAGTTAACGTTTTGGGTCCAATGACCCTTCCTCAGAACTGATGGTGGCTGGGAAAATGTCAGTTTATGTGCAGAAAATAGGGAGGGAGTGGGGTAGAGAGTAAACAATAGTATAGAGCCCAAAGAGAGAGAAAGACAGTTGGACAGACAAAGGATTTGCTAACAATCAGGCTGGGAGGGGAATAGTTGTTAATGGGGACTATTCGTGACTAACAACAGTATTCCAGTGAAAGATAATAAAGTGTGAAGCTGGATGAACACAGCAGGCCAAGCAGCATCTCAGGAGCACAAAAGCTGACGTTTCGGGCCTAGACCCTTCATCAGAGAGGGGGATGGGGTGAGGGTTCTGGAATAAATAGGGAGAGAGGGGGAGGCGGATCGAAGATGGAGAGAAAAGAAGATAGGTGGTGGGGAGAGTATAGGTGGGGAGGTAGGGAGGGGATAGGTCAGTCCAGGGAACAATGAAGCCACCCGAAGGCTGCAGGAACAGCAACTCATATTCCGCTTGGGAACCCTGCAGCCCAATGGTATCAATGTGGACTTCACCAGCTTCAAAATCTCCCCTTCCCCCACCGCATCCCAAAGCCAGGCCAGTTCGTCCCCTCCCCCCACTGCATCACACAACCAGCCCAGATCTTCCCCTCCCCCCACTGCATCCTAAAACCAGTCCAGCCTGTCTCTGCCTCCCTAACCTGTTCTTCCTCTCACCCATCCCTTCCTCCCACCTCAAGCCGCACCTCCATTTCCTACCTACTAACCTCATTCCACCTCCTTGACCTGTCCATCTTCCCTGGACTGACCTATCCCTTCCCTACCTCCCCACCTATACTCTCCTCTCCACCTATCTTCTTTTCTCTCCACCTTCGGTCCGCCTCCCTCTCTCTCCCTATTTATTCCAGAACCCTCACCCCATCCCTCTCCCTGATGAACGGTCTAGGCCCGAAACATCAGCTTTTGCACTCCTGAGATGCTGCTTGGCCTGCTGTGTTCATCCAGCTTCACACTTTATTATCTTGGATTCTCCAGCATCTGCAGTTCCCATTATCTCTGATACAGTACTCCAGTGAAGCCCAGCGCAAGCTGGAGGAACAACACATCATTTTCTGCGTAGGGACCCTACAGCCCTTCAGACTCAATATTGAATTCAATAATTTTACGGCCTAAACTCTCTCATGTCCCATTCCCCCACCCCACACACCAGGCCTTGTTACCACACAGCCACCACACAGCCTGCCATTGCACACGCCCTGTTGTTAATCTGTTTAATATTTCTCTCACCTTAGGCAGGTAATTCAACTTTGAGGTCTCTGACTTTGGACCGAGCAACTTTTCCTCAATTAATTGGGAAGGCCCTCTGACTTGGTGTCTGAATATAACCTCAAATGGAGTGAACTGAGTGAATTAATTTGGGGAACCTCTAATGGCAAACAGTATAAATGGAATCCGCTTATCCATCTGAGTAATCCTGGCAATAAGGCCTCAACGTGGTCTTAAGGATCCAATGTCACCTTTCCAATGCTCACTGGGATTCACAATGATACACACTTGATTTAAAGTGTTGGGTGCCGAAACTATCCATGACCTCCCTAAAACGTTTGGCAGTAAAATTGGACCCTTGGTCTGAGTGACTCTCCGTGGGTAAACCTTAATGGTTAAAGGAAGCAAGCAACTCCTTCATAACCTTTTGTGCCTTGACATTCCATAATGGAATTGCCTCCAGAAACCTGGTAGATACATCCATTATGATGAGCAAATACTGGTTCCCACTTTTGGTTTTAGGGAAAGGACCTACACAGTCAATCATAGCCCACAAGAAAGGTTCTTCAAATGCAGGAACTGGCAACAAAGGCACTGGCTTTATTGCTGCCTGTGGCTTTCCTACCATTTGACATGTATGAGAGGTACAGAAAATTTCAACCACATCTTTATGTAATCCAGGGCAATAGAAATGCTTTTCTATCTTAGCCTGAGTCTTCCTTACTCCTAGATGACCTCCTGCAGATAACTCATATGTTACCAACAATACGTCCTGTCTGAATACTATAAGCAAAACAATCTGGCACACTTCCGCCCATTTCTGCTCTGCACGAACCTGCCACAGTCTCGATTTCTGCCTTGGGATTCTATCCTTAAGATAATAACATTCAGGAACACATTGATTCTTTTTCTGAGTAGGTTTTACATTATAAACTTTTTATTGTACCATCTTTTTGTTGTAACTCTATTAATCTTTCATAACGAAAAAGGGTGTCAGCTAACTGGAACTCAACTCTTTTGCCTCTCTCTTTGGTTTTTCCTTCTTGCTGTAGCTTATGACGGTGTTAGCAAGTTCCCACAGAGTCTGGAAAAGTTCCAGGGTATTTTTTTAAACTCTTCGGTTCCCTGGTTTTCCTTCAGCTTCTTCCACCTTTGATCCTGCTAAGTCGTTTCCAATAACAAACTGTATTCCTGCTATAGGCACTCTTTCAATTATTCCCACTCTCACTTCCTCAGTCTTGATTGGACTTTCTAAACTGAACTTACACAAGGGAACACTAAATCGCTCTCCCCTTATTCCACAGATTGCCACACTCTCGGGTAACATTTCAGAAGGGGTGCAAATATTTCATTCTCTCACGATTAGAGACTAGTCAGCTCCCATATCTCAGAATATTTTAACTTCTTTACCTTCTTCCCCTGTTCTACCTGTGTAAACCTTACCCCCAGAGGTGAAGTCTTTGTCGAGATCATGCACCTTCTCATGATCCATCTTGTGACTAAGCTGTGCACTCTCCTGCAGCTCCTTGGCTTCTTTTGGGATTTCCTTCACTACCTCAATTAATCCCACTAGGTTAGCCTCATTTACCACATCCTTTTTCCCACTGGCTCTCTTAAACTACCAGCACTGTGACTTTATGTGTCACACTCCATTACAGTGAAAACACCTGAAGCCTTTCACCTCTTTTTCATCCTCTTGGGTTTCTTATTCCACCCATGGTAAACTGTTCCCAGTGTGATCTACTTTTTGTTTTTCATTGAGGGATCTCTCTTTTTCCCCACTTCTATCCGTCACAGAATAAAATTGCTGTCGGAGGCTGGATTTAGATTTATGCACTAACGCGTATTTGTCCACCATCTCTGCAGCTCTTCTTGCTGTTTTAACTTTCTGTTCCTTAACATGAGTCCTTATCATTTCTGGAAGACTTTCTGAACTCCTCCAGCAAAGTAATCTCTCTGAATCTTCAGTGATAATGGGAACTGCTGATGCTGGAGAATCCAAGATAACAAAGTGTGGAGCTGGATGAACACAGCCGGCCAAGCAGCATCTCAGGAGTGCAAAAGCTGACGTTTCGGGCCTAGACTCTGATGAAGTCTAGGCCCGAAACGTCAGCTTTTGTGCTCCTGAGATGCTGCTTGGCCTGCTGTGTTCATTCAGCTCCACACTTTGTTATCTCTGAATCTTCATATGTCTTTTCTATCTTTAATGCTGTCACCCATCTATCGAAGTTGTTATGTTTAATTCTTTCAGACTCCAAATAAATCTGACCTGGTTTCGTCCTTGTGTTTCTGAACCATTGTCTATATGTTTGTGGTACCAATTTATATGCACTCAAAATTGTCTGTTTCACTCCTTCATATTCTCCTGACACCTCATCGGATAGCGCTGCCAACACCTCACTAGCTCTGCCTACCAACTTGGTCTGAATTAACATTATCCACACAGTTGCTGGCAAATTCATCTGCCTAGCAAATTTCTCAAAGGAAATAAAAAAGGCTACTACATATTCTTCATTGAATTTTGGTAATGTTTGGACATATTTGTATATATCCCCCTCAGGCTGTTGGCTGCGATGAGTTTGCTCATCTTCATTTCTATCTTGTACTTTTCCTTCTGCCATTTGAAGTCTTTTTGCTTTTGTTCTAACGTTAACATTCTTTCCCCTTGTCTCTTTTACCCTCACCCCTCTTGCTTTCTTTCTTCTCATTTCTCTCTTTTCCTGTCTCTTCTCTCTTTTTTGTTTTTTTCTCTGCTTTTAACCATAATTCAAACTGTTTTAATTCCCTTCCATTCCCTAACTTCAATTGTCCTATTTACAATTTATCTTTTTTTAAAGTTTCCCCCACACTTTCCTGTTTCTTTGTTGTACATAAATGTTTGACTAACTCCCTTACAATTTCAGCCTTCCTCTTGTCCCTACTTAATCCCATTTCTAGCCGGTTCGCTAATTCTAAAAGTACATCCTTTGTCTGCTTTTCTAAACTTGCTTGGCAAATTTGGAAAGCATCTTCAAATCCCAGAACCTCTTTCATAATTTTGAGAGCCGCTTCCCTCACTTTTCATTTGACCAACCAAAAGTAACCAAAATAAAACAGATTTTTCGCACCTAAGTTTTATTTAAAGATTTAGGACATTAATCCCCAAGTCTGCTTAAATGTATCCAGTTTTTTTTTCTCTGTTCATTTTGTGGGATGTGGGCACTGCTGGCTGGCCAGCATTTCTTGCCTATCCCTAGTTGCCCTTGAGAAGATGTTGGTGGGCTGCTTTCTTGAACCGCTCCATTCCTCCTGCTGTGGGTTGACCCATAATGCTATTAGGGAGGGAATTCCAGGATTTTGCCCCAGCAACAGTGAAGGAACAGTGATATATTTCCAAGTCAGGATGGTGAGTGGCTTGGAGGGGACCTTAGAGGTTGTAGTGTTCCTATATATCTGCTTCCCTTGTCCTTCTAGATGGAAGTGGTTGTGGGTTTGGAAGGTGCTGTCTGAGGATCTTTGGTGAATTTTTGCAGTGCATCTTGTCGATAGTACACACTGTTGCTACTGAGCATCGGTGGTGGAGGAAGTGGATGCTTGTGAATGCAGTGCCAATCAAGCTGGCTGCTTTATCCTGGATGGTGTCAAGCTTCTTGAGTGTTGTTAGAGCTGCACTCATCCAGGCAAGGGGGATATTCCATCACACTTCTGACTTGTGCCTTGTAGATGGTGGACAGGCTTCAAGGAGCAGGAGATGAATTACCCACCGCAGTATTCCTAGCTTCTGGCCTGTTCTTGTAGCCACTCTGTTAATGTAGTGAGTCCAGTTGAGTTTCTGGTCATTGGTAACTCCCAGAATGTTGATAGTGGGGGATTCAGTGATGGTAGCACCACTGAATGTCAAGGTGTGATGGTTAGATTGCCTCCTATTGGTGATCCATTCAGATCCCGAAAACAAATTGGTTAGTTCCAGATTTCAGCCCTCAAACTGTTAGGGAGAAAGGGAGGCTAAACAAAAGAAAATCCCTGATACATACTTTATAAGCAACAAGTAACAACTTATTTATTTAACCCTAACAGTGATCAAATTAACAGAATTACTAACAGACCAAACAATTCCCTCCAACTCCTAATTATTCCCTAACTGAACAAAATTCTACTGATATGCTATTCCAATAACCACAAGTCCCACTTATAAGACCCAAGTAATAAGAAGAAAATAAATTAAAACTTAGTCTCTCAAAGTCCACACAGAATGTGTCTCCCTGAATGCGGTGCCTTCTCCACTGTCTCTCCCTTCATATACTTTTCTCCTGCTGTTCTCAAGTTATAATAGCCTTTCTTCCACTGATTCTGCTGTCAGGGATATTTTTTCTGTGAAGTCTTCTATGAGGACTCTTAACTAGAAATGCCATGGTACCTTTGATGGATGGACTGTGCTTTCTTAGAGAGCTTAGTGATTTCTTGTCAGAGCTAAATGTGTATTTCTCAGGTGGTGGTTTGCTGTCCTACCAATTGTCTAAAACCCTCTCCTTGCATACCTTGGATGGCATATCAATGTTCTTATAATAGCATTGGTCCAAGGTTGTCATATCCATCAGACTTAAGTTCAATTGGCTTTCAATCATTAAGTGCTTGTTTTCATTTAGTTGGCTGATTCTAGCTATTTGCCCAGACATCAAAACAAGCCTAAGGTTTCCACTCATACAGCCAATTGAGACATGTTTCAATTTCAGAACTGGCTGTACCTCTTTAGCTGCTTACAGACATATTTTCATTTAAATCTCTAAGCTTAGAAAAGCACATTATCTCTGATACAAATTTAAGAGGTAATGGGAACTGCAGATGCTGGAAAATCTGAGATAACAAAGTGTGGAGCTGAATGAACACAGCAGGCCAAGCAGCATCTAAAGTAACTGGGCACTCTTCACCCTTCACCCTTATCATTGTTTTACAAGCAAATTCTAGCTCCCTGCCTTCCAATCACCTCTACTCTTCACCCTTATCATTGTTTTACAAGCAAATTCTAGCTTCCTGCCTTCCAATTCCTCTGCACAATTTCCTAACAATACGAATGCACGTAAATGGTGAAAATAGACCTCTCATCACTGACTAGTAAGATTCTTATCTCCCCATTCATCACTTGGGTTGGCAAATTGAACCTTTTGGTCTCAACATTAAGAATGTCATTCCTGCCGATCTTGTCCAATTTTACCAACTTTTTTTACCAATGCCCACATGGTTTACAGGCTGGAAAGACTCCACCCAATTACCTAACTTATTTGTTAGATTGAAAATTGGCTGGCTGACAGGAAGCAAAGAGTAGTGATAAATGGGTCCCTTTCGGAATGGCAGGCAGTGACCAGTGGGGTACCACAAGGTTCGGTGCTGGGACCGCAACTGTTTACGATATATATTAATGATATAGACAAAGGCATTAAAAGTAATATTAGCAAATTTGCTGATGACACAAAGTTGGGTGGCAGTGTGAAATGTGAGGAGGATGTTATGAGAATACAGGGTGACTTGGACAGGCTAGGTGAGTGGACGGATGCATGGCAGATGCAGTTTAATGTGGATAAATGTGCGGTTATACACTTTGGTGGCAAGAACAGGAAGGCAGATTACTATCTCAATGGAGTCAAGCCAGGTAAAGGGGAAGCACAACAAGATCTAGGTGTTCTTATACATCAGTCAATGAAAGCAAGCATGCAAGTACAGCATGCAGTGAAGAAAGCTAATAGCATGCTGGCCTTCATAACAAGAGGAATTGAGTATAGGAGCAGAGAGGTCCTTCTGCGGCTGTACAGGGGCCTGGTGAGACCGCTCCTGGAGTATTGTGTGCAGTTTTGGTCTCCAAATTTGAGGAAGGACATTCTTGCTATTGAGTGAGTGCAGCGTAGGTTCACAAGGTCAGTTCCCGAAACAGCGGGACTATCATATGTTGAAAGATTGGAGCAACTGGGCTTGTATACACTTGAGTTTAGAAGGATGAGAGGGGATCTGATTGAGGCGTATAAGATTATTAAGGGATTGGACATCTCGAGGCAGGAAGCATGTTTCCGCTGATGGGTGAGTCCAGAACCAGAGGACACAGTCTAAAAATAAGGGGTAGGCCATTTAGAACAGAGTTGAGGAAAAACTTCTTCATCCAGGGAGTGGTGGATATATGGAATGCTCTGCCCCAGAAGGCAGTGGAGGCCAACTCTCTGGATACTTTCAAGAAAGAGATAGATAGAGCTCTTAAAGATAGTGGAATCAAGGGTTATGGGGATAAGGCAGGAACAGGATACTGATTGTGGATGATCATAATGAATGGTGGTGCTGGCTCGAAGGGCCAAATGGCCTACTCCAGCACCTATTGTCTATTGTCTATTGCCTGATCTAAGGTTCACTAACCACGACAACAAACTAAATTTCATTGTCAGCTCCCCTAGGAAAGAAATTATCTTTCCTCTTTCAGTCAAAATCTCTGGAGAGTTCACCTCCCATCCTTTAAAATCTTTAATAGCCTATTAAAACCATTCAAACTTTAGAAGATCTGCTGTTCTTCACTTTGATTCCTTGACCATGTCGTTTTAATTCAGATCATACCTAATTCATCAACATTCAATGGGATTGCCATCACTAAATTCATCATTATCAACATCCTGGGATCATCCAAGGACCAGGCATTTAAATGGCTAAAAGAACAGGTCAGAGGCTAGGAATTCTACAGAAAGTATTTCACCTCCTGACTCCCCAAAGTCTGTCACCATCTGCAATGCACAAGTCAGGAGAGTGATGGAGTACTGTCCATTTGCCTGGATGTGTGGAGCCCAAGCAACAGTCTTGCCAATGTTTGGATAAAGCAGCCTGCTTGATTGACCCCGCATCCACAAACATAACTCAGTCTCCTATCATTGCTTGGTAGCAGTGGTGGGTACTATCTACAAGTTACATTGAGGTAATTCATCAAGTCTCCTTAAACAACACCTTCCAAACCCATTTCTACTTCCTTCTCAAAGTACAAGTGCAGCAAATACATGGGAACACCACCACTTGCAAGTTCACTTCTAAGCCACTACCATCCTGACTTGGAAATATTTTGCTATTTCTTCAGTGTCACTGAGTCAAAATCCTGGAGGTCCATCCTAATAGCATTATGGGTGTACTAACACCATGGATTGTAATGGTTCAATTAGGCAGCTCACTGCAACCTTCTCAATGTTACTGAGATTCAGCAATAGTTTCTGTCCTGCCCAGTGATACCCGCATCCCATGAATGAATAAATAACATGTTGCTGTCCAAACTAAACATTGTTTAACGAATATGATTAAGCAAGGTAACCATACTTGCAAGAAATTTGACTGCTTCCTACCAAAGGGATACTTGCAAGGCCACAACTTTAATTGACTGATCAAAGTTGAAAGTAGTAAAGTGCCCTTTAATTCAAGTTAAATCAAATGAGACTCATTAAGTAAGCTAATTCAAGCAACAGTGACTATTCATCACTATGATTAATACAGCAGTGTCCTATCTGTGAGCCAGGGCTAAAGAAAGATATATTCAGCATCTAGCCAAAATTATTTATCTAAGACTCAATGGAACAAAATGATTGCACATCTCCCTACTCTTAAACAATCTCATTATCCCAAAACTCTGCAACTTCCCACTTCACTGAGTCTATCCACTTTTTAACCATTTTTACAGGCTTTACAGACCAACTTTCTATCACTAAGCTATTACTTCCTGATATACCTTGTTTCCTTTCCACTATTCTGAAACTCGAATGCTCCCTGCACTCTGAGCAACAGCGGGGGCAGGGGATTGGACTCTTCACTAGTCCCACTGGCAGAATTGAAGCATCTGTTCCCTCTGCTCTCTTGTTTTTTCTCTGTTTCCCCGCAATTACAATTGAAATTAACATTTCAGCGGCATGCATGGAAACTTGTGATTCTGCAGTAGGGAATGATTTTCAATGATGAAACCTACCAGAAGCTGACAATGTTGAGGCTACAGGTGTCTCCTAGTCAAATAAGGAGGCTCTGCATTGCAGTTAAAACTTTCCCACCAAACACCATTGCCATTAACATAAGACAGAGTATAAAAGTGGCACATGTTTTTTTCAAAATTTACATTTCACAAATTAATTACATTAGTTTCGCTTTATTCATATGTACATCAGCATACTGTTTAAGACTGACATGCTTAGAGAGCTTAAGGTACTGGCAGACCCCATAATTGACACACATCGGAGATTACAGAGGATTGAGGACATTTCCTTTATTGTGGCAGAAGGGTTGTTGAGTTTTTTGACAATGTTAGTGCCCAGAATTATAAACACCACTGTGGGACATAATGACACTGCTTTTTAGGCTCCTCATTTTCTTAACTTAACTGACAGTGCCCGCCACCCCATCCCCATCACATTCAGAATGCCAGGGTGTTCCATTTTCAACCTCGATCCCTGTGACTTCATCCTCTGTCCTCCTTTGGATCAACATCTTCTCCTCCATGCTTTTGACCTCACCGATTGTCTTCTCTTGTATCTCTCTTCGACTCCACCAACCTAATCCTGCATACCCTCCTCACAACTGACTCACCTTTTTGGATCCCAAGCTTCCACGCAAGCTGCAATTCTCCTGCTCCCCTCCCATGGTATAGAGTTCAACAAGGAAACCCTCTGACCTCAGACAGAATGCACTAAGCCAACTGTTTCATCTCAGATTTAAAAATAATATGAAACACATGTTGTGACATTCTCATATTCTGTGACTTTATCCTGAAGGTAGAACATGGTTAAACAATATTTTATGCTACTTGTTAATCATTATGGCATACAAATGTATTGTAAGCAATAACCTGGTACAGGGTGACGTAACACCTGACACACCACAATCAATTTGTTTGACTTAATCTTTGCATCTCAACCTGCCATCAGAAAATCAAAATGTTATATTCAGTTTAGTTCAGTGACCCCACATGCCACATTTCAAGCTGTTGCAGATTCCATTAAATCTATACACATGGTCTTTAGTCCAGACATTGCCTTCCTAAAATTATTATATTTTCCATCTCCCAGCAGGAAAGAGAAAAAGGTCTTTCTTGTCATTATCCCTGCCCTTGTTGCTCATTGGCTCCTGGTGCCAAGATACATCAAATTTAAATTTCTCACTTTTGTGTTTAAATTTCTCAAAATGCCTCACCTCTTCCTCAATCTGTAATGTCTTCCATTGTATGTGTTGCAGTATCAAAGACTACCAACTGAGGTTTGCGGTGTAATGTTTCCACCAATCCTCCTTTCTACACTGGGAATAAGGGCCAATTTGGTTAACAGTGGTAGAAGGTGTACCACTAATGACATTTAATGAGAAGCAGGACAATAACAATTAAAGGCCTTTTACATTGGGTAGTGAGACATAATTACTAACATTATCAGGAGACAATGATAGCACAGTTGTCTCCATTGGGATCCTGAGTTAGAATTCCCCTTCCTATACCCAAATTTGTATGACATCGTCAGATTGAACAGAGCTTAATGCAGTGCCCAATATTAACCTTGTGAGAGCCATTAACTTATATAAGATCCTCCTGCCTTAGAATTCTGCTAAGCCCTCTATTCTTCTTACTGACCTTTGTTTCTATTATTCTTCTTTTCATACTGATTTTATTCTACTAAGCTGTATCTCTAAATATACTGTTACAGGATAGGTTCAAGGTAAAATTGCCAAGGTCCTAGGGCTGCTTCTATTTTATAGGGAATTGTTAGCTCCATTGGCTGAATGGCTAGTTTGCAATGTCGAATGTTGCCAACAGCATAGGCTCAATTCCCATCAACCTTCAGAACCTCTCCCCTCACTTGACATGTGGTGCCCCTCAGGTTAAATAGCCACCAGTCATCTCTAATGAGAGGGCAGTCTCATGCTCCAGCTGGACTAGGGCAACTTTACCTTTAATACAGAATACAATCTGCCTTCAATATATCAGTATATAGTTCACTCATCAGAAGGTTTGGGTTCAAATCCCACCTGAACTAGAGGTATATCATTGCATGTCCAAGCAAATTCATCAAAACAATTAAAGTACACTCTTCTTATCAGAAGTCCCCATTCCTCACTACCTTAATTCAAGATCTAAGACAAATAAGAACTCAGGAAAGCATGAAATAAAAACCAGGCTAATGATGCAGTCCATGCTGCCATGAGCTCCACCCTAAGGATACAACTCTGAAGAAAATTGAACGTAAGTACTCTCTGATATGAAAAATGATTCAGTGAACTGTCAAGGTAGAAACTGAATCCTCAAACCTGGTGGGTATGTGTAAGCAGTCTCCCCTATTACTCACATAACTCCTTCCTCACCTAGATGTTAGGGACTAACTTATGGACTGGTCCCGATGTTGCAGTTTCCTTGGTGACAGGCTGCTAAACAGCTAGAAGCCACTATTCCCAAATTAGGTGGATGAATTCTTCATCAGTGTGCAGCTAATACCCCTCCATAGGGAACCTACAGCCACAACTGTAACCATCTAGCACTCATGGATCTGGAAGTCTTAGACTGACTTCCTTTGAAGGAGGCTAGGGTGCACCTCCATCTGCCCACACAGAGCTGCTCCCTGGAGACCACCTCCTGGCACCACCCAAGCTTTGACTTCACCGGGGGCGGTGGGGGGAGTGGGGGCATTCCACCACTGGCAATATCCCAGGTGTCGCTAATTGAAATTGGGGACTTAATTGTATCTGATGAGTTACCCCCTGAATTCGGCTGAGTCAGACCGCTTTAACTTGAGAATCTGCACTTTTGCTCCTAGTCTTGCTTCCAAGCCTATCTCCGTGGCAACCAGGAAAACCCAGCACAATTTCCACCCACAGCTAACTGCCTCACTGCTCAGGAGGCCTGATTCTCAAGGTGGGTAGAGTATTCTATTGGAACTGCTGGGCAGTCAGCCAGTACATTGGGGTCAATCAGCTCCCCAACAGTTCACATCTACATTTCAATCGTAGCCCCATTTCCTGGAGTCTTTGATCTATTCCTATAACTGCTTAAACATCCTCTGGCAATTTTTTAAACTCAATAATCACTGCAGCATCAGCTGAATTTCCTGCAAGTCCCTCTAGACAAGCTGACGCCTCTTGAGTTCGTAGCAAGTGATAGGTAATAAAACCAGACAACTCAGCAGAATTGTACCAGAGACTTATTATAAAGTTATTCCATTAAGTGACTTTTCATTCTTGCTTGAATTGTGGTGTTTGCCTGAAATAAATCAGCAATCCCACTCCTTAATAACTTAACTGAGGAAAAGCTGGTGACATGGCAAATGCTTCAAAAATCACAGAGGATCTAGTAGAGTTATTAACAGCAAAACTGTGCCTGCACATGACATCTATAAATTCCATTCATGCCAAGACAGCTGGTGATTTGGGTACTGAAATGGAAACTCCTTTATCACTTTGCACATCTGACCTGTACGCACACCTGCACCTGAGAACAATAGACCTTCGTATGCTGTGTCTGTTAATGTAGCAATGACTCTGTATCAGATATTAGAGACCATTTTCATTACATGTTGTTGCTATTGGAGAGCCAGAAAACAGTAATGCTATTCACAAACTTGATCTTCAGCAACATTGAACAAAACCACAGAGATTTCTGTAATTATACATGGAAAAACATTGCATGGTATAAGGATTTTTTTTGAGGAAAAGCAACCAAAATAAACACTACATTTAGGAAGATTCAAGTCAGTTAAAAATATATTAACATAGCTATCACAAACAAGTGCTAATATGTTTGGTGGAAATTTCCATATTAATTAGTCCCCTTCAGGAAGGTCATTGCATTTGCCTCAATGCTTTTTTTTGTGACTTGACACATATTAAGGTTTTATGCCTTCTGATGCAGAAAGCATTTCCTCCAAGGCTGAATGATGGGTTGATTACATTTTTGTGTAAGTATAAATAACTTGAATTGAAAGTGCCCAGAGTTGTTATCTTCAGAGCACAAATCTTAAGTCTTGATGGCTCAGGTAATGTATATATATTTTTTTTACCCAGTTTGGTGCTAATTCATGCACAGACTGCAAAGTTCCCAAACAAGGCCATTTCTATCATCTAGGACACCACTACCAATTAAAAAGAAGATGAGATGACTCCTCTTGTTGTGCAGGAATATGATTTCACTTGTACTGGCTGTACACCAGTGCTTGATTCCCAGGGCTCAGTTCTTTACTAATCACATTATAAGACATTTAACCATATTACCATCAGCAACAAGGCCAATACTCACCCAATGTCCATCTATACATTTTCATGGGAGTCATTGAATAGTGATCAAAACTTCAGACTCTGGCTGATTTTTCTCTTAACCCAAGGGTCAGTGTCCAGTGGTAGATTGACATTTAACAATATTACTATGGTCATAATTTCTCTGACCTTTCACCTCTTGTTGCTTTTAAGCTCCATGTATGCTATCATAATATGTACCACTCTCATTTCCTACATTCTTCATGTGTTGAAAAAAACCTCAAAAATGGCACCATCTGCCCACTGCTTCTTGAGGGAAGGAGAGAAAATTAACAAAGTAAGAGGAAAATTATTTGAAGAAATTTTTGGTCTGTGCAGGTATGGGTCAACATGTGTGGATGCTGATGGTACTGGAACTAGAACATCAAGAAATGTGTGTGTGGCTCTGTGATTTCACAGACCAGGAACATAACGTGAAATAATTTGATTTTCAGCACATGTGCCAGATCCAATGGAGTTCGCAGCTCACTTCAGCAATTGAAGAAGTTTTCTTTCATCTGGAAAATATGTGGTGAGTTCAGCAATGTTCACCAGCTACTGAGAGGTCCTCCGTTCGAAGGCTTTTACCAGCAATATGAGAGTATGGCACTGCCTCTGTCTCTGTCTAACCTTTTCTCTTCTAAATAAAAAGTTTGCTTCTGCAAGATACTATTTCCAGGAGCTTATATTCTGTCCATGTTATCACAAATGTAAGTTTGTTAGTGACAAATGCAGTGAACAGAACAGAGTCAAAATGGTCTGGAATTTTGTGGAGTTTCTTCTGCTCTACCATTATAACCCCCCACCCTCACTAGATTAATTTTTAAGTCACAAACTTAATATTTGGGGCATTGTTTTAGCGAGTGACACTTTTTATAAATTATTGGTTCAGTTTCCATTTCTTAAAAAAGATTACAAGCTTTGTAATGGATCTGATTTTCAGTGCAAGTTTCTGAAAAGAACCAGGGCCGATGTCCACATGTATTAGGACAGTGCTATGACTGCCAAACTACCAAGTTCACTGGTAAGATTCTTATCATCTCAACAAACTCAGAAGATAAACGCTATTAATCACGTGCTATCAATCTCTGCAGCCACAATGGTAGCTGCCCAAAATGAGCTTTTAAATGCCAAAGTTATGTGTTTACTTTAAAAGCAATATTGAACTGAGATCATGGAAGATGTTTACAGAAATCTAACTCACCCTTCTAACAATCAACACACTGACTTACACGTATTTCTTTCCCACCTTAAGTAGACTTTTGAAATCTATAGATTTTTAAAATCCCATCCCTGTTGCCTGTACTTCAGCCCTTACCTTGCCTTATATTTGACTAATTCAGTCCAGGTGGCATCCTGTACTACCTGGATCTAATATCTCACCTATGATTCTAAACGATATTTATAATTATTAATGGAAATGAACGCAGCTTCCAGGGCTGCTGTTGCTTGAACAGTACCCAAATTTCTCTGTTCAGCCAAACAGAACAGAACAATAAAAAACAGAACTTCTTTGTCTGAAAGGGGCTCACAACCACAACAGTTCCAAAACGATAATTTGTGGAAAAAAGGCAAATTTTGACAAAACCCTACGGGATTGTAAGTCCTTTTAAAATCAGCTTCTTTGTCTCTAAACGCCTTCATTGCAAAACATTTTCTGGATATAAACACCTAATTATTCCCGTCTAACAAAAATGGACTTATGCATCTTGAATTTCATTTAGCTTGTGAATTACTTGGCATTTAAGTTTAGGTCTCAGTTGGTCAGCCTGATAAAATATTCTAAAGTACATTCTAAAAAGATCATAAAGTATAATAGCAAAAAGGACTACTGGTTCTCCTCAGCTGTAATATTGATGATGGTTTTAAAACACAATTTTCCTTTCCTTTATTTTTCTGATTTTCTCCTTCCCCTCATTCATTAGAATGGCTTCACAATTTGGGAGCTCTTAAATTTTCTGCATTTAGCTAGCTAACCAAGGAAACAATGTGGTTAGTCAGGGATATGTTTTAAAATTGTTTCAATGCAGCCATGTCAATCCTGGCTCTGGCCTATTTTGTCCCCTCTCTCTCCCCCAGTAACACTCATTATACAGCACTACTCTGAAAGCTTTCTGCAAACCCCACAACAGCTGCTGCTATCTCCCACTCTCACAGCCACTTGACTTTAACCATTATTTTTGGCTACATCTCCTCACTGAGCCTTGTTCAAAACGATTATTCACACCTATCATTTTTTGCATTATTTCCTTCACTGCTAAAATCAGGGTTTTAAAAACACCTTTGATATAGTGAAAGTTGACACAGCTGTCTAAGATACAAAGTCACTAGCTTGCCATTTGATATCAGAATGGACAACAAATAAACTTTCCAAAAACTGCTCCAGCCAAATAAAACAATTCAATTCAGAACCCACACACATTTGAACTAATAGGACAGCTCATGAGGAATTAAACATAAAGTTTCTGTAACTTGTTTTATTATTTTGCTTTATTCTTTTCCCACTTCTACCCACCTAAATTAGATTTTGTTGCCCTAGAGAATTGGTTTATTGCATTTACTGCCAATTACTTTGAAGCAATGTTACTCACTAACTTGTTGCCAAGGGCTAAAATCTCAAGCATAAACTTGCTGGAGGGCCACCTTGGGAATGCACAATGGAGTAACGGCACATTGTATCTGTCCCTGTGATTCTCCCACACAGTGAGCTCCTGATTTCAATCATGCCACCTCCAGCATTGCCAAGTGCTAGCTGGTCTCATCCCAAAGGGAAGAGGAAAAACTTAAGATTAATAGTTCTTGTTCGATGAAGTCCCGTTGTTTGACACCTTTTACTGAAGAACATGAAGTGAAGGACAGCCACACCAAAACTTAATTATTTCAACAATACAAAGGTTGTTAATGAAAATTCAAAGCTTTAAAAAGTAATTGGTCTGCTGATGGCAAAAATTGGTAAAGTGGAGCTCAAAAGTGTAATAATAACCCCGAATTAAAACATGATTTAATAACATAATGTGTTTTGCTATTGTGCATGTTACTATAACCACTATTCAATCTGTAACAAAAAATGAAATTAACTTATTCACAGAATACCTAGTTGACTTTCCCAGGAGTGGCAATCCCTTATAGACTGCCACTCTGACCCTTGCTAATGAAAGAATGGAGCTCTGCATTTCTGAGAGGAGATTCTTTTCAGGGTTAGCTCAGAAAAGTCAAGCTGTGAGAGCTCTTTCTTGCACAGAACTAACTGCTAGAGGAAGGCAAATCACACATCCCCTCCGTATTCTGAAATTTAAAGCTCTGGACAGCCCCAATGCCAACTGCTATCAAGCCTTAAATACATAAGGCAAGTGTGATCTTCGGGTGATGGGGAGAGCAGAATGCCAGACGGGTAGAGTGGAACAGGGTGCCAGGTGGGAAGAACGGATATAGTGGATATAGTGCCAGTGTGCAAGGTGACATGGTAAGTGATATCCTGTTCAAGGTAGGAGGGTAGGTCTGGATGGGAGAAATTGTTTCAGGTCCAGCAGCAAGAGGCTTCAGCTCAGACCAGGGGGGAAGGGTTGTTGGCTCATCGTGGATGATGTTTGATCAGATCTAGTATAAAAGTGGTCTGGCGAAGATGTGGTTGGGGGGCTGATATAACTTTGGCACCAGTTGAATAGTTACTCAAGTGTTAGACTGTGTGTTTAACTGGCTAACTTTTCCTGAATAATCTTTGTTTTAATTTCTGCCAGAATGTTCCAAAGACTCAAATTTAAATGGATATTTTCAGAGGGATCCAGATGAAATGGCATTGCCCAGCATAAAATTCTACTGCCTTCGGAATGTGCAGTGATGGAGATTCCACTGATTCCACAGGCACATCTCCTGTCTATTAGAGAAAGAAAGAACTGAAGTAATTACATTGGGATCTCCACAGGCAAGGTTCATGTTTCCTCAACCTCATAAATATTACAGTAACCCATATTCACACCTCTGTCAAGTTAAGGAGATAGACATAAGTATGGATCTCAAGTATCAGTAAGACAGTATATAGCAATATTACATGTATTCTAAAGAAAATTAAATTTTAGTGTATTCTATTTTTGCTCATGTTCTGGTGAGAAAGAACTTTATCTTTTATTTTCCATCAGGGACAGCACAATGACTCAGTGGTTAGCACTGCTGCCTCACAGCACCAGGGACCCGGGTTGAAATCCAGCCTCGGGCAACTGTCTGTGTCGAGTTTGCACATTCTCCCTGAGTCTGCGTGGATTTCCTCTGGGTGCTCCAATTTCTTCCCAAAGTCCAAAGATGTGCAAGTTAGGTGGATTGGCCATGCTATGTTGTCCACAGTGTTCAGTGATATATAAGTTAAGTGTGTTAGCCATGGAAATGGAGGATAACAGGGAAACGGTAGGGGGATGGGATCTGGGTGGGGATGCCCTTCGAACAGTCAGTGTGGACCTTTTGGGCCAAATGGCCTGTTTCCCCACTGAAGGGATTCTTTGGAAGATGCTAGCCTGCCAATCCTGACATCATCTAACCGATTTCAAGTGGGAGGCAATTCTGGAAAACTGAATTAGGATCCAAGAACTAAAACAGTCCACTTTACATTTAGATCTCTGTGGGGGTTTCTCTCCCACTCTACATTCCTAAATGTGGCCTGCAGTAAAAGTTAAGGCATTGTCTTTGGATGAGGAATGGCGGGGCAGGGGAGAAGAACAAAAATAAATTCTATTAACACACGGTTTGCACTAAACTAGTCAGTCAACAGTAAGGTGAATTTCCAATCTCTGAGGTATAAGACAGAAGACTGCTGACAACTTTTTGGTGGGCTTTTGGGCCGTCTAGGATCAGTCTCCTCTGAAAGAGATTGACAGAAACTGTATGCGGTAAGTATGCCTCATGGGCAGATGCCCACAATACACAGGCCTGCTGCCAGGTCAGAGAAAGTATAGTTCTGTGGAAGTGTCACTGGACCTGAAATATTAACTCCGATTTCTCGCCACAGATGCTGCCAGGCCTGCTCAGCTTTTCCAGCAATTCCTGTTTTTGTTTCACACAAAGCGTTGACTGAGAGGAGTAAACAAATGCTAAACAGGAGTGACAGAAACAAAGTAATTAAACAAAAACACGCACTCAAGGGGTAATTGTAACATACTTCTGGCGTCTAGTGATATAAAGCAGGTTAAATTATCAGCAAAACAGAAACATTCCTGGATTTTTCTAGCAGAAGTTTGGTAGCTGCAAAGAAAGGGCAAGTCTTTTGGTTTCCTCTCTGATCCTTCCACACCTCTGAACCATTTCTTCTCGGATACGGGCTATTATAGATGTTAGATGGGCCCAAGTAGGATTCAAAATCCTGCTGTAGCACAAGCCGGATTTTTGGAGATCTAGAAATCACTTCCAGCCAAGACCGCAAATTTTAAATAATTTGTCTTAAATGAAGGGGAAGAGAAGATCTCTTCTTCCTTTAGATGACAGAGCTTTTAAAAGCTTCATCCTTGGAATGTGGGCATCAATGGCAAGGTCAGCAATTATTGGCCTTCCCTCACTGATCTAACAGAGTAGTCAATTGTTAGAAAGATGGTTGAAGGTATCCAAACACCCTGACACTAACTGCAGCTTTCTAATGTGAGCATTTTTGAAAAAAGCTTTGCTGTACGCTATTTTAAAAAAATGATTTTTTTTACTGCATTAAAATCCAAGCAATATTTAGTTCAAAGGTGTTTATAAAACTGGTGGAACTCTGAATTGTGCATTGTGGACTTGCTACATTTTCTTTGGGAGCTTTGTGGCTGCCTTTTCAATCAATTGCTGGTAAATCTGTTTTAATTCTAAGCATTCATATTGACTTAAACTGGACATTAATGAGAGAGTTTATTTTTTATCAGCAGGCTAATATTGAACTGTAGAGACCAAAGGAAGTCCATTCTGAGTTAGCTCATTCTCCTAGGAAGGATGCATTAATAAATTTTTAATGACCATGGATTGCAGAGGTGAAAATCATTTTGGTTCTCATCATCAGTTAGACAGTGAGTTGAAATTCAATAGCCACGTCTAATAGTGCAAAGAATAGGTTGTGTAATTAAGCCTAGTCGACTGGTTACATCTTCAATAGCACTCCATTGCCATGTTTTCAAGAATTTCAGCATCCAGCCAGTACAGCCTGTGATTCTGATAGACTGGCCATATCAGAAAAGGGTCAATGTTATGAATCTCTAGTGATCCTGCATCCCTTGAGTGCTGGTATATCTAGATTAGATGTTGTCAATTTTGCAAGAAGTGAATCTGATATGGTAAACATTGAAGAGTGGCACAACTGGTGGATAAGATTCAGAAAGACACAGGCCATGATTTTTCTTGAGCTTTAAGAACTGTGTACCTTAGCCAAGATGATGCCACAGCCCGAATCCAGAGGTCCTAGTCTCAAACATAGCATCCACCGTTTTCACTGGGCGGAGGTAGAAGGTATTTGATACATTAGCATTTCACTAAGGCAGAAAGCAGCTGCCTTGACCCAGGAACAATTTTATCACCCATATTTTTTAAAATAGGGCTTTAAACATATTTGAGGATAAGGTCTAAACCTACTATCATTCTTTGGAGAGCTCAGCTATCCATTTGGAGAACTTACATATCTATTTGAAGAGGCTCTGTACCTGATTGCATGCAGCATTCATAATAAAAAGGATGAATTGTTAGCCAATAAAGAAATAATACAGTAGTGTAAAATGTGTGATGCAGATAAATTCATGTATCTTATTTTAGAGTTTAGATTTTGAACACGTAACTCGTGTGTTTTGGTCTTTGTATGTGAAGAGGGTTAATAACTCTATCTTTCTTTTCAGGGCCATGATTTTAAACCAATATGTGTCAGAAAGTAGCTGATTGAAGCTGTACTAGAGTAATAATGTGAGTTTAGAAAAATTTCACAATATAAACAATCAGGCACAGCAAGTTTTGCTCATGGCAAAAAAAAACATGAATTAGAACGTTTTTAAGCAGTTAAAGAAGACCGAGATGAGGTTAGGTGTAATAACTGTTTCTCCAAGAGAAAGAAGTTAATTCAGAACATTTAGGAAGTATGTTACTCCATCGTAAAAGCTTTGCTTTGAAAATTCCAAACCAGATGTGTTTTGTAAGAATCCTCGAAGGGGTATTTGAAGCTAAGAAAGTTTAAGCACAGTTGTGTTAACTATCAAGGATTAGGATATCAAGCTCTCAAAAGTGGGAATTGGAAGACACAGTTTATTCAAATCTAAAAATATAATTGATAAGAGAACTTTCTCTGGTATTTGAATTCTGTACAGTGATGGGGGGATGAATGGCATTTTGTTTTGCCATATATTTCAAGAACTTCAAATTGTGTCATATGTTTGTAACTTGGTTGGTCCTTTTAATGTGATAATTCTTTGTTTTATAGTTAAAACCCAATTTTCAGTTTTGCATGGTTATGTTTCACTAAAAGACTGCCATGTAAAGAAAGCAAAATATAATCTATCAAGCCAGATTTCAGACTGGGACCTGATTTCTCCAGTAGTAACATCAGCAGGGATAAAGAACAGTACAGCAAGGAACAGGCCCTTCAGCCCACCAAACCTATACTGATACATGATGCCTTTCTAAACTAAAATCCTTTGCCTCCATGCCGTCTGTATCCCTCTACTCCTTGCCCATTCATTTATCTGTCAAGATGTCTCTTAAATATTGCTACAGTATCTGCTGCTACCATTTCCTCCAGCAGCACATTCCAGGCACTTACCATCCTCTGTAAAAAAACTTGCCTTTCATATCTCCTTTAACCATTCCCTCATTTACCTTAGCCTATGTCTTCTTGACCACCTTATCCACTTGCATTGCCATTTTCAGGGAACTGTGGACCTGTACACCTAAATCGCTCTGTATGTTAATGCTTGTAGGGGTTTTGCCATTTATTCTATACTTCCTTCCTGCATTAGACTTTCCAAAATGCAATACTTCACCTCACATTTTTCTGGATTAAATTCCATCTGCCATTTCTCCACCCAAGTCTCCAGCCTATCTAATATCCTGCTGTATCCCCTGGCAATCCTCCTCACTATCCTCAGCACTCCTAATCTTTATGTCATCTGCAAACTTACTAATATATCACCAATAATAGGGTTCCAGCACAGATCCCTGCTGGACTCAACTAGTCACAAATCTGTAGTCAAAAAAATGCCATGCTGTATCTTCTACGACCAAGTCAATTCTGTATCTGTCTTACCAGCTCACTGAAGACCCCATGTAACTTCACCTTCTGAATCAGCCTGCCACAACAGGCCTTGTCAAAGGCCGCTTAAAGTCCATGTAAACAACATCCGCCACCTTGCCCTCATCAATTATCTTTGTCACTTCCTTCTAAACCTCAATCAAATTTGGAACCTTCCCTGCACAAAGCCATGCTGCCTGTTGCTACTAAGTCTATATTCTTCCAAATATAAATAAATTCTGCCCCTAAGAATCATTTGCAATAATTTCCCTAACATTGACATGGGCTCACTGGCCTGTAATTTACTAGATTATCCTTGTTGCACTTCTTAAAAAAGAAATGGCATTGGCTATTCTCTGGTCCTCTGGGGTCTCTCTTGTGACTAAAAATGATACAAAGATTTCATACAAGGCTCCAAGGCTTGCTCACCACCCCTAGTATTTCAGGACAGATGTCAAGTTCATGGGCACTGTCTACCTTAATGCTTTTCAAAAACATCCAAAGTACTTTTTTACATCAACGTACCCTAAAAGATCAACATACACCTCACTACACTCACCAACCACCACATCCTTCTCCTTGTGAATACTGATACAAAAGTGTTCATTAAGGACTTTACCCACTTGCCCCAGCTCCACACATAAATTCCCTCCTTTGTCCTTAAGTGGATTTAACCTGTCCCCATCTACCCTCTTGCTCAAACACCTTGGGATTATACTTAATCTTGTTTGCCAAGGACATTTCGTGCCCCCTTTTAGCCCCTTTTAACTCCTTGTTTAAGTTTTTAAGCACACACTCATCCACATCGATTAAGATGGGGGAACTGGGGAACAAAGCATTCTGGTAAAGAACGAATGGAATCCCAGGATGGAAAATTACTTTCGAGGAAGCTTTATTTGGAGAAGTAGTGACTTTCTTTTCTACCTACAGATTGCTTTGGATTAAAAATGTATGAATTGACATTTAAGAAGTCAGCTCACCATTTTAAAAATAAACAGCCTCTCACCATGCTTGGAAAAAAATGCATGGGGAGAGATTGCATTTGAAAGTATGGATTTTTAAAAATATTCCATGAGGTAACCTAGAAAGAACCTTTGTGTTACTTTGGATATCTGGGCTATGAAACCAAAACTTCTCAAAAACTTTCACAAAACCTCCTAGCATTTTTAGTTGAAAGTCTTTGGGATCAATCTTCGTTTATTAATGCTGCAAAGCAAGTTATGGCAGAATGACTTTAACAAAGGTACGGAATGGCCTAAAAATCCTTTTCTCCACTCTTATTAAATTACTAACTTCTTCAGTTACCTCCTGTTTGTCATTTCCTGTGTCTGTTTCTGTGTCTGCCTTACTGCATCGCTTGACACACCGCACTGATGGTCCCACTCACTGCCTCCCTCCTCAAATCTCCTGCTTTGCCACCTCCCTCCCTCTTGTCACCATCTCCTCTTGCCTTCAAACCTCTTGAAGATTAATTCTGTTTAGTGCTGACTTCTTCCAGCACTCTGCTTTTAGTTTAAATTTCCAGCATACATTGATACAGTCGTACAACAGGGAAACAAAACCTTCAGTCCAACTTGTCCATGACAACTAGGTTTCCTAAACTGAACAAATCCCATTTGCCTGTGTCTGGCCCATATCCCTCTAAACCTTTCTTATCTATGCATCTGTTCAAATATCTTCTGAATGTTGTAATTGTACTTACCTCCATCATTTCTCTGGCAGCTCCTTTCATATATACGCCACATTCTGAAAAAGTTGCTCCTCAGGTCCCTTTTAAATCTTACCCCTCTCACTTTAAACCCATGCCCACTAGCTTTGGACTTCCCTACCCTGGAGAAAAGACCTCGGATTTTATTTTTATCTATGCCCCAAATAGTTTGCTTTGATTATGCTGCCCTTACCCTGTTCTAAGATTCCAGTTGTGATTGCAACAGGTGGCAAAGTATAATGACAAATCACCATTATTCCTTTGAGATTCAGGTTTGAAAATTTCTCCCTGAATAGTTAATTCAAGATATGGCTTCCTCCTCCTCTTCCTCCAGTACTTTATGTCAATGAAGCATGCAGCATCAGGTGACGAGAATGAGGGAGTGGACTCAGCAAGGCAGCTTGAGTGCTCGTGGAATGTCTCTACACGACAGGTGGCTTTGTCAGAAAGAGGCCTCATGGACAGACAAAGGATTTTTTCAACCAGATGTGAGTTGCAGGCTTAATGCCATGTAAATACCCTGTACGTATACCCACATTGCATACAGGAAAGGAATACCAGGATTTTGACCCAACAAAACTGAAGGACCAACAATCTATCTCTAAGTCAAGATGGTGAGTGGCTTGGAGGGGAACTTGCAGGTTGTGGTATTCCTACATATCTGCTGGCCTTACCCCTCTGGATGGACGTGGATGTAGGTTTGGAAGTTGCTGTCTAGGAACTTAGGTGAATTTCTGCAGTGCATCTTATAGATGGCACTCACTGCTGCTACTATGTGTCAGTGCGAGAGGGAGTGAATATTTGTGAATGTGGTATCAATGAATTGGGCTGCTTTGTCCTGAATGGTGTCAAGTGTTTTGAATGTTGTTGGAGCTGCACTCATCCAGGCATTGTGGAGAGTATTCCATCTCCTGACTAAAGATAACACGGTGCAGAGCTGGACGAACACAGCAGGCCAAGCAAAATCAGAAGACCAGGAAAGCTGACATTTCAGGCCTAGACCCTTCTTCAGAAATCTCCATCTCCTGACTTATGCCTTATGGGCAGGCTTTAAGAAGATGTCAGGCTAGTGTGGGCATGAGTGAAAAGGCAGCACTCCCTTAGCCAGGGTTTTAAGAGGAATATTGTTAAGGATGGGTAACTTGTACAGTTTGGTTCTTAAACAGTAATATATTTATTAGTATCCACTTGTATCAGCAATGAAGTGCCAGCCATGACACAGTGTGCTCTCAAAAGCATTTCTTTTATGTTGCCCTCCCACCAGGTGTATTCTAGAGGGCAGGTCCTGGTTGGCAGTGCTCCTTGATCTGGTGCATGTCTGTGTTTTAAAAACGGTGCCATCCCCAGTACTTCCAGGAGTTTCAAACAGTGGTGAATACACGTACCTCTACTGAGCAGAAGATAATGTGCACAGTCACCACAGAGATTTGGTTTATGGGTCATGAGACACACTGCGGAACAAAGTACGAGAAAATTCATTAAGGCTCATGCAGAGAAACCCTCAACAAATCTCACCAAAAAGGCAAAAAACATTGGCAGGTGTTGTATAATGTTGGAAAATATGCATTTTCAACTTTGACAGGAAGAATAGGAAAGCTTATTTAAATGGAGAGAAATTACAAGATTATGAGGTACGGAAGGATCAAGATTTCCTGTTACATAAATCACGTAAAGTTACTTTGCAGGTATAGGAAAGGCAAATGGAATGCTGCTGGCTATTGCAAGGAGAATGGAACATAAATCTAGGGATGTTTTGTTACAGTTGTCAAGGACATTGGTGAAACCACATCTGGAGAACTGTGTACAATTTTGGTCTCCTTATTTAAGAAATAATATTTTAAATATATTTGAAGTGGTTCAGAGAAGTTTACTAGAATAACACCTAGGTTGAGTTATTTTTGAGAAAAGGCTGTTCCAGCTCAGCCTGAATCCAGTGAAATTTAGCAAAATGAGGTGTGATCACATTTGTTGACAAATATATGATTCTGAGAAGTACTGAATGCTGAAAGTATGCTTCCCCTTTAACAGAGATGAGAATTAGCTGGACATAATTTTAAAATATGAGTCTTCCATTTAAAATGGAGATGAGGTGAAATATTTTTTCTCAGAGGGTCACGGGTCTTTGGAACTCTCTTCTCCAGAGAATGGTGGAAGCAGAATATTTGAATATGTTTAAAGAAGATGTAGATAGATTCTTGACTAATAAGGGAGTTGGGTTATTGGTGGTAAGTGAAATGTGGAACTTTGGCCATAATCCGATCAGCAGCTACATTGAATGATGAAGCCTGCTCAAGTTAAATGGCCTACTCCTGATCTTCATATGTCCTTACATATTTCCACAAGATCACTTACTCAGCATCTTCTTTTAGGGTTGGGATGCTCAGTTTTATTCACTGTTTCAATAAATCTGGACCCCTGGGGATGGGTTTGTGACTCCTATCTGCATCACCTCCAGTGTTTGATTGTCTTCGCAGTATTCCAAGAGCCAGAAGCTGACACAGTACTGATGAGTAACCTAATCACTGAACTGCTGATCACAACTTCCTCAGAATAATATTCTACTGTTTTGGCTAACTAAACCAGTGCAAGACTAACCCCTTCAGGGAGTCCCAGGCTGTTTCTGTCTGGACTCTGGATTTACCCTGCAACTTTATCATCTCTGCAAGGCACAAAGCCTTGTTCTCAATCTCAAATAAAAACAGTAAAATCTCAGAATAAAATTAAGTAACTAACCATTTATTTTGTCTTGAAAAAGGCAATGGCAATTTGCTGAAATTAAATATCTGTGGTGTTGTAGCTTGGCTTTGATTTAATTTGTACATATTGCTGCACTGCGTTCTATAAAAATGTGAATTCCACCAGACATATGTCGGGAAGTGATTTTCTGTACTGACAATCTTTACTCCATTTCTCGGATTTTGTGGTTTAAGCTTTAGAACTGACTGCCAGAGCCGTAACTGATCCAGTGGCTGCTGCCATACTTGTTTTTTTTAGGATATTGTTAAACTTATTATATGCATGAACAAAAACCTCATTTGTTGTTGTTCCTCTTGCCAAACCAAGTGTAGTATGGCTACACAGGATGAAGTCTGTTTATTAAGTTGAAGTGTTTGCTAGTTTACAAATTTTTTTATGACCATGTTATGATTTTGGCTGAATGCAACTATCAGTTCTTCTGATGATACTTGATATGAAAAAAATTGACCCAGCAGAATGTACATCACAAAGATTGCTTACATTATAAATTCAAAAGCATAAACTAAAATGAGTAGATCCAAGAAGCCAGAGATTTTGGGCCCATGAGCTCATTGCCACGGTCAAGGTGTAAGGGTAGGAAACGCTGACAGGTCGAGTAGGATCATAGGTATTTGAAGAAAGAATATTTGAACCCAAAATATGATTGGTGTGGTGGGTCTGATGACAAGGTCAGCAAAGAACACTGCAGGGGTTTGCAGTATTGTTAGCTGGACCTTATAGTAATCGGGAGAAGGCACAAGCAACTGAGCTATGGGCAAATCAGCAAAATGCCTAGAAGTCAAAGTTGGGAGTGAGGTCAGAAATCTTGAGACGAGGTGTGTTGGAATTTAAGTTGAGTACGAATTTTATTCCCATGTTGATTTTCCCTGATGGACACTGAACAGGTAACAGCTTTCTCCGGTGTTTTGTAAAAATTGAAGAGACCAATGGTTGTAAAGGAAGAGGGAGTACAGCTGTGCCACAAATGGTGTGACAAAAGAGGGTAGGCACAGAAATCTTAGAAGGACTAAAGGGTGCCGGTTGGGCATGAAGCTTGCAGAAATTACAAAAATGGAATGAGAAAAGGTAGAAGAGATCACGGAGAGATTGAAGTTGAGGGCTGGATTTTAAATCAGCCGGATGAGACTTCTAACTGATAGAAACACATTTCAGAGCTGATAAACAAGCAAATGACCATTCAAAATCAGGTGGAGGGAAATGGACAAAACACCTACACCACACACCAGACCCACTTTCTCCATGCATTGAGAAGCCCAATTATTGATCCGAAAGATGACATCTACCCAAAAGTTAAACTTGTGTTTTCTGAAGAGTTATTCTTATTTTAAATTTTTTTCAGCACCCACTGATGATCCATGCTCAGCACAAAATCCTACTTAGCCTTAGCCCTTTTCTGGCTAAGTATAGCGGGTGGTCAATTTTCCTCTGTGTTAGACCAGTTAGTTGCAATAGACATCAAGCAAGAACATGAAAATGATCTGCTGATGGTCGTGGCAAGAAACAAGGCAACCAAAGTAATTAAGTGGCAAATGGTTGACTGCAGAGACTGGTAGGAATAACTGGAATGAATGACATTGTGGAGGTCAATGAGGGAAATGGAGCAGAAACTGCAGTGATAGAAGGGGGTGGAAGGTTGGAATGGGTGATAGGGAAAGAGAAAAGCTGAAGGCAATGGTGACAAAACAGCACAGTCTCAATGTTAGATACAAATAAATCCATAAACTCTTTGCAGTATACCATAACAATTTGATAGTTTCTGAAGATGTTTACTCACTGCCAGGTTGTCCACCCAGGAATAGCTGGGTGGGTGGGGGAGCATTTTCCTCCCCCTGTAATAAAGCATAAGCCAACCAGCTGCCTGATCTAAAACTACTTTTCTTTTGGATACATCTTAGAATTGCTATTTTGACTTACGTGAGCAATTTTGGCAAATACCATAGAGCATGCCTGCAGGAATGATGAGAAAATTTAACCTTCTTGTCTCCCAAAATCCAGATTCAATCCTTTCTCTATGATCTGGTTTTGCAGCACAAAATAAACTACAATTAACAATTAGGCTACTCTCAGTAATTTTTGCAATAGGTGGAGTATATTCTACTGCCATACTGCAGTACTCACTTCACAATGTCAGGCATAAAACAAGTAGGATTTTACAGATGAAAGCAGTTACATGACAATTAAATTTACAAACAAACAGATGTCCACCAATTTATCCAGATGTAAAGAACTCTGATTTACATTAATGTTGTAATTAGAAATTTAAATCAGCAATCTGAGAAAGGCTCTAATAACTCATTTTAATCTGTTGAAGAGAAACCAATGTCTGAATTCTAATTCTGCTTCAATATCTATTGGGAAAACAGTAAAAGAAACATAGCTAAATTTACTGAATGATCACCCAAAGGAAAGAATTGCAAACAGGGTTTCACTTTTTTGTAACTTTTACTTTAGCATGAATCAGAATAATAAGTTAACATGCAAATCTTGGTTGGTACAAAATACAAATTGCACAAGGAGTAGCAGATTCGGCTAAGATTGAGCTACACATCATTCCAAGCCAAACTGTAGTTCCTAATCTTCCAGGAGATAACTAATTCTCAGCAGGCAACAGGGTTCTACCCACGTAATCCTCATTATATGGCAACCTTCCTTGCCAACTCCTCTCCATCTCTTCTGTTTCTCTTTCTGTCTGCACCTGTGTGTTGATACCTTCTGCCTCTAGCTGTCCTGTCATAGCTCTCCTTTGTGTCTGGCCTCATGGCTTCCATAGCTTCCTCTTAGTACTATTTTAGGTCAAGAACCATCAGGTCACATGGGTTAGCATTTCTTATCCAAAGAAAATGCAATTGATCCTTTTCAATTTATACAAAGTCCTAAAAGTTCTTTTCAAACATTTTTGAAACAACTCTAATTCCCTGAGCAAATAAACCAATGGCTTATTTTCCTAAACTTGTCTTTAGCAGGCACTGAAAGTGATTGTGACACCTCTGTCACATAGAATGACCAAGGTCAACCAACTCACCATAGATTATACATTGAACCTGAGGACTGCTGGTCTATATGGCTTGTTGCACACAATCAACTGATCCGTTGGCACCTTTTTGGAACTCATTCCCTACTGTGCTCAGCCTTGCCCAATTACCTTGTATACTCAATTGCTTCTCTGACAAACCTCTCCAGAGTAAAAGTTATTTAAGACATTCAACTATCGAGTAATGTTTGCACTTATGGTGCAGTAAGCAGCCTCTGGCAATTTAGAAAAATGCTTATATACTTCATGAACCAATGATTATACATGTATATTACTGATTGTTGATATTTGACAATATCATAGGAAAATCTATGTTGTCAAATAATAAATGTCCAAAAATATCACTGCTTGTTGCTAAGGAAATGATGGTACAACTGGCATTGATGTGAAAGAATAATGTCATATCCAGCCATGATATGTCACCAAGGAAACTCCATGTCTGAGTTGTACTAAAGCCACTAGACTAAGTAAAATGTTTTAGAATGTCTATGATTAAATATTAAATTACTGTTTTCTCAAATAGAAAGCTAGCTTTATAACTTAATACCCTAGAAGTTTTTTGACAGAAATACACAGTGTTGTGTTCGGCATTTATGCAAAGATAGATGGGTGGAGGGGCAGGTTAGATGTAATTGCTTTCAGGCTTCAAGACATGGTGATGCAAAAGCAGGCAAACAGACTCCAATAACAATATTTTCCACTGTCAAGCGATTTGAAAAACAAGTGAAACATGAAATGGTCAAATATCAGATTTACACAATTGAAAGCACACACCATAGCAAAGTTTATGACAACATTGAGGAAGTAGTTGCAGCATTATAATTGGCCTGGTCTACGGAGATAATATTCAGCAATCATAACAGCTACTGATTTGTGCTTTCAAGAAACAGTTTGCAGGCAATGCCTTCGACCTGAAACATCTAATCAGATGAAAAACATGTTTTATTTAGGTCAAATAAGCACAGCAGGTTTTGGCACCTATTGGGAAAACATGAGGTCACCTTGGAAACCAGCATTCAGGAGGAAGGATGGTAGTTCTGGTTTCATTGACGTATTGAGATATTCAAATGCTGCTCCAACACAATGTTTATTTAAATACCTTTCAATGATACACTCTGAGCAACAGATGTGCTGGCCTTGAGTAGCCAAGGAGATTCTGGGATACATAGCCCTGTCACTAGCATCAGGGGCTCATTAGGTTTCAGTGATCCACAACTTGGGGCATGAAAAGATGTTTCCTGGTGTGTATAGGAGTTAATATATTCACATTAAATTATTTTACCCACTATTTTAGCAGATGTAAATACTTATTATGAAAGACTAAACTAGCTGAGACTCTTTTCCTCAGGAAAGAGAAGGCTGATAGATGTTTTTCAGATAATAAGCAGTTTGGCATGGTAGATGCAGGAAGAATATTTCCACTTGTGAAAGGTAAATCCACCCTTTCTGAAGTAGGATCCCAACCCGAAACATCAACTTTCCTGCTCCTCTGATGCTGTCTGCTGTGCTCCTGCAGCTGCACACGGTGTTACCACATAAAACTGAGTTCATCCAAAATTGGTGCCAGTATTCTAAATTGTACCAAGTCCCATTGATCCATTTCCCTCTGCTCACCGACCCATTTTGATCCTTAGTATGGTAGCACCTCAAATGAATACTCTCTTCCTTATTTTCAAATCTTCAATAGTCTCACCCATCTCTACCCCCATAATCTTACAAGACCTAAAGAGGCCAATTCTGGCCCCTTGTCCATCACAATTTTAGTTTTTAATTTCTTCACATTTACGGGATTTGGGCATTGTTGGCTGGGCGAGCATTCATTGCCTATCCTAACTGTCCTTGTGAAAGTGATGGCAAGCTGCCTTCTTGAACCACCGCAGTCCACAATACCACAATGGTAGCAGTTCCAGGATTTTGATCCACTGTCACTGAGAGAACGGTGATATATTTCCAAGTCAGAATGCTCAGTGGTTTAGAAGAGAACTGTTAAATGATAGTATTCCCTTGTATCTGCTACTCTTGTCCTTCTAAAGGATAGTGGCTGTGGGTTTTTAAGGTACTGCCTATGGAGCCTTAGTGAATTTCTGCAGTGCACACTGATGATTGAGGCCTTGAAAATGGTGGACAGGTTTTAGGGTGTCAAGAGCTGACCTACTCACTGCAGGTTTCGTAACCTGACTTTTTCCTGTAGCCACAGTAAATATATGACTCATCCAGTTGAACATCTAGCCAATGATAACCCAGGATTTTGATATTGGGGGATTCATTGAAAGTGATGCCATTGAATGTCAAAGAGTGATTGTTAGATTCTCTCTTGTTAGAGTCAGTCATTGCCTGGCACTTGTGTGATATGAATGTCACTTGCCACTTGTCAGCCCAAATCTGGCTATTGTTCAGATCTTGATACATTTGGATGTGGACAGCTTCCCTAACTGAGGAACTGCAAATTGTGCAACTATCAGAAAACATTCTCATTTCTGACCTTATGATAAAGCAACTGAAGAAGATTGGGCTGAGGCCACTACCCTGAGGAACTTCTGCAGAGATGTTCTGGAACTGAAACGACTGACCTTCAACAGCCATGGCTATCCATCTATGTATCATTCCAACCAGTGCAGAGTTTTCTCCCTGATTCCCACTGGCTAGAATTTTGCGACAGCTCCTCAATCTTACACTCACTCAAATCCTGCCTTAATTTCAAAGTCAGTCACTCTTACCTCACCCCTAGAATTCAGCTTTTTTAAAAAAAGGCTGAACATGTTTGAAAAAAAGACTGTAATGGTGTTAGTGGGAGAGTGGCCCAAATCCCAAACTAAGCGTTATGAAGCAGGTTATTGCTGAGCACGTGCTACTTGATAGCACTCTTGATGACCCGCTCCATTGCTTTACTGATAACTGAGATGAGATCAATGGGGTGGTAATTGGTTGGGTTGAAGTTGTTCTGTTTTTTAACTGCAGGATCAAGTTGGCCAATTTTCCACAGTATTGGATAGGTTCTAGTTATAATCAAAGAGCTTGACTTGAGGCATGGCAGGGTTCTGGAGCACAAGTCTTCAGTACTATTGTCTGTTACTTAGACCCACAGTCTTTGCAGTATCTGGTGCCTCCAATAGTTTCTTAATATCTGGAATGAGTCAAATTGACTGAAGATTGGAATCTATGATGCTGGGGATCTCTGGAGGTGGTCTCCATCCTTGGGAGTTGAGCTACCAGCTACTCTCTGAAATTCCCATACTAAACTTCTCTACCACTCTACTCTCTCGACTGCTTTGTGAATCTCCTCAAAACCTAGCTATTAGTCTTAGCTATATGTGTATATTTTTGCAGTATGTTGAACATTTCTTGTTTCAAACTTAGTCAGGCTGTCTCCCTCATCTATTTCTCTGGTACAAAAACTATATCAAGGTCATCTCCTGCTATCACCATGAACCAGAAGATTTCATTGACTCCAATTTCCAACCTTCACCCACCTTCACTCCTATCTGACTCTTCCTTTCCTCAAATTCTTCATCTTTATTTCTGGGGATAGGCTGTCACCTTCCATTCACTACACGTTAATGGATTTCCAATGCTACCTCAGTTACAGATCTTCACGCCCTGTTTCTTAAAAGAACACTACGGTATTCTCTGAATTTCTTTATCTCCATTGCATCTGTTCTGATGATACCAGCACTCTGCCATGTCCTCCTTTTTCCAGAACCAAAGATTCTCACCCAACATAGTTACAGGACCCTTCCCTGTGCCTGATCTGTTTTGTGCACCTCTTTCTCACCTCCTCTCCCACTTTCCAGAATCACACTGGGGCTTAACCTTGTCCTGAACTACCATACAATCAGTATCCATATTCAATGGATCATCTTCTATTACATTTTTGCCAGTTGCAGCGTGATTCCATCACCATACACATCTTCCCCTGATGTTCCTTTCAGCATTTCAAAGGGATCATTCCCACCACAATACCTTGATCCACTTTTCCTGACAAACAGACCCTCCCCTCCCTTCGGCACCATTCAGTGCAAGCACAAGAAATGTAACATATGTCCTTTCATCTCTTTGCTTTTTACTGTTCAAGGCACTAAACCTTCCTTCCAAGTAAAACAGTCATTTACTTCTACTTCTTACAATTTAGTCTGCTGTATTCACTGTTCATAATGTGGTGTCTTCTGCATGGGCAGACTAAATGCAGACTTAATGGCCACTTTTTGGAACTCCTCTGTTCAGTCCACAAGCATGCCCCAAGCTTCCTGTCGCTCATCACTTTATTTCTCAACATTGCTCTTTCTCTAACGTTATTGCTCCTGGCCTGTCAGTTCTGTGAAGATCAGTGCAAACTCAAGAAATAATATATTTCCTCTCAGCATTCTGTAGGACACCCTTAGACTCAATACTGAGTTCTACAACTTTAGATTATAACCTCTGCCTCCATGTGTTCGTATGTTTTTTAATTGCTGGCTTGTTTCTTTCTTTGTCCCTCATCTTCACAGTTCTTTCTTTACTATACACATGACCTTCATTTCTTTACCATATTCTCTGCCACTCTCTTTAGTTATTGTATTTTGAAATCTCTTGTAAGTTAAATCTCTTCTGCCCTCCGATCTAACATAGACATCCCCTTTGGTTCTTCTTGTCTCCTCTCCCTTTCCAATGGATCTAAATCCATTACATTTCTATCTTTCTTCAGGTCTGATGAAAGCTTGGCAATCTGAAACATTGTTAGCTCAGTTTCTCGCCAGAGATGTTGTCCAACCTTTCGGTATTTCTATCATTTTATTTGATTATTTCTTACCTCCTTCATCAAGTGTTTGGTCACCTGTCCATTGTCACCGATATGGATCGGCATCAAATTGTGTTACATAATATTCCTATGAAGTGTCTTAAGAGATTTTGCTGTGTTAAAACTTCTGTATTATTGCCGCCCATTGTTGTTAAGGGGAGCATGACAGAAGAATGTGCTGATCAATATAGTTAGTTAAAGTAGTACTGAATAAGAATCACACAGAGTCTGAAGACTGACATTGACTAAATGGCCAGTTGCTGTGCTGTGCACCACTTACCGGTGTAATCCAGCACATGACGGGATTTCAGAAGTTTTAACAAATTTGCTAATACCACAAGGTGCAATTTCACCACATGTGCAAATGCAAAAGGACAAAACCAAAGATAACAAATGTATAAATCTACATACAGTTTGCAATAATAAAATTCTAGCCAACTGTTGCAAAGATTTGTGAGAACGCCAAGTGCTCAATGGGTCTGTTAACTAAATGGCCCTTTCTTGTCCCTACATTCTTATGTTCTTGTGTCTATAACTAACAATGTTTCTGGATCTGATTCCAATATTGGTTAGCTGGAAAGCCTGCACAACACTGAAGGGAAAAAAATTTAGAAGGTTTTTTTTCTCTATCTGTAAAATCAACAAGTTTTTTTAATGGAAAACTTGTTCTATTTCTGAATCAGCTCCAAATAACCAGTTTTAAGATTCTGCAAGAGCTTGCAATTCTTGACAATGGTTCAAGCCATTTTTTAAAAATCCTTTATAATTTTGGCATTTGTAGAACTTTAAAAGAAAATACTTTCTATGTTGGATCATGTCCTAATGAGAATGTTCACGTTCAGAAATAATTTTGATAACATTCATTTTTGTAAAATCCCTTGTGAGGTGAAAATATTAACAGAAATTATTAATGTGAAACTGACTGTTACTGTGCAACTTGAAATAACTAAGAATTCCTGAAAAAATGTCAAGGTTTATTTAGGAATTGATATGTTTATATCAACATGATTTAAGAGAAATTATCTGAGCTCCCCCTAATGTCTTAGTTGGTAAATGCAGTGATTGGTTTGGAGATGGGCCACACAACTCCCAAAAGGTCCAGCTCCTATTCACATGCAGCTAGCAGAGGTCAAACAGGGTGCTGTATGGTTCAAAATTAACTAGCAATTAATACCCCTTTGCTAGAGACTAAAAAAAAGCCAGAGCTTCAAGTCACAGTTCTGAGATTTCCTACTTCATGGTGAGCACTATGACAAAAGAGAATAAAGACGTATTTACATAGCATCATTTGTGTCATTGAATCACCTCAAAGTAAGCTAATAAAGTACTTCTGAGGTAGCCACTGTTGTAATATTGGCAACACAATCAATTTGTGCACACCAAGCCTCACAAAAAGCAAAGAGGCAAATTACTTTTACTTTCTGGGAATAAATATTGAACAAAGAAGAAGGATAAAGAACAATACAGCACAGGAACAGGCCCTTTAGCCCTCCAAACCTACACCAACGCATTTTATCCTTCCGTACTAAAACTGTCTTCAATTACACGATCTGTATCCCTCTACTCCCTTCCTATTCAAATATTTGTACAGGTGGTATTGTGTCTGCTTCCACCATCTTCTCTGGCAGGATGTTCTAGGCACTTCACTACACTTTGTGTGAAAAACACACCTCGCACAGTTCTTTTAAACTACCTCCCTCCCGCACCTTGAACCTGTGTACCCTAGTAATTGACGCCTCCACCCTGGGAAAAAGCCTCATATTTCACTCTATCCATGCCATTCACAACCTTATAAACTTCCTTCAGGTCACCCCTCAACCTTCTGCGTTTCAGTGAAAACAAACCAAACTATTCAATCTTTCTTCATAGCTAAAATCCCCCATACCAGGCAACATCCTGGTAAATGTTTTCTGTACACTCTCCAAAGCAACCAATCTTTCTGGTTGAGTGGTAGAACTGTACGCAATATTCCAAGTGAAACCTAAATAAAGTTCTATAAAGATACAGCATAACTTGCTTATGCTTATACTCAATGACCCTTCCAATGAAGGCAAGCATGCCATAGGCCTTTTTTACTACTTTATCTACCTGTGCTGCCACCTTCAGTGATCTGTGGACCTGCACACCCAGATCCCTCTGCATATCAGTACTCCTAAGGGTTCTGCCATTCACTTTATAATTTTCACTTGTACTTGACCTTCCAAAATACATCACCTCACATTTGTCTGGATTAAACTCCATCTGGCACTTTTTTTGCCCATTCCTCTAACTGAGCAAGTCATCTGCAAAATTCATCATTTAAATAGAATATCCCCTATTTTATATACAAACCTCATCATTTGTATACAATGCTCATTGTTGATATAGACCACACCCTTTTTATATGCAACATTAATAATTTAAAGATATCACACCTTCCTTTATACACAACATCCTTCAATTATATATGACATCTCCTTTTAGATACAGCACCCCATTTACGTATGACACCTTTTTTTAACAATATCCCTATTTTAGATATAGCACCTATTACTTATATACAACATCCCACTTTTAGTTATAACAGCCCTTTGCATACATATAACACTACCCGATACAGCAAGCCTCAGTTATATGGAGCACGGATTCATTTGTTCACAACATGCTCCCATTTATATAAAAAATTCCCTCATTTAAATACAGTATTAATGCTGTGCCTTCTCATTCAAAAATTTTATTTTTCTATTACCTTGCTTCATAACATTATATAAAGTGTCCTCTTTATAGATATCCTCTTCTTTATATCCATTGTGTCCTTTTCTTTATTATATCTGTCTATCTCTACAAGTGGGTAATAAAAGTCAATTTTGCACAGGAAACTGAAAAAGGAACCACATTATGTTTAACGTCAAAAGAGAGGTTAGAGCTTGAATATCTATCAGCAAGAGAGAAAGAAAGAAATCAAAGTTTCTGCAAAATAAATACATCACACTTCATGTTAGTGAATGAATCGTGAAGGCATTCTACAAAAGATAAATGAACGTGGAACAAGCTTTGGCTTATCACTACAAATTGCATTACATAAAAAGAGCTTTAGAAATCCAAATCCATGATTTTTTTTCTAGAATCTCAAATCACTTCAAAATTCTGATGACTCCTTAAGATACATTTTAGGTTACAAAAAAAATTGCACCACTTAAGAAATTTACATCTCATTGCAAATTGGCTTTCTGATCCAATATGCAGCTTCTAAATATTTTACTGTTTGAGCTGGGAATTAAAACAAGTTTGTAAAATATCACTGAACCACTCCAAAGTTTTCCACTTGCCATATATGCCAAAGATAGCAAACCTGTGACAACTTACAATGGCAATCATTTACAGATTTATTAAGTGTTTTTATGGTGCCCAAAATTGTGGGATTTACTACTCGTTTGATAAAACCATGCGGAGCTGCTCAAACTGAACATGGTCTGAGAACTGACCACAAACAAAGCTTCCTCAATCTCTATGTTTTATTGATTAAATGGATGCAAGTTCAGCAGAATGTTGATAACACCAGCATCTATAAAACAAGAGCTTGACATCCATTTTGTCCTCCAGCTTCCTGGTGCAAATCTCACCCACAACACAGCAAGTAACACCTCATAATTTTTCCGTGATTGACTCACTATCATGGCTGCCTTGTGCATCATTGACCGTGTGTAGGATGCCAACCGAAAGACGAATGCAAAATATCCAGCTTTAAATTTTAAAGTCATGTTTACACTTTAAGATAAGTGGTTGCAGATAAGGACAAATATTGATTTGGCCTTTAAAAATCACCAGAGTGATTTTTATACATTTGTTCGTGTTTGTCGAGGGTCAATTCACGATAACCACTGGTGGAGGGAATAGCATCAGGCATGTGGAGGTTGGTAAGAATGTGATGGGAAAGTAATAGAGTTGCATAGTATCAACTAACTGATGACTGGCAAAGTAAATGTGGGTTATTCATGCAGTGGTTGCAAGGCAACCATTTTGTGTGTCATGGGCAGTATCCTCTCCAGAGGTCAGCCATCCTGGCAGTAAGTGGTGATGAAGTTTCTGGGAAGAGCTGTATAAAAAGGTTTTGAAGTAAAACAAGCTGAAAAAAACCTTCTACTGGGTCAACAACTCAAAATTTCTGGCTATGTTGTGTTTCAAATCTGCCATCTTGACATTTACTTCCCGTCTACGTCAGCTCCATTCTGTCTTGCTCCTTCTCACTCTCACTACATACAAAGAAGAAACACTGGAACTTACCTTTTGGTGTATTTCATCTCGTCAGTTCTAAGCATAAAAAAGTGCCATCTCATTGATAACTTAATATAGAACATGCAAGCACAACACAATGGTCAAATTCATAGGGAAGAAGGAAAACTGAAGAGATTTGGAACAAAAACAAAGTTGCTGGAAAAGCTCAGCAGGTCTGGCAGCATCTGTGAAGGAGAAAACAGAGTTAACGTTCCGGGTCTGGTGACCCTTCCTCAGAACTGATGGTGGCTGGGAACAGTCAATTTATGTGCAGAAAATAGGGAGCTGGGTGGGGTAGGGAGTAAACAATAGGATAGAGCCCAAAGAGAGAGAAAGACAGTTGGACAGACAAAGGAGTTGATAATGATAACAATCAGCCAGCGCTAGAGTCAGAGATTATACAGTGTGGAGCTGGAGGAGCACAGCAGGCCAGGCAGCATCAGAGGAGCAGGAAAGCTGACATTTCGGGTCAGGACCCTCCTTCGGAAATGGGGGAGGGGGAATGGGTGCTCTGAAGTCAACAGAGAGAGGATGGATGGAGCTGGGGAATGAGGGTAGGATGGTGACAGGTGAGTGCAGGTAGGCAGTGGTGGGAATTGGTCAGTGAAGTGGAAGGAGCAGATAGGTGGGAGACGAGATGCACAGGTTGTGTCAGGTCGAGGAGGTGGGGATGAAAGGGAGGGTTGGTCATGGGTTGAGGCCAGGGGTGGGGAGATTTTGAAACTGGTGAAGTCCACATTGAGACCATCGGGCTGTAGGGTCCCAAGGCAGAATATGAGATGCTGCTCCTCCAGTTTCCAGGTAGTGTCATTGTGGCACTGGAGGAGGCCCAGGATGGACATGTCACCCGGGGAGTGGGAGGGGCAGTTCAAATGTTCGCGACTGGAAGGTGTTGTCATTTGACGTAAACAGAGCGCAGGTGCTCTACAAAATGGCCTCCAAGCCTCCACTTGGTCTTACCAATATAGTGGAGACCACATCAGGAGCAGCGAATGCAACAGACCACATTGACGGATGTGCAGGTGAACCTCTGTCTGATGTGAAAGGTTTGTTTGGTGCCTTCAATGGAGGTGAGAGGTTTGGTGTAAGGGCAGGTGTAGCAGTTCCTGTGGTTGCAGGGAAAGGTGTGGGGCTGGGGAGCTAGTGGGTTTTGTGGAACGGACGAGTGAGTTGCGGAGAGAGCGGTCCCTGTGGACGGCAGATAAGGGTGGGGTGGGAAATATATCACAAACAAAAACAAATTTGCTGGAAAAGCTCAGCAGGTCTGGCAGCATCTGTGAAGGAAAAAACAGAGTTCATCTGGCGACCCTTCAAATAGGGAAAAATATCTTTGATTGTGAGTTTGGAATATCGGTGGTGGAAGTGGCAGAGAATGATACATTGGATACAGAGGTTAGTGGGGTGGTATGTGAGAACAGAGGGTTGTGGCTCAGACCACCAAAGGGGGTGAAGTTGCTGTCCTTGAAATAAGAGGACATCTGGATGTTCAGGAGTGGAACGCCCCATCTTAGGAGCTGACACGGCCGAGGCAGAGGATTTGGGAGTAAGGGATCACATTCTTGCAGGAAGATGGGTGAGAGGACGTGTAGTTGTGGGAGTCAGTGGGCTTGAAATAGATGTCAGTTTCGAGGCAGTCACCAGAGATGGAGACAGAGAGGTCATTCCAGGAAGGAGAGGTATCAGAGATGGTCTAGGTGAACTTGAGGTTGGGGTGAAAGGTGTTGGTGAAGTGGGTGAACTGTTCAAGCTCTTCATGGGAGCGCGAGGCAGTGCCGATACAGTCATTGGTGTGGCGGAGGAAGAGGTGGAGGATAGTGCCAGTGTAGTAGCGGAAAAGGGATTGTTCCATTTATCCTATGAAGAGGCAGGCATTGCTTGCTTCCATGCAGGTTCCCATGGCCACCCACTTAGTTTGTAAGAAGTAGGAAGAGTTGAAGGTGAAGTTAAGGGTAAGGATTAGCTCGGTTAAGTGGATGAGGGTGTCGGTGGAGGGGTCTGGTTGGGCATGTGGGAGAGGAAAAAGCAGAGGGCTTTTAGGGCATCCATGTGGAGAATGCAAGGGTATAGGGATTGGATATCCATAGTGAGATGAGATGTTGGGCTCCAGGGAAATGGAAATCTTGGAGGTGGAGAGTATGGTTGGTGTCCCAGACATAGATGGGGAGTTCCTGGACCAGGGGGGAGATAATAAAGTCAAGGTAGATAAGTTAGTGGGGCAGGAGCCCCACTGGTCTTTTTCCAGATGGAAAGCAGTGACTAGTGGGGTACCCCAGGGATTTATGCTAGGACCCCAGCTATTCATAATGTATATTACTGATTTTAATGAGGAAACTGAAAGTACTATCTACAAATTTGTAGATTCAAGTCTGAATGGAAGTGAGATATGAGGAGGCTAGGAGATGCTTCAGTGTGATTTGGACAGGCTGAGTGAATGGGCAAATGCATAGCAGATGCAGCATAATATGGAAAAATGTGAGGTTATCTACATTAGGAGCAAAAACTGGAAGAAAGATTACTACAAATTTAGAGGGGAGAATGTGCAACAAGACCTGGGTGTGCTTGTACATCGGTCACTGGAAGTAAGTTTGCAGGTGCAGCAGGTGGTCAAGAAGGCAAACGGTATGTTGGCCTTCATAGCAAGAAGATGCACATACAAGTGCAGGACATCATGCCCCAATTATACAGAGGCTACGTGATCCCACGGCTGGAATATTGTTTGCAGTTTTGGGCTCCTTACCTGAAGAAGGATGTTCTTGCTATAGAGAAAGTACTTCAAAGATTTATCAGACTGAATCCTGGGCTGGCAGGACTCTCATACGAGGAGAGTTTGAATTGGTTAGGGCTATATTTGTTAGTGTTTCGAAGAATGAGGGGAATCTCATAGTTACCTACAAAAGCCTAACAGGACTAGACAAGGAAGGTGCAGGAAGGATGTTCCTGAACCAGGATCAAAATCTAAAGATATAGGGTACACCATTTAGGACTGAAATAAGAAATTTCTTCGCCCAGAGAATAGTCAGCCTGTGGAATTCATTATCACAGAAAGCAATCCTGGGCCAAAACACTATGTGATTTCAAGAAGGAGTTGGATATGGCACTTGGGGCTAAAGGGATCAAAGAAAATGGGGGAAAGCAGCTACAGAGCACTAAGTTGAATAACCAGCCATGATCAAAATGAATTGCCAAATGGCCTTCCCCTGCTCCTATGTTTTATGTTTCTGTATTTTGTACCCATCTGGCAGGGTAGATGGTACCTCAGCTTAACATTTCATCTGAACAATGCATGCAATCTATCAGTACTGCTCTGGAGTGTCAAACTTGTTAAGTAATCTTTCAATATTAATTACCTGAACGGTGACAAAAAGCAAGAACAGAATATTAAAATACAGAAGTCCGTTATTATGTTCAACTGGTACAAATCCTGAAAACTACTAGGTCAATACACACAAGGAAATTGACTTGAAACCATTTGACATTGTAGAGCTTAGTAATGTCACCACATACTGTTTCTAATGAACCACCGGCAAGCTCGCTTTAGGAGCAAGCTTGAAGCCGGCAAAATCACACTTCTAGATAAATAAGAAGAAATAGAATACGAAAGTACAAGGAGAAAAAGAGCCAGAAAGAAAGTAAAAACAGAGAATGTGAGATGTAGACAGCATAGTGACAGAGGAGAGACCAAAATAAAAGCAACAGAAGCAAAGACAGTGAGAAATAATGGCAACAAAGAAGATAGTTAGTGTTGAAAAGCAAATAAAGAAGAATGATAGATAGAAATAACAAGCATGGAGTAATAATGCCAGAGACAGAAATGGAGCTGCACAGGTTGACAAAGTGCAGAAAGAACCATGTAAAAGAAAAACACACAGGCTGAAGGAAACATTCACAGAAACCCAAACTGAACGTGACATGATCAGATCTGTTTCAAAACTTCAAACCCGTGTCAGTGACAGTTTAGTCGCCCTTAAAAATTGCCGGTTTGAAGTACACAAACTGTCTTTTCATCTGATGTTGAAACCACAGCACCACCCACCTCTCACTATGAGAAATAGGTTAGTTACAGCTTCATAGGAGCAGTTTTTTGAATCCTTGACCAAAACAAATACGCAAATCACAAGCAGTGAAGCTTTAGAAATGATGTCACCATCAATCTCCTTCAGATAAAATAATTTATTTAGGGCTTATCAAAAGGCTAACATTCTGATTTTTAAAAACATTATGTAGCCAGGGGGAGATGCTTTGTAGTATCTGATGGGAGATGGATGGGAAGGGCATTGCACGGTTGAATGGTCAAGATGTGTTGCATATAATGGGATTTTTGCATATAATTTGCAAAATGTTCCTTCAGGAAATGTAGGAATACAGTCCACAACCTGGCAGTTTCCATTCTATGTAAGGGTGGAAACCTACCATCCAATTTGGAAAACCTTGCTTCATAAGTGGGCTATCTCGTTTGATGAAGTCTCTTTTGTACAATTTATGCAATATTAAAATGCAAACAAACAATTGTCCTCCATTCTGTGGCTAAGCTGTGCTGCAATGAATTAGAATGAAAGAAAATGGAAATGAAAATTAGTTGCTTTCGATAATGAACTGATGATCTGCAGCATCAGTTCTACACCCAGAAAGTGAGTTTAAAATCTATCCCATTCAGATGGAGAGTGAAAGGAAAACAGATGACTAAAATGAGGGAGACAAATTACAGAGAGTGAAGCCTTGAGGAAAAAAATAGAAAAGAGGTTCAATTGGATAGTTAAAGGGACAGGGAGAATGAATCACAAGCAAGACGGAACAGCAGTGGACTTTTTGTTCTTCATTTTCTAAAGAAGTATTTCACAGTTTTTGTCATTATTCATTCAGGGGATGAGAGCATCACTGACTAGGGCAGCATTTATTGCCCATCCCAGAGGGCAATTAAGAGTCAACCACATTGCTGTGGGTGTGGAGTCACATGTAGGCCACACCAGGTAAGGATGGCAGCTTCCTTCCCTAACAGGCATTAATGAACCAGATATGGTTTTCTTGGCATTCAACAATGGTTTATTTAGACTCTTCATTCCAGACTTCTCTGGAATTCAAATGCTGCCATCTGCCGTGACAGGGCTTGAACCTCGATTTCCACAGCATTATCTGGGTCTCTAGAATAACAGTCCAGCAAATAATACCACGAGGCCATCGTCTCCCCCTGCTAAGAATTATTACGCCTAATTATTTAGAACCCTAAATACTTCAAAGCCCTTTCTGTCCTGTTTTGACTTCACAAATAGGGATAAGTGAGAAAGAACTTTTGCTTTTCTCCACAACAAGACTTCCCAAAGCACTCCATGATCAAAATACTTTTGAAGATTGGAATTATTGCAATGAAGGCAATCCAAATTATGTTCAGCAAATCCCACAAACAGTGATGAAATAAAAATAGAGATAATATTATGTTTTATTTATTTACTGGTTGAAGGACACATATTGAACAGAAGGTCAGAACTGGCTCCAATCTTTGACATAACTAGTCACTCCAGCCTTGACCAAGATCTCTCCATTTAGTGGCTAGTTGAGGCTGCACGTGCCTGATTCCATCTTTACCTATCCAGTTGTATCCAGACAAGCAGATACAATGGTTTCTCTTCCCAAGACCTCCTCCTATTAGTCATCTACATACTGCTCCCTGGCAAAACAACCTGAAAATAAAGTGTCAACTTACACACATACTGATAAACCTAGCTCCACCTCACCACAACCTCCCTTCCCTGTTCCACTGTCCCTAAATTATCAGAATGCTTGTCCAACATCCAGTACCGAATAGGCAGAAATTTACATGAATTAAATATTGGAAGGACAGTTGTAATTGTTTTCAGTCCCTATCCAGCTACCACCTCCACCTTATGACCCTGATTGGAGCCATCTTGCAACCTTGGGATCATATGTGATTTTGAGATGAACTTTCACTCACATACATGCCATCATTAATACTAGCTATTTCCACCACCAAAACATTGTAAAACTTTACCCATATCTCATGTCATCTGCTGGTGAAACCACTATCCACATTTTTACGTGAAAGCACTTCCGTCAGTATTTCAACTTCTACTCTCCATAAACCTGTGATTATCCAAAGATTTGGTGCTGATATCTTAATTTGAGCAAAATATCATACAACTATCAACCTTTGTTTGCAACACTGTCTCCCAATTAAGCACAGAGGAAAATAAAATATAGGAGCAGTAGTAGGCCAGGACGTCCATAAGACTATAAGGTATTGGAGTAGAATTAGACTATTTGGCCCGCTGAGTCTGGTCCATCATTTGGTCATAGTATGTTCTCAACCCATTCTCCTGCCTTGTCCTGTAACCATTGATCCCCTTACTAATTAACCCCCGTACAGACCCAAAGTCCTCAACAACTCCTCATAAGACAAGCCCTTCATCCCCAGGGAATTCTTGTAAACCTTCCCTGGACCCCCTCCAATGCCAGCACACCACTTCTTAGATATGGGGTCCAAAACTACCCACAATATTCTAAATGCCTCCGGCTAGAGTCTTATACAGCCTCAGCAATACATCTCTGCTCTTCTATTTTAGCCCTCCTAAAATGAATGCTAACATTGCATCTGACTTCCTAACTTCCAACTGAACCTGCATTAGAATTCCAAACTAGGACTCCCAAGTCCCTTTGTGCTTTAGATTTCCAAACCATCTTCCCCATTTAGGAAACAGCTTACATCTCTTTGGTCCTTCAAGCCTGCCCTGCCATTCAGTCTGGTCATGGCTGACCATCTAACTCAGTTCCTTCATCCTGCTTTTTACCCATACCATTTGAGCCGTTTAGCCCTAAGAACTATATCTAACTCCTTCTTGAAAACATTCAATGTTCTGGCCTCGATCTCTTTCTGTGGCAGAGAATTCCACAGGTTCATTCTTCTCTGAGTGAAGAAATGTTTCCTCATTTCAGTCAAAAATGGCCTACACTATATCCTTAAACTGTGAACCCTGGTTTTGGACTCCCTAGTTATTGAAAAAATACTTTATGCATTTATTCCTGGCTAGTTCTGTTAGAACTTTGTAGATTTCTGTGAGATCTCCCGCATTCTTTCTTCCTTTAAACTCCAGTGAAACTAGTCCTAACAGATCCAGTCTTTCTTTATGTCTGTCCTGCCATCCCAGTAATCCATCTAGTAAACCTTCACTGCCTGAATATCCTTCCTCAGAGAGGAAGTCCAAAACTGCACGTACAGGTCCATGTGTTGTTTCACCAAGACCCTGTCCAAGGACAGCAAGATGTCCCTGCTCCTGTACTCAAATCTTCTCACTGTGAAAGCCAAACTACCATTTGCCTTCTTCACTACCTAATGCACCGGTAGGCTTACTTTCAGTGACTGGTGTACAAGAACTCACAGGTCTAGATACGTATTCTCATCTCTCAATTTGAAACCTTTAATACTCTGCCTTTCTGTTTTCGCTACCAAAGTGGATGGCTTCGCATTTATCCATATTATACTGCATCAGTTATGTGCTTTAATTTTACACATTAATCTCTTATCCAAGGCTTTGTTAAAACCTTCCTGAAAGTCCAAAAGTGCCATACCCACTGTCTCCTTCACCTCAAAGAATCCAGTAGGTTTGTTCAGCACATTTTCCCTTTTGTAAATCCGTGATGATTTTGCCTGATCCTCCATTGTGTTCCAAATGCTCAGCTATTAATTCTTTTATAATGAACTCTAGCATTTTCCCGACAATGGGCTGATTCATCTATAATTCTCAGCTTTATTCTCTGCCTCATTTCTCAGATAGTGGTGTTATATCCGTAGGAATATATAGGAACTGTTCTCTTGCTATAGAGGGGATGCAGCACAGATTTAACAGACTGATTCTTGGGATGGTAGGACTGACATATGAGAAAAGGTAAAATCTGTGAGGATTATATTCAATGAAGTTCAGAAGTATGAGGTAGGATTCCTTAGAAATCTTTAAGATTCTAACAGGTCTAGACAGAGTAGATTCAGGCAGATGGTCCTGATAGTGGGAGAGTCTAGAACCAGGGGTCACAGTTGAAGGATATGGAGTAAACCAGTAAGGACTGCGATTGAGATAAATTTCTTTTTACCCAGACAACACTGAGCCTATGGAATTCACTATCACAGAAAGCAGTCCTGAGCGAAAACACTGTATGATTTCAAGAAGGAACTGAACATAACACTTGAGGCTAAAGGGATCAAGGGAATTGGAGTAAAGCAGAAGCAGGCTGCTGAGTTGAATCATCAGCCTTGAACACAATGGATGGGACGGCAGGCTTGAAGGCCCAAATGCGCTACTCCTGTTCCTATTTTCTATGCTTCTATGTTGCCAATCTGGATAAATAGGACAAGGGAATACATGATGAGCAGTCGGATACTGGGAAGCACCAATGATCAGAGGGACTATGGTGCACGCCCACTGGTCCCTTAACATAGTGAGACAGGTAGGTAAAGTCGTTAGAAAGTCCTATGGGATATTTGCCCCTTATTAGATGGGGCGGAGAGTAAAGACATTATTCTGGAACTGTATTAAATATTGGTTAGGGCACAACTGGCGTATTGTATGCAGTTCTGGAATCCATATTCTAGGGGGATGTGATTGCCCTGGAAAGGATGCAAATGAGATTTCCCAGGATGTTCCCTGGGCTGGAGAGTTTTAGTTATGAAGAGAGGCTGGATAGACTAGGTTGTTTGTCTTGGAGCAGAGGTAACTGAGGTGGGACATGATTGAGATGTATAAAATTATGAGGGGCATAGATCGGGTAGACTAGAAGGAACATTTCCCCTTGGAGGACCGAACAATGACCAGGGGATATAGATTTAAAGTAAGGGGAAAGAGATTTAGAGGGAATGTGATTTTTTTTTCTACCCAAAGGATTCTGAAACTCACTGTCTGCAAGGGTGGGTGGGGGGTAAAAACCCTCATAACATTTAAGAAGCATTTAGGTGCACACATGCAATGCTAAAACATACAAGGCTATGGGCCAAGTGCTGGAAAATGGGATTAGAATACTTAAGTGCTTGTTTCTGACCAGTGGGGCCAAAAGGCCCTTGTCTGTGCTGTAGACTCTGTCATCACCACCTTATAATCACTATCTTTCTTATGTCAGTAATAATTATACCTTTTGATTAGTGATAATCTTTTAATGTAAATGTTGCTCCATGAACTGTCACTGCACCAACTACAGCTGGCATCTCATCAGTGTATTTAATATTGAATTAAACCAGAACATATCACTAAAAGTTGAATCTACATTATGGTAACCGCATATCCTTATCAGAAAACTTTATTACAGTCAAAATTATACAGTGCTTTATTAATTTTCAAGGCCCCGTTACTATTTATATCGTATTTTTATATTTGTCATGTATTCTCTCTCCACTTCTGAGGCCACTTTTTAGGATATGGTTGCAACCTTAAAATGAGTCTAGATCATATGCAATAGTGGGAAATCTTACAGCCAAGCCCAAGCATGGCCTTGCCCCATATCTACACAATCAGTACAATTCTGAAAGAATATCCTGGCTGACTATTCCTCTCACTGATCTAGAGGGATCACCATCATAATCACAATATGCAACAGTTAAACACTTTAAAGGTTACACCTTATTATTATCTTTTAAAATAATTTTAATGTTATTGTTATTTATACCTTAGCAGGTCTCCTGTGGCAATGCTCTCAACAAGGCAGGAGATGCTGCTGGGCCTGCTGTGTTCATCCAGCCTCACATTTTATTATCTTGGATTCTCCAGCATCTGCAGTTCCCATTATCACTCACACACACAAGGGTTTGGATTTCTATTCCCAGGTCAGATGTGCAGGGAAGTTCTGGGATGGAATGTGAAAAGAAGGATTACAGATGACTATGCTGTCAGACTTGTTCAGACAAGTTGAAACCTGTTTGCTGACTTTAGTTTCAATGATGACTATCTTAGTGATAGTCAGCACCAGCTTCTCCAAGAGAAAGGATACTCATATAGGTCTGTTCTACACCGGTTGGCTACTGTGTCTTGCAGCTGAGTGTCACTTGTGCTGAGTACAGCACAATGCACTTGATGATGTACCTGTCATGGTTGAAAAGCTGACAGTGTGTTCAGACTGTGAGACATAGCTGTGAGGCTTGCAGAAATGCTGATGATGAAGATAGACCATCAATGGATTTTTCATGTGAAGATACAGTGGAGAATATGAGTTTCAGATATGAATCCTAATTGATAAACATCACTGGGCATTGAGCAAGGCTGAGGTTGATGGGACCAGTGGTAGGATATGGCATTTGAAGATGCACTTACTGACCTTGACCACTTGCGTGAGAACTAGCTTTCTGCAGCACTGCATTCAGATCTTTGGGACTTGATTCTGTGTATTCGAGAACAGCTGTCCTCCTCTGCACCTCATCTAACAAGGTCCTCAATACAGCATTGAAAAGTTTAGGGTCCACTCTCTCTCTCGTGTTGTGCCATTCTCCAATGCTTCTCAGATGAGAGCTTTCGACAACCACTAAAACTGTTTTAGTCACAATGCAATTTCCTATTAATATGCACAGACTAGTTTTAGGTGGTGCTAGCCACTCACTGTATTAGCCTCCTGCTGACACCAATGAATGAACAGGCAGTAGCACGGGAGTATGTGGCCTGCATTACAATCAACAGGCATAAGTTAATTATGTGTCATGAACCTCGCGTTCATTTTTGGATGCTACTGAACTTAGCTCCTGTCAAGTTGGTCCCCAGATTTGTAGGCAGAGTCTGAGACATTCAAGTACACTTTACAACGAAAACATTAAAATACACAAAATTCAATTCAACAGATAAATTAGTTCATGCTTCTGTGAAATAAGTTTATACATTTACACTATTTTGATTGTGTTAAGCATTGTAATTATCTTTGAAAATGGCAATCAGAATTTATTTAAAGGAATGTGAGTGATTTAACTTGCCCATCAACAACCTATAAAAATGAAATGTTTACATTGTGTTTCCATTCTAAACTTTTCTAAAGAAAAGTGTTGCAGTATGGAATTCCATTAAAGATATTGACAAAAATCACTATTAAACAGATGAAACAAAAGAACATACTTCTATTTGTAGAGCTAAAAACAATGTATAGTTATATAATATACAAGTGTATAATAACATATGTAGATAGTTAGATAAATATGTTTTTTCCCCTTCGAGTAAATGAGGCAATATGGTCTGAGTTGTTATCGTCTCCATGACAATACTGAATCCCTATCCAGAAGTAGCTGAAAGCACTTGTGTGAGGAGAAACTTGTCCCAACCATTTTCTATCCCTGTTGAGATGGAACAATCTAGCTTTGTTTCAAGCTGTACTTGGTGGCAGACCAGGAATAAATAATAATTTCCCAGTGGAAATGAAAATGCAACTCAAGTCAAGACTGCAATTTGAACTCCAGATCCCAAGGATTGTGATATATAATCCCTGTAATGTTTCTGGCTGCTGCTCAAGTTTTGGAGTTTTGGAGCTGGACAGGGCTAAAGCCTGTCATTTACGTTCACTTTCAAAAGGAAAACAAAATTGTTGGTACTTCTACAATTTGGGCCTGTCTGGCATGATCCCACTGGTGGACACTGGCCTATTCCTGCTCCTGGTTCTACATTCATTTACCCCTGTGTAGTCACATTTCTGATGTTAACTATTGGCTGTTCTTCAAATTCACATTTTGAAATTGCTCAGTTTTGCTAGTGCTGATCCGTAAATTCATATGACAGTATAGAATTATTGACAAATCCTAAATATAAACCGTCATTCAATTTTTATGCCATATTTAGCTCAGTGTTGCAGTTATGAACGGCTGTGTATGTATATACAAGCTACATAAACCTTTCCTAGTCTTGTCTACTAATACATTATCTTGCTGTGCCTACTTTTAGGCCCAGAAGAGGTCAACTGAAAAATCAACCGACCCAATAAAGCATAGGTTCATTTTTTCAGGCTGTATATCTCTGTTTTAGATTGTCTCTGCTAAATTGTACATTATAGAATGCAGCACAAATCAGGCCCATTCAGCTTCAGATTCATTATTGGCTGCTTGGCATAACCAGTGGCCCCTAGTCACTGGCCAGTAACAAAAATAACAATTTTAATGAAAATACGGTAAAGAAAAGTCATTGTGGATCAAGGGTGAGCAACAGTACTCCCACTCCCGCCAACAACTCTACAATACACTGTGCGCTCTTCTGCACACATCCTAGGCATTTACCTCTCCAAAGTCCTATTTACCACTGCTCCCCCTCCACTACAACCCTCACCCACACATCACATTTACTGAGACAATGGCGAGGCGCAGACCCATGGTATTTTTAAGTCATCCTGGCACAGATGAATGTTTACTTGCTTCAAATGAGTGACCTGCCAGTAGATATGTAACAGCTGCTGATAGGTCTTCCAATTAACATTAACAAGAGATAATCTTTGATGAGCCTTAAGTTTCCTAGAAACATAAGAACTTAAGAACAGACCATTCAACTAACCTAATTTGTTCTACTATTCAACAAGATCACTGTCAATCTGCAATTTAACTCCATAGTTCTGCTTTAGCCCCATTTTCCCTTAATTCCATTGGATAACAAATATCTTAGAGTCTCATATTTCAAATTTACAAACAATGCAGCAACAATTGTCACTTATGGGAGAGTATTCCAAACTTCAGCCATCCTTTGTCCATAAAGTGTTTGTCATTTCATTGACTCCCCAGGCAGCAGAAATCATTTATTTCCATCTGTCCTATTTCTTTAACTTATCATCTTGAAAACCTCAATCAAATCAATCTTAACCTTCTAATTTGTGGAATATTACCTTAGATTGCACAAAGCCTCCTCCTTATTTAAATCCTCTGATCTGGAGGAAGGTGACAGGAGGACAAAGAAATAGGAGGAGAGGATTGGAAAGGAAAGTAACAGAGAGGTGAGGGGATGAGCGAGTAGGGAAGAGACAGGAGGAGAGGGGAGATTATGGCAGAAGAGAAGGAAGCAGGGGGTTGGGGAGAACTGAGGACAGATACAAAATAGGGAGGGCAGAAAATACTTAAGGACAGAAGAAGCAGGAAGAGGGAAAGTAAGGGAGGAGAGGGCATGTGGGGAAAGGGCAAAAGGAATCAGGGTTGGTGCTGGTGGGATGGGGAAGTCATTTACACCTTGGCAGCACTGGTTGCTGCAGTTCGCAGGTACAGGAAGAATTGACACAACCAATGACTCAGAAATACAGGGAAACTGAAATAAACAAATAGCAAATTATATATGTCCAATCATATAACTTGAAAACAGTCAGGTATAATATGAACACAGTTAACTGTTAGCTGAATACATGAGCATGTAATCAGTTTACTGCAAGCAGGCAGCTTATTAAGATATTGCACAATCTGTTGGAGTTAATCAGTGCTCTCTGGCTACATGTGGCTCCAATGGTCCTTTTCCCAGAAAATGTTCAAAGACTCCTGACTACCAACACAGGAACTTGAAATATCAGCAAATGTAATTTAGTGTTGACTCAACAATGTCCTGTGACCAAAGCACCAAGTTTCTTACTCACAGATGTCAAAAATACAGACAGACTACTACAAAACAATTAAAATGCATTTACAGAATAATTAGACAGATCAGGAGGTAATTTCCAGCACACACGTGCATTAAGAGTATGAAAATGTAATAGCTACATTAAACACAACTACAGGAAATTATTTCTTTCATTTGTGTAAATGTATTTCGAAAATTATAAGTAACATCAGAAGGGTGTTTGTCTAAACTTCAAAAATCATTCAGTCCTTTTTTTTGGTTGATTTTCTCCCACGGCTATGAGCATCACTGGCTAGATCCACATTTATTGACATTCCATAACTACCCTTGAACCAGTGGCTTGCTCAGCCATTTCAGAGGCAATTGACAATCAATCACATCACTATGGATCTAGAGTCAAGTGTTGTTTAAACTGGGTAAGGATAAGGATTTCCTTCCCTAAATGTTATCATTAATCCAATGGGATTTTACAACAATCAATTATAGTTTCCTGGTCACCAATATTAAAACTAGCTTTCACTTCCTGATTTTCATTTGTTTGAATTTAAATACCACCAGCTCCATAGTATGATTTGAATCCATGTCCCCTGAGCCCAAACCCAAGCTCAAATCACTAATCCAATGACATTATTACTACAGCAATGCCTCTCCCACAGTGTCAATGCTGTACAATTAAAAATTGTCCTGTTTCAAACACCCAGTGCAAGATCAAGCATTCACAGCTCAAACACAGAGATATGTAGTGTCAGTGTAAAATGTCTATAATATGTTCATCCTAGTCAGATGCTCCACATGTTGCCTCCACTCCCCATTTTTCATCTCAGCACCCCATATGGAGCAACCTTCCTGAACAAGATCTATCAGCAGACATCCTTTGGATTAAGGAATAGGAATCATGGGAAATCGCTAACCAGTTCCTTGTGACAGAGTGATTTATCACTGTGAGATTGATTCTTGCTAAACAAGTTCAGAACAAGGACAAGCCAACAACTTCCACCGTTGGCCCTCAGTGCAATTCCGAAACGCATTTATACAGGCAAACAATCAATGCTGCATACTACTAAGGAATATCCAGATGAACTGGCAGACTAATCTCCTTAAACTGAGCAACTGGAAATGACATTACTTGGCTCTGGGCATTTTATTTAATAAGTAATAACAATAAATACTCACTGTAAAATAACGCTGCTATCCAAGGGACCAACCCAGTGAACCTTTGTTGCACTGCCTCCAGTGCAAATACATATTCCCCTAAATACTGAGATCAAAATCGTACACAACATTCCATGTTTGGTCCCACCAAACCCCCCTACAAGATTTCATCTGGGATTTTCCAAAGGTTTTCAAAGTGTGAGTGTAAGTGCAGTAATGAAACACCCACTACTACAATGAGAAAGTCCATCAATCAAGTACCTGTCAGGTACCTAAGCAGTCACCCAGTGAGCTTTTGGTCACATCGTTTCCTTATGTTCCACCCCTCCTGAAACTGCCAGCAATCAGCAGCCAACAGCTTCTGTATCCCTGCCTCAGAGACTGAGGCTTCTGGCTGTACAGCAACATCAAAAGCTGGGGCAACAGATGAGATTGTTCAGGACTGGAGTAGTGGAGGAAGGCAGGATCGTGGTTGTGGGTCCCAGGCAGACAGGAGACAATGGGATCAGATAAAAGGGCAACAATAATCACCTAGATCCGACAATGCCCATCAATGCTCTAATCACCCTACAATTGGGGCAGTATGAGGCCCATTGCCAACCCGACTGTTTCACTAGTCAGCAAGGTTGACATTGTTCTTGCCTACTGGGAACAAAGTTAATTATGGCAGTCGTTTGAAGAGACACATGTGGCTGTTACATGATAATAAAATGTGAGGCTGGATGAACACAGCAGGCCAAGCAGCATCTCAGGAGCACAAAAGCTGACGTTTCGGGCCTAGACCCTTCATCAGAGAGGGGGATGGGGGGAGGGAACTGGAATAAATAGGGAGAGAGTTCCCTCCCCCCATCCCCCTCTCTGATGAAGGGTCTGGGCCCGAAACGTCAGCTTTTGTGCTCCTGAGATGCTGCTTGGCCTGCTGTGTTCATCCAGCCTCACATTTTATTATCTTGGAATCTCCAGCATCTGCAGTTCCCATTATCTCTGTGGCTGTTACACGACTACTTAGGGTCTTTGCTGGGGCTAGGTTGGGAAGATCAGCCATGGGCCTTTCCACTCAGAACTTTATTTCTAAAGTGGCAGGAAGGGCATTGGTTTCTCACCTGTGTCAACCTTCCCGATTATCTTCCCTTCCCATTACATTTCCCCACTACTTCTCAGGAATGGAAATTTCATCCAATATTTACTTATACTTTAATCCCCTTGCAATAAAGGCCACTGTGCCATTTGCCCTCCGAATTGCTTGTTGTAACTGCGTGCTAACTTCCTGATTTTTTCCAAATGAGTTTATCCAGACCCCTATGAAAATGAATATTTACAAGTTTCATGCCATCTAATGGCATTCTGCTTTTCCATTCATTATTGCTCAGTCACTTAATCTGCTTGTATCGCTTTGCCACATATTTGTGACCTCCTTACAGTTTACTTTTCCAACTAGTTTTTTTATCATTTACAAACTTAGATGCATTACTTTGTGTCTTTTTAATCTGTTATTAATGTCAATTGTAAATAGCTGAGGTCCCAGTGCTGGTCACTGGAGCACTGCATTAGTCAAAACCTTCCAACTTGAAAATGCCCCTTTCATCTCCCTCTTTTCTTCCTGTCAATTAACCAATTGTCTATTCAAAGTAAAACTAACCCCAACTCTTGAGTCCTTTCCTTACTTACTAACTTTGCGTGGTGCCTTATCGAATGCCTTTTGAAAATCCAAATATTCTACATCTACCGGTTCCCCATTATCAATACCGCTAGTTTCATCTCACGAACAAAGGAGTCTTAATGTCCAGCCGAGAGATTTTAGAATGGTGGACGGGTGTGAGGGGCACATTTTGCTCAGTATCTGCCAGCCCAGCAATGTATTGCTCCTAAATGGGATCAGAGCCAATATCAAGCATCCTACCCAGGTCTCAACCTGGGCAAGTTGGTGCTTATTTTGCAAATCTCTTGCATAAGGCAAAAAACATTAAACAATGTTATGATGGGTACATGAGCACTATGTTTGCATTTGTAGATACAGATAGAGATCTCACCCCCCCTCAACTGTGTTAGTCCATGAGTATTATAATTAAGAAGATTGTGACATGGGGTAGTTAGGAGCTAAAGGATTCTGAATGAAAGTGGTTCAAAATCATCAAAGAGTTCCAGTTGATAAAAACCAACACAGCATGATGAATGGGCCTCAAATGCGCATCACAAAGCTAACTTTTGTGTCTTTGTCCCATGCAATTCTTTGGGGGTTTTTTTTATCATTCACTGGCTGCAGGCTTTGCTGACTGGGCCAGTATTTATCACACTTCTTTAGTTGCCTTTGAGAATGTTGCAGTCAGTGTCCTTTTCAAACCACTTTAGTACATTTCGTGTAGGTGCCCCAACAGTGCTGTTTGGAAGAGAGTTCGAGGAATTTGATCGAACAGCAATGATGCGATCACAATACACTTCCAAGTTATGATGATGGGTGGCTTAGAAAGGAACTTGCAGATGGTAGTGTTCCAATGTGTCTACTGCACTCGTCCTTCCAGCTGGTAGTTATTATAAGTTGGAAGGTGTTGTCTAAGAAGCCTTGGTGAATGTCTGCATCTGCAGTCCTTTATTTTTATTTATTGTGGATGGTACACAGTAACCTCCAGGATGTTCATGGTAGACATTCAGCAATGGTAATGCCATTTACTGCTAAGGACTGATGGTTAGATCCTTTTGTTGAAGATGTGTTAGTGGCACTTGTCTGACATGACTGTTACTTGCTACTTATCAACACAACTTGGATATTGTCAATGCCTTCTTGTATTCGGACATTTACTGATTCAGTACCAGAGGAGTTGTGAATAGTACTGAACATTGTGAAATCATCCGTGAACGTACTAATTTCCGACCTTATTGTGGAGGGAAAGGCAATGATGAAATAGCTGTAGATGGCAAACACTATCCTCAGGAACTCCTGCAGTGATGTCCTGGAACTGAGATGACGGACCTCTAACAATTGCAACCCATCTGTCTTTGTACGAGGTATGACTCCAACCAGTGGGTAGTTTTTCCCATGTCTTTCATTAACTCTAGTTTTGATAGTGCCCTTTGATGCCACACTGGGTCACATGCAGCCTTGACATCAGGAGCTGTCATTCCCACCTCCATCAGAATTTCAGCCCTTTTGTCCACATTTGAACCAAAGTTGTTGTGAGCTCACAAACCGAGGAGCCTCTCTTCATAGTTAAACTGCTGCATCCCAGGCAACATCCTCTAAATCTCATCCGCATCCCTCCCGTGCAAACACATCCTTCCCATTGTGTGGTGACCTCAACTGCATGCAGCAATCCAGCTGCGGCCTAACAGTAGTAGGTGTAATCGAAGTAAACTCTTGCATTGATTGTTAAACTTAAATCTGAGATTAACACCTGAGATGCAGTAAAAAGGGAAGTAAACACCTAGTTAAAATATTTCAGCCTTATGCATATGTGATGGAAAACAGCTGAAATTTCAGCAGTCTGTGCTGAAACCATTGTTGAGTGTGATGGCTTTTGTGTGTGGAATTGTATGTCAGTTATATGGACAACACCTCAGTTGCTAACATATGTCTGTTGCCTTCTACTAATTTAAATACTGTAAAAAGGGAAGGTGATAGTCTATTGGTATTATCACTGGACAGTTAATCCAGAGACTTAGGAAATGTTCTGGGGACTTGGATTCAAATCCTGCCATGGCAGATGGTGGAAACTGAATTCAATAAAAACCTTGAATTCACACTCTAATGATGACCATGAATTCATTGTCAATTGTCAGGAAACCCCCTTTAGGGAAGGAAACTGCCATCCTTACCTGGTCTGGCCTACATATGGTTCCAGACCCGCAGCAAAGAGGTTAATTCATAACAGCCCTCTGAACAATTAGGGATGGGCAATAAATGCTGGCCTAGCCAGCGATGCCCTCATCCTGGAAATGAATAACGAAAAGTAAGAAATGAACATTTTTACTAAATGTTTAATGGGGGTTGCTAATTCTTTGTGAATTGATCAGTGAATTATTCTTATTCCGCTTCTGTGTGAGTGCAAATAGCACATGTGTTAACATCGAAACGGTAAGTATAAATGAGCTAGTGAGTATGAAAAAGAACTCCTGGAAAACCAAAGGGTAGCCCCAAAAATTCAGAAAGCATCCTTTAATAACATTTTAAGAAGACCCCTCAAGATGAAAGTAATTACTCCCTGGTTGGGCACAAGCAGAGAATGTATCGAAGTACATCTAGCCCATATCTGATTTACAAGTACATGATGCTGAGTATCCAAAACAGAAATAACATAACTTGTAATAAGCACAAAATAGAATGCTTGAAGACCCAATATCCAGCTTTCTTTGAGAACCAGACGTGGGGCAAAACAGAAAATCCTGACAGGTTACAATATACCTTTGGAGAAAGATAGAAGATTAATACATAGCTCTTCTAATCACTAGTCAGAATGTGAAGACATTACAAATGTTAAAAGGAAAAATAATGACCATGTATATGAGAAAAGAAAAAAGAATGATTTGGAGTGATTAGGGGCAGAACATGAAGTGCTTAGATTATAGAAATGGTAAAGGCATGAAACAAAGGATGCATGCAGTGAGAAGTTAGAGCAATAAAATGTGTATCTCAAACCAAGAGGATTATATGGATTGTCAGAGCAGAATTACAGCAGAACAAAACATGGAAAATCAGGATGTGAGTGGCCCAGGATTATTTTGGATGAAAAAGGCCAGCATAAACCTCCCCACCAGACACATGATGACCCCCACAATCTAGAACTTCCAAAATCCCTAGAAGCATTAGTGTTCCCCTTTTACATCAACAGCAACTACTGTCTGAAAACAATTGGAAATTGTGGTTAAGATCTGAAGGCATTCAAATCAATGTGCGTGCCAGAAGGCAGCATTTTTGGTTCAATAAACTCAGTTTCTCCGACACTACTATTTGTATATTGTTTCAAGTGCCAATAAATTTTATACCACCATCCATAAAATGCCCTTCCTCTCACGCTTGACATGCATTTAAAAGTTTTTTTAAAACAAAAAAAGGATATCTGCAGGATACTGTGATATTAGCTCAATTTACATAGAGTGAAAACATACAGGTGAGAGGTGCCTATATATCTTCTTACCATATTTTTAGCTAGAACCATAGCCTGAACAGAAAAAATTCTTGATGTCTCAATAAGACCATTAGAAATAGGAACTGGAGTAGGCCATTCAGTTCCTCAAGTCTGCTCCACCTTTCTATAGGACCATGGATGATCTGATATTCTTCACATCTACTTTCCTGCACTTACCCTATGACCCTTGATTCCCTGACTGATCAAGAATTTATCTATCTCAGCCTTAAAATATACCCAAGGACTTTAGTTCTTCAGCTCTCTGTGGCAAGGATTTCCAAAGACTCACAATCCTCTGAGAGAATCTTCCTTATCTCAATCTTAAATTGATGTCCGTTAATTCTGAGACTAGACCCAGATTCTCCCATAACAGAAAACACCATCTAGTATTTACACTGTTGAGTCCCTTATGAATCATGTGTGTTTCAATAAGATTACTTCTTACTCTTTCAAACTCCAGTGAGTAGAATCCCAACCTGTTTACCCTTTTCTCATAAAACCATCCCTCCATACCAGGGATTATCCTAGTGAACCTTCTCTGAACTGCTTCCAAAATAATGTATTTTCATAAATAAGGGAATCAAAATTGCTTACAGTACTGCAGATGTGGTTTCGCCTTCACCTTACACATTTGCAATAAGTCTTCCTTACTCTTAGACTCTAAACCCCTGAAATAAGGACTAACATTCCATTAGCCTTCCTGATTACCTGCTGCACCTCTGCTCGCTTTCTGCGTTCTGTGCATAAGTTCCCTCAGTTCCCTTGGTATTGCAGCTTTCTGCAACTTTTCTGTATTTAAATAATATTATTTTCTTGTTCTCCCTTTCAAAATGAACAGCTTCACATTTTCCCACATTATACTCCATTTGCCAACATTTTGTCCATGTACTTACCCTATTAATATCTCAGTAAACTGTTTATATCCCTTTTGAAACCTCCCTTTCACCTATATTGTCATCTGTAAGTTTGGCTACAGTACATTCACTTCCTTCCTCCAATTCTTTAATATATACTGTAAACAGTTGTCATTCCAGCACTGATCCCCATGAAACTCCATTGGTCATTGGTCACCAATCTGAAAAAGAAGTCCTTACCCTCACTCACTGTTTCCTACCCATTAGCCAATTCTCTATCCATGCTAATATGCTACCTCCAAAACCATGGTTTTTTTTTCATATGACTTGAACTTTTAGTTGGTATCTTGTCGAATGGAAGTCTAAATATAACACATCTACTGGTTCCCTTGTATTCATTCTAGTTGAGACTCGCTTGAAAAACTTTAAGAAATTAGATAGAGATGATTTCCCTTTCATGAAACCATGCTGGCGCTATTTGATAAGATTATGACTTTCCAAATGGTCTGCTATTACTCCCTTAATAATTGATTCCAATACTTTTTGAAAGATAGGTGTTATGTTAATCAGCCTATCATTATCCATTTTTTGCCGCCTTTACTTTTTAAAGGGGGTGTCACATAAGCAGTTTTCCAAGCCTCTGGAACTTCTTCAGAATTCAAGGAGCTTTGGAAAATTACAACCAAGACATCCACTATCTCTGTAGCCACCTCTTTTAGGATCCTAGGATGCAAGCTGGGGGACTTATCTGCCATTATCCCCATTATTTCATCTAATTATACCTCTTTAGCGATGGTGATGATATGTACTTCCTCGCCATATTCTTTAGTATTCATGGGATGTTTGAAGTATCTTCCACTGTAACAGCTGATGCAAAATATGTGTCCTCTGCCATTTCTCTGTTCCCCCAAATCTGTTGCCCCGAATCGTTCTCTAAGGGGCCTTTGTCTACTTTGACTTCCCACTTCCTTTTCATATATCTTATTACCAGCTTTCATATTCCTGGCTAGTTTGCCCTTGTAATTTATTTTCTACACCATTATTATCTCTTTAGTCTTTCTTTAGGAATTCTGAATTTATCCCAGCTTCAGAGCTATAACTGACTTTTGTCTCCTCATATGCTTTATCCTTCAACTTACTACTCTCCTTAGCTTCCTTGGTTAGCCATGATTGGTTTATCCCCCTCTTAGAATCTTTCCTCCTTACTGGGATGTATTTGAATACCAAATATCAGTACAAAGTCTATCTTCATTAATCAATCTCCTGGTCTAATTTTTGAACGCATTTGAAACTCTCACATCCCACATCTTGGTAAATCTCTGCTGAACCCTCTCCAGCTTAATAATTGAGGGCTAAGTCTAGTTGGGATATTGTTTGGAGGGTCATTGAGACTCAAAGGGGCCAAATGGCCTGCCACACTGTTATGGCTCTATGTTACAAGACTTCACTGGAGCAGGTGGGATGTGAACACAGGTCTCCTGGCTCTGAGGCAGGGACACAATCACTGCACATCAAAAGCCCAATTAATTCTGAGTGAGCTTAAGTCAATCAGGGCAGTAGGAAGAGCACTAGAACTGGCCACAGTATCACTTGGCTCAGGCAGGTTCCCACTAATGATAATATCCAGCAGCTGCTACTAGAAAGTGCATTTGTGGTAACAAAGATTCAAGGAAGCAACAGGATAAATGGTAATGGCCTGCCGTAACTTCCAATCTGGACTTGCATATAAAGGATGACCACTTTGGCACGGTAGCAAAGACTGTCAGAATCTGCAGAATCATATCCTAGCAACCAAGCTATTGCCCTCAGGAAACGAAGAAGTGGAGGGAAATTAGAATTGCAAAGTTAAACGAATTCTTACAGAGAATATGATCCGTTGCCATGACTGTGTTTGTTACCCAATACAGTCCAACTTGAATGTTAACCTGGAATCTGAACTATTTGGTCAGAGGAAACTAATGAGACATTGGAATTAAAACTCCAAAGTCTTTTAAAAATCAATTTAATCCCATTATTATCCATCAAGCAACAGTTTCCATAAAGTAACCAGGAGTCAAATCCTCTCCCCATTCAAGGGGAATTCTCTCATTTAAACAGCTGCTTCACATTTAGCTAGCTTACGATATTGGGACAAACCCCTTGGCCAAAGTAACAATCAGCTACTTACAGACTATTAGTTTCTTTATAGATTACCTATGTTTTTTTCAGCTTCTACAAACAGTATTATTAGAAATTGCCCTGAAATTCAGTCAAACGACATTAAATTTGTTGCTTTTTTTCCTCTTAATTGGCTTGAGGCAGTAAAATGTTTGAAAGGAAACCACATAATTTATCCTATTTCATGTAATATCCTGTCATGTTTTATAGTTAATCTGAATGTTATTGTAATTTTATTTAATTCTGGTTTCGTGTACAATATCATTAAATCAAACATCCAAGAAAAACATTGATTTCAGCCAACTCTGACTTTAAAATCTTTGAGGTAATTGTTGTGAAGTTTAATATTATTTGATAGACAAATTAAGAGTTGGAATGTTAGCAGTGAGCTAAATGCTCCTTTTGTTTTGATAGTGACGGCCCCTGTTGCACTTTGTGGTGAAGAGGCAACATACCCTCACTCTCTGACTGCTCATAAATCTATATTAAATATATCTAGACAGGCATCTAGCTGGCACAGGCCTTCAGCAGCCAAGACTCCAGCAAACAGAAGAACTGACATTACTTTATGAATTACAATGAAGCTAAATTTTTTTACCTTCCCCTATAAGCAATGACCCTTGCTTAAGTCAAAACAATGATTGCTGGCAGGCGCTATTCCATCATGAGAACACCAACTTCAAGTCAAATTCTACCCTTGTGTTCAGGCATAGATAGAAAGACAGAAACACACGTATACACACACACACACACACACACACACACACACACACACACACACACACACACACACACACACACACACACACACACACACACATTCCAATATTAGACAATAAAAGCAGGAATGCCTTCTGCTTTTACAACCACAAAACAAGATATTGAAGTCAGCTATAGCATCTCTACTATCATCCCAAATGAGATCTGCTAACACATAGCAAGTCTGGGCTTCACCTGTGTAGTATAGCTGCTCAATTCATCAAGGTGTTGGATTATCAGTAGGAGGTCGGTGGGTGGGACTGCTCACTCTTTTTATCATTTCAAACAAAAATATGATGAAAGACATTCTGAAATATTTTGTGTAGCTCTTGTTATAAAGTCTAATGAGAATTTTACTGAGTCTAAGATTGACATGTTAATTCAAACTAAGCATGGCTTACGTTGGGCAAAAACATTCTCCTTCTATGGTAGTTTAAAGATTGTCAAAGTAGTACAAGCAACATGGGTAATAAAATGTGAAGCTGGATGAACACAGCAGGCCAAGCAGCATCTCAGGAACACAAAAGCTGACGTTTCGGGCCTAGACCCTTCATCAGATGAAGGGCCTACGCCCGAAACGTCAGCTTTTGCGCTCAGATGAAGGGTCTAGGCCCGAAACGTCAGCTTTTGCGCTCCTGAGATGCTGCTTTGCCTGCTGTGTTCATCCAGCTTCACACTTTTTTATCACAAGCAACATTGGCATCAGTTGCAGCAATGCATTAATCCAAAGTCATTGCGGGTGGGAAGTGCCAACCCCATACAATGACATTTACTGACGGTTTTAAAATCAAGAAACTGGTCAAACTAAAATGAATGATTAAAACAGCTACAGAGGCAACCAGAAACACAACACTGCTACAAATGTTTCAGAAAAAAATCTTAAAAAGCTGGAAATACTTAGCAGGTCTGGAAGCATCTGTGAAAAGTGAAACAGTTTACGTTTCAGGTTTGTGGTTTTTGTCAAATTGCAACTGAAAAGCTGACATAGTAACTTCCTTATTCAACCGAGCTGAAGCCGAGGGCTCAAAGTGTAAGAAATTGCTGTTGGTAACCATGTCCATTCACTCCATTAGGCAGTATGTGGTAACAATCCGGAGAATTGTTGCAGTGCAAAATGCTGTAATTGAAAACTTAAAAAAAAGTTATCAACACTATCCAAAGGGTCCACACTTTGTACCTACTAATCTGCAAATGTTGTGTGTCATGTGGTCAGTATGTTCATTGACAGAATGCATAACAGGAAAAACAAAAAGCAGGCAGATTCTTATAATGAGATATATGTCTGAACTCATCCTCTCAAATTTTCATACAGCTGCCATTAGTTAAAGATCAGTAATCACCATTAGTTTACTGCAATCTGTCATAGATCTCAAAGTGTGCTCTCAAGGCACATATAAATTTGGTAGGGCAAAATCTAATTCTATCTTGCTGGGTAGTCTCGATATTTCAAATTTAAGAGACATAGTAGGGCTCATTTCTACTGCCAGCAAAAAGCCTCAGGAAATTAACCAAAACAACAGTATCTGTGTCATACTTTAGTGGAACTGCAATGACAACTAGGCTTACCATACACTTGTTTGGCTTCTCTCCTGAATGAACTCTCATGTGTATCAGAAGCTTGTAGCGAGCATTAAAGGGTCTGTACCGCCTCACGCACCCAGCCCAGAAACAAGTAAAGTCCTCTCCTTTACGCTGGTCAATGTGCACTTTCTCGATGTGTCTCACTAACTCCTCTTGCTGGTCATAGACTGCGTTGCAATCTATCCATCGACAGATCTGCTTCCCATTGTTCTTGGGCAACTCATTTCCATCATCAATCTGAATGTGTCCGTTGGCCAGCAGCCCATGCAAGTGGTGTATGTTCCCATGGGACTGACCAAAATGCTGCTGGGAATGATATGGGGGAGGTGGCCCGTGGTGTTGCTGAAACAGTTTTGTATCATTCGTATATTCATCAATAGGTTCATGCTTGAAAACGTTTATTTTATGGCAACCATCTGCCACTCCATGTTGAACAACCATATTGCCTATTACTAGTCCAAGGTCCATGTTATCCTCAGTTTGTTGCAAAGGCACAGGCTCAGCTTCAGTACCTTCTTGCTCGGCACGGCGTGTTGGGAAAGAGGACAGTGATGATGCAGGAGAAGTCAAGTTACACTGGCTGTCTAACACAGAGCAGGGCTGTGGACTGCAGTTCTTTCGAGCTCCTAAATGCCCAATTCCTCCAGAAAGAGGGAACAGACCATTGGGACTGCCCCTCATTCCATTGACACATGCAATAAGCGATGTTGGAGAGGTGCGAATAATTGCTGTGATGTCCAAACCTTCAGCTGAAAGGGGTGATATTGACACCGACCGTTTCTTTGTATTGACTGGCTGTAACTTGGCCATGTGGCGAGCATTACCACTTGACATAAAGCCCAGGGTGGAGCTGGAATCATCATTGAAGAAATATGATGAATAAGAACTAGAGAAGTTGCTGTTCAGTGACTCAGATTCTGAAGGCAGATTGTTGGTATCCCCAACCTCAGAATGACTGGAAACTGTTTCGCTCTCGGAAAGGAGATGTGACCATTCCTGTTTTATCTGTATGTTTGGAAGGTTTTCCCCCAAATGCATACCATTGGCAGCCAACGAAGTTTGAGAGGTGAGAGGCCTGAAACAACAACAGCCATAAACATACTGAGACTTCATTCTAACATAAATAGATATAAACATAATACTCTTTGCCAATCATTTGCTCTATTGCAACCAAAGCTTTGTTTTTGTTTCATAAGTCCCTTTCAGAATGAGGGTATTCCCAAAAAAAATAGATATAATTAATATTTCTGAATTTTCTAATGTCTTCTTTCTGTGAAAGATATTGAATATTGCATCACTATGGGTTCCGTAAAAATTATCAAAATGATCAAAACCAAATGGTAGTTTATCTGTAAACTGTATCAGCTTGTTCTAAATCACAATAGTCATAATAATAAAATAATGCTCCTTCATCCATTTACAGAATAGCAATTGGCACTCTTTGTAATTCTTGCATTCTTCTGAAATGAGATAGCACTCTGGTGCTTTTGAAACACAATTGTTTCCCACAGAAAGTGTAAGATTTCCACAAATGATGAGATTAGCGAGTGTGATACAGAGCCAGACAAAAACAAGCAATGTCCCAAGCATAGCTTCTGATCTGTCCAGAGTTAATTAATCTTACCCTGGGTAGCAGGAAGAGGGGATAGCTACAATTTATCTCGGTATCACTGAGCTAAAAAGGAAAAAATTACCAGGATTTCTCTTCTGTGAACGCTATATGACTCCTGTGTTGGTGTGAAAGTGTCGGCAGGAGTTAATCTAGGCAGCTAAATCCATTGTGGTCAAACAGCACTTGTCATCCAGGGGCACACATGAAGAATAGTTCCTTGGGTGTTCTATATGGTATTTGCATAATGTTACTTGTAAAACAGTTGACCCCTGTTGGGAAAAATTGTATTGTAGCATTGGTTTTTTTTGCTGATGGGCTATTAGGGGGAATTATTGCTGGTTAGGTCAGCATTTATTGAGCATCTGTAATTGCCCTGGAGAAGGTGGTGATGAGCTATCATATCCAACTGCTACAGTCCATGTGGTATGACAGATTCACAGTGTTGTAATGGAGGGAGTTCCAGGATTTTGAACTACCACGTGAAGAAACTGCGGCACATTTCCAACTCAGAATAGGGTGTGGTTCAGTGCTGATCTGCAGCTCTTGTCCTTCTATCCGGTAAAAGCCACAAGTTAGAAGTCACATCTTGTGGATGGTATGCATTGCTGCCAATGCGTACTGGTGACGAAGGAAGGAAATAGTGAAGGTGGTGGATGGGGTGCCAACTGGATGGGATGCTTTGTCTGGGTGTTGTCAAGGTTACTGGGTGTTATAATGAGCTGCACTGTCCAGGCAAATGGTTAGTATTCATCACAATCTTAACTTGTGCCTTGTAGGTAATGAACAGTTATTGGGCATTGGGAAGTGAGTCATCAACATACAATTCCTAGCCTCAGACCTGTTTTTGTTGCCACAGTATTAAATGGCAAACCCAGTTCAGTTTCTGGTCAATGGTAAACCCCAGGATATCCATAGTCGAAGATGCTGAAATGGCAATGCCATTGGACATCAAGATTATATGGTGAGATTCTGTCTTTCTGAAGATGGTCATTAACTGGAACTTGTGCAGTGCACGATTAGTCCGAATGTCTAAAAACAATGCCAAAAGGGACTGGTCTGAGAGAGTGAAGACAGCATGTAAGGGAAGAGGCCCAAGAGTCTCAAAACAACATGAGAGGGGACACATTTGAGAGAGTGACAACATCACAAGAGTTTACGAGGATGAAAACAGCACAAGAGGAGAGAGATTCGAGAAATTGAAACCAGTATGAGGGGAAGAGACCCAAGCATCTGAGATCAAGTGAGTTTCTCCTGCTTGTTGGTTCTCTCTTCACCTTCTGTAAGCCCAGTCTTGCCGACATTCCCTCGAAGCTGCATTGCTGCATGCTCACATAGCCATTCCATGCACAGCGACTGGCATTGGAACACCGAACACGGCTGGTGCACATGGAGCTTGGAGGCCTATGCAGCCAGAAAGAAAATTAAAGGGAACACTGAGTCTTGCAGCTTTGTGGTTTAGGACATGACCAGCTTGGTCTGTAGTGACCAAGCTACTCATTATGATAGATACTGAAATCCAGATTCAGTTCCCTTGCCATCCTTAGTACTTCCTCCAACTAGTGTTCATGATCCAAAATGGGGAGAAAGATGGCAATTAGCAGATTTCTTTACCCATGGTTGATCTGATGCCATAAGACATGATAGAGGCAATGTTGAGGATTCTCAGAGCACCTCCTTACAATCTGTACACCTACATGCGTACACCTCTGGTGGGTCTGCCTGGATAGAACAGGGCAGGAACAGTAATGGTGGTGTCTAACATAATATCTGCAAGTAATTATCCATGAGTATGATTATGTCAGACTATTGCTTGAATGGTCTACAGGAGGGCTCTCGCAATATAGCACAAACCCCAGATGTTATTATGAAAAATTGGCAGCTTCACAGGGCTGGGTTTGTTTTTGTTTCTGATAGCTAAGTAGAAACCAGGTATATAGGATACAGACAGTCTGTTCCTTTCTATAGACATTGTAGCAGTTTTCATACAACTGAGTAGCTTGCTAGGCCATTTCAGAGGAGCAGGTGGGAGTGAACCACACAAAAGCAGTTAGGTAATAACACACCAATATTTTGTTAGTTGTACATAACACAAAGGAAAATTGATGCTTCATATAATTTAAATTAAACTTAAATTTAAATTTTCCTAACAGGTATCTATCAATCTCACTCTTTGACCAAGATAATAAAATGTGAGGCTGGATGAACACAACAGGCCAAGCAGCGTCTCAGGAGCACTGGCCTGCTGTGTTCATCCAGCCTCACATTTTATTATCTTGGAATTCTCCAGCATCTGCAGTTCCCATTATCTCTCACTCTTTGGCCAGTTTCACAAGTGTATTATATAGAGTTGAGTGAAAGATGCTTAAAAAATTGCTACAAATTCAACTTGGAAGTTACTTTAAGTCAGCACTTCCTTTCAAAGTGACCAGCAAGCCTGTAAATATGCAGGAGTTCTACAAAATCAGAAAGGAAGATAAGTTCACAGTTCAGTTCAGAACCTTCATCCACATGCAGATCTTTGACACACACAGAATACATTACAGCAGCAGAAAATAACCTGGTGTCGGAGTGAGGGGCAGTCAGCCTGGTACTGCCATGGGATGAACTCGGGTCTGTACTGATATGATTTCCTGAATGAATCACTGGCTCCAATCTGGCTGTTGCTATTGGCTCATTCCTCATGGCATGGTTCATTTCATCTCTCTTGCTGGATAGAACATAACATGGGCTGTATCCACCATTTGCTGTAAGAAAATTAAGAGCAACCAGTGTGAGATTTCTTGCTCCACAGAAATCCAGAAATAAAACCACTGCAACCTGCACAGCTACCCTCACCCCATCCCCCTCTCTGATGAAGGGTCTAGGCCCGAAACATCAGCTTTTGTGCTCCTGAGATGCTGCTGGGCCTGCTGTGTTCATCCAGCCTCACATTTTATTATCTTGGATTCTCCAGCATCTGCAGTTCCCATTATCACCTACACAGCTATGTCTTGGGTTTATGGCTTACTAAGAAAGTTTGAGATAGTATTAACATGAAAGAACAAGGGTACCAGTCTGCAAAGATGAGTGACAGGTCAGAGATTGGATACAGTATAAAGAACAGCAAGAATGACTGAAAGGCTAATGACAGCGGGGGTGGTGGGGGAGGAATTAGAGAACAATAGAAAGTGAGCTTGAAATGTAAAAACACTTAGTAAGAGCTTCCAAGACATTTTGAAAAGCAGAGTAAGTAAAGTGAGTGTTAGTCCTCTAAAGAATGAATCTCAGGAATTAGTGATGGAAAATAAAAAAAAGTGAATGAAATCCACAGTTATTTTGTGTCTGACTTCACGATACAAATAACATCCCAGAAATACGTGTGAATGAGATGGTGAAAAGGACAGAGGAACTTCAAACAACTACAATAACCACTGAAATGGTGCAGAGTAATTTTTTAGAATGAAAAGCTGAAAAGTCCCTATATGGATTTCAACCAACATAATCAGAGACACCTCCCACCCGTTATACTCTCTTCCACCCTCTTCCGTTGGGCAGAAGATATAAAAGTTTGAATTAACGTATGAACAGATTCAAAAACAGCTTCTTCCTCACTGTTAGCAGATTTTTTAATGGCCCTTTCAACTGTTAATTCTGGTCTCTCTCCCTGCACCTTCTCTGCAGGTATAACACTGTGTTCTACACTCTGTTCTACAATCCTTATGCACTTTCTATGAGAAGATCTGCCTATTTATCCCACAAAACAACAATTTTAACCAACAAACAAACAAACATGATAGAGTCTGAATGAAAGTGGCTGCAGAGAATTTTAGATCATTGGTTAGAATTTTCCAAAATCCCCTAGATTCTGAAAAGATATCAGAGTGGAAAATCGTAAATAACACTCCATTGCTCAATAAGAGGAGATGGAAACTATGAAACCCCGGGGCAGTTAGCTTAACATGTGCCATAGGAAAAATGCTGCCATTCAATTTTCAGGAGGTTAACGGCGGACTTAGAAAATCTCAATAAGAATCGAAAGAACTGCATTTGATGGAAATCTGAAATAGAAACAGAAATTGTTGGGAAATGGCAGCAGGTCTGACAGCACCTGTGGAGAGAAATCAGAGTTAATGTTTCAGGTCCAGTGACCCTTCTTCAGAAGCCTTCTTTAGAAAATCACAACATCATCATGCAAAAGCAAATTGGTTTTGTGAAAGAGAAATAATGTTTAACTAATTTATTAGAATTCTTTGACAAAGTGGCAAACAACATGGATAAAAGGAAACTATGTATGTGCTGTACTTATACTCCCAGAAGATATTTGAAATCAAAGGTTACTGTACAAAATAAAAGCTCAAGGAGCAAGGGATAACATACTAGGGTTATAGCAATATACAGCATGGAAACAGGCCTTTCAGGTCTAACTCGTCCATAGTGACCAGATATCCTATATAAATCTGAAGAAGGGTAATTTCTGAAGAAAGGTCTAGACCCGAAATGTCAGCTTTCCTGCTCTTCTGATGCTGCTTGGCCTGCTGTGTTCATCCAGCTCTACACCTTGTGGTCTCAGATTCTCCAGCACCAGCATTTCCTACTATCTATATAAATCTAGTTTCTTTTGTCAACATTTGGTCCATACCTCTCTATACCCTTCCTATTCATGTACCCATCCAGATACCTTTAAATTTTGTAATTGTACCAGTCTCCACCACTTCCTTTAGCAGCTCATTTCAAACATGCACTACACTCTGCATGCAAAAGTTGTACCTTAGGTCCCTTTAAATGTTTCCCATCTCCCCTTAAACCCATGCCCTTTAGTTTTGGACTCCATCACCCTGGGGAAAAGACTTTGACTATTTGCCCTATCCGTGCCCCTTATGATTTTATGAACCTCAGCCTTCGATGCTCCATGGAAAATAGCCCCAGCGTATTCAGCGTCTCCCTACAGCTCAATCCCTCCAAACCTGGCAACATCCTTGTAAATCTTTTCTGAACCCCTATAAGTTTCACAACATCTTTTCTATAGCAGGGTGACCAGAATTGCAACCAGTATTCTAAAAGTGGCCTAACCAATGTCCTGTACAGCTGCAACATGACCTCCCTTCTCATATACTCAATGCACTGTCCAATAAAGGTAAGTGTGCCAAATGCCTTCTTCACTATCCTATCTACCTGCGACTCCACTTTCAAGGAGATGTGAACCTGCACTCCAAGGTCTCCTTGTTCAGTAACACTCTCCAGGGCCTTACCATTCAGTGTATAAGTCCTGCCCTGATTTGCCTTTCCAAAATGCAGCACCTCATATTTATCTAGATTAAACTCCAGCTGCCATTCCTTGGCCCATTGGCCCATCTGATCAAGATCCTGTTGTACTCTGAGGTAACCTTCTTCACTATCCACTACACCTCCAATTTTGGTGTCATCTGCAAATGTACTGACCATACCTCTTATGTTCATATCTAAATCATTTGTATAAATGACGAAAAGCAATGGACCCAGCAGCGATCCTTGTGGCACACCACTGGTCACAGGCCTCCCGTCCGAAAAGCAAGCCTCCAACACCACCCTCTGTCTTCTACTTTCAAGTCAGCTCTGTATCCAGATGGCTAGTTCTCCCTCTGTTCCGTGTGATCTAACCTGGCGAACCAGGCTCTCGTGAGAAACCTTGTCAAACGCCTTAAGTAGTCTATATTGATCACATCCACTGCCCTGCCCTCATCATTCCTCTTTGTTACTTCTTCAAAAACTAACATGGACAGAGGATTGGTGAGCTAGCAGGAAGCAGAGAGTAAGTGGAAATGGATCATTTTCAGGTTTACAAGATTTGACAGGTGGAATGCCAAGGGGTTTAGTGCTAGGACCTCAACTGTGTATAATTTATATCAACTCAGGGACCAAAAGTATGGTTGCTACATACGTATATACACACACACACACACACACACACACACACTCAGAAATATACACACACGGTACGAGGAATAAATTCTGGAGGAGACAGCAATACGGTAGTATTGATTAGTATACCTGAACAAGTATTCTGCTTTTGTCTGATTACCTCAGAATGTAAGAGAAAACTGAAGCAGAATTTTCTTTCACGAGATTTAAAGTTGGGATACAGTCCATTGCAGGACAGACTTGGAGGGCCAAACTGCCCTTTCTCATTCCATTCTTTCTTATGTAAATAAATGTAACTTTTAATGCTGTCAAGGGTTTTAAAACATCACAGATCGCACGGTTAGAAAGTATATTAATAGCCATACACAAATAGAGGGAGCTTTTCAGAAAAATATTTAGCGTAATTTTTTAAACAACATTATTTTGGGAAAATTATTCTGACTTCAGACATGTGATTGGCACAGGGCATAAAGCAGCTACATTGTAACACAGGAATAGGTTTTTCTGTTCATTAACAGCCAGAGGTGCTGACTTCTCAAAACAAAAATCAATCTAGCTGTAACAGAGCACTGTGTGTACAGGGCCTGCGCGCTCCAACAGTTCAGAGGAATTGGCAGGTCACACAGTAATTTCATCATGGCACCACGCTAGTTCATCAAAGTATGGTGCCTGTCAATGAAAAGAGGCTTGTGTCTGCAACTCAATTTGGGGTGCTAGGGATATAGCCAGCATCCAACTGGCCCAACTGAAATGTTTCAAGTTACTCTGGAAAAACACTTAAAATGCAAAACACTTAATGTATTTAGCAATTAATAAATATAAAAATAGTCATGTCAACAATCCAATACACGTATTTCATACTGATATATTTGTCATTTTTGTGTGGATTGTTGGGATGTGAGTGTCATTGTTGGGGCCAGCAATTATTACCCATCCCTAAATACCCTTGAGAAAATGATGGTGACCTTCATAAGCCACTGTAGACAATGTGTGGTGTATGTTCCCTGTGCTTTCTGTAATGGCTTGAAAAGTAACCTGCTCAGGCATTTCAGAAGTCAGATAAGAACCAACACTTTTGCTGTGGATGTGGAGACATATGAAGGCCAGATCGAGTCAAGATAGCAGGTTTCTTCCTCTGAGAGGCATTTATGAACCAACTGGGTTTTTATAATAATTCAGAAACTTCATAATTACTTTTGAGATTAATATTTCATGACATTTATTAATTAATTGATAAATTCCACCACCTGGCTGCAGCGGGATTTGAATTAATGTCTCTAGAACATTAGTCTTACTGCTGGGTTACTAGTTATGTCATACCATGCTACCATCCCTTGTCTTCACCAGAGCAACAAGGATAGCTCCACACAGGAGACAGTTAAGACAGATTCAGAGTGGGTGAATATTGAAGCTGTTTTCACACTCATGAATGTTTCTACCGTACAATTTTGAAAATATAATCCCAGAAATCCTCCAGTCAACCTTTTCTTTAGATTTTTAAAACCTAAATTTTCCAGCATTTAACAATTAGAACATGATTTTAGCCATGTCAGCTACTCTCCCAAGAGGCTTGGGCTGATAAATGGCAAGTAACTTTTGTCTCATATAAGTGCCAGGCAGCAATCATCACCAACAGGCGTGAATATAGTCATTCCCCCCTGGATGTTCAACGGCATTGCCATGACTGAATCCCCACCATCAATATTCTAGGGGATACCAAAAAGCTTTCAAAACATTGTGGCTGCAAGAGCAGATCGGAGACCAGGAAATAGTGTCATAGAGAAGTTCAGAAGGGAAACAGACACTTCGGTCCCAATCATCCCATGCCGACCAAATGTCCTACATAAATCCAATTCCATTTGCCAGCATTTGGACCATATCCCTCTAAACCCTTGCTATTCATACACCCATCCAGATGCCTTTTAAATCATACCAGCCTCCTTGTTCTGGCAGCTCATTCCATACATGCACTGCCCTCTGAGTTAACAAGTTACCCCTTAGGTCCCTTGTATATCTTTCCCCTCTCACCGTAAACCTATGCCCTCGAGTTTTGGACTCCCCCATACTGGGGAAAAGACTTTGCCTGTTTACCCTATTCATGCCCATTATGATTTTATAAACCTCTACAAGGTCACCCCTCAGCCTCTGATGTTCCAGGGAAATACCTCCTATGTTCACATCCAAATCAATTATGCAGCAAGTAGCTCAAATGACCCTATGCTTGTCCACCATCTGCAAAGTCAAGGGGGAAGAATGATGGAATAATCATCACTTGCCTGGATGAGTACAGCTCGTTAAAAAAAATTGATGTTATCTAGTACACAGTTCAGTTCAGTGATGAAGTTCAGTTCTGATGAAGGATCCCGATTCGAAACTTTGACTTTCCTGTTCCTCTGATGCTGCCTGACCTGCTGTATTCCTCCAACAGTTCAGGAGGCAACTCACCACTACAATCTTTAGGTCAGTTTAGGGTGTACAATAAACGTAGGCCTAGGCAGTGTCACCCACATCCGCAAAAGAATAAATAGAAACAAACTTTCACCTATCACTTTGTTATATCAAGATTTGACTATACTAACATTTTCCTGACCTTCCTACATTCCAACTCAATAACTTGAAGCCATACAAAATTCTGCTATTGTGTTAAAATCCCATTCACTCATCTCCCTACCTTCATACTGATTGGCATCAGCTCCTGCTTAGGAGATGCCTTGGTTTTTAAATTCTCACCTTTGCTCTCAAATACCTCTGCAGCCTAGCCCCTCTCTACCATTGTAATCTTCTCTGACCAACAAGCTCTGAGATATCTGTGCTGCTCTAATTCTGACTTCTTGAATATGTCCGGTTTTAATCATTCTACTACTGGTGACTATGCTTTCAGCCACCAAAGCATTAAAGCTCTAAGTACCCTCCCAAAAACTCTCCAACTCTATCTTGCTTTCACCCTTTAAGATAATATACAAAAATACCTCCTTGAACAAGATTTTGGTCATCTACCTAATATCTCCATTTGTGACTCATTTTCTTTTTAAATGCCCCTGCGAAGCACCTTTTGGGCATTATATTTTGTTACAGATCTTATATTAATATAACTTGTCGATGTTGGCTGGCCAAATCTCCTGTCTGGCTTTTTCCAATTGCATTGTTACAAGCTTTGCCCATCACTGAGCTTAATGATTTTAATTAAATTTGAATAAGACATCAACAAATATCTCCTTCTGGATGCAGTGGTGTTATCTTAGCAGAGTCAATGAGTGAAGACAGTCATCTCCAATTCACATTTTCATCCTGATTTAGAAATGTAGAGGGTAGTCCTATGCCTTCACAACTGCAGACCCAAAATCCTGCCCGATACCCCCATTGCAGAAACACCATCACTAAAAATTCTTGCACTAGTTCATGAAGACTCACATCAACCTCTCAAAGTAATGAGGGACAAGTAATAAAAACCAGCTTGCCACATTCAGAGGGTAACTTTTTTTTAAAAACTCACCTCAACTCTTCCTTGATGGTACTTCCCAATTTGGCATAAAGTCAACATAAAATCCTGGTGTGATAAAGCCTAGTGACTCTTGTATTCAGCTGCTTCCCATCTCAAAATGGACATACCACTGGTGGTAATGAAGCAGACAAAGAAAGCATAGCAGCTGCAGAACACACCAATGCTTTGTGACATCACAATGTTGTAATACACTACGGATTCTTCCACATGAGGAGAGAATCATATGACGGAAGTCACTTCCACCACCAATGTTATACAAAGATCACAATCTCCTGCATATTTTCACTAATTTACAATTCCTCATAATTCTCTTGGCTTCCTTCAGTGGGGAAAGTTATAGCAGTTGAGCTGTCGCAGCAAACCCCAATTCAGTGAATGCCTTCTATTAAGACTATTGGATTTTACAGTTTTGCAGACAATGCTGTGTTAAGTCAATATAATCTAAGCAGCCAGGGTAAGATAGTGTTATTTAACACATTTTAGACAAGTACTCAAAATAACAACCATCTTAGGATGACAGGCAGAGGAATGAGAAACTTCACAGTGTACACTGAGGTTCCTCTTCTAAAGCTAAGGCTAAGCTTGTCAATGGGAAAAAGATGAATGAACTACTACTCCACACGCCTGGAATGTCCTAGGTGCTTGATACTGCCAAATTTACTAAAATGTTCCATTCCAAGCATGATGCCCTTCAGCTTACGAGTTCAAAGACTGACCACCTAATAGAAAATTGTGACAAAAGAGGGGAAACATTGAGCAATTAAGCACTGTCTTTTTATTCCTGAGACCTGAGTTTGAATCCAGCCAACACAGATGATGATGCTTCCATTTTTTTCTATGTTGCCCTAGATATCCTAGTTGTCCAGCTCCTGCTAAAAATTATTCAGCAGCTCATTGCTGTCAGTTGAACAATTTCACTGAGGAAACATACAAGATTGTGTAAGATATAGAAAGAAAAGTACAATTTTCAGTTTGGAATAGGCGGTTCAAACACAGAACCATCTCAGTGCTGTCACAAAGCACACAAAGGAACAAATGACTCAAGTCCCACGTAACATCATTCCTCATTTCAACTCTGCTTCTTTTACCACCATTCCATCAATCAAAGACAGTTTACTCAGAAAATGAAGTTACACTTCTGGGACAAATTGTCACTTAATTATTTGCAACAAGCACAGGGAAATTTACATCTTTTCCAGATTTTCTCTTTTGTACAACTGGTTCCTTATAGAATAATAAACGTTTGGGTTTATAAGTCCTATGCTCTAGGTGTTTGCCATTTCCATGGTTTTCTTATCTTAATTTCTAGATAACCTTCACAAAAAAAACTTTCATTCATAGTTTAGAACAGCTAATATGGTTCATGATACTTGGCAACGTAACAATATTAATTTCAATTGAATCCAGCCTCACTTGGCTTCAGTCCTGTTCATTCACCGGTTAAATCGGAATTGTCTGGCCAAACTAATTTTGAGATTTTCAGAGCCTTCCATCTAAAAAAGATTTTCCCACTGATACAGTCAGTATCCTGGCCTATATTTATCCCTAAACTAAAATTAAAAAAAAACATGTCCATTATCCCATTGCCATTTGTGGGATTTTGTGCTTAAAATTGTTCGTTGCGTTACCTACACTATCAATGTTGACTACACTCAAAAGTGCTGAAGTGGCTTAAAATGTTCTGAGATTATAATAGGAACAATACAAGTGTGAGTTCTTTCTCTTTCTTTCTAAATGCACTATGCAATGTGATACGGACTATGCAGACATTCTGTGCTCACTTAGCTCATACCAGCTGACACTGCATTTTGAACACTGCTACCCTGTTCAATGTCACCAGCCCAGGGAGGATGACAATCAGCTCAGGCAATACGGAGACCCTTCACAAAATCTGTCAGGCACGTGTCCTTCCGGAAAGTGCACAACTGCACGTAGTTTGCCAAATAACAATGTCTATTCTCATATTTGAGGGAAGGGCAGCATGATGGCTCAATGGTTAGCACTGCTGCCTCACAGTGCCAAGAACCCAGATTCGATTCCACCCTCGGGCAACTGTCTGTGTGGGGTTTGCACATTCTTCCCGTATCTGCATGGGTTTCTACCAGGTCTCTGGTTTCCTCCCACAATCCAAATATATGCAGGCTAGGTGGGCTAGCCATGCTAACTTACCCACAGTGTTTAGGGATGTGCAGATTAGGTGTGTTAGTCATGGGAACATAAGGTTACAGGGAAAGGATAGGGGGATGGTCCAGGTGAAATGCTCTTCAGAGGGTCGGTGTGGACTTGTTAGGCTCAAGGGCTGTTTCGACACTGTAGGATTCTATGATTCACTTGGTGTAAAAGTAGAGAATGACCAATGCCCACAGTACAGTGCACAAAACATGATTTGTAGTCAATGCAGAAAGTTGTCAGTATAGAATGTTGACATACATTAAAAGTCTAAGCCCTGAGTATTATGTAATTACATGACTGGTTTCTCATCTATTTTGATGCAGTACAGAAAATTCTATAGTCCCAAACAGGTTAAAGTTCAATAAATTTGAATCTCCCAAACTTTGAATATTACAAAATACAAATCAACAGCATAAGCACAACACCCTGTTTACACATACGCTGTGAAACACAGTAGACAGAGACTGTTTTGTGGGACTGAGGGTTTGAACTGCACAAAGAATAAAATGTAAGATTTACCAAGTTTTTGCTTCTTCAGGACTTCTACATTCATCATTTTTCTGAACTTCACTGTTAGAAGTCTGCCTTGCAGTCTATCTTTTGAATTCATTAACTAAATTTGACAATAAATCACAGTCAGTTATGATACAGTCAGTTTTTAAAGGTTGACCTATTCCCCATTATCTTTACCATTGAAAAGCAGAGGTAATTTGATCCATTGTAATAACAGAGAGATGTAATCATAAATCATTTAATTCTGCCACTAAGGTTTTGTTCAAAATACACATATTTTACAAAAATAATTATTCATATCCTAACTGGACTCCCTGCAGCATGCCCCACGAACAAAAATAAAAATGTTCTATTGTCACTTGTCTGCCATTCTGTCAGATTTTTTGACAGCCATCAATTTTTCCATCAATGCCGCTCATAGTCTATTGACACTAACCCACTTACTCATTCTCTCCCTATTTTTAAGAAAATTAATCTTTTAATCAATCTAAATTTAGTTGGAGTTGTGGATCTTCCATCAAATGAGTACATGTATGTATAAACATTATTTTACCTGATCTCATTCTTGGCTTGATTCCCTGTTACTTATCATGTAATCTAAGAGACCAGAATAAATGCTGGCATATTTCACTGGGCATTCACTAACCAAATCACAGTACACTCGGTCTCATGCATTGCAGCCAGAATATATTGTGATGGTGTGTTAAAACCCTGGTCTGGATTGCGTGGCAGAGGCAAACCTGGGTTTAAGGAGCACCATGATTTGGGCTTATAGGTGAGCAAAGGTCAGACTTCACCCAGGGAGGGATAAAACAAGGGAAGAGTGACCTACGAACTGGTGTATAGAGCAGGACTAGCAAAGGTCTTGAGGAGTGAAACATATTTTGGACTGGAGAGAAGAGCAGACATGCAGGCCTGGTATTTTCAGAGAAGTTAGGGATGATGCTGGTTATCAGCCAGGAAACCCAATAGAACTCCTTTACATCAGGTTCTCCTGAATTGGAAAGGACCCATGGAGGAGACTGGGACTGTCCAGGAAGGGGACTGGGGGCTGGGGGAGAAGGGAAAAGGGTTGCAAGTGACCATGGAGGAGATCGAGATGTATCAAGGAGTTTATAGGAAGACTGAAGGGTAAAGGTGGGGCAGGGAGGAGATCACTGTCCATTAAGGACATAGGAGAGTATCAGGGTTTGTGGAAGGCGTGGTTCAAAGCCAACTTTGTAGTCAAAGGAAGCAAATCTAGTCCTGTTGCATGGCTCACAAGTAGCGCTACAGATGTATTTAGCTGCTCTGCCCAACAGTCCTCAATTCACTCTGGCAGCCAGTGTTAAAATTGGAACACAAATAAAATCTTAACCATACACCTTCATCAAGATATGGAATAAAGGGACGCATCTCCAATCCCACTCAGCTACAAGGTTTTACTTTTTAACTTTCCACCACTCAAACGTAACAAATTTGGGGATTAAAATCATCTCCATCAAAGCCATGAGAGCTAAGTTTCCTGTTTTGAGATTGGGACCGAGGGACAGGCAGGAAACAGCAAAAGGCTAACAAGTGTGTGGTCAGCAAGCTAAAAGTAAAGAAGCTCACACACCTGCCTCAGAATAGAAAGATCAAGTTCCAAGATTAGCCCTAGAGTGCTGAGCCTGGCCTAAAGCAGGAGCAAATGTTATTGCTGTTTTTGTTGTGATGTTTGTATCTGACAGATTATGCCATATGATCCTTTAGGACTCAATTAGCTTTTGCAACATTCAAACAGAGTTTAGCACACCAAACAGAACCAGATTTTGCAATTGTATCAATACCTTTTCATGTACACACTTAATTTCTTGGTTTGTGTTTCTATCAACAAGCCACAATTGACAATGTAAGCAAGATGTCAACTGGTTAAAACAGTGCTATGGCATCATATTAGAAACAGGACACTGGACAGTAATAGGGGCCAGGACCCCCACCATCAACCTTCTAGGGAGTCACAACTGACCAGAAATTTAACTGAGTGTACACGAGTAGCTCAGAGGCTGGGTAACCTGGGTAAGTGACCTATCCGTTGACTTCCCAAAGCCGTTTTCCCAACTACAAAGCGCAATTCAGGAGAATGAAATAGAACACCTCTACCTTGCCCGGATAAGTGCAGTTACAATAACATGCAAGAATCACAAAATCATCAAGGACAAAATGGTTTGGTCAACAACAGTAGTCTATTTAGCCCCTCAACATTTTCTGCGTCATGACTAATCTGTGGCCTAACTCCAGGAATGTGCCATTGCCCTGTGTTCATTAGTTCCCTTGGTTCGCAAAAATATCTGCTTCTCAGGTAGTGTCATTTTTTTATTTATGGAAGAGAACTCCAAACTTTCACACCGGGTGAAGACTCTGTGTGAAATGCCATAATACAGGATGTTTACCAGCCCATGACACCATTCTGTTTAGTAAAGGTCTTTAGACATGTAACAGATCATGAGGCCAAGGTGGTCACGTTTATTAACTGTGTTCAAAAATAACATCAGGAGCTGTCTTCTGACAGATACCGTCTGACACATCATCTCAAAAGCCACAGAATCAGTTGCAAGACAACTCCGCAGCCAAAGGGGAAAAGCTACAGTGAGGTAAAAGGTAAAGTGAGAGAAGAACTATGCCCCCAATCTGTCTCAACTTCAGGTTAACCTGATATCCAACCACCTGGCAATTCAACTCCATGAAGCATCACAGTTTACTGAGAATCCGCTAACTTTACAACAGGTTTGTTCCAGATAAAAATCAACTTATCCAAAAATAGTGTAGCTTTGCTATGAAAGAAACTGAAATAATTCCACATTTTTAATATATTTTAATGTCTGGTATTTACATGTGTGATAGTGTGGGTGAGTTGTCATATTTGTAATCTCTGGGGCAAGTGTATAATAACAAAATATCATCTTTATTTGTAAATTCACAAAAGCTTGCAGCTGGATTCATTTATGGGACAAACCATTCAAAAAGTAAGAAAATACATTTAACTCACACCTAAAAATTCAAAGGGTGGAATTCTTGTTTATGTGTCAGGGGTTCTGGCCTGCCAGCTGCAGAGCCAACAAGGAATCCTCACTAAGAAAGAACCAAAAGAACTGCGGATGCTGTAAATTTCAGGAAGAAAAGTTGTTGGAAAAGCTCAGCGGGTCTGGCAGCATCTGTGGAAGAGAAAGCAGAGTTAACATTTCAGGTCTGTGGTAGCATCTGTGGAGGAGAAAACAGAGTTAATGTTTCGGGTCCGGTGAGGAAGGGTCACCAGACCCGAAACGTTAACTCTATTTTCTCCTCCACAGATGCTGCCAGTCCTACTTGAACTTTTCCAGCAACTTTGTTTTTGTTCAAGGAATCCTCACTGCCTCTTTCCAGAAAAGCCTGTTGAACCAGAGCTAATGGCTCAGACGGCAATTAAGAGGAAAATGTGTTGTTGTGGAGTCTGAAGTTACAAGTAGGCCAGACCAGGTGAGGATGGCAGATTTCCTTCTCTGAATGACATCAGTGTACCAAATGGTTTTTTCCAACAATCAATAATGATTCCATGATTGACTAAGAGTCTAATGATAACCATGTCACCAAGTTTCTGACCTGCTGCATATCTTTGCACAATTATATGCTATTTCTTTAGTTTGATTCTTTTGCCAATTCAGTTAATCTATCAATGATACCTTTGTAATTTAATACCTCCTTCTACCCTGCTTACAATGTGACTTACCTTTCTTTCCTCAGCAAATTTATTGTGCAGTTTTCTAACTTATCTCCTAAGTCAATAATTAATATAATGAATAGTTGAGACTCGAACACAGATCCTTGCAGGACACCATAAGTTATAACATGACAATTAAGGTTGTCCATCTATTATTTCTATTCTGTTGGTGGAATTTTGTGGAGGTTCTGGAGTCTCAGCCTCTGGTTGCCAAATTCATGTTGTATTTTCACATTGTCTCTTTTATAATGACAGAAGTAACACACCAGAGACAGGCTTCCCTGGGGCTCAGGGGCTCAGGGGCTCAGGGCCTCAGGGCCCAGACATCAACCACTTCCCCACACACTCACCATGATTACTAGGCTTGTACTTAGCGCTGTGGAGGTAGTAGCTAATGACTGTACACCACACATCTGAGGCCTCCATGTAAGGAGGGACCCTGGACAAGTGGCTAATGGCAGACAGGGAACACTAGCGGGGGAGAGGTGGTTCATGGCCAGGGGAGGTGGTGGTCAGCAGACGCCACCCTACCCCCCCACCCCCCGCAATCCTTCCCAACGCAGAGTTCCTCACTCTGACAGTTAGTAGAGAAGCCCCAAACCTCCCCCCCACTGACACCTAAGACTATGTAAGCAATGCTCCACTCCACTGCCTACTGCTCAGTTAATGGAAACTTAGAAAATCAGGCAGGAGCAGTTATCGTCTCACCAAGGCGCCTTACATTGACCATGTAAAAAGTTAAACTGGCAACTGGGGAGGTGAAGGCTTCCCCACCGTCACCAATCCATCCAACCAAATGCAGCCCCCTTCAACCAAACAAGCCAAAGACCCTCTGTCTTTCAGTCATTTCCCAAATCAGGTCAATCATTTTCGTTCAATTTAATTTACTTCAATTCTGGCCATGAGGGAAGTCTGTAAGATAATCCACAGATATTCCCTCCCTAATACTTGAGTCACTTCTTCAAAGAATCTAACCTTTCCAACTCAAAGTTCATTCCCCGTGACCAGCTAGGCGTTTTCAACGTATTCAGTCATTCAGCCTTAATTATAGATACTGGTAATTACAAGATAGACATTCGGCTAACTGGTCAATATTTCTCTGGATTCTACTACTCTCTTTTCTGAATGAGGGAGGCACATCACTGCCTCCACGCCCCTTTGTAGTCATTCACCATCCTGATTCTGAAACACAAAACAAAAAGCAAACTGTGGAGAAGAGTCACCGGACCAAAATGTAGACTGTGTTTTCTCTCCACAGATGCTGCCAAACCTGCTGAGGTTCTCCAGCGATTTCTATTTTTGATTTAGAAACATATTGGTTTCCTTTGTTGTCACTGGGTCAAGGTCTTGGAACTGTTCCTCACCGTAATATGGTTTAAGTAAAACCACATGGGCTAGTCAAGAAAGTAGTAGCTTATTGCCACCTTTTCAAGGGCAATTAGACTGAGCAATAAATGATGTTTTACCAGCAAGATCAGATTCCATGAATGAATAAAAATATTCGGCCAATTTATTTCTGTTTGGATCTCATTTCACCCATTAAATTTCTACCAGTACTTTTCTCCATGACTCATCCAGTCTAATCCAACTATTCTCCCTTCAAAATTCCTCAATTTCAAGCAACTATTTAATTCCTTTTCAAAAGCATTTTTGTGCTCTGCTTCAACAACATAAATGGACAGAAAATACCATATTCTAATCAGACTCTGTGTACAGTTTTAACATTTCTTTTAATTTTTTTTTCAATCTGCCAGTTGTTCTATGTTCCATCTCATTGACCAGTGTGAGCAATGTACACTATTGACCATTTTAACTCCAGTGAAAAAACTTCTTGAGGTTCTCTGCAACTGAGCATATGATGCAACTTTTCCCATTGATTTTATTTTCTCTTAAGTTAGGGTGCCCAAGTTTTACACAATAATCCAACTGTGACATAACTAAGATCTCATTAGTTTAACATCACCTCATTCCCTTATTTTCAAAGCTCCTTGATTCCAACATGGCTTTTCATTTTTGATGAGTTGTATATCTGCGCAACAGGACTCTGGTGCTCCTTCAATCTGTTTAGAACCTTAACACTTAACCAGTACTTTCTTTCCACAAGCTTATTCCATATTATTGCACATTTTCCTATGTCCTCATCCTGCTAATCTATCCATGTCACCCAGGGCTTTTGCAGTCCTCACCATAATTCACTATGCCTTCCAGGTCATTTGTGTGCATAATTAAGAAATGAGATTCCAAAGCATCCTCCTATGGAACACCATTCATTAGGCTGCTTCAATCAGAGAGGCTTTTTCTTCACAAAACGAAAAATTTACACTCACCACCCACAGTCTGCCCTCCCCTCCACGCACTCCCCCCCACCCCCAGCCCCCCAAATTAACTGCTGGCTTTCATAACAAATAGCAGGAGGGATGGGGCCTGGATCATTGCCTTTTATCCCTCTCCATTCACTTCTGCTTTACACCCTGATCTTACAATAGATTGAATAAGCTCAGGAGCTAACGGTGAAGGCCCAGAATTCAAACACTGGATGGAAGCTGCTTCCCGTCTCTGCAATGAATCCCAGAGGTATACCTACTAAAGCACCTTGGTCTCCAGCGTGTTGCACCTGGTCTTCACTCAAATGTTTGGTACACTGTCATTGCCAGGTACCACTGCTGCATTACCTTACCCCTCACAATGATAAATAACATTCTATTGGTGGATTTCTATCAGCACACATGTGGTAAGCCTAGTGCTAAAAGAAATTAGTCAAGGCTGTGAAGGACAGAGATTCATACGTAAGATTCATGTTCCATCAGATCTTCACCCTTAGGAGGAACATCCCCATTTGGAATACCTGGAGGGACCCTAGGCAACAAGAACAACATAGCTAAGTTCAACACTGTCTGCACTGGGTTTTCATATAATTGTAACTACCAGCAGAGTTACCTAACAGCAACCAGGGAGCAGATGTCTGATTGGCATTCTCCCTTCACTAGCCAAGAAATGATGAGACCAATTGTAGTTCCTCTAATGCTTCCCTAACTGAGATCAGTTTCTTCACTGCACATTGGAAACACGACTTGCATTTTGGCTCCATATCCATAGTGCAAAAGTTCTGTTTTATTTCAGGGGAATTGTACACATAAACTAATTACTTTGTTTCCATGTTGCTTTATAATCATCACTAGAATTTATTTCACACAGACCACAGCCCTTGTATATAAATTATAACAAGATTTTCTGTTTCCCATGAATTTAATTCATTTAAGGGAAAAGACTGACTACTTGCCTGCTGGCAATTAATAATTTTACTGAAGCAGCGTGTAAAATTGATTGGACAGTCATCAAAAATAAAACAACACCTTTTGTCTCTCCTCGTGTGCAACCAAAAGATTATGAAAATGTTACCTGAATTCAAAACTAAGTTGGTGAAAATTGTATTGTCGCTCCCCAGATGCATTCAGCTGAACAGCTCAGCTCACCACCTTCATTTATATATTACCTTTTTGTATGCATTAGATTCAGGCTTCCTCAATGTCTATTACTCAAGCTTGCTCCTTTTAAGCACCTCAAAACTTGAAATCTTTTTCCTCCTCAATACCGTAATTTCCATACAATCTTCAGGCTTTTAAAATACAAACTAACACCAAGAATGACGGACCCTATAATAATATAAGGAAACACCACAGTCAATCTGCACACAAGTGCCCATTTATAACAATGTGACAGATTATCAAAGTATCTGCTTTGGAAAATGGATACATACGACCCAAGTCAGTAAAACAGATTCCAAGGAGCCCAACTATATACTCCTGCTTCTTACTTATATGTTTATATATAATTAACCAGCAAAATTCCTCTTTGAATAGTGCAATGAGATCTTGAAAAACCATCTGCGAGGGCTGCCATCTTGGATTAATATCTCATCTGAAAGACGGCATCTCAAACAGTTCAGTACTTTCATTGTACTAACCCGAAAGTGGAGTATTCCTTTTGAATTGCCTAGATAAATGGTTCAGATCTAGATCAGGGCTTGATCTATGACCTACTAATTCAGAAACAAAGAAGTAATACTGAGTATGGGTAGATAACTAAACTCTTTAATTACTTTGATGCCAATCAACCACACTCATCATTTGGGCTGGATAGCCTTTCTGAGAATGCAGTAACCATTTCAACAAGACACAAAAAGTCTGTCACACTCTGCCGGCAGGCACTGCCTACTGAAGATGAGGAGAAAATATTGGAGGTAATAACAAATTCTTCATTATTGAACTCAACAGCTACTCCAAACATCCGGAAGGTTAATGAGGTTGCTTTATATACCTATTCCCCTAGAATGTAATATTAAAACACTGCCTGAGATCCTATCCAGGGACTAGAGTAAGAATTCATTTGTTGCTACTAATGAAACACATATTAAACTATAAATTATGGCCACCGGTATCTATGAAAATATGTAGAAGTCTAAGTACATTTGTCACAATGAAGAGATGTTGTACTCACATGCGAGTTGGTGAACACGGCACACAAAATTTTCATCAAGTTTACAATTAATGCTGTCTCAGTTCCTTTCTAATTTAGTAAATATCACCTTTAGACTGTGTTCCAGACTCTGCTTGTGCCTGGCATTTCAGTAAGCTGAGACATGAGACAGATTTTCCATTAGGAGTAGTTAACAATTAAACAATCTAAACTCTTAAGTGTGCATGAAGTAAACAGAATGAACTGAAGCAGGATCGTCAAATGAACCACAGAACAGATTCTCACTAAATAAAACTCAAAAATTGTGAAGGTTGTAATGCTACTTTTGAAACCAATTGTTTTGCTAGTGATTGTTATGAAAGTGAAATTGGTATTAACCTATTAAGAACATTGGTCTACTAAAAGTATGTCAATGGCCTGCATAAACTGTCCTAAAGGAGGAGGCTTATATTGTGTGCTGTGAAAAGACAGATTGTATGAGACAAACATTCAATCAACGCTTTGAAATGGCACTAAAAACTAGAACCAGGGAAAGGTACAAGACTACAGGTTGAATGCTCCTGAAACATACTATGCAAAGACAGTGCTGGGTGGTCATGAGTGAGAATAACATGACCAACGATTAAGCTGTAAGAAGAATGTGTGGATAACAGCAAAGCATATGCTGATACCTACCTTCTGCTTGATTAGAGATCAATATGCTCAGAATTTAAGGAAAGAAATATACATGAAACTGGATTCATGAAGCTGCTCACAGGAACTTCTGACAAAAGACAAGAATGAACACACAGATACAAGGAGCTGGCAGTGGACAGTGCTGAATCAAACAACTCAAAACAAAAGAATATAACACATCTAGAAAAAATAAAACTTAATCAGCAGTCATAAGAAACAAATCAAACCATTCAAGAGGGAATTGCTGTGAGCATCTACTTTAACTGTGAAGCATTCATATCTATAGCTGAGTTTCAGCTCAGAGAGTGCGATAAATTAAATGACTTTGTTTAATTAGGTAAGGAAGGTAGCAGATTTTTCTTCCCAAATGTATTTTTTTTTTGCAGGGATGGTGTTGAGTATAATATATATATTATTAGATCCATGTTAAAACATCAAGAACCTGAGCCCCAAACAACGTTTAGTTTGGAGCATTGCCAGGCTAAGGTGACTCAATTCAGTTTGCATTTAACTGACAAAGTGCAGAAACACAACAAAACGTTATATCATGTGCTATTGAGAGTTCATGGAAAATGAGCTCAAATTCCTGAATTTTAATTTTAATGTGCTTTCACTCTTCAATGAGCACCATTCACTACTTTTATTTAGCCAAGAAAATAATAAACAAGCCAAAGAATAGATGCCTAATGCAAAAATGAATGTTCGAATTTTAGGAAAGATTGCATTTGAAGATGGGATGCTGCAATGTGTCAGACAGTAATCTCCTACCTCTGGGGTCAGCTTCAAATCTGACATGGACTGATAAAATGAGTGTCTGACGGCAGTAACGGCCCTTTTGGGAAAGTCTTGCCACAATTTCATGCTGGCATCATGCGAGATGAGTAGTGTAACAAATTAAAACATATCATCAGAAGTTGTGTCAGAGTACATTCAACTATATCAGCTGCTATATCAGAACCAGGAGTGCTTGTCACTGATAGTGGGGCCCAGTATTCCAGTTCTAATTGTGATGCTGCCATATAGCATAAATGCTGCAATCAGCTTTTTCAGGTGTTGGAAATGGCTGGAGGGTGGGGGTGTTTGGAAAAGCATATTTCACACTGTAGCTTGTATGCCTTAACTTCCATAGTCATGTGACCTCTGACGTAGTTGTTTTCTGTTTACAGGTTTAAAGGCAGAAGCCCTTTGGAGCAGGGTATTAGAAGTGGACAGTTGAAATTTGGTGGATTATGAGAGCAGTAGAAGATTCAGCTACTTTAGGAAACCATGAGGAACAATTATAACTTCAGGCTGCAGCTGGACTATTTCGTGAGTGATCATACCACCATGCAATGTGTCGTTAAATGGATTGCTCCTACCATTCTCCTTTTCTGACTGGATCCATGGGACCTACCTGCTCTAAAATGGGAGAAGAAAACTACTAGGTAGTACAATAAGAAAAAAAACTCTTAAACAAGACACAGTTTATAGCATGATACAATAATCATGTACAAGTCACATGAATAAGACAGGCACTGACACTGGAGTCACAGGATTACAGGTCTATCCCCTTCAAAATCCTAGAATGCTTTGACTTTTCCCAACCAAGCCTTTACGACATCATCTGATTGAATGGAGCTTATTGCAAGCTTCAGCATTAACCCGTTCAGAACCATTGTCTTATACATCATGAGTTAGCACAATACAGCTACAAATTTTCCAATCCCTGTTGCTGTGCAGATAAAACACAATATGAAAAGAATATGAATCTTCTTCCAGTCTCAATGGTAAAATTATGAGACAGCCACAGAGTTAAACAGAAAAATTGAACAACTGAGAGTTCCAAATCTGTTATCAGTGTTAGCAAAAGAAGGTGGAAAGCTGGTTTTTGCACTCGAGATCTCATTGAAGAGCAGAAAAGCCAGACTGGAGGAATTTTGGAATGCCTTGAAGTCCAATTTTAAACCCGCTATGCATGTTATTTATGAATAGTATTTGTTTAAAATATCTCCCGAAAGGCCAAGGTGAGATATAGTATGTAAATATTACAGTGATACCACACAAAAGAAAACACATCTCGTACAGGGAAAGCAGCACCGTAAGTGCAACAAACTAAATCACTTTGCATACAAACATTCTGCTGAAAAGGAGCAAAGCAAGCCTATAAAGATTGCTGCTGGCAAGATGTCTGAGGCTGAAATCCCCGCCACAGATCATGGTATCATAAGGATTCCTAATACCACAATTTGTAATTTTCCTCTGACAACAGAATACATTAATAATGATAAAGATAATGTGGTGAGTGGGGGTGAACGATTCATAGAGGACAAGTTTTGGCTTCCATCCCTTGTTTTCAGTGAGGAACTGTATGTCCAATCATGAGCACTACCCCAAACCCCAGTCAGGTTGAATATGACATTAAATTCCATGCAAAAGGTTCCCAAAACTTGCACACAAAAAGCCTTAGTATTGAACTCATAAAGTGTCATACAGCACCAGTCATCTTTATGCTTTATCTAACTGAATTGATAATTATTTCCAATGCTGTGCTGTAAGCCTTGCAAGTGTATTGAGGGTAGCTCAAGCTCTTTACAACTATCCAGTTGTGGTGTCTTTCATCTCATCACCCTGAGCTGGATACAGGTCCCAGTTACACAACTGAAAAGACAATTTCCTGCCTAACACAACATGCATTCTTATCACATGACCTAACAGCTAAAGACGTAAGTCAGATGGATACAGTAGAACACAGCACAATGGTGCAAAGCATGCCACATTTCAAAAATTGAAACAATTAGTGTACAATGTTAAAAGACTTCTAAAGAAACAGGCATTTGTGGACAAATAAGAGATCTTTGAGTAACAAACCATTTTGCTTCCCCTCCCACCCCCTACAACCCCCCAAAAAATCAAGTTATATTTAAAACAGATGGACAGCTGAATGTTGAAAGTAAATTAAAGCTTCTATCTTCACACATATGATTGATCTTCCCCCTCAGATACTTTTCTCCCATTTGGGAAATTATCCTGATATGCAGATGTCAAGCAACCACGTCTCTAACCCATAATGACTAAAATTGATTCTTTTGTTGCTTCATTGTACCAACATCTAAATTTGTCTTGCAACCCTTTATGGTACTTTCAGCACAAACTCAACAGCAATGCAAAACCTTCCATTTGCCAACCCCATCCACCCCCCAACCACCACCACCGTCTGCCTTCCTCTACCGAAACCAACTATTAATGCTTTCAGATTTCGAGATGTATAATATTGGAAGCAGATGTGATGGTACACTTCACAGTATATTTAAGTAATTTAAAATTGAATTTTAGCAAGCTACACAACAAGGAGCTGAGCCCTAGGTTACAAAAAGCTGCCAAGCTGAAAGGTGGATGATCTGGGCAACTGTTGATGGCAAAACGAGATAGACACTGGAGTCATAAATCACATGACCAAGATTAAGCATATTAATAATTCATATAAAACTGGGTTTTATTTTACACTAATCTCTAGTTAGATAATGACAACAAATGATTTGGGTTGATGCTACACAAAGAATGTTTGTCATCATTTACTCGCCATTCAAAAATGCATGTGTTGTGTCTTTGACTATCTGTAACTATATGGTTTTGTTTTGTAATGGTGCATTTTTGTCAGACTGTATTCCAAAATGCAAAGACTCCTGTGTAGATGAAATGTTGATTTCTGAACTTTTAAGAAAACAATACCAGGAAGTCGCAGTAGCAGATGTTAGTGGAAGGATGCTCGGTCCATCTTCTTAATCCCCCCACCCCTTTGCAGTTGTAGTGGAGGAGGTTCACTGCTTCTTTTGAAATAGTGGACCATCGCATGACAACACTACATGCAGTACTTTCCAAGCTGATTATGTCACTTCTCCCATGAATTAATTGGTAAAAGCACCACCTGATATGTGTGAGTCATCCAGACCAATCACTGGCCTGCGCTGAGTTAGTTGGACTCAGTCAGGGCAGTGATTTTTGGCACTTCACAGCTGGAAAGAGAATTGTTAGTCCAAGTTGCATGGAATTTAGTTAAGGATAACTACTGGTCCTGAAATTGGTAAAAAGTCAAACAACCGAACAAAATTCAAGTTATGACCATTCTTGAAAATTGGCATCTGGGGAACATACGTGATGGCATCTATGCGACTGTGCTCAACCTTGATCAAATCCTAACTAGTCCTGACAAGTATAGGCAATTGCAACTTATGTTGCAGATGTGCTAATGAAATTAATCCCTATTTCAAACACATCAAACCAGCCTGGTGAATCTGACAATTGCTCAATAATTTCCAAATGTCTTAAATGATTCCAGTTTTTCCACTGTTACTCAACTTGTGCTCTTATTTACTCCTGTCTATAACACAGCAACCAAATCTTATCATGGTCAAAAAATGGGGGTGAAGGACAAAATTCCTAGGGAGGGGGAAATGGGTTTGTCTTCACGCCAGAAGTTAAATTTGCCAAAAGAGTTGGTCTGGCAGACTTGCTGCAAAAATGGCTCTACACATCAGCTATTTCAGGCACTTCCCAATCATAAACCAACTACAACCCAACTGTGGAATTTAACCATGTCAACCTTGTAAGGAAACCAATGAACTAGCTCACTAGCACACTGAGAGCATCAATATGGTACAGTATTCAATTGCTCATACCGGAGCATTCTTTCAATACTATGCTTGCTGTGTTACCCTTGCTGGGTGGCAACCTATGCTTCATATTGACTGAAATCAGAACATTGAAGTATTTATGAGCGTATTGAACTTTTAATTTCTACATATGTTTTTCAACAGAGCGCTGCTACAACCAAAAGATGGTTGATTCAATGACTAGCAAAGTCCTATGTGGATCCATACAATGTTACACCTGTAAGATATATCTCCTAATTTCCATTGCCTTTTCTTGGACCACTATGGATAATACTGATACCCTTTTCACCATCATGGCTTAGATTAATTCAATGTGAACCTGTGGCATATATTAACATAACGCAATGCACTGTGAGATTAGTGTTCTTCTAGTGTGAGTCCATTATTTTCATCGAATCATAGAATCCCTACAGTGCAGATAGAGGCCATTCAGCCCAATGATTCTGCACCAACTTTCCAAAGAGCATCCCATCTGTCCACCCTATCCCCATAACCCCACATTGTACTGTGGCTAATTCACCCAGCCTGTGCATCTGTGGACACTTCAAGGCAATTTTAGCACAGCCAATCCAGCTAACCCGCACATCTTTAGATTGTGGGGGTAACAAGAGCACCTGGCAGAAACTCACACAAACACAACAAGAACATACAAACTCCACACAGACAGTCACTCAAGGATGGAATCAAACCTGGGTCTTTGGTGCTGTGAGGCAACAGTGCTAACCACTATGCCACCATGTTGCCCATTTTAAACAGTGTGCCGTGTGCTTTGTTTTAACATGAGGTAAACAAAGGGATCACAGATGTGCAAGTGGTAATACTGGGGGTGGGGGGGGGGGGGGGGGGGGTGGGGGGGGTCTTCAAATACCCTAAGGGATATTAGTTGAAAAATTAGGAAGGGGAGGATTTTCTGAGAGGTGTCTAAGAGACATTTTTTGATCAGTATGGTCTTGGCTTAGCCAGAAAGGAGGCGTTGCTAGATTTAGTTCTGGGAAATGAGGTTGGTCAAGTGGACCACGTACCTGAGGGGGAGCCTTCTGTTCAGTGTGGCCGTCATGTCATAAAGCTTAATTAAGTAATGGAGAAGATAAAAGAACACTCTATTTTCAAATGTCTAATCTCAAGCAAGGCCTATTTCAATGTGATGAGGCCAGCTCTAACTGAGCTGCAATGGAGCCAGGAAAATCTGGTCTGTAAGGAAGTGTTGCTTCAGCTACATGCTAAATGTATTTCAACAAAGCTGAGAGGTAACGGAACCTAAACTTGGTTCTTGGATGATAGTGACAGATATTATGATGAAACAAAAAATGTTGTATGATGCATGTCAGGTAAATTGTTAATGTGAGGACCAGGTCAAATACATTAAGTTGAATGAAGAGATGAAGGGAGAAATAAGACTGACAAAGACTGAGTACGGGAACAGAGTGGTATTATGACCAGTCCCTGGGTGAGCATCCTCAATTTGTTACAGTTCTAAGACAGACTGCATAAATCAATAAGCAGAGATAATGGGAACTGCAGATGCTGGAGAATTCCAAGATAATAAAATGTGAGGCTGGATGAACACAGCAGGCCAAGCAGCATCTCAGGAGCACAAAAGCTGACATTTCTGATGAAGGGTCTAGGCCCGAAACGTCAGCTTTTGTGCTCCTGAGATGCTGCTTGGCCTGCTGTGTTCATCCAGCCTCACATTTTATTAAATCAATAAGCAAATGGGTGAGGAGGGACGTGTGAGGAGGAATTTACTGGTTCCCCTTCTTTACCTATCTGCTTCCCCAGTTGGTCACAACAAGGTTAATTTAAGAAGGGTTCTTTCCTTTGCCAGGCCAAATGAATTTATACGACTGTAAGACTTAGGAGCAGAATTAGGCCAATCGACACATCAAGTCTTCTCCTCCATTTGATTCTGGCTGATAAAGGAAGCAATTTAATCTTGCCTTCTTGAGTTAATGAAAGCGAGAGTTTTTTATTTGCTAAACATGAGATGAAATAACACAACATGCACACACAGATACGTACACAAATTCGGCAGGTCTGGCAGCATCTATGGAAAGAGAATCTTAGTTAAAATTTGAATGCGGTATGACTCTCTTTGGGAACTTCACAAACACACACATTTGGAGTAAGAAGTGAATCAAAAAAATGGGTTTTCTAAAAAGATACAAGAATCATTTGTGAAGAGTAAACAGTAGATTGTTGTGGCCATTATATTGGATGGTTCTGGTAACATTGATATTAGCAGTTAAGAGCTTGGCTTTGCAGGTTGAATGAAATTCTTTTGTCCTGGTTCCTTTTGATGGTGTCTAGAACGCAGTACTTAGAGTGAGGAAGTGGCTTTTTCCTTTCTTTATCAGCAGTGTATGGATTTTTAATGACTGTTTCTGGTTGTGGCCATCTCACCACATTAATTCACAAACTTGGATGTCAGACCACTAGCACACTTCAACCGGGGTTGCAGTCAGTTTAAAACCTCTTTCTTTAGTATATTCCTGGAAGGGTAAGATACAGGGCAGGTCTGCCGAGCCTGGCTTCCTGGTGTAAGTACTGTAGGTGGCCAGCCTCTTGTTATTGCCTCCTTTTTAATCTTTCCGATTGGCATTTTCATGACTTTATACAGATGGGACATTCAATAGGTCCACAAAGGACTTTGCTAGACAGTCAGTGAATTTATAGCCACATCAATCTATTGGCCTTTGCAGTACACTTTTGAAAAAACATCTTTTCAACTGAAAAGGTCACTACGTCCTTAAGTACCTAAGTGTTCTGCTCCAACTTTCTCATAATGGTAGTTAACATAAAAGTGAACTTATAAATACCCTACCATCATATAAGTAGTAATGAGATAGCAGAGGGTGGAGCTAGTCCGAATAGAGTCAAAGAGGATAAATGCCAAATGGAACGGGGCAAGTCTAGGATACTTAATGAGTTTTTATATCCGTGTTTAATAAAAAAAGAGAACTTTGGCACAACATCAGCAGAAGCAGACGGTGTAGGCAAATAAAGAGTATGAAAATTAAAACAGAAGCATCACTGGATAAGTTAACAATTTTAGGGTGGTTCAGATGTCCTGGGGAGTGTTGAGCTTGTTGACAGTTAAGGTGTACTGCTAAGCTGTGAAGAAGAAGGACTAAAGTGCCAGGCTCACCCTCATGGACCAACATGCTTATTTTACCATAATCAGTAAGGGGTTATGTGCTGCATTACCGAGCAACTTCACCACAGCATCCAGACTGAGGGCATAATCTTCCAGGTCGAGAGGTGGCAGGCTTTGAGGAGAGAAATTGAATTAATTTTGTGGGATTGTGGCATTCCAGAATTCCATCACATTTCCCTCCATTGTCCAGATTAAGTTTTGGACAGTAAGGCCCAAGAATCATCTTCCTATCTTGCAAACCATGCAACCCTAACCCTTCAGTAGTCAATTAATGGCCACCTAAGGATCTGTTTCCCCTCTAGGGTGCAAGAATTTAAGCTCCATACATAACAAGGAGGAGTCAGCTGAACCAATTAGTTCAGAAGAATGGTGCAGATGGTCAGTTCTGGGTGGGGTTTCTCAGTCTCAAAATCACCATCGAGGGACTGGACCATGGGGTAAGTGGGCTGGCTACTGGGTGTCACTCTCCTGCCCTTGCTTCCAAATCCCATTGCTCCCTCTCACTGCAATTCCCACCCCACAATACCCCATTAAACAACTCTTAACTGTCCCATGGGCAATCCTTCATCCTGGCTGTCCAGGGCATGTTGTACCAGCAGCAGCAATGGGTTCTGCACTGACACTGCTGACTCTCTGACTTGCCAGCAGCTCTTGCCGACTGGGATTCCCAGGTCCCTGATTCCAGCAGGAAGCTTTCCAGCAGCCAAGCCACTGACTGTTTGCCAGAAGATCTGGCGTGCTTCCTCACCGTCCTCACTAAGGGATTCCGTCGTGGAACCTCTTGCACTGCCAGACTTAATCCGAAAACAGTAGAACTGCAGCCTGAATTTTCTTGAATTTTGTTTATGCCTTTGTGGTTTTGTTCCCACCAGCCCCATTCCGCTCCAATCGCACAACACCCTTTAATCCCCACAGCCCAAGCAAAGGCTAAAGGACACTTAAAAACCACTTTGCAACTTCTTACAATCTGAATCAGTACATTCCCCTTGTACAACCACTTGCCTTTAAGCACATGTATTTTTTAAACTGGAGTTTTCTGAAGAAGGGTCCAGGCCCAAAACATCAGCTTTCCTGCTCCAATGTCGCTGCTTGGCCTGCTGTGTTCATCCAGCTCTACACCTTGTTATCTCAGGTTTTTCACAGGCCTTGATAAGTAAGCTGTCAATGCACGCTAGGAGCTTATTCTAATGGTTTACACAAACTGATCCAGCCAAATTGGGCACAAGCACAAAATAGCCTGAGAAAGCAACCTGGGGCTTCTGCGTCAAGGCCTTGATGTGAATAATGTAGGCTTTGACAAGGTACCTATTGGAAATAAAATTAGCAATGGAAAATTCCTCAACGCCTGGGGCAAAATTTTACTCTCCTCTAGTTTTGAGGTGCAACACGCCATAAAATATCACGGGAGCATTTCCTGGGACCACCTACTGCCCCTCCCACTATTCCTACCACAATTTTACAAGTGGTGAGGGAAGCGTTGGGCAAACTGCCCAATCCTGCTGATTGAGGACCTTAACTGATTAATTAGTGGCCACTCAACACCAGCTTCTGCTTCAATGCTACTTCACGGGCACTCGGCAGAGGCAGGCAATGGGTCAAAAACCCGAAAGGCAACATTGTTAGAGCTTCAGACAGGGAAGTGCAATGCCTCCCTTATGAACCCACTGTTTCAATTGGAAGCACATGCCTCCTACATGCCCCTTTTACCACAGCAGCAGACACCTCCAATGATTTCCATTTCCCCTAACAGCTCAGACCATCCTGGGTCCTCATGCCCCTAATCACCTCCTGCCAAGGAACTGTCAACCAAGTCACAGCTATACCCCGATGTCCTCGTTTCCCTTATCCTACCACCTACAGTCAGGAACTGGCTGCTATCTCAGCAGCGGCGAGCACTCCTACTGGTGTAGTTGGGATCTAAGAACTTGTGGTTATCCAATTGGTAGGTAGCTCCTAAAGAAGTTGGAGTATTTCCTCTCAGATGGTGTGGAAGCCCCACCTCCAGATAATAACTTCCCAGTGGACATATTAGGGTTATGCAGAGCCACAGGACTGAGGACCAGCTCGCTTCTGCATTACCCATCACACCAGGTAGCTGGACATAACCCCTGATCACTTTACAGAGAACTGCCAAAAATGCGCATACATATACAATGGATAACAGCAGCTTATAGCTCCACTGCATGGACTAAACCAAACTCCTAACATCATCCTGCCATCCTCAGGAGAAAGCAGGCAACAGGGTATAGTTTGGTCAAGTCCAACAACCTCACCATCAAACCCGCAGACAAGGGTGGCACAGTGGTAGTATGGCACACTGACCTCTACATCGCCGAGGCCAAACGCCAACTCTCCGACACCACCTCCTACCGCCCCCTCGATCATGACCCCACACCCGAGCACCAAACCATCATCTCCAACACCATTCATGACCTCATCACCTCAGGGGACCTCCCACCCACAGCCTCCAACCTCATTGTTCCCCAACCCCGCACGGCCCGTTTCTATCTCCTTCCCAAAATCCACAAACCTGCCTGCCCTGGTCGACCCATTGTCTCAGCCTGTTCCTGCCCCACCGAACTCATCTCCACCTATCTGGACTCCATTTTCTCCCCTTTGGTCCAGGAACTCCCTACCTACGTCCGTGACACCACCCACGCCCTCCACCTCCTCCAGGACTTCCAATTCCCTGGCCCCCAACACCTCATTTTTACCATGGATGTCCAGTCCCTATACACCTGTATTCCGCATGCAGATGGCCTCAAGGCCCTCCGCTTCTTCCTGTCCCGCAGGCCCGACCAGTCCCCCTCCACCGACACCCTCATCCGCCTAGCCGAACTCGTCCTCACCCTCAACAGCTTCTCTTTCGATTCCTCCCACTTCCTACAGACTAAGGCGGTGGCCTTGGGCACCCGCATGGGCCCCAGCTATGCCTGCCTCTTTGTAGGTTACGTGGAACAGTCCCTCTTCCGCACCTATACAGGCCCCAAACCCCACCTCTTCCTCCGGTACATTGATGACTGTATCGGCGCCGCCTCTTGCTCCCCAGAGGAGCTCGAACAGTTCATCCACTTCACCAACACCTTCCACCCCAACCTTCAGTTCACCTGGGCCATCTCCAGCACATCCCTCACCTTCCTGGACCTCTCAGTCTCCATCTCAGGCAACCAGCTTGTAACTGATGTCCATTTCAAGCCCACCGACTCCCACAGCTACCTAGAATACACCTCCTCCCACCCACCCTCCTGCAAAAATTCCATCCCCTATTCCCAATTCCTCCGCCTCCGCCGCATCTGCTCCCACGATGAGACATTCCACTCCCGCACATCCCAGATGTCCAAGTTCTTCATGGACCGCAACTTTCCCTCCACAGTGGTCGAGAACGCCCTTGACCGCGTCTCCCGCATTTCCCGCAACACATCACTCACACCCCGCCCCCGCCACAACCGCCCAAAAAGGATCCCCCTCGTTCTCACACACCACCCCACCAACCTCCGGATACAACGCATCATCCTCCAACACTTCCGCCATCTACAATCCGACCCCACCACCCAAGACATTTTTCCATCCTCACCCTTGTCTGCTTTCCGGAGAGACCACTCTCTCCGTGACTCCCTTGTTCGCTCCACACTGCCCTCCAATCCCACCACACCTGGCACCTTCCCCTGCAACCACAGGAAATGCTACACTTGCCCCCACACCTCCTCCCTCACCCCCATCCCAGGCCCCAAGATGACTTTCCATATTAAGCAGAGGTTCACCTGCACATCTGCCAATGTGGTATACTGCATCCACTGTACCCTGTGTGGCTTCCTCTACATTGGGGAAACCAAGCGGAGGCTTGGGGACCGCTTTGCAGAACACCTCCGCTCGGTTCGCAATAAACAACTGCACCTCTCAGTCGCAAACCATTTCCACTCCCCCTCCCATTCTTTAGATGACATGTCCATCATGGGCCTCCTGCACTGCCACAATGATGCCACCCAAAGGTTGCAGGAACAGCAACTCATATTCCGCTTGGGAACCCTGCAGCCCAATGGTATCAATGTGGACTTCACCAGCTTCAAAATCTCCCCTTCCCCCACAGCATCCCAAAACCAGCCCAGTTCGTCCCCTCCCCCCACTGCACCACACAACCAGCCCAGCTCTTCCCCTCCACCCACTGCATCCCAAAACCAGTCCAACCTGTCTCTGCATCCCTAATCTGTTCTTTCTCTCACCCATCCCTTCCTCCCACCCCAAGTCGCACCTCCATCTCCTACCTACGAACCTCATCCCACCTCCTTGGCCTGTCCGTCTTCCCTGGACTGACCTATCCCCTCCCTACCTCCCCACCTATACTCTCCTCGCCACCTATCTTCTTTTCTCTCCATCTTCGGTCCGCCTCCCCCTCTCTCCCTATTTATTCCAGAACCCTCACCCCATTCCCCTCTCTGATGAAGGGTCTAGGCCCGAAACGTCAGCTTTTGTGCTCCTGGGATGCTGCTGGGCCTGCTGTGTTCATCCAGCCTCACATTTTATTACCATGCACGAAGGGTTATTTTAGTACGTTTCAGAAAGCTGCCCATGCAGTGTATCTGATGTCTTCAGGAAAGATCAAAATGGAACTAGAGAAAATACAGTCTTTGCTATCAAAGTAACTAAGTTTAACTTATCAGTTCTCTTGTGGATTTTTATTTTATTTTATCCATCTCATAATACAACACATGTTCACCCCTAGTCACTCGGGAAATTCATTTCAGACAGTTTATGTGTGAGTTCTGTTTGAAGTGGTTTATGAAAATTAAACCTTTGAATAGAATCCTAACAACTGGTTGTGACTGGATAAACTATCAGTCTCACTTTTCATCAACAGAGAGTACCAGCAAAAAACCAGAGCATCCATCAAGAACAGACCAACAACTGTATGGTAGGATCATTCTGGAGAGGTCCCTGTACACCCACTGCTGTATATTGTAGGATTAATACAATTACAGCAAAAAGTATTTTGTTTAAGTGAAGTTCCTTTTATTTGAGAAGTATGTGAAGCATCACACACAAAAGAAATGAAATCTGTTTTATCCAATTGGCATAACACCAAATATAAGCCACAGTTTCCTGAATATCATATTGTTCTTTTTAGTAAAAGCTAGTTTTCAATGATGTGAAGAATTTCTCCCTTCATAAATCAACTGGTTTGAATAAAATGAATACTGGAACTTGAAAACTATTTTCTGCAACGATGTATCAAACTATTTCTGAGACATTTAGGGGCCAGTTATATTACACAAACTGAGCACATAATTGATGACTGACTAGAATAGCCAGGAGCACTATTCGACCAACTTACACTGTTGGTTTCCTTGCCCAAGGGCCAACAGAACCCTAAGAGTATGCTCATGTACACTTTTCAGTATCTAAAAGTTAAATATTAATATTAACACTCTGATCCAACGCATCCACTGCCTGAGAGTCTTTTGTTTCACAGCTGGTTGCATTCTCACCTGCGCCAACAGATTGTGGGTTCTAGTACTCCAGGGCTTGAGCACAAAAATCAAGATAAAACTACAGGCAGAACCAAGGGTTAGAGGTGCCACATTTCAGATGAGCAAATTAAACCAAGTCCACTGGTATCTCAGTAAATCAGAAAAGACCTTTTAACATGACTTCAAACAAGAACAGGGGATTTATCAGTGGTGGCAGAGCCGATATTTATCCCTTTACAAGTATCGCAAAAACAAATCATCTGGTCATTAAATTGTAGATTTTTGTTGAAGTTTGTTAATACAAACTGACCTCAGTTATTCCTTTACTATAATAGTGATCACACTTCAAGAATCCCTCATTAGCTATAAAGTGCTTATGGTGATCCTGTAGCACTATGTCAATGTGTGTTTCTCTAACCATCTTAACTTATTGCAATTGCACTGTAATGTGAAGCTCAAGTGATGGGAAACTGTAACAAATGGTCTCACAATTTTTGTCAGGAGTCTATTTTGTGTGACTTAATAGCCGTTTAAACGCACTTTTAACAGTTCCTGTCAACTGAAACTAGACTATAACTGATCTATACTTTGCTTCATAACTAGGAGCTTGTCAGAATGACTCTTTCACATAAAACTAGTAGCAGCCTTGACACAAGGAAACTTCCTGAAAGGATCCTCATGCTGAAATCCCTACCTAATTCTCAATTTAAATCAAGAGCAAATATAATTTACAAATAATATGGTATTGTTAATTCATAACAAAGGAGATTGAGGGCAAAATTCAGAGCTGCTGCATTTTTGATACTGATAACCAGAATATACTGTATTGGATTGACAAAAGCAAATACACGATAATTGACTCTCCTTATTCAAGTTGTTCAAAGATATATTTCATTCAGTTGGACAATCAACTCTACTCTACTTCCACAGCTTTAAAGCTTCCCAACATTTACTTTCATCCAAGTGTAACCAGATCTTGCGAACTTAAATACGGCCATCTTCTCATTGGTATTATTTAAATCTCATCTCATTAGTAGATGTTATTTTCTCACCAATGTTCTCTTCCCATGATGATACTGACTTTCACTTCAGACTCCAGCAACCCTGCAGTACTTCACCCACCTGGCCATGCTTCAGGCTAACCTCACACAGTGAACACTGGCAGGTTGTTCCACCAATTGGGGCATCACAGCATAGTATGCTCCTACCCCAACTAATAGGCACATTTTCAGTTTAGCCACAGTGAACAGTAGCAGGATCCCTGGTTGATGTTGACTTTCCCAGTCTAAAGATAGCGAAGCCAATTGTAGCAAAAACAAGAAATTGCTGAAGGAATTCAGTAGGTCGAGCAGCATCTGTAGGGAGAAACTGGAGTTTACATTTCGAATCCAGTGACTCTTCTTCAGAAGCCAGTTGTAGACCTGGTCTCAAAATTCCCTTTCATCTTCTATAATCTTCAGGCTTTAAAAACCCAATATTTATTGGGGGGAAAGAACATGCAGAATGGTAAACCAGGCAACATCAAGAAAGAGACATCCAGGTGAGCAATAAATGATGTATAAAAGTTGCAATGAAGACAGAGTTGCGGGATGAATCAGTCTGAAATTTTAATTGCATAATGAATTAAAACTATTGAGAGACTTGGATATTTCTGTTTCTTTGATCCACCAAATTGAAGTATTACAGCAAATTTAACAAATGCCTCTCCATCTATCATTTTCCTCTAATTGCTGCTACATTAATCAATACACTTAGTATAGCTGACAATTAACAGGTTACAACAATGACATTCAACTAACGTGAAAAAGAAAAACCCTGGGTTTACATAATGAAGTGAATTAAAAAGGAGACAACGTGCATTTTGTGATAGATTCTGGTACAAACTTAATTGGAGGAAAGGGAAAGAAATACCTCATTTAAAGCCCACACAACATGTGGTAGCAGTGATCTTACAATGAACTGACTGTAGATAATTAAATATTTTATATTCTACTCCAAAGGGAAAGATCAAATGCAAAAGGAAGATAGTCAGTGAATTGCTTGAATTAGTTTCACATTGTACCACATGGGTGGCACCCACTGTGAGTCACTCTGGTCAGTACAAGTTCCTGTCCATTGGTTTAGAAAAGACGAGTCAACTAATCCTGGCGATATAGTGTGTGACTGAGGAACACATGCATCTCTAGCTTGTGCTGAGCTTGCTGATCCCACATATAGCAGTAGCTGGGAAGCACAGTTGATGTCTGCACTCCCTGGGTTTAAATGGGGGAAGCTCAGGCTCCCTTCCCTGATCTCAGTCGGGGAAATGGAAAATAAATGAAGGGCAGAATATTACAGGAGCCAAACAATGTGGGATATGGCAGGAAATGTAGCAGAATCGTACAAGAAGTTCTGAAAAGCCTAACTTGGTGTCAGGAGCAACCTGCTGCATCTTTTAAGCAAGTTCTGAGTGTCAAGGTGAGATTCTCACTCGGAAGCAGTAAGGTGCTTATTAAAAGGAGGGCAATATTGCCTGTTTATTGCACATCTCATCTCTTTAATTCTGTCCTACCACCTGCTGCAAGCAAACTAGATGCTGAGAATTCTAGACATGGAAGGATGGAAGGCAGAGTGGGTACCTGGTGACTTCAGCTCACTGCTGGCTGGAAGAAACCTCCATGTTACTCAGCACCAAACAGCATCTCAGGGCACTATCCATGAGCACCAATCACACACACCTCGCCTCCACAGATGTTGGTATCCAATATTTGCCATTCCCTCCATGGCACTTCGCCGAACCACTTAGAGAAACCTCAGGAAGCACAGGCCTACACTTCAAAGCACACCTGCAACTAGTATCTGAAGGCTGCTGCAAGGATGCTTTGCATGCAGGAATATACATCCAGATCACAGACTGAACCAGGCTGCACCTCAGCACTTCCTGATCACTCTCTGAATGGTTGCTCATTTCGCACCTAACTACACGACTGCAGAATCCCCGCCTCCCCCTGCCAATTTGGACAGTTAAACAACCAGGCAGTCTTCCTTGCTGGTCAGTTGTCCTCAGCAGGGGAATGGACATCTCACCCCTTCGCCACGTGCCAGCAGCTTACATGGCAAAACCGCTGCAGCATGCAAGCAGCCGTGTCTTAAAGTCTTAGGGCAGTAGTACTTACTGAAGTCCATGGAGATACCCAGCAGTCTGAGATTTCCAGCACAGCAAGTCAAGGGCAGACTCCTACCCCATACCAGTCCAGTGGAGTGCTCATGGTCAGGCATCGATTCAGAGTATAGTCAGCTTGGCCTGCTGTGTTCATCCAGCTCCACACATTGTTACTGAAGATTGAGGCAAGGCTGGATACCACCTCCCAAAAAAAAATTTGCTCTCACCTTCCATTGTGCTGGAATGGGGAGAAAATGGCTGCAACTGGAGGAGGTGGGATGTGTCTCAAACCATGAAGGAGGGGCTGCAAGCCCCACTGATATGAGACACTTTAAAAGGCAAGAACATTACATGCAGCTCCATGCACTGTACAGACTCAGACAGTAGCATCCCTAATCTATGGCAATCCAATGCACTGGGTCCCTCTGTCCTGTACAGACCCTGTTCCAAGCATCACTGACCACTTCATTCACACTAACACTTTTGCAAACAGAGACCATGAAGGAGCAATGGTGTCAACAGAGCCCACTGCTCTGTATATCCCTTGCTCATCTTTCCACGTACTGCAGCATGCTCTCAACATTAACATCAATCCATGGTATATCCTGTATGGACATGAAGGTAGGCAACATTTTGGCACAGTTACATTTAGGACTACGCAGAGACTTATATAAACAGAGAAAATGCAAAACCAATTGTGGCATGGGGTTGCTTGGTTAGCACTGCTGCCTCACAGTGCCATCGCCCCAGGTTTGATTTCAGCCTTGGATGACTGTCTGTGTGGAGTTTGCACATTCTCCCTGTGTGTGTGTGTGTTTTCCTCAGGGTGCTCTGGTTTCCTTCCACAGCCTAAAGATGTATAGACTAGGTGGATTGGCCACGCTAAATATGGGGTTACAGCGATGGTGTGGGACTGGGTGTGATAGTCTTTGGAGGGCTGGTAAGACTTGATGGGCCAAATGTCCTCTTTCTGTGCTGTAGGGATTCTATGAATAAAACTTAAGACAATGTACTTTAGATATAGTATGCTGTATTTGTCTTCTTCTTTCCTTTCTTCCCACTATGTCTTGGTGTTGTCCAGGTTCCACAGCTGAGGCAACGGAGTCCATTGGCCTTGGATGTTTGTTTGGATGACCCAGGGAATGTTTCTGCCTAAGCAATCCGAGGATATTTGTGCCCGAAGAAAGCGGTTTCAATTTCCAAGGGTTGGAGGCAGGGCCAGGCACTATGAAGGTGGCAGGCCCAGCTACCTGTGAACGTCCTGAGAAGTGACTTCTCAGAGACCTGTGTGTGGCTCCTCCTCCAATTGGATGTCTCCATCGTATCTTTTTGAGAGATAGGGGCACCTGGAGTTCTCACCAGGCTTATCATCCCCCCCTCACCCTTCCCTCTAGCCTGAGCACCAATGTGCAGGAAATAGAGTACAGGTCCCTGCTGTGAAGCTGTGTTCCTACAGCCTCTGGGCTACGAGGCTTCCCACATCCCTGTCTGCTGCTCCTATTCTTTCCAGTGCAAGTGGGTCAAGTCCCTGATTGCTGACATCACAGGGGTCTCTCCCGTCTGGAACTCAACAGGACCTTGATCTCCAGCATATCTCTGACTGTGAACAGCATGGGGCATTTTCTCCTCAGCCTGCTGTCACAGTGAGACGCTCACCAGACTGTGCTCCCAAATTTTCCAAGCACGACGTTCCCACTGAGCTGTCAGCCGGCGGGACTGCAGGAGACAACCTTGCCAATTCTTCCTTTGTGACCTCAGTACTCTCACCCTCAGAAATCAAAGAAGTGACTTCTGGTGGAGCAGGCCGTTTCTCCACCATGGGCATGGATATCCTGCTGGTACCTGAAAGAAACAAGAGAGGGAAGGTGGAGTCCCTGTGGTTAGAAGTGGTGTGCAATGAATGATGCTGACCATGGGGTTAAGTTGCACTGAAATGAAAAGTGATACTGGTGGGTGAAACATGGATGTCTCGGAAGCCCACAGGAGCAGTCCGAGTCTTCTCCTGTGAGGAACAGGGTTCTCTCCTCATCCTGGGTGAGGAGCCTGACGTTGGGAATGCTTCCATCTATCCATGCCCTATGTGGGCTGTTTTCTCCTGGAATGAGAGCAAGGAAGGGATTAAGTAAAATGAAACTGGATGGCATGGCTGTTAGTGTTGGTGCTGGTGATTGAAAGGTGGTGAGGCATTCCAAATTAATGAGCAGACAGCACAGATAATTAGTGGTCTGGAAGATTAGGGGCCAAACAAGAGTGAGAGAAATTGAAGGTAATAGCAAGAAAGATAGAACATAATCATTGATAGAAGATGAATGCAATAGCAGAGATAGAATGAATCTAAGGTTAACAGAAAGAACAGTGAGGCACTTACCATGGCTAAATGGGGAAGATAATTGACCATCTTGTAGCACTGCTGCCCATTCCTCCACACCGCAATGTCCCGGATGGCCTCCAGGATCTTGTTTTGTGACCTCCACTGGTGGTCCTCTGGGAAGAGGACACCCCTGTTCCGCATCACCTCATCCACAAGGACCTCATGTCCAGTGACTTCCCACATTCTAATTACAACTCTATACCAACCTCTAAAGGTAAGCACACAGCTGGAAACTGAGCTGGTGACTGTTGGTGTCAGATTAAGTGACAATGCTTCTCCATTATACGTGCAGTTCAGCTTTTGCTCTTTCTATTTTGGTTGGGCAAGTTCTTGTGCATATGAAAGCAAAACAAAATCATAAGGGGAAGAGAGCAGGTGAGAGAAGAGGTACGTGCCCCAAAGTCACACGATCAGTTCATTGCACTTCATATCATATAACAAGGTGAGGGTGAGGTGAGATTTGAGAAGAGATTCTGTTCAATGGAGTTATGGGCTTGTATTGCAAGAGGGGGGGAAAGTGTCAGTGATTTTCTTACATTGCACTTAGGTGATGTGCCTGCCACAATTGAATAGCTACAGCTATATGATGGCATCAAGCAGTGGGTGCAAAGTTACAAGCATTGATACATGTATAAGGATGAGGTAGTGTATCTTAATATTAGACCTGAGCTCTGATAGCCAGAGACTGTTGTTGGGTGACTGATGGAGCTGTCGTGTACTGAATAGTGCATCAGGTTGTGGGTGCGATGGACAAGGTGTGCCATATGAAGATGCATTCACTGGCCTTGACCACCTTGTGAGATCACTGAACTACTACTGGAATTGCTGTCAGGTCTTCTAAAGGAATTCAAATCAATATGTAAGGATGGATCTCTGTCGCCACCTGCTCCCATTTATCTTAGACACTGTCATAGAATCGTGGCATCATTCTGTTTGACAACATCCTAGACTATGGTCTCCAAGCATCATCCAAGAATCTGGAAGGACACTGTCTTCCCTGTTTGTCCATCTGGAGTGCTTCTCTCAACAGCCAGTTCACTGTGCGGGAACAGTCCAAAACAACATCCTGATATTCAGTGCAGCTCTTCTTTAAAAGGAGCAGGCTGCCTCAAGAGGTGTAGTTACGATGTGTTAGCCATGCACACTGCTGGATCCCCTGCAGATTGCTCAGCCTCCTCTGGTGCAGGTCATGCTTGGCTGAGCGTCACAACATTGGAAATCAAGGGGCAGTACCAAGTTTCTGTACAGCTTATGTTAACGGGTGTGGGTGAAAGCTGATTGTGAATCTCAGTCCTTGCATCTGAAAGCAGGAATAGATCTTTTTGTTGCCCTCGGTGGTTAAACTGGGTTATGTGTTCTCTTCCCCAACATTAATATCCTTCAACTTGATGAGCACAGAATTTGACCATTCAAACAAAACAAATTGATCTTTTCTTCATGGGACAACATAACTACATCAAGCAATAAGTTTGTCAAAAAATCTCTCAAATCTTCGCATTCACCAGTCTTAACAGGCACACTTGACTTTTAAACTGTAAATCTAACTAATTAGAAAGAGAAGCTTATTTCATAGAGTGTACTCTAATCTGAACATTGTGGTGAATGTCTTGGAAGAAACTAAAACCAAATGTTAGAAGATTCCTAAACAAGTGGATTATTTTCCCCGATTTTATTTCTTCAATGAGCAATAAGGCAATTTTGCTGGAAGTCCAGTAGAGATCTGATAGGACAGACCATTGCTATGAAATCAACTTAGTATTAATTCTAAACATCAGTAAGGCAGTGCATGGGCAAGTTGTTCCCCAATGGATCTAAGCAACACGCTGAGTGAAAAAAGTTCAGACAATGTTGGCCCATTTCTCATTCCCATAGCTTTCTAATCTTCAGGTTTTTAAATGCTTGTTTTCACACTTCTTTCATGAACTTTATGTTTAAAAATTTGGGCGATGTTATTGTTGAGGGATGCCAATCTTCAGATCAGTATGAATATCAATATTTAGCATTTTTAGATCTAACTCATTTAAATAGCAATTGAATCTTGCTGTATAACACCCCAACATCTCTAATCTCCTGGAGGATCCCAAATCATTTTCATGTGACATTGTCCCAATTATTCCTAGCATCATGTATCCCCTCTGCCTGAGATTCCAACTTAAAAAAAGTAGAATCTCATGCCTTTAGGAACAGGGTTGAGCCTGCCAAACAAATTTCATATGCATCTTTTAAAGTTAGAAAAGAAGATATTCATTGTCACAGCCTTGGCTGATTCAAACCCAGGTTTTAGAAATAGCTGCTGCCTCAGTCTAAAATTCTCCTGTTTTAGTGATTGAATGATAAATAAGCTGTAGTGAGAAATTTGGTGCATTGTTTAAGGGATATTTTCAATCAACACGCTTAGCTATGTAATGACACACATCTGAAGCAGGTGGGACAAACTGAGGCCTTCTGACTCAAAGGTAGGGACATAAATTGTCTGAGAAGCTTGCAGTAATTACACTGCAATTATGAATCAATGTGGATTTTATTCTGCATCATCTGTATGAACAGCACCAGTCATTGAAGACATTGAAATCTGTTACCAATGAAGACTAAAACTACATGCAGTATTCCAGGTGTGGTCTCACCAAAACCCTATACTGAAAGCAAGAAATGTTTATTCTTGTACTCAAATCCCCATGCACAAAAGGCCAATGTGCCATTTATTTTCCTAATTTCTTGCTGTATTTGTTTATAGCTTGCTGCAAACCTTTTATGAGATATCCAAGTCACTCTGAACATCAATATTTACAAGTTACATGCCCTTAAAAATATTTTACTTTTCTAGATGCACTGTCAAAGTGATTAACCTCTTCCTTTGTAATTTAGGACATTTTCTCCTCCTCACTTAACCTGTCTATACTTTTTTACAGCCTCTCTGTATCCTCCTCACAGCTTACATGCCTACATAACTTTGTCAGCAAATAAGGTAGCATTACTGTTGGGGCTGAATCTTATGGTTTTTTTGACTTGGTGTAAGTTGCATCAAGTTTGATGGAGTAACTCTCACGGCAAGACTGAGTGGGTTTTCTTGCCATATCTCACCAAAGTTGCCACATTAATTGGCATTTCTGCCTTTATGGCAAGTATCACTTCTGATTTCCATCCCAACTTACCACGTGCCATTCCTGGAGCACCTCACTGTTCATCAGAGATCCTGAGATTGACCAGCTTCAGTTGCGCTGACTAATCATCCATAAGTACAGTTACAGTTTCATATGAACATTGATGACACCTATTTCTACCTCATCATCGTCTGTCTTGATTCCTGCTTTGCCTGCTAAATTATCAAATGTAATCCAGTTCTGGATGAGCATTAATTACCTCCAATTAATAATCGGGAAGGCCAATGCAATTATTTTTGATCCCTGCTCCAAATTCCCCTTCCATTTTTCTGACTCTGTTCCTGTCTCTCTCTCTAGCAGCAGACTTAGATTAACCCAGTGTGTTTTGAACCTTAGTATCATATGTGATATAAGGTGAGTTACTAACCTCATGTTTGTGCCATCAATGAGAACTCCTATATCCAACTCTGAAATATCATTGGATTTTTGGCTCTCTCTCAATTAGCTGCTGCTGAAACTCCCATTTGTTATCTTGCTACATCTAGACATAACTATTCTAACACACTCCTGACAGATCTCTCACATTTTACTCTTCATAACATCATCCTAAACACTGCTGGTTATATCTTAACTTGCAGCAAGTCACATTCCCCTATCATGCCAATACATACCAACCCTCTTTGGTTTGTGGTCAAGTCCTAGTTTTAAATTCTTATCTTTGGTTTCAAATCCTAATATAGCCTCACACTCCCTATTTGCAATCTCCCCCAGACCCTGAACCATGATTGCTCCTCTAATTCTACCCATTTTTTGTGAATCGCTAATTTTAACTGCTATATTATTCATGGTTGTGCTTTCAGTGGGCAAGGCCTCAATGTCCAGAATAACCTACCTTCATTTCTCTGCCTTTCTACCTTGGTTTGCTCCTTTAATAGAAACAGAGAAACATATAAAATACAATCGAGAGGAGGTCATTTTATCCATTGATACAGTTCCAAAATTCAACACGATCATGGCTGATTCTCTATCTCAACACAATGTTCTCCCATACCCCCACTTGCCTTTAGTGTCTAGAAATCTATCTATTTCTTTCTTAAAGATATTCAGTGTTTTGACTGCCAATGTCTTATGTGGCAGAGAATTCCACAGTATCACTACCTTCTGAGTGAAAAAAATTCTCTTCATCTCAATCCTAAACTGCCTACCCTGCATTCTGGAATACCAATTAAAACCTATGCCTTTGACCAAAACTTACGACCATTTAATCAATAGCTCCTTTTGTTGTTCAGTACCACACTTTATTTTGTAATAGTCTTGTGAAGTGCCCAGTTAGTTAAAGATGTTCTCTGAATATACATTGTCATTGTTGTCATCAGCTGTAAAGTCCATCGAGAATTCTACTCGTCATGAAAAGAACAAGTTTTTTTCACTGAATCCTCCATCCATTGCTACTACATTATTCATAAACACAAGAGACTTCATTTTGTGTATCAACCTTCTTTCTGACACCTTTATGAATGCATCTGACAATTCATGAATACAGCACCTAAAGACTCCTCTTTACCTACTCTTATCAGTTAGATTTTCTAAAATCTCTCCTAAATTTGTCAAATATTATTTGTTTTTCATTAAACCATGTTGACTCTGATCATGCAATGTTTTTCTAAGTCCATGGTAAAACCGTCCTCATAACAGATTCCAGCATTTTCCTGATGACTGATGGCTAATTGGCATGTAGTTCCCTGTTTTCTTTCTTTCTCGCTCCCTCCTTTCTGTCACTGCAAATATAACAATGGGGGAATCAGACTTAATTTTAAGAGGGTAACTATTTGCTAAACTCAGAATAAATTGCCAGAGTCTTTCAATTAGCTCAGTCTCAGGAATTTTACTTTTTCCACGTAAATCCTTACCCTTAATTAGATCGCAAATTGTAAATGGCTAACAGGTATCAGCTGTTTTACATATAAACTTCCTGACTCTTTGATTAAATTTATAATTTCCAATCTCTTTGCACAACTCACCCAAATTTTCAAATATAAACTTTGTTCAAATTAATATTGTACATTGATAATATTCTGTTATAAATGTATGTGATTAGGTAACACCAAATATATAAAATACAATTGAGGGACAGGAATTGTATCACTTTATTCTGTTAATTGATCATTTTTCAGGGTATTAAATAAGTTCTCCACATATTTAACACAGTTTACAATTTAAATTGATTATTTTTATTTCTGATAAATGGGTACCACCTCAGCAGACTAATAATAATTGTCCTGAATTTCAGGACAATAAATTAATGTTGTGTGAATAGCAATTCCCCAAAACATTAAACAGATATCATTAACCAAATGCAGCACTTGTTTATTCTTTCAGTTATGTCTCTAATCATCTTGCCTGATATTCTGGACTTGCTTCTTTCTTACTCCAAAGATCAGTTCAAACAATGCTTCTCCTTTGTCTTGGACTTATGAATTGTACAAACTTCCATCTAGGGTCTTCTCTAAATAATTAATAGAAGCTCCTTTGGATCTAATGGATTTTGCCAAAATGCTGTTAACAGTTTGACTAAAATGGCTGTCACTGAAGATGAACAAAGCATCTATTGCCAGAGCCCAATATTTACTAGCAAGCACAAATCTGTGAGAAAATTCTATTGAATACAGATGGCAGGAAATTCCTCTGAAATGATAGCAGCCAAACTCAAACCACAAGACATGAAAATAACCCAACATACTAGACATGAAGAACATATCTTAGAGATTTGTTCCTCATGTGATTCACAATCTGTGATTGATTACCAAGAGACAGACTGCTGATATATTGGGCTTTTGTAAAACAAATATTCCACCAGAAAATAGGAAAATAAAATTATCAAATTATTCCAGCAATAATTTGTTATTCATTTTGAGAAATATGCAGCTAATGTTAACAAGTCCATAAAGGTTAAATTACATATTCCCCTAATTTTTCACTACTGAAGCAATAGATCTTGCTGGGATACGGTTCCAGGGGTGTTGGCTGCCCTCTGTTACAGCATCACAAGTTCTTCATCTGTGATTACCTAATGTATCGACAGGCTATTATACCATGTACAGGACAATCCGCGCTTCTTTTCATCCAATACATGCATGAATGTGAAATGACCACATACAAATCAGAAACAAGCAACAAGCTGCGGCTTCCCCTTATCCTATAAGTATTGGAGGCCAATCGCTAATGTCTCAAATGCTGTCTTGATGAGAGTATAAATGAACTTTTTTGGTTTATGCTTGCTGTGTTGAATTTTGGTTTTGTTCTTAAATGGCCCGGAAATTACTATGACTGTGTGCAGGTTCTTCTTTAAAATGCAGTGCATCATTTAATACTTAAATTGTGCTCATTACCAGTGTTGTTCATCTGTGAATTACACATGCATAATGAGAACTAATGAATACATCAGGCAAGTCTGTTCTTCAGTGTCCCTCAGGTTACATTTGGCTCTTTATACAGTCTGCGTGCAGATCCAGAAATTTGTACATTCTAGATCTAAGGATGGAGTAAAGGGTAAATATGCCCATATTTGAGACTAATTAAAATAGTTGAAGACCTAGATGAGAAAATTCCAGTAGCTGAATAAAACATTACTAAAGAGGGTTAGGATAAGGGTCACAGTTTCTTAAATCTACATTTAATGGTTTGGGATAATGCCACAATTTGTTGATTGTTAAAGTATCTCTTCTCTAAAACCGAAATCATCATTTCTCAAACTGCACGGTTGACAAACGATTTAAGTTTATTTGTTTTAAAGTCCGCTTGGTAATAAGAACACCAAACCTCCAGCTAAAATATAATTTAGTTTAAGTATAACTCTGTTATTTTTGTTCCACTCACATGAGTGGCTCGGGTTACATCAAGATTTCTTGCAAGGCAATCTGCCACTTAAAGCTGAACTCATTGCTGTTCTGGTTCTTTTCCAAATTTCTCCCGAGTGCCAAACCATGTTCTCAGTCACAGTGTCCTTGGTGCTGCCTGCCATGTAGAAATCATCATGTTTAACGAGCAATTTTTTAAAAAATGTTATCAAGTCATTGAACTTTGAAAGTGCACCAGGGTTCACTGCAATCCTGTAAGTTGATGGCAATCAGAGTGGGAACCTTGACTGAATTTCTGATTATCTGAGATGCTGAGCTAACTGCACTGCCTCACTATCACACTGGTCACAGTGGGCTGTTGGCTACCAGATAAATAGGCAATGTCTTCAGCATCCAACCACTGAAACAATACTGATACTTACTTAAATAAGGAAGAACAGACTTGCAATTAAATGACATCTTTTTAACATATTTGTAAAAGAGTCCTGGAAAGGAGGAGAATTTTCTTACACAGCACATTGTGATCTAGGATGCAGCATGTGAAAGAGTGGTAGTAACAGATTCATCATTTCAAAAAAGAGAACTGGATTCATACTGAAGGGAAAAATGCAAACTATGGGGAAAGAGAAGGTGAGTGGAATTTATAGGATAGAGGTCTTGAAGCAGAGACCGTAGACTTAGTGGAAAGGATAAAATAAAAAGCAGTCACAAGGACTTTAAAATAGTCGAGAAAAATCACTGTGGAGGGTGCTGTCAGTAGCACAAGTAGCATGGGCCAAATGGCCTCCTGTGCTGTATCATTCTATGATTATTCTCACAACCTCGGGATGTTCCAAATACTTTACAGCCAGTGTAACATTTTAAATTATTGTTGCTGCTACAATGTATGGAGCACAGCAACCAATTTGCACACATTGACATTCTACATCAGCAATTTTGAAAATGACCAGGCGTGAGCTGATTTTTCATTACCTTGGTTGAGGGACAAATCTTAGTGAGTGTACTGGGATAAGGAGGTGAAGAGGAGAGGGATATTTTCCATATTTTGAAACAGTACATTGGAATAATAAGACAGATATCAGATAATCAGTCCTACAACATATACAAATGTGGAATTACTGTCTGTTTCAGGGTCCCTTCCTAATTTGCACTTCCCTGAATATAGCTGGCATGTTCGGATGACCAAGATAGCACACAGCCTAACAAATGATCCCGAGTGGAAATGCTGGAGGCCGCAATGATATGAACAACTTTAAAAAGTTAACTTACCTGAATGTGGAGCCAAGAGGAGCTGGATTGCAGCTCATTTCATGTGACAAAGGCACCAGTAATGGGACAAGAAGAAACTGTACTGTTGGGACAGGCTGCAACAGAACTGGACTTGGGCCACACTCCTAACAGAAAGGATAAAAAGGGAAGTCAAGAGGACTTTAAAGTAGTAGATAGGTCAAAGAGAGTCAGGTCAAAAAGTTAGCAAAAAGAATAATTCCAACATTTCAATTTAAAGGCAAGGGTGCAAAATAATAGTCAGCAAGTGTGCTTTAGGCATGACAGATAATAGAGAAATTATAACAAAAGAGACAATAAAAAAAAAGTTTGAAGGAAATAGCATTAAACCAGAACAAGTTAGGATGTGTGTCCCAAATAAGCAGGCTGTACAAGAAGTAAATTGAACAAATTGTAGATGTAAATTCAACCAAAACGATATGACATGATAACCATAGCTGAAACATGACTGCAAGACAGTCAGGACTGAGGAATGAAGTACCAGGTTATAAAGTCAACAGGAAAAGTTAGGAGACTGGTATAAAGGGAAAGTGTAGCTTTGACAATTAAGGATGAAATTACTTAAGGGAGAATTAAATGAGATAAGCAATCAGTAGATCCTGACAGATGTAATTAAGACGTAAAATAATAATTTAAGACTGATATAACAGCAAGTGTGTAACTCTCTATTAGTAGTTGTGACATGACAGAACATATGAATGCACAGTTGACAAAAGTATATAGAGGAGACAGATCAGAGCTCTTAAGGTCCATTGGTAGTAAAACTCTCTCTGAGCCAGAAGTTCTGGGTTCAAGTCCTAATCCAGGACTTGTTGACAAGGAAAGTTTGTTCATAATGGGGACAGGTTGAGAACCAATCTGTTAATCCTTCCAATTTCTGCCAATGGCAGGCAGCAAGAATAGGACAGATTCCCAGGCGGCCATTTGATACAGAGGATTGGAGTGTCTACTATCACGTCTCACACAGTCTGATGCTCCCACATGGATGTAAAAGTGTATATTGCCAGAGTAATTCAGATTCCTGGGGCTCAGATGGCTAAACGACCAGTGTAGATCCAATTGCTGCCAACAGCACAGAGTTCAACCCTGTTCCAGTTGGGGTAGATCCAAGACCTGGATCCGTGCCCTACCAATGGAGGAGGTAATGGTGTTGTAGTTGAACCAACTTCTGGGCAGGGAACTTATCATATAGATTGGATTAAACTGACTAGTTCATGTCAGACAGACAGCAAATATATTCAGTATGTTTATGATGGTGTTTTACAACAACAGCCAGCATCTTGCCAGCTTTATGCAGCTGACAATGAGTGGAGGGAGGGAATGGGAAAGTAGCAAGACAAACTCCATTTATTCCTTAATATGGTCCCACCCCTGTGAAAGTTTCCCAGGAACGAACAATTAATGTAATTAAGATCCCAATCAAGAGACATCTTCTGACTGAGTGGAGTTTTCTTGATGTCACAAGTATCCACTGACTGTGTTGGGAACTGGACAGTATTTAAAGGCAGGCTCATGGTTGTATGTTAGAGAACCATTGAAGCTGAATGAAATGTCCACATCATTGAGGGAAAGGCACAAAGATTTACAATCATGGCCAATGCTGCTGTGAGGCCCCTGACAGTCTGCAGCTTGTTTCTCTAAACTGATCTCAGAGCCTTTCTTGAGAAACTCTACTTTGAGGCACCTTCTGGGTCTCTCTCTACTACAAAGTCCTCATCTCTTGTCAAGTGTTCAAAAATTAATTTAATGAAATACAGAACCAGTTAATCTCCCTAACTGGTAAGAAGCCAAGATGATAGAAAAAAATCAGCCACAACAAAGAGGTGCAGGAAAACATGTCTAAATTAAAAAGCTTACAAAAATGCAAAATCTAGCTCCTTTCTTGGTGACCTGGAAAGAACAAAGAACAACAAAAGAGATAACAATGAAAAAGGGAGTATAAAAACCAAATTGCAAGGGTTATCAAAATCAATACAAAAGCATCTTGCAGTTATTTAAGGAAAAGGAGGGGTGATAATATAAATGAAAATAAGGAAATGGTGCATGTTTAAATAATTAACATAAATTATAATTTACATTAGGAACGGAATTCCAGACATCCGAAGGAAATTGATGTTACATTAAGGATAGCCAAAGTTAAAAGCAACATAATAATGACAAAGCAGGAAATAATAGGAACAAAGGGTGACAAACCTCCAGGACCAGATGGCTTCCATACCTGGCAACTATATGGAATAATGCACTTGTCTCAAGTATAAGTTTCCTACCTTATCTTGTTTCAGGAATCATTCCTTTAGATTGGAAAACTGCATCAATCCCTCTTCTATTTTTTTTTAAAAAAGTGACACGGTGAAACTAGGAATTATACACCACTTTTTTGGGATGGCAGTGGCCTAGTGGCGTTGTTGTTGTTCAACTAATAATCCAACAATTCAGACTCTGCTGGGGACCTGAATTCGAATCCCACCACAATAGATGGTGGGATTAAGAATCTACCAATGACCATGAGCAGCGTAAAAACCCATTTGACTCACTAATGTCCTTCAGGGAAGGAAATCTGCCATCCTCACTTAGTCTGCCCTACATGTGAGTCCAGACCCACAGCAATGTGGTTAACTCTTAACTTCCCCCTGGCAGTGTGTGGGGCCTAGAATGAATTTAAAACGAAAAAAACACCAGTTAGCCTAACATCTAGAGTTTGTCAGGAAATTACTGAAGCTTATAATAAAGGACGATAGTCCTCTTGTGGCACAGTGGTAGTGTCCCTGGATCAGGAGGCCTAGGTTCAAGACTCACCTCCTCCAGAGGTGTATAATAATATCTTTGAACAGGTTGACTAGGAAAATGAGGTGACCCAAACCTTGAACAGTTTCAGGTGATCAGAAAGAGGGAGCGTAGCTTCATACAGAATGTGTGCAATGAAAGTGAATTCTTTGAACAGGTGACAAAGGTCATGGAACTGAAAATATCTGTGAATGTTATTTTAATGGACTTTCAATAAGGCCTCTCAATATATTATTAGCTGAAGTTGATGTTTCGAATTTGAAACCAAAATATTGATTAGTTAGGAAATTGGCCGACGGGCAGGAGACAGGAAATAGAATTAGTCGACAGGTACTTTAACTGGGAGGACTAATGGTGTCATGCAGAAATCTTTATTGTGGCATCAGCTATTTGTGCATTAATGACTCAGATGATATGATAGAAAGGCATAAACACATGTTTGACAATGGCACAAAGATAGGTGGCACTGTAAGCAGTGTGGATTGAGGCCTACACTGCTCAGCTACAGAGATATTTACAGATTAAATGAATGGGCAATACTATGGAAAACAGATATCTATATGTAGACAGTTTAGGCATAAGAAGAATGGATGAGACTGTTCTGGTACAATGTTAACATCCCTACCTCTAGATCAGAAAATTCAGGTCTAATCCCACCTTCATTGGAGGTGTGCCATAACATGTCTGAACAGCTTGAGTGAAAACATATCTTTTAAAAGAAGATTAGATCAGAGAACATTTTAACTGCTGAAAAGTCAGATTGTTTGAAATCCAAAGAGATGAAAAGGGTGTTCGTGTACATGGATCATTACAATGTCAAGGACCGGTGCAGAAAATAAGCTGGCTAATAGAATGCTAATCTTTCTATCAAGAGGAGTAGGATACAAGGTGACTGAAGTCACTTTTCACTGTTTGATATTTGATCCTGCTTGGCCCCCCAATAAAAATGCTCTGGGTCCACTGATTGCCAACCATTTAATTGAGAATCAGGCACCACACAGTGGCCGTACACTGCTTTGATGAAAGTCCATATCAAAGATTGACTTAAACTACATCGTAACAGTAAGCCTAGAAAGAAGAAATCATATAAAGAATGAATTATCATGGACATAAGACAGCAGATATACTAAAAGTGGAATGATTATTTGTATAGTACTGCCATGTGATCCATAAGTGCAGCAGTTACTGCAACGTCGACCACCAGAGACCTGACATCTGAGAAATGTGACTGGCTGTAAGGGGGCAAATCTTCCAGCCCCCAGCTGCAATTGCAGATACTTAAAAATAGGTAATCATCTTCACAAGACAGTAGCCACAGACACGAGAGATCATACAAGCAGAGTGACTGTAAACAAAGAGATCACATACCCAAAAGAGAAATTGCAAACACAAGAGATCATATTCTCAAGGAATGACTCTGAACAAGAGAAATAATATACCGAAGGAGTGACTGTAAATATGAGAGGTCAACTTTACACAGAATAACTGTAGGCATGACTGGTACTATACATAGTGAATGGCTGTAGGTACATAAGCATGAGAGATTTTGAACACAATGGTAGAAACATCTGGGCCTACCTATAGCTTTTAGAAGGTTTAGCAGGGAACTAAATTTGGTGGGTTTCCTGAGATCACATTAAAGTTTTGTATTATGTTCTTAGGACCTTTCAGACAGGTTGGGTTTCTAAATCTTGGTGTTTGGGAGCTTGGTTTGAAATCCTTCGTAAGTCATGAATATTCATAGCACCTCAACCCATTGGAATTACATTCACAGTTACAATTTTGTTAGTCAATAACAGGAAAGATGCCTGTTCATATACATTAAGTGTGTACCTGGTCGGGCAGAATTCTTTCTGGATGCTCCTGTGAGTACGCACTCTTTCGTGTTTCTTACTGAGACTTCATTTCCTTCAGAATTACTCAGGCAAGGTTTTCTCTAGTCTATTTTCATGTGAGGAATGTACTCTTCCAGGGGCAACTAGTTTTCTCAGCAAGGCAGATATAGTGACTGACAGCAAGAAAGCTGCGTGGGGCAAGCAGGACTTGGGTATTTGAGCTATTAAAGCTTCTGAATGAATGGTGCTTTAATTTCATCAAAGAGATAGAGTAGCTATAAAACAAACTCAAGCAAAAAAGATGTGCGTAATTGAGATAACTGTAAGCTGTGAAGAATAAAGCCAGCTTTTATGATTCAGTCCTTGTTCCATCCAACCCTTTCCTGAAAACCTCTCAATTTTTATGTTCTCCTAGTTTTGATGGAAGCTCAGAGACCTCAGTGCCTGACCTGCTGAGTATTCTAGATTTTTTGTGTGTTTTCACTGCTTTTGGCACATATCTAGGAGCCACTGCCAATGAAGCGTGAGCAGTGCAACATTGGTGCCCGAAAAGAAACTAAACACATACAGAACATGTAAGGCATTTGGTGGAAATGCCTGCCACATAACTTCCTCTGTGACAGGCCTCCTAACTGGCAAGCTTGCAATGATTCATGTTCTTACGGGTGTGATTTTGCATCGAGAAGACAGTGACAAATACCCTGGCAGATTTCTCTTGTAGCACTGCAGCCAGGTTCTTTTGTGCCATCCTTGGGTAGTGACCTTTATCACTTCCAAGATTCATGCTGACTTTGACAGTCAGGCTAGCTTCCTGTCACAGTACGTAGCAAAGAGGTCTTTCCCTTCTCTCCCAGATGGTTTACTGCAAGGTGCTGCTGAACTGTTGGGTAAGTTTCTGTCTCATCTCTGACATCTCCATGGGTGGGTGCAGGTGACCAACACCAACTGAGTGATATTCATGGCTTTCACAGAGTGAAGCTGTATCAGGGTCTGAACCTGGAACTTCCTGCGTGCCTACCCTGTAAGAGTTAACATTCTATTCGCACATGCATGAGTAATGTACTTAAAATAACTTAATTGCAGAAGACAACAACCAAACCAACACTTTTATGCCCACCCCTCAACACTTAGTCTGCATGTACATCTTTGAAACAACTGTATCCAAATTATTATCAATGAATGGTTTGAACTGTTATAATTTTAGCCAACTATATCCTTTTCTTCTCAGTGGTCAAGTTGAAAATGCAAAGTTACTTTGAATGCAGACCGAGAACACACATGAAGTGACAGTTTAACAGCTTGTTGATATTGAATTAGATCCGCAACAGTGATCCATTAACAGCTTCGTTATGAAGAATACTTATTGATCTTTCCTAGAATGAGATACCACAGGTTACGAGAAATGGAAACCAATCTGAAATCTAGGATCAGATGTCTCAGCAAGTTAGCAAACTTACAGCAGAGCAAATTTTTTTTAAAAGTGGATGAACTCAAAAGAAGACTCTGCCATATCTGATATAAAAGGAAGTAGGTTAAGGGCAAAATAAGGTTAGCCAAATTGTCTGAAAATTAGAATCACAGAGACATTTGGCTCTCTACAGACAAGCTGAACCAGCATCTCAATGCTAATGGAATGCCCTGATGTATCACATAGACATCTCCATGTTTTGTTATTCAAATACATACCACGTGACAGCAAGTCATTTAATGGGGATAATTTTTAACTTTGAGTAATAGTGTAAATTGAATCATATCCATTGAAGTTAATCGAAGTGAAAAGTGGCTGAAATGTAAATATGCCATTGAATCAAAATTGTCAGTGTTACGCCATCATCCAAAATGAAAATTGCCCCTAAAGTCTTCATTGTAGGTTTTTTGGGTCTAAGATAAGATGATTTAGGCTAGCCTTTCGTTAGCTTCCAATGATCATGAGTGTGAAAATCAGTGTAAATTCAATAGACTAAGTCCTTACACAAAACTGTCCAAAATTTAGAGCTAAGTTACAAATCATACTGAAAGAGCTGATGATGATGGATGGTGTGGAAAAAGAAGAATTCACAATGGTGCAGCTGGTGGTATTCTTCTACAATTGACACTGAAATAATCATATATTGTATATTACAGAAGATAATTCAGAAGCTTTCAACTGCACTTAAATTATGCTCTAGTGAGTGCTTGATGTGGACTCATCAAAGCAATTTGAAAAAGTGACATTAAGACAGATTATTAGACCATAACCTGATATCATCACTCTTGGGAAAAGATTTGCATCAAATAATAATTAAAACTGGAAATTATTTTACAGCGCTGTACATCTTACAGCATTCATAATGCCCAACAAGTTGCTGTTGCCAGTGTGTAACATAGAGTAACTGTGAAGTGATATAAATTATATCCATACTCAGCTCCACTTCACATAACTCCATGCGTACTGTGACTGATCTTATTAACCCATCAGAGGTAATTTAAGCATCTGCTACTGAGGGTTACAAATACTTCACTCTACATTATGAAGAAAAGTTATATTCAGTAAGCCTGTTTTCAAGATAAGAATTACTAGGGTTTTCACATCCTCAAATCATGATGTACTTCATAACCAATTAATTAATGCTGTTATATAAACAGATTTTTTAAAAATCAGAGACTCAGTCCAAGTGTTTAAAATGTTGATGTATATGAAATGTACACATATATGTTTATGCGGGCAAGGAGCATAAAAGAAATATGTTGAGAAAGGGGCACCTGACCCTTCAAATCCTTTCCTTCTACAAGCTGTATATAATTTATGTGCTCATCAAATTCAGTGTATTAAAGTGTTAGCACAAGAATCTAGATACCAAATTACTTTTCCATTGCCCTAGGTAAGGTGTTAGTAAAGCACAAAGCTTAATAATGTCTGAATACTGCACGTGAAAACGGAAACGCTAGATTTGTATAATTGATTTTGGCTTGATTAAATGCAAGAGTCAGCAACAAATTTCATGCAGTTTTGTCTTCTTTGTGTTTCTGCTTCTCCATCAAGTGATTGAGTGAAGACAGTCTATGAAAAGATAAACTTTGTACGGTCGTTTGGAAGGACTGGGCTGTGCAGCACATCTTATGATTGCTACTTTAACTGCTTTTTTGGGGACAGAGTCTTAACAGACTGCACATTCAAATGTGAAAAGTTCACATTCACACCTGTGCACTATAAGGACCCAAAGACTTGGGTAAACATTGGAGAAAACCCCCACAAACATAGCCACGACTCTTCTATGGCTTTGTCTTTTTTTTCCACATATACAATCCATGCATGATATTAAAATATTGGCTTTTGTTTGTTGCTGTGAGCACCTGTTACATATTCTGAAAGATACTGTGACGTTACCCCTCTTCACAGAAACAGAAATGGAAATGTACACAAATATTTAGTTAATTTAGAAATAGTGTTCATGCAAGCATCCTACATGTGTTCCTGTATTTTGAGTTCATGTTTGCTTGTGGTGCTTATTATCTTCTGATGTGTGTACATGTGGGCCCCGCATGTGCAATTCCAAAAGATCAGAACTTGGAAAAGTTCTGAGAATGCCCATGACAAAGAATTAATCTTATAACATTCATAAGCCTCTGCAGATGTTGCAGAAGTGCATATTACATACACGGAAGGTGAAACTTGTGACTAGAATATTGATGATTGAGCAGGTAAAAACACTGATATGGAAACAAAATGGCCATTCAGCTTATCGAGCCTATTACACACCATCATGTCAGCTTACTTTATCATCCAAGGGAGCTGATTAGCCATAGGGTAAGCTACTAAGAATAGAATGCTCTCTAAATCAATAGTTCAAATTTATTCATTGGTTTTGAGCCAATGTACTGCTGAATTGACAGTAAAGGAGATTATTACTGACAGAAATCACCACTCAAGAGATGTAACAACAGGTTTGGTAACTGAGGAGTCCCTCAGGAGGGTGGATTTCAGGCAAGGAGTCAACAAGAAAACTCAGGAAACTGAAGAGAAATGCCATAACTTCATACAACTTGCAAGAAATTGGTTGCTAAAAAATAGGATTTTTAATTCCAAACACAGTAAACTTTTAAATTGTGATGAGGTAAATTGAGGATTCAAATGGTGATTGAACCTCTCAAAGACCAAAATGCAATATTTCCATGAAGACAGATAGCAGCAAAAATCACTTGTTTCATCAGTAAATAAATATGAATCAGTGCAGGAAAACACTGAAAGGAACTGTGGGGTTAAGATTATGGACTGTATGGGTCAATTTAGGCTGAGATCATATAGTGCTGAGACCATGTAGCTTTCTGTCCCTTGGGATGATGAAAATATCTTCTGAGGAAGACCAGTCAGAGCTAAATAATGTGACAATGATATCTTGGAATTTATCTTCGAATTATTTCCTGGGGTTCTCTTGTCTTGATGGTTCATATTTGAGTAAACATCTCATTGGATTAAATAATTCATAGATAGTCCATAGCTGAATACTCTCTTTCTCAGCTGATTTATTCTTATTTAGCATTTCAGATGAGTTCCATGTTGAACAAAGAACATAACAGAGTCTTGAAGATTTGCAGGAGTTGTTCTATGAGGATGCCTCTATTGGTAAATGCTTCTCTGATGTTCAGGAAGGTTTCTGCTTCAATTGCTGGACTGCGTTGAATTAACTGATCTGAGCTCGGAAGGAGGGTTATTAGCTTGTAATGTTTCCATTGGTTTCATTGTCTCTTGACCTGGTAAGAAGAAAAAATATCTCACAGAATTCCGGACTGGGACTGGTATCCAGTGACGTCTTCTGGGAAGAATGCATCTGCAGACTGGATTGGCTTCTGTAGTTATGTCTTCATGCTTAAATTAACATATCAAGAATATGATTAGATTTCTGGAGATTGCTAGATGGTCAGAGGATTTGAAAGAACCTAGATGACAAGAAAGCCCAAGAAAGTGAGTAAGAATTGGTGGAGCTGTGGGTGAAGGCTACAGGTTGCAAGGTTGGGGGAAAGAAACTGAACAAACGTCACATCGACTCTGAAAGAGCCAGAGCTGCTACAAGATGAGAGGCTGAGATCCCCCAATGGCTAGCCTAAGCCAAAACAGAATTTGAATTAATAATAACAGATCATTCTAAAAGGCCACAGAACAATGTTCAAAATGTTTGTGCCTCATTTATCACCTTTCAATCTGAGCAGCTACAGGGTTAATTCGGCAGGGAACACAGCAAGACAGTTCTCACAGAGGATTGTGACCATATGTTGCTTTTCCATGTGAATTAATTCATTCAAAGAAAGAATCAAAAAGACATTTGTTGTTCTGTCTTCAGGCCTTATAAGTTGTCAATCCTGTCCCAATCCAAAATTCTTTCACATGAATACCAAACAGTTCAACCTCTCTCCCCTTAGGAAACATTAAATTCAATAGCCTTCCAAAATATTTTTAATTTGATATTTTTGTTGCAGTAGTGTAATAAATATATTTTACTTTAACTTATTCAAAAATCATCAGTTTAACCCTGATGGTACAGTTGATAAATTCATTCTTTGTATGGTTCTGAACCGTAAGGAACAGGAAAGTCCCTGGCTATCTGATTTAAGGGACACTGTTGTGGGAACGTCATCAATTCAATAACAAATTTTCACTGAAAGGTCCCGTCTCATTGAACTGCATGTTAAAATTAATAACCAGGTGAATGCATGGAGAATAGCTACGTGGGTAAGGTGCCATTTGGTTAGCAATATTTTAAAAAAAGCATCATGCCAAGAATCAATTTCTTTGGGAAAAGAACAAAGATTGTTAGACAAAAAAAAATTATTGTTAATGAAATGCAATCAAGTTCTTCACATTATTGTGGTGTATTCATATGCTAAAACTCAAGTAAATGGACAGGCATTTCCACATATCACTTTGTTTCTATACTACAAATCCTAAGTCAGAGAAGGGAAGACAGGGAAGAGCTTAGTGGCTCAAAAATGGTCAATCTTGATCATGCAGCCTCAGAATTACTTTAGAATTAAAGTTGCTTAAAATGTTAGACTAATAATTATTTTAATCTCTCAGTGAATAAATGCACCATGAGGACTATTAAGCAACATAAATTGGGAAGGTACACAGTTCAATCCCTGATTAGTGTTGAATTAGGACCTAAGTGCAAGCATCACCCTTGTTCCTCTTCTCCAAATGATCTTTAATACATGTTACTTTCTTTTAAGATCACATACTCTATTCTTAAGGCAATGTGACTGAAATTTATTGGTCTGTGTCCACTTCATTTGTATACAATAGGGGAACTCAGTATCAAATATGGCATGTGACATATGAACTCATTCCATAATACAAAACACCACGTGTCATTTTGAATTTGATGGTCCATAGGCATCCAGAACTCATGCCAGAATTATGTAAAACATTTATTTAAAAACTCCATTGGTAATATTTTAATACTATACTATTGCTGAAAAAAAAAGAGACAGGTTAAAGCTTTCTGTCTTTCAGTCATCTGGACAAAATTGCAAGAATACTAAATCTCTAAGGTTTTGGAGTAGATTTGTAGCTCGGGTTGTGGGTGTTGAGGTTGGTTGGCTCGCCGAACTGGTTGCGGAACAACAAACCAGCTCGTCGAGCCAACCAACCTCAACACTAAATCTGACTAAATCAACACTAAAGGGAACAACAGCTTATAGTGCATAAGAAAACGCTGAATGGTTGTCAAAAGGACTGCGGTTAGTTGAGGTGTTGTCATTATATTGCACCAAGGAACAGTTAACTCCAAGCATTTTTTTTGCAAAAGTCAGAAGTATTACCATATTCTTTCTGTATGTAATTATTAAAATATTTAAATCAGGAATCAAAGAATCATATAGGGTCAACCAACTGCAAGCACTTTCTTTGAAAAGAATTATCCAATTTATCCTAAACTCCAATTCTTGCTCCATAGCCCTACAATTGTTTTTATTTTAACTTGTTTTTTTACCCAATTCCCTTTTGAAAACTATCACTAAATCTGCTTTCACCTTTCAAGCAGTGTATTCTAGGTCAGAAAACTTGCTACATAACAATTGTCTCCTCGCGTTGCCTGTGGCTGTTTTACTGATTACTATAAATCTGATCTTCTGATTACCAATGATTCTGCCACTGGAAATAACTTCCCCTAATATAGCCTCTCAAAACCTTGCAAGCCCTACTCTATAATTTGACCACATGATCAAAACTGATATTGGTGCAGTACTGCAGAAATTCTTTGTTGTACAAATTTCTATTTTCAGAGATGTTTGCTCTCTCAGGTGGACATAAAAGATCCCATTGGAATTACTAAAAAGTTTGTGAGGATTCCCAGTCCTAACTTTCTAAACAAAAAAGGGAAAAAGATCCATGAATCTAGAAAATATTCATTAGTATTCAACAGGAATAATATATGCCTCAACAAATACAAAATCTGAGAAACTCACAGAGCCCCCGGAATCTAACTGTCAGATTAAATTGTAAAGATTCCAGAGATAGTGGCTTAAAATTTACACTGTGTTGTTATCTCTGATAATAATAGCTCAATACTGTATACTTCCTGTAAATAGACAGTGCATACATGTAAATTTTTTTCACTATTGCTAATGCATTTCCAGTCTCAAGCAAATAAATATTCTCCTTTCTAATGTACACTAAATTGCATTTATCTATATTAAAAACATTCTTTTTCTCATTTTATTCATTTAATTAGTTGCAACCTTAATATGTTCAAGTTATCCTTTTGAATATGACCAGTTTTGTTATATTTATTATACTACAGACAACAAGCAATTGATTATGTATATTCAACTGAATATTTGTGGGATACATTCATATCACAGTAACATTGTTGTTCCAGGTTACTGTGATATGAATGTATCCCACAAATATGCCTTTCCTTTAAAAAATTATGAAATGTTACTCATATCGAAATTTATGACCTGGTTTCAGGTTTGGCTTTGAAATCTGTCACAACAAATACATAATGTTTTTGAAAATAAAGGGAAAATAACAACTCAAAGAAGGATCAAGCAAGATTTTGTTTTAAGAGTTTGTGTTTAAAACTAGTTGTATAGGGGTTTTTGAGATAACAAGGTGTAGAGCTGGATGAACACAGCAGGCCAAGCAGCATCAGAGGAGCAGGAAAGCTGACTTTTTGCGCCGAGACCCTTCTTCAGAAACGTTTTTGGTCTATTTTTGTGGAGTGGTTTGAAACAATGACTTAAAACCAGTGTGTGTCAAAGAGCAGGTGACCAGAAAACCTCCTTGAGTCTTAATTGAAGTTTGTTTATATTGTGGAGGACTATAACAGAGACAAAAAAACATTAAGCTAGTAAAAGCATGTCTAGTAAAATCAAAGATGAAATTTTTTTTTCAGTTTAGCTTGAAGGAGGCCTGACTGAAGTCAGATGCAAGTATAGCTAACCAGAAAAGAGCATGGAGTGTGAAAATGCCTGATCAGGTGTATTTGCTTGGAATGCTGCAGATTATTAATTACTAAGAAAATCTAAACTCTCAGTTGTATGAATATCCCAGGAAAAAGACTTGTCCAGCAGTAACACTTGGAATCATAACATGTTTGAAATAGTTTTATTAAAACAACACAATTTGTGACATAAACAGAATCTACTTCGTGTCAAAAGTATTTTATCAAAATCCATAAAGGTATGTATGTGACAATTTAGATTTTCAGTAACTGCCATGATATTTGTGACACTACGTCAATCAAGATTAATATATACTATATTGAATTTTAAAACTGCTTATATTTACAACACACCATTAACAAAATGAAACATCCCAAGGCACTTCACATGAACATTAGAAACAAAGTATTATACTGAGCCACATAAAGAAACACTAGGTCAGCTGACAATGTTTGAAATAGCTTTTAAGAAAGGTCTTAAGGGAAGAAAGTGAGAGACAAAGCCAGAGAAAGTGTAGTATACGAGTATTTCAAAGCTTAGGGGTGAAGGGTTGCAAGGTTACAGGAGATTAGAGAGAGAGGAAGGGTCACTATCTTGGAGAGATTTGAAATAAGGATATGAATTTTAAAATCACGACATTATCTGAGTGGGAGCCAGAGTAGGTCAGAGGTGAGGGATGATAAGAGGACAGGGCTTGTTCAAACTTAAAACACTGGCAGCAAAGTTTTGAAGTACCTCAGGCTTGTGGAGGCCAGAATGTGAGAGACCAGAAAATAATTAACTCACGCTTTCAACATATCCTTCTATTCCTTTCTCCCTCATTTATCTAGATTTGTCTTAAACGTATCTACACTGTTCACCTCAACCACTATGTGTGGCAACAGGTTCCACCTTCTCTGCTCTGAGTAAATATGATTCCTCTAAGTTCCTTCTAGAATTTATTAATTACCATTTTATGATTTCGGGTTTTAGACTTATTCTGTGTCATGTGAATCTATTCAGAAAGAAACATTTACTTATATCTGATCAAGATCACTGCAAAAAAATAAAAAAGGCAGTTGATAAATGTTCTGTCCGTCTATAACATACAGGATTGAGCATACAATAAACAATACTGTCGTAGTGGAAATAAAAATAAAATCAGAAATGTCAAAAAGACGCCACACATTACAATCTTATCTATATTTATGGGTATAACATATGTGCTTACTTAATGAAATTACAAAAAAAACTGATTTGCCAATAAACGTGACTCTTACCTTCATTCCCACTTTATGATACACAGCCCAATAGCTGGTATCAAACCCACTGACACCCTGGATTTCAGGTACACCTGAATGCATTGATGGCTATCTAAATGTAGAAACTTGATCGAAAAAGTCAATGGAGGCATTGTTGGCCACAGCAGCAATGGCTACTTTTGGGGTTCCCATTATATAATACCAACACAGAACTCAATAATTCCATAGGGATCCACTCATATTTCATGTCATACAAAAACCTAACATTCTGATACATAGATAGTAGGAACTGCCGATGCTGGAGAATCGGAGATAATAAGGTGTAGAGCTGGATGAACACAGGAGGCCAAGCAGCATCAGAGGAGCAGGAAAGCTGATGTTTCGGGTCGAGACCCTTCTTCAGAAATGGGGGAGGGGAAGGGGGTTCTGAAATAAACAGGGAGCGAGGGAGAGGCAGACAGAAGATGGATAATGGAGAAGATAGGTGGAGAGGAGACAGATAGGTCAAAGAGGCGGGGTTGGAGCCAGTAAATGTGGGTGTAGATGGGGAGTTAGGGAGGGAATAGGTCAGTCCAGGGAGGACGTACAAGTCAAACAGGCAAGATGAGGCTAGTAGGTCGGAGATGGGAGTGGGGCTTGAGGTGGGAGGGGATAGGTGGGAGCAAGGACAGGTTAGAGAGGCAGGGCTGGTTTTGGGATGTGATCGGGGGAGGGGGGTGTTTGATTCTGATACATTTATTAACAGCATGACTAAATGCAGTATATATCCAGATAAAATACATTCTAAACATTTTTTTCTTATCACACTATGGGTGGTGTTTAACACAGGTGACAAGGGTCTTATCTGCCAGCTATCCAGCTGATGTGAGCATCACCTCCTTTCAGGAAGGCCCATTGTATTTGGGCATTGAACTGAGCAGCAACGGGTGTTCCTAAAGATCAGTGACTTCAGGGATGGAAATCCAAAATAGAAATAGAAAGTGCTGGAGAATCTCAGCAAACCTGACAGAATCTGTGGAGACAGAAATAGAGTTGACTTTTCAAATCCAGTATGGCTTCTTCAGAAATCCATCCAATAGGAACTGTCAGCCAATCAGATGCCTTCAATTGCCTATTGCTGCTGGTAATGCACCTAGACGAGAGTCAAGATCGCTGAGGACCCAATAACAAAGGTAAATGCTGGCAGGAGGAGGGTCATATGATTACAGGTCACAAGGGAAAGAGGTCAGCAGCAACGGCTGGGCAAATATGAGTAACAGCAGGATAAGGCTGTTATGTGGGAGACTATCACCTCAACTAGTGGCAAGAAAGCTCCCAATGAGTGTTTCCACCGCATAATTAATGAAGGCCGAGCTGAGAAGACAATAGGGTACCCACCCTTGTTCCCAGGTAGGTGTCCCACATCACCAAACTTGCTTTGGGAAGGACATTAAATTCCGCCCAGGTGGCTGACACATCACGATTTTTGGGGGTATAAAGCCATGTTACTATTTCTGACTGTCTAATGTGGAGAGTGAATTCCCGCCTAGTCAGGATGTGTCCCACTTCCCTTAGTCCAAAAAGCACAAGAAGGCTCAGTCAGAGCTTAGAACTCCTGAGTTTGCATAGAACACAGTTGTTAGCCTAAAAACACAGCCTACCACAGAAAGGCACTGGTATACATCATACTGCTGAGTCTAGCTAGGTCCAATTTTTCATTTTGGGAATAGGTTTGCTTGGAGATAACTGGGTAAGTCTCTACTTCCAATGACAGATCTACCCCTCCAGGTTCCATTAGATGGGCTAGCCAGTCAATCATCAACAGTAATCAGTAATGTCATAGATTCCCTGGTTTAGGCATCAGATTACAGATTCTGCTGTGAATGGTTGACTTGATACTGACTTCCACTGGCAGGCATGTCAGCTTGGCATCATCTCAACCCCAAGGAGAATAATTGGTCAAATAACATATTTTTAATTTATATATGCGCACAATCACTTTACATTTCATGGAAACCGACCTGTCTCAAATGCAGGTTATAAACTGTAATATGAACCAACCATATTTTTCATAATATTTTACGAATTTAAAACATAAAATAAACTGTAAATTGTTTTATCACAATTGTTGTTGCATGAGAGTTCAAATAATCATCTCCATTGACTTCAACCAATTCAAGTGACCTACTGCAAAGTGCCTTCTCCGATATTCACAATCATTCCCTTTTCTCTCTCTCCTTATTCCTTTTCTCCTTAGCTCTTTCTTCTTTGTTTTCTTTTCTCTTACATGACAGGTGAAGGCGGAGGCATCTGGCGACAGCGACAGTGGCAGAAACACCAGGACGAGCTAGACATAGCTCCACCCCAGCCCGGGCTCTCCCGCCGACGGAAGCGCAGATCCCAGGCGGATTATCCCAGCCCAGACTTGAAGACTAGGCCAAGGGCCCAGGTCTGTGGCTCGGCCCACCCAGGCACCTGAAAGGGAAGGGGCTGTCTTGGCACCGAGTGGCAATCTCCTGGTGAGCCAGTCGTGTTCTGGCAGAGTGGTCCTGACCTGGCGTGGAGTCTTGTCCCCGTGTGGAGGTCTTCTACATCTTTGATTTCCAGGTATTTTAGCCGCCTAGCAGGTGGTCTCATCCAAGAACGGCAATCTCGGCCCGGCATGGCAGTGTTCTTTGGTAGAGGCCTCCAGCCAGTATTCCAGCGGCCCGATGTGGCAGTCTCATCTCGGAATACTGGTCTCATCCCGGCTGCATCTTCGGGGTATTCCGTTGTTCCTTAATTGGCAGTCCCCGACCCCAGGAGCCGTTAATGGAACCACGATGAACTTTGTCTTCAGTTTACCTTTTTTTATTATTATGTATGGCTTCTGTCATTGATGTAGGCGTCGTAGTGAGACGACTTAACATTTTTCTCTGCATTTTTTTATGCAAAACGTACATGTCACAATAAATTTCTATTCTACGGCACCAACCAAGCTTCTACAGCTATAGCAATCATTTATTTCCTCCTTCAACAGCCAGCTCACTTACCAATTTAATGTTGCTCATTCTGAGGTTTTTCCATAAATCAAATAGGACCACCATGTTTCCAGGGTTTCTCAACCCGTCCTGCACTAATTACTTCTCCCTCTCACCCGAAACCATATTTGGCAACTCTCTCTCCACACCACCTGCATATATCTATAAATATCATGGCCTAAGTAACTTTATCCAGCCTTCTGTCAATGTGTGTCTGCTATTAAAACCAAAACGACTTTGGTTTAAACCCAATAGGTAGCTTCCTTGACTGATTACACAGAATGACGGTCTAAGAAAGCAATAATCTCAATGTGCAAAACAGCTTAATCTCATTCTTTGTTTTCTTGAGTCCCAAATCATCATTAAATGCATTGCTAGACTCATTTTTAAATGTGTTTTAATATGATTCAAAGTTTTGCAGGTTGCAAACTAAATTAGTGGTGTACGTTTGTCGTGGAAAAGAGACAGCGATAGTGTGGGATTACAGGAAAGATCTCTTTGTTTTGAACTGACCTTTCAGAGTGTTCAACTAAAACAAAATCAGGTGCCTTTTGTGAAGTTTCCTCCTAAATGTATCAATATATAATACATTGCTGCTCAGGGAATGGTTTGATCTCAAGAGTCTGAAGTAAGAACTGAAGCCAATACTTTGATCTCTTCACATTCTCACAGATTTAGCAAGTCCACATATTCCAATCACGTGGTGTTGGTCCCTAGTCACTTCTCTGAATTTATGTTTAAATTCATGTCCATTCCAGTAAAAACTTGGCATCTAAATAGTGTAGTGAAGAAGTGTGCACTTTCACATAGAAAAACAGTAGTCATTCTGTGAATTGCTGTCTATAAATAAGAGACTAATACTGTCCTCAACAGTTTTACTTGTTAAGCACGAAACCTAAGTGAAGATGAAAACAGCTGGTGAGATTTCAGACGTTAACTCAATAAATCCTGATAATTATCCCCTAAAAGGCTAATTTCAAAACTTGGGTTATACCTTAAGCTGTGATAACAAGGTGCAGAGCTGGATAAACACAGCAGGCCGAGCAGTATCAGAGGAGCAAGAAGGCTGACGTTTCGGGCCTAGACCCTTCTTCAGTTCCTACTATCTCTTATACGTTAAGCTTCTGTACCAAGTTAACTGAAGTCAGCAGAGGTGGACATACAGACACTACATACCAAATACTGACAGTGTGAAGTCTTAGGAAAGACTGATTTATGTGATGAAATAATGTGTACAACACAATGCAAATGCAGGAAACAGGAAGAGCTTATAAAGATTATATTTAAAGCTTAAAAGAAATTAGACAGGATGGTTTTAAGCATATCCTTAGTAATAGCAAGGATTTTAGTAACAAGAGTAAAATAGAGGGAAATGAGAGAGGTTGAGAGATTGTAGTGTACCCACAAGGCTCACCAAAAAGGGCCTGTTCTGAAGTCACTGGATCTGAAACATTAACTCTGCTTTCTCTCCACAGATGCTGCCAAACCTGCTGAGTTTCTTCAGCAATTTCTGTTTTTTGAGTCACCTATGTTAGCTACAGTTCCCTTGGTAACACGCGTCTCTAAGCAAAAAGACGATGAATTCAATGACTTGTCAGCACCTAATTTAAAGGTGGTCGCCTAGTGCTATACTGAGGGAATGTTGCATTATTTCAGACGCTAACTTTCAAATAACATGTTAAATCAAAACTACTGAAACCTAACTATTCATTAGCATATTGCTGTTTGAGAGATCCAGATGTTTGTAAATTTGTTGCATTACAACATTGTCTACACTTCAAAAGTACTTTGTCTATTGTCTGTAAAGAGTATTGGGATGTCCAGAGGTCATGAGAGGTGCTATATAATTTAAATCTATTGTTTGCAATTATGTTTTCATTGCCTCATGCATATTTCATGAACTCTTCTTCATTTTGAAATCAAAATATTCAACTCCATAAGACATAAGGAAATCAGTTTTATCCTACAAGTTTGTAATCCCAAAGACTAGTGATCTTTAAGTTGTAACTTTAATATACAAATACCCAAAATCTCCATGAAATAATAACTAGTCTCCATGGGGATTAATTCTCAAAAGTGAAACAAAATCAGCAGATGGAAATAGTCAACATATATACCCAGGCTATTTCCCATTGACCAGCAGACTTTTTAATCAGGTGCCTTGCATCAACTAGTACTCACTGGCACTGAAGGCAATCTGGTCCCAGATGGTAAGAACAGGCCATGTGCATTTATCTGAAAATGAAATAATTAAAGTCCTTGACTGTGGGCAAAACATGCACGGCTGGGATTTTGGCTTTACTGAGAGTAGGAGCTAGTTTCTTCTGAGGTTGTGATTTGAAAAAAAATGTTGTGTTCAGAGTGGTTTTAAAGGTTGGTTTGAATTTTTCTCAATGTCATTCAAAGGCAAAATGTAAAAGAAAACTCATGCATGGGTGGTCTGTGGCTACAGGGACATTAGCAGTGGTCTGAAAACTGGCCTTGAAACTATTCCCTCAACTACAGCCATCAAACAAATTGCACAAACAAGCACAGAAATGCTGAGTAGGTGATTCATCTCGGCCTCCTCTGGAGGTGCCCAGCATCTCAGATACCATTTCGGCCAATTCAATTCACTCCACGTGGCATTAGGGAAAGGATGTAGGAACTGGATACTTCAAAAGCTATGGGCCCCAAGAATATTGCAGCAATATTATTGAAGACTTGTGCTGCAGAACCAGCTGTACTCCTAGCCAAGCTGTTCCAGTACAGCTATAAAACTGGCATCTAACTGGCAATGTGGAAAAATGCTCAGGTATGTCCTCTTCACAAAAAGCAGGTCAAATCCAACCCAAACAAATTCTGCCCTTATAAGCAGCCTCCCAATTATCAGCAAGGGATTGTCAACAATACTATCGAATGGCACTTCCACAGCGATATGTGACGCATTGACACTCAGTTTAAATGCCACCAGGGATACTGAGTTCCTGACCTCAGTATAGCCTTATTCCCAATACTGACAGAAAACTTCCCAATACTGACTTTAAATATTATGCCACTTCTAGCTCTTCAATATTTCACTACATCTATTATTGTGGTATTCTCTGTTATTCTCTTTTTACTATAACCAAACATCTAATACCCGTAGTATATTTTAGTAGCTCCAGAGCTGTACCCTGTGGGACACCACAAGCCACTTCCAACCATTGAAAATATTACCCTTAACTCCAATACACTGTGTTTCTCTTTTAACAATTTTTAAATTTAGTTTACAATGCACCCTTAATTACATTTCCTTTCATCTCCTCGATTGGTTGACAAAGGCTTTCCCTAAGTTATGTATACAAAATTTACGATGTTTGCTGCCTCCTCAAAGAGTACGTCATGCACAAAATTGTCTTTTGAAACTTATGTGGGCAATTTCCAATGATTTCTCTTTATCCAGTCATATGGTCATTTCATACTTAATGAAAGGCTTTTTTTTCCCTTACCACAGATAACAAGCTAACATGCTTATAATTATAAATGTTAGTGAAAATTCAAAACAATCGCTGCTTACACAAAATATTGAAATTTTCAAATATTGAATTTGGTCCTTCCTCAGTGTTTCAAAATTGCTTCTTATTCACAAATGATTTTAAAACAAGATGTCAGAATAGTATATTTTTGAATGAAATGATATTTGTGAATTTCTACAGCACATCTAGAAGATAGTACACACTGCTCCTTCTGGGCATTGGTGGTAGGGGGAATGGATGATTTGTCCTGGATGGTGTCAAGCTTCTTGAGTGTTGTTGGGGCTGCACTCATCCAGGCAGGTGGGGAATATTCCATCACACTCCTGACTTGTGCCTTGTAGATGGTGAATAGGCTTTGGGAAGTCTGGAATGAGTTACTCGCAGCAGTAATCCTAGACTCTTACCTGTTCCTGTAGACATTGTGTTTATGTAGTGAATGCAGTCAACAGTGACTGCAAGAATGTTGATGGGGAGCCAACTGGGGATTCATGATCGGAACGCCATTGAATGTCAAGGGGCAGTAGTTAGATTTTTTTTATTCTTGATGGTATTACCTGGCATTTTTGTGGCGCGAATACTCAACATGGCTTTATGCATGGGAAATCGTGTCTCACTAACTTGATTGAGGTTTTTGAAGAAATGATGAAGAGTATTGGTGAAGGCAGAGCAGCGGATGTTGTCTATATGGACTTCATATAGGGTGTATGACAAGGTTCCGCATGGTCAACACACTAACAAGGTCAGATCATGTGGAATACAGGGAGAACTAGCCATGTGGGTACACAATTGCCTTAAAGATAGGAGACAGACAGTGGTGATGCAGGTTGCCTTTTGGACCAGAGGCCTGTGACAAGCAGTGTGCAACAAAGATCAGTGCTGGGTCTACTACTTCTTGTCATTTATATAAATGATTTGGATATGAATATAGGAGGTCTAGTTAGTAATTTTGCAGATGGCACCAAAATTGGAGGTATAGTGGACAGCAAAGAAGATTTCCTCAGGGTACAACAGGACCTTGATCAGATGGGCAGATGGGTTTATTAGTGGCAGATGGAGTTTAATCCAGATAAATGTGAGGTACTATATTTAGGTAGGGGAAATCAGGGCAGGGCTTATAAATTTAATGGGAAGGTCCTGGGGAGTGTTGCTGAACAAAGAGACCTTGGAGTGCAGGTTCATAGTTCCTTGAAAGTGGAGCTGCAAGTAGACAGGGTAGGGAAAGCGGCAGTTGGCACACTCACCTTTATTGGTCAATGCAATGAGTATGGGAGTTGGGAGGTCATGTTGCGGCTGTACAGGACATTGGTTCGGCCACTTTTGGAATACTCTGTGCAATTCTGGTCACCTTCTATAGGAATGATGTTGTGAAACTTGAAAGGGTTCAGAAAAGATTCACAAGGATGTTGCCAGCATTGGGTTTCAACTGAATAGGCTGGGGCTATTTTCCATGGAGCGTCGTAGGCTGGGGGGTGGCCTATGGAGGTTTATCAAATCATGAGTGGCATGGACAGGGTGAACAATCAAAGTCTTTTCCTCATGGTAGGGGAGTCCAAAACTAGAGGGCATAGGCTTAAAGGGACTGGTGAAAGATTTAAAAGGGACCTAAGGGGCAGCAACTTCATGCAGAGGGTGGTAAGTGTATGGAATAAGCTGCCAGATGAAGCGGTGGAGGCTGGTATAATTTCACAATTTATAAGGCATCTGGATGGGTATATGAATTGGAAGGCTTTAGAGAGATATGGGTCAAATAATGGCAAATGGGACGAGATTAAGAGACAACAAGGTGTAGAGCTGGATAAATGCAGCAGGCCTAGCAGCATCAGAGGAGCAGAAAAACTGATGTTTCGCGTCTAGAACCTTCTTCAGACCCTTCATTTTCTGAAGAAGGGTCTAGACCCAAAACATCAGCTTTCCTGCTCCTCTGATGCTGCTTGGGCTGCTGTGTTCATCCTGCTCTACACCTTGTTGTCTCAGATTCTCCAGCATCGGCAGTTCATACAACCTCTGGGACTAGATTAATTTGGATATCTGGTCAGCATGGATGAATCAGATCAAAGGGTCTGTTTCTCCACTATACATGTCTACGACTTTATGAATGTTACTTGCCACTTGCCAGCCCAAGTCTGGTATTGTCCAGATCTTGTTGCATTTGAACATGGACTGCTTCAGTATCTGAGGAGTCGTGAATGGTGCTGAACATAATGCAATAATCAGCGAACATTCCCACTTCTGACTATACTATGGATAGAAGGTCATTGGTGAAGCACTTAAAGATGGTTGGGCCCAAGGATAGCACCCTGAAGAACTAACTCCTGCAGGAATGTCCTGGAGCTGAGATAACTGACCTTTAAAATCCACAATGGTTTTCCTATGTGCCAGGCATGACTCCAAACAGCAGCAAGTTAAACAGCACCTTCCAAACCAACGACCACCTTCACTTGAAGGACAAGGGCAGCTGGTACATGGCAACATCATCACCTGCAAATTCCCCTCCAAGCCTTCACCATCACTAGGTTAGAAATCTGGAGCTCACTCCCAAGGGCACTGGGGGTCAACCTATAGCATGAGCATTACAGAGGCTCAAGAAGGCAGCAGACTATTACCTTCTTAGTGAGAAGTAGGGACAGGCAATAAATGCTGGCCAGCCAGCAATGCTTGCATCCCACAAATGAATAAAACTTTCTTTTTCATCGGAATTATTGACTATTGTTCTTGTTTCAGAAAAACTCGATTAAACAAAGCAACAAGGATATTTGACAGCACCTGTGATTTACACTTCGTTGACACTCCAAAATGCCAAACAATTGACTATGAAAAGATTTATTTATGTAGAATCCTAGCTCTGGGTAGATTGCTTTGTTGCCAAGCCTCAATTTTAAGTAGTATGAATAGGAAGGTAAAATCGTATCCTCTCAGCCTTTTACACCATGAGTGTCAAATTAATACAATCAGCCTAAAACTGACTGCAGAATAACAACATTTAAAATTTGTTGTTTTGAAGAGCTAAGACTTACTAAATGTAGATCCACCTGAGCAGCAGAATAATATGCTGGCATTGCATGGAATGACCATACTATTAACAGTGTATCCTCCAACCTACCACAAACAAATCCATTGAAGGTCAGTTAGTAAACGAAATATCATTGAAAGATGCAAATACTAGAAATGACATTTACATTTCAAGCTGCATCCTTTGTCAGGCCTCCACCTGGCAAATTAGTTTGTCTTTTCTTAACCTGATACTGATAGACCTGTTGTGCATTTACAGCATGTTAATGTTTATCAATTCATATAATATGCATTGCAGAATCTAACAATGGTTCAAAATATAATGGTAGTTGTAAGGTAAAGTCACTATAGCCCATGAGACCATAGGCTCCTCTCTCATTAGAAAGAAACAATTGGTAACATGTTTAATCTGAGTGTCACCATGCTTCAGGAAAGGAGCAAGATTGAGAAGGCAGGACCTCCATGGTTACTTCAGCCAGTACAGGAATTGAGTCTGTACTAATTGTGTCACTCTGCATCACAAAACAGCCATCCAACCAACTGATCTAACCACAACCCCCGCGATCTCACGTACCACCACACCAACCTCCGGATCCAATGCATCATCCAACACTTCCAACATCTGCAATCCGACCCCAACACCAAAGACATTTTTCCTTCCCCACCCTTACCTGCTTTCCAGAGGGACCACTCTCTCAGGGACTCCCTTGTCCACTCCACACTCTCCTCCAGCCGCATCAAACCCAGCTCTTTCCCCTGCAACCGCAGGAAGTGCTACACCTGCCCCTACACCTCCTCCCTCACCCCCATCAAGGCTTTCCACATCAAGCAGATGTTCACCTGCACATCCCGCCAATGTGGTATGCTGCATCCGCTGTACCCGTTGTGGCCTCCGCTACATCGGGGAAACCAAGCGGAGGCTTGGGGACCGCTTTGCGGGACAGCTACACTCGGTTCGCAATAAACAATTGCACCTCCCAGTCGTGAACCATTTCAACTCCCCCTCCCATTCCTCAGATGACATGTCCATCTGGGCCTCCTGCAGTGCCACAATGATGCCACCCAAAGGTTGCAGGAACAGCAACTCATATTCTGCATGGGACCCCTGTAGCCCAATGGTATCAATGTGGACTTCACAAGCTTCAAAATCTCCCCTCCCCCTACTCATCCCAAAACCAGCTCAGCTTATCCCTGCCTCCCTAACCTGTTCTTCCTCTCACCTATCCCCTCCTTCTACCTCAAGCCCCACATCCATTTCCTCCCTACTAGCCTCATCCTGCTGTCTTGATCTGTCCGACCTCCCTGGACTGACCGATCCCCTCCCTAACTCACCACCTACACTCACCTTTACTGGCTCCATCCCCAACTCTTTGACCTGTCTGTCTCCTCTCCATTATCTTCTCCTCTATCCATCTTCTATCCGCCTCCTCCTTTCTCCCTATTTATTTCAGAACCCCCTTCCCCTCTCCCATTTCTGAAGAAGGGTCTAGGCCCAAAACGTCAGCTTTCCCGCTCCTCTGATGCTGCTTGGCCTGCTGAGTTCATCCAGCTCTACACCTTGTTATCTCAGATTCTATAGCATCTGCAGTTCCTACTATCTCTAAGCACACATTGTAATGATTTTGCGAAACTAAAGTTTCTCCCTTTAAACTTGCAGGTAATGGAGAGATTGAGACAAGACTATAACTAAGCAGATGGGAGGAGGGAACTATCACAGTTTTAAACAAACATTCTCATGTAATTCTAATCCATTACTAACTTTTTCCTAACTATAAGGGAGTTAGGAAACATCAAAATTATCTGTAAAGATTACAAGTATTGTTCATATGTGTCAGATATGATTTAAGTTGAGAAAATGTAACTTTGAATAAAAACAATACATTACTCTAAGTAACCATCAGAATCTGTAAATCAGCAGTTAATAAGATTAATGGGGAAGGGGTGTGAAGAGGATATTTTAAGAATGTAAAGAAAATCCATGCTACATAATAAAAAAACTTCTATTATCTTCAAAGACATGAAATAACATGAAGAAATAAAGGGTTTACTATAATATTGCTGTTATTGACAGATGGCCCATTTTTTCAACATTTATTCCATCCAGAGAGTTATGAGATACCAGGAAAATTATTCCAAATCACATAGATTTTCATTATTTTTCTCCCCTGCTCAACAATAAACAATGTAGAATACTGAGCGAAAGGAGCATCTTAACACAATCGACCGCTGTTATGAAGACAGTTCTGCCTCAAGGTATTTAACATTAACCATTACTATTTTCCATTATTCTGCATTAAAGTGGAATGCAGAAATTTCAAAATGTTAACTCACTGATTCCCAAGTGCAGTTTATTCTTGCCTTATCTCGCTTTCTCCCCCTTTTCAAATACTCTTCAAATGGGCATGTTGTAATATTTATAAATTGAAAGAAATCCGGAACTAGCACTGGATGATTGACACAAAGCTTCTTTTGTGAAAACTCCTACCAAGACAGATTCAAACTTGGGAGAAAAAAAAAACAATGGGCTGATTTTACTAAAAATTGACTTAAGTGTCAATTTCCAAAAGTTTCACGGATGGTTTCTCTGCATGAGTCTGAGCAAGTTATCTTATGCAATTCCCTGCTGCTTACCTCATTTTTTTTTCAAATACCAAGAATCTAATTTTTCCGATCTCACTATATTCCCCCAACAGACTTGCCACTGCACACATCATTCAAAGACGAGAAAAATTCAATCCCATGTGTGACAGCAGTGAGTTTTAATGATTTTAATTCCTAAACTTAAAAGTAACATAAATTGTAATTTGAAGCATCTGACTGTAATAACATTAGACTCAGGAGAACTATAAAGTTTTCATCCAAGTCATGGGGCAATTAACTCAAAACACCTATAGTCATGAAATTGGAAGTGTAGACAAATTCATACTTACTAATCAGTGTGAGCCACTTGACTGTTTTTATGTATACAGGCTTTAGCTGTAACCACTTTGTTTCCATATGAAATTTTGCCACGTTATATATCCTCTTCCATTGGTTTGAAAGGAGGTAAACAACACACCAATACCTCCTAGGCACCCTTGGTGACTGATACTGCCTAGGAAGCATTGGTGTGTGGTTTTCCTCCTTTCAAACCAATGTGTTAATCTTGATAAATTAAGGATTTTTACTGCTCAACTCACAATTCCAACTAGAGAAGTTCAAGGGTGTGAATCATCACTTGGGCTGACCATTAGATTGACCAGATCATGTGTGTTTCACATGCATTCCAGTGCTTTTCCAATACAGAAAGCGCTATGCTGTGATAAAAAAGTTACAAAATGCCCTGTCAGTCTGTATTATCTTTTCAACTATGATTTAAATAGCTCTGACTGCTAAAAATATAAAGCTGCTCTTCAATAGTTAACATATGCATACTGAAAAAAGATCTGCCACTTGTTCCCTTTCATTAATAGGCAGCTATTCTGCTTTGAAATTGAATTGAGCATCTGTCCTTCTATCGTTCTGCAGAAAGTTGTGTATTATTTGTACTGCTGTGATTATTATCAATGCTTAGTTGAGCTTTAATCGCTAATGGGTTTGATTAAAACAGGTGCTCCATTCATTACATTTTCGAGAAGTTATAATAATGGTATCCTGATATTGAGTGCCTTTTTTTGGTTTTTTGAAGTAAGTAACAAAATTATAAGTATTACAGGTTTTTTTTCTCTCACATGAAAGAATACATTCTCTTCTCTGAATCAATGATACAGAGATTTATATTCGACAGTGAGAGGTTTTACATTCTTTGAAGGGAAAAAAAATTCCATTGATACTGCATGGAATCTGAGGATTGTATACAATGCATACTGGTTAAGTAGTTATGAAGAATACATGGGGCCACAGAAGTAGCATGCATAATCTGAACAGACAAGAACCTGTTTGGGAATAGGTGGGGGAGTGAAGGGGGACTTTAAACACTTTTGGATACTGTACTGAGGTGTTGATGTAGATGCTCTAACCAGCTTGCCTCCTCACCTATAGTCTTCACATACTCCACTACAGCGTGCAAACTCTGCTACAAATCTGATCCTGCTGTGAAAAGTCAAAAACATCTGTGGAATCACATGCTGAATAGTTTGTGAGTGACAAATGTGCACAGGGTGGGTTTTCCCCAAACATAGACGAAGATTCAGACAAAAGAATATTATTGCTAAGCAACTGAAGGGTGATAAGATGGATTCCTTCAAGCAAATATTCCCTGTTAATTTCCAAACCATACAATGTTTACCCAGAAATACAGCTGAGGAACTTCTAAAAGCCTGGACTCTTAACCAAACATTTTCCTAATGACCACAGAATTTAGAACTAAATCATATAGTTCAAGAAGATCCTCAGTCAGAATTCAAAGAAGTATGTATGGTTCACACATCTGATCACTGTCCAGTAAACCATGCTGAAAACTGTATGTGTGCCTGATGCTGTGTGGCTCAGGTGTGATATCCATCATGGGGCTATGACTCCTGGCGTTCATTGTTTAGATTCTCTCCTGAACAGTGACTGCTTGGTGGAGACTGCACATACTGTAAAACCAGTCTGCAGTAATAGTTAATGCTTCAAGGAGGAAAGATGAAGACAAATTGCCATTGTCCCACTCTCTCGCTGTTAGGGAGTCTAACCTGAGGGTCATTACGCCTTGGGCAAGGTTGAGAAGGCAGGACCTTCATGTGATCTCAGTCGGCATGAGAATTAAACCACGCTGCTTGTGTCACTCTGCATCACAAACCAGAATTCCAGCCAACTGAGCTCATCAACCACCCCAGATATGGAAAAAAGGAAATTTACACAGGCTACAACTGGCTGTGAGGGCTCTTCTGACATGGTGGTAGTGTCCCTACATGTCAGCCAAAAGGTCCTGGTCCAAGTCCCACCTGCCCCAGAGTTGTGTCAGAACATATCTGAACAGGTTGATTAAAATAACTACAACTAGCTATGCATCCAAGATAAATTCAATCAGAATCTTCTCAATAAATGTAGAGCTTTCAAATAATCTTCAGTATTCAAATAATGAACAGCACATCTGGACTCATCAAAAATGGTAATTATGCAACAATTTATGAGCTAATTATTAAGGGAGCTTTCTTTTCTACTTTTCCTCTGAAGATTACACAGTTCCAGTTGCACTCTAGTGATCAGCCTGAACAATGATTGGCAGCTTGCTGTTTGGATTACTCAGGACACCACAGTCTTCTTCAATTGTGTCCTCCCTCGACAACCACCCAGTGTGCTTTAAAACAAAGGTCCCCCGACAGTACTCAGGAGCTCAAACCTGGCTGTGGTTCACACAAACCCACTTTAGGCACTATCGCCCTTCCACACCCCTGGCTCCTACCAACAATGTTCAAGGGTGTGTAACTCTGCCAGAATAAGGTTTTAGGAATGGAAGCACAGGGGTCTGGCAGACAGTTTCAACCTCCCAGTATCATCACTATTGATCTTCTTACTGAAAAATGTATTGATGTTAGTCCAACTCCTTTATATTCTCAGCATCACAGAATTCTTTCTAAAGTAATTTCCATAAGTACACAGTATTTTCATAACTTTTTTTTGAAAATCAATTGAAGCAAGCAAACAAAACCCACAAGAATATTAACCTTAATCTTAACTAATTGCAACTGACTTTTAAAAATCCTAATGGAATTCTCTGAGGTGGAAGGTATTATGTACCATATTGCTTTGCAGATTTAAAATGGGTGCAAAACGTTTTAATATGGCAGTGGAACAGCCTGTACCCAAGCTGTGAGGTCTGGCCTGAGATACTCCAACGTCTCTAGTGAACGTCTACAGAAGCCAACAGAAGTTTTTTTTTAACAATTTCTTTCTTTAAAAGCATTTTGTTTTTCTGCAGAGTCCGGAGAATTCCCCAGTCGCCACTGCTTTGGAAGCGAGATTGTGAGTTGATTTCCCCAATCCCACAGGCATCATGATCACTCCCCTGTCCCTCTGTAGCCTCTTTGACACGTCTACTCCAGTAATTTAACGGAGTCCTTTGTTCACCGGGTGAATTTCCAGCAGCTGTACACCAGGTCAACTACCTGCAGAGGCAGGTCACCTCAAATGTACAGATCCAAGCAATTCTCAGGCCCTTACCTTTATAAGATCCATCCTATTAAAATAAAATTCTGGGGAATGTAAAAACTTCCCGTGGCACTGTCCAAAGAATATTAATGTATCAACCAGCACAACCAAGGAAGAGGTTGACTGATAATTTATCTCATTGCTATTTGTGAAACCTTGCTACCCATAAATCAATTGCTGATCTTGCTTTACAAAGCAAACATGAGTACATTTCAAAAATAAATTATCATCTGCAAAGTTATTTACAATGTCTGAGGTTACAACAGGTAGTGCACAAGTGCACAAATAAAGGCAAAATACTGCAGATGCGGAAAATCTGAAGGAAAAAACAACAGAAAATGCTGGAGAAGCCCGGCAGGCAAAGCAGAGCCTGTGGAGAGAGACTTCAGAATTAACACTTCGATTCTGACTTCAAATTCTTCAGAACTCAAACTGTTCTGAACTCAAAACTACCTTTGCTTCTCTCTCCACAGAATAAAAACCGGATGCTACAAATCAGGAACTTACTCAGCTCTGAGGAAGGCATCACCAGACCCAAGACATGCTGCCAGACCTGCTGAGCTTTTCCAGCAACTTCTGTTTTTGTATCTCTCCACAGATGCTGCCACCACTGCTACAATTCTCCAGCATTTCCTGTTTTTATTATAGCATACAAATGCAAACTCTTTCTTTACAAAAATCATTTATTCTTGCAGCTTATCATGTTTATAATGAAGTCCAGCACTGATGGACAGTAATGTGCACTGCTGTATTACTGACCGTGCCTGATATCATTGATTTGTTCAGGACTCTGCTTGCTATAGAAAGAAGATATTCTGGATGGTGTATGTTGGATTCTGAAGCTGAGAACAATAGCTACTGTTTCTACCTGCAACAAAATTAAATTAAGAACAACTTTTACACAGAAAAGGCTTTGAGAAGTTTTAATCTGTGCGAAAGCTACTTTCAACATCCTTCTGTAAATAGTGTCATTTCAAGAATTAGTATGAGTTTGTACATCAAAATTCAACCATGACAGTTCACAATGGGTGAAATTTTCTCCTCGCCAATGGCAGGGACAATGGCAAGGAAGTTTAGAAATATGGCCGCAATGGAAAAGTCAAATTCTCAAATTTAAGAAAAAATTCCAACATTATTTTTTAAGGTTTAAACGGCAAGTTCACTATGAAGTGCCAACTATGTTATTTCCATATATTTGTATCTCATTATTAGCCCATCCTCACCTAATTTATATGCCGCTTCCAATTCTCCTCTTTCTCCAGCAAACTACATAGGGCCAATTTCTACCATGGAAGTCAGAACAATAACTTTCCATTTACATCTCCAGGCCTTCCTTCAACTTTGTCTTCATGGACACCATCCTGTTCCACCCTTCATCTACAGAAGTTGGCATCCACAAACCACCTGCCTCACCACATCATGATGGCTGCTTTCGGGCCAACTCTCACTGCCCTTCAGGAGTTTGGGCTTCAGGGACACCATGTGACTTCCAAGCTTTGGCCAGATCATTTTACCTGTAGGGGTATAAATGCATCTACACAGGATAGATTTTATGGCTCTTCTTTCCTTAGCACTCATTCACTTTTTCCCTACTTGGAGGATGCTAGTCTATGTGACTTGGTTTTGTTTAAAGTGAAGTGGGGAAGAAAGGCAGCTTGTCTCAGCTCAGAAAACTGAACTGTCAAGTGGGGGGTCATCTTGTTGTGTGGCACCGAGCTATACCAATGCTACACTTACTGCATGTATCAGCAGCTTGCACAACAAACACACCACATGTGCTTCAACAAAATGTTGATGCCCGAAATAAAAGCAGTCCACTCCTGTTGCAGAAGGTGGTTTGGTGGTGAAGTGTCCACAATGAGTGAAGCACCAGAGGTAATGAATGGTTAGTAGTTTGGGAAGGCGAGGTGGATGAGAGCTGTTGAGTGGATATAATACATGGACAAATGAGAGTTATGATTGATCAGCTGGCAATCTCTAACCTCAGGAAATAGGCAGGGGGAAGAAGGCAGAAAAGTAGAGAAAAAGGGGAATAGAATGAACACCTTTCGAATTTGAGTCATCAAGGAAACTAACAGAAAACTCAAGATGACTTCTAATACACAGCTGAGTAGTCTCACACCTTGTATTTTGTTACAACAATGCACTAACTCCCAACTAGATATATTGGCCTCTTGTCATAGAAGGAACTTAGTATACTACCCCCTTTCTCATTTTTCTGCCTCCTAGCTCTTTCTCTCCAAAAGATACTGAATTATGACTGACTAAATTACTACATTTGTCTTCAACCATTCTCCATCTTATCTGAGCAGCCGTACTTCACGTGAAACCCAATTAATGAATGTCACCAAGCCATCGGTTACATCACAGCCGTGCCCATCCCTTCACCCAACATTCACTATCTTGTAATTCCAACTCGTTTGTAATTAGGAATGGGAATCATGGTGTTGTCTCCCCTAATTGAGGGCTGTTCAAGTCAACTGTCGCACCCCAAATCATCCTTCAACATTCACCAGCACCTGTCCCTTGCACTATCTATAGGGTGCACTGCACCTACTCTTAGAGGACCTGTATCCTCTAAAATCTTTAAAACTAAAGGTAACAGGTGCTGGGAACACCTCCACTTTCCCCTTCAAGTTGCACACTATTCTGGTTTGGCGATTTAATATCATGTCACTAGCATCGAATTCTAGAACTCCCTACCCAATAGTAATATGGTGGAGAATTTGCCTCAGAAACAGCAGCAGCTCATAAGCTCAATTATATTTTACCAGCACAATCAGTGACAGGCAACAAATGCTAGCCTTACTAACCACATCCATATCCCAGGAATCAATAACAAAATAAAATGCCCCCTTGGAATCATCTAACTCAGGACAGAATGAATGTTGAACTCCTAAAATGTAAGGATCTCTAATTCTCTAGTGATTGAGTCACCTGGAAACTCATTTACCAGTTCTACTCACAATGTGTGAACACATTTTAAATAGCCTTGCTTGCCTTTGGCTGTAACTTCGCCTGAAAATTCATGTCAAAAGTGTGCAAATCACAAGTATAAGATGCATTATTTCTCAGCCGTTTTATCTGGAAAATTATAGATGGATAAACAAAAACTTTGCCATAAATCTACTCCAAGGGTATTGTATTTGAGAAACAATAAAACAAGAGACATGTGTGCTCTCTGACCCGGTTATTTTACAAAAATTCACCAAGTATCATCTTATTTAACTTTCTAAAACAGAACTCATCTGGCATGTTCAGCATCATCTGTATATGTCTGAGCCTGTTTAATTTCAATTCACAACTGACCTTTGCAACCTAATTAGATGTATACAAAACTTTTCCATTACACAATATCGAAAGTTGAGCATTACAAGATTACTTTAGCTAATCATTTCTTAACAACAGACCAATTCAGAGCAGATACAAAGAAAATTACTAACAGACATCTGAATTTTCATTTCTAGCTTATACAGAAAGGTTATTTTAAATTATTAGTCAACTTTAGTTCAGTGGTGGAATAAGGATTATTAAAAGACAAATGTACTCAATTAGAGATCATATAATCACTTACCTAAATTAGAGTCTGGCATGATTTTCTGCTGTTTGTATTTTTGTTAGCCTGTAATTTTTTTTAATGCATGCGGTTTACAATAACAATTTAACATTATATTTAATCCTTACTGTAGACTCCATGCCATTGCAAGATTAGCCATCCCAACAGAGAAAGGGAGTGCTAAGTTTCATATCAAAAATCTGAACAGAAATTTCAGATTTCCAATGTTCAAGTAAACTTGGTCTTCTTTTGCTGATTCAATGAGTAAGTACATTGTGTGGTGGAGTACTGGCTTGTCCATCTAGTGATACCTTTTGTGAGGCATCACTATCTAGGCTCATTCTTGAACAAAGTATTGGAAAACAACCGTGTCACGATAATATATAATATTTTTGAAATAGAAGGGGAAATTTTTCAATTGATTGTCATTCATGGCATGATTAACAATGAACTCGCATTCACAGGTCCTACTTCAGACCTAAAGATTATTGTGTACATATTTTTAAGATCTTAACAATTAACCTGACCAAATGCCTAGGTGCTTACTGTAATTTAATTGTCAGCCCCACTAAAGGCAGAGAAATAAAACAAAACTGCAGAGAAACAAATTAAACATTAGTTTATTGGAAACAGATCTGTTTAAAGTTCATCTTAAAAAATCAGTGTTCAGAAAACTAAACACACTGGTTGAAACTTGAGGAACTCTACAATTTCTCTTATAAAGGATTGAATGACTTGGAACACAATTGGATTTCTGACTGAAAACAAACATTCCCATCATAATAATCTGCTTTAAAATCTCAAACAAAGTAGACTGATCTTGCAGAAATGCAGTCAAGTTTACTTGCAGTGTCTGTTTCTTCTTTGAATGTTTACCCCAAAACCAAAGCCATTTGGGGCAAACATTGCCAATCTTCACCTAATTTTCTTACCTCCCGTTCTGAAAGCATGAAGGACAACTGTCCTGGGTGAGGTAGAAATGAAACACAAAATAAGGGCAAGTCGCTGAAATAGTGCAGGAATTGATGTCCTTTCTCTGCATGTAGATGTTACATTGGCAGGCAATGAGACCTTCTTTGAGACAAAGTTATCGGGGCACAAAAACAAACTTAAATGTTGAAGTGGGTTTCAGTGTATGGTTTCATATCCTATTCGAACAGGAGACACAACCCTATAAATCTGAAAATTGCTTCTCTGAAAATCTTTGAAAGTCTGTCTGGGCTATAAAACTGCACAGTTGGATATTTCTGGATTGCTGATTTTTCTTCTAATGGTCTTTCACAGCCTTGGAAAAATCAGAGCTTCTTGCTCATCCTCTTCTTCTTCTTCCAGGTAACAAAGGTATAGAGAGATTCAGGAAGGCAAACCCATCCTACAAAATGTGCCAATATCTTGTTATCCATCACCTCTTTGCATTGGTATAACAAAAAATTGCAAATATTGTTCGGTACACTAATTATGTATTCATTGATGTTTCACGCAATGTCCATCAATGAAAGTATTGCTTTCTTTCTATCTATTTAATGTGTGTTTCTTGTTCTTAAGAGATCAGTCAGTGATGGGAATGTTTATGCAATAAGGAAAACAGAATATCAGAGAAACTACAGAAAAATATTGCAGATGCTGGAGATCTGAAATAAGAACATAAATTGTTGGAGAAATTCATCAGGTCAGACAGCATCTGTGGAGACAGAAAGAGAGTTGAAGTTTTGAGTCCAATATGACATTTTTAGAAACTGACAAGGGGTGGAAATATGATGGGTTTCATGTTGTTGAGAAAGGTAAGAGGAGCAAAGGAACAGAATAGAAGGTCAGGAAATGCACCGAGGGTGAGGATGAGGGAAAGGACAGTCCAGATGTGATATGCTGAATAACCTTTTTCTGCCTAAGATTATAAGAAATAGGGCCAGGAGTAGGGTATTCAGATCCCTTGAGCCTGCTCTGTTATTCAACAGGATCACGGCATCCACTTTCCTGCCCTCTCCCTGTAAATCCTGATTCCCCAACTGATCAACAATCTATCTATCTCAACCTTGAATGTACACAAAGACACTACCCCCACAGTCCTCTATGGAAGGGAGTTCCAAAGATTCACAATCCTCTGAGATAAGGAATTCCTCCTCATCTCAGTCTTAAATTGGCCCCTTTCGTCTATGTCCCTCTGGTCCCAGACTTTCCCACAACGGGAATCATCCTCTCACCATTTATCACGCATGGCAACAATTCTGACATTAGAGATTAAAGGTGCAACAAAAGACAGAGGGAGTGGTAATAGTTATACAGAAAAGACAAAGAATAGATCCAGACTCGATGTGAAAGGATAGTGTTCCTGAAAACAAAAACCAAGTGGCAGTTGTTCAGTGTGCTGCTATAAATGGACAGAGGGACGCGACATGGAATGGGCAAGTATGTAATGAGATGAGTTCAGTAATATATAGTGAATAATCTTGCTAGATGTCATGGCTAAAGACCCTCCAAGAAAATCAACACAATTTTAACTTAGCCAAAACAACGTAATATAGAGACCCACACATTCTAAATCAGCATGGAGCCACTGACAATCCAGATCCACGGCAAGTAAGTGGTTGATTTTTCTGGAGACATCCTAAGGAGCTGTATTATCTAAATTCTTTCCCAAATCTGAGAGTTCATTGAATTTGACATCTACCTGATTCTGTCACTATCTTGTCCTGAATTACCATTGCTCAGTACCTTAGTTACACCATGTTGGCTGGAAAGGGTTCTTTAAAAACTAGTTATAACAGTATAGCCTTAACAAAGACCATACAAATTTCTATCCCCAGGTATTTTTAATTAACTACATTGCCTATTATTTTTCCCACAGTATAACAGCAGCCTGCAATTTCCCACAACTCTTCCAGACAAGCTTCCAGCCCAAGGATAGCCAAAAACTGTCTTGCTTGGATCCAAGTAGAGATCAAAGCAATCCAACACAGAGGTGTCATCACTTTGGTGGAAAGTCTCCTACAATTTGATTTGTTGCTTTCGTGCCATGATTGGAAAATTCCCTTGAATATGTCTATGCTACACTGTGCACAATCTCTGTATCACCTATAGTGGTCCAGGAATATATGGCCAGACATTGTTTTCATAATTATAGGTCACCACCTCCATTCAATAAAACCTTGCATTATTTGGGTAGTGGAGAAGATTATTTTTGTCACTGCTGTGTATTGTGCTGAATAAAATTAATGTGAACACTCAGCAGGCAGCCAATTATTAAACTAGCTCTATTTATATCTCCCCAGAGACTTCCACAGAGATGGCAATAGATCAAATGGTCCAAATGTTGCAATATAGTAAATTCGCTTTACACTTAAAATAAATAACCTATCACATTAAAATGGTATATATACATAAATTACAACATGATATAAAAAAATCAAACATCTGAAAATTCAAAGAGTGGGTTATATACCCTTCCTCACCAAACCCAAAACGTTAGCTGATTTTTTTCTTCACAGATGCTCCCAGACCTGCCAAGCTTTTCCAGCAACTGAGATAGTAGGAACTGCCGATGCTGGTGAATCTGAGATAAAAAGGTGTAGAACTGGATGAACACAGCAGGCCAAACAGCATCAGGAGAACAGGAAAGCTGATGTTTCAGGTCTAGACCCTTCTTCAGAAAATGGGTCTGAAGAAGGGTCTAGGCCCGAAATGTCAGCTTTCCTGTTCCTCTGATGCTGCTTGGCCTGCTGTGTTCATCCAGCTCTACGCCTTGTTCTCTCTTTTTTCCAGCAACTTCTGTTTTTATTTACAGATCTGCAGTTCTTTTGGTTTTTATACTTTAAATTAAACCATCCAACATATTTCTCTTTCTGTCTCAGTGTCTCCTTCCATTTCCATTTGCTTAACTCTTGTCCCCCCAACATCTGTGTCAGTAAATTTTGCCTTTGACTACCAACTCCACTTCATGCCTGGGAATGGGACATCGATTGATTTGGATTAATCAAAGATCTTCATCCATTTTACAGGTGTATTATGTGACAGTAGCAAACGGCTTCTTTTTGACTTTCACTGAAATATAGAAGGAATTTGGTCAAGAGCAGGTTATCCAGCATGCCCTTTGCTGGGACCACCTTTTTCAAACAAATGATCAAATGACGCTGAGAGAGTTTATCTCCAACCTTCACCAGATGCGCTCATGCACACAGACTATTTACGACAATTCCAAACGCTCACTTCTTATCACCTCAGTAGTTTCTCGTCATGACCTTCTGATCACTGATTTCATGTCTGGTGTAATATGGCTCACCTATATTTTTGTTTTGTTTTTTCCTTATGTTTTACCTCTTCACAGTCTGTGAATTTCTTTCTGCAGCACCTTTTGATACTGTATGGTATGGTGTATGGAGTGTGTTTGAGTTCATTCTTACTGAGAAATATTTCAAACTCTCCTGATGTAAACCATGGACCATTATCTGACACCAAGAACTCTTACAACCCTTAAGTTGTTGCAAACCAACTTCTTAATGTATGCATAATTTTGGCTCTTAAACTGGGCATAGTTTCAATATTAACCCACTCGTTGTAGCTAGCAACCAAAACTCTTTCCTTTTCACTTCTGAAAATTTAAATATACAGGTTCCCACAAAAAACACTGAATGGTCAGATTCCAACTGTTTTCTTGAGGCTATGAAATGAAAGAAGCCTTAGTTTAATGAGTTCTCATTCTGAGAAGACAGCTCACAATTTTTCACCCCTTCTTCAATATCTGTATGTGCCTTGAGATGCCAAAAATAGCTTCTCGTTACAGCTTTCATGTAGACTATCCCAGTGTGCTCTTTAACAATTTCTCTTAAACTTTGGCAAGATAATCTTTCACATGTACAGGAAACAGCCTTGATCTACATTCAGTTGATTTCCTGCAATTTCTCATTATCAGGCATTCATGATATAATTGAGCAATTTTCAGAGAGCACCATATCCTTATGATATCATTCAGTAATGTCTTGGCTGTCATACACATGACATTTATATACGTAAAGTAGTACACAGATAATATTGATTAAAATGAATCAATATTAAGAGGAAATCTCAGGTATCCACATTTCCCTGATCTGAGAGATTTATGATCATATTTATATTTATCCACTGTATGAGATAACATCACACTGTCAATATCTACAGCCACCTTGAAGCCATGCTGCTGCCAGGGCTAACACTCAAATCTCTGAACCAAAAATGATCATAAAGTCCCAGTAATCAGTAAACAAAGTGAACTTTCAGCTATACAGGTATTTGAAGAACATGATAATACCACATCACAAATGACTGTGAATGTCTCCTCCTCAACTTGTGAGAAAGCTTTCTCTGGCTTCATTAACATCATACATGCTATTGACTTCTCCACTCCATCTTCCATTACACCTAACCCCTGTGGAAAGGCATCACATGCCAAAGCCTTTTATTTTTATCATAGCGGGTCGAAACAGTATAACTAGCCAGAATTTTCTTCACTTCAAATGTTTTCTGACACTCACAGACCACTCCCAATCAATTCCATCTTTCAGCAAGTAATACAGTAGAGTAAATGCATTAATTGCATCACAGATAAGCTTAGAATAATACAGAAGCTAAAAGTACAAGGGCCATTTCATGGGGTGAACCAGCTAGACGATGAACCTGTCCACCCGACACAAGGTTGAGGGATTCTGAAAGCAGAGCAACCAGAGAACAAAGTACAACTTATAACATTGATAACATAACTATAACATAACTAATCAATGTTATAAGTTGTTCTTTGCTCTCTGGTTGCTTTGCTTTCAGAATCCCTCAACCTTCTCTTGTGTCGGGTGGACATGTTCATTGTCTAGCTGGTTCACCCCATGAAATGGCCCCTGTACTTTTAGCTTTGACAGTATACTCTGGAAGTGGACTGAGGATTTTGTTCAACTCATAATGTGCTCTTTCTGCCTTATTTCTAGTTAGAGTGTTGTCCTTTGATCTAACTTTGTACTTGATCCATGATACTCTGGAACACCCCAGGAGTAATCACCCCAAACGATAACCTTTCATACCCTTTTGTGTATGAATGATAAGTATTCTTATTCATCAGTCAATTCTAATTGCAAATGTGCATTCGACAAATCAAGTTCTTTCAAATCCATGCAGCTTTGTACTTACTGCTTCTAACCATGCATAAGGTACTTATATTAACATAATACATGCTACTGACTTCTCCACTCCATCTTCCATTACACCTAACCCCTGTGGAAAGGCATCACATGCCAAAGCCTTAAGGTACTGGTCTAGACTTGCAAAATGTCCACTGTATACTGCAAGGTGTAGGAATGCAATTGATTGTGAACCACTTGACTCCTATTGTTTAAGAAAGCTGTTATATATTAAATCCCCTCCTGTCCACTACAGATGATAGGCAGGAAGGCATTGCGTTTTAATGTCAATAATGAGGGCAAATGTGACATGTATTGTAATACTACCATGTGATAACATGTGCCTCTCCACGTTTAGCTAGAAACATTTAATAAGCACCATTTCGCCTGAAAGAAAATGCTGGAATTGGTGTTGATCATCAGACAGCTGATGGAATGGCTGCTAACCCAATTTGCTTTTCCAGAAGCAAGTGATTAGTAAACAAAAAAGAAACAAAAACACTCTGTAAGATGCTCCAAACTACATGGTATTTCCTGAGATCACAAATAAACAAAAGTCGTCATGCAGCACAAAGGACCCGTCCTATGAAGTTACAATTAGAAAATAAGGAAAACTTATAAACAAACAGTTAATAAAAATAAATTGAATACAATGCCTGGCAGTATTTGATACTTGAGCTACAGTCACTGTGTTTGTCAAACTAGTTTGGTGCCAATGATTCAGTAGGGATGGGTGAAGGAAGAATGTTAGGGTGAAATTAACCCAGTCTGAAACCCAGCAGGACAGACCCAGGTCCACAACAAACACACTGGCTATAGCTGAGTATAGCCACTAAGAAAGGAACAAGTTCCCATTTGATCCCAGTGCCCTGGCTCACAAAGAAAGAATGCCATGAACATCCAAAACACAGGACACAGTAGGGAAAAGAATTAAAACTTATAAAAGCAACACTAGTTTCTCCCTCCTGATCAAGTGTATCCACATGTGGATGTAATTTCAGTTTGATGCAGTGCGTTTCCATAAAATGCTTTTTCTCACTATTAAACTTCGTGGGAAACACAAAGGCTTTGAATTGCTTTTTGATCATTGGGGTATAGAAACACCAATGACTCACAAAATGTGAAGAGTATTTACTCAGCAAGACCCAGTTTGTTTCCAGACTATTCCCAATTGTCCTGAGTTCTGTAACAGAAAAGAGGGGAAATACTTTTGAAATTGTATTTATATTTTAAGGTAAGCAATTCCCAGTTAATATTTGCAAACAGCTTGACAAAATATTCAGTTTACTGGGATGGAATACTTTTATTTTAATTCATTAGCAGGATGAGGACATCAGCATTTATTGTTTATCCCCAATTGCCCAGAAGGCAGTTACAAATCAACCACATTGCTGTGGGACTGGAGTCACATGTAGGCCAGACCAGGTAAGGATGACAGTTTCCTTCCCTAAAGGATATTACTGAACTAGAGGGGCTTTTCCCAACAATTGGCAATGGATTCATGGTCATTAGATTCTTAATTCCAGATATTTATTGAATTCAAATTCCACCATCTGCCGCGGTGGGATTCAAACCCAGGTCCCTGGAATGTTATCCGTGTCTCTGGATTAATAGTCCAATGATAATACCACTAGGCCATTGCCAACTAGATGGATACATAGATTTCTTCCATATTTACAGCCTTTGTTTAATATATTGAGTTATAATTTGATAGACATTAACCTCACTTTTGATTTTCTAACAGTATCTGGAAGTTTTCTTTCTTTCATTCATTTCTATTATTCTTCTTTTTTTCATTATTTCTTTCCTTCAAGACCCAGGTTTATGCCAGGATTCTGCTCAATAAGTACTGGCCCATCCCTGACACCACATCTAAATAACTATTGTTCATGTTAGATGTTTAATAGCGAATAATGACAGACTCTTTACTATTGAGGGGCATCAAAGGGGAGCACCATTCTGTCCCGACTCAACTTCCAAACATGGGCATGTCCCAGGACAGGATGCCCAGCTGATGCCACACACCACCACTGCATCCCCACCTACTCCCTCACCAACTCCCAGGGCTAGAGATACTGACTGCCTACTCCCTCACTTACTACCCCTATCACTTACAGGGCTAGAGATGTTGAGGTGCAATTTTGTAATTCAAATGCTATACTATCTGAAATTAACTAGCTCAGCAGAAAACAGATTTGGGGGCTTTCCCGGTATATACGATTCAGCCTACGCCAAGCAGCCAGTTACTGAGAGTCAAGTTCACAATCTCTCATTACCACATTTATACTGCTTAATGGGGGATAAGCAAACCTCTAAAAAAATCAAAATTGTAATTGCTACAAGACTGGGTTAGTTAAATCTTGTAATAATCAGTGCCAGTGGAAACAAGGTCCAGTCCAGCAATTAATTTACAACACCAACACTGATATAACAAACAGCAGTGTAACTTTACACCAGGTATACACTGATTCATTCTTCTACCCTGCTTGTGCCTCACTCTTCACATTAGGCTTTGTGCCATATTAATTCAAGGATTGTAATGCTTTTTGAATAAAATATTAAAATGTGCAACCTAGATTAATGGTTTCTGAGATCCCAGATTACCACAAGGTAAGGCAGTCTTATAACGAATGCTTTAGATGGCAAGAAAAATTTCATTCCCAAATGCTATGAGATTCCTAACCAATACCCGTTTCACAATCTGAGTCCATTTTGAAAAACACAACTATATAAAAAATAGAAGACACTCAGCCATTCAAGCCCATTCATTCATTCAACATGATCATGGTTGATCATCCACCTCAATGCCATAGTCTAGTTACTTCTAAAATCTCAATTACTTCGCTTCCACAGCCCTTTCTGGTAGAGAATTCCACAGGTTCACTCATATCTAATTGAAGAAATTTCTCCTCATCTCCATCTGAAATGACCTGCTCCAAATCCTGAGACCATGAACCGTTGTTCTTGACCCCAAGCTTCACTCCAGTGAACATGGGCCCAGTTGATTCAACCTTTCCTCATCTGTCAAACCTGCCATCTCAGCAATTATCCGGTGATCCTTGGGTGCACTAACCCTACTGCAAGTATACCTTTTATTAAGTGAGAAGACCATAAGTGCATATAATGCACCAGCTGCAGTTTCAGCAGGACCATGTACTCAAACCCTCTTGCAATAAAGGCCAAGATACAATTTGTCTTTCTAACTGCTGATTAAAACCTGTGTGCTTGAGTTAAATGACCAGCGTACAAGGACATCCAGATCCTTTTGCATTTCAACCTTTCCTAATATATCACCTTTTAAATGATATTCTGTCATTTCGTTCTTTCAACTGAAATGGACAACTTCACATTTATCCAAATTACCTTGTATCTGCCATGTATTTGTCAGTCTTGTCTAAATCACCCTGAAGCCTCTTTATGTTCTTGTTTCCATTCACTTCTAACTAGTTTTGTGTCATTGGTGGAGATCAGAAACATTACACTCCATTTCTTTAGACAAATCGTTCTTATTTATTGTGAATAGCACTGACTCCTGCGGTTGCCCACTTGTCACCACCTTCTACTCCAAAATAACCCATTCATTCCTACTCTACATTTCCTGTTTTCTAATTAGTTCTCAATCCATGCCAGTACATTACCAACAATCCTATGTGCTTTGATGTTAGAGTCATAGAGGTCTACAGCACAGAAGAAAGCCCTTGGACCCATCAAATCAAGAGAGCCACCTAAATATTCTAATCCCATTTTTCATCACTTGGCCCACAGCCTCGTATGCCTTGGCATCACAAGTGTGACATCTTAAATATTACAAGGGTTTTGGCTCTAACACCTTTACAAGCACTAAATTCCAGATTCCCAGCAAACTCTACATGAAAAAATGTTCGCCAACACTCGCTCTAAACCTTCTGCCCCATACCTTAAATCTATGCCTCTGATCACTGATACCTCCGACAAGGGGCTGAGTTTCTTCCATCTGACCTGTCTAAGCCCTTCATAATTTTATACATGTCAATTAATCAGAACTGCACACTTAACCAACATTTTATGCAGTTCCAGCATCATTTCTCTGCTCTTAAACCCAAAGCCTTGGCTAATCAAGGCAAGTATCCCATATGCCCTCTTAACTACTTTATCTACCTGTCCCACTACTTTATGGACCAGTGGACATGCATACCAAAGGTCCCTGTTATCCTTGGTGTTTCTAAGGGTCCTACCATTTATCGTCTATTCTCTTACTTTGTTTGTCCTGCCTAAGTGTGTCACTTCATAATTAATTAGGTTGAGTTCCATTTATCACTGATTAGCCCATTTGACCAGCCATCCATATCCTCCTGTAATCTATATTATCCTCCTCACCATTTACCACCTCATCAATATTCGTATCAAACACGAACTTACTGATCAACCCTCCTGCATTCAAGTCAGGTTTTGTACAATAACCTTTTATATGGGCGTTTATCAAAGACTCTCTGGAAATCCAAATACACCACATTCACTGGTTCTCACTCATCTATTCTACTAGTTACATTCTCAAAACTCATGGTGGGTTTGTCAAACATGATTCCCTTTCATAAATCCATGTTGATTTTGTGTAATACCATTGTATTTTATAATTTCCTATTGCCACATCCTTAAGATTACACTTCAGCATTTTCCCTATTACTACTTTTCACCCATAATTCCAGGCTTTCTCCATTCCTCCCTTTTAGAACAATGGTATTACATCTGCCACCAGCCAATCTGCCAGGGTGACAATCAATGCACCTTCTATTTCAATGGGCATCTACTTTAGTACCCTGAAATGTAGATTATCAGAGCCTGGGGATTAATCAGATTTCAGCGTAAGCACTTCTACCAGCCATTTTTTTCACAATTACCCATTTCTTTCAATTTCACCTTTCCAAATTACCCTTACTTCTCTAGTACTTGGGAAGTTTCCTTGTGTCTACTGCTGTGAAGACAGAACAAAATTTGGTATTTAATTGCTCTGCTCTGGTCTCCATTGTCAATGTTCCCATTTCAGATTGTAACAGGCCTGCATTTGTCTTCAATAATCTTTTTCTTTGTACATACCTACTGAAGTTCAAACGGGCAGCTTTTATGTTTCTTTGTACGTTTACTTTCAAGCCCTCCTCTAATCAACTCCTTGGTTCTCCTTTGCTGAACTCTAAACTGTTCCCAGTCCTCAAGCTTGCAACCTTCTTGTCTCATTTGATCTCACTTCATCCTTAATTTCTTTGTTAACCACGGTTGAACCACCTTTCTTGTTGTGTTCTTTCACCCAAACGGAAAGTATAACTAATGCAATGCATTCGTTAAATCCTTAAATTGTACCCATTGCCTGTTCACTGACATGCATTTTAATGAAGTTACCCTGTCTGTTTCAACCAAATAACACTTCATACCTTTGCTTATATTTTACATTGTTTACATTGGATTGGACGTCTCACTTTCCAACCCAATTAAAATTCTATAATGTTGTGTTCACTTTTTCCCTTCTCATTGCACAAAACCAAACATATCCTCAGTTATCCAGAGCATTTCATTTTCAGGGGCTTCAGATCTAGGATATAGAAGAATACACTCCACAGACTGACACAGAAACACAATAAGAAAGAATGATAATCACATCAAATGCTTCACTTTCCAAACTTCACAGCACTACTGATGCCAGAAGAGGTCATTACTCCCTCTTCAGGGATAGCATAATCAAATCAGCTGACCAACATATGGCAAAATTTAAGTAACGTTTGCGAACTTACACGAGTAGCCTTGTTGCTTCGCAGTAATGAGCATTCCATTGTTTTACTTATCGCTCCAGACCTTGGCAACCAGATAATAGAGCTCCTATCATATGTGTATACTTCTCAGCAGAATGGCACTTTCTTCTTACCAGCCTCCTTGGTGGGATGACCACGTATCTGCATCTAAATATCCACCACCCACATATTGAGAATATGCTCCTCTCTGGTTCTGATCTTTGTGTTTAACTGGTAAGTACAACTATCCCCTTAAATGTGGTTTAACAGGAACTTACGCTTAAATGTTCTCTTATTATAACTTTGAATGTTTTTCATCTTCTGTCTCACTGAGGACATGCATCAAATTAAATTGCATAATGACCACATTGACTTAATTCCTGATGGAGCAACATTTTATAACGTATTTATATGTGAATTATATATTACAAGGCAAGGAAATACAGTGAAATGTGATGTGATGCTTGGTTCTTAAAACAACAGTCATTTATTTTCAGCTTGAATCAATCCATTCACAACAAATGATATTTTCCTCTTCAAATTAAGGGTACTCTAGGGCCAAACTCAGTAAGGCTGCACTATGACTAGACAACAGTTCACAGTGGAGATAAAGTTAAGGCATTCTGGCTCGGCCTCCTTAGTTCAATCCCGGTTCAATGAGACAGCACAGCCTTGCAGACTTTGCTCTCATTAAAGAACTCACCACACTCAGTGTTCCAAAAGCACCAAAGCAAAATCCCGCTAATTCCAGAAATCTGAAATAAAACAGAAAATCTGGAAATACTCAGCAGGCCTGACAGCATCTACACAAAAAGAAAAACCAGGTTGATGATCATTGGCAAGAACCAATACTACCACAGATCAACGGCTTGAAACAATGGACAAAATCATGTTGATGTAGCAAGGGTCTTATCATTGTAGAGAGCCAGCGAGACACCAGCACTGGCCCTCTAAGAGAAGTCCCCAAATGTCTAATCTCAATCAGGCATTCGTGAGGCCACCACTGGACCTTCACTTGAAATTAAGATCCTAGGAATGGAAGTATTGCCCACTGAGAGCTGTCAGGAATCAGAGGCCAGAGGTTTTCACACTCACAGCAACAAGGATGAGGCCAAAGCTGCTACCAGAAAAACATCCAGGATTACTGAGGACCAAGGTGATATGCAGGGGTGGTGCGATTTCCAGGCTGGAGGTCATGGGCAGAAACCAAGGCAGAAGACACGCCCTTGACCTATGTCTACTGCCTGGAGCAGGTGCTGAGTGCCTTTGGTCGAGGTCTCCCCCACCACCATTACCCCCTCACCTTTCCTCACTCCATCCCACAAAACCCCCTCTCTCCCCACTCCTCCTTACACCCCTTCCCTCCACTTTAATCTCCCCTTACCTCCCCACTCGCCTCATTCCCTCCTTCCCTCTGCACCACGTCCCACCTTGTTGCTACTCCCCTTCTCCTCCCCCAACTCTCCCCTCCCTTCCTCCTAACTCCCCCGACTCTCCCTCAACTACCCCTCCTCTCCTAATCACTCCACTCCCGTCAGCAAACCCCAGCCCTGCACTTTAGTAGTAATTGACTGTCTGTGATTGATTGGCAATGATTGGCAGTAGACCAGCAAAACCAACTCTGGGCCTTCCCAACCCAAACCTAATTGTGGAGGAGATGAGAATGCGGTGAGTTTTCAATTGCCACCACTCTGCCTAATTCAGCGCATTTTCCATCTCCAAACTTGCCATTCCAGAAACAGAAAATTGAACCCTTTAATCTGTTTCTCTCCCACAGATGATGCCTGACCAGTGAAGTAGTTCCAATAGTTTTGATTTTATTTCACTGTTACTTAAATTGGACTGGAGCAAAAATACCCTTTTGACTCCATAAATATTGCACCAACTGCACTGTCCAGTGTGGTAAGAAGTTATGCTGAGTATACAGAAGTGCCTGGTCCATGCTAAGTTGCACATTCAATGGGGAGGGTTGCTGGATGGAGGTTGCAGTGACAGCCATAACTGTCCTCAGATTCTTAACCTCAGGAAAACACCTGGTCTTGCTATTCCTGGCCATTTGCAGTGATCCCAACCACCCCTCAACCCCGTCTTTGGAAAGCACGTGTCTGTGAACTTCAGGTGAGGACAGTCTCAAGTGCCACATAAATACTTGTAGCCTTTTAACCGTTGGCTACAACACAACACCTGAGGTCACACATGAAGGAAGTCCACTTTGGAAAAGTAACAGGTGACTGCAAATACCCAAGGAAATTTACTCCAGAAACAGTGAACACCTCCTAGAATAGGAAAACAGACGGGAAAAAAAATTCACATATATAGTGTCATCACGATCTTGTTACAGTTGACAAGTAGATGCCTTCACTCCTTCACGACTTCAGGTCCATTGTTTCCTGAAGGTGACAATGCAGGTCAATAGGGTGGTCAAGAAGGCATATGGCATGCTTTCCTTCATTGGGCGGGGTATTGAGTACAAGAGTTGGCAGGTCATGTTGCAGTTGTATAGGACTTTGGTTCAGCCACATTTGGAGTACTGTGTGCAGTTCTGGTCGCCACATTACCAAAAGGATGTGGATGCTTTGGAGAGGGTGCAGAGGAGGTTCACCAGGACGTTGCCTGGTCTGGAGGGTGCTAGCTATGAAGAGAGGTTGAATAGATTAGGATTACTTTCATTAGAAAGACGGAGATTGAGGGGGGACCTGGTTGAGGTCTACAAAATCATGAGGGCTGTAGACAGGGTGGATAGCAAAAAACTTTTTCCCAGAGTGGGGGACTCAATTACTAGGGGTCATGAGTTCAAAGTGAGAGGAGGAAAGTTTAAGGGAGATATGCATGGAAAGTTCTTTACACAGAGGGTGGTGGGTGCCTGGAACGCGTTGCCAGCGGAGGTGGTAGACGCAGACATGTTAGCGTCTTTTGAGATATATTTGGACAGGTACATGGATGGGCAGGGAGCAAATGGACACAGACCGTTAGAAAATAGATGACAGGTTAGACAGAGGATCTTGATCGGCACAGGCTTGGAGGGCCGAAGGGCCTGTTCCTGTGCTGTAGGTTTCTTTGTTTCTTTGTTTCTTTGTTTCCCAATTCAAAATCATAGTTTTAATGCAAAGTAAGACTATCTACATTAAAGTGAGAACTGAAATCCAGCTCTATCATAGCTGATTCTGTTTAAATGGTAGAAGTTCTACAAAATAATTAAAATTCATCCATCAGAAATTGTAGCCTTGAGTCTGTAGCATTGCTATACTGGCACCAGACGCAAGAGGATGTCTAGGCTGCATGTCAGTCAATGAACCAGTTTATGTCATGCCTCAAGAATGAAACGTCAATCCAGACAGTGCCCGGCTGGAGCTCCTGTTTTCTTTAAAAGCTGCTATAATTCATACTCAGCCTGAGGTGCTGACTATGGTAATTAATTTAACAAGGCGCGGGGCTGAAAAGATTTAGTCAGCTGCCATCGAGAGATCTTTTCCGAGCTCCCTTTCTAGACATTTTACTGTCTATCTTAGATGTCGCAAGCCAAGGAGCTTGGTACAGTAGCAAAATATAGCAAGCACTGCTTCAAGAGAATGAGTAATACTGTTTAAGTGACATATTCATCAATTACCACCTCTGTACAAAGAATACTTCACTATAACAGATGCTCATTGCTCTCTCTTACAGGCACCATTCATTATTTCACAATGCTGTATACATGCCACTTGTTGTATGTTTAGAAGAAAAGCATTTTAAAAACTAATAGACTATAACTTGTTTACATCATTGGGATTTTCATCTTTACTATCTTGATGATGGAGACAGAGAACAAAATCTGATGGGGAGTCTAAACAACACCAAACAAAATCTGCCTGAATTTTCTTCTTTTGAATGAAAGGAAGCACAAATGGTCAGTTTTGCTGGACATGTCATCTTTCCTGCCTGGTTTCCTTTTCTACACTCAGTCCAGGTAATTCTTAAAGCTCGAACAAATATTGGTCTCATCCATTGTTCAGTTATTTTCAATGTGATGTGCAGTTTAATTTATTTGCATAAACATAGTTTTGCACAATAACTCTGTTTCCCTGGGTTTTTTTAAGCTTCAGTACTTCATATTTTCAAGAAGATTAAGTCACACCTGTTGTCCCATCAGTTTGCAAAAGTTATCATAATTCAGGCTGCTTTTTAAGTTTGTTGCCTTTCTACCCAGAATTGGAGGACTGTTGCCTCAAATGATGATATTACCCGGTAGGTAATGAGCACATACAGAGGGCATTCCTCCACTATTTCTATGCATGCATTAACCTGGTTACTCAAAGAGGCACAAAATGTATAAAGAAATGCAAAACAACTGTCCATGGATGCAGATAACAGAAAATAATGTATAACTACATATATTTTACATACATAATTTATTTTCTTACCTGTGTTTGTCACACCTCAGGTATCAAACTTCAAAGTGATCAAAGATCATTTCCTGTTAGTTTTCCTGCCTTCTTAACCTCATCTCTCTCCAGGGCTAAGAGGTAGGGATTTAGAAGTGACTGCCAGTCTGTCGGCTTCCATAGAGTCATGGATTGATACAGTACAGAAGAGGCCCTTCAACCCGTTTAGTCTGCACTGACTAAGCTACTCTAATCTATATTAGTCCCACTCACCAGCAGTTGGCCCATAGCCTTGAACGTTATGACATTTCAAGTGATCATCCAGGTGCTTTTAAAAAGATGAGCATCCCTGACTCAAATACCCTTCCAGGACACGCATTCTAGATTCCCACCATCGTCTGAGTGAAAAACATTTCCGCAAATCCCCTCTAAACCTCCCGCCTTTCACCTTAAAAGGTTTGCCCCGCCTTGTTACTGACCTTTCAGCTAAGGGCAATAGCTGCTTTCTATCCACTCGTTATATGCCCCTCATAATCTCCTACACCTCAATCAGCTCCTTTCTCAGCCTTCTCTGCTCTAAAGAAAACAATCTGAGCTTATCCTGCCTCTCTTCACAGTGAAAATGCTCCATCTCCAACAATATCCTGGTGAATCTCCTCTGTACCCTTCCTGGTGCAATCACATCCTTCCTATAGTGTGCTGATCACAACTGGACACAGTACTCTAGCTGCAGCCTAAGTAAAGTTTTGTAAAGCTCGAACATAACCTCCCTGCTCTTATAATCCATACCAGGACTGATTAAGACAGAAGTCCTATGTGTCTTCTTAACTCGCTACTAATAAGCCATGTTACTTTCATGGTTGTGTGGGCAGGCACCCCAAGATTTCTCTGTTCCTCTGTGCTTCCTGATGTCCTGCCATGCATTGAATGTTCCCTTGTCTTGATACTTCTTCCAAATTGTATGACCTCACACTTATCAGCATTAACATCTGTCTGCCATTAATCTGCTCATTTGACCAATCTGTCTACATCCTCCTGCAACCTAAGGCCTTTTTCCTTGCTGTCAACTACCCAGCCAATCTCCATGTCATCCACAATAAGGGATCCAACACTGGCCCCCATGGTACGCCACTGGACACCAGCCTCCAATCACACAAACTAACATTCTACTAACAACACCATTTGTTTTCTACAACAAAGCCATCTTTGGATCCAACTTACCAAGTTACACTGGATCCCATGTGCTTTTACCTTCTTTATCGGCTTCCCATATGGTGCCTTATCAAAGGCTTTGCTGAAATCCATTTAAGCTACATCAACTGCACTACCCTCAGCTATACACTTGGACACCTCCTCAAAAAATTCAAGCAAATCAAATTTGTTAGGCACCACCCCCTCAAAAAACTCCCTTGGCAGCGAATTGCTAACTCAGGAGTTTCTCTAGCCTATTGACTGTGACACCTGGGTTATTAGTCCAACTCAGAGTTTATTTGTAATTCACTGTCTTGCCCAGTTTACATTTTGTTGATATCAACATTCTTTCCTTATCAGGAGATAAATTCAAAATTAAATATTGCAATCATCAAGTATCCAACGTTTCAGATACAGTTAAACTAATAGGAACATTGATTTGTAGGTTACATGTGGTCTCCATTGCTCATTGATCCATGATCCATAATTACATGGGCCTAAAAAATGAAAAGTTGCATCATACCTTCTCTGATTGATCTCTGCATGTGCCTATTTAGACCATTTCTCTGGAGGCAGATTCTAAACAATGGCCTTAAAAGCCCTATATTAAATCTCAGTTTAGCACCTGAATATTATAACTTAATTCTACACGTCAAACGTGCGAAGGTCAATCAGTTGGAATTTAATATCTTTTTATGGTGAGGTGTGATGAAGATCTGCTTGTACCCAGCACAAACTGCTTCAGATTATTAGGAATTTAGCTCCATAAACAAAAACTTTCAATTTTCAGAAATTCAGGGTTATGTAAGAGGGACCAACAGAGGAAACAGAATTTCAGGAATTGCAGAGCAGTTGAATCAATATTGAGCTCTTCCAATAGCTCAGTAGGTAAATGCAGGACACAAGGCATGTTTCATTTTAATAGTGACAGGGCAAATCACATCTGGCACAGCATGAAGAGCCCCAGCTTTGTTGAGTTCAGAATGGATTTTAGTTTGGCAAGGCTTCAGGCTTCTAAACATTATCCTATGACCCTTAAGTTCTCTACGTAGACATACACATAGAGGAGATAAAGTTTGGCTATAATTCCAACCATGGTCAAATAGTCCATTGGTACTCACTGTTCTACTCTTTTAAATAAAACCTTTAACAAATTTGACAACCCCTGGTGGGGCACTGTAAACAAACATCAAACAGCAGCTGAAACTTACAGAATTGCAAAGGAAACTTATGGAAATCAAATCAAGACATCATTAGTAGGGGTGATAATGCACTGCAGCCCCTATAGTGCCCACCAATCCTAAACATCTCCATCATGCCAAGAGACGTACCCGCTCCCACTTGGATACCTGAGCACAGATGTAACCAAGGAAAAGGGGCAGACTGTCGAGCACCATGGCCCTTCTATGGCCTACAGGCTGGACTTGATGATGGCCAAGCTCAAGTGAGGCCCAAGAGACCCTCCAGTCTGCCTTTTCCTTCTGTAAGGCATGCTCATGAATTAGGAGTGTGGGGCTGAAATGTAACCCAAAAATTTAAAAACTGCTCTTTGAAGAAACTAAACAGGGACTATAAAACTAACCCATTCAACATAAACATGAAACACAGATTCTTCCAGGCCACAATCCCTGTGTATAGTCTAGTACCCAGTGAACATACTGCACTTTGGCATAGGACTCCCACATGAAGCACTCTCCACTGCAGATCATTGATGGAAAGAGGAAGGACCCCCTTATACAGCAACTCCATGGAGGATCTCTGCTGCTGGAAGGTAAAACATTTCACTAGGGGATGTTCGAGCAGTAGACAAAGACAATAAAGTGGAGTGTGTGCAAATATTCAGGAAATTCCTCCATGCCATTTTGAAGGGCACAGAGACAACTTCCCTGAGTCAGCACAAATTGTGAAGCAGAGAATCCTAAGGGATGATTTGGTAACCGGATCAAGTTCCAGATCAACAGGGGCCAGGTCATCTGGAAGCTCACCGCATGCCTGAGCCACCTTAGCTCTCTGTGGTACTCGGCTCCGAGACTACACAGTCACGAGGTTCTGAGTGGCTCAGGACATGTACTGGAGGTCAACCAATGCCTCTCAGCAAATTGTGCCATCATCCTGAGGTCTCTCCTTCCCCATCCACATAGATAGATTAGCCTGGAAAAAACTTTTCCCCTTAATGGAGAGATCAAAGACCAGGGGCTTAGATTTAAGTTAAGGGGTAGACATTTAGGGGGGATGTGAGGAAAATATTTTTCGTCCAGACAAGAGCGGAAATCTGGAAACTACAGTCTGTAAGGGTGACAGTGGCAGAAATCTTCATTACATTTAGATGTGCATTTGTGATTGCAAAATGGGATTAGAATAATTAGGTTGCTATTTTCAACTTAAATGAATGCAATGGGCTGAAGGGCTTTTGTGTGTGTCCTAGATCTTTTTGACTCTACGTCTTTAAACCTCACGAACAGAGGAACACATTCCTAAGCAGGAGCTCCCTCAAAGACAACTGCCACTTCCTTTGGGAGAGAGATTCTGCATGAGATGTCCATATCCTATGCCTTGATCAGGTCAAAATAGAAAAAAGACGATTCCTGGAAGAAGGTCCAAGGACTCATCTACTCTATAAGCAAAAAAAATTGTGTCACATCTGAGGCTGTGCATCTAATAGAAGAAATAGGTCATCAGGCCGTACCACCTTGGAGGAGGCTATAGGTAATAGCATCACTGCAGGGTCTGAAGGCAGAAGGTCATTATCTGGTGCAGAGGCGCACAGTGTCTGAATGCCATTCCCAAACAAAAGACTCAGCACCTCAGCAGCAACCCAGTGTTGTTTTCTGTCCCAGCAAAATGCAATGAGTTTACTTGTTGCATTTGTGATAAACTCTGACTGAGGGACCAAAAACAGCAACCAGTACCCACAAAATGGCAGCAATCAGCTACTTTATGACCAACATTCCACCTCTGGGAGACATCACATGGAGCAGTCCTGTCCGGCCTCTCAAGCAAGCAGTCACCTTGGTTGCCATCTCTTGCCAATTTATTGGCCAGAATTTCTTGGCGGGACAAAAATGGATTTCCATAGTGATGCTGTATGTGACGACCCAAGCTCCTTTGCCAGGTGATCCAACTGCCAAAGCTCCAACAGACATTCTGAACATTTATTCCAGTTAATCTTTGGGGAGGAAGGTACAGAGTAGACATTTTGGCACTCACACACCCACTGCAAGTCAACTGGATCCATGAACCCAAGGAGCACATTGCCAGTGCAAGCCTAAAAGACCATCTCCTCACCCTGCAAGTGCAACACCAAATTTGTCAACTTCTTCCATAAGTGGTACAGTACAGCAGCAGCTGAATGCATACTGAATATGACTGGCTGTACAGGGGGCAACCCTGGAGCAACTGCTCTCAGCTTATCCATAAATACAACTGTTTGGTTAATACACTAACAAGCTCCACATCTGCAAAACTGTCAATACCTTAGATAGAGAGGAAAGAAATAGAGGAGTGGGGTTTGGAGATTGGGAGCTGTACAGAAATTAGTATCAAGAACAGAAACAAAAAGGCTGCCAGTTTAAAATTAAGCTGTTTTGCTGGCCCTCTTGCCTACAGTATTAGTGCTGTTTGAGCAGCCACAGCTGTTTCACACGTATATATTCACTAGGCTCCACACTTCACACCATGTCTCGCATTGAATGTCTCTATACAACTGGGTCCTTATTTTCTTTTTACAATACAGTAAACAAGGAAACCAGCCATCAATTATTAGTGCAGAGTATATCTAAATTTCAGAGCCATGAAGAGATTTTTGTTAAATGAAGCAGATTACTTTATGCCAACAATAACAGACGGTGTTGTTAAATATAAATCAAGTGGTACAGACGTTTCATGGTTGACTCATTTGGTGCGTTAGACAAACGCAGACCAGCCTGGCAGAAGTTGAAGCGTCTCAGAATGTGTGACTAATATAACTTCATAAGATATTATTTCTGATTTATCATCTCAGTCTCACCACATGAAGAAAAACATAAAACCAAGAATTCCTTGATGATCTTTGCATACAATCTAGTCCACTATGTTTCACTCAGAGGAAAACTGTACATGAAAAACAACTTTAATTTAGCATGCTTGCTCCTTTTTTAAAGTTTAATTATTCAAGCAATACAACCAGTTAAGCTACTTCCACGTTTCCTGAAACACTAGCTTTTGTTGACATACATTTCGATGTGTGCCCTCTGACACAATACCAATTGATGATCCTGTGAGTAATTTACACTGTGGACTTGATAACAGAAGCTAGGTTATACAATGACATCATTTACTCCTTTGAAATTAATAGCCAACCATAAAATCTAAGCTGGAATGTGAGCAAGTAATTTTCACAATGGCAATTATAGCCAACTCCATTTGTCCCTATCAGATACAGTTACAGAGATAAGCAGCCAGCAGGGGTCACTAGTCAGCAATAAAGAGTAAGGGTCTACGTCAGCTTTCCTGCTCCTCTGCTGCTGCTTGGCCCGCTGCGTTCATCCAGCTCTACACCTTGTTATCTCAGATTCTCCAGCATCGGCAGTTTCCTACTATCTCTAGAGTAATTTCCCCCTTCCTTCACCTACAGGCACTGCTGCCAATTTTAGCAAACCTATCTAATGCCACCACAGTTCAAGAATGGATCAAGCTTGACCAATTAATAAGTCTTTAATACCAAGACTCTCAGGGTTTTAAAATAGAAGCCATGAGACCGGCTTTGCTTACAGGGTTTCAGAGGCAGAAGGCTGTTAAGACAGAGACCTTCATCCTCACAAATATTCTCTTGTTCTGAGGAAGGGTCACCGGACCCGAAACGTTAACTCTGTTTCTTCATCCACAGATGCTGCCAGACCTGCTGAGCTTTTGCAGCAACTTTGTTTTTGTTCCTGATTTACAACATCCACAGTTCTTTTGGCTTTTACTTCCCCCTTTTGCCTGAAATCACGTTATACTCTTACACATGGAGCAAAGTAGGTTGTTCTACAGCTTGCCCAGAAGGTCTAAGCCAAGCCACAAAATATCAGCCATTGTGACCTACATGTTATTGCAGGATGTGTTCTTCACCCCTGCTCAACTCTGTACAAGGACTTTCTTCAAGAGTCTGCCAAAATCTGGACAGGTACATGGATGGGCGGGGAGCATATGGACACAGACCGTTAGAAAATAGTTGACAGGTTAGACAGAGGATCTTGATCGGCGCAGGCTTGGAGGGCCGAAGGGCCTGTTCCTGTGCTGTAGGTTTCTTTGTTCTCTTTGTTCTTAAAACACCAGGTGCTGATGTGAATTATTAAGAGGAAGATGTAAAATTCCACTCGGAATGCACAGCATTGAGCTCAGTTGATTACTCCATTGCCCATAATGGCAAATAGAAGACATTTGATTTAGACATGAACCCGGCCAAGCACCCAGATCCTGGGCTGATCATCTGGTGGAGCATTTACTAACATCTTCAACCTCTCCCTCCTACAAGCCAAAATCACCCCCTGCTTCCAGAAGACCACCAGCATCCCAGTACCCATGAAAGCACATGCGAAGTGCCTTAATGATTACAGCCCAGTGGCTCTGACCTCAATAATCATGAAGTGCTTCAAGAAGCTGGTCATGGCCCACATCAACTCTGTCTCACAGCCCGCCTCAATCACCTACAATTTGCCTACTGATGTAATAGGTCACAGAGGATGTCATATCCCTAGCCCTGCACTCATCCCTGGAACACCCAGGCATCAAAGACACCTACGTCAGATTCCTGCTCATCGACACCACAGTCCCCTCCAGATTGATCGCAAAACTCTGTGACCTTGGTCTCAGCTCCTCCCCCTGCAACTGCATCCTCAGCTCGCTGATCCACAGGCCACAATCAGTGGGGACAGGTAACTGCACCTCCTGCACAGTAACACTCAACACTGGAGCCGCCCCCCCCCCCCCTCCCCCGGACCCACCTCCAAAGGATGCATCCTCAGCCCCCTACTCTACTCACTTTACACAAACGACTGTGTTGCCAAATTCTGAATGAATATAATCTACAAGTGCGGTGATGACACCACCGTAGTGGAACAGATATGTAACAATGAGGCGTCAAACTACAGAAGGGAGATTGAGGGCTTGGTGATATGGTGCAACAAAAACAATCTGTCTCTCAACATCGTCAGAACTAAGGAGCTGATCGATGACTTCAGGAAAAAAGGAGGAGAACACATCCCCATCTACATCAACAGAACTGAGGTTGACAGGGTGAAGAGCATCAAGTTCTTTAGAGTGATGATAACCAACAATCTGTCCTGGATTTCCCACGTAGGTGTGACAGTCAAGAATGCACAACAATGCCGTCTTTCTCAGGCGGCTCAGAAAATTTGGCATATCCATAACGTCCCTCACCAACTTCTACAGATTCACCATTGAAAACATACTGTCCAGATGCATAACAGTCTGGTATTGCAACTGCTCAGCCCAGGACAATAAGAATCTACAGAAGACGGTGTGCATTGCCCAGACCATCATGGAAGCCAAACTTCAATCCTTGGATGCTATTTGCATGGCTCACTGTCATGGAAAATCTGTCAACATCATCAAAGACCCATTACACCCTAGGAATGATCTCCTATAACCTTTTCTGTCTGCCAGAAGATACACAAGCCTGACCACATGTACGAGCAGGTTCAGGAACAGTTTCTTCCGCTCCGTCATCAGACTGTTGAATGGACTCTCTAGCACCAAATAACACTGATCTAGCTAATCTTGATCTCGCCTAGCCCACATCCAGCCAATGTAACCTGTATGCCTCTGTCTATATCTTTTTGATCAGTACATCCTTTGCATTCTTTCATGTGCCTGTATCGCTCATAAACAAAACTTTTCACTATATTTCAGTACATGAGGCAGCAAATAAAGCAATCAATTAATCAATCTATTCACAGCAACAAATTAGTTTTAAAATCAGGGCCACACTCTGAGATGGTTACTTATGAGATAACTTTACACATCAGCAAACAAGATAGTCTACCAAATCGTAATCTGTTTATTCAAAAATCTGGTTTGACTCTTGCTGTATAAGGTAATGGTTCCTGAAGAGGTTATGTTGGATACTGTGTTAGATCCAAAACAAGAGTGAGAGTTTCTGCTACTAAAATGTTTTCTACCTGCTTCATTCTGCCAAAAGAAAAATCATAAAGCCTCCTGGACCTAAGAAACCATGACAGAAATTTGCATGAGAGGCATCACTGTTTTAGACATCTGAGAAACAAACATAGAATATTATAAGCCACTATTGTAATACAACCTAGATGACACAGAACATACTTTATTTTGTTTTCTATTTCTGTATTCGTAAGGTGAAAGTCAACAGGTAAATGGAACACTTCCCATTTTGGCAACTACTGAGGTCTTCACAATGTGATGAAATAGGGTTAGATATAACAGAAAGGTTCTTCTCAATGGACTGTTTTCAACCTAACTCCAGGCACTCATCTCATATTGCACTAATGCTACATATCCATTTCTAATTCCAAATAGTTTGTGCCATCTGAGACAGTCCATTTTAAGCAAGTGTAGAACCATATGATGTTTAGATTTGCGCTGAGGACAGCTTGAGACATTTTATTGTGTTAAAGACAAAAACAAATGCTAGTTGATGTTGTTGAAATCTGCACCCACTGCAAACTGAATCTGAAACCTCTATATTAATTTCACATGGCAACTTTGCAGGCAGCAAAGCAATGCCCTTCTGGTATTATTGCTAGTCTACTGTTACGAATGATAGTCAACACCTCTCTAATAATTAAAACTGAAACAGCCAGAGAAGCTCACCTTGCCTAGTAATCTGTTAAAGTAATTGTGAAATGTAATACAATATGTCTCTCACCCCCAATCAGTTATAAAGGAGTGATTAAATGAAAGAAATCCCTTATGTTTACTCTATAAGTAACAATTTATTTAACTGTAACAGTGAATAACTTAACAGAACTACTAACAAACCGAAAAATTCCTCCTCAACTGACTATTCCCGAATACAACAAAATTCAAATGGTATACTGTTCCAATAAATAAAAGTCCCACTTATATAAACCAAAGTAATAAGAGATAAAATTAAAACTTAGTCTCTTGAAAAGCCAGGATAAATCTTCCAGAATGCTCTTTGTCTTCTCCATTGTTTTCCATTCAGAAATGCCTTTCTGTGTCGAATTTCTGTCTCAGGAATATTAGCTAAGAGAGCAGCAATACCTTTATTTAGATGGTGCTAACTGTGAAATCTTCGAGATTTCTCTGAAAGCCAGTGATTTTCACTTTCTTTTGAGCTGATTGCTGTTGAGAGTGGTTCTCTTATCAGATGGCAGTTTGCTCTCACACCAATTTTCAAATGTCCTCTTATTTTATACCCTTGATGACCTATTAATTTCTTACAATAGGTTTGGTCCAAGGTTGTCAAAACTGTCAGATTTAAATTTAATTGGGCTTTGATATCTAGAGATTGGTTTAAATTAATTGGCTAGATTCAAAAACCTTGGTAAAACACTGGGTCTTGGTAAAAATGCTGCTTTGCCTGCTAACAGTATAGCCCTTTGATATAACGTTTCAATTTCAAGAACTTTCTGTGCATCTGCTGCTGCCTGCAGACATTTTTTTAAATCTCCAAGTCCTTAAAAAAAGCACATCTTTTAAAGGGACCACACACTCTTCCCCAGGCCCCTATCATTTTACAAACAAATTCTAACATGCTGCTTTCCAATCCACAAGTATTGTACCCAACTTTGCAACACTATTAATCCAGATACCCAGTTAATATTCTGGAGGCTCAGGTTTAAATCCTGCCATGGCGGGAATTTGAATTCACTCATAAAAAAAATCTACAATTAAGGGTCTAACGTTGACCACAAAACTATTGCAGATTGTCAGGGAAAGACCATTTGGTTCGCTGGTGCTCTTTAGGGAAGGAAATTATTGTCCCTACCTGGTCTGTCCTACAAGTGACTCCAGACCCACAGCGCTGTAGCTGGCTCTTAATGAGGGATGGGCAACAAATGCTGGCCTAGCCACATCCTGTGCATGAGTTTTTAAAAAGCCATAAGAGATTACAATGTATAACTTATAACAGTCCTGAAGTGAGTTGGTAGCTGAATCTCAATCTCATTCTCCTTCCAGTCTAATGTGATCAACTTTGCACAATTTGTGACTGTACTGAATAGTTAAATAATGTCAAGTTTTGAGTCAGCTGGTCCATGTTTCTGAACCAGTTGTTCATTCATGTGCCAGTCTATGAATTAAGAATAGAAGGCATTTTTGGCTAAGTCCGAGGTGCACTGAGCTTTTCTTGTCACGAGACCTAGTGAGATTTTGTGCCCTGTTTTGCCAAATGTGCCTCATTACTTAGCTATATTGCTCCACAACGCCTCTTAAGTCTGATTTCCTTCCCACCTTACCTTGCACAGTTCCTGATCAGTGTCAAAACACCAGAGTCCGTTGCTACTACACCATCTTTAAAAACCCATTGTGTATCTGGACCAGCACTGACAAACCAAAGCTCCCGGTCCAGATAGGAGGGAAGAAGGGAAAGAGGAAGATAATGCCACAGTTTTCAGACAAGGACCTGACAGATGGAGAGGCATTGTCCTTCCAGAGAAATAAAAAGCTGTACCAACAGACCCTGGTAGCCTGGTCTGAGGTCGCAACCAGGTCAGTGCCAACCCCAGAGGACAGAGGAATAGCCAGCAGTACAGAAATAATGTCACATATCTTTCCACCTCCCCAGGGTAAGTGTCACAATCAGTTATTTCACACTTACTGTATCTCAGCAACGGCACCTATCTCCCGCCAAGGCTCAAGCTCTATCATGGTCACTACTGCTGATAAGACCTTCCTTCCCTCACTCGCTGTCTCCATCACCCTGCTTCTAACCTCCCATACCACTAACCCTGCATATCTTAGTGATGCCTCCTTGGTCCTTTGGAAAATAGCCCGACTTCTCCCAACGTGCACAAGCACTAACAGCCATAACATCCACTGCAATCTCATACACCGGTCCGGTCAGTTCATTACAATAGAAGACAAAAAAACAGAAATTGCTGGAAAAGCTCAGCAGATCCGGCAGCACCTGTGGAGTGAAATCAGAGTGAAATCAGTCCCTCGGGCCTGATGGGATTTATCCAACGATTCTATGGGAAGCTAAGGAAGAGGTCGCAGGGTCTTTGGTGATGATCTTTTCGTCCACACTGTCCACAGGTATAGTGCTGGAAGACTGGAAAGAGGCAAACGTCATTCCCTTGTTCAAAAAAGGGAATACGAATAATCCCGGAAATTACAGGCCAGTTAGTCTTACATCAGTGGTGGGAAAATTATTGGAAAGGGCTCTGAGAGATGGGATTTATGATCACATGGAAAGGCACAGTTTGATTCATGAAGGTAGAGCAGTGGATTTAGTATACATGGGTTTAAGTAAGGCATTTGATAAGGTTCCCCATGGTAGGCTCATGCAGAAAGTAAAGAGGCATGGGATAGGGGGAAATGTAACAGATTGGATTCAGAATTGGCTGACCCTTAGAAGACAAAGGATGGTAGTGGATGGAAAATATTCAACATAGTGCTCAGTTAAGAGTGGTGTACCACATGAATCTGTTTTGGGTCCTCTTCTATTTGTGATTTTTGCAAATGATTTGGATGAAGGAGTGGAAGGGTAGATTACGAAGTTCACGGATGATACGAAGGTGGGTCATGTTGTGAACAGTGCGGAGGGCTGTTCTAGGTTACAAAGGGACATTGATAGGATGCAGAGCTGGGCTGAGAAGTAGCAGATGGAGTTTAACCCAGAAAAGTGTGAGGTGATTCATTTTGGAAGGACAAACTTAAAAGCAGAATACAGGGTTAACGGAAAGATTCTTGACAGTGTGGAGGAGCAGAGGGATCTTGGGCTTCATGTCCACAGTTCCCTGAGACCTGCCACCCAGGTGGATAGAGTTGTTAAGAAGGTGTATGGTGTGTTAGCTTTCGTTAATAGAGGGATTGAGTTCAAGAGTTGTGAAGTTATGCTCCAGCTATACAAAACCCTGGTTCAGACATATCTGGAGTGTTGTGTCTATTTCTGGTCACGTCATTACAGGAAAGATGTGGAAGCATTAGAAAAGGTGCAGTGGAGATTTACCAGGATGTTGCCTGAAATGGAGGGAAGGTCTTACGAGGAAAGACTGAGAGAGCTAGGGCTTTTCTCTTTAGAACAACGAAGGATGAGAGGTGACTTGATAGAGGTGTACAAAATGATCAGAGGCATAGATACAGTAGACAGCCAGAGACTTTTTCCTAGGGTGGAGGTAGCTTTTACAAGGGGGCATAGTTTTAAAGTGAATGGACATAGATATAGGGGAGACATCAAAGCAGGTTCTTTACTCAGAGAGTGGTCGAGGCATGGAATGAATTGCCTGACAGAGTAGTGGAGTTGGCCTCATTAGGGGCATTTAAGCAGCTATTAGATAGGCACATGGATGATATTATAAGGTAGTGGTGGAGGTTAGATAGACCTTAGGGTTAGGGTAAAAGTTTGGCACAACATCGTGGGCTGAAGGGCCTGTACTGTGCTGTGCTGTTCTATGTTCTATGTAACACTTTGGGTGGAGTGACCTTTCCTCAGAAGACAGTCAAAGACAGGGCAGAGAGACTTACCCTCCATTCCAGGCAACATCCTGGTAAATCTCCTCTGCACCTTTTCTAACACTTCCACATCTTTCCTGTAATGATGTGACCAGAACCAGACACAACACTCTACACCAGGGTTTTGTATAGCTGGAGCACAACTTCACGGCTCTTGAACTCAATCCCTCTATTAACGAAAGCTAATACACCATATGCTTCTTAACAACTCTGTCCATCTGGGTGGCAGGTCTCAGGGAACTGTGAACATGAACCCCAAGATCCCTCCACTCCTCCACACGAGCAAGAATCTTTCTGTTAACCCTGTATTCTGCTTTTAAGTTTGTCCTTCCAAAATAAATCACCTCCCACTTTTCAGATAGGGCGTATTAGTCAAAACGCAGAGTTGAAGTAATCAGTGTCCTCCCTTGCCCAATTTCACGAAAGACACTTTATATTTCATTGTGGAATCGTATTGCCTCGAGAATGACTGTACATTTCTTAGCAATGGTCGTGTTGTTTAAAGTAATTTAGATCTTTTCGAGAGATGTGAAAATATGTTAAATGATTGCATTGCTTTCTTCATCTGAGCACTATTAAAATATGAGGTGTGGTTAAGTTATTTAACAAGAGTAAAGGTACTCATCATTCTATAAAATCAAATACATTGGTGAAGACTTTATAAATCACACTATAACTTGATATGTCATGTCGCAAAGTTCCGTATCACAGTGTAAAGTCAAATTTTGTGTCAAAGAGTTGCACAGCAGTGTGCAACAATAATCCAAATCCTAACTCTGAAAACAGCTGTCAAATATTTCTGGCATGACTTCCCAATCATTCTTTCCACTGTTCTTCTATTGAAGTGTTTCAATTTCACAATACTCACTGAGGGCATTGTTTAAATCCCATTGCCTTTTCATCATTAATAAATCAAGACAGTTTAACCTTCATCAGGAGAACGTTCAGAATCAGAACACAGAAAGTTAATAAACAACAGCTTCCACAATAGGGCTTCAGGAGAAAATGATCAGCATTAACAGCGGAATACATAATTGCAGTGAAAAAATGATCACAGATGTGAGTCAAGTATTTCGCCTCCAGGAAGCATAATATTGCTCTGGAATCACCTGGTCCATTTAAACTTTTGGGGTTGTGGAAACCAACCAGCCTGATTCAGAATGATCTTTTCACCTTTTCCTTTTCAGTTCCTGTTGCTGTACATTTGTCGATTTTTCTCACTCCTCCGTTCTTCAATCCATGTTACCTCATAATCATATGATGTGCTTTGCTTTGACAGCAAACGTGATTCCCATTTGTGCTTGGAACTGGAGGTGGTACATTTTAAAAAGAGGTCCAGGTTAAGTCCTAGCATCCAAAGAACAAAGCAATAACTCGATTGGAGAGAGTAGGAGGGGGGAGTAAAGGTACTTCAAGCTTAGCTTTTAAAAGCCTGTAGCTTGCAAGAGATAGGAAAGACTGTGGGAGGTAAGAGGTTCCCCTGTTGTATAATGCATCTTGGTAAAGGGGGGCCTACAAGGAAAAACTGAGCACAAATTAATAATCTCACTGCAAAACTGTACAGGCAGTTAATATGAGCAACTGAAATGTTGCACCATTACAGCAAGGTTGCTCTTCTCCAAGATGGCTGAGCACCTTGTTAGGGAAGATAATGAGGAATTTTGTTCTGCAATACCAGATTGTGATGTTCAGTATAAAAAATGGAAAATTCATGCCACTGCAGTAACATGCTTCACTCAAGAAAATAAAAGAACACACAAAAAGTGGCATGATAGCTGAGTGGTTAGCACGGCTACCTCCCAGCGCCAGGAACCCAGGTTGGATTCCATCCTTGGGCCACTGTCTGCGTGGGTTTCCACTTGGTGCTGTGGCTCCCTCCCACAGGAGGCTTAGGATTGCAAAGATGTGCAAGTTAGGTGGACTGGCCATGCTAAACTGCCCATAGTGTTCAGAGATGTGCAGGCTAGGTGGGTTAACCACAGAAAATTTAGGGAATAGTGTACGGAGCTGTGTCTGTGTGGGGTGCTCTTGAGAGGTTTGGTCAGTATTGGGTTGAATAGCCTGTTTCCATATTTTAGGGGTTCTATGGTCTTGAATTTTATGTTAAATTGTACATAGTTTTAGAACTTTGCTGTGCCAGGTTGTGAGAACCGTGTATTCCAAAGCTAAATAGCTTGTTGACATTAAGGATAGTTATGAATGAGATTTTCCCAACCATCCAGTCCCCAGCCCAGTTTCCTTCTTGGGATTCATTAAACTTGCATGCTGGGCTCCTGAGAGAATTTTTGCTACCAACAGAAAGCTTGCTGGCACTGAGCAAGTAAATGCAGCATGTCTTCAGCCTCAGGAAAGGAGGCAATCAGAACTAACAGGCAACAATGCTCAGAAGATCCCATCAACTATTGTAATGAAGTGCTTGTACTGGAGTGAAAGATCCAACAGATTTCTGTTTCAGACTACTATGGATGGAGAGGAGATTTTTTCCCCCTCAATCTCCAATTAATGAAGTAGGGTGTTGCCATGAGGTGTATTGACAGTCCTTTCCTAGCAGTGCTCAGGATTGCTATTAACAAGACCAGCTGAGGAACAAAAACAAAAATTGCTGGAGAAACTCAGCAGGTCTAGCAGCATTTGTGGAACTCTGAAGAAGGGTCACTGGACTTGAAATGTTAACTCCGCTTTCTCTCCATAGATGCTGCCAGACCTGCTGAGTTTCGCCAACAATTTTTGCTTTTGTTCCACACCTTCAGCACCTGCAGTTCTTTGTTTTATTCCAGCAGAGCAGAAATTGGACAATTTTCTTCATTTGTACATTCGAGGAATGCCGGTGTTACTGGGGGGATAAAACCAGCACTTACTAACTATCCCTAATCATTCTTGAGAAGGTGGCAGTGAGCCACTGCAGTCTGTGTGGTGATGATATGCTTACAGCATTCATAGAAAGTTAGTACCAGGATGTTGATCAGTGACAGTGAAGGAGCGTGTGTCACTGGTAAGGAACTTGTAGGTGTGGAGTTTCGATGAGTCTGCTGACCTTGTCTTTCAGGCAGAAGAAATCAGGGATCTGAAAGATACTACTAAAGATGCAATGGTGAATTGCTACAGGGCATCTAATAGATGGACAACAAGAATACATAATGGGATGGACTGGATTCCAATTAGATTGCTTTCTCCAGGTGAGTGTCTCTTGTTTCTTGAGTGTTAATGGAGCTTCAAATTTAAATTGTTATCACACCAATAATCCAAGCCAGTACTATCTCACTTCTGGCCCGTGGTTTGCAGATGGTGGAGAGGTTTCACAGAACCAAGAGGTCGGATGCGTGCCACAGAATTCCTAGTCTCTGATCTGCACTTGCGGCCACAGTATTTATGTTGGCCATCCAGTTAAATTCCTGGTCAATGGTCACCATAAGGATGTTGTTAGCGAGGAATTCAGCAATGATAAAGCCATTGAATGACAAATCAAAATGGTTAAATTTTCTTCCATCAAAGATGGTCAGTGTCTTATGTGTGTGATGCAAAATCTATTTATCAACCCAGGTTTGAATATTCCCTACAAGTTGTTGCATACAGCCGCTGGTTGTTTCATTACTAAAGAGTTGAGAAAGGAACTCAATACCAATGTATGAAATAGGAACAAAAATAGGCCACTCAGCATTTTAAGCCTATTCTGCTACTTGATAAAGTCATGGCTGATCTGTTTGTGTTTTCTCACTCACTTAACCGATCAATTGTGCAAACATCAACAAACAACCCTACTTCAGACTACATGGTAAACAGAATAAACAAGAATGAATTGCTTTTACGTAGCATTTATCACAATCAAGAAATATTTTATAATGCTTTACAGCCAAACAAGTACTTTTTTGTGGTCTAGTTATAATATAGGAAGGCAGGGAAGCTCAATGATGAAACAATTTGTTTTACTTTGTCCATTGGATACAGGTTACGCCAGCATTTATTACTCATCCCTAATTTCCCTCGAGAAGGCCACAGTGAGTTGCATTCTTAAAGTGCTGTATTCTTTTTGGTGTAGGGACACCTACAGTGCCGTTAACAAAAAAGTTCCAGGAATTTGATCCAACAACAGTGAAGGAATGGTAATGCAATTCAAAATCAGGATGATGTTTGACTCGATGGGGCGTTGACACGTGGTGTTGTTCCCCTGCATTTGCTGACTTTGTCCTTCTATGTGGTAGAGCTTGTTGAAGGTGCTGTTGATGGAGTCTGAGCTAAGCAATGTATGTTGTAGATGCTGCATATTCCTGTCTTTGTGTGTCAATAACGAAGCAGATGAATGTGCAATGTGGTAGATGGGGTACCAAGCAAGCAGACTGCTTTGTGCTGGTGGCTGTTGAGCTACTTGTGTGTGTGTTGCAAGTATTCCCATGTTTTATCTTCAGCAGGCTGACACCACATTTTTAGTTATGGCTGGGCCTGCTCTTGGCATACCCTCCTGCAGTCTTTTTTGAACTAGGTTAATCTTCCAGCTTGATGATAATGGTAGACTGGGGGCCATGAAGTTATAGATTTTAGCTGAACAATACTCATCTGCTGCTGATGACCCACTGTGTTTCACAGCTGCCCAGTTTTGAGTTGTTAGATCTGTTGAAAGTCCGTCCCCTTTAGCACTCTGGTAGCATCTCACATTACAATGGAGAGTATCCACAATGCTGAGTCAGGATTTTGTATTCACAATGACTCTACAGTTATCACTCCTATTATTGCTGATCATGGACAGATGCATCTGCTATAGGGCGATTAGAGAGGATAAGGTCATTGTAATGTTGTCATTTATCTCAAGAGGGTTGGAATATAAAAGCAGCGATGTGCTTCTGAGACTTTATAAAGCTCTAGCTAGGCCCCATTTAGAATACTGTGTCCAATTTTGGGCCCCACACCTCAGGAAGGACATACTAGCCCTGGAGCTAGAGGGTATAAATTTAAAACTGAAATGAGACAACGTTTCTTCAGCCAGAGAGTGGTGGGCCTGTGGAATTCATTGCCGCAGAGCGCAGTGGAGGCCGGGACATTGGATGCCTTCAGGGCAGAGATCGACAAATTCTTGATCTCAGAAGGAATCAAGGGCTACGGGGACAGTGCAGGGAAGTGGTGTTGAAATGCCCATCAGCCATGATTTAAATGGTGGCGCGGACTTGATGGGCCGAATGAACTTACTTCCACTCCTATGTCTTATGGTCTTATGGTCTAAGGTCAAGTATGATTTTTCTCTTATTGGGTCCATCATTACCTGGCACTGTCTAGCAGCTAAGTCCTTTAAGAGGCAGCCGGCTCAGTTAGTAGTGCTGCTACCAAACCACTCTTGACAATGAACTTTAAAGTCCTCACCAAGAGTATATTCTGTGACCTTGTCACCTTTGCTTCTTCCAAGTGGGATTCAACATAGAGGAATAATGTGCGGTGTTGGGTTTGGGGTTGGGTTACAAGTGACAATCAGCAGATTGTTTCCATATACTTGTTTAACCTGATGCCATGTGACTTCATGTTTTCCAGAGCCCAGACTCCCAAGGCAACTCCCTCCCCACTGTATTCTGCTGTGCCACCAATTTCCTGTTGGTCTGACTAAATAGTGGGACAAGATATACCTAGGGATGATGATGGTGATGTCTGGAACATTGCTCATAAAAGATATGATTCCATCAGTAAAACTATGTCAGGTTGCTGCTTGACTAGTCTGTGAGGCATTTCTCACAATTTTGGCACGAAGCCTCAGATGTTAAGGAGGATTTTGCTGTGTTGACAGTACAGAGGTTGCTGCTAAAGCTGGCTGCAGCCCAGTTTCTCTCCTCTTTCCCCATATGCCCTCTCCAAGTTCATCTTGTCCACAGATCTAGCTCAGCTCTCTCAACTCTATTCCCACTAAGCTGCTGACCATCCAACCTTGCCTTTCTAGTCCCCATCTCACCAACATCGTCAACAACTCTCTTTGGGTATTGCCCCTCTCACATTGTTATGACCCTCATGACTGTGATAAAGATAAGTTATCCTTCCTGCTCCTCATCCACAGCACAAACCAGCACTTTCAGCCGTTGACATGGTTGACCACCTAATGCAATAGCATCTCTTCCTGTTTTCACATCATTGCTTCTGGTCCAATAAGGATCAACATTGCTCCACTCCTATTAGTCATTTACATGCTGTACTTTCAGGTGTCACCAAGGGACAGCATTAATATTTGAATGCATACTGATAAACCAAACTCTATTGCAACATCATTTGTCTCAACACCTCCACCTACTGAATAATCAGAGTGCTTATCCAACATCCAACATTGAATGAGCAGAAATATCCTTCAACTAAAAACTGGGAAAACTGAAGTCCCTGCTCCAAACTCTCTTCCCTAGTTACCAACTCCAATCTTCTCCCTGGCAACAATCTAACACTAAGCAGTCTGTTTACAACCTTGATTTTATATTTGATCCCAAGATGAGCTTCTGACCACATATTTACACCATCATTCTGACTTCATTTCCACAACATCACCAGTCTTCACACCTCCCCCACCCCTCCCACCCTACACTCCCACCCCCGCCTCAGCTCATCTGCTCATGATATCCTCATTCATTACGTCTAAAATTGATAATTCCTACACATTTCTGGCTGGTCTCCCACATTTTACTCTTCATAAATTTGTGGACCATCTAAATTCTGCTACTTGTGTTTTAACTTGTACCATGCCAAACTCATCTATTTTCCCTGTGCTCACTGTTTACACTGGCTCCCAATGGAGCAAAGATTTGATTTTCAAAGTGTCATCCTTGTTTACAAAGCCTTTCATGGCCCTGTCTCTCCTTTTCTCTATAATCTCCAAGACATCTGCAACTCATCTAATTCTGCTCTTTTGTGGCTTCAGTTGATCTGGAATACCCCCCACACACCTCTTTACTTTCTTTTTTTAAAGCACCTCTTAAAGCCCAGCCCTTTGACCAATCTTTTTAAAATCTGGCTTTATATCTTATGAGACAAAGTGTCACATTTTGTTTTATATTGCTCTTCTGGAGTGTCTTGAGGAATCTTATTATATTCAAAGTTCCATACAAATACGGGATGTTGCTAATGGATGGAGGAATGCCTGAAGTGATGTCCTGGCACTAGCTACCAATAAGCACAAACATATTCCTTTGTACGAGCAATGGTACCCTACCACCACTTACAGATACAGGTAGCGAAAGAGCAATCAATGGAAAAGGGGAGGAAATTTGAGATCCAAATATGTATTCAGTGATGGAAGAGCTTAAATCCACAGCATAAACCAGCGCTTTCAGGAGAGATGGGAAAAGAAAGTTGCAGGGGTAGCAGGGAGTATCATGCAATTCTACAGGGTCAATAAATGACAATACAAATAAATTTGCTGAAAAGTCAAAATGCTGCTTTAGAGATTTGTATACTGCATGAAGACTTTCCTTTCAATCCGTCTTTCTGTTTCACTGCACAATTGCTGTGGGCAATGCCTTCTTGGCTTGGAGAAAGCATTTAATTAGGGACCCGACTCTTAGATAAAATCAGTGTTCAAAAAAGTAGTAACTACTCCTTGTATCAGTCAATATCATATAACCCAGCAATAAACAAACTGAGAAACTCAACACAAGAATGAGCAATGAAAAGCATATACTTTCCAGCAATTCACAAACTGGAATAACTCAAATACTCAGATAAGCATGAACAGACTGCTGACAAATATGTTTAGAAAGAGGAAAATGATGAACAAAAAAGTGCAAGTGCAAAACATTTATGACCCTTCACAGTTTTTGACTCCTGCACAACTGTACAAAGTGAGTGCTCCTGCCGCGTCCCACCAATCATAAACATATTACCTGCTCAATGTCACAGCTGAGTTTTTTTTTAAATTAGCAATTATTATTGCATGTTGTAAACCATTCTAGAATGTATCACTCTAATCTGTCAGTTTTTTATTTGTGAACGTTTTAGCTTTTAAGTTTGACAAAATAACATTTGGATAAATCCAAAGGATATTCCTACCGTCAGATTGGGAACGTGGACCATGTCAGTGCTGCTAAATATCCATACTAGAAGTCTGGTCTCAATGCAACTTGACAATGGTTAATGCTTGAATGCTTTGATATTTATCCATAGCTGAGAAGAGGATAGGGAATTTGGATTTCAGGCAGGGAACCCGGAGGGAATGACTTCATTACACAACCTTCTGAATTTAATATTTTATACATTTTTTCAACAGCTTTCCAGCCAGGGACACAGCCAGATTGAGATGTGTGAAGAGGGGACATCAGGATTAGACTTATTGGGGTTGGGGGGGTTTAGATACCAAGAGAGTAAATTGGATACTGTGGGGGTTTTGAACATTGAGGGGTGGAGGTGAATGTGACATTATAGTGGGGTAGATGTGAGAAGGGCTGGATTAACAGAATGTGGAACCAGATTACATGAAGTTATGTTTGTTATTGCTGGGGGAAAATGTTCCAACTAAACCTGGTCCACAGGCCGTGCAATAAAGACAATTAACTCATGGATTTAGCTCTTCTTCTTCCTCTCACCTGCAAAAGATCCCTAAAGTCCAGGCCTCCCTGCATTGAAAGTAAAAGTTGAGTCAAAATGTTTACACTCGTTCTCCTTAAAGATTTTGGCACGGGTTGCAGCTGATTTCCGGTCCTAATTTGTGAATTTCAAAACATTTCCTTCCTGTCCACCTCCTGATCTATACCTGGAGATTAAAATTCTATTGAATAGGTTTGGATAGCAATTAATTTTGTTCAGTCTGTTCATATGAATCTGTTGTTTAGAATTTTAACCTGTTTGGAATTCCTCCCCATTTTATTGTGATTTTAAAACCACAGCTGTCTGTATAATCTCAATGCGCAATGCCACCACTCACTGTAAAGGGAAATTAGTACTCTTTCAGAAGTGGACCACACATTTGTACTTAGACTGTTAGGTGCATTTGTTTTTCAAACAAAAGTACCATAATCTGATGTTTCTCCAGGAAAGCTGAAGTGTTCATTGAGGAAACAGCACTCAGCAAACCTTCTTCATGTTTGGAAAGTAAACACAGCTTTTGTCATGTGATAATGGGAACTGCAGATGCTGGAGAATCCAAGATAATAAAGTGTGAAGCTGGAAGAACACAGCAGGCCAAGCAGCATCTCAGGAGCACAAAAGCTGACGTTTTGGACCTAGACCCTTCATCAGAGAGGGGGATGGGGTGAGGGTTCTGGAATAAATAGGGAGAGAGGGGGAGGCAGACCGAAGATGGAGAGAAAAGAAGATAGGTGGAGAGGAGAGTATAGGTGGGGAGGTAGGGAGGGAATAGGTCAGTCCAGGGAAGACGGACAGGTCAGGAGGTGGGATGAGGTTAGTAGGTAGGAAATGGAGCTGCGGCTTGAGGTGGGAGGAAGGGATGGGTGAGAGGAAGAACAGGTTAGGGAGGCAGAGACAGGCTGGGCTGGTTTGGGGATGCAGTGGGGGGAGGGGATGAGCTGGGCTGGTTGTGTGGTGCAGTGGGGGGAGGGGACGAACTGGGCTGGTTTTGGGATGCTGTGGGGGAAGGGGAGATTTTGAAGCTGGTGAAGTCCACATTGATACCATTGGGCTGCAGGGTTCCCAAGCAGAATATGAGTTGCTGTTCCTGCAACCTGCAGGTGGCGTGATTATGGCACTGCAGGAGACCCAGGATGGACATGTCGTCTGAGGAATGGGAGGGGGAGTTGAAACGGTTCGCGACTGGGAGGTGTAGTTGTTTGTTGCGAACCGAGCAGAGGTGTTCTGCAAAGCGGTCCCCAAGCCTCCACTTGGTTTCCCCAATGTAGAGGTAGCCACACCGGGTACAATGGATACAGTATACCACATTGGCAGATGTGCAGGTGAACCTCTGCTTAATATGGAAAGTCATCTTGGGGCCTGGGATGGGGGTGAGGAAGGAGGTGTGGGGGCAAGTGTAGCACTTCCTGCGGTTGCAGGGGAAGGTGCCGGATGTAGTGGGGTTGGAGGGCAGTGTGGAGCGAACAAGGGAGTCACGGAGAGAGTGGTCTCTCCGGAAAGCAGACAAGGGTGGGGATGGAAAAATATCTTGGGTGATGGGTTCGGATTGTAGATGGCGGAAGTATCAGAGGATGATGCGTTGTATCCGGAGGTTATAATTAAATAAAGTGATGTGATAATGAGGTTTCAATAAGAATTCTAACAAAGGATAGTGCTATCCAAACTTATTCAATAGAATGTTAATCTCCAGGTATAGATCAGGAGGTGGATAGGAAGGAAATGTTTTGAAATTCACAAATTAGGACTGGAAATCAATTGCAACCATGCCAAAATCTTTAAGGAGCATGAGTGTAAACATTTTGACTCAACTTTTACTTTCAATGCAGATAGTGTATACAAACAGAAACAAGGTTTTCTTGAGACTATCCTATGAAGGCAGTATGCCTTTAGACACTGAAGGTCCAAAATTTGACAAGATCCAGAAAAGGGCACAGTGGTACATGCTACATGTTCACTTTTGTGATTCAGTTTGCTGCCAGTGCTAAGTGTAATGCTGAGTGGTTATATGCCTCAGCAGGGGATGCACAATCATGAGAGTCTAGCACCAGCTCAAGTTTCCCTGAACTGTTTAAAACTAGCCTGCATCTCTTGTTGGAACACATGCTGGAAGTCATGCTAAAGCAGATTTTGGCCTTGAAAAGACACAACAATGGCACAACATGCTCTGTTACACAGCACTAGACTCTTTGGTGCAGGAAAAGGATGGGAGGAGTGAGATCATTTCTGCAAAAGAGACTAAGAGACCCTCAAGATGGATACTGTTAACGCAGTAGGAACAAATACCAGCTATATAGTCCCAAGGACTCAGATGAAGTACTACGAGAAGTTCGATAACCCTACATGAGTGATGCAGATTATAGACAGCACCAACAAGTACCATTTCCCTCCGTGACATGCTTTTAAGAACAATCAGGCACAATTCGTACTTTATATTCATAGCTTCAGCCTACTCTCATATACTTCATCATACCAAAAGCCTCACATGTACATCTCACAGCCTGGACACATGTTCCTCTGTGACAACCACATAATTCAAATACGTTATATCACATTCACTGGCATGTGTCCCTCTGTATTAAGGTGAAGGTGGCACATAACAATTGGTCTCCATGAAAACCAACAAAAAAACTTCATGGTAATAGTTTTTGATTCTTCATGTTCTCAGACTTTTATTGTAACAAAAGGCACTATTGACAAAACACTATCTTTGCGTGGCAAACCATGTTTTACAACCTCCTTTAAGTGGCAATTCAATTTTTGCAGAACTAGTCCAAGAAAATTTTTATTCCAAAGGGTTTACTTCTATTATTATTCTTTCTCAACTTTGGAACTTTAAATTCTGTCACAGTGAGGTTTCTTCCTCTTACACACAGTAGGTGAATCTTCCAGTCTTGTTTTAACTCCACATGAATGTGGTCTTTTCAATCAGAGCGTGAGCCTCCATACACATTCTTATGTAGTGAACTACAGCATTTTGATGACTCCCGCTCCTCTCCCTCTCCCAGATCCTGGTAGCTTAACATAATCTGTGAGATTTCAGGGAATCTTCGACATTTCCATCTCAAAGCCCACCAGCAAACACCCATGCCTTATAAGCAAGTAGAAATACTGATTAGCTATCCAAGAGACCCAAACGATCTTTGTCTACAAGTAAATGGACAGGTAGAAGCACAAAAGCTTTCATCTCAATGTTCTCAACTCTTTTCTGGGACTTTGGAAACCATCAGTCTGCCAACTGTAAGCACATAAGCTGCCATCATGTCCAAATGCAAACACTTTGCACTTATTCCAGTGAAGCAATCCTGGGCCTCTTTAATATCGAACAATGAAATCAACCACATTTGCTGTCAGGCAGCCTTCATCCCAACTCTCATGGCACCCTTCATTTTTACCTTAAGTTAAAGACACAGTGCCAAAACATGACAATTTTATAAATCGTACAACTGTAACAAACCAGACGCAGTAGTAACCAACGAGTGGGGAAGTCGGTATGGCTTCATAGCCTCTCCTTGTTGGAGGAAGTGGTGCTCATCTTCACTGGAGTAAACATGACTGAGGCTGTGGCCCCTATGGGGATGAACGCAGCAAAGATAATAGTATATTCACATATAATCGCTGTCCTCACAACCCACTTCCTCCTCTCCCCGTAATCCCTTCTGCTTTACAAGATGCAGACGTAAACATGCTTTTCCTCTTGCAACTCTACCATCATGCTTTTCTCCTTTCAAATATCAAGACATGCAACCTGACCAGGCAAGATCACAGGAGCAATGAGCTAAAGAAGAAGGTGAATGATGAACTAACAACCTTACTTGATCTCACACTTGCAGACAGTAGCTATAATATTGCAATTGTACAGAATTCAGAGTGTCGCTCAGACAGGGGATCTACATGTAATGAGACACCAGGCACAAAAGCTTGCAACTAGACTAGGGAAATGATAGCACAAGCATTAGAACTGCTTCCATTTCAACTCAATGGAAGAGGGTGTACACAAATTCTGCTGCAGAGGTTCAAATCGGGACATTAATGAGGTAGCATGCACAAAATGTCATAGACTCTTTCATTACCATCTTTTCCCACCAGCAGGACAGGCCCACTGTCTGTGGTATACATTTAGGGAAAAGTGACTCTGGGTGTCCTCAATCTGGCTCTGGACCCCATGGGCAAGGAACCTTCCAAACAATTGCAAAATACTGTCTTCTCTCAGCTGATGCATCAGTGTTCCTTCACATTGAATACCAATTGGAAAGCGTTAAGGAAAGAAAGGACATCCAACAGCCAACATCAGGATTGATTCAGTAGAACCAATTCTAAGCAAACTGGAGGAGTCCTTAAACTGTCAGACTGAGACTGTGGCGGGTGGTGAGGGAATCAACAGAGGTGAAAAATCCAACTGACCACGTTCTCACAAATCCATCCATCCCAGATGCATCTGTCCATGCCAGTATGGTACAGGTGCAGTTTTTATGAAGACAAAAAAGCAGAATTTGTTTCCAGATGTTGGGTGCCCATATACAGCATTTTACGGTAAAGGTCTTGGTCTTCATCTTTCCAGCATAAAAGCCATGACCAACTCCAAGGACACTTGTGGCCTTATGGACAGTCTCTCAGTTTCCAATACAGAACATGCAGAAGGCACACATGTCTGAGTGTGACTGACAGCCATGCACGCTTTGTCCACTGTCATGCAGTTGTGTAACATCTACAAGATGCACTGTTGAAATTCACTAAGACTCCTTATATAGCACTGTCCAAAGCCATAGGCAATACCATCTAGAAGGACAAGGGTAAGAGATGCGTAAGAACATCACAGCTTCAAGTTCCCCTCCAAGCTGTTCACCATTCTGACTTGGAAATATATTGTCTTTCTTTCAGTGTCGCTGGGTCAAAATTCTGGTTCTCCCTCTCTAAAGGCATTGAGAGTCTACCAACAGCGTATGAACTGCAATGGTTCAAGAAGGTAGTACAACACCTCTTTCGCAAGGGCAACCTGAGAAGGGCAATAAATGCTGGCCCAGCTAGTAACATCCACATCCCATGAATTAATAAATAAAGTGCTGCTGGTCCTCATTCATCATGGCTGAGGAATGGCCACGTATTCCACTACCAACCAGAAATGTTGGTTTTCATCTTATGTGGAAGATTCCAGTGGCTTTACTTGAGGGCAGAGTCTACCAACATCTGGTATGGGAGGTGGCTGTATAGGTGATTTGTTTCCAGTTCTAGGAGTTCACTCTTTCTGTGCCTCAAAGAGATCTAATATAAGTTTGAAGGCTGAGAAGCAAAGCATGACAAAACATACATAAACTGGGGTTGCACGAAGGGTAAAAGTTGACCTCAGCAAAACTTAAGCTCCAGGATCAAGACCTGGTCCTTCTGCAAGTTGAGGATAATTTTAGTTTTAAATTTCTTACTGAGTTCAAACTCAAGGATCTGCTATGTCCTCAATGCTTTACTCTGTTAGGGGAAGGAATCCAGTTCCCTCCTGCTGCCTCCCCATGATCTCCCGTACCTCACCAGAACAGGAGTGTCAGAGTTGAGTTTCTGATCATTGGAGCATGTTGCATGCCCATGTTGTGACACAGGAATGCACAGGCCCCCGATTGTACACATTGAGGTGGGGTTAGTGCCAAAGGCAGTAGCTGGCAGGATCTAGCTGCATAATATTCAGGAAGATGGCCTTGCAAAATTGAGCCAATATCATGTAGCCACTAACATTTTCTAAATTGTTCATAAGATCTTGACAAAATTGTCAACATTGCGTTATTACCTATTCCTATTGCTCAAAAAAGTCAGTGATGGGCTAACATCTTAGAATACCACATCACCTCTCCAAACACTTCGAAGGTTGACAGGCATCTTGCATTTTGGGTCTTGTAGATTAAATTTTTTTATAAATCCCCTTTAAGTTTATTATATGGCCCCCAATTGTGAAATTTTAATTCTCCAAGATCTTTGTTCTGCACCTATTTTCAGTCTCATAAACTGGTGGAATTTGCCCCATTGCTGAAAAAATACACAAGCGTTGATTTTGAAAATTATGCATTATTCGCCATTTCTCATTGTTTATATTCTTTGTAATTAGTACTTGGATTATTCTCTTCTGGTGCACTTTTTTATGTTCACCAAACAAGGATCAAATATGTATTCTTCAATAGTTTTGCCTGGGATTTGTGGGCTTTGTCAGAGCCTTCTAATCAAACTGTTTGCATTGTTTCATTTACTTTAGCTAATATTTCCACTCTAAGCCCAATCTACATCACTCTAATGATCATGCGGTAGTGATTCAAACTTCAAACAACTCAGAATGTGGAAAACCAAATGAGATTAAACAAGATGAGAGGGTTTGGGCAGCACAGTTAGCTCACAGGGTGCACAATTCCCCAAAGGGAAATATCTGAGCAAATAATTTTATAAGTTCTCATGAAGCTCCATCTATACAGTAAGTTTTGCTTCTAAACCTCAAGCACCAGAGCTGAACTGCATACATGGCTTAAGGAGAGCAGATATGTTTTCATTTTCTGGTGGCATCTTGTCTACTTGGGTGAACTTTGCTCCACTTGTTAGGTTTTTTTTGCTGGATTGTCCTCCATTTTTAAGCTTTTCAAGGTGATTTTCCTTTTCCCATGAATGCTTTGCTTCAACAGTCTCAGATGCTTTTTGACCGTTATCTCAAGGCTTACAAAAGAAGAAACTTTTTGTTTTGGACATGGATACTGCAACATTGGGATGAGGAAGATACCCCACACATTCAGATGACAGCCATCATTGTACCATGGTCTGTACCTTTGGGATCTACATGAACATATCAAAAAAAATTAACTTTTGCCAGCTGTTTCACAGGACAGTCTGCCAAGGAGTTATGCCATCTGCTTCCTAAATATAAGTTGGGAAACACCTAAACCTGTGGCATTTCTACCCTTAGAAGCCATGGTGACCATAGCACAAACTTTGCACCTACAATATCCTTCCAAAGCACCACATTAGATATTTGATACATCAGGCATGATTCTGTGCAGCACACACAAAGTGGGCAATGCAACATTTGCTATTTGCAACCACAACAACTGTGGAAAAGACAGATGGGTCACAGAGGATGGAGGAGTTTTAAGATGTACCCAGGTTGTCTGAATGGCAAATAGTTGAATATGGTAGCCCTGAGGGCATCAGATCTCTTCATACAAAACTTATGGCTACCACGGTTGAAAAGTATTTGCATTTAGATGGTATCTGTCCATTTTAAGATGCATACGCAGGAAGCAGTTATGATATCCTCTTATGCAACATTCCAAGTTATCCTCACTCAAGACAGGAAACACAGCTTCTGAAGTCAAGGCTGTCACCCACACTGAGAAATCTATTTACACATAAAGGTAGCACCTGAACAATCCAGCAGCTGTCCTGAGAAATTTTTTGGTACTATCTCTATGATATCCCCTTTTACAAAACGTCCTTTAATAGATAATACCATATTGGATTTGCATTTCACTTCCAAAGTACAACTCTCCAAAGTCAAACTGTCCAGAGGGTAGCCTATCCAAAATCTGTACGATCTGTACTCTGAAACAGCAGTATAAATATAATGGCAGCATGAATCAACACAAATATTTTTGTCTGTCTCAAACAGGGGACTAAACTTTTCACTTTCAACATTTGGATATAAACCTAAACGTCACAAATGTACAGTACAGCTGTTGATCAGAACTATTTCTATCTCTAACCTATGCTGTATTTGCATTGGAAAATCCTGATAATGTAACAGTGTTTCACCTTGTACGGTTTCTGCACTCTGTATCAACTTGGAATTCTTCATTAGATAAAGTAGGTGAAGTTTTAATCTACATCTCTCCCATGTTTGAACTCAGACAGGAAAATGTGGAGACAGTGTTTCGTAGAGTGGAGTGGAGAAGGGGGAAGCTTTAGTTTGTTGAGCAGAGTGGGGTTGGCGAAGGAGTTGACTGTGCTCTATCCACCTCTCCTTGACCTCCCCCCTTTCGTCCCCAATATCCATTTCCTTCACACACCCCACTCCCCCTGTATGAGCCGCCTTCATACCTCCACCTCCTTTACCCCTCATCTCCTCCTCCTCTACCCCAGCATGCCCCTTCTTCTCTCGCTATCATGCCCAACTTTGCCCCTACCTCCTGTTCCTTCATCATCACTAACATCCCCCTAACCCCCATTCTCTCTTACAGTCATAGAGATCTACAGCACAGAGAAAGGTCCTTTGGCCCATCAAGCTCTGTGCCAGTGAAAAACAATTACTGAACTATTCAAATCTGATTTTCTTGCACTTGGCCCATATTGTTGCATGCCCTGGCATCACAAGTGCTCACCTAAATACTTTGTCACTGTTACGACCGTTTCTGCCTAATGGGGGAATTTGATGTAAAGACAAATCTTTCAAAAAAAATCAAATACTTACCTATTCATGGGCTGTTTTGCAGTAGCCGGGATCAGGCATGAGGCCAACACACCAAGAACTAAAACAAAGATTGAAAACAGCCTAGGCCCTATTAGAAAACAATTTGATCTGCACAGCTACAGCCATTACTACATCGCAACCCACAACCTCTGTATCTCATCTCCTGATCCTCAAGTACAGGAAGTCCTGACCTAAGCCATGTTGCACCTGACTGAAAGTGGTTGAGCAACAGTGTGGAGGAATCATTATGTTGTATCTAAACAGTCCTGGGAAACCTTGACATTAAGATTGCGGTCAAGCATAATAAGTTTCATCTCCCATTATTGGTGTGTACCAGATTGCTGCAGTACACCTGAAGTAAGCTGGACCCACAAATAGAGTCTCAAATATCATGAATTAAACTGTTACCGTGGCTTGGGAGCACTCCATGCACAAGCCCGACTCCTGAAGTGGTTGGATATTGGGTGATGAGTGGCTCAGCTTTGGACTCACCACCTATAAGACACAAGACAGGGGTTGATTGGAATACTTTCCACTTGCCTGTCCAAAAATGCAATAGCACTCTAGAAGATCAGTAACATCCAGGACTATAACCAGTCAGCTTTATCAACAGAGATAATGGGAACTGCAGATGCTGGAGATTCCAAGATAATAAAATGTGAGGCTGGATGAACACAGCAGGCCAAGCAGCATCTCAGGAGCATTTTTCTCCTGAGATGCTGCTTGGCCTGCTGTGTTCATCCAGCCTCACATTTTATTAGCTTTATCAACATTTCACTCAATAACCTAAATGTCCAATCCCCCTACCATGGGCTCGCAATGGCCGTTGTATGTGTTATCTGCGGGACATACTGCAAGGACACACTGAGGTTTTCTTTGACAGCAGCAATCAAGCCCTTCACCTCTATCTTCCAGAAGGACAAGGATAAGTCCTGGAGAAAAATACCACTTCCAGCACAGTGGTCAGTGGTTAGCACTGCTGCCTCACAATGCCAGGACCTGGGTTCCATTCCACCTTTGGGCAACTGCCTGTGTGGAGTTTGCACGTTCTCCCCGTGCCTGCGTGGGTTTCTGCCAGGTGCTCCAGTTTCCTCCCATAGTCCAAAGATGTGCAGGGTAGGTGGATTGGCCATGCTAAATTGCCCATGTTGTCCAGGGATATTTGGGTTAGACATGGGAATTGCAGGGGTAGGGTAACTGGTCTGGGTGGGATGCTCTTCAGAGCGGCAGTGTGGACTTGTTGGGCCGATTGGCCTGTTTCCACACTATGGGGACTCTATGATTCCTAGTCTCTGTCCAAGTCACAAACTATCTGGTGTGTCATTATTTCTTGTTGGTTCAAAATCGTGGAGCTCTCTCCCTAGTGGGACTGCAATGGTTCAGTTACCCAGTTCATACAACATTCTCAAGGACAATTAGGGTTAGGCATTAATAACTGGCCTTCTCAGAGAAGCCCACATTGCGAGAATGGTGACAAAAAGGATCTTGCATGGTGATCAGCAGAATGGAAACATAGGAACAGGAGGAGGCCATTCAACCTTTCAAGTCTGCCCCAGTATTCAATGCAATCTTGGTTAATCAAAGACTTCTACCCTTCCCATCCTTATAACCCTGTACACCACTTGAGATTTCTGATTACAATCTCTACCTTACACATACTCAAAGATACAGCTTCCACAGTCCTCAGCGGCCGAGAATTCCAAAAGTCTACAATCTCCGAATAAAATAATTTCAAGTCAGAGCTAAGTGGCATCCTAATTATTTTTAAACTGTGTTCCCTCGTTCAAGATTCCTCAACCAGAGAAAATATCTTGCCTGCATCTGAAGTCTCAATGAGATCATCCCTCATTCTTCAAAACTCTAGAGAATACGGGTCCTGTTTGCCCAAACTCTCTTCATAAAACAGTCCTGCCATCCCAGGAACAACTGCAATAGTATCTTTCCTGAGATTAGCAGCCCACAGATGCAGTATAACCAAGTTCCTGCACAACTGAAACAAGACTTCACTGCATCTCTACTTAAACCATCTTGCAATGCGTGATAATATTCCATTTGCCTTCTTAGGAGCTGGCTGCACTGGCATGTTAGCCTTCAGTGACTTATCGATAAGGACAGTCTTCGCACATCTACACTTTACAACCTTTTACCATTTAAGAAAACTCTGCACATGTTTTTCCTACCAAAGTGATAACCCCACATTTATGCTCCTGAGATGCTGCTTGGCCTGCTGTGTTCATCCAGCCTCACATTTTATTAGCTTTATCAACATTTCACTCAATAACCTAAATGTCCAATCCCCCTACCATGGGCTCGCAATGGCCGTTGTATGTGTTATCTGCGGGACATACTGCAAGGACACACTGAGGTTTTCTTTGACAGCAGCAATCAAGCCCTTCACCTCTATCTTCCAGAAGGACAAGGATAAGTCCTGGAGAAAAATACCACTTCCAGCACAGTGGTCAGTGGTTAGCACTGCTGCCTCACAATGCCAGGACCTGGGTTCCATTCCACCTTTGGGCAACTGCCTGTGTGGAGTTTGCACGTTCTCCCCGTGCCTGCGTGGGTTTCTGCCAGGTGCTCCAGTTTCCTCCCATAGTCCAAAGATGTGCAGGGTAGGTGGATTGGCCATGCTAAATTGCCCATGTTGTCCAGGGATATTTGGGTTAGACATGGGAATTGCAGGGGTAGGGTAACTGGTCTGGGTGGGATGCTCTTCAGAGCGGCAGTGTGGACTTGTTGGGCCGATTGGCCTGTTTCCACACTATGGGGACTCTATGATTCCTAGTCTCTGTCCAAGTCACAAACTATCTGGTGTGTCATTATTTCTTGTTGGTTCAAAATCGTGGAGCTCTCTCCCTAGTGGGACTGCAATGGTTCAGTTACCCAGTTCATACAACATTCTCAAGGACAATTAGGGTTAGGCATTAATAACTGGCCTTCTCAGAGAAGCCCACATTGCGAGAATGGTGACAAAAAGGATCTTGCATGGTGATCAGCAGAATGGAAACATAGGAACAGGAGGAGGCCATTCAACCTTTCAAGTCTGCCCCAGTATTCAATGCAATCTTGGTTAATCAAAGACTTCTACCCTTCCCATCCTTATAACCCTGTACACCACTTGAGATTTCTGATTACAATCTCTACCTTACACATACTCAAAGATACAGCTTCCACAGTCCTCAGCGGCCGAGAATTCCAAAAGTCTACAATCTCCGAATAAAATAATTTCAAGTCAGAGCTAAGTGGCATCCTAATTATTTTTAAACTGTGTTCCCTCGTTCAAGATTCCTCAACCAGAGAAAATATCTTGCCTGCATCTGAAGTCTCAATGAGATCATCCCTCATTCTTCAAAACTCTAGAGAATACGGGTCCTGTTTGCCCAAACTCTCTTCATAAAACAGTCCTGCCATCCCAGGAACAACTGCAATAGTATCTTTCCTGAGATTAGCAGCCCACAGATGCAGTATAACCAAGTTCCTGCACAACTGAAACAAGACTTCACTGCATCTCTACTTAAACCATCTTGCAATGCGTGATAATATTCCATTTGCCTTCTTAGGAGCTGGCTGCACTGGCATGTTAGCCTTCAGTGACTTATCGATAAGGACAGTCTTCGCACATCTACACTTTACAACCTTTTACCATTTAAGAAAACTCTGCACATGTTTTTCCTACCAAAGTGATAACCCCACATTTTTCCACATAACAATCCATCTGCCATGTTCTTGCCCATTCACTAAGCCTGTCCAAAGCCACATTACAATTTCCTCACAGCAAACATTCCCACATAGCCTTGTATCTTGTGCAAATTGAGAGATATTACATGTGGCCCCCAATTCCACATCATTGATATATATTGTGAACAACTGGGACCCAATTACAGATCCTTGCAGTACTCCACTAGATATAGCCTGCTGATGCAAGAATGGACAAATTATTCTCATTGTCTGTTGTCTGTCTGTTAGCCAATTCTTATTCTATGCTTTGGATTTTCTAACCAGCCTCTTGTAACAGACCTTATCAAAAGCCTTCTAAATATCTAAGTACATTGCATCTATTGGCTTTCCTTTATCAAACATTTCTGAAACATCTTGAAAAAACTCCAACAAGTTCATCAAAAATGATTTGCCATTCACAAATCCATCCTGATTATACTCCATCAATCATTATCAACTAGTTCAGAATGTGAGGTGACTGATGTGCTTATTGCTACTACTCTCATTCTCTCCTGGCTGCTGCCAGAAGATCCTGAGGTCTACAGATCCCAATGGAGAGGAAAGTTAAATACCAAGTATAGCATTCACCTTCTGCAGTGTTGATCAGTAGCCCTCCTGAGACCTTCACTCCAGGGAGGGTCATGTGGAGGTCCTACTGTCATCCTTCTGGAGTAAGCCTGAAGACAGTGAGGCATGGGACTGCTTGTATTCATTCCTGCCCCTTTCAACACTAACATCTGGCCTACAACTATAGTGGGTGTTTATCCATTTACAACCGCGTAGGCTATCAGAGGATATTGCAAAGAATAGAGGGGTTGAAATCTGAATGAATGAGGTCTCCAACCTCTTTTCTATTTGTCACAGCTGGAAATTGGAGGCAACCTTCCCTGTATATTCATACTCAACTGATGAGGAGCACCAATGTTTTCAAAATTAATTAAAGGTGCCAAAATAGCAAATTATTTGACATATTTGCAGTGTCAACTTGTAGAAAAATGGCAGACAAAATGGATGATACACCGTTTCTATGCTGGCTTTGAAGGTTTTCGTGAAAACATTAAACTTTCCAAAGTGGAAATGATTTATTGAACACCACATGATAAAACATCATACCAGTGCCACATAATCATCTCCATACAACCACCAAAACACAAACCTTAGATCAAAATTATTTCTTAATGTTTTTCTACCTCCCACATGCATAATTCAATCATCAAAATTTAATACTCCAAAGCCTAAAATCTTTTTCATACTATAATTTAATTAGCATAAAGCTAACTTATTTTCTATGCCTTACAAGTTTATTACACAATAGTTTCCTCTGTTCCTTCCTACAACAATTTTGGATGAATCAGCTCTTGTTTGGTTTCATTGCCTGCATTTAGTTGAATTGTGGTTACAGTAAAAATGTCAATTATCCAAAGTAATTGAGACCAGGGATGTCCAGCTAATTCCTTTGTTTGGATAATGAAACACCAATCAAGAAAAATATTGCACTGGGCTTTTCATTTCGTTGCATAAAGTAATAAAACACTGGGCATTTACAGCTTCGACTCATCTTACTCTAAACAACTGTGCAAGCATCTGTACAGTCATTTACTGTACTCTCCCTTCCCACACATTTGTAATAAAAAATACCTTAAGTCTATAGGTGTGAGACTGGAAAAGCACAATAGGTTAGACAGCATCAAAGGAGCAGGAAAATCAATGTTTGGGGTCAAAACCCTTCATCAGGTTTTGGCCCAAAACATTGACTTTCATGCTCCACTGATGCTGTCTGACCTGCTGTGCTTTTCCAGGCTCACACCTATAGACTGCGACTTCCAGCATCTGCCGTCCTTATTGTATCCGTGATGCAATAAATCGTATCAAACGTACAGCTGCACTACGACAAATTGCTTCCATCACATTAAAAACCTTTTCCATGCATCTGAGTTGTTGCAGTAAATTGCAGCAATGCAAATGTAATTTGATAAATATTCTCCCATTGATACAAGTAGGCAAAACAGCTGTCATCTTTTCCACTTCCTCCTTTATCTCATTAATGTCAAACATTCAGTCATCTAACATATCCATTCCTTTGCTTGACAAAACATTTTACAGTTAAACGTCTGAACCACTGCATTTCATCTCCAAACCTTTTAATGAGCAACCAAGATGTTTCCTTCAATTTGTCAGCAACTCCAAATTTCTTTGTTCATCCAGCAAGCCTACACACCAACTACAAGAAGAGGCCTATTAACAGGGATTAGCACTTGGTATCACCCTCATTACTGCATAATCTCATCTCATTTAGAAACTGGAATTCCCAACATTCAGAATGGGTACCTGATGACTCCAAGGCTCCACTTGCCCTCTGGACCCCCATCTTAAACACCCAGCACCACTAACCCAGGGCACACTTTACGGCAGCGGCTACATGCACCCCATGTTTGCAAACCCCAGTATCCAACACATAGTCAGCCTTGTGGATGCAGTGCAACCAGTCCAGGGAGTTGTGGAAACAGCTGGGTTGCTGCACAGATGTCAGTCGTGGGTCTAGTCGCTAATCGTTTGGAGCTATCCAGCTAAGCTACACAAGGAGGCAGGACATGGTCAGTCCATCCACTAACAGGAGGGAATGTCAAGGGGGCTAATACTACAGGAAGAAGGCTAGGGGAACTTAGTCATGGAGACTGGAGGCAGAATTCTGGGATTCAGAGTGGAAGACTACACAGAAGGGGCAACTCAGTATATTAGGGGACGGATGATACAGCATGGGAGAAAGAGTTCATTTGGCAGGGGAATTGGGAGGGTGACAGTGGGGGTTGATGTTCTTTGACAGTGAGAACTATCCTAGTTGCTATAGAGGTGCAGTGCACTAACAGACTTGGCATTTAACTTCATATGCCTGGAGCTGGCTACGATAAAATGATGCTTTGATCCCAGCTCATGTTATTACTGGACAAGTCAGACCCCAGACTGAAGTCTGTCTTGGTAGATCATACTGTGTTTTGCTTTGATTTTAACTAAATGGTCTCTCATTGAAACATGAGCAACAATGAAACTAAAATGTATTTAAAAATTGAATAGACCAAACTAACATGCCTTTAAAGATTTTGAAACAGACACTATATAATCCCATTAATCCTAAAACACTCCCTTATAGACCCCAAAAATACCTCTTGACCATACCCAAAAAACACTCCTCGTATAATTCTCACTCTAGAGAAAAAAACATTTTTTTCTAACACCTCAATTAGCAAAAGTTCATTGTGACTTCAACTTCTAATCTGGAAAATCAGGCTGCCTTTCCATGGAGTTTCAAATACCTGAGTTTAAAGGATTTTACCTTCAGTTAAAATCTTCAGGGTTTTATCCAAATGTCTTAGATATCACTAATTCTTTAAGGTAATCTAGTTTTACTATCTTCTCTCCTTCTCAGGATCGCCAGTTTATGAATGCATCCTCATCAAAGGATTTCAGCAGAACTATCCCAAAACTGATAAGAAAATAGCCTTTTACCAAGTTATGGATGTTATCCTTAAACTTAAAAAAAATCCATAATTTTCTGACCAGAACTCTCGATGCACAATGGTTTACCTTGCTTTGTCATATAACCTCCTAAAGAAAAACCTACCTGAAAGCTACTCCTCAAGCCGTTTTAAAAATCACCATGGCTACAGAAATACATACAAGTTAATCATTACACTCTTCAGACACAAAGAAAAACCCATTTGTCACTAAATCAAAATGCTCTGGCATCAGGGATCCTGAAATATCCCAGCAGCAGCTTCCAGCTATTGTGACTGGAAGAAGTGGGAGAGCATCACATTACAGCGGTTTCATAGGGGCAGGCTGGGTAGTTAATGAAGCAAGTCTGGGATGATAGTGTGAGAAAACTCCCAAGCTTCAGGGAGAGAAACCTTCCATAGAAGTCCAATGACGCTTTGCAAAATATGGTGCAGTTCAGCCCTGTGTCTTGACCCATCAGAGCTGGGAATATAGTAATTAAGGACAATTCCTTCCATTATTCTATAACCTAAGTCCATCCAAGATGTGAATACTTTTCCCATTTCTGAGTTGGTCTCTGGTATCTCTTCTGCAAACTTAGACAGAGAATTAGAATGAGCTCATCTATTAAGTTACATGACTAAATTTTACAGGGACAATTGAATTCCTACTGCTGGTGGCAGGAATAGAAGGTGATCCAGACTAGGAAGACCATGGGAGCTGGGAAGAACTGTCCTTACAGTAGTGACCAATTAGGTGACCTCTGCCAGAGATGACTTCCCACTGAGCTCCGAAGCCAAGAGCTGCTGGCCCAAACAGAGCTGCAGGCAGCTAACCAGAACCATTGCTAGCGGTGGCCGTTTCTGAGGTTGCAGCTTCAGATAGAGAATACTTCATTAGCCATGTGATCGCAAGGAGGGGTAAAGCGGCTTTGTGGCTGTTGGGCTAGGCAAACCGGCGCAGGTAATCAAAGAAGTATGGGCAGGAGGCACTGCCACTGAGAGACAATTCCATAGATTGTGGTGTGACTGGAAAAAAAAGGACACTTATCCCAGAGTGTACGCTGAGGTTACTAGATTTCTCTGGACAGTCTCCTACAATGCAATAATCTCCGATCTCAGGCTTCAGCAAAATGACTGTGCAGGAAAGGAAGGGGACCTCAAATCAGCTACTTGTGTTGCTCAATTGAGCTCCCAGTGAATAGTTTATTTGCCAATTTGTCCACAGCTTGCAAAATGGCTGGCTTGAGGGAAGACATCCAGGAAACTCCCTATAACGTTTTCCATCACCATTTACCAGCCTTCCTGCCTTCCAAACTAATACCAAAGAGTAAAATTCCAGTCACATCTTTGTTCATCCACCTCCAATACCAATCTTTTTTCATCCACCTCCAATACCAGTCTTTTTTCATCCACCTCCAACACCAACCTTTTTTCATCCACCTCCAACACCAATCTTTTTTCATCCACCTCCAATACCAATCTTTTTTCATCCACCTCCAATACCAATCTTTTTTCATCCACCTCCAATACCAATCTTTTTTTATCCACCTCCAACACCAATCTTTTTTCATCCACCTCCAATACCAATCTTTTTTCATCCACCTCCAACACCAATCTTTTTTCATCCACCTCCAACACCAATCTTTTTTCATCCACCTCCAATACCAATCTTTTTTCATCTACCTCCAACACCAATCTTTTTTCATCCACCTCCAATACCAATCTTTTTTCATCCACCTCCAATACCAATCTTTTTTCATCCACCTCCAACACCAATCTTTTTTCATCCACCTCCAACACCAATCTTTTTTCATCCACCTCCAACACCAATCCTTTTTCATCCACCTCCAATACCAATCTTTTTTCATCCACCTCCAACACCAATCTTTTTTCATCCACCTCCAATACCAATCTTTTTTCATCCACCTCCAATACCAATCTTTTTTCATCCACCTCCAACACCAATCTTTTTTCATCCACCTCCAACACCAATCTTTTTTCATCCACCTCCAACACCAATCTTTTTTCATCCACCTCCAACACCAATCTTTTTTCATCCACCTCCAATACCAATCTTTTTTCATCCACCTCCAACACCAATCTTTTTTCATCCACCTCCAACACCAATCTTTTTTCATCCACCTCCAACACCAATCTTTTTTCATCCACCTCCAACACCAATCTTTTTTCATCCACCTCCAACACCAATCTTTTTTCATCCACCTCCAATACCAATCTTTTTTCATCCACCTCCAACACCAATCTTTTTTCATCCACCTCCAACACCAATCTTTTTTCATCCACCTCCAATACCAATCTTTTTTCATCCACCTCCAATACCAATCTTTTTTCATCCACCTCCAATACCAATATTTTTTCTGTACTCTAGTCTTTCTTGACATTATTTAATTTAATAATATATTCCTAGTCAATGCTCCTCTTACCTTTCTACCCTTATTCCTTCAATGCCATTTTGTACATTGTTTTTTTCTCCCTAATCCTTAGTATATTGGCCTCATTTTTCCAAGCACTGTTCTCACTCTGATAGTTATACTTAACCATTAACTCTTTTATCCTATCTTCCTTTCCATTCTTTTCAATAATACTGTTGTTCTACATCTTTATCTTGGCCCTGACTGGACTGATTTGTTGATGCAAAACCTGGTTTTAACTATATACTAGATGACACCTCCAGCTCACTGGTCCCACTCTGACCTTGGAGTTAGAATGTTCCAAGTTACACTAGGTACTTGAGTACATAATCTAGGCTAATATTTAAATGTAGTACTGATGGAGTGTTGCACTGTCAAAGATACTGTTTTTCAGTATATACATTAAATTTAGGTCTTGCGTGGTCTCTCATGTGTACCAGAATAAAAGTGTGCAGTCAACGTCTAGTGCTTTACCCAACATTTATCCCTCAAGTAAAACTACTAACAAAAGATTATCTGGTCATGTATCATTTTGCTATTAGTGAGATTTAGCTGTGTGCAAACTGGAAGGAGCATTTCCAATGTTACAACAGTGAGTGCACTTCAAAAGTATGTGTTGACTACAAAGTTCTTTGAGACATTCTGAAAGATGCATTTTAAATGTAAATCCTTTCTTTATTAGATGATGAAAAGGTTGATTAACATTGGGCATATGGTAATGAGGGAGAAACTATTAAAAAAGGAAACTGTAATGACTCACTATTGCAAAAGAATAACCACTTAGAAGCACTCTGTGAACAAAAGTCTCACAAGTGGGCCTGTACTCAAATGTCACTCAAAGGAGAAAAGAGAAATGCAACAATTCTGTTTTGAATTAAAAAGATAAATTGTTAATATTCACTGCATAATAATAGATCACAAGAAGGGATTTGAAAGCAGGGTATTGCTGGGGAAGATTTTTTGCAAACCTTTTTTGTTGCTCAATTTTTAAAATTTTTTTGAGTTCATCAATGTTGGGGGGTGAGGTGAATAGGGTGTGGAACATTTTAAGATTCAAACACAAAGTTAAAGTATCAAGCACTCCAAGTCAGGTGCTCATAAATTAGTCATGAGCCTTTGGGTCTTTTTAAAATCAACTCCAGGGCTTAAATGTCCATTTTGTGTCTTGGTGGCTAGAACTGGACACAGAATTTAAAATGCGTTTGATAAACTAACATACTGAACTACTAACCTAACATAGGAAAACTTTATCAGAGATAATGGGAACTGCAGATGCTGGAGATTCCAAGATAATAAAATGTGAGGCTGGATGAACACAGCAGGCCAAGCAGCATCTCAACAACCCTCTCTGATGAAGGGTCTAGGCCCGAAACGTCAGCTTTTGTGCTCCTGAGATGCTGCTTGGCCTGCTGTGTTCATCCAGCCTCACATTTTATTATCATAGGAAAACTTTACACTGGTTAGTATTGTGCCACCACGCAGATAGTTGTAGCTTTTGGAGGCCAATCATCTCAATGCAAAAGACAGTAGTGCAGGAGTTTTTCAATGTAATGTCCTAGCTGGGCTGCTCCTTCTCCCTCTGCTGCAGCAATGACTGGCTATTAATCACAAGACCAGGAATGGGAGTGTTCACTAATGCTAATAATGCCTTCAGTTCCACATGTAACACCTCAGAAAATAAAGCAGCCCACATCCCACCTGCAAGGAGACTAGGACACTCCAGGCTTGGGCCAATAAAGAGAAACTAATATTTACAATACATAAGTGCCAAAGAAAGACCATCTCCAACATTAGAGGATCTAAAGATCTCTTCTCCATAATAAACGGTATTTTCATTGGGAGGCCCATCATCAACATCTCAGCCAGAACTGGACTAGCTACATAAATACTGTGACTATAGGAGCAAATGAGAAGTTGGGTGTATTTCAATGAGTGCCTTACATTTTGACTCCCCAAAGCCTGTCAACCATATACAAAACACATATCAGAAGGGTGATGGAATACCCTTCACTAATGTGATTGTTGCACTTCCAGCACCTCTCAACAGCCTCCACAGACCTACCCAGGCCAAAGAATCTGCCTCACTGGCATCCTAACTACCAAAGTAAATATTCAATTCCTGCAATACCAATGCAACAAAGTTGCAATGTGTGCCAACAATGAAATGCACTGTAACAATTTACCAAGGCTTCTTCAACAACAGCTCCCAAACCTATGAACTCTACTGCCTAGATGGACAATGCCAGCAGATATGTGGGAACACCTAAACTTGCATATTCCCCTCCAAGTCACTCATAATCTTGATTTGGAACTATATTATTCCGCCTTCAGTAATTGGGTAAAAGTTCTAGAACTCCGCACCCAACAGCAAAAGAAAACAAAGACAGACATCTGCTAACAAAAATAGAGATTGCTGGAAAAGCTCTACAAATCTGTCAGCATCTGTCAACAGAAATCACAGTCAATGTTGCGGGTCTAGTGACCCTTCCTCAGTCATCTGCTTGGCTTCTTGCATGATATTTGACTTCCCAAAGTACTTTACACCCAGCGGAGTGCATTTAAAATGTAATCAATGGTATAATGTATAAAATGTGGCAGCCAATTTGTGCCCAACAAGTTGCCATGGAAAGCAATCTGATAATGCTTGGAAAACGTGTTTCTTTTCAATGTTGATTGAGGGATAATTATTGTCCAGGCCACTAGGGATAAATTCCTTGCTCATTTTCAAAATAGTGTTATAGGACTTTTTTACATTGACCGCTGAGAGCAGACAGGACCCCAGTTTGTAAAGACTGAGGATCACTCTCAAGGCATCTCAAATAAAATGGGCTGAATCATGTTTTTTGGCTAAGTCCAAGTGTGGCAAGTTTTTTGGAGGATTTCTCACTGCGAGGTCTAACATGCTTTCTCACCCTACTTAACCAAACCTACCTCATTAGCCCATTGTGGCATCTCTCACATCTGACTTCCACTCCATCTTACTACATGCTAATTCACTAACTCACCACTCAACAGATATTAACTTAAACACCAGAATCTCTTGCACCCACATTGTATCTTAAGGGCAAGGTGTGCCCTTAGATGAGCACTAGCATTTCAAAGCTGCCTTGCTTGGTCAAGAACAGAGTCTGAACATGTCGGAGAAGGGGAAGATAACACTGCAATTCTCTGACAGAGACCTGGAGGTCCTGGTGGATGGAGTGGTCCAGAGCAGAGGCCCCTGACAAGAAGACCCTCAATATGTTTGAGCTATCTAAACACAAGCAACCACAGAAACCCCCAGAGCCAATGGACTCCGCTGCCTAGCAGGATCCCTCCACCTCAGTTGTGAAACCAGCAAGAAAACTAAGATACAGTGGCAGTGAGGGAAAGAAAAAACCCATGGAAGGGAACGCCCTGCCTGGCAATGTAGTTAACTCAGCCACATTAGGGGCATTTAAACAGTCCTTGGATAAGCAGATGGATGATGTTGGGATAGTGTAGGGGTATGGGCTTAGATTAGTTCACAGGTCGGCGCAACATCAACGACCAAAGGGCCTGTTCTGCCCTGTATTGTTCTATGTTCTATATATGTTCTAAGGCACTTGGGTGGCATGTCACTCTCAGTTTCGGCACTGACCTTCACTTGGATGTGCTTGTGAGTCTCTCTGTGTAGATGCTAAATGCATCTTTATGTCATTTTGCAGCACTTCATGGATGCAAATGAAGTTCAATTTATGGAGATCTGCATCGAGACCACTACTACACAGATAGTCATACAATTGTTTGGCCAAATGTTCCTGTTCACACAGGGAGTTCAAATTTCTGTAACAACATCCATTTTCTTGCATTCACGTTGTAGACAGAAGCCATTGATAGTGGTGGTTGAATCTCCAAATGCCTCTCTCTCACATGGCAGAGAAATCTTTCTTGGTCTAACTACCTCTCAGTGACATGTTTGGAAAGATTTGCAGGTTTGGCCCCATTATAAATATACCTTCTTTGGTTGTAGGCTCTGGGTGGAACTCAAGCCTAAAGTTTAAGTTTGTCAGAGACACCAACCTCTGCACTAGAAGACATCCTGTTACAGCACTAGATGAAACAAGTTGTAGCAGTTCAAGAAGTGAGCTTATCACTATCTTCTTAAAAAGAAGTTTGGGATGGGTAATCCATTCTAGCCTTGTTAGTGATGCTCACATCGCATGAATGAATATGAAGAAAATATTAAAATTATACAGGGTGACCATGGCTTCCTCTGACTTTTACCTTATGTTCGGACATGTTGATTAATGTTTGTTTACTTTTTTCATTAGTGCTGCACAATAGTTGGACAAACTGAGATTACAGTCAAATTTGGTGTGATAGAAACAGTACACCAGCAGCTCCTTAACGCACCTTCTTGAATCTCACTACCTATAGAAATGTATTGGTCCAACATCTAAATGAATATTTACCCCACAACACTGCCAAGACTCTGCCTCAAGCCAGAATTTAATTTCATACTGATTCAGAATCCAGCAAAATAACAAGATTAAAAGCATCATCATTACCTGCTTTAACGCTATGGATTAACCACATCCAATGCTCAGTGTTTCTTCCCAGAAGCAGAATTTCATGCTTGTCAAATTTCATTACCACTATTCCACTTTTTCACTTTTTTTCCTAACTGATTGGCAGCTCCCAAACAGTTTGAGAATTATTTATTGGGGTCCCCCTCACTCTGCACATCTCCTCATTCCAACCTAACTCCAAAAAACAGTTTCACAGTTTCCTAATATTCTGTCAATTTTTGATCTCGTCCCAGAGTAATAGAATCGTAATTTGATCATGTCTCAAAACAAGGAAGTGTCTGGATTTCATTTGATTTTTAATATAACTAGGGTAGCTTTAATATTGTATTTTACAGTAAGCTTCAGTTAGAGACGGTTGACCCATAGAAGATTGTGTTCTTCAGGCATATTTCCAGCAGAAAGGGACCTCTGCTCCCATCTCTACATAAATCCCAAATGCAAATTACTTTTCCGGTTCATTCCAGAAACACTGTGGCCTCCTGACACAATTCTGTTCTCCAGAGGATTAGCAACAATGCAATTGGGAAAATTCCAGTTTTGCAGTGAAAATGTCATTGCATGACAAAAGGGAGCACCACCACTTACAGAGGCAAAATCATACTGAAGACCAAAATCAGGGGGCCTGCTAGGTGCTGAACTTAATCTGAAGGAAGGGTAGCCTATCACAAGGGCATGTAGAAGGTTGAATTAATAAAATGTACTTTCAAAGCATTCACAAAGTAAACATACTGGCAACAGAGATAATGGGAACTGCAGATGCTGGAGAATCCAAGATAACAAAGTGTGAAGCTGGATGAACACAGCAGGCCAAGCAGCATCTCAGGAGCACAAAAGCTGACGTTTCAGGCCTAGATCCTTCATCAGAGAGGGGGATGGGGTGAGGGTTCTGGAATAAATAGGGAGAGAGGGGGAGGTGAACTGAAGATGGATACGGGGTCCGCCTCCCCCTCTCTCCCTATTCATTTCAGAACCCTCTCCTCATCCCCCTCTCTGATGAAGGGTCTAGGCCCGAAACGTCAGCTTTTGTGCTCCTGAGACGCTGCTTGGCCTGCTGTGTTCATCCAGCTCCACACTTTTTTATTCTGGCAACAGAACTGGCTCAAAGGTAGAAGATAAAGGGTGGTGATGGACAACTAGTCCTGAAGAAGGGTAATAGCTGACATGTTAACTACTCCTTTCCTCCAGATACTGCCTGGCCTGCTGTGTTCCTCCAGCCTCCTGTTTGTCTATGGTAGTGGTAGAGAGTTGCTTTTCAGAAAGGAGGCCTATGTCCAGCAGTGCACTACAAGGACAAGTGCTGGGTCCACTGTTTTTTTTTGTCATTTTTATAAATGATTTAGGTGTGAACTTAGGAGGTATGGTTACTAAGTTTGCAGATGACACTAAAAGCGGACAGTGAAGAAGCCTACCTCACAGTACAACGGGATCTTGATCAGATGGACTGATAGACCAAGGAGTGGCAGACGGAGTTTAATTTAGATAAAATGTGAGGTGCTGCAATTTGGAAAGGCAAATCAGGGCAGGACTTATACACTTAATGGTAAGGTCCTGGGGAGTGTTGCCGAACAAAGAAACCTTGGGGTGCAGGTTCATAGTTCGTTGAAAGTGGAGTTGCAGGTAGATAGGATAGTGAAGAAGGCATTTATTATGCTTGCCTTTATTTGGTCAGTGCATTGAGTATAGGAGTTGGGAGGTCATGTTACGGCTGTACAGGACATTGGTTCGGCCAATATTGGAATATTGCATGTAATTCTGGTCTCCCTCCAGTAGGAAGGATGTCGTGAAACTTAAAAGGTTTCGGAAAAGATTTACAAAGATGTTGACAGGGTTGGAGGGTTTGAGTTATAGGGAGAGGCTGAATAGGCTGGGGCTATTTCCCTGGAGCGTCAGAGACTGAGGGGTGATTTTACACAGTTTTATAAAATCATGAAGGGCATGGTTAGGATAAATAGGCGAGGTCTTTTCCCCAGGCTGGGATGTCCAAAACTGTAAAGCATAACATTAAAGTTACTCTAGTTATTGTAAAAATCAAAGAAATCCCCTACTAGGGAGAAAAGTTTGCTCCTATTCTACCCTGTCAGTACCCTTCAAAAACTTTGTGCAACTCAATCAGAAACCCCCTCAACATTCCCTCCTATATGGAAATCAACTCCAGCCAATCCACTCTCTCTCAAAGCTGCAGCCCAGACAATGGTCTGATGAAACTCCTCTGTACCCTCTCTCATGCAGTCTCATCCTTCCTATGTGTGACAATTAGAAATGCTCACAGTACTTGAGCTGCGATTAACTAGCGTTGTATACTGCTCCATCATAAACCTCCTTGCTCTTGTATTTAATGCCTTGACTAATTAAGGCAAGCATCCTACATACCTTTTTAAGAACCTTATCCACCTATTTTGCTGCCTCCAAGGATCTATTGACATGCACACCAAGGTCCCTCTGATCTTTTGCACTTCATTTCATCCTAACCTTTCATTGTTCCTCATCTGTGACTGGAAATATGGAATTTTATATACAATGGGGTCATGAAGGCCACCGTAGTCAAACAGCACTGAAGTGTCCAGCTTCCTGCGGCTAGTTTTTACATTGTTTTCAGTGGATTCATTTTGGTGCTATGGGGGAGTGAACAGAATCTGAGTTGATGTGCGTAAGCCCCTCTTCAGAAAAAAAACTTTTTGTTAACAGCTGTAAAGCAGTTTAGGCCTGAAGCAAAATGGCTGTCAGAAATCTTCAATATTTCTAGATATAGGTCTCAAGCAAGACAGTAGTGAAGCCTTATAAGGAGCGCATGGCAAAGTAGAGGGTAATTTAGCTAGAGGCTTGTAGAGAGGACCAAGAAAGTTCATACCTCAGAGAATAGCAACTGAGGAGATTGGAAGTGAATTCCTGGCAGGGGTGGAATTATAGTTTGGCCTCTGGAAATAAAGGCACCTTCAAGAGCCTGATTAACCAAAAGGCTTTCTGGGAAAATTCACAAGGAAAAATTGAGGTTTATGTCTCGTTAAAGTATATGATTTTCAATCTAAGGCGTAAGTATTCTCCTAAAACATTGTTTATTTAATAGTGTCAAAGATAATGGGAACTGCAGATGCTGGAGAATCCAAGATAATAAAGTGTGAAGCTGGATGAACACAGCAGGCCAAGCAGCATCTCAGGAGCACAAAAGCTGACGTTTCGGGCCTAGACCCTTCAGTTGTTTGCTTTACTTACATGCAGACTTGCAAATTAGGAGCAGAATTAAACCATTCAGCTCCTCAAACCTGCTCCAACATTCATTAAGATCATGGCTGATCAGCTTACTCCACATTCCTACCAACCCCAATAATCATTCAGCCCTTGCTTATCAATAATCTATTTACCTCTGACTTTAAAATATTCAAACTCTGCTTCCACTGCCTTTTGAAGAAGTGTTCCAAAGACTCACAACCCTTTGCAAGAAAATATTCTCCTTATCGCTGTCTAAAATGGAAGACATTGAAACAGTGATCCCTCACTCTAGATTCTCCCACAAGAGGAAACATTTTTTTTCACTTGCATCTAATCAAGAAGACTCTTTAGGGTCTTATCTGTTTCAATCAAGTTACCTCTTCTAAACTCCATCAGATATGTCCAAGCTTTTCTCTTTAGATAACACATGACACATATTCTAGGTTTAGGTCAGTAAACCTTCTCTGAATGGTTTCCAATTCACTTACATCCACCTATTAATAAGGAGACAATACTGTACCTAATTCTCCAGCTGTGTTCTCCCTCGCGCCCTGTACACTTGAAGCACATCACCCCTCTGGCCACTTTTGTATTCAATTCTTCTCACACAGTATGCTGAGTAAAACTCATTTGTTTTAAACAGTTAAGACTTCTGGGCACAATTTATTTCAGTTGGACACTGACTGCTTGAATTTCTCTTTAAATATTAACAGTACCTGCTGGGATCCACAATTGATAGGCTGCTGACTGCAAATGCCTTGTTTACTTTCTTTCCTACCACCTCATATTTCCAGCATCTTGAGGACAAAAATATTTATCGTTGAAGGGGATGGGAAGAATCTGACAGGAGACACACTTCAGAAAAATCCAAATCAATATTGCTTCCGACTCTTATCAATATATTTACAAAAGGTAGACAGAATTACGCTGCCTCTTTTCTGCCAAACAGGATGCCTTATCTAAAACTTCAGAAGAGCACCAGTGGAACACTTCCATTTGACCACCTAACTGTTCTGTGATCTTGGTGTCTAGCACTAATGCTGCAAAATGTGCTCACTTAGATGTATTTTTCGCTGTTTTTTGGTTCACTTGCACAATGAACTGAGTTGAGATTGCTGCAAACTCATTTCAATCAAAGCCTCGTGATCAACAAAGGAAGAGACTTTTATTCCAACATTCTGGCATGTATTCAAACAAAGGCCCATAGATTAAAAGGGTAATAGTAACCTGATGAACCAGTTGATACAGTAATAATTGCTTCCCCTTCTTCACAATCAAAGGCATGCAGTTCTCGCAATATTACATGGTTGTCATCCTCTTATAGCTTAAAGATGAGGAGTAATCTGCTCAAGATGGCAGTGGAGTAGGACACTCCAGCCTGAGCTCATCTGCTTCACTAGTTACTTTCCTTCTTCTTTCTTTTATTCTTCTCTTTTCTGCTGCCACTGCATAGATCTGTTTTATGATGATGATTCATATTCATGCAATCCTCAATCTGGCAACCAACAAATTAATGTGGTAAGTGCTTTTCAGACTAAATACTCCGATGTTTGGTGAGTGAACACGACAACTCAAAATTGCTCCAAACGTGCCAACTAGGTTCTGGGCAGGATCTCTGATCAGTGTTGAGTTAGCTGCTTTGAACTGCAGAATCAAGTAAAAATCCCCAACATCTAAAATACTGGACTAAGCCTTAGATTTTTCAAACTTTTGAAAGTAAAGAGGACAGCTGGGCTGAGTTCTGTGGAAAATACACATTCAGCAGGGCCTGGGAATGGAGATTTCAACAGGGGACTATTGTACAGCCTGAAATCCCAATTTACACCTCCTCTCTAAAAAAAAGGCCCGAAACCAACAGGCACCAGCCTGCAAGGATAGTGGGAACTGCCAATGCTAGAGAATCTGAGGTAACAAGGTGTAGCACTGGATGAACACAGTGGGCCAAGCTGCATCAGAGGAGCACGATTTTCTGAAGAAGGGTCTACGTCAGCTTTCCCACTCCTCTGATGCTGCTTGGCCTGCTGTGTTCATCCAGCTGTGCACCTTGTTATCTCAGACACTAGCCTGCGACAGCTTTTAGTCCACGGGCAGGCGGTATGTGGCCTACTTCCAACCTCAATCAAAACCCATCCACATGTACTCTAGCCATCAGGGAGCCGACTGACTTCAAGAGAGAACATCAAGAGCTTGAAGAAAGCTAAAGATTTGAAAAGAGAAAATAGGGCACATGGTCAGTATAACTGCTAGCCCTGATCTCAACTGAGAGGAGACCTTTTTTTCAAAAACAAGTTTCTGCACAAACAGCTTCCTCACAGACTTCCACCCCCAAGAAGCAGCTTCCAACGCTACAACCAACAGAATCAGAATCGAGAGGCTGGCATGGAAGCTGAACCAAGTGCATCATGGGAACAAAGGACATCTGAGAGGAGTGAAATCCTTATCCAAACAAGAGCTTCCAATCACAGGCCTGTTCCAAACCAAGTGAACCGAAAGCAAGAGCGTCAACAGCCAGGCACACTTCAAAACCGCATTTCTCAGCGCTGAGCTTAAACTCCCAACACCCCAAAGTTCCAACCTAGCTAGCAGGTAGGGGAAGGCGGGTGGTGACAGTGCATTGGAACCCTAAGGGTAGGAATTCTGATTAAAGAGTTTAAAATTAAGCACTGTTGTTGTCTTTGTGTGTCAGTAGCATAGCATTCTTGTAGTGCTGATCGAGCTAATAGTGTATTTAAAAGTATTAGCTGTTCTCTGCAGAGTTAATTGTGTCAACTTCTTTGTTTATTGCATTTTCTTGTATTGTGTTTAGCTTTCGTATTTTAAATAAATGCAAAGATTCTTTTGCACCGAAACACCTGTCTACTGCCTCTTTATTTCACATTCCCTAAAAAAGTCCAGCATCGAGAATCAAGGATCTGGGAGTGATTCAAACAACTTAAAAATCAGAAAATAAATGATTGCACTGAACAGAACCCGACACAGCCAAGGAGAAAATGGATCTGCTACAATTAGTCTTAGCATACATGACCAATAAAAGTTCTGGATCCAGTAACTCCTGTTATAATGCAAGTGTGCACGTGCACAATTTTGCTAGGGCAGCCAGGAACAGGCTTCATCATAATGTCTCCCACATCAGTTAGATAGCCTAACTGGAATCATTATCTGCACAGACACATGAAGAAAAGATGCTTGCAATAATATACCAGGGATATTGTTGGCCGTGGAATTGTACCCAGAAAGATAGAGAGAAGTGGAGGGAAAAGGACGAGAATAAACAGAGAAGTGGAAAGGCAAGCAAGGGGGAAAGGAAAAGAGAGGATTTGCAAGTGGAGGAATGGAGACCATGAAAGAAGCTCATAGGAGAGCAACCACATAACAGAAGTGCAAGTTAAAAGAAAGGATATATCCAGATCAGTAAACCAAGCACCAATACCCTCTTGTTGCTTTCAAATATTACTGCTGAGAAATATATGAACATGTAAACAAAGAAATATTTGTCTCACCTCACCTCTTAAGATGCACAGTTAAGTCAGTGATCACTAAGCTTGCTGCTGCCCTCATCGAACAGAACATAGGTTACTTCCAAACTTCAACCTGAAACTGCATTACCAAAAGGAAATTCTCAAGCAATCCAGGGAGTAAAATGGTAGTTGAACGAATCAGTTCCTGTCTGAGCTGGTCTTTAGCTACACGTGGACTTCAATAGAGCTTAAACTCAATAAAAATGTTTATCTTCCAATAACTTCAGTTTGCAAAGCATACAGATTTAAGCAATTTCCGACAAACTGACCATAACCGCCAAAGTCATACATTTTTCATTTTCGCAACATTTAGATGTTATTGGAGACAGTTTGCAGTCCCAAAATAGATATTGAAATGATCTTGTGTTGTCACTTACCTTTATTGTTGTGATTTTTGAGCAGGAAGCTCTGCTTAGCAGGTTTAGGGCTATGTGTCTTGTTTGGAATTTGGAATTCCTCCAACATATTTTGTCTACTAGGACTGATACACATTAAGTGAACTGCATCTTCTGTTGGTGTCCTCTGAGGTACAACACCAGCATGGCTGTTGCTACCTGGCTTTTTATTCTCATTTGGAGAAGAATTTTCTGAAGCCATGCCAAGGGTTTTATTGTTTGCTGAAGAAGTCATTCTTGAATAATCCCTCAGTGCAGGCATTCGGTGTCCATTGATCATCCCAAACGCTTGGGATGCAGTACTCCCACTGTGCATATTCTATTCCTTTTAGGACTTCACAGCATAAATCCTACCAAAAATATATTCAGAGAAATATTTAAATATTAATTATTTCATATAAGGAATATTAGCAAACACAACACATTTGAACATAGGTGCCAAATTTTTGAATTTTCTTAACCAATTGTTTATTATTACACCTGAAACAAGCTGATTTCAGCTTTGGTACAATAACCAAGGTACCTCTTTGCAACGGACTAATCTTCATGTATGAATCAAGATGCTAAACATCCTTCAGGTACATGATTGCAAAGGGTATCTGAGCCAAGCCCTATCCCTTTGCCCACCCAACATCAATAAACACACACAATTTTTTGCAAGGGTAACTAGGCAGCACCAGGAACACAGGTCCCAGCAAATTGTTACCACATGGATACTGATGGTAATTTCATAACGTCCCATCTCCAACTGAGAACAGTTAATTCAGCAACAGACCAAAACTGAACTTAGCGTATTTCTGGTCTCAGTACGACACACAGTACATCTGCCCACACTGAATCAATTCAATTTCAGAAATGTCATTTTATAAGAAACTGGTAACATCTACAATTAATTTTAAAACTACCCTAAACTTTTTTCTGTTTCCATGTGAAGCTTAACTGACTACATGGTCATCGCTCAAATGCTGGTTTGCGTCCTGAACATTGTCAATGCAAAAAGTGCAAGTGCAACATGACAATGATGTGGTAAAAACATGATCATTTGAATTTCAAGAGTCCCTCCCATGAATGTGTCTTAAGCAAAGCATCAAAACAGTCAAGGAAGCCACCCCCTGCCTAACACTTCCCACCTACTCCAAACCCCATACCTGCCCCCACCATTGTGAACTAATTTGTTTTCAAATGCACCTCATGTTAAAAAAAGACAAAACAGTGACACAGTAAATATGTGACAATATCTCTTTTTTTAAAATTTGCTTACACCTTTCAGTGGCCTCACCATGTACAATAAAAGGCTTTGAAGAATGTTGCAAGTTAACTCAGGTTAAACTCAAGAGATAGTAGGAACTGCAGATAGTGGAGAATCTGAGATAACAAGGTGTACAGCTGGATAAACACAGCAGGCCAAGCAGCATTAGAGGAGCAGGAAGGCTGACATTTCGGGCTAGACCCTTCCTCAGAAAGTCTGATGGGTGTAGTCCTGAAACGTCAGCCTTCCTGCTCCTCTGATGCTGCTTTGCCTGCTGTGTTCATCCAGCTCTACACCTTGTGATCTCAGGTTAAACTCAGTAATCTTTTCTACTTTGCATGATGTCTTCAGAAGTGCCCACCATGTTGTCAGTGTGTTCAAACATGTTTTCAGTGTTTTTGTGCTGCAGTGAGAAATGCCAGTGCACTATGATCTTTGGAGCTTCAGCTGTGGAAACAAGCAGTGAGCACACATTCATTGGATTTTCCATGGTCATCAGGGTGATAACTTTTCTTTTCTTCAGTTAATTCAATTTGTCCATTTTTCTGATCAAGTCCTCAATAATGCTGGAGGTCATCCACATGGTTGTTACCCTCATAGTCTGTGGATAGTGCACTCACATTCACAAAGCAACATGGCATCTTGGACTTTCCTCTGACAAGAGGCTGCACCTTTTCCAGCACCATCAATGTTAGTACAGGCCATAACAGCACCTTGCTTTCTGCCATTACCCATTTCATCTTTAAACATTGAACAACAATCTTGTAAAAGCCAGTAGAACAGTCCAGTTTCAACCTCATTGTAAATGCCCTTTAGCGCATACTCATTCAAAGTGAGGCCAAGACCATTTTGCAACCTCTGCTTCAGGCTTGCCTTGATTTTGCACCCAAGCGTGGTCTAACACCATTCCTATTAACAGGCATGGTCATATGAAATGGATGTACAAGTTTGGCTAATCTGCAGTTACAAGTCTGGCACTTCAGTTTGTCACAGCCATCCCTCTGTTAGGTTTCTAATTCTGAAAGTGCTAGAGTCTGACAACTTTGCCACAACAGGAGTTCTGGATTACCCAAATTTGAATCATGATATTAAAACAATGAAACTCTGCAGAGCTATCGCTAACAAAATCAAAAACTGCCTGTTTATTGATTCCTTTACTTCATGACACTTAAAATTCTTCTTGCATAACTGTCATCAAACGCTTACAAATCAGTCTTTACCTAAAATGATATTTATAAATACAACACAACAGAGTACATATACGATATAGTGTAAATAAAACAGTGCTCATATTTGGCTACTATGTTGAGCTGCCGATTTGTTTGTTGTTTCAAACAGAGTGCCTAATGGTAATTTATTAGATCAGTATTTCCCACTTCCTAATATTGGCCAATGCAGAAACAATCCAGACAAAGCTCAAAGAAGTCCCCAGCATCGCAGGTATGTCATCAGATAATTCAATTCACTGAAGGCACTTGATACTGTAACGGCTGTGGGCCCTGACAACATTCAGCAATAGTACTGAAGACCTGTGCTCCAGAACTCACCACACTCCCTAGCCAAGCAGTCAAAGTCAGAAGTCACACAAAACCAGGTTAAAGTCCAACAGATTTATTTGAAATTACTCCACCTGACAAAGGAGGAGTGTTCCAAAAGCTTGTGATTTCAAATAAACCTGTTGGACTATAACCTGGTGTCGTGTGACTTCTGACTTTGTCTGCACCAATTCAACACCAGCACCTCCACATTTCAGTCCAGCCATGATACTGGCATCTTGCCAGCAATGTGTAAAATCACCCAAATATGCCATGCGCACAAAAAGCAGGACAAATCAACCCAGTCTGGAAGAATGATCACCGGACTCGAAACGCTGAATCTGTTTTCTCTCCACAGATGCTGCCAGGCCTGCTGAGTTTCTACAGGAGTTTCTGTTTCTGTTTCTGTTTGGTCCAGCAAATTACTGTTCGGTCAATCTACTCTCAGTCATCAGTAAAGTGATGAAAGAGGTGATGAGATGACAGGACAAGACTGCTTTCAAACACTTACTAAGCAACACCCTGCTCACTGATGCTCATTGATTTGCCAGGGCCAAGCATTTCTTGAACTCATTACAGGCTCTACAGACAAAAGAGCTGAATTCCAGAGGTAAGGTGAATGTGACTGCCTTTATCATCAATGCAGAATTTTACCGAGTGTGGCATCAGATAGCCTTAATAAGACAAGTGTTAATGGGAAACGGCAATATTCTCTGGTAGGAGTCATACCTGGTAAAAACATAGTTAGTAGTGGTCGTTGAAGATCAGTCATCTCAGCTCCAGACTTCTCACAAGAGCTCCTCAATGGATTGTCTTCGGCTCAATCGTCTTTAGCTGCTTCATCAATGACCTTATCTTCACTATAAGGCTAGAAATGCTAATGTTCGTCAATGATTGTACCACGCGTGGCTCCTCGTGTCATGAAACAGTCAATGTCCAAATGCAGCAAGACCTGGGCAATTTGCAGGCGGGGCAATTAACATTCACTCTGTCGAAGTGCCAGTCAATAACCACCTTCCATAAGAGGGAATCTAACCATCACCCCTTGACATTCAATAGCATCAACATCACTGAATTCCCCACTGTCAGCTTCCAGGGAGCTGCCTCTGACAAGAAACTGAACTGGACATTCCATATAAATACTGTCTCTACAAGAACAGGTCAGAGGATAGGAATTCTGCAGCAGGTAACTCCTCTTCTGAATCCTCAAAGCTTTCCATCTCCAAGGCACAAGTTAGGAGTCTGATGATATACTCCCACTTGACTGGACAAATGCAGCTCCAACAACATTCAAGGAACTTGACAACATTCAGGACAAAGCAGCCCATTTAATTAGCACCAGATCCACAAAAACTCATTCTCGCCACCACTGACACAGTAGTAGCAGTGCGTACCATCTACAAGATATACTATAGAAATTTGCCAGGGCTCCTCTGACAACACCCTCCAAACCTACAACTCCACCTCTGGAAGGACAAAAGCAGCAGATATATCAAAATAGTCCACTAAGTTACTTAACGCCCAGGCTCGGAACATATGACTGCTCCTTCAATGTTGTTGGGTCAAATCTTGCATCTCTATCCTTGACAGCATCGTAGGTGTATCTCCACAAGTGGGCTGCAGTGGTTAAAGAACTGCTCATCACCATTTCTGAAGAGCAGACAGGATGGACAGTAAATGTTGGCCTAGCCATAGACAGTGCACCCAAGTGAATGAATTTTAAAAATTGCAATAATGTTCATCCAGAAGTGCCTGGAGCGTAATCTCTGTCAGTTTCTTCTGAGTTTCCTGCCATCCGTCAATCTCCAGCCAGAATTTCTTGTACGCCTGCTCTGTCTGTGTCACTGCACACTGCCTTTGAAGCAACTGCAAGGGGGAAAGGACTGTCACATATCCCCTTCTGGGATGTGCCTTTGCAAAGGAAGTCTGGAGAAAGATAGAGTGGTTTTTGTTGAGGTCCGTCCCGAGTAATTCCGTGATGCAGAGCTCTGTGTTTTACAGTATGTTCCCCAGGAGACACACCAAGACAAACATCAACTGTGCCTGAAGGACCATCAGCTCAGAGTAGTAGATGCTCTTTGGTCTGCCTGAAACTTGTTGGTCTTCCAGAAAAAGGAATTAACCTCAGCTGAGCGTTGCAGACTAGCACATTCAAATGTCCTGGGCTATGTGCTGAGGGATGCACTATAGCTTCTGCCAAGATGCAGTGGGGAAAAACCACTGCCTGAAATTGTTTTAAGTTAAATTGGGGTCTTTTCAGTTATTGGCCTCAATTGCAGGTAAATATAATCTGCTTCAAGTAAGAAATGCCTTTGGCTTTTTTAGATAGAATCAAACGTTAATGTTTGTTTCTCTGATATGTTGCAGTACAGAATTGAACCGCATTTGTGAGTATGCATATATAAAGATATTTTTATGAATAAAGTATATTTTAAAATAAAAAAAAAGAAAAAACCTGAAGGCGTGGGATGCAGCAAAGGTTATGAACATCAATAACATAATTACTGTTGTAATGAAAATCTGTACATCAGGATTAGCCATGCCTTTAGGCGAGCTGTTCCAGTAATAGCTGCCTGACTAGCATCTTCCCATCAACGTGGGAAATTGTCAAGATTTTTACTGTTCGCAAAAAAGATGGGATGAATCCATTCCAGCCAATAACCCATCCAACTTGCTACTAGCCTCAGCAAGGTAATGGAATGGTTACTAATCAATTACCTATTTGCTGATCCTCGGTTTGCATTCTGTCAAGATCTCTTGGTTCCAAATTCAATGGACAAAACAATTGAATTCTGGAGGTGTAAATGACAAGGACTTCCCTTGGCATCAAGACAGTTTTTGACCAAATAAGGCATCAAGGGTCCCAGGCAAGGTTGGTCTATAGGAGTCAGACAGAAACCTCACCAACATCTGGATTCACACCTCGCACAAAGGCCAATCGTTGTGGAAAATAGAGGCCAATCATCTCAACACCACACTGCACCATGTTCCTCAAGGTAGTAATCTAGGTTTGACCATCTTCAACTTCTTCCTCAATGTTTTTTACTTTATCATAATGCAAAAAGTGAGCTGTTCACTGATATTTCACATTGTCTGAGGAATTATGAATGGAATTTGACAATGAAGCATCCGTACGCACATGTAACAATATCTGAACAACATGTTTTCCACTGATAAATGGCAAGCCCACTGTGCTACGTTAGCACCAAGCAATAATTGGCTCCAACACAGAGTCTGACCACCACTCCGTCCTATCCAACGCCATTACTCTTATCAAAAACCCACCATCAACAACCAGAGGACACATCATTAACTGGACTAGTTACATAAAAACAATGGCTACTAGAGGAGATCGGGGCTGAAGATTCTGCAGCAAGTAACTCACCTCTTGACTCTACTCTGCCTCTCCGTCACTTAAAATGCACAAGTCAGAACTGTTATACAATACCCTCCAATTGCCAGAAGGAACACGACTTCAACATCTCGTAGAGAGACTAACAGTGTCCAGGATAAAGCAGCACCTTCAATGGCCCTCAAACACCAAGTTAAATGCTCATTGCTCTTTCACTGACACATCATGGCAGCACCATGTGCCATCTACATGATGTGCTGCTGAACTTGTGAAAGTTTCTTTGACAGCACTTTTCAAACCAACAATCTTTACCACGTAAAAGAATAAGGTCAGAGGGCATACAAAAGCACCATCCCTCTAAGTCACACATGATCCTGAGTTGGAAATAGGTAACTGATCCTTCATCATTGCTAGATCAAAACCCTGTGACCCCTTAACTAACAGCATTTTCAATGTACCTGCATAAACTGAAGTGGTTCAAGAAGGAAGCTTCCTATTGCTTTCTCAAGGGCTGCTCAGGATGGCCTTGTTAGCAACACTCAGATCGCATGAACAAATAAAAAACGGGTTTAACACCCTACAGTTTAACATTCATTATTACTGGGTGGAAATGTTCGGAGTGGGGTGGTGAACAATCAGCCAGAATTACCAACCCCAATCATAATCTAATGGTTCACGCTAAAAAAATGTAACTATGTGGACTCTGGATGAGGTAAGCATCAGATCATGGGCAAATCATTTGTGGTTATTTTATCAAGGGGTTTGAAGAACAGTCATTTGAGTGAGGTACAAGGAGGCCGGTCACAAGTGTGAAACAAGACTCCCGCAGGAAGTGGTGAAGAGTGGAGCATAACCCAGGGGAAAAATAGCTGTACTTAGTTCTCACCCATAAGCTCACATGTATTGGGCAACAGATATCAAGCAAATGACCTCAGTCAGTTACAGAACAAAACTGTTCTCTCACCTAGCTGACAGCATTCACTTTTCACATAGAAGAGAACAAATGTGACCAAATGAGATAACAAGGTGTAGTGCTGGATGAACACAGCAGGCCAAGCAGCATCAGAGGAGCAGGAAAGCTGACGTTTGGGTCTGGACCCTTCTTCAGAAAAATTTTTCTGTGTTCATCCAGCCCCACGCTTTGTTAGCTCAGATTCTCCAGCAGTGGCAGTTCCTACCATCTCTAAATGTGACCAAATGGTTTTGATTTTGTTTTTAAAAATATGATTATAATCATATATTTGCTTTGGTTTACAATCCCTCATATTTTCTAATCTAGGTGTCAATTCTGCAAAAATTCAGACCATCTTTAAACATTGCAAATTTTCATAGAAGATCTACAACGTTGGTGTCCTTAGTGATGTCCTTCTTATTTAGAGGCAAAAGCTGAAAAATCTCATTAACAGAATTTTTTGCAGCACAGTAATTTCTATACACCACTGTTTGTTCTGTTTATGAGTTGTTTTTATTTCTTTGCTCACAACTGGGTGTCAGTCATGGAACCTGAATTCAAAGCACAATGTATGTCACAGAATTGTTAAAGTGCAGAAGGAAGCCACGATGTCAGGCTGTAACTGGCACACCTCCATAACGAACATCATTGGTTAGAAAACTTAAGTATTTTCAGAACAAATAGTGATGGAAAGTGTGTTTTAAGAAAATGGACATCAATCTGAAACAAGTGAATTGTTAAAACTTATTGTGATGTCTTTGGGCTAAAAAGCATTAAACACCAGTGTCAATCCAGGTTTTGCAAACATAATTTTTATTTTGCAGAATATATCGACTCTAATATTTTCTTCATCCAGTTTATCAAAAACAATCTGTTCCTCAATGTTGGCCAAAGTAAAGAACTGATCATCAACTTCAGAAAGAATGGAAGGGAACACACCCCCATCTACATCAATGGAATGGAGAATGAGTGAGTGAAGAACATCAAGTCCCTCGGAGAGACAATAACTGACGACCTGTCTTGGACTCCCCACGTAAATGTGGCCATCAAGAAGGCACGACAATGCATCTTCTTCCCCAGGTGGCTCAGGAAATCTGGCATTTCCATAAGGTCCCTCACCAACTTCTATAGCTACGTCACTGAAAGCATCCTGTCCAGATGCATAACGGCCTAGTATGGCAACTGCTCTACCCAGGACCGTAAGAAAGTACAAAAGGTTGTGTGCACAGCAGGCCGTCATGGAAGCCAACCTTCCCTCCATGGATTCTATTTACATGGTTCACTGCCAATGGAAAGGTAGTTAACATCATCAAAGACCCATCACACCCTGGTAATGACCTCCTACAACTTCTGTCGTCAGGCTGAACATACAGAAGCCTGAACACATGCACAAGCACATTCAGGAACAGCTTCTTTCCAGCCATTATCAGCCTGTTGAATGGACTCCAGCCTCAAATAATGTAACCTGCAATGTAACCTGTATGCCTCCAAGTCTTTTTGATCCGTACATCGTTTGCTTGCTGTGATCTGCCTGCACCGCTTGTAAACAAAGCTTTTCACTGTCTTTCGGTACACATGACAATAAAATCAACTCGATCAACCAGTTCAGAGACTTCACATATCTAGTGTGACAATAATAGGGAATAATATCCGATATTACCAATACATCATACTGCAATGACTGAATCAAAGCAAGGTGCATTAACATGTGTTAGTCTCAATAGGATTTATTTTACATTAAGTTTCTCATCCAGTCAAGTAGCTGCTAGCTCTGGGACACTGCCTTGAGATACCTCAGTCGAGGTACAAATACTTTTACCCAAAGTTATAGTCTTAAACAGCGTCAATACGGTTGGACATTCATCCCTGCTGTGCTTGTTGTAATTCTGCAAATTTACTTCTGTACTGTTGGCACACATCTAGTCCTATTTTAGTGCCAACCTTGTTTACAATGTAAGTACAGCCCACATCAATCTCACTAAATAAGCCCTTCTGCAAAGGGATACATAAGGGTTTGAGTTAACATAACCTCGCTTTATAAACTAAAGGCTAAGCTTGTCACAAATCTGCGCACAAGCTTGTTGACCACTTCTATATCTGACATGCATGGACGCCCAGTACCAAGCTCAAAACCCTCTACGCAAGACACTGACAAACGCACGCAGGTAGAGAGTTATTTCTTTGCCCAAAGAGTTTCAGACACAGAAATTAAAGATAAATGCCTGCACCTGGATGGATCAAACTCAGGAGACACATGTTCCGCATGAAGTCTCCACATGATTCCTTTCGAGGCATTGCTTTATACAAATTAATAGCATTGCTAAAACATAAATAATTAAACACAACATGAGTGAATTAACAGCAACGAGTTTCAAAAACATACTCTGCGTAGAATAACACAATGTTTGACTCGGTAACTATGTTTTGACATTTGAAAGATCAGTCCGTATAAATATATAAGTACCTGAAAGAGAACATCGCATGAAACAAGATGCGGGATACATGCAGGATCACAGAATGTTGCGATTTACTCCTGGACCCCGGCCCCAAGCAGTGAAGAGGAGACGGCCGCCAGGTTGATTGACAGGAGCCGTTAGCCAATAAGAAAGCAGAGTGGAAGGCGTCCCTCCAATCGGAGTGCAGCGCGAGCTGGGGCTGGTGCGGGCTCGCGGATGAGCCTGGATTGGCGATGCCGCGGAAAAGCGAGCAGCGAGCTAACAGGCTGCGTCCGGGGGCATCTCCAACTCCAGCAGGGCTGGGTCCCTGCTGGCCAACACCCAGAACACAAGCAGGCATTGCCAGGAGATGAGTGCCGGCATGGAGAATGCAGATATCTTCAAAATATCCCACCGCTGCTCTGTATTTCACTGATTTAGTATTCAACACAGTTTGGTCCCTGGGTTTTGTTTAAAGGACTAAAATAAGCGTTATTTTGCTAAGGAATCATCAACCATCATTTGTACGACCATTCGTACAGTTAGTAAGCGCAATGGAATTTGCGCACAACGATACTGGCCAGACCGGACCACTAGAAATATAACCTCACGTAATTAGATTGCTATTTAACACTATCTCTTGTACTTGCATATAATAATTATTGTCAAATTTCTGAATGCAACATTTCAACCACTTCTTAAAAATATTAATAAACAGTACGATGAAATTGGAGATGGAAACACGTTGAAAAGTGACAGTTGACGATTCAGGTAAAAATCCTTTCCTCGCAACAGTTACCTCTGCTCACTAATAAGCAGATCAATGCATTTTATTGTATTTTGTTATATCACATGAAATCGATTTAAAACCTTTCCTCTTTTCAGTTCTGTTTAAAATTTCCCCACAACAGTTCCGTATAAAATCTTGCCTCAGAGTTTCGAGGAAAGGCTATACACCTGAAAATTAACCGCGTTATGGCTTCTCAACGGACTGAGCATTTCTAACGGGTCGCTTTTAATTTTTCATCATCTGCAGTTTGTTGCTTTTTGTCCACAACTCACAGAGATAATTCAGGACAAAGCAAATGGTGAGGAAAGTGGCGAAAGGCAATGACTAGTGTAGCACTGAATCATAGAGACCAGGGAGCTCAAAGATTTGAACACTGCCAATTTCAGCCCAACCCAGAGCAAGGGTGTTACGATTGGCCTTAGCATCCTGGGAGTAAGGGAACGGAGAATCCGGTAGGTTTCCTCAAACTTGGACATTATCCAGCAATTCCCGGGGGGAACGTTTTAGTATAATTCATAAAACCATGGGCCCACTTCTTCACGGGAGATAGGGGGAGAGACAGAATTGGGAAACATTCACTTGAGTTATTTTAACAGATATAAATAAAATGTTAAAGTTTGAATGTTGAAAATTGCACCTAAAGCAGAAAATTGTGGTTGTTCACGTGCTGAGTACTTAAAATGTTAACCTGTCTTCAAGTGAAGATCCTGCTTTCCATTTATTTTGTTATTCCTGATGCATTCCCTTTAACAGTCACTATGTAAATCAGCGTCAATGCGCAGAAAATCATGTCCATGATTTCTCAAGGTCGATTAGGCAAGTTCTGCACACATACCACGCAAACAGAGAATCGCCTACTTAATTTGAAATGAAAATACACTGGAGAATCACATATCATCATTCAGTGCTGCATCTCTAGACACGAGTAAACTAAACTTGGATAACATACCTCGATCTGCTTTTACAGTGAAATGTATAGTTGGAGTTATTTTTGTTTGCATGTTCCATTCCTGCCTCCCACTATGTTTTAAGAATCAAGAGATCCATGGATTACCAATCCTCTCTATCCATCTCTAATATATTCAAAATCAATCAATACGCTCGCAAGTAGATTGGTCCTACCAGATTTTTTGCGCCTCTTTCTAAAAAGTCAATGGCAGCAAGAAAGTTCAAATGTCAATGTGCTGAAAGAATCGATCTATCTGGGCTACTGATTCTATGCTGAAATGAGTCCACAAATCTACAAAATATTTTGATGGACACTCCTCCCTCTGATTAATCATCTCACATCCATACCATCTTCCTTAGTTGGGCTCTGCAACTCTCAGACATCACAGAATGTTTTTTTTTTCAATATCTCTGGCTTGTTTTGTAGGAAATGCACTTGTCTTTATTATTTCAGAGCGATCCGCTTCTCGGGAGTTTTCCAGCTTTTCTCAGACTGTTCAAACTAGCCCTCTAGTGGACATTCAAGAGATTAAACTTCCTACAGTACTTTTAGTACTGTGTATTGATGTACACATTTACATCATAACACGTTGTTCTCCACACTATGTTGATGCGATTGTTAACTCATTTATTTTAAAAAGATTAATGTTAAATTAAAATAGGGCAGATGAGAAACTACGTACAATGTATTTATCAATTATTCGGCAGAAAAAGAAGCATTTTATTAAAATGGTGAGAGCTTGCAAAGCTTTGAGATGTGCAAAATCTGGGTGCCTGAGCACATGAATCACAGGTTTGTATGCAGGTACAGCAAGTAATCAGGAAAGCTGATGGAATATTGTGTTTTATTGCAAGTAGAACTGAATGCAACAGTAAGGATGTTGGAATTGGTAACCCTCTATCTGGAGTATTTTTCCAGTACTGGTCCCTGTACTTATGGAGGGATGTTAATGCATTAGAAGCAGTTCAGAGAAGGTTTAATTGTCTAATACCTGGAATAAGTGGATTAGTTTATGAGAAAGGATAGTCAGGTGAGGCCTGTTATCTCTGAGGTTTCGAAGAGTCATTTGGGGTGGAGTGTTTTATCTCTCCCTCCAACTCAATTTTTAAACATAGTTCCTCCCCTTTCTCCTTATCACACCACCCAACACCCCCTCTCACTTTTTCTTGATGTTAAAATTGCCCCTTGGCAGGCTTTGTTTATCAATGCACGATTGGACACATATGTTTTCCTGGTGGTAGAAAAAAATATAATAAAGTCTGTTTACAAAGGTACCTTTTTTCTGTCTGACAATATATATATATAACATATATATAGCCAGGGGTGATCTTTGGCTTTAGTTTTAAAAATGCATTAAAGAGAGGGGCCCTCTCATGGTACAGTTGTAGTGTTCCTACCCCAGGTTCAAGTCCCAACTGCTCCAGCAGCATATAATGACATCTCTGAGCATGCTGATTAGAAAAGTAGGTTAATAAAAAAATTAGAAAAGTCAATAGTGGGCCATTTGGTGGCACAGAGGTAGTGTCACTACCCTGGACTAGGAGACCCAGGTTCAAGTCTCACCTGGCCCAGATCTCTTGTAAGATCTCTGTACAAGTTGATTAGAAAATTTGATTAATTTTTTTAAAGTCAGTAGCAACTTAACTGAAGCATTTAAGATCATGAGAGGGGTTCCTGACTGCTGTGGAAAGAAGAGATAACGGGAACTGCAGATGCTGGAGAATCCGAGATAACAAAGTGTGAAGCTGGATGAACACAGCAGGCCAAGCAGCATCTCAGGAGCACAAAAGCTGATGTTTCAGGCCTAGACCCTTCATCAGAGAGGGGAATGGGGAGAGGGTTCTGAAATAAATAGGGAGAGAAGGGGAGGCGGATCGAAGCTGGATAGAGGAGAAGATAGATGGAGACGAGACAGAGAAGTTAAAGGGGTGGGGATGGACCCTGTAGAGGTGAGTGTAGGTGGAGAGGTAAGGAATGTTTCTTCCTGTGGGCCGGTCTAGGACTACAGGTCAAAGCTGATAACTAAAAGGTCAACCAATTAAACAGAGATTAGGAAAAGAATCTCTCCGACGGTTGTGAATTTTTGAAATTGGTAACTCCGAGGCAGCAACCTTCCTCTGTAACAAAATTATAATTCCTATTTACGGTTTTAATGTAAAAGAGCTCCGTCACGTTCTTGATGTCATGCTAACATTTTCACCTTAAGGCTGCTGCAGTGTTCCAGCAAAGCTCAACACTAGCTGGAGGAACAGTGCCTCATTTTTGACTTAGGCACTTCACAGCCTCAGGACTTAATATTAAGTTCAACAACTTCAGAGCATGAACACTCTCCTCCATTTGGTTAGGTTCTTTTGCCTTGTTTGTTTGCATGGGTTTCCTTCCAGCAGAACTGACCATTTTCTACTTATCCATGCCTATCATTGGCTGCAAAATACGTGTTAATCTGTTCTACTACCATGAGCACACCCTTTGATTTTTGCCCCAGGTACCCTCACCACATGTTCTGTTGTTCCTTCTCCACTTTGCCAACAGTACAAAAGCCATAAATTTCCAGCCCCCTTCAGTTCCAAAGAAAAATCATTGGACTCAATTCTATTTCTGTCTTCAAAGATGCTCTACCAGAGCTGCTTCATTTCTCTGGCATTTTCTGTTTCTTTTTTAAAATACAGAAATATGGTTAGGAGGTTTGCACCATCCTGCCTACTGTCATCCTGAAACTTTTTGCAGAATCCAATTTGGCTATTTTTTAAAAATAATCTTTCTTCTCCAAAACCTATTCCTAAACAATCCATCTAGTTCTTTTTAGAATGCTTCAGTGATGTAAATGATATACTGCGCTTGAATGTTAAATGGTTTGTTTTGTTTTAATTCTGTCATTTTATGTGAGTACTCTCCTTGCTTAGCAGCAAATACTGCCACCAACCTTTCTCTAACACACACACAAACACACACACACACACACACACACACACACACACACACACATACACACACACATACACACACACACACACACACACAGGTCAGTATACACATAGAAATCAGAATATTGTTTCATTGCATCACTACATTTATAATAGCACTGCAGCCACCAGTGGACCCTGCATTTATCCACATCCAAACTTCAGCACTGGCATTACAAATTCTAGCAGCTATACCTATACATAAATGCTGTCCACCCAACATCCTTGTTAAAAAAAAGTTAAGAACTATTCAAAATCCATCTCATGGGACCCAGACAGAAACGTCAAGAATTGTTTAAGATCCATCTCATGGGACCCAAACTCTGTTTACCATCCATGTAAGATTGAACTTGGCACTTGGGAACCAATGGTTGTAAAATGATAATCTAGATTTTGCAACAGTCATGGTAGTGAAAATGTCTGTGCTCATCATTATTACTACTCTGAATAGAAAGAACTGTGGTCTGATTTCATATGCATGGTTAAATGTGGAAATCCAGAAGGCGTTGTCATTGATTCTACACTTCCGTATGTGGCCCAGTGTTGTAGTATCCCAATTTGGTTTCCACCTGATTTCAATGAATTGAAGAAAACTGTCCTTTTGCTCTATTGACCTTACACTAAAAATTATCAAAAGCATTCTAAGATAACAAGGTGTAGAGCTGGATGAACACAGCAGGCCAGGCAGCATCCGAGGAACAGGAAAGCTGATGTTTTGGATCTGGACCCTTCTTCAGAAAGGAAGAAGGGGAAGGGGACTCTGAAATAAATGGAGGGGAGGTGGATGGAAGGTGAATAAAGGAGCAGATAGGTAGAGAGGAGACAAAAACATTGTACTTTCTTTAATGAAGTATAAATTAATAATGTACTAAGTTCACAACTACACTGGCCCTGAAAATTAATATTTCTCAAATGGCAAATTTCTACATTAAAATAAGATAAAACACATTTAAATAAGGAGTTTTGAATGTTTGTTTCTGATACTTCAGCTTTAAAACCACATGTATGTCTCAATCATGTATTTGGTTCACTGTAAAATTCTAGTTAAATCTGATGGAAACCAATAATTTTAGGTTCCTGGTTGGCTAGAATTATTTGATGTGATTAGCACCTATCCTGCTTGATTCTCCTAAGTTTGATTTGATTTATTATTACCAATGTACTGAGGTACAGTGAAAAGGTTTGTTTTGCATGTAGTAAAGGCAGATCATACCATACAGAGTGCATTAGGTTAATAGAGCAGAACAAATTTGAGAGGTCCATTCAGAAGTCTGATAACAGTGGGGAAGAAGCTATTCTTGAATCTGTTGGTTTGTGTGTTTAAGCATTTATATCTTGGCGGTGGATCCAAACAAAAATCAGAGATGGGAATTCCACAACTCAGAATTTTAAGTATAACATTCTTTGAGGTCACAGGTTGGTGCAGCCACTTCAGCAATAACTATCAACACTGGGCCACTATAAAAGCAGCTTTTATCAGTAAGGAAACCATTTCTGTCACAAATATAAGATGGTATCCTGACATATTAGATTGTGATTGAAGAAATATATTTCTCAGAAATTACTTTTAATAATACTGTCAGTAGAACTATTAACCAGTGGAAGCTTTGACACAATTTGGTTTGTTCCAACATTTATCAGAAATATATCAGTGATAATGGGAACTGCAGATGCTGGAGAATCCAGGATAATAAAATGTGAGGCTGGATGAACACAGCAGTCCCAGCAGCACCTCAGGAGCACAAAAGCTGACGTTTCGGGCAGCTTTTGTGCTCCTGAGATGCTGCTGGGCCTGCTGTGTTCATCCAGCCTCACATTTTATTATCTTTATCAGAAATATAGTTTCTTTATGTTTGTGGAACCAGTAGCTCTGAGGAGTTCAATCATTTTGAGTGTTCTTCATTAAACAACTTATAAATTTGTTGCAAATGTTAGCTAATTATTATTATGTGGTGCTTTCATTGCATTTTAGTTCTAAAGTTATAGTTGTTTAAAATATAGAAGTGCAGGTGCAAAATTCAAAATAAGTGATATTGACTACCAACACTCTTGGCCTTCATTTCTTGTTCAAGTCTTCATTATCCTACATCCATTCTTAACATGTGAAGTGATGCGGATGGCTATTAGTTATGCTTCCAGGATTGTAGCAGTGTCGACGCATCAAAAACATACAGTCCTTCATTTGTTGTAAAGTGCTTTGGGACGTCCTGAGATCATAGAAGGTATTTTATAAATCCAAGCCTTTCTTTGGTGAATCCTGATAAAGACAAGGAAACAACTTTCAGCTTAGGCTGTTACATCCAGAACAGGTCCACGGGAGGCACCTGAATGCATCATAAATGGTAAAGTTATTAACAACCACTGAGAATATCTTGAGTGAACATGAGACATTAAACAGATATTGTAGATGCATTTTTATTCACACTTTAAAATTTGTATCACTGCTTGTAACTATCAAATTACAGTTTTATAATTTAACATTGAACCCAAAGCATATCTTTTCCCGTATCATTTTAATTATTTAAAAGATAAATAAGACCAGAGCTCACAATTCTCCTTTCTGGAAGAAAAAGAAGTTTGCAAAAACTCTGTGCCTGGATTGTGCAACATTCCCTTCCAGTGATGGAGGAATGAAGTGACAGTAACAATGTAGAGCAAAGTGGTGAAATGATCCTATAATTGTGTCCTGGAATGACAGTAACAATGTAGAGCAAAGTGGTGAAATGATCCTATAATTGTGTCCTGGAATGACAATGTTATTTTAAAAAATAATTTCTATTGATAATTCTGTGTGAAGGTCAAAGACAAAGAGTGTTCCTGTTCCAAGAATGAAGAGAGTAGATGGGAAGTGCAGGTAAATCGGGTGACAGCAATTCAGTTATCACAAGCTTAGCTCTGAAAAATTTGAAAATTTGTATTTGGAAAATTGGGAAGAGGTTGGGACAGAAAGGATCTAATTTTTGAATTCCTGGAAAAGAATGAGTTAGAGTCCCAACTTCAACACAGAGGAAATCAAGAGAATGACAGTCAGGGAAATGTAGTATGGTACATTATAGCTTGGGAAAGATGTTCCCATATGGAGTTCAAATGAAAGGTTGCCACCTAAAACTTTTTCTCTGTTTTTCTTTCCAGAGATGTTGCCTGTATTTTGCTCATGAAGTGTTTCCTACATGTATGACTGACTCTGACAGAACGTATGGCTTTTTGCCTGGTTTTCAAGTTGCTGTTTATTGGGAAGTTGTTCTTTTTGTTCTGTTTGCTCATCTTAATAAATCCACTTTTAAACCCAAATAAATCTACTGCGACACTATGGCGCTTTTCTGCTTTCAAAGTGGAATGTGTTCCGATGCAACATAAAAAATCTTAAAAGCAATTTCTAAGCATGTTTGTTCTTTGCCTTCTCAAATACATTAATAATAATCTGCATAGATTTTGGCTGGAAATAGACATCTTAAATGATAGGAATTGTAAAAGCCCAAACACTCTGGTATAAGATCAAAGGAATGAACTTTTTTGAAAGTCTTATCAATAACTTTCACACTTCTGAACCAGAAGGTGAAGGATTTGGGCTGTAGACCAAACATGCCGATTGAGTGGTGACTAGAATATGGGTTATACTTTTGCCATGATGCCTATGAAAGAAATAACTGCTAGCTCACTGGTAGGATTAGGCTCAGGCCCAGCCACAGATAGCTCCAGTGAGGAGAAGCTGGAGCAGTAGCTCAGAATATTAAGTTGAAGTACAGTGGGGGTCGGGGGTGAGAATAATTTTGTATCCAATGGCTACAGATACCCCTATCATGAGTGTAAGTTGTGTACTCTGGTCTTGGCTGGAACCTGTCCAAGGCAAAGACATTCAGCAAATTAAAACCATATGAAAAGCACCCCCAAACTATGTGAGACCTGAATCATAACCTGCCTTAAGGCAGAAAGCAGCAGATAAACTGCAGAAATTCATAAAAGACCCAAAACCTATCCAAGACATAAGTGGTGAATAAATTTATTTATGATCTGGTATGCTACCTGTATCTGTTTGGTTTCCAGTTGCAAAAGTTTCAAATAGAATTAAACAAATTAAATTCATTTGGTGATTTAGTTAACTTTTATAATACATAAGTTTCTGAAACTTCGCAGTAAAAATGCTGCTTGGAGGGAAGTTGCTTCATCTGTCAAAGGGCTTTCATTTTTACCTGCATAGTTATGCACATGATAGAACTCCTGCAAAAATGCAACACAATACATTAAGCATTTAGACCTAAAATGTAAGATTTTGAATATTCTTCAATAATAACTATGCAGATAAAATACTTGAAAAGACAGCTGTTATTTTACAAGAGGCACTTTGACTTAATCCAGTCATCCAGAACCTGATGAGATCAAGGTACAATGCTGGTTTTACAACCCATTCAGTTTTATTCTCCATTAAGTTTGTGGGAGTGATATGCAGAGTGTAAAAGCAGTGCTGCACCCAATTTTGTGGCTTTCCGATAACTGAGTTCATTTAAAATTGTTGGTTTTGTGTCCAGACAAGACAATGTGTTTAAGTTTCTCAGCTAATCTGATTTTTAAAATCTCATTTGATTTGTATTTATATTTTTGGTTAATTACGCAAGAACTGTGGGCATCAACAGCTAGACCAGCATTTATTGCCCAACCCTGATTTCCATCAAGAAGGTTGTGTTAAACTGTCTCCTTTCTGTCCCCGTGATAATGGGAACTGCAGATGCTGTAGAATCCAAGATAACAAAGTGTGGAGCTGGATGAACACAGCAGGCCAAGCAGCATCTCAGGAGCACAAAAGCTGACGTTTCGGCCCTAGACCCTTCATCAGAGACCCTTCATCTGATGAAGGGTCTAGGCCCGAAACGTCAGCTTTTGTGCTCCTGAGATGCTGCTTGGCATGCTGTGTTCATCCAACTCCACACTTTGTTATCCTTTCTATCCCTGTAGTGTACATTTACACACAGAACTCCCACAGGCAGTTTGCCACAATTTTGACCCAGCAACTATAAAGAAACAGCAATATAGTTCCAAGTAAGGATATGAGTGGCTTGGAGGGGAACTTGCACATGCTAGTGCTCCCTTGCATCTCTGCCTTTGTCCTTCTAGGTTGTAGAGGTCGCAGGTTTGGAAGGTGAAATCAAAGGAGAATTGCTGTAGATAGTACACCCTGCTGCCACTATGAGTCAATGGCGGACAGAGTGAATATTGAAGGGGGTGAATGATGTGCCGACTGAGTGAGCTGCTTTGACCTGGTTGTTGTGTTTGTGTGTTCGTTCAAGCAGAAAGTATTACAGCATGGATAAGGATAGCCATCTTTCTAGTCTACGTGGAATAATCTTGTTCGAGGAATAAGAAAAGTTTTATTGCATTTCCAAAACTATTCACAAATTACATAAAAATGTAATCTACATTACCACAAAGACTGCCGGGGGCACAGAAGCCTCAGATCTGTCTTGAGCCAGCTCGTACTTTACTCTCAGACTGAGCTCCCATTCCATCACCTCAGCGGTTAGTGCTTAATGCACTCAAATATTAATTATTGTAGAATCACTGAAATCCTTTCAGTGTGGAATCAGGCCATTCGGCCATCAAGTCTACACCGACCATCTGAAGAACATCCCGCCCAGACTATCCCCATCCCTGTAACTCTGCATTTCCCATGGCTAATCCACCTAGCCTAGCCTGCACATTCCTGGACATTATGGGCAATTTAGCAAGGCCAATCTACCTAAACTGCACATCTCTACATTGTGGGAGGAAACTGGTACACCTGGAGGAAACCAACATAGACACAAGGAGAATGTGCAAACTCCACACAGACAGTCATTCGAGGGTGGATTCAAACCCAGGTCTCTGGTGTTGTGAGGCAGCAGTACTAACCATTGTGCCACCATGCCGCCCTGCAAACACTTTTGCATACAACACTGAATGGTGTTGAACGTTTTGAATGTTGTTAGAGCTGCATACATCTAGTCAAGTCCAGAGGATTTCATATTACTCCTGACTTCAATCTTGCAGATGGTGGACAGGCTTGGAGAATCAGGAATTGAGTTACTCACAACGGGATTCCCAGTCTCTGATCTAGGATGTTGACTGTAGGGTTTCAGCAATAGCAGTGCCATTGAATGTCAAGCAGAGTTAGTTTCTGTCTTGTTGGAAATATTCATTGCCTGGTACCTGTGTGTGGATGTTACTTGTCACTTATTGGCCCAAGCCTGTATGTTGTCTAGGTCTTGCTGTATATGAACATGCACTTCTTTATCTGAGGAGTCATGAATGATGCTGGACATACTGCAATCATGGCAAACATTCCACTTATGATGGAGGGAAAGTAATTGATGAAGCAGCTGAAAATGTCTGTGCCTAGGACAATACCTTGAAAGAGTCCTGCTGCAATATCCTGGGACTGTTTCGTAATGTTTAAAAACCCAAATCGACAGACATCATGAAAAAAAAGGCAAGGAAATAAGTTAGACTTTTCAATGACATATGAGTTGTTTTATCGTACAATAAAAGTGTAAGCTGAGAGACAAGGGCCTAACCTGTTTTGTGTTAATTCCCATGATCGATTAGTGATTTAATCACACAGCACTGACTTCAGACTTTAGTACCCATCATTAACTTTCCTACAACTAAACATGTATCTCGAATGTAACCTGCCTTAATTTTAATTCTGCATTGTTTGTTATACATTCAGTCACACACTACTAAATCTAATTTTATAAATGATATGGTACTAATGAAGTAACTTTTGCATTCCACGTTCAATGTATTTATTGGACTTATTCCCAAAAACTTCCATAAATCTTCTAACTTTTAATTGATGTTTATTGTTACACATGTGCACAGGCCAAGCTGGATTAAATAATGTTAGCACACTGAACGAATATAATTACATTGGAGTGCAGCCAACATTTCTTCACGGTGACATCTTGAGGAGCCGTCACCCTTTTCTTCCTTATAAATGTAAACTCAAAACCAGGGCACCCTCTAAAGGTATATGTGCAACATTACACTGCACTTTCATGCCTCTTCATATGATTCCTGTCAAATTCTGGTAGCAGATTTTCATGGCAGCTACAGGCCATACTTTGAATTGATAAAAACAATCCACAACTTGGGCAGATTTCAGAGCAGCACAAAAACTATGCAGAAGTTGATTCCAATAGGCCTTCACTTCACTATGCAATGGCTGCCATTTGGTAATGACCTCAGATTCTGGGACTGTATGAGTTTGTGATATCTGATATACAGCCAGCTCTGAACTACTCACAACTTAGGAAAGATTACAACATCATTTGGGGGAGGGGGGTGTGCAGAGATCTATCCACCTGAATGCCAGTGAAATTTTCACTTTTCATCTGAAGAAGCAACTCTTCTGTTGGCCCTTTGAGATGTCAAAAGCGTAAAGCAAGTCTGGTTCAAAAGTTTGGGAGCAGTGTACTTTACATCGGCTGTGTTACAGTCCATCTGAAGACCAAACAGTGTCACATTCTCTCACCCTGCACCAATGCTCACGTTCAAGCTAATGTTGCAAATTATGCATTATCTACTGGATGGGAATGCGAAGAAGGTTATTGCACTGAGGCTTTGCCCAGAAGACTCGCAGAGAGCTAATATTAAACATATATTTAAGAAGTAGGATGAATATAGCCAGTGATCCATAGCACACTCAGCTCAGCATATTTTTTGGGAAGATATTGCAATTTCTACTCAAGAAGATAGAAAAACATCTAGAAACTCAAAATAGGACATGAATATTCAACATGAGTTACAGAAGGGAAAATTTTATTTGAACAACCTCATTTATTTTTCTATGGAGGCAACAGAGACTGTTGCAGTAGATGATACATGTGATTTTCCCAAGTGTATCCAATATCCTCATGAATAAGGTTGAAGCAAGTGGAGTCCACAACAAATGGCCAAATGGGAGTAAGAAAGAAAGCACACAGTACAAGTAAATGATAGCTATTCAATGTGTCAAAAGGTACCCCACAAGGTTCAGAGCTTGGACTACTATTGTTCATAATTTCTATTTGAAACTTTAGAACCAGAAACATAAATTTCTAAATTTGCAGCAAACACTGAATTGGGGAGGATAGTGAAGACTGAGGAGGATGACAACAAAGTACAAGCAAACATGAATGGAGCTGCAGAATGAGCATAAAATTGGCAAAATTAATTTCAGCTAAGCTATATGTGAGGCAGAGCGTTTTTGCAAGAAAGCAGAAAGGTCAGTGCAGGAGTATAAGAGCAAGGGATTGGGGAATACAATTACAAAAAACATTAAAAGTTGTGGTACAGGTCAAAAAGACCATGACAGATGCAAACTAAACTCGTGGGTTTATTACTGGGTGAATAAGTGTTAAAAACCATGCTGTTGCTGCAAATTTGTACCAAAACTTGACTTGATCACACTAGAAATATTGTGCGTCACCGCATTATAAAATTCTACTCCTATTTCATTATACGTACACTAGTTTTACACATGGAATTGGCATTGTGCAAATGAAAGTCGATCTTTCTGTATTTACGGAAAGTGTTGGCCAAACCTTCCCTTTCAATTTCTGCCAGACATTTCAAGTCAGTGAAACACACTAAAGCATATGATAGGTCTGTAAAAATATAATGACACCATTTGTATATTGCAGATCAAAATAAAAAATGAATTACTATTTTTAGCATTTATCCCTTCCAGTGGACAAGAGAATGTCATGAAAAGCTACTTCAGCAGCATCAATATAAGAACATAAGAACCAGGAGCAAGAGTAGGCAGCGACAGATTTGCACTCTGTTAGACATCTTGCACAGTATTCTGTTACATTGAAGACACTCCCATTTTCTGTCTTCACCTCCGAAAGGACACTGCCTGCACAGTTCCAAGAGCATAAGACACACAGCAGTGACTCAACCAGACCTCCTTATGTATAAATTTAGATTATGAGCTCCACTATGCACACACCACTACTGCCATTCCAGCTGAGAGCAGTAAGATCAAGATCTGAATCTGGGACACGTACAAAGATCATCAACTAGTACTTGTGGAATGTGCCATTGTATGACTCAGTAGTTTCAGAAGAAGAGATAATGGGAACTGCAGATGCTGGAGAATCCAAGATAACAAAGTGTGAAGCTGGATGAACACAGCAGGACAAGCAGCATCTCAGGAGCACAAAAGCTGACGTTTCAGGCCTAGACCCTTCATCAGAGAGGGGGATGGGGTGAGGGTTCTGGAATAAATAAGGAGAGAGGGGGAGGCAGACCGAAGATGGAGAGAAAAGAAGATAGGTGGAGAGGAGAGTATAGGTGGGGAGGTAGGGAGGGGATAGGTCAGTCCAGGGAAGACGGACAGGTCAAGGAGGTGGGATGAGGTTAGTAGGTAGGAAATGGAGGTGCGGCTTGAGGTGGGAGGAAGGGATGGGTGAGAGGGAGAACAGATTAGGGAGGCAGAGACAGGCTGGGCTGGTTTGGGGATGCAGTGGGGGGAGGGGATGAGCTGGGCTGGTTGTGTAATGATTCCTCTACATTAGGAAAACCATACGGAGGCTTGGGGACCACTTTGCAGAACACCTCCACTCGGTTCGCAATAAACAACTGCACCTCCCAGTCGCAAACCATTTCAACTCCCCCTCCCATTCTTTAGATGACATGTCCATCATGGGCCTCCTGCACTGCCACAATGATGCCACCCGAAGGTTGCAGGAACAGCAACTCATATTCCGCTTGGGAACCCTGCAGCCCAATGGTATCAATGCGGACTTCACCAGCTTCAAAATCTCCCCTTCCCCCACCGCATCCCAAAACCAGCCCAGTTCGTCCCCTCCCTCCACTGCATCACACAACCAGCCCAGCTCATCCCCTCCCCCCTCTGCATCCCCAAACCAGCCCAGCCTGTCTCTGCCTCCCTAACCTGTTCTTCCTCTCACCCATCCCTTCCTCCCACCTCAAGCCGCAGCTCCATTTCCTACCTACTAACCTCATCCCACTTCCTTGACCTTTCCGTCTTCCCTGGACTGACCTATCCCCTTCCTACCTCCCCACCTATACTCTTCTCTCCACCTATCTTCTCCTCTATCCATCTTCGGTCCGCCTCCCCCTCTCTCCCTATTTATTCCAGAACCCTCACCCCATCCCCCTCTCTGATGAAGGGTCTAGGCCCGAAACGTCAGCTTTTGTGCTCCTGAGATGCTGCTTGGCCTGCTGTGTTCATCCAGCTTCACACTTAGTTTCAGAAGAAGACAGCTACAAATAAATTAGTCAGCAATATTTCAGCTCACTGGGGACATGGCACATTAGAAGGACAATCCAAAACTAACCCATTGCCCTACTATCTACCCAAAGACCTGTATCTTCCTCTGCTCCAAATATTTATCAAATTGCCCTTAAAGATTAAATTGTCCCTGCATCATGGATAGAGCAGGAACAGGAATGGTTGTTGCAGGTTCCGGGATTTAGATGTTTCAGTAAGAGCAGAGAAGATGGTAAAAGAGGGGGAGGTGTGGCACTGTTGGTCAAGGACTGTATTACAGTTGCAGAAAAGATGTTTGGGGACTCGTCAACTGAGTTGGTATGGGCTGAGGTTAGAAACAGGAAAGGAGAGGTCACCCTGTTGGGAGTTTTCTATAGGCCTCCGAATAGTTCCAGATATGTAGAGGAAAGGACAGAAAAGATGATTCTCGATAGGAGTGAGAGAGACAGGGTGGTTGTCATGGGGGACTTCAACTTTCCAAATATTGACTGGGAACACTATAGTTCGAGCACTATAGATGGGTCAGTTTTTGTCCAATGTGCACAGGAGGGCTTCCTGACACAGTATGTAGATAGGCCAACAAGGGGTGAAGCCACATTAGATTTGGTACTGGGTAATGAGCCCGGCCAGGTGTTAGATTTGGAAGTAGGTGAGCACTTTGGTGATAGCGATCACAATTCTGTTATGTTTACTTTAGTGATGGAAAGGGATAGGTGTATACCACAGGGCAAGAGTTATAGCTGGGGGAAAGGCAATTACGATGAGATTAGGCAAGATTTAGGGATCATAGGATGGGGGAGGAAACTGCAGGGGATGGGCAAATTAGAAATGTGGAGCTTATTCAAGGAAAAGCTCCTGTGTGTCTTAGATAAGTATGTACCTGACAGGCAGGGAGGAAGCTGTAGAGTGCGAGAGCCGCGGTTTACGAAGGAAGTGGAATCTCTGGTCAAGAGGAAGAAGAAGGCTTATGTTAGGATGAGATGTGAAGGCTCAGTTATGGTGGTTGAGGGTTACAAGGTAGCCAGGAAAGACCTAAAGAGAGAGCTCAGAAGAGCCAGGAGGAGACATGAAAAGTTGCTGGTGGATAGGATCAAGGTAAACTCTAAGGCTTTCTATAGGTATTTAAGGAATAAAAGAATGACGTAAGTAAGATTAGGTCCAATCAAGGATAGTAGTGGGAAACTGAGTGTGGAGTCGGAGGAGATAGGGGAAGCACTAAATGAATATTTTTCGACAGTACTCAGTCTAGAAAACGACAATGTTGTCGAGGAGAATACTGAGATCCAGGCTATTAGACTAGGTAGGATTGAGGTTCACAAGGAAGAGGTATTAGAAATCCTACAGAGTGTGAAGATAGCTAAGTCCCCTGGGCCGGATAGGATTTATCCTAGGATCCTCTGCGAAGCCAGGGAGGAGATTGCCCAGCCTTTGGCATTGATCTTTAACTCGTCATTGTCTACAGGAATAGTGCCAGAAGACTGGACGATAGCAAATGTGGTTCCCCTGTTCAAGAAGGGGAGTAGAGACAACCCTGGTAATTATAGACCAGTGAGCCTTACCTCAGTTGTTGGTAAAGTGTTGGAAAAGGTTATAAGGGATAGGATTTATAATCATCTAGAAAAGAATAATTTGATTAGGGATAGTCAGCACGGTTTTGTGAAAGGTAGGTTGTGCCTCCCAACCTTATTGAGTTCTTTGAGAAGGTGACCAAACAGGTAGATGAGAGTAAACCAGTTGATGTGGTGTATATGGATTTCAGCAAGGCGTTCGATAAGGTTCCCCACAATAGGCTATTGTACAAAATGCAGAGGAATGGGATTGTGGGAGATGTAGCAGTTTGGATCAGAAATTGGCTTACTGAAAGAAGACAGAGGGTGGTAGTTGATGGGAAATGTTCATCCTGGAGACCAGTTACTAGTGGAGTACTACAAGGGTCGGTGTTGGGTCCACTGCTGTTTGTCATTTTTATAAATGATCTGGATGAGGGCCTAGAAGGATGGGTTAGTAAATTTGCAGACGACACCAAGGTCGGTGGAGTTGTGGATAGTGACGAAGGATGCTGTAGGTTGCAGAGAGACATAGATAAGCTGCAGAGCTGGGCTGAGAGGTGGCAAATGGAGTTTAATGCAGACAAGTGTGAGGTGATGCACTTTGGTAGAAGTAACCGGAAGGCAAAGCACTGGGCTAATGGTAAGATTCTTGATAGTGTAGATGAGCAGAGAGATCTCGGTGTCCATGTACACAGGTCCTTGAAAGTTGCCACCCAGGTTGACAGGGTTGTTAAGAAGGCATACAGTGTTTTAGCTTTTATTAATAGAGGGATCGAGTTCTGGAACCAGGAGGTTATGCTGCAGCTGTACAAAACTCTGGTGCGGCCGCACTTGGAGTATTGTGTACAGTTCTGGTCACCGCATTATAAGAAGGATATGGAAGCTTTGGAAAGGGTGCATAGGAGATTTACTAGGATGTTGCCTGGTATGGAGGGAAGGTCTTACGAGGAAAGGCTGAGGGACTTGTGGCTGTTTTCATTAGAGAGAAGAAGACTGAGAGGTGACTTAATTGAGACATATAAAATAATCAGAGGGTTAGATAGGGTGGATAGGGAGTGCCTTTTTCCTAGGATGGTGACGGTGAGCACGAGTGGGCATAGCTTTAAATTGAGGGGTGAAAGATATAGGACAGATGTCAGAGGTAGTTTCTTTACTCAGAGAGTAGTAAGGGAATAGAACGCTTTGCCTGCAACAGTAGTAGATTCGCAAACTTTAAGTACATTTAAGTCGTCATTGGACAAGCATATGGATGTACATGGAATAGTGTAGGTTAGATGGGCTTCAGATTGGTATGACAGGTCAGCACAACATCGAAGGCCAAGGGGCCTGTACTGTGCTGTAATGTTCTATGTTCTATGTTCTATTATTCACGCCCTGTAGTAAAGCATCCCACTGTGTTTCAACATGCATTAAGAAATTTCACCTAACTTTTTCTCAGTTTGAATTTGAAATGAATGATCATTCATTGCAAAACCAGATGCAGTAGCTTTTTCATGTCTACACTCTGCTTTCCCAGCTCCACTGGAAATAGTCTCATAACCAGATTTTCTTATTTCCTGTATCATTCTGGTGAATTCATATTATTTCCATAGATTTAAGATCCTTTCTCTCATGAGACAGCCAAAACTGCACAGTATCCTACCTCAGCCTGAACCAAAGGTTAGTCTAAATTCATCATTAATTTTTACTGGGCTCTGTTGGGCTTTCTGAAGCTTTATTGACTTTCAGTCACAATTACACAGCTATGAACACCCAAGATTATATCAATTCACATGTTGAATATTTTTCCATTAATTGTATTCCCACTCATTCTTCCTTGTCCAAACAGGTTTTTAATCACATTTACCTACATAAAATTGCATCTGCTACCTGTTTACTCTTTTCATTAACCTGTCAAAGTCTTCTTGAAGTCTTTTAAAATCTTCTCGCTATAATATGAACCTCGTGCTGTTGTAACGTCAGAAAATGTGAAGTTTGTCTCCCCTTTACTCAAGTCCAAATTACCCAAAGGCAACGATGGGTTTCGCACTGATCCCTGGCAGCCCTCATCCCATTCACTTTAACTTCTTGTCTCTTTGTTTCCTGTCTAATATTAAAATCACCTGGTGATACTTAATACAGTTAGGTAAAGAAATCAAGATTATCAACAACTACAACTTGCATTCTTAAAGCACCTAGCTATTACTTCGGTGCAGCAACATACACTTAGTTTTAATCCCAAAGATGTCCTTTGTGAAACAGTGTAAAGAATGCCACTATCTTATTATTTCATCACCTGATACATGACTTTAAAGCCCATATTCTATTAATTTCAATCTAGACAGTACGCTGCTTGGTAGGAAGCAAAATTCAGAGCAGAGGTTGACCAGGTACAATTGATCCCAATTTACACCATGCCTTCTTTACCTAAACCTGCCCTCATTGAAAATTATGCTACCGTTAATTCAACAAGCACCAAGTCCCAATCACATGGCACCCCTGTTCTTGCTGAGTTACTCTGGTTTCCAGACCAAAATGCCTTCATCTTAAAATCTTCATCCTTGTTTTCAAATCACTCTTTCCTCCTTAACTTCTTCCAGCTGTACAAGTTTTCAGACTTCTCTCCACTTCTTCACTTCTGTCATCAGGCACACCCTGAGTTTTAACTGCTGCACCAATTTCAAGCATGAATTCAGCTCCTTTGTCCTAAGCTTTGGAATTCCCTCCTTATATCTCTTTGTATCTTTATTTCTCTCTCATCCATTAAGAGGCTCCTGAAGATCTATATCGTTGGCTAAAATATTGTCATCAGTCCTAATATCTCAATCTGTGACTGGGTGTCCAATTATCATTGCAATGCTCTTGTTTAAAGAACATTAATGTTTTGTAACATTGAAGGTACTATATAAGTGCAGGTTGATTTTCTTTTCATGTAAATTTGTGTTTACGGATGACATGTCATCCCTATCAAAGGTTGCTCAGTTCCACAATATTTCATTATGTTACACAAGACCATATGACATAGGAGTGGAAGTAAGGCCATTTGGCCAATCAAGTCCACTCCGCCATTTAAATCATGGCTGATGGGCATTTCAACTCCACTTCCCTGCACTCTCCCCATAGCCCTTGTTTCCTTCTGAGATCAAGAATTTATCGATCTCTCCCTTGAAGACATCAAATGTCCCAGCCTCCAGTGCGCTCCATGGCAACGAAATTAAATATTATGAATGTAAAATATGTATCGTAACCAAAATGCTTTCAACAAAAAAATTAAAGTCCTTGCACCATCTCTCCCATCAAAAACATAAATATATTCATGCAATTTTCCTTTCAATTCTTCGACTAATATTTGATTTTTTGTTGGTATGAATGGGCAAGGAAGTACACACTACACAATGAGGCTGCAAATTTTCAAGCCACTTTCCTTTCTTGCAGGAAACGTTTTTGCCAACTTTTTCCACAATTGCTGATTTTAGGATCTGCACTGTAAATGAAATTCACTTATGCCACTCTTACAAATCACTAATCCTGAATCTATGGTTACAGTAAGACAATGTTTATTTCTGTTCAGCAAAACACGAGATGTAAATTTTCTGTTTATACTTTTATCATTGATATATGTATGTTTTATATTTTCCCTGCTGTTCCCTTTTGTTTCTTATTTTACACTTCACATGATTTATGATTCCCAGATTGCATATTTCCTGTACTGACACATTTCTTGTCCGGATTTGTTGGCAGCACTTTTGTATATTTTCCTATTTAAGATGTAAGTGTGAACACACTAACAAAAAAATGATGAAAGCAATTAAGAGATTAAATAAAAACCACAAATGCTATCAATCAGAAAACGGTGGAAATACAATTACCTGTCTGCCTGTGTTTTAAAATGGAAGACAAACTAATATCAGTTGGAGAAATGCTTCATCAAAACTGAGTTTATACAACTGATGAAGGAATACTTTTAGAAAGAGATAGATGGTTTAGTAGTTTGTAAACTTCTTTAAACTGGTAAGAGATGGGTTGTGTTAAATATCACATGATATGTTCAATGTGAAAATGTTAATGCTAACTTTCTTTGCTGGATTGTTATTCATATTGATATATGAAAATCTATGTAATAATGTTTTGTTACGTATACAGGTGATTAACTAATTTGCTTCTCTGCTTCTGCATTTTCTGTTTTTCTGCTGTTTGCATTTCTCTGATGTATGTTTGCCCCGCATTTGTAAGGTCATCTCTGACTGAATTGTTTTAAGCGATTAGCTAAAAATAGAAAACAACATTCTATCTAATCACTAGCTCATCAGTTATAAAATATAACTGACCTGATAGATTAATTCTTTTCTCTCCAACAAGTGTGACTTGTTGAGTGTTTCCATCATTTTCTGTTTTTTTTTTCAATCTTCAATGTTATATATGTTGAGAATAATTTGCATAATCGGGAAATAAGGAACTAAATAACTTGTTTGAGTATGTCAATTGATCTCACAGAAGCCTAATAAGGTGAAACTTGAGATCAAGCCCAAAAAGTGGGGATAAGGGGAGGAAAAATTGCTTTAAAAGTTTTGCTAATCCAAAATTAATTGATAATTTCTTTGCAAGTTGTATTATCTAAGTGTTGCTAATCGTTTTTAGGCACACCTTGACATTTATGACTTGGTGAATAAGTGTATTGGAACAAAGGTTTCTCATCCACTTTTCTTCTTCAATAAGTGCATCTCTGAAGAGAGAAGCCCCATGACCAATCAAGTCTGTCCTGGAGAGGGCGCCAGCATTTGCCACTATCAAATATGGCGTCGCCCCGCTCAAATGGTCACGACAGGTCGGGTCGGTACTGACGCGAAAAGAGTGCGCCGGCGCATGGATGGCGGCCTGGCGTGGTGTTTGAATCGAAAAGCGCGGGAGCGGCCTGGGCTGGAGACTGGGAGAAAGAGGAAGAGGGAAGGAGAGAAAGAAAAGGAGGAGGCGGCGGCGGCGGCAGCATCATCATTATGGAGCAGCCTCCGGGCTTTTGGTTCATCCGCAAGGTGAGGCCTCTCGGGCCACGAGGGTCTTGTTGAGCTGTCCTGGGCCAACAGGGAAGGCCAAGCTTTGGCTGTTAACATTGCCCGCCCCCCCCCCCCCCCCCCATATACCAGCACGAATCTGCTGAAAATATTGTCGAAATGGGATGCATAGTGTTTTATTATGGCCCCAGCAGCATCTAAAGCTCAATATCTCCAGTTGCACGTGAGGAATTGTGAATGGTAGGACCCCATGCAATACAGAGGATCAGAGGGACCTTAGTGTGCATTTCCATAGATTCTTGAAGGCAGCAGGACACGTAAGTAAGACACGTGGGATACTTACCTTTATGAGCCAAGACATCAGCAATAAAATCAAAGAAGATATGATGGAGCTGTGTACATTGTTACTTTGGCCCTGACTAGTAGTATTGTGTGCAGTTTTGGCCACCACCCCAGAAGATTACATTCGAATGGGTGCAGCATAGACTCACCAGCATATTGCTTGGGCAGGATTTATTCAGCTATGAAGATGGGCAGGTGTTGTTTTCCTTACAGCAAGTGGGGGGGATGGTGGGGGAAACAAATCTGATTGAGGTATACACAGTCCTGAGGGACATAAATGGGGTAGAATGGAACAAAACTTTTCCCTTTAGCAGAGGGTTCAATAACGGTGGCACAATTTTTGCTAAGGTGCAGGATGTTTAGAGGAACTTTTTGAGCAAAATAATTTTCACCCAGAGGGTTTTGGGTATCTGGAACTAACTGCCTGAAAGGGTCGTAGAGGTGGGAACCCATGAGACATTGGTGAACTATTTAGATGAGCATTTGAATTTCATAGCGAACCAGGCCACAAGCAAAGTGCTGAAAGATGGGATTAGAATAGATGGATGTTTGATGACTGCCGTGGATATGATGGGATAAAGAGCCTCTTCCTGATCTGTAAAAACTCTATGACCCTAAAACGATTGTGACTTGGTTAGTTTTTATGAATTGAATTCTACTCTGGCTCATTACAACAATGGCAACCATTTTGGTAAGAATTTAACATGATGTGAATATGTGAATATATAACTGCAGAACTTGATCAAAGATCCTTAGATTGCACCTTCCAAGCCCACACCACTCTCCACACTGACTTAGAAATATATTGTTGTGCCTTCACTGTCACTGGGTCAGAATCCTGGAATTCCCTCCCAAACAGCCTTCTAGCTCAACTCCTCACAGCATGTGGACTGCAGCGATTCAAGAAGGCAGCTCACCACCACCTTCTCCAGAGCAATTGGGCGTGGGCAGTAAAAGTGTTGGCCAGCCAGAGAAGTCCATGTCCCATGAATGAATTAAAAAGAACTGGACCCAGGTGCAGGCAACACCGAAAATATATCAGTACGTGAAAGCGCTTTAGCGTCTACCTTAGCCACTCAGCAAATAGGGATCAGTCCCTCAAATTCACTTAGTTCTGTGAGAAGACTACAAATTCTATGTTTATCGATACTGGGCTCCCAGCTTCTGTGACCCTGAATTTGATTTAGAAATATGGTTATTGTTGACGGTAGAAAGTTTTGTTTTAAAAAACCTACCTCTGCCAAAGCTGTTGCTTACCTGACCTAGTATCTCCTTGCCTTCAATTGTATCAAATTTTATTTTATGATGCTGTTGCAAGGTACAAGATGTTACTCTCGTCGTACTGATCTTATGCTGAACAGAAGTGTGAAAAATAACTACGGTGATGTATTTGTGCGATAATTTGTATGAACTGATCCTCCCATGTTTGAAACTTATGGCAACCCTTTGAGGTACTGCAGAAGTATTAATTCCTGTTTTATCATACTGCTTCCAGGTGTTCAGCTGGCGAGCAGCAGCTTCAATTGCTTGGTCTGTCTTGCTGCTACCTGTCTCCACAACTGTCTTTATACTGCTTAGTAGATTGAATGTGTTCCATCCTATCCGATGGGTTACAGGTATTGTACTCATGATCTTATTGGAAAAGAACAAATTCCCTTTTGGAGTGAATTGGTCAGTGAGGCTGTCTGTCCTTTATTATCTTTCAGATTCGCTGGATCATTTGAATAGTTCCTACATAATCTTTGCAATTCTGGTGCTTTGTGGAGTCATAGTGACTATTGGTATCTTCAATACAGAATTTTACACAGGTATTAGAAGTTTGTCATTGAAACAAGAGCAAAATTCTGTGAATGCTGGAGATCTTAAACAAAAGCCAAAATAATTACTGGAGAAACTCAGCAAGTCTAAGATCACCTTTGGAGGGAGGAACAGAGTGAATGTTTTGAGTCCATTGTTACCACCTTGGAACTGAAGTAAGATGGAAAATTCATTCTAGTCTTTACCACTCACAATGCAGTACCCCCTCTATTGGGGAAAACGAATGCGCACTGGTTGACTGCTTTGTGCAAGGTCTGTATTCAGTAGGCAAACATGACCCTTACCTTCCGGTTTCCTGCCTTTCAATATGCCATCTTGCTCCAATGCTCTCATCGGGAGCCAAGGAGAAGCTGAACAAAAATCAAGCAATTGACAAAGAATCCAGCAAGGTTGAAGGAGTGAATCCACACAGATTTAAATACAAAGCATTTAAACCATTGAACCATTAATTCCTCAGTAAGGAAGACAAATGGGCTAACAGGATTTGGATTAAATGAAGTTGAAATGAAAGTGGGATACCAGCAAGGAGATCGGACTTAATTACCTCAACGCTTTTTTTTCTCAAAAGACTTTTTTAAAGCCTGAGAGAGGTGATCTGGTTTCTGAGTATTTCGTGCATGTATGGAATGAGCTGCCAGAGGAAGTGATGTAGGCAGGTACAATTACAATATTTAAAATTCATCTGGATGGATATATGAATAGGAAGGGGTTAGCGGGATATGAGACTTGATCTGTCACTGCAGACAAGTTGGACCAAAGGGTCGGTTTCTGTGATGTATGACTCTATACATTTGTTGCTATATCGTCCTGTGTGAAAATCGCAGCCTCTATCATGCTTTTGCATGCAGTAATATCTGTTCTTTTCCTTTTTGTAGTGGAACCTTCTATTCCATGCAGTCGTATTGCACTTGTGGGAAATGTGTTCCATCCTCGTCGGTTTATCCATTCAGTGGTGCATGCAGTGATGGGGATGCTCGTGGCATGGTGTGCAGCTGTAATAGCTGGGGGGCGCTATCAGTTGATCAGTGTACCTTGTTCGTCTCAGGACAGGTCAGCATGAAATTAATAGTATGTTTGTTTGTTGAACATCTTTATTTGTGGTTAACAAACCCATCTACTTTGACCATTCTTGTCATTGCAGCTCGTCATCCAGCAGCCGCATGTGCCTGAATGAGTTTCACGTTTTCTTACTGATGGAAGGAGCCTTTATAGGATATAGTTATAGTCTTCTGTATTTTGTTAACAACTTCAATTATTTGTCATTCCCAATTTTACAGGTAATATTTATTTCTTTGAATTCTACTTTTGTGTAGAATAATAGCAGATCGTTATGTTGAAAAGCAAAGACAATTTCCCTATTTTAAATGCATTGACTCTTCAACCAAACTGCAAACTGAAACCCTTTTTACAAGGTTTGCTCTACTGTCTTTTAAAAACAACATGCCAGCTAAGCACTGCTTTTTGACTCTCCTAGACTTCAATTCTATTCTCTTCGCCTTGGAGATTTCCACAAGAGTTCCCCAATTTCTACTTCTGTACAGTTCTTAATTGTGATGGATTTTGTTTTCAGATTCTTCTGGGATCTTGCCTGCAAACAGTGTCCCAGTCAAGGGGGTAAACAAACCACTTGCTTCTAGGTCTCTTCTACTGTGTCGCCTGCCTTCTACTGCTCCTGTTTCCGTTCTGTCCCTCCTCTCTTGTCCCTGGACCTTGGGTAATGTGCTTGGGAATTGCTCTTGACTTCAGGAGATAGCAGGTCTAAGCTTGTTGCTTCATTCCTTGGTCTGAAAAGCAAGGGGCGTTGTTTTGTTGTATTTTATATCTATCTCAATATGATTTCATTTAGCTTCCAACCACAGTTAACAAGACTTGGCTAGATTTGTAATCACTTTAAAACAAACTAATTGAGCTAGAAGCTAGAGAGCCATTGTTGGGAGTTTCCAAGTGATCTGAAGGTGGAGTGTTTATCTGTCATTTTGCGACATCACACGTTCTTTCTATAGAATTTTGCAGGTGTGTGTGTGTGTGGGGCTTCCTTGAAGACACAGATGTGTGAATTCACTGCTCTCTGTTGAGATAATATGTAAGAATAGGGTTGATCTCTAATCTGTACATTTAGTTTGCACCTCACGGTTAAAATAGAATAACTTGGAGTTTCGGGGATCACTGCTATGAAGGTTATGTACCTGTGCACTTGGTAGTGCCCCCATTCTCTGTTTTTAAACATTTTACTAATTGTCACTCAGTTGTATGGTATGTTTCCATATTGCATCTGTGGAGTTGTGCCTCAATGTAAGTTAATACTGTCTGCTTCTAGAGGAGAATTTGTGGAAGATAGAAAATAATCATCCTGTTTCTTTTACAGCAATTCAAGTACCCATGCTTCAAAAGAAATCTGTCTTTGGTCATTAAGTACAGTGCTGTGCAGTCTTTGTATTTTCTCAGGAACTACTGCATCCTTTACTACTTTCTAGGTAATCTACATATTTGTTGTCAAACTAGGTGCTCCCATGTGTTGCTGGTTGCGTAATGTTTAATAAGTATTGTATGGTTCCTTTTTTCACTATAACTGCTTTTGGTGAGTGGTTGATTATTTTTCTGTATCTTTTTATTTGTTTTTTGCTCATCCCTCAGTCACAGCAACATTTCTTTTGTTTCTTCAGCACCCCCCCCCCCCCCCATTTGACTTCAGAAACTGGGCATTGGAAAACTCAGAATCAAGCAGTTACTGGTCTCTTCCACTTAACATTGCTGTGGCCCACTTTCTTGCTTTTGGGAAAATGTGATTCCTGTCAGTCAGATCTTTCAGCAGAAATGTGCAGGATCCTTTCTATTATGAAGAACTTGTCCCGAAGCTGATAATCAGCTGGAGAATAGCGCAGAAGAGTCTGAGCTAGAGGTGGAGCTGCATTCAGAAATAGTGTGTAAGCAGAGGTCAGGAGGCTGGTTCTTAGAGTTGTGTATATATGAGGGAGGAACTGACTAAGAGGTGCAATTTAGCAGCTGTGTCATGGACATCAAACCTGGTACAGTATATATTCTGGCATTCTGAAATGGGTTTAAAACCAAAGATTTGTTTCTGCTGTTTACTGTGTGAAACTTTCAGTTGGTGTATTTTTCTTGAAGCTATATGTCATTAAAAGTATATCAGTTTCCAATTCACTGTTATGGATCGATTTGGTCTGTTTTGTCTTTTGTAAAGTAGAAAAGTCCAGTTTGAGCAGAATGCACTCTCCACAGGTATTGCCAATTGCATTTATGTAGTGCTTACAAGAAATTGTTTGCAAAGAACGTTTCTTATGTGGTCGGAGATGTCACATCCAAAGTGCTGAATGTAGGGTAAAATAATATCTTTGGAGCATGCAATTTCTAGATACATTTTTTTTTTTTCTTTCTATCGCCACAATATTTTTCCAATGGTAACTTTTTTTTTTCTGTCACCAGGTTATGTGCCGAGGGCCTGGATAAGTGCCTCGACAACCCTTCAAAGAGACAGGTTGGTGAACTGCATGAAAACTATTAAGTCACTTAATATCTTATACAGTGTTTTGTAGATTTGGATGATTTTTTTTTCTTTCTGTTCTTACCTGAGTATCCTAAAGCCACCTTACACTGCCTCACCCATTCTAAAATGTGTGAGCTGAAACTTTGAGGTGCAGTAGCTGCTGATATTCAGAGGCAATCAGAAGAGTCCCAAGCTGTGCCCGGTAATGTTTAGCCCCACATGCATGCGCACTTTTTATAACAGAAGTGATCAATATCTGGAAACTATTGCCACCCTTACACAGACTAACTGTTTCATTTAGTTAATTTCTGCAATGATAATTCATTTTTAACCACCTCAGCACAGGGATTTTAAAGCCATTTTTACCAGTGCAAAACTTGATCTGGCTGTGGTCAAAGAACACTACAAATTGGGGGTCAAACCTGAGACTTTCTGGCCTGTAGCACCATACCACACTGCATGTTTTCATTTAAATAGTTTAGCGGGCTGTTGGGTTGATCCTTAAAAATTGAGGTGAGTAATTTTATTACAGGCTGTCTACCATGCTTTTTACAAATGTTGCTGCCCTTCAAATATTTGAGTGTGATGAGTTGAAAATCTGCTTCAAGTGTTTGTAAAAACTGAATCTGTTTCAGGCAGAATGCACCCCCACAGACACACACCCCTCACCCCTATCACCATGATCACAGACGTTCACCAAAATTCAAAAACTTTCATTTATTTTCTCCAAAAGTTAATCAGTTCTGTGTCTAAAATTCCCCCATATTTAGCACAGACCCACACAAACAAGTGTAAATTGGTCGAACAAGTTGGTGATGTTTTTGTATTGATAATATGTAACATACACATTAGGAGCAGAGGTGGACCACTAGACACCTCAAGTCTGCTACATCTAATAAGATCAGGCTGATTTGATTACCCCATTTTCCCAATTACCCTTGGAAATCTTTCATCCCACTTAAGCATTTATCTACCTCAGCCTTTAAAAATGTTCAAAGACTCTGTCTTTCCCTTCAAGGTGGTGAAAGCAGGAATCCAAAGACACAACTCTGCAAGAGAATGTTTCTCCTTTTCTAGCTTATAACTTGTATAAAATAACTCTATTTTACCCTTTTGAAACCTGTTGCTACTGAGAGTTTCAGTTGGGAATGAGGGGTGTTGTTGAAGAGATTGTGGTAAATGCTTAACCTCCACATTTCTTTAGAAAGCAGCATGTCTGTCAGATGACCACAATCTGGTGTAATATTTCAAAAGTAGTGCCAATGTGTGAGTGAGCACTTGAAGCATCATCTGTCTGTAACTTTTTCTGAAGTGCACAGCATTCCCTGGATAGCCTGACGGGATTGTTCGACTTGCCGCTGCTCTATACGGCCTGGTTAAGTGGTACATTTCTTTTGGTCACCTGGTACATGACATGGCTGCTGTTTAAAATCTTCATCACTGAGGTGAGTGAGGAATACTAAGATATCAAGTTAAAGGGTAGCACAATTTATAGAAGAGTTTTTGAATTTTTATTATTTGTGATACAAAATTTCATGACCTTGGAATGTGTGTGCAAATGACAGTATTCCAAAGGTATTAAAAGAAGAATTTTATTAGTGGGCAATTTTTTTTCACTTGAATTTATTCTGATTTGTTGTTTTTGTTTGAAAATGCCAATTCTAGTACAATAGAACCAGTTTTCATGTTTATACATTGGTGAAAGCTTAGCTTCCAAAATGTTCAGCAATTTCTGTTCAGTTTTGTTTTCCAAAATAGACTCTGCCAGGATGAGCCTGGATTCTCCAGCATCTGCAGTTCCCATTATTTCTGAGCATTCAACTGTTCATTTTACGTGGTGCAACTCTTGTTTGAATCCTGAGAGTTTTACATCAGTCACTCAATGCAAATTGAAAACTTCTCAGATTACCAGGAAAGCAAAGTGTTGAGAATTTGTAATTTTGAATTACAGCCCAAATTGCAAAACCATTGCTACTTCACCTTGTTGCCTTCTTTTCATCTTTTATTACATCACTCTGTACTCTGGTGTCAGGTTACATATGTCAAAATTCTGTTATTATACTTTTCTTTGCGCAGAAACGTTGTTACCATTTTTTAAAAACCAAAATTCTGCCTAGGCCTGTTCTAACTGTAGTTTTTTCAATATTAATTCAGAACTTGTTCATGTCATGCTTTGTACTCTTGTCTTTTTCTAAACCCCCCCCCCCCACGATGACTCAGGCATTCCAGTTTCCCGTGCAGCCCTCATTTGGAGAGGAAGCTGATCGGTGTCTCCCTAAAGTCCTAACAAACAATGTATTCCCCTGTATGAAGGTAAACCAAACAATTGGTGTCATGAACACACACATTACCTTTTTATTGTTTTATGAGTCTCTTTTCTAAGTAGCAGATTAAATTTACAGCAGGCAGGATGATAACGGAGTATTTCTTTTTCAGTATCTAGCATTGCAAGACTTGGCTTTACTTTCCCAGTATTCAGCTTCTCGGAGACAGGAGGTGTTCAGCCTTAGCCAGCCAGGTGTGAAGAAATCTTGCTAATGTAGTTTGGGAAGGGTGTCATGGCATTTATGTCAGGGATCGGGTTTGGTAGAAAGGGGGGAGCTTTGGGGTTTGGGTGGAGGATGGGGGGGAAAGGGGATACTGGGGACTGGCTAATATCTTCATTTCTCTAGTAACGTATTTTACGATCCATTTCAAAAATAAATTTAAATTTCATGGTACTGTGTGGGGAAACGTGAGTTATAATTTTAATCGCAGTACAATATGATAACGGCACTACAAACAAACATCAAGTGATTGTGGCTCTCATTATCTGCATTTTTGCTTTTCTCTAGCCTTAACCTCTTCTCTCTCCTAAAACATTCTCAGAAGTCACTCAGCAGATCCATTGCTACAGGTTTCCCTTGACCCAGTCATCTCTTCCCTGATCTTGCCTCCATTTTCTTTTATCTGTAACCAGACTGCATTTATAACAATCACTTCATAACGAAAACTGAAAGTAGTTTCCTCTCAGTTATGTAATTTATGCTGTCTTTTTTCAAGAATAGCCTGCTTCTCATAACTATCTTTCAAATTCTTGCCAGTGCTTTCTAGTCGCACTGGCGTTGCTTTACTCTATTTTGCAAGTTATGAAATTTAGTTGCCCAACCATCCATTTTTTAAAAAAATTACTATTGTTAGTTCCTTGGTTATCTGATGTAGCTAATCACTTTTCTGTTTTTGAAGGTGGTCATCCTCATAATTGGGTAGCCATATCAAGTGAATGCTTAGCCTTGCTAAATGACTTAACCCAAAAACTGACGGATTACCAGGAAACAATTGCTGCCAATGGTCGAATTAAATCCTATCCGATCCCTGTGGAAGGACATCCACCAAGCACTTCAGGTCAGCCTTTGGCCTCGTACAGTTAAAAATGCTGGTGCATAACCTCTTTTTGGACCAAGGGAGTAATAGCACTACGGGGCCTGGTCATTGAAAAGAACAAAAATTGGTTGAGTGACTATCTGAGAGAATTATTACCTGCGAGACCAGTGAGCGGGGTGGAAATTAGTCAGAACAACTTGCCCTGATGACCTTTTCTTCCATTTTATCGTCAACAACAGGAACACCAATGGTCTAATTTGATTCTGAAAACATGCCCAGAGTTGTTGCATTTATTTCCAATCACTTTAGCAATATAAACTTGCTTTGGATTTTTAAAATATTGATTAGTTTTCTTCATAAGCTTGATATCTGACCAGTAGTGATCATCTTGTAATGAACCTAATTTGAATATGCACAGCCCAGATACAGATGTGCAATTGTTGTAATGTTTATTCCTCCCATTTCAGGAACTTCCTGTCTTGAAGAGCCTGACAGCTACCAGCCTTCCTTACAGACACCACTCTCTGCTCGTCAACGGCGGGGCCCTCTGCCATCTTCGTTGATTAAGTCTTCAGGCACTTCATTCAGGAGCTTGCTTGGTTTTCCTTATGCACCTGATCCCTGTAGTCCTCTTGGTTCTCCTGCTGCTGTGAATCGCTTCAGCGATATGTTAGACTTGGGGTCTCCCAGCTTTGGCTCTTCACCGACTCCTAATGAAATGCGAAAGGGGCCAAAGCTCTGGACCTCGGCGTCTAGTTCCTCAGGTAGCTTTATACTGTGGCAGGTCTACAGGAAGCTATTTCATAGAAAAGATCTTATTGCAAGCTAATATAAAGAAAATAAAATATAAAAATTGACACAAACATGAGTAGATAAAAATTGGGGCGTAACACAATTGAAATGTATAATTTGATTGCTGGACTGTGGTATCCATTTGTTAAATTGGCAAACTCCAGCAATGTTGGGGGGAGATTCATTAAGTGGCAGTTGGTTTAGCATTGGTTTATTTCTATCTACAATTTTAGTTCCGTCCTTCTTTTTCCCTCATCTGTCCTTTGTCACCACATTTCTGTCCTCTCCCAACAAATCTGAATTCAAAATAATACCAGTCCCCCTCTGCATTAACCAAATGTTAATTTACATGTTTTTTTTCACCGCACATGCTAAGGGGGCGTTTGCCCAAGGTCAAACTTCTCACATTACATTTTCCCACAGACAGTAATGGCTAGTTGCCTCTTGTCATCAGCCTTAGTTTGAAATAGTAATTAAGGCATTAATTAATGAAATGATTCAGAAAGAAACTGAAACCAAATAACTTTAATAGCTTCTACTTTAATCCAATTGTACAAATGGGATAAGATTAGTAGAAATCTTAACCATATTAAGGGTAACAGATATTTTAGATTAATATTTCTTTGATATACCGGCGTCATTGAGGTTTAATAGCTTCTATGTGCTTTCAGAATACCCAACGAACACAAGTGAATTTTGTCAAGCTGTCCAAGCCAGCAACAGAACTCCTGAAGTGACAAAACACAATGCAATTTCAGAATGGATGCTTCAGAGACAAAATCAGGTAAAAAAAGAAGTAATCATTTGCTTCCTGAGGTGGAGCACTGCATAAAGATACTGTTTGGTTCTTTTCCAATAAATCCCTACAGTGTTGAAACAGGCCATTTGGCCCAACAAGCCCACACCAACCTTCTAATGAGGACCCCAACCAGACTCACCCACCTACCCTTTCTCTGTAACCCTACATTTCCCATGGCTAATATACCTAACCTGCGTGTCCCTGGATTCTACTATTTAGCATGGCCAATCCACCTAACTTGCACATCAGAGCACTTGGCAGAAACCCATGCACACACACGGAGAATATGCAAACTCCACACAGACAGATGCCTGAGGGTGGAATCAAACCGGGGACCCTGCCGCTGTGAGGCAGCAGTGCTAATGCCACCATAAGGCATGCCAATTTGATCTTTAGTCTTTGCTAAGGTAGATGATAATACCTGTGGCAGCTGTTGAGTCTTTACAGATTACCTGCATCACCTACCCCTCCAACTAAGATTATGTATTGTTGCTAGAGACAAAACAAAGAGATCTTGACTGTGATATTTTGACCGAGTGATGTCTGAAGTTTTGGCAGCCGACAGATGACTTCAACAGATAATGCTGCATTTAACTAAAACTTGAAGTTCTGTCATATTCAAGTGTAATATAGCACTCAGTGGCAACAGTACGTATAAAGTCCTGACATCCTAACTGTGTGACTAGGAGAAAATTTTGAACCAGTTGGAATCCATTCTTAAAACCATAACTTGATTCCTCTTGTACTGCAGATGAATTCGTCAGAAGTCACATGACACAAGATTGTAGTCCAGGTTTATTTGAAATCACAAGCTTTCAAAGCGCTGCTCTTTCACAATTAATATCTTTGCACCTTTGTTGCATCCAGTCTGAAATTTTGTTTTTGTGCTTAATTTTGCCACCCATGGAAGTAATCTTTCATTATTTATGTACAATAAGGTTTTGATTTATGTGGGAAAGGTGCTCCTGACTCTAGAAAACCCCTGATTCAGGAACCGTTAGAAACTCTCACTGCTCCAGGAAACCTGTCAAACATACCAAATATATCCTGTCCTGACACCAGAATCTCAGCCAGTTTGGATGGCAGAGACTTGCTGTTCGAAGTGTCATGTAAATAATTCACTGCTTCAGGTGTAGGTGTTAGAGGATGGAACAAAGATTTGAAAAGCTGCCAGCCCAGTGAAGGATGTTTTTTCCATTATTATGTACTTTTTTGCAGATGTTTGGTTTGTGTCTCATGGGTTTCTTTTGTCAGTGTCTGAATTTTCTATTTTCTTACATTTATTTTGCTAGCTGATGCATTTTTACACATGTAAGTGCATTGCAAATGTATGCCAGACTCTCTGAGGAGATTCCACAGTGACATCATTGGGGTCATCTTTCAATCTATGCATGGATTATTTGTTGTTTTAAGTAAGTTAAATGGCTGGTTTCAATTATTTAAAGTATGTGGCATGATTGGACAGTTGGAAAAAAAGCTGTAGTGTATTGTGGCACAGAGCACAGCTCAATTCTGGATTGGTGGTTTATCTAGTTGGTTGTATTACGAAGTGTGACCTTCAGCCTTTCTCCAGCACCTTTAAAATGAAATGTATTAATGTGGTTTTGAAATATGCTTTGTTCACTTAGGTTAAGTCTTTCTTGTCGAAGCGAGGGCTGGTAATGTATTTATTTAAAAAGGTACAGTTGTGAGTATAATTTTTGCTGCATCAAATCAACAGCATGTCAGAGTACGCCTTTCTGGAAATCATGCATGTTGCATGCTGCATTGCTTGTCCCTTTGTTTTCAATGTAGTCTTGTTCAGCATCCTTGCATTAATGCTTCCGAAAGATTCAATGGTTTGTGTTATTTTGGGGGCTGTTCTTGGCCCGGACTTCGTAATGAAATGTTTCTTTCAGTTTATTAGGTGGAAGTTGTGCCCAGCTCATTTCTTTGGAGTAAAATTGGTTTAGGAATGTAAATGTAAATCTTTTCTCATTGCTGTTGACTTTACTAATTCAAAGGGAATGTGAGCATTTTCACTTTGAATAGAGAGTATAAACAAACAGAATTGTTACAGTGCAGAAGATTGTTCAGTCTATAGTGTCTGCACTAGCTCTCTGAGCAGTTTGACTTGTTTCCAATCTCCTGTCTTTCTTCCGATATTTTTACATTGTTTGTATTTAAATAATCATCTCATAACTTGAATCTCTTAGTTGAACCAGCATTCCAGACCTTGAGTACTCAGTGTAAGAAACATCTGATTTCCTCATTGCTGCTTTTGCAAAATACCTGTGCCCTTGATCTCCAACTTTTTACAAGTGGGAGCAGTTTCTCTCCATCTGGTCTGTCCAGGCCTGCCATTAATTTAAAAATTCTTTCAAATCATTCTTTATTTTCCTTTGGAGAAGAAAAAACTGTTCCAACTTCTCCAATCTATCCATGTAATTGAAGTTTCTTATTCACACTCCAATGCAGTTGCATCCTTTCTGAAGTTTTGCAAACATTTCTTTCACAAGCTGTCACGATTAAAAATAAATATACGTCTATATTCATAATACATAAGGGCTCAACGTTCATTTGTAAGATAAGCTTCTGTTTGCATCCCAGATTTTATAAACACTCTGTACTCATAATAAATAGTGTCATATCTTTCTTTTCTGCATTAATATTTTCCTGAAGCTTTAGCTCCTCAAGCAGGAAGTTAACACTGAGTTACTCATTCTGAATTAAAAGCAACAGATTTCAAAAGATTATGTTGTTTCCATCTTTTTAATCCATTTGGCTCTTCAAGGGACTCCAGAATTGAGGATTTCAAGTTCTAACCATGGCACATCTTAGATTAGCAGCTATGTATCATGATTATGCAGACCCAGTACAGATTCATAGCATAGGTAGTCTGATTGTATTTAGTATTAACAGAAAAGGGATAACAAATACTCATGAAATATTTGACCCTTACAAAACAATTTTTGTAATTTAACCGAAGTAATTTTCGCTTCAGTCAAATAGCAGCAACTGACAACAAATTGGGCAGGGTGTTTTGAGTGTTTATTATCATACATGCAGTGAAGTTAAAATCTACACTTTGTTTTTGGAAAATTCAGGATACTGTAATCCTAATTGATCAAAGGTCCGGCAATCTTGTCCTTCACATCAGCTTCTGACTGAGCAGAGATATCTGTGGAAATTGGTTCTATTAGGCAGAATCAGTCTGTGACCACACATGGTGAAGCCATCGTTTTCTTTCATGAATAAGGAGGCAAACTAGGAAAAAAGTTCAAAAAACTAACAGGACAGCATTAAACTTTTAAGGAGATGGATGAAGATTTATATCACATTTTGGGAAGCAAAATAGAAAGTAGTACTAGAATGGGGGAGGGTGAAAAACTTACAGGAGTAACTCTCACATTTTGTGTTTTCTCTCTTTCTGGCACTAGATTTTACTGACTTTTGTATTTTCAGAGCTCCAAACTGCTTGTGCTTTTCAGTGCTAACTAACCATGAGTTGTCTTTCTATTGTGCATCCAAATATACCTAATACTCCTAGAATGATCCTTTGCTTTAGTTCTTGTCTCTCATCAATAATGAGCAGTGGACTACCAGATCTGATTTTGTTTTTAGTATTAGCAAATTTATTTTATGAATGAAAATAAATGTGCAATGTCACATATAGAAATGCCTTTGAAGCTAATGCGTTAGGATTCAGTGTCAAATTACTGTCTAAGCTATTTTTAAATAAATCGAGCATTTTATTGTATCCATTGCTAATCGTGTGAAGCATAAATAGCAGCAGGGACCCATTGAATTGAATGATGTATTTCTGTACTGTAAATTTTAAATCTATGACCTGCAATGTTCTATTTAGAGCTCCCAAGCACTTTAAATAACAAAAAACAAAAGATGCTGAAAATCATCAGCTAGTTGGGCAACATCTCTGAAAAGTTCTATAGAAAGTTCATCTATAGAAACATCTATGGAATGAGATAGAAAGGGCTTTGTTAGGCATGTGAGAAATAAGGTTTTTTTTAAAATCTCATTTCCTACAAGCTATCTTTTCACTTGACTATTTTCCATTACTTATGTCTGAATTTTATAAAAATGAAATACACCATGCTCAATTTTGTCAATCAGTAAGTTGCTTTGGAATGATAGAGCAATGGCTTTAAGTATGTTCTGCTTGGTAGTTGTGATGTTTGTGTGTGTGTGTGTGTCTACCTGACATACCATGTTGTTTCAAAATCCCTGCCGCTGTGTCTTGTCAATTTTGCTTATGATACATGACTTTGTTTTTAATTATTTCTTCATGATGAAGAGAGATTAGTTTTAATTACATTTTCTTTTCAGCTCCCGGAAGCTTCAAGTCAGGCTCTGTTTGCCAACAGTCAAGCACATATATGGGCCCTTGAAGGTATGAAATGTAGCATTTACAGAATGAAACCATAATTATGAAGGAATTTCTTCCAACCATCAATATAATTCCATTTAATGTGAAACACGTATTTACTATAAATAAACCCAAATGTTTTATGGCAGTTTTTCATCAACATTTTGTGGTTTTATAGTTCTTCTATCCCACCCACTGACTATGTAACCTTTCTAAAGTACTTGTCAATGCTGTTATTGACCAGACCGGACCCTTCAAAATATTTTCAGAAGGTAGCCTAGACCCTAACTTTTTTTTATTTTAAAGACAGATGTGAAGTGTCATATTCCAGATGTGATGTGACTGGTTGAACTACTTGACATTAAGCAAAACTCAATTTATGTAAATCCTGTGGGTAAAATGCAAATCAAAGAAAGGGGAATTTAGAATAACTTCACCATTGGAAAACTTAACCGAATAATAGATACAGTACCTATTGCTGTTCCAATATGGTAACATCCCATAAAACACACGTTTGACGAAAAGGCAAATTCAGGCACAGATTCTTGCGTGCAGTTCTCAACAGAAAATTCAGAGAGTGTAGCAGCTGAGAGACATTCACTAAAGCTTTCAACTCTAGAGACCCCAAGCAGCTTCTGCTACTAAAGCTTTGAACAAAAGGACTAAAAAGCCTGGGATAACAAGGTCTAGAGCTGGATGAACAGAGCAGGCCAAGCAGGAAAGCTGACGTTTTGGGTCTAGACTCTTCTTCAGAAATGTTCTAAAAAGCCTGGTATGAGAGAGCTGGCTGCACCCAGGCTGCTTCCATTGTTCCAACTTTTTAACAACAACACCCCAAGGCTTCACAAGTTGTTTTTACTGAAGTTGTCTTGGAGTAGCCAGTTTGACACCTCTGCCTCATAACGTCTTTTCAAAAAACAAGGACAAAATAACCTTTTAAAGTGACAGCATCATCACAATGCCATTATTAAAGATAAAAAGAAAATACTGCTGTTTGCTGAACCAAACAGCGAGAACCTTGGAGAAACCCAGCAGGTCTAGCAGCCTTAGTGAAGAGAAAGAATTCACACTTTGAGCCTAGTACGACTCTTTTTCAGAACAGAAATGAAGAGTCATACCAAGCTCAAAACATTAACTCTATTTCTCTTCCCAGATGCTGCCACACAATTTTTGAGGAATTGTTCTTTAACAGCCAACTGTTTGTTTTCACGTTGAGTACCTTATAAAGCACACAAGTTACATCAATTAATGCTTGCCCGTAGAAATTTTCAAAAGACTGTAAGAGGTAGAAGCAGAATTAGGTCATTCAGCCCATTGAGAACGTCAGATCTGATAATTCTCAACTCTATTTTCCTGTCTTTTCACAATAAACCCTTTATTCTGCGACCAATTTAAAAATTTGCCTATCTCAGCCTCAACTATGCTTAACAACCAGTTCGTACAAGCATCAGCGGTAAAATAATTCCACAGATTGACTGCTGCCCAAAAAAGAAATTTCTACTCATCTCTTCTAATTGCATGACCACTTATTCTTACATTATGTCCTCTGATCCTGGACACTCTCAAAGGGAAACAACCTCTCCACACCTAATTGTGAAACCTCCGAAGAATCTCGTATGTTTCAATAAGGCTTCCACAAGTCTACCAAATTTGTACAGGCCAAATCTACTCTTTAGAAAGCAAATCCCTCCATGTGAAATCAACCCAGTGAACCTTCTCTGGATTGCCTTCAATGCCGGCCTACCTTCCCCTGAGATAAGAGACCAACGCTGTTGACCGTATTTGACCTGTAGTCTGACTAATGTCTTGAATAGTTTTTAGCAAGACATCCTATTGTTATACTTCATTCCCTTTTGAAGTAAAGGCTGACATGCGATGTGTTTTTATGCATGAGAACTCCCAAATCTTTCTGTGCTGAAGCTTTCTACAGTCTTTCTCCATGTAAATAATATTGAGTATCTCCTCTTCCTGCTCAGAATGCATATACCCACATTTTCCCACAGTATATTTCCAGCTGCCAAGTTCTTACCCACTCACTTAACCTGTCTATAAATCTCTGCAAACACCTTGTCATCTTTACAACTTGTCATTCCATCTATTTTTCGGTCACTGCAAACTTGACTTTAGTACGTTCACAGCCTCAACCAGGTCAATTATATATAATGTCAGGGCTGCTGTTGTGTAATCTTAAAAATGCTTTTCATTTGTCCTGCCAAAGTGGACAGTAGAATATTAGGGCAGCACTGTGGCTCAGTGGCTAGCACTGCTGCCTCACAGTGCCAGGGACCCAGGTTCAATTCCAGCACTGGAGCAACTGTCTGTGTGGAGTTTGCACATTCTCCCTGTGTCTGCATAGGTTTCTGTTGGATGCCCCGGTTTCCTCCACAGTCCAAAGTTGTGCCAGAGTGTCGGGGGATGGTTAGATTAGGTGGGTTAGACATGGGAAATACAGGGATAGGGGAGTTGGTCTGGGTGAGATGCTGTTCGGAGGGGCAGTGTGGACTTGTTGGGCTGAATGGCCTGTTTCCACACTGTAGGGAGTCTCTGAAGAACATCATGATTGTTTGAACACATGCTTTCGAAATTATTCTCCCGTGAATATCCAGGTTAATGCAGGCATTTTCTTACACACAACTTTTGTTGTGCATCAGATTACCACCTCCAACTTGAAAAAATGTTGGCTGTGAACCTCTGTAATGCCCTCACCACACATCCTGTATACAGCCTGTAACCTGTAATAATTCACTTTCAATCACACCCATGCCACAGAAGGAATGATAGAAATGAAAGTGTTTAGCAGCAACAGAAACAGATAACTGATCAAACCAAGTTCAACAGTATATTATGTGTTGCATGTGCAAGCACTTCATTTAATTATTTACTTCTGGTAATACTTCAATCTGTCACACTATTGTTGTCATGCTATTTCAGTGTCTTTTCAATTTGCGTGTTAGAATCTTTTCAATTGAACTGTAGTGCTGTACATTACTTACCTTGAATCCGATTTTTGCTGACTGACCCTGTTGCATAATCTTTCCAGGTGCATTTTTGACCTGATCGTAGTTTATCACACTCCTTTAATACTCTCTTGAACAATAATCCATTTTAAAATTAAGGATTTTTCAACTTTCTTTCATTGTTTTGTACTTATTTTGTTGCAGACTTTAAGTATTCTAACAATCTTTACCTTTCAATTGAAATTCCTATTGTTTTTGATCTATTCTGTTGTTGTTCTTTTGGTTTAGATGTAGTAGGAGTCATAAATATATATTTAATTCCAACCAATTCTGGTGAAAGGTCATTAATCAGAGATGGTAATTAGTTCCCTCTACAGATATCAGAGCTGCAGAGTAAATGTCCAATATTTTATGTAATTTAAATTTATCCCATTCTTTACTGGTTGTAAGCTGATTACAAAAAGCATTTTTTTTAAAATACTGAGGTTTGACACTATCCATCTGACTGCATAATAGGATTGATCAGATCAAACCAATACTGGATGGGGTTTCAAATCACAGTGAACTGGAGTGTCCAATTAATTGACTGTGTTGTCAACCCAAGCTGCTGATTTGCAGGATTGAATTATCAATTTGAGCCAAAGAACTGGATCATTTTGAGCATGATTTGTTATAGATGTACTGAATAAATTTAATATAATAAACTCCAAATTACAGAATAAATTGAGAGCAAAATTTTTGTTTTTTTCCAAGATTTATGCCGAGCTATTTTTAGTCAACCATTAGCCAGTACAATCATTAGTGACTTTCTGCAGCTTGGTTAAACTTTTAAACGAACAGATGAAAAAATACAGCACAGGAACAGGCCCTTCAGCCATCCCAAGCCTGTACTAACCATCATGCCCTAATTAATCTAAAAACACACCTGCCATTTTTCAATATGTATCCCGCTGTTCCCTCCTGATTCATGTACCCATCTAGGTGCCCCTTTAAATGTCTTCAGTGTACCTGCTTCCTCCACCACTTCTGGTAGTACATTCCAGGCTGTGTGGAAAAACGTACCTCGCATATCTCCCTTGAACTTTCCCTGGAACCTGTGCCCCTTTGTAATTGAAACTTCAACCCTGGGAAAAAGCCTATCCTCTCTATTACTCTCATAATTTTGTAGACCTCTATCAGGTCTCCTCTCAGCTGCTGTCTTTCCAGTGAAAACAATCCTGGTCTTTTTAACTTTCCTCTTAATCGATGCCCTGGAGACCAGGCAACATCCTGGTGAACCTTGCCTGTACTCTCTTCAAAGCTTCCATTATCCTTCTGGTAGTGTGTTGATCAAAACTGCACATAATACTCCAAATGTTGCCTAACAAGGGTTTTCTATAGCTGCAACATGTTTTGCCACCTCTTGTACTCCATGCCCTGGGCAATGAAGACAAATATGCCATATGCCTTCTTAATCACCTTGGCTACCTGTGTTGCTACTTTCAGGGAACAGTGGACCTGTAAGCCCAGAGCCGTCTCAAAGTTAGTGTTCCTAAGGGTTCTGCCACTTACAATATAATTCACACCTAAATTTGATCTTCAAATGCATCACCTTTGCATTTGTCTGGATCAAACTCCATCTGCCATTTCGGTGCCCAAGTTGCCAATCTATCTATATCCTGCTGTATACTTTCACAATCGTTGGCACTATCAGCAACTCCACGAATCTTCATGTCATCAACAAATTTGCTTATCAGACCAGCCACATTTTCCTCCCGATCATTTATAAATACTACAAACAACAAAGGACCTAAGACTGACCCTGCGGAACACCACTAGTTAGTAGTCTCCATTCTGAAAAACATCCTTCCACCACTACCCTCTGCCTCCTATGACCAAGCCAGTTTTCTATCCATCTAGCCAGATCACCCTGAATCCCCTGTGATTTTAGTTTTTGTACCAACCTTCCATGTGGGACTTTATGAAATGCCTTACTGAAGTTTACATAAACTACATCCACTGCCCCACCTTCATCAACTATCCTCATTACCTCTTCAAAAATTCAATCAAGTTGGTGAGACATGGCCTTCTCTGGACAAAACCACGCTGCCTGTCACTAACTAACCCATTGTGATTCGTGCATTAGACACCCCGATCCTGCTGCATTTGAACTTTGCAATCTCCCCATTTAGACAATGTGCTTTTTATTTGTACTGCCAAAATGGACTATTTCACATTTTCCCATGTTTTACTCCATTTGCCAGATCTCTGTCAACTCACTTGACCTATTTATATCCCTTTGTCGCCTCATTATGCTCCCTTCACAACTCTCTTTCCAACCTGCTTTTGTGTCATCAGCAAATTTGACAATATACTTTGTGCTTTTCATCCAGGTCATTTATGTACATTGAAAATAGTTGAGGTCCTTGCAACACATCACTTATTACAGCTTGTTAACCAGAACACTTGTATCCATGCCATCGCCAAGACCATGAGATTTTATTTTTCTCCAACAATGTTTTCTGTATTACTTTTATCAAATGTCTCTTGGAAAGGCAAAGGCTGTTGCAAATGCTACACGTGAAGTTATCCCTCACTGGTGATGTGTGATGATACCTGCTGATTTGTTGTTTGTGGTACTGGCATCTGCTTTGGCGCTTCTAAAATGCCATGTAGCACATTTTGGGGTTGTGGCATCTACCATACTAACCAGACCAGCATCGCTGCTTCTGCTTGATTGGTGGTAACATGTTTGGTGTCCTTCTTCTAGAAAGGATTCTTCATGGGTGGCTTTCTCTTTATGTGAAGTATCAGGATGCTTCATGGGGAAGCTATTGAGCTTTTTTACATGGCAGGTATAGGTTGTCCAGATTTCACTGCTGTACAGCAATGTGTTGAATATGCAGGCCTTCCTGACGAGAATCTTTAGTTCTGTGGGTCAGTTTGTTTTGTTAGTCAGCCAAAGTTGTGGCTGCCTTTCCAATCCTTATGCATCACCAAAATATGGGTTATGTGTCACTGTGGATTACAGGTAGCAGAATATGCTGACAACTGTCTGTCTTGTGTTATTGATTATGATTGTGGATAGCAAAAAGCTTTTTCCCAGAGTGGGGGACTCAATTACTGGGGGTCATGAGTTCAAAGTGAGAAGAGGAAAGTTTAAGAAAATATGCGTGGAAAGTTCTTTACACAGAGGGTGGTAGGTGCCTGGAACGCGTTGCCAGCGGAGGTGGTAGACGCAGACACGTTAGCGTCTTTTAAGATATATTTGGACAGGTACATGGTTGGGCAGGGAGCAAATGGACACAGACTATTAGAAAATAGATGACAGGTTAGACAGAGGATGTTGATCGGCGCAGGCTTGGAGGGCCGAAGGGCCTGTTCCTGTGCTGTAGGTTTCTTTGTTCTCTTTGATCGCAAGTGGTGACAGTGTTTCATGACTGCAGTTTTCTCAACACTGGTGAGGGAGAACATGACAGTCATGAAATGGACATCCCCTAAGCCTTTGGAGCTGATCATCTGTCTGGGCAACAGTTGTTACATCGTCAACATAAGGAAGTTCTTTTATCAGGACATTTTTACTGTGGCTTTCAGTCTCGATTTGAAGTTTTCCATCTGCCAAGTGTGGCAGTACACTACTTCCACATTGGCAGGGTAATCATTGATTAGTAGGACAGAGGAAAAGATACCAAATATAGTATGGCTAAGGCACAACCCTGTTTCACTCCTTGATCTCAAAATTGTCAAGATATTTTAGCCAGTAAACTGGTGCCATGGAAGTACTATGGGCAATGGAGAACCAATACTTTTCTGAAAGTAGTGAGGTTTTTTTTGTTCTTTTGCAGGACTCTCCCACCTTGTAGCAGCCTCATTTAGAGAAGACTGCTATGGTGTAGTACAGACAACGTTATCATCCATTCTGTGTGCCATGCTGTCCCTCCAGGAGGTAACATTTTATTTGTTGGCACTGCTGTACACAGTGAAATGTTGCTTTTTTGTGTGGATTACGTTATTGTAGTAAATGGTCTGTAATTACAAGTATATAGCATATCTAAAGTTTCATGTTATTTTTGCTTTGCGTCTCTCTCTCTCTCTCTCTCTCTCTCTCTCTCTCTATATCTCTCTCTCTCTCCACACAAGGTAAACCCCAATAACCTGACAAAACATAGTGAATCCTGAGGTTATCTTGGATCCCATCCATGTTAGCAGTGTACTTCTGTCAATCAGAACCTCGGATTATGTAAAATGACCGAAATTCAGTTTTCAGACCTCTTTTCCACTTTGGAGAGGTACAAGTTCTGTGAAAGCTCAGGTTTTGGCTACTTGCTTTGTTACTTAATCAGTTCCTACCTTTTGACTTATTAAGGAGAGTATGTATCTACTGAAAATGCAAGCCTTTAATGCTGCCCGTTCTTTAAATTGCTTATAATGAAGTGTGACTGTTGGTGAAGTAAAGATTCCACATTCATTGACTATTGCATGGGGGATTCAGGATTTAGGAGACTCTTTTTGAGAGTTGTATCCTGTCTCCAGTCAGAGGTAATTCAGTATTCTTTATTTCTTAAGTAGACAAATGCACATAATTACTTACCTAGGAATTAGGTGCTTTCACACTTTGAATACTGTATAGGCTTGTATTACAATAAACATGCCAATTGCAAAGAGAAGCATCCAGCAGTTTACTTTTGCCTGATTTGAAGGCTGTCTCCACTTTTTTTTTGTATTTCCCACTACTTGCATATACTTGGAGCTATGTTAAAACTCTCTCAAACCATTTCAATTACAATATTGGTATCATCAAAAAGACAGTTTAAGTTCCGTAACTCAAATGGGATTTGGTTATAGGTCCCAGCTGCACCATTTAATTTCTGAATCCACTGGAAACCATGATATACACCAGGCCAGTCACTATCTGTGTAAGAGAGAGACATGATCAAATTGTTAATTTCATTAACATTATACTTCAGACTGTGTAAACCTAACTTGCCATTTTCTTTAAGGCATTCTTCAGAATTCCTTTTCAATCTCAGTAATGCATATTTGTAGTCTGCTTTATTTTTATACAGGCTGTAGACAAACATTTTAAATTGCCTCATGCCTCCAGCAAACCACCTCGATCCACTGGCACTTTGGTGGATTCTTCTTATAAGACATTGAGGTTTGCCCTCCGTGCATCATTGAAAACTGCCATTTACAGGATAACCACCACCTTTGGAGAACACTTAAAGTAAGCTTCTCTTTTAGGCATGCTGTAATATTGTATTTATTACTACTATTGTATTTATTACAAGATGCATTTTCAGAACTCTCACTGGCCTTGCCAAATGCAGTGATAATTATAGTAAAACTAACTTCAGTTGAAACGTCCATTTTTCTCTTTATGGAACATTCAGTTTTTAAAAATTCAATTTAGGAATTTAAAACATTCCAACCAGAAACAGGTTAACGCTGAATCTTTTTTAATTTCAGAGCTGTCCACCTTTCGTCAGAACACAGAAAAAGACTACAACAGTTTTTGGAGTATAAAGAGTGAAGCATTTGAAATTTTGTGTCACTCCAAACCTGAGGTTACTCAGTGCAGAGACTGTATAATCCAGTTCCAACTTTGTCCTTTATTTTCAAACTGAAGTCTTTTTTTTTCCAAATTGTGCACTAGTAAATGGTTTAGTTTCTGTTTGGAACCTTTGAGAAGAATGATTAAGATTTTTCTTTTTGTTTTTTGTACATCTTTGTAAATTAGTCTGTGTGTCTTTAAAGAAATGGTATTTTTCTCTTGCAGTCTAATTTTAGTTATTCAATAAATCAGAACATCAGATTTTGTACATCAGAACATCAGCTGTACCTATTCATAAGCCTAAATAAATCTTTGAAATTATCGTTGCATTTCTGAATTGTAGATACATTTCATCATTAACATGAGGTAAAATGACATTATCAGCACGAACACTTTTGAAAGGATTTTGTTGGGTATAAATTTCTGTAAATGTCCAGTGACAGTGATCTCTTAAACTTGCTGCGAGTAAAGAAAAATGGTATAGCAGCAACTGGTTATTTTCAGTTGGCAACTGTCCATGCATGGAAAGAAATTATATTGCACCACTGAATTTCTGCAGTACACAATGAAAGGCAAATGTAATTTGATTTGAATTTTAAGTTCCGGAAGAGCATAGTGTTCTGGATTTTCATTTCTTCTTCTCTCCTGAAACTCTGTGGCCTACAGTTGTTTTGTTTTTCCTCTACAGAACAAAAGATGGTGACAACTTGTTGAATGTGGACCATCAGCTAACTTTTGATTCTATGAGCAACTTCACCTGTAGAATGTGTTGCTCAAATTTATTGACTGTTTTATGCTCCTAAAGTTAGTGTTTTCTACTTGGGTATAGACAATAGATGTCATTATTTATTTTCTGATCAAGAACAGCATGATTTAGATGCCAACCAAAGTTGCCTCTAAACTGCCATCGGGCATTCTAAACCCCGGACTGATCCTCAGATAAGAGCTTTCCGTTGCATCGTTATGGCATTTCAAACTACACTGCAGCTACCCTCTATTGGAAATGAGAACCTAGTTCTGTTTTTTAGAACCGCATCTTCATGCATGTAAATGCTGACTGAAAACTAGGTTAATTTCTGCAATTTGCTGAATTTCTGCATTCCATCTTGTAGTCGGTATAAACTGTTATTGAGCATCAGTTAGTGCATGGAGTGCCAATCAAGTGGGTTGCTTTGTCCTGGATAGAACATGGAACAGTACAGGCCCTTTAACCCACAATGTTGTGCTGAACTTTTACCCTAATCCTAAGGTATATCTAATCTCCACCCTACCTTATACTATCATCCATATGTCTAACTAATAGTCGCTTAAATGCCCCTAATGAGGCTGACTCCACCACCCTCTCCGGCAATGCAGTCCATGCCCCAACCACTCTCTAAGTGAAGAACCTACCTCTGATGTCTCCCCGATATCTACCTCCACTCACTTTAAAACTATGCCCCCTCCTAATAACTACTTCCACCCTAAGAAAAGGTCTCTGGCTGTCTACTCTATCTATACCTCTGATCATTTTGTACACCCCTATCAAGTCACCTCTCATCCTTCGTCCTTCTAAAGAGAAAAGCCCCAGTGCTCTCAACCTTTCCTCATAAGACCTTCCCTCCTTTCCAGGCAACATCCTGGTAAATCTCCTCTGCTCCTTTTCCAACACTCCCACATCTTTCCGATAATGAGGCGACCAGAACTTGACACAATACTCCAGATGTGGCCGAACCAGGGTTTTGTACAGCTGGAGCACAAATTCACGGTTCTTGAACGCAATCCCTCTATTAAGAAGGCATATGGTGTTAGCTTTCATTAACAACTCTACCCACCTGGGTGGCAGCTTTCAGGGAACTGTGGACATGAACCCCAAGATCCCTCTGCTCCTCCACACTCGAGTCTTTCCGTTAACCCTGTATTCTGCTTTCAAGTTTGTCCTTGAAAATGAATCACCTCACTTTTCAGGGTTAAATTCCATCTGCCACTTCTCAGCCCAGCTCTGCATCCTATCAATGTCCCTTTGTAACCTAGAACAACCCTCTGCACTGTGACCCACCTTCATATCGTATGTGAACTTGCTAATCCACCCTTCCACTCCTTCATCCAAAACATTTACAAAAATCCCATATAGAAGAGGACCCAAAAGAGATCCATGTGGTATACCGCTCGTAACTGAGCACCATGTTGAATATTTTCTGTCCACTACCACCTTTTTGTCTTCTCGGGGTGATCCAGTTCCGGATCCAAGCTGCCATATTTCCCCTCTGTCCCATATCTCCTTACCTTCTGCATGAGCCTACCATGGGGGACCTTATCAAATGCCTTACTTAAATCCATGTATACTACATCTACTGCTCTACCTTCATCCACGTGCTTGGTCACCTCTTCAAAGAATTCAGTAAAGTTTGAGGCCTGATCTACCCCTCAAATCCATGCTGACTATCACAAATCAAACTGTGCCTTTCCAAGTGATCATAAATCCTATCTCTCTGAGCTCTTTCCAATAATTAGCCCACCACTCGCAAGACTAACTGGCCTGTAATTTCTAGGGTTACCAGTATTGCCTTTTTTGAGCAAGGGAATGACATTTGCCACTCTCCAATCTTCCAGCTCTATACCTGTGGACAGTGAGGACAAAAAGATCATCACCAAAGGCCCTGCGATCTCTTTCCTCGCTTCCCATAGAATCCTTGGATAAATCCCATCAGGCCCAGGGGACTTATCTGTCTTCAGCTTCCTCAAAATTCCCAGCACATCTTCCTTACTAACATCCACCTCCTCTAGTTTACCAGCCTGTTTCACACTGTCCTCCTCTACAACTAGATCCCTCTCAGTTGTGAATACTGAAGAAAAGTATTCATTAAGGACCTCTCCTATCTCTTTAGGCTCCGTGCAGAAATTCCCTTTACAATCCTTGATCGGCCCTGCCTTTTCTCTGGTCATTCTCTTATTCCTCACATATGTGTAAGAAGCCTTGGAGTTTTTCTTGATCCTATCTGCCAAGGGTTTTCTCATGCCCCCTTCTAGCTCTCCTAAGCCCTTTCTTCAGCTCCTTCCTGGATAATTTGTATCCCTCTAGAGCCTTTTCCGTTCCTTGTTTCCTAAACCTTACATATGCCTCCTCCTTCGTCGTAACCAGATGTTCGACCTCTCTTGAGAACCAAGGCTCCCTCACTTGACTGCATCTTCTTTGCCTGCTAGGGACAAACATATCGAGCACACACAGCATGTATTCCTTAAACAATCTCCACATTTCAATATTGCTCTTCCCTGACAGCATCTGTTCCCATTTTATGTTACCCAGTTTTTGCCTAACAGAATTCTAATTACCCTTCTCCTAATTATAAACTTACCCTGCTGTACGTACCTATCCTTTTCCATGGCTCTTGTAAAAGTAACAGAGTTATGACCGCTACTGCCAACAGGTCTAAAACTTGGCCCAGTTCGTTGCCAAGCACCAAATCCAAAGTGGCCTCTCCTCGTGTGGGTCTATCTACACACAGTGTCCGGAATCCTTCCTGAATGCACTGAACAAAATCCGCTCCATCTAAACTGTTACAACTAAAATGTTTCCAATCAACATTTGGCAAGTTGAAGTGATCCATGACTACAACCCTATGACTTCTACACCTTTCCAGTATCTGCCTCCCAATCCACTCCTCCACTTCTCTGCAACTATTAGGGGGTCTGTAGAAAATCCCCAACAAAGTGACTGTTCCTTTCTTGTTCCAGACCTCAACCCAAACTGACTCTGTAGACTTGTTGTTCTTGAACTGCCTTTCAGTAGCTGCTATACTAGTCCTGACTAGCAATGCCATTCCCCTGCTGCTTTTTCCACCCTCCCCATTTCTTTTATTGCATCTAAATCCTGAAACTTCCAACAACCATTCCTGTCCCTGAGCTGCCCAAGTTTCTGTAATAGCCACAACATCATAGTTCCAAGTACTGACCCATGCTCTAAGTTCATCCACCTTATTTCTGATACTTCCAGCATTGAAGTATATACACCTCACACCACCTCTGTGTCCACAATTATGCGCCATCAACCCAATTTCTTTATTAACAACCTCACTCCCTGTTGTGTCTGTTGGAAGGCTGAATACCTCATCCTCTGAATTACAAATCTGGTTCCCAACCCCCGCCAATCTAGTTCAAACCATCCCGTATAGCTCGAGCAAACCTCCCTCCCAGGATATTTGTGCCCTTCCGGTTCAGGTGCAACCCATCCTTACTGTACAGGTCCCACCTTCCCCAGAATGTGCTCCAATGATCCACATAATGGAAGCCCTTTCTCCTACACCAGCCCTGTAGCCATGTGTTTAGCTGCATCTTCTCCCTATTTCTTACCTTGTTATCATATGGCCCATGTAGTAATCCTGAGGTAACTACCCTACTTGTTCTGGACCTCAGCTTCCAGCCTAAGTTGTCAAAGTTCTCGAGTATTTTCACTGCTTCTTTCACCCAAGCAAGGGAGGAGTATTTTACCACTCACCTGATTTGTGTTGAGTCTTGTAGATAGTGTCTGGTTTTTAAGGAGTCAGAAGTGAACTTCTCACCGCAGCTTTCCTCGCCCCTGACCTGCTATTGTAGCCACTGTATTTAAATGGCTGGTTCAGTTGGGTTTCTGGTCAATGATAACATCCAGGATGTTGGCTGTGGGGTAATGCCATTGAATTTCAAGGGGCATTGGTTAGATTCTGTTTTGTTGCAGATGGTCATTACCTTGCATTTGTGTGGCACAAATGCTACTTGCTACTTGTCACTGTCAACCTAGATATAGTCCATTTCATCATGAACTGCTTCAGTATCTGAGGACTGATGAATGATGTTGAACATTGTACAGTCATTAGTGAACATCCCCACCTCTGACCATATCTTGGAGGAAGGTCTTTGATGAAGTAACGGAAGATGGTTGGGCTACGAAGCAACCCTGAAGGAACTCTTGCAGAGATATTCTGGAACTAAGATGACTGACTTGCAACAACCACAGTCTTCATCTTCTATGCCAGCTATGTCTGTAACCAGCAGAGTTTGTTTGTTCTCCCTGATTCCTATTGACTTTAGTTTTGCTAGGACACTTGGATGTCACACTCTGTCAAAATCAGCCTTGATGTCAACGTCAGTCATACTCACCTCACTTCTGGAGTTCAGCTCTTTTGTCCACATTTGATCAAAGGCTATAATGAGGTCAGGAGCTGAGTGGCTATAGCAGAACCCAAACTGAGTGTCACTGAGCAGATTATTGCAGAACAGGCGCTGCTTGGTAGTATTGTCGATGACCCCTTCATTCACTCTATCAATGATTAAGGTTAGATTAAAGAAGCCTTGATTGGCTGAACTGATTTTGTCTTACATTTTGTATACAGGACTGAACTGGGCAAATTTGTATATCTCCATGTAGATTCCAGTGTTGCTGCTGTACTGGAACAGATTGGCTGGGGGCAAGTTCTGGAGCAAAGACTTCAGTGCTCTTGCTTGAATGTTGTTGGGTCCTTTGCAGTGCTCACTGGCTTCAGCCATTCCTTGACATCAGATGGAGTGAATTAAATTGGTTGGAGATGGGCATCTAAGGTGCTGTAGACTGCTATCTACTTGGCTGTTTGGCTGAAAATTTGTGCAAGTTCTTCAGTCTCATCTTTTGCACAGATGTCTAGTTCCCCATTTAGGCTGGGGGCATTTGTGGAGCCGCCACTTCCAGTGAGTTTAATTATTGTCCACTATTCCTGATTGGACGTGGCAAGACAGTAAAGCTCGGATCCCCTCAATTCATGCAGAATTACTTAGCTCTGTCTATCAGTTGCTGCTCATGATGTTTGGCAGACAAATAATCTCGTTTTCTAGCTTCATAGCGTACACATCTCATTTTTAGTTATGCCTGGAGCTGTCTCCCTGCACTCTCTCCATTGAACCAGGATTGATCCCTACCTTAATGGTAACGCTAGAGTGAGAAATATTGGCAGGCCATGAAGTTGCAGATTGTATTAAGAGTACAATTCACCTGCTAATGGCCCACAGCAACACAGTTCGAAGTGACTTTGGCAACGAAGCCAAATTGTAGAGCTGTCAACTTGCCAAAAATGATAAAAATTAGCCAGTCAACTGACTGCCACCATCCCCACTCCCAGTCTGTAATATTAAAATGAACCAGTTTCCAATGCTTCAGTAAGTCTAAAACTAAATTCAGCTTTGCCCTAGAGAAAGAAATCATTTTTGTTTCAGGTTAGTAACCTTTTATTGGAAAAAATTAACAGTTTCTCTCACCACTGATGCTCTTGGACCTCCTCAGTTTTACCAGCAACTTCTGTCTTTACTTCAGTTTTAGTGCCTTAGTTACATAAATCTAATTAGGAACATCTACTTTTGGAATGCTCTTTATCAACTGTTTACAGTGAAAAGTTATGGGTGATTAGTCTTAAAATAGAATTGGTTGTTTGAAATAACAACTGATACCACTTTAAGATTCAGTTATTGAAAAGCTGATGGTGATTAAGTTTTTCTCTTTATTGAATTGCCAAGGATCATATTTCTTGCTGGTAACACTGTTTCAGTTTTGGATAGTTGCCAGGTGAACAAGGATCGTGTGTGGTTGGCATCCTCTGGGGAGCGACTCCTTAAAGTGTAACTAAGAAGCCATATGGTTAAATTTAAGAGTGTGTGCTTTTCATACTATTTATTCTCCCAATTTAATAATTAAACTAACCTGTGTAATTCTTTGAACGACAGAATAGCCATTTTCAGATCTTAGTGTTCAGGCCACAGGATTCTGTTCCCAGTATTACAGAGTACAATGCGCAGTGTTTACAGAACACAACAGGACATTTAACAAAACAGATCCATGCTCCTCCCACTTATTTGAATCCATTAATAATTCCTGATATTTCTTTCTCCGTCTTGAACTTATCAAGTTTACCCTTAAATGCTTCTGTACTAGTCACTTCATTGTGGAAGCTATTAAGTACATAGAACATTACAGCGCAGTACAGGTCCTTCAGCCCTCGATATTGCGCCGACCTATGAAACCAATCTGAAGCCCATCTAACCTACACTATTCTGTTATCATCCATATGTTTATCCAATGACCATTTAAATGCCCTTAAGGTTGGCAAGTCTACTACTGTTGCAGGCAGGGCATTCCATGTCCTTACTATTCTCTGAGTAAAGAACCTACCTCTGTCCTATATCTACCGCTCAATTTAAAGCTACGTCCCCTCGTGCTCGCCATCACCATCCGAGGAAAATGGCTCTCACTGCTCTCGCTCTCCACCCTATCTAATCCTCTGATCATCTTGTATGTCTCAATTAAGTCACCTCTTAACCTTCTTCTCCCCAATGAAAACATCTAACTATTCTCTGGGTAAGGTTTATTCTAAGTTTCCTATTGGCTATATCTTTTGTCTATGTCCCCTGCTTCTGATTTCCTCTGCCAGGAAAATATTTTCTCCATTTTTTCAATTTCAAACCTTTTCATAATCTTGTCTCCTCTTTTACTTTTAACCTCAGTTTTGGTGATGTTTATTTAATTTTCCACCCATCTTCTCTATCGTCAGTATGTACTTTTTATACAATGAAACCCAGAACTGCTCATGGTACATAGTGTAATCTAACCAAGATTTTATGGCAGTTTAACATTGTCTCTGCCTTTCATTTCTGTCTCTTGAGACACATCACTGCTTTTAATTACTTCAAGTACTAGTGTCACCACTTTGTTATTTTTAATGTGAGGATGTCGCTAGCCAAGTCACTAGATGTTGCTCCTGCTGTGAATTTTTCATTAAAGTAACTTCCAGTCATCCAAGTGCATAACTTAAAAGATCGGTGAGGGAATTTTTGACTTCTTTGTGCATATTCAAGTTAACAATTTCCCAAGACTGTTTTTGGGTTAGGAAGAGAGGACTGTTAACAGTTTAATGGCTTCACGTATTATGTCTTGTGATTGTCAGAAGTTCAAAGTAATTGCTGTTTTGCATGCAAGCTGAATTGTATGTAGGATGGTGCCCTCCATACACACAAACAAGATGAAGCTCCCATTGAGTGTATTTCCTAGATCTCACCAAGTGCTATTGAATGATAATATTTTATTTTGGTCCACTAACTCATAGAGTTGAGTGATTCTGCATAATAATATCTTTCCTAACTCTTTGGATGATATACTAGAGGCCTGTTGTGGAGTACTGTATGCAGTTCTGGTCACCCTGTTTATAGGAATGATGTTTCGGAAAAGATTTAACAGCCTTTTGCTGGAATTGGGACTTTGAGTTATAAAAATAGGCTGGGACTTTTTCCCCTGGAGCATAGGACATTGAGGGGTGAAGTATGGGGAGTTCCAAACTAGGGGGCATATTTTTAAGGTAAGAGGAGAAAGATTTAAAAAGGACACGGGGGACGACTTTTTTTAGAGTGGTTGGTGTGTGGATTGAACTGGCAGAGGAAGTGTGTACAGGAATGTGTGTACAGTTACAGTGTTTAAAAGACATTTGGAAAAGTTCATGAATAAGACAGATTTGGAGAGATATGGGCCAAACGCAGGCAAGTGGGACTAGTTTAGTTTGGGAACATGGTCAACATGAACTCATTAGGCCAAAGGGTCTGTTTCCATGTTGTATGACTCTCTGATTAAAAAAAAGAAGCAATGCCTTGTTTTTAGATCTGAGAATGAATGCTTCAGTTGGAGAGGAATTTTGAACCCATGTTTTTGTGTCCAGTTCTGTTTTGGGAATCCGAAAGTAGTTGTTACTTGTACAAAACTTCCTTCAGGTGAATCGACAAATGATAAAACCTATGAGCAAATGGACAGTATATGACCCATGAGTGGGTTCTTTCCAGATAAGAGCTCTTAGCTTTTTGCATTTAAAATAACTTGTACTGTGGAGAGACAAATCATAAGTGGGAGAATGGAGAAATTGTGCTGTTATATAACACTTCTTCAGACACCCACAACAATCTCAGACACAGTTTGGACTTCACCTTGTCAACTGGGCAGCCTTTCACTTTTCAGTTAATTGCTTGTATCACTTGTCACTGCAGCCACTTCCTTTCCACCCATTCCCCAATGTGCCATTTCCACTTTTGGAGTACTGTCCAGACAAAGAAGTCTTGCAACACTGAACAGCAGTTTGCTTGAAAGGAGAAAGCTTTCTGCAGAAGATGATGGAACACTCAATAGGAAGAGAGCCCAAGGAGAGACTGGTTGGGAAGGCTACCTGCTTTCATGCATTGCCACTCACTGGTACAGAAGAAAATAATTGAGAAATTTTGATAAGATATAACCAGACACATTGGTGATGCCAGAACTTGCACAAGTCAATAGCAGAGTGCATTTATTATGCATTCTATTCACAAAATCATATATAGGTTGGTGTTCTGTAATACTGTTTGCAGTCCCTTACCCTGTTAACTGTTCCTTTCATTGTAAATATTATTTCTCTTTCTGTACTTTTTCCTTGTTTTTCAAAATATGAAGCAGAATCTCTGGAAGAGGTGTGCCTTTTAAGAAACTCTTCCAAGCAATAATTCAGATTTTGGTATCCCGGTTTTTGATAGGTAAGGAGGTCAAGACAGATTTGTAATATCATTCCCAGGTACAATTGGAGGGATAAGAAGCAGGGAACAGTTGAAAGTGCAGCTGGGAACATAGTTTTTCAAAGGATGATCTTGCTTCCAGACTTGTTGCACTGGATTGAGTGAAGCACTTCATAGGACTAGCCTACAGAAGTATACTCTTGGTTACATAGCAGAAGTGGTCAGGGATATTACATAACTTGCAAAGGAGTTCCATAAAATGCCTTTGAGTATGCAGGTGATCCATTTCAGTATTTCACCAGTGGCATTACAATCTCTATAATGCAGTGTGTGGATAGTTCGATGCACTCCGCAGAAGAGGATGTCAACAAATCTGGTAACTTTGTCATTGTTTGCATTTCATTCATACAAGCTGTAAATTCTCTTGCTTTCAGCTGACTTCAGAATGCTGATGGAACACACTGAAATGGATGCTGTTGTCAAACAGGTAATTGGAAGTGAGCTCATGTAAGCCCTTGGAAACAAATGTGCCTCTATGGAAGTTGTGCATACTGCCCATTTGCAGAATGATGACACATCTAGTCACATGTCACAAACTGAACCAGTGTCATGAATGTTGTATGAAAGGCTTTTGGATCAGACTGCTCAAGTAGCAGTTTGGATGTTGCAGTGTCCAGTTATCTCTGAATTGTGAGGGGAATAGTCTGGGTTGTATGGATGAGTGCAACTCCAGCACACTTGTCGTCAACCAGGACAAACAGCTCACTGGCACCACATCCACATACATTCACTCCCTTCACCACGCTCATGCAGGAGCAGCAGTGTATACCATCTACAAGATGTACTGCAGAAATTTGCTAAGACTTAAACAGCACTCCCCACAACCACAGCCATTTTTGATAACAGGTACACAGAGATGACACTACTTGTAAGTTCCTCTCCAAGCTATTCACTGTCTTGAAATTATGATCACTCTTCATTGACGTGTTTGGTTGGCTCGCCGAGCTGGTTCATGGTTCCACATTTGCAGAACAATGAACCAGCTCAGCGAGTCAGCCAACTACACCATTCACAACCCAAGCTAAAAATCTACTCGAAGATTCTTCATTGAGTCAAAATCCTGGAATACTCTCCCGAATGGCATCATGGATTGACCTGCACCAAATGTACTGTAGCAGTTCAAGAAGCTGGTTCACCACCACCACCTTCTCAAGGACAGTTAGGGACCAGCTAGCGACACCCATATCTGCTGAATTAATAAAATAAGTCGAACAAGCTTCTCTAGCACCCTGATCTGAGCATCATCAGATTTTCATCTCCCTGACTGAAACTGCTGAGGGAAGAATCTCCAGGAAGCAGTGAACTGGAAAAAGACAACTATTAAGAGCACAGTGGGGTAATACTGGTGTGAAACTATTTATAATTCCAGCTTGAGAAGGCGTTTAAAACTAATATCGCTAAAAGATAATAATTTGGCTGTTGTTCAAATTTTAACTGTGGTATTCGGCCATCAATTGCAGTTGGCATCTAGAATTATTGCCAAAGCTTGGGGTTTCTGGCAATGTGGAGAATTAAGATGATGGGAGTTGAATGATTGTTAATGTGCACACGACATGAAGTTACTGGTTCTGATTTCACGTTGAAAGGGCTGATTCACAAGCTGGGATCTCATGGCTGTGATTGTTTGCTGCGCTGCCCTTGTTCCAAACTTCCCCTGCATCCTCTTGTTCATCTTCCTTGATTTTCACTCCTCAGATGCTAGATTTTGCAGGATGGGATTATTTAGAGTACAAAAAAATTTTGCAACAGTCAATGACACCCAACAGGGTTGGTATTGCAGAAAGTTTCCAGTTATTTTTAAGGCACTTATTTTGACGCTGATGATTTGCTTGAACTGCCCTAGCACACTCTTGGCAATCATTCTAACATCTTTAATCTGAAATTTGAAACTGGCATATGGGCGTCAGCAGCCAAGGCAATAACAAGTAGTCCTTCCCTTTTAATAGCTACCTGTGAACCTGCTCGCCTCTGTCAAAAAAAGGATGGCAGTGTTTTGCTGGACTTTTTCAGAATGTAAGTAAACCGGTTACTATGAGTGTGGTCAAACCAAAGCTAAATAAAATGTAATATTACCTTCCTACTTTTGGCTCCTGTTCCTCTAGAAATTAACCCCTTTGTCTTTTCACTTGTGTTGCTACATGTAGTGATATATGTATCTGTGTTCGCAGATCACTTTGTTCCTCAATCTGGTTTATTGGCTTTCAAGGAATTAGATGTCCTCTTTATTCCTCCTACCAAAATGAACCATTTTGAATTTAACGATCAGCCCACTCTGCATGTCTTCCTATATTTGCTGCTTTCTCCATGCTGTTAGTTGTACCTCTGAGTCTGTTTAAAGAAATCAAAACCTGGATAATGATCCAGTATCTGACTTCATGCAAGAATAAAGGAAGTTGCTGAAATGCAGAAGCTAAAAAACACTGACAAGGGATTTCTGCCTGGATTACAGTTCACAGCTCCCAGTATATACACACACACACACATAGATCAACAACGCTATTCTTGACAAAGGTTAGTTAGTTCAAACAAATTGTGTAACATTTGAGTCCATTCCAAATAATATGCCAGGGTCCACACCATGTGCAATTCAATACAGATTGCAAAAAATAACCTGATGGATCCAAAGCAAGAATATATTCTATTAACTAGTGACATGGAAATGCCTAAGCAAATTAAAATTTAAAGATCTTTTGCACGGATTGGAAGAAATTGTCATAATAACCAGTAATATTGTTTGCGATTGCACTCTGAGAATACCTGCAAACAAGGCTTTAAGTCATGTGGCATACAGTTGTTGTTACAGATTAGGCATTATATGTCACTACAACATTTGGTGAAATGTGACAGAAGGAGAGTAAAAAGTTACTTATTCTGTAAGTTAGTGATTAAAATGTTTACAATCTTATATTTTGATAAGTTGTGGAAAATCATTAATATGGTTATACCTTTTCCTGTTTTATGTGTGGCACTGTTACAAATCTGAGACTTTATAAGTTTATGTTTAAACTGTCTTCTGTTAAAAAGAGTGTCCTGAATTGAGTGATGGTAATCGTGCTAGGATCTGTCTTGCAAAAGGCTTGTTTAAAAGACAGTAAAGCACCCAGTTTCTAAGGAATAATAGAGATTGGGGGTGTTTTAACTGGGATGTTTAAAGTGATGGTGGGAAAAACAGCTGACGAACAGGTTATTTTTGTTTATTAAAACTGCAGGTCAAAAGGCCATTAGAATAAGATTAAATGAAAGGCTTTTATGACTGCAATCATCTCAAGAGATTTGAGAACAAAATCTCTGAACATAGGAATTAAAAACAAGTGCAGGTAATTCAACCCTTTGAGCCCGCTTTATATTGAGCATGATCATGCCTGACCTTATCCTGGTCTCAGCTCCTTTCCTGCCTGATCCCCATAGCTCTTTACCCCACTTTTCATCAGAAACATTTATTTATTTCTTGAATCTGATGACTGATTCTTCCTCCACTGCACTCTGGGGCAATGAGTTCCACAGATTCCCAACAGTCTGAGAGAAGTCATTTGTCCTCATCTCAGTTTTGAACCTACTTCCTCTCACTCTATATCTGTGACCTCTTGTTTGAGACTATCCCACAAAGGGGAGCACTGTTCAACGTCCACCTTATCAATCCCTTCAGCATTTTATATACCTCAGTCCGATCCCCCCCGCCGCCAATTCTTCTGAACTCCAGCGAGTTCAAGCCCAAGGTATTCAACTGCTTCTCACACTACAACCATCTCATCCCTGGAATCAACCTGGAGAACCTCCTCTGGACTGACTCCAGTGCCATCACATCCGTCCTCAAAACTGGACACTGTATTCCAGATGTGGTCTCACCAATGCCCATACTACTTTTTTATATTCCAGTTCTCTTGCAGTCAATGCCAAGATTCCATTTATCTTTCTTACTATATGCTGCACCTGCATACCCACTTTCTGCGACTCATGCACAAAGGCACCCAGATCCCTCTGCACTGATGCACTTTGAATCTGCTTCTCACTATGCTAATAATTTGCCCTTTTATTATTCTGGCCAAAATGGACAACCTTGCACTTAGTCACATTAACTCCATCCGCCAGATTCTGCCCCATTCTCCTGGATTGTCAATATCCATCTGTAAACTCTCTATCTCCTCATCACTGCTGGCTTTCCACCTATTTTAGTATCATCTGCAAACTTTGCTATGTTACACTCTATCCCTGCTTGCATATCATCGATGTAGATTTTGAATAGATGGGGTCTGAAGCATGTCACTAGTTACAGTTCACCATCCAGTCAAGGACCCATTTATACCAACCCTCAGCTTTCTGTCAGTCAGCCATTCCACTATCTAAGCCAGTGCTCTACCCTTAATCCCCGCAATCTAACCTTCTGGATGCATGTTTTATGCAGCAACTTGTCAGACGCCTTCTGGAAGCCTAGACATATCACATCCACCGAATCCGCATTATCCACCGTGCTGGTTACATCCTCAAAGAATTCCAGCAAGCTTGTCAAGCATGATTTGCCCTTCACGAAATTGTGCCAACACTGGTGAATTGAGCTTTATTCCAAATGTTCAGCTATTTCCTCCTTTATGATTGGCTCCAGCAACTTCCTCACTACAAAGGTCAAACAAACTGGTCTATAGTTTTTCACTTTTTGCCCATCTCCTTTTTTGAGTAAGGCTGTCACCTAAGCACGTTTCCAATCCGCTGGGACCTTTCCAGAATCCACAGCGTTTTGGAAAATCATAACTAATCCATTCACTGTCTCTGCTGCCACCTTTTTTTTATACCCAGGGTGCAGGCCATCAGACCCCAGGGACTTATCTGTCTTTAATCTCATCAGTTTAATTAATACTTTCTCCCTAGTTATATTAATTTCACAAAGTTCCTCTGTAGTAACTGCAGTTTTGGGAAAGTAATTATTATGTTCCAATTTGACAACCGACAAAATATTGATTTAGTGCATTTGCCTTTTCTGAGTTTCCCATTGTTACCTCGCCATTTTTATCCTCTACAGGGCCAACATTTACTTTCACTATTCTCTTGTTTTATATATTTATAGAAGCTTTTGGTATTAGTGCTAATGTTTTCTGCTAGATTCCTTTCATAGTTCATCTTCCCCTTTTAATTTTTTTTTTAGTAACCCTTTACTGATGTTTAAAGTTCTCCCAATCCTCCAGCGTGCTATTAACTTTTACAGGAATATACCTGAATCGAGAATTATTTAGTATCTCCCTTAGCATTTGCCATTATTCTTCAATTGTCCTCTCCTTTAATATTGGGCCGATTCCTTCCTCGGGTCTGTATAATGAATTACCTTTGCTCAATGCTAAAATCAGATGTGACTCTCTGTTCACTCTTTCAAATGGAATTTGAAACTGTAGCATTTGTGGTCACTCCTTCCAAGAGGATCCTGAACTATAAGACTATTTATCAATCATTCCTCGTCACATAATGTCATATCTAAAGTAGCCCATCCTCTGGTTGGTTCCATGACATGTTGCTCTAAGAAAAATTCCTAATAACACTCTATGAACCTTTCTTCAAGGCTACTCTTGCCAAATTGATTACTCCAGTCAATAGCTGTATGACGCTATAAGTACCATTGTGTCTTTCTTACAAGCCCTCATTATTTCCTGGTTTATACTATGCTCTATTTTGGAAATACTGTTTGGGGGGCCTGTAAATTACTCCTGCCAAGGGGTTTCTTCCCTTGCTTTTTACTTTTGGTCCCTAGTGCCAATGCCATCTCTTAATACAGCTTTGATGCCATCCTTCATCAGTAAAGCATATCCACCTCCTCTTTCTTGTCTATCCTTTCAGAATATTGAGTACCCTGGACATTTAACTCCCCAGTCCTGATCTTCCTGTAACCACATTTCAATCCTCTCCCTGCGCTTCCCCCAGCCCAGATTGTACGCATTTGTCTCTATTTGTGCTATCAGCGTGTAAACTTTATTCAAATGCTGCATGCATTTAGGTACAAGGTTTTTAATTAAGGTCTACTGGTTTGTTTTTCTGTTCTAATATTTTCTTGTCCACTATGCTTCCAAGTTCTCCATCTTTATTTATTATTCCCAATGACGCCGAGTCTCATCTTTATCATTTTTGCTCTAACTTTTAGCTCACATTTTGATCTTTTATGATTCTCTTCCTCACCACATTGTGGTACTGGGCCTGCCTCTTTATCCTATTAACCTCTACCTTCTGCTCAGTACCTGACTTATTGCCTTGGATCTCACTCCCCCATCTTATTAGTATAAATCCATCCCAGTTGCAATTGCAAACCTCCCTGCCAGGATTGCTGGTGCCCATCCTTTTTGTACAGGTCCCACCTGCCTTGGAAGGAGATTCTATAATTCAAAAATTTGAAAATTTTCCTCCCACCCAGCTCTTTAGCACGTATTAAAGTGTTACTACCATGTGGCACAGGGAGTAATCCCGAGATTACAACTCTGTAACTAAATCTGTGGTGTGATATCGAGAGAGGTGCAAAATACAAGATGTTACCTTGCAGAGTTGAATCACTTGCTCTCCTAGGTGCTTTTGATGGCTCTGTTCTCACAGTATTCTGATGAACATTTATCCTTCAATCAACACCTCGAAGGTACGCATTAGAGTCAGAGCTTTGTAGCATGTATCCATCTTGGACATCAAGTGATGATTCAAACTAATCCCATTTTTAAATTATTCAGCCTTTGAGGTGGTGTGCATTGGTGTTTTGTGTTTGATTTATTGTAACGTGTACTAAAATACAGTGAAAAGTTTTATTTCAGAGCGGTACAGGTCGATCACAGCAAGCAAAGGACGTACAGATTAAAAAGACTTGGAGGTAAGCAGGTTAACAAAGTGTGGAGCTGGATGAACACAGCAGGCCCAGCAGCATTAGAGGAGCAGGAAGGCTGACGTTTCCGGCCTAGACCCTTCACCAGAATTGCAGGTTACATTATTTGAGGCTAGAGTCCAATCAACAGGCTGACAACTGCCGGAAAGAAGCTGCTCTTGAACCTGCTCACGCGTGAGTTCAGGCTTCTGTTCACCTTAATTCGTAAGTGATGTGAAATTCCCACTCTGACTTTTAGGCTGAGAGTTCCAGATATCCACCGCCTCCAAGTGAGTTAGGTTTAGAACAGATTTGAGGAAAACCTGCTTACCTTACACCTGTCTAGTCATGGCTGCACTGTCCTGGTGTAACTGTGCAATGTGTGCACTCCAGAAGTGTTTCGATGGCTGTGAAGTAGTTTGGAATGGCTTGAGATCGTGAAAGGCGCAATATAAATTAAAGAAAAAGGTTGATTGAAATTTATTGGTAGCTAATGTTGGATTGATACTTGAGATAAATTGGTGACAATCCGAGTCAGTTTTATAAAACTATTCTAAATCAATCGTACCTTATTAGAAATCTAATATTGGAAAAGACGAAAATATGCAGACGTGACATTAGAAATAATTTCATACCAAGCTGTTATTAAGTTGCTTTTCGCTAAACTAGAAGCCAACTGCAACTGAAATGTTTCAACACACAAACTGAAAATTCGCTTTTCTTTATAAGTACAGCCGTCGCGTGGTGGCCGGGGGTGTATTGCAAGGTGATTCCTCCTCTCGGTGTTACAGAACGGTTCTCAGCCTGAGGACATTCGGCAGGTGCTTGTGGATGATTTTGCAGACGTGCTGTCCCAGCTCTCTTTCGGAATTACCGACAACCGCTCCACGAACTTTTGCCTCATTTTCACGGTCTGCAGGTGTAGCGCCTGCTGCTTCACCGTGGACTCGGGGTTTCTCTTCTGAAACCTCCTGTAAATGGGAATGGAAGCGATGGTCTGAATGCACTTATCCAGCGTCTGCTGAGACTTCTGCCTATTACATAGGGATTCTCTCAGCAGGCGGTTAATCCGCAGGGTTCGCTCCCTCCCGGTCTCGGCTTCTTCCCACAGTTTTAACACTCGGTCACGTTCGTTGGTCAGACTCTTTACCTGACTCTCAGCTACTTGCAGGCGATCCTCTAAGAGCTTCCCAACATGTTCCGCCCGAGCTACCCCCGCCGCCAGCTGGTTCACCTTTTGATTTAGCCTGGCGTTTTCTTGTAGGAGATTTTGACATCGTTCCGCCCTTTCCTTCAGTTCTTTCACGACCTCCCCGGTCAGTTTGCTTCTGAGTCTGGGGTTCGCCTCTACCCGCGGCTCGGGCTGCAGCTTCCTGACTTTTCTGTTCAGGCTCTTGTTCTCCGGGTTTAGGGCGTTAACCTTCCCCCTCGCCGCCGCCTCCGTCGCTCGCAGTTTGCCTCGGCTGATCTCCGCCCTCCTGGACGCTTCGTCTCGCTCGCTCTTGTATTTCTGTAAGAGCTTCCGGACCTCAGTTGCTCAGCGAGTTTGTGCGCGGAACTGATCCTCTGGTCTCCCTCCGGGGGCTGGACATTTCACACCTGTGGCTGGGACAAATATAAGTGAATATATTTAGAGCGCACCTTACAAAATCCGCCCTCCGTGACTTTCGGCCCTGGTTTAAAAACACAGGAGTCACCACTGGAACGAATTTGCGAGATCCCGGTGTGAACGGCTATGCTTAATGTTGCTGTTGTCACAGCCAGTTCTTCTGAATTAGACCGCTACTTAAATTGTTCCCACTGGCAAAAAACCGCGATATGCACAGGACCTGGAAATTAAGGTACAGGAGTACCAGAGGCGAAATTAGAATCTGCAGGAGAAAGCTGATCAGGTTAACCCAAGTAACGTCCCACTTATTACCTCCTTAATTATTCCTTTCCAAGGTCGAGATTATTGTTCACCGGTATTAATTATTCACCAGCTTGTTTCCATCCCAGGTCTGTAAACGGAAATTGAAAAATCCCAGTTAACGTTTCGAATCGCGAAATTGTTTCCTCGAAATTATCAAAAACCCCCCGAATACTTAGAATCGTCACATCTCCCTCGTCCCGCCTGTGTTGCAGTGAAAAGTGCTCCAGCTTCTCGGAGATAGCATGAACTTCCGATGCTGGAGTCGGAGATTACTCAGAGGGCCGAGCAGGAGCGTCGACGTTTCGGGTCGAGACCCTTCATCAGGACTTCGATTTCTGTAACTGTCTAGTCGGACTCTTCACCACTTCCATGGCGTTGGCGCATATTCTTCAGCATCTATCCTACCCTTCTCATCTCGTCAAACTCTAAAATGGTGGAATTCCTTATCTTCCCTTCCGAGGCATTTCACAGATTGACGTAAAACGGCATTGATCTCCGCCAACAAACTCCTGTAATAGAGATAATGGGAACTGCAGATGCTGGAGAATTCCAAGATAATAAAATGTGAGGCTGGATGAACACAGCAGGCCCAGCAGCATCTCAGGAGCACAAAAGCTGACGTTTCGGGCCTAGCCTGTAATACCCTCGTACGGTGCACTACAGCAAGGGCTCGGTCGCCGATCCACATGTAGTAGGAGATATTGCTGGCCATACACGCAGTCTAGAATATTTTACAATCTCAATAGCTAGTCCTTTCCTTGTGTTTTACTAAGAACAGTGGCGTTTTTCTGAGGGGAAAATATACTTAAATATTATTACATTCGTTATTTAGGTTAGGAATTCATTCAGGATGAAAACTGACCTTAATAAATGTTATGTTCGAAGTTCGTTGTTGCTGAATATGACTGTTAAAGTAAAGATTACTCACAATTTCCATATAACTTTAATTACAAACATTTGGTAATTCCCTTTCACGATTCTTTATTTAGCCCACTTGAAACACACACACTCGTCTACGGTACTTTAAATTATTTAGACTGAATCATGTAAAATCAGTTTCAGGCAGGTGAAAAGAATGATTAGATTCTCGCTGACACGTCTCCGTTGGTTGCTCTGAGTCAAGGTCTGGTATGTTATTCGATCCTGGCTGGGTCGGTGTCGCTAAAAATCTGACCTAACGATTTTATAATAATAGCAAGGTAATGCTGAAACACTGCATACACGTTTTTTTTAACCCCTCAGACGGTAAATCCAGCGTTCCCCGCTTGGTGCTCGCACTAGTATCAATTAGCAGCAGGTAATGTCTCTCAAATCAAACGAATCCCTTCTTTCTTTCCCTCCCATCAGTCTGTGAGCCTTCTCTTCCTTAAACGTTCATAAGCCATTAGAAACAAATAGCATTCCACCGAGACAACTTAAACAGTCGTAAAATGACATCTTTGAATCAACCGAATGTTTGTGACCGTAAGGAGCTAAAATCTGAATTGACCCGATGGGTGATCTTCTGAGGGGTTTCTCTATATTCCCTACTCAATTATTTTATACAATTTAAGTCTTTAAAAAAAAATCACCTTATCTGCCCTAAATGGAATAATCTCACCGTCGGTTGACTCAGTAAATCCGTGATGTTGATTTGCTGCTATTCTTAAAACGTAGAAATACATGTGAGCGAACACGTTTCCTACCGTTTTTTAAAGTCATTGTTTTCCTTAATCTCTAATTCTCTATTTCTTTGCCTTTTGCTCCCCAACCGCCCCCCCCCTCAAAACAAACGGTGCGATCTTCATTAGCAGACTTGTGTTTTTACGCCGGCTGAACAGCCCCACAGATCTGATTGCATTTATGTTCCACAAGAGCATCATCCCACCCGACCTCCCTAAAACATCAGTGTGGTTCTTCCATTTTTCCTCCCGTTTTTATCAAATTTGCCTTTTGAATCCATCAACTGCATTTACCCCAACTACCTCAGTTGGTAAGGTACTTCGTGTTACTCTAACTTTGGGTAGAACAACTTCAGCTGAATTTTCTATTAGATTGAATAGTGGCATAGCTGTAGTTTTTGGATTTCTCTGCGGGTAGAAACATTTTCTCCACATCTTCCCCTCCCTTCGACACAAAACAGCAACAGCGTGTTCAGTCTTCCCGATAAGTAGATTCTCAGTTCTGGTATAATTGTAGCGAATTTTTAAAGGCGTTTTATGCCTCTATATGTGTGTATAGAACATGGAGTGCAGAACTGCATATATCACACCTCGCTTGTCGTCAAGATTCCAGACAGGCTTAAGATAAAAGCTTTTTCAGTCTTTTTTTCCCTTTGAACGTGACATTGCAACAAAGTCCAGTCCTATCTTCGACATTCATGCTGCCGCACTTTTAAAATCCTGGGAACTTTTCTCCAGCTGTGTTCCAGTCGCCATCCCAAAGTTTCTGTAGTTTATACTGTTAGAAAGTACAGCGTCACAGATGTCTACAGCACAGAGAAAGCCCAATGCATCCTCCACCAGTCAAAAAAAAACACACCTAACTACTCTAATTCCACCCTCCAGCAGTCAGTCCATTGTCTTGAATGTCTTGGCATTGCAAGTGTACATCTAAATACCTCCTAAATGTTGTGAGGGTTTCTGCCTCTTACTATCCTTGTCAGTAGAGAGATCCAGGTTGCCACCATACTCTTAAGTGGGGAAAAAGTCTTTCCTCGCAACTCTTCTAAATCTTCTGCCCCTTTACCTTAAATCCACATCCCTACTCATTGATCCCTCCAACAAGGGTAAAAATTTCTTCCTGTCTGCCCTATCTATGCCCCTCTCAATTTTATGTGTCTCAATCATGGCCCCTCTCAAGTTCCTCTGCTCTTGAGAAAAACAACTCCAGTCTGTCTAAGATAACACAGTGTGGAGCTGGAGGAACACGGCAGGTCAGGCAGCATCACAGGGGCAGGAAAGCTGACATTTTGGGTTGGGACACTTCTTCAGAAATCTTCTGAAATTTCCGGAGAGGGGTCCAGACCTGAAACATCAACTTTCCTGCTCCTCTGATGCTACCTGGCCTGCTGTGTTCCTCCAGTTCCACACTGTGTTATCTCTGACTCCTGCAGTTCTTACTATCTCCAGTCTGTCTAATCTCTCTGCCTAGACTCGTGAGTTTCAGTTATGAAATGTCCTGGTAAATCTCCTCTGCACCCTGTCCAATGCAACCACATCCCTCCTTATAAGTCGACTCCAGAACTACAAACAATATACTAGCTGTAGCCTAACCACCTTCTGTACAGTTCCAGCATAACCTCAGCTAGTGAAGGCACATATATCATTTGCTTCCTTTATTACTTTATCCACCTTTTGTAATACCGTAAGGGAACTGGGTGCATGTACAGCGATCCTCTGTGCTTCTCAGGGTCCTACCGTTCATCATGTACGCATTTGCTTGGTTTGTCCTGACCGAGCGCATCATCTCACCTTCATTCAGATTGAATCCATTTGCCACCGAACAGCCCATTTATACCCTTCTGTAATCTAAGGCTATCCTCACTGTTTACCACCCCACCAATGTTTATACCTTCTGTGAACTTATTGATCAACTTAAAAATAACCAAAAGAACCGAGGGTGCTGTAAGTCAGAAACAAAAACAGAAGTTGCTGGAAAAGCTCAGCTAGTCTGGCAGCATCTGTGAAGAAAAATCAGAGTTAACGTCTCAGGTCTGGTGACCCTTCCTCAGAATGTTCACCAGACCGAAATGTTAACTCTGATTTCTCTTCACTGAAGCTGTCAGGCCTGCTGAGTTTTTCCAGCAACTTCTGTTTTTGTTAGTGATTAACTTCCCCACAATCAAGTCTAAATCATTTAAACAAGCCACAAACTGCAAGGGTCCTGATGCTGACCCCTGCAGGTCTTCAGTGGACACAGGCTTCCAGTTGGAAACACAACCCATCCCCCTCTCTGATGAAGGGTCTAGGCCCGAAATGTCAGCTTTTGTGCTCCTGAGATGCTGCTTGGCCTGCTGTGTTCATTCAGCATCTGCAGTTCCCATTATCTCTGATCACAACCATCACCCTCTACTTCCTGCCAATCAGCCGACTGTGGATCTAATTTGCAAAATTTCCTTGTATTCCATGGGTTCTTGCCTTTGCCATCAGTCTCCCATGCAGGACCCTATCAACACCTTGCTGAAGGTCCAGTAGACTACATATAATTACAGATATTCTTGCAAGAATTGATTATCAATACCGTGCAATTCTGTCACATTTAATTATAAATTCTAAAATGCTAGCTTTAAATCTGCACTTGTTTTCCATTACATTTTAAGTAGTCTTTTTGCCAGAACTCTCAACTTCGTAATTTATTGTACTATGTACAAAGTGAAACTGTAAACATTAGCAAACTGAAAATATTTAACTACTCTCCATACCTTACTCCAGCTTTTGTTTCATCCAAGACTTGAAAGACGTCTCTCTTGAGAGAAAGAGTCACTTTGTTTGTGTGGACAGAACCAGATTGACTGATTGGTTTTTACAGTTCATTGTCGGTGGAAGATCTGACGTTTGTGGGAATTGAGCCCTGTCTAATTGCAGTCAAGATGTCACAAAACCCACTTTTTTTTCTTGGCCACTAACATAACCAGCTCCAATTACAGTGATTAATTGTCAAGTAAGTAGACTACACCTCAGTTAGGGATATCAAAGTGTAACAGTAGATTGTGGTCTTGCCAGAGCTTTCTGCCAACTGTAAATTATAAAGTCAAAGCTAGCATTAACTGTTTCACCTTTTGAAATAACTGCGTTTCTCTTCCACCGCCACTACAATACCTTCCAATCCTCCCCCCCAAGAGAGTAGTTTTCTAAGCATCATTGTTGTTGGTTGGGTAGCAATCAGGGTTTAGATACTGTCTAAAATTATAAATCTCAACCAGCTTGCTATTGGATAGTCTATTCCCTACAATATTGAGCATAAGCCTGGGGTTCAAATTCAGCTATGAATAATTATGTATTAAATAAATGTATTAGTTTATGGGTTGGTGGTAGAACATTGGCCATGAGTCATGCTGTTCTTCCGTCAAAACACGTTATATTCATTTGCTGGTGAGTTAGGAAGGGAGTCTGCCAGTTCCTCTTACTCTCCACAGTGTGGCTTACATGTTACTCCACCATCTCACTCAATTTCCTTTTTAATTCTTTTACGTGCTACAAATGTCATGGGCAAGGTCAGCATTCATTGTCCATTCGTACTTGCCCTTGAAGAAGTGGTGATGAACTGTCTTTCTGAATTGCTGTAGTCGCTGTGTTAGAAGTGCGCCCACAGTGTTGTTAGATAGTGTTTCAGGATGTTGACCTAGAAACACCGAAAGAATATTGATCTAGTTTTCAAGTCAAGATGCTGTGTTACTGAGTAGGAACCTGCAAGCAATGGTGCTCCTTCTAAGTGTTAGAGATAATGAATTTAGAAGGTGCTACCAAATAAGTCTCGATGTATTTGCTGCAGTGCATCTAGTAGATGATAGACGCTACTGCCACTGTGCATCAGTGATCCGGAATAAATGTTTAAAGTGACGAGTCTGATGTCAATCAAATAGGTTGTTCCATACTGATGGTGTTGAGTTTCTTGAGTTTTGTTGTAGCAGCATTCGTCTAGGCAAGTTGTAAGTTTTCCATCACACTCTAGCCTTTATAGATGATGGACAGGCTTTGACAAGTCAGGTGATGAAACTACTCACTGCAGAATTCTCAGCTTCTTGCTATATTTATATGGCTCGTCCAGTTAAGTTTCTGGTCAGTGACGGGGATATCCAGAAATGGGAATGTCGTGAATGTAAAGTGATTATATTTGCTCTTGTTTGAGAGTCAAAGGGAGAATCTTTCTGAATCAAGCCATTCAGTTGTGAATGACCAATCAATAAACCTTCCTAGTATTGCATTAATTTCTAGAAGACTAATTGAAAAATATTCTCACCTGTAAACCTGAACAGCTTTAACAAACAATTTAATAGCTTGCCCTGAACTGTAGTGGGGCTACTGGATAATTACCACGACTAAGAACCCCAGCTGATTGCAGCTTTCCATGGCTAGAAAAGAATACAGCCAACTGTCCACAGCTGATGGCACGAATTTATAATTTGAGCAAAGATCAAACATGGAACATATCAGACCAAGCAATGTGGTTATCAATTGAGGCAGGAGAAAGAAAAATAAAGCTGTGTGTTTATTTCACTTTTTCCATGATTTTAAGATGACCTAAAGCACTGCACAGGCAATAAAGTAATTTTGAACTAAAGTCACTGTTGTACAGATAAGTAGGACAAGTGGCAGTGAAGTTGCACACAATAAAATCCCACAACCTGTAATATGCAAATCACATCTTAGTCAAGGTGATTGAGGGATGCATAACAGTATTGAAGAGAATGCTGCTGATTTTTCTTGCATTCACCTAAGATAGTTTAATATCTGCAAGACATCTCTAATGGTGCATCATTTCTCCAGTTCTGCGCTGGATTGTCAATCCAATGTGGGATTTAACCCCACAATGTCATGGTTACCATTTGAATTTTGAGCAGGATTTCATCCTTTAAATGTTTCAGTTGATCAAATAAATACACGAGATACAAGCACATCTAAAACTGAAAGCACAGACACTATTAGCATATTGGAAACAAATGTCAGAAGCATATGAAGTTCAACATCTTCAGAATTCGCCAACCAAGGGCAATAAGCCTAAATTCTAAAACATTTAAGAGGAGTGTGGACTAGGCTTGTTTATCAGCAAGTACGGACATATGAGATTAGGTCAGAATCAAACTTGCACATCCATCTGGATCACAAGTACAGACTATACATTTACAAATGAATAACCTGCTCTGTGCTGGTTTGCTCTTTCTGCTGCAGTAAACCAATCTCACAGCATCATTCAAAGAGCAGGTAAGACATGCAGTATCCTTATTTAGTGTTCAAGCAATACACAAAAAACTGGCAGGCTGATTATTAGCCCATAGCCATTTGTGGGATCTTACGATGTGTAAGTTGCCTGTTATGTTCCCAATCACAATAGGGTTTGTTTAGAAGTGTTTTATTTGCTCTATAGCAAGTTATGATATCCTTCGTCATACAGCGTGGAAAAAGACCCTTCAGTCCAACAGTCCAGGCTGACCATGTTCTGAAACTAAACGAGTCCACCTGCCTGCACTTGGCCGTATCGCTCCAACCCTTTCCCATTCGTGATTTTTTCCAGATGTCTTTTAAACGTTGTAACAGTACCTGCATCTACCACTTTCTCTGGCAGTTCAGTTCACACATGAATCATGCTCTTTTTAAAAAAAAATTTACCCTCATGTCATTTTTTAAATCTTGCTCCACCCCCCTTAAAAATATGCTCCCTAGTTTTGACCTCCCTAACCCTAGGGAAACAACACTTGTCATTCACCTTATGTCCCTCGTGACTTTATAAACTTCTATAAAGTCACCCCATAAAATCCTACGTTCCAGTGAAAAACGCCCCAGCCTTTCCAGTCTACTTTTATATCTCAAACCCTCCATTCCCTGCAGTATCCTGGTAAATCTTTTCTGAACCTTCTCCAGTTTAATAATATCCTTCCTATAACAGGGTGACCAGAACTGCACAGAGTACTCCAGAAGAGGCTTCACCAAAATCCTGCATAATCTCAACATAACGTCCCAACTCCCATACTCAAAGGTCTGAGCAATGAAGACAAGAGTGCTAAATGCCTTCTTAACCATCCTGTCTACCTGTGACACAAATCTGAAAGAATTATGTACCTGAACCCCTAGGTGTCTCTGTTCTACAACACTACCCAGGGCCCTACAATTAACTGTGTAAGTCCTGTCCTTGTTTGTATTAGCAATATACAATACCTCACATTTATCCAAATTAAACTCCATTGGTAGTATCTTAGTCCATTGACCCAATTGATCAAGATCTCTTTGTGATCATAGATAATCTTCTTCACTGTCCACTATACCACCAATTTTGGTGTCATCTGCAAACTTACTACCCCTGTATCCTCAAGATAGAAGAGTAGCAACTAGAAACAATGAAAGATAATCTATAATTTAGGTTTTCTATCTTCTGCCGCCTTCAGCTTAAGAGAAAGCAACTTTGAAAAAAAATGTTTTCCTCAAAGACAGTCTACATTTTCATTTGTTTCCTAGTATGTGTTCTTACCCCTTTTTTAAAAAATCTTTTGTTTCCTTTCATTTTGCTCAAGAAGTTGTCTAATGATGAGCATACTCATTATCCACTAAAACAAAAGTCATTCCTACTACTTGGTGCATCGTTGGTTTTTTGTTCGTGGGTCCAGTGGTGGTGGACTATGATTGCAGAAATATAGACTGTTAGCTCTGGAAGCTGGAATTGGTACTGGAGATGCAAGAACAGATTGACATTTTCTAACTGGTTTGAAACCAGCTCAGACTTCATGGATGAATAAGGGAACAGCTAAGGGTTTCTATACATGTTAGTACCTTGCCCCTAACACATGGGTTGTTATCCTATTTAACAGCCTCCTGTGCAGCACCCTGTCAAGGTCTTCTAGAAATCTGAACAGATCACATCCACTGGCTCTCCTGTGTCTAATTTATCTGAATTTAATCAACCTTTGTGAAATTTTACTCAAAATCCAGAAATATAACCAATCATTTAATTAACTAATGTACATTTATGAAGATTAGTGTTGATTTTTGGACAAAGTTAGCTTTACAAAAAATGCAATAAATTTGCTAATATACAAATTTAGCACAGCTAGATAAATCTCTATATAGATATTCAATAATAGAGCACTGGTTTTCTTTGCTAAGGAAGTGTTACAATCAAACAAGATTTTTACCAAAATAATTACCAAAGTATCAGAGAAAATCATTTACAGTCAGTGATAAGTACATATTTCAAGACACCATGAAAACATAGAACAGATAATCCAAGCAGCCACAATGAGAGAATAATCCCAAAATTTAATTGAGAGTCAGTTTGGAACTTTTCAACAACCAAATGTCCCAGCGTCTGTTGAATAAACGTCTTTCAAGTGTTTTCTTAAATTACATAACCCAAGTTACAAGCATTGGGAAGGCTCTTCAGACTAAACAATTGCCGAGACATCTGCAAAAGAATCTGCAAGCAAGCACAAGGAGTTTTCACAAAGAATGCTAACTTTTTCAGTTTTGAAAATTATGGATGAAAAGATAATAAGTTGATTCAGGTGCATTTTCACGATACCAAAAGTAGGGGTCAGTTAATAATTTTGAGGATGGGAACATAAAAAATCTTGAAGTTAAGTAATCAGAGACATTTTGATTTTTATATTAAGGATAAAAAACTTGATGAATATATTAACGGACAAGACCATTGCATCTGGCGGCATTAATAAGTTAAGTTGGTTAGGTTAAAAATACTTCGAAAAGTTTCTGCAAACAGATGTAGTTGAGGGATATGGCAAGAAATAAATGTTATCAATTAAAATAAGATGAACGTTTTGAGACAAAAACCTTCTTCTGTTTCTAACAAGTCTGAGATTGCATCACATACTCATTTAAATACCAATTTTTTTCATTAACGGAGCTTTTTTTAATTCCCTTGTTAGCTTTTTTTTGCAATTAATCAAACGAAAGAATGCATTATCATGGAATAAAAGAGAAACAACTACTAAATCTTGCTATTTTCCTGATGTGTCACTGTCTCACCAAAACTGTTGAGTAATTGTTGCTAAATAAACACAGGCAACATTTATACATGTACGAAGATTAAATAGTTTACAGGAAAAAACATCTTACTAAATAAGTAACACTTTCATTAGATAACATTTTCATAATGACAAATAAAATTTTCATAATTTCTGATCATATCAAAAACCTGGCTATTGAATTTCTCATCAGAGAAAAGAACACTTATCTTGAAATTTTCCTACCCTCACTTTCCACTCAAGAGTCCTGATATTCACCTGAAGCTCTTCACATAATTCTGAAACTATTGTTATATGGATGTGAGTTTGCTCGCTGAGCTGGAAGGTTGCTGATGGAGTTCCGGTTGGAATGTCATGCTTCTAGGAATTCTCGTGTGTGTCTCTGTTTGGCTTGTCCTAGGATGGATGTGTTGTCCCAATCAAAGTGGTGTCCTTCCTCATCTGTATGTAAGGATACGAGTGATAGTGGGTCATGTCGTTTTGTGGCTAGTTGATGTTCATGTATCCTGGTGGCTAGCTTTCTGCCAGTTTGTCCAATGTAGTGTTTGTCACAGTTCTTGCAAAGTATTTTGTAAATGACGTTCGTTTTGCTTGTTGTCTGTATAGGGTCTTTTAAGTTCATTAGCTGCTGTTTTAGTGTGTTGGTGGGTTTGTGGGCTACCCTGATGCCAAGAGGTCCGAATAGTTAGCTAGCACCTATGGGCGCAATACGCTAAAACTGGCCCGAAGATGGGAAACCAATGCCATCCGACAACCTTCCAGCTCAGCGAGCAAACTCACATCCAGAACCTCAACCTGAGCTACAAATCTTCTCAAAACTCACTACTGTTACATAAACTGTGTGATTTGCAAATATTTTAAATATAAGTCATTTAAGTTTGAGTTAGGAACATAAGGATTTTCTCGGTTCTGAAATTAATAATTATCTTGTAAGTATTTTTATAGCCACGGCAATTTCTTTTACATCAGTTTGTCAGCTACTTTGGCAGCACTAATGGGTTTTTATTTGCTTTGGGATATGTTGTGACTTGCATGGTAGACCATTATGCTTTATGGTCTGTTGGAAATTTCTGGATTCAGGATTTTTTAAAGCTTGGGGGAAATACCCATAATTGGGGGGGGGTGGGGGTGAGGGTGGGGGTTGGTTTTTTTTAAGTTTTACATTGATTTGAGCAATTCTATGGAAAAAGGTTGCATAAGACAATGCACACGAGAAGCGGTGTATATAGTAAATCTAGATCACCTTTACTGGTAGTCCCAAACCAGAAATGTTGTGAGAAACACCTGAAGAGATTAACTGAAGCTGAATATGCTTAAGCTTAAGTGTAGATTGCTCCAAGAAGAAGCTATCATTGTTTCTGGTCCAGAAGTTAAAGTCACAGTTACCTTAAACCTATAGATGTGTGAGGATCATATTCTTTTCTTTGCTGTGAGTATGCTATAAAGGATCCTTTTGTCTACTGGACATTTTTGGACATTGTAAGGGATTATTTTGGGATTAACATATATACTCAAGTAAAAGTCAATCTCATGTAAAAACTGACTCCCTGTTTTTGGCCAAAAAAATTTGGATTTTTCCATATATCTCATATAAAAGTTGACCCTAGTTCTTCACAGATAACAGATCAACATTTGAGAGTCAAGATATTATCCCGCACATCAGTGTTACAATGAGGAAATGAATCTTTTTCATGCTATTGCGTTTTGAAATTTCTTCTTCATTTGTGTAAAAATTCCCTCCAGACAAAACAAAAAATATACAGCAGCGTTTAAACTAAAAGTTATTGAAGTTGCAGAGAAGGCAAATAACTGTGCAGCAGCAAGAGAATTTTGAATTTCAGAGCAACTTGTGAGAGACTGGAAAAGGTATCAACTCAACTTCAGACAATGCCAAAGCAAAAGTGCGCCAGAGGTAAACCTAGCAAGTGGCCACAATTGGAAAAAAAAAATTGCTGAGTGGGTACTTGACAACTGTCAAAATGGAAAATGTGTTAGTCGAGAAGCCATCCGAATCCATGCACGAAACAAATCAAACAAGGATGGAATTTTGGATTTTAAGGCAAGTACTGGACGGTACACAAGGTTCACGAGAAGGCATGACTTAGTACTTCAGCAGAGAACTAAGATTGCAGAAAAACTGCCTGTTGAACTAGAAAATAATGTAGTACAGTAATTACCATAATTTGTTTATTTTTCTTTATTTGTTTAGAGATCAAGTGGGCTTCTGCTAATGATGCGGTATTTTGGACTGTAGAATGAATTTCAGCCCCTCACGCAATAGTCGATCCCATAAGTTTAACATTAAAAGAGTTTAAAAAGTCTAAAAAATCTGCCTTTAAAAGTGTATATACTGTAGTGGGATTATACTTTTACTGTGTGTTTAAAAACCTTTTAATTGGTGTTGTAAGTAAACAGTATGGTTTAACTGAAAATTTCTTTTGATGAATAAACTTGTTTTATTGTTAAAACAAAATCTCCAACATTGAGTTGCATATATTCCATTGACAGACCACCTCATTAAAACAAAACCAAAACAAAATCTGAACAATCAATCCAGGTTTCAGTCTAGCAGATAGTAGGAACTGCAGCTGCTGCAGAATTTGAGATAACAAGGTGTAGAGCTGGATGAACACAGTAGGCCAAGCAGCATCAGAGGAGCAGGAAAGCTGACGTTTCGGGCCTTGACCCTTCTTCAGAAAAAAAGTCTAGGATCTGACTTTTTTAGTAATAACAATCAGCTGGGATCATAACACTAACATAATAGTTTAACCTAATGAAAAAGAAAATAACTTCTGAGAAGTTAGTACATTTTTTTTAAAAAGCTGAAAACGCTGGTAAATTTTAGAATGTAAACATGTTGTCCATGTACAGAATGAAGCTAATGAAGTTGAGTCAACTATTTCAGTTTCAGGTTTTGTACCATCCTGAAAGTGCTGAGGTAGATTTACATATAGAACCAAATATCAACAGCTGTTCCACTTTAGGATGCACCAAATCAAAGCCCAATTCTGTCATTCTATGACATTCACTGATGCATACTTTCCATTAGGCAATACTGCAAATTTAATGGATAGAAACTCTCTCTGAAGTTTTTTCCACTTCTCGAATCCAGAAACATTGAAGCCAATTAAATAGCATCGGCTAATTTCCTCAATGAAACAACTAAACCAACACAGACTTGGGTTCTCCTGTTGTCCATGAATCAATAACACAGTACCTGCCTTAGTTACTCATTAAGTCATTAGGCAGCATATTTTATTAAGTTTTTTTTTAAGATTAGAAATTAGCAGCATTAGGACAGAAATCTATGTGATTAAAGTTAAAACAATTGCAATCAATCAGAGATGTCTGAGTTATGCTTTTTAGCCAGTGAATTACCCAGTATTAATATCTCATTCCCAGGGTCAGAGAGTATGGAAACACTCACCTGGTAAATTATGTTCTACTGGATACCAAGGTAGTTCCATTAAGGGTGGCAGGGGTGGTTGTGGTTACAAATGTAGCTTTGACCTGTTCTGGAGGATCAAAGAAATAGGCCTGATGGAAAGCAGCACAACAAAATTTAAAATTAGCAAAATTTAAAATTTTTGAAGTGAGGTTCACTAAATTCTACTTTGGATTAGAAGGAAAAATACATTGCTGCAGTTCCTTTACTGACTGCTTGATATTACAAAGCATTCTGTAGCTATTAACTACATTTTGAAGTGTAGTCACAGTTGTAAATACCAAAAACATTGAAGTCAAATTACAAACAGTGAAGTTACACAGCTATCAATATGATAATGACTACATAATCTGCTTCTGTAGTGTTGACTGAGAGACAAATATTGGCCAGGATGCTGGGGCTAATTTCTCTGCTCTTCAAAACTATGCCATGACATGTTTTACGTCACCTAAGAGAGTAGAACGAGGCCCAGTTTAACAGATAATCCAAAAGATGATACCTCCAACAGTGGAGCAATCCCTCAAGAGTGCTGAGAAGTACCAGCTTTGAATTTTGTCCTCAAACTGCTGAATGGAAGTTGAAATCATAATCATCTAGAGGCCAGAGAGCTACAAACTGAACTTCAGCTGACACATATCGCATTCTTTACAAAATGAGTCACAAGTGTGAAAATAAAAAAAAGTAAATTCTGAAAATATGAAAATGAAAATAAAACATGATGTCATGCAGTTCCAACATCTGAAAAAACAAGTAACTTCCATACAAAAACAGTGCTAGCTTTCCCTTTGATATGAGTCTGCTGGTCCGAGTCAGGTATTCTCTCTATTTGAACATAACATTACAAACAATGTGCATTAAACTGAAATTACCCATTTAAAATATGAATAATACCACATTTGAAGAACTGCAGTCATGTGAAATTAAATTTCAACAAATGACAACATTTTAAATAAACATGACATTTCTCACAAGATGCGATGAGACTTTGTAATTTCTTCCTGAACTATGTTGATTGTCCAGTTTATTTCAGGTGATATAATGCTAGAACTGTAACTCAGTTCAAAATCTGACAAAACACCTTTGTTGTCAAGCACGGTCACTGGAAAAACTGCTGGATTTATGGAGGTTTAAAGAAAATAATTAAGACTAGAAATAATCCTAATTTACAATTATTAATGTCTTTATGTGAAACTGAATTTTAAAAAAAGGCACTATACAAAACTGGACTTCAGGTTTCCTAACAATTTTTGTTTTAGAAATGTGAAAATTTATTGTTCTGTAGAACAAATTCGTACCTTACAGCCAACTGCAAGCAGGGCATGAAGGATCAGAATGACTGCAATAGTTGCTATGGCAATTCTCTGGCTATCATCACGGACAGCTGGCCAAAAGGTCATCAACAGCACGGTGCCTGAGAGGCACATGGCCAGCACAATCGTAATCCATCGTACAATCTCATTTGGAATAATCCATAGCACCTGCAACACAAAGAGAAGTTACTTGCTCACATCAGAGCTGTCCTGAAACAACCTCACAAATTTAATTCTTTCTTCCTCTTTGCCACAGTTGATTACATTTCTGAAACATTAATTCCAATTAAATAGTTTGTAGCAATAACTAGGACAAATGCAATTTTAAAAAAGCCCTGGCCTTGCATGCTGAAATGGACAATGTGCCATTAGGTCAGACATCTACCCATGTAACTCCTAACTGGTATTAAAATTCATAAAGTTATTCAGATACATAGATGGCCTCATTTGCAAAATCCCCTGGGGTAAAAAATTCCAACTTGGAGTAATTCAGAACAGCACTGACATCCAAGAGATCTTCCAACCTATTTCCCTCCCTTATTGAAGCCAGACTTCCAATCTTTCCTTTGATCTGTTCTGCTCCCCTCTGAGATCAACTATGATTTCAGCACATTTTCAGGTTTGAAGTCGGCATTAGAATAATGATCAGTTTTCGCTCACTCTTCACTTACAACATTAAAAAGAAACTCAGCTTAGCCAGAGTTCAGTCTTTTCAAGAGTCTTTAAAGTGCTTAACTAATGTTCGATACAGATCTTCAAGTTGGACATAACAGTTCAATATTAGAGGACACTGTGTCTTAAATCCAGTCAGCCAAAACCACCAAGATATCCAGCTGTTAAGATATGCAAAAAAATCATCTAATGCCGACTTTTGTACCTCTTTTTCTGATCTGTAGTTCCTTCAGCTTTCTGTTCCTCCCTTACAGGTAGTAAACAGCTTCCAATGCTGAAGATCATAGCTAGAACCAGACAATTTCAATACTTCACAGGACCGAAATCCTCATGTCAATCGTTTTTTTATCTGTATTTTATTGATAAGATTTCCACACCTTCATATTTGTATTTCCTATTCTTCTAAAGTTCTAAGGAAAGATATCATTTCATTGGAGGCAATTCAGAGAAGGTTCAGTACAATGATCCCTGGTATGGAAGGATTGTCTTATGAGCGAAGGCTAAACAGGCTGGGACTCTATTCAATGGGGTTTAGAAGAATGAAAGGTGATCTCATTGAAATATACAGGATTCTTAAGGGGCCTGACAGGGCAAATGCTGAGAGGATATTTCACCTTATGGACAGTATAGGACCACAGGGCATAGACTCAGAATTAAGGGTCATCCAATTTAAGCAATTTAAGACTGAGTTGAGGAATTCATCCTCCCAGAGAGTTGGGAGTCTTTAGAACTCCCTGCCTCAGAGAGCTGTAGAGACAGAATCCTTGCACACATTTAAGGCTGAGATGATAGATTCTTCATCAGTCAGGGAATCAAGGTTTACGAGGAAAACTCAGCAAAGTAGACATGAGGAATGTTGGATCATTTATGACCCTATTGAATTGCATCGCAGGCTCAAGGGCCTAATGACTTACTCCTGCACCTACTTCTTATGATCAAATGTGTTAATCCACAAATACTTTTGTACCTAGACTCATCTCCCATTTCATACTTTAACTCCCTCTTTCATAGGAAGAAAGACATACTTACTGCAGTGGGGATGTAAATAAACAGTGAGTATCCATAGACGCACACTATCTCCAGGAATGAATACGACACAATGTTCATCACTTTATTATTTCTCCACATTAGAAAGCCCCACAGAGCGAGAGGAACGAGCCAGGCATAGGTATAGATAGCCGTAGCTGCTATAGAAACTACAAAGAAAAGTGTAGTTACATTGTAACATTTACAAATTTACTTTACTACTTACTGAAATCTCTAAGAGAAATTAAGTACAAAATTTTTCTAACACTAATATTCACTTTACAATCTTTAATTCTTGTTTTCTGGTTTTGCCATGTTGTGAATTTGATCTACAACAGAGTAAAACTGACTAAGTGAGTAAAAGCAAATTAGCAATTCTGTGGCTTTGTCTAGTAGGTGATGTGGAATGAATGTCTTCTTAAAAAAAAGTTGCAAGAAATCATTCATCATATAATGGTGATTCCATATTTTATAACTGGTGAATACAGTTTCTATTAAACCATGAAACAGGTTTCACAATGCATATTGGTTAAACAAAAAATGTTCAGGCTTTTCCTATTTTTGGATAATAATTTCACAAAAAGACATTACTTAAATTTTGCTTCACAATAATGGAATCTGGGGATTATCAGAAGAAGAGATTATGGATTTGTGCTCAATTGGGACTGGGCACAGCTTGCTTAGTGTTCTTCCATTTAGAATTCTTGAAGAGAACACAATAGATAGGCATTCCATCCATTGGACTGGAACAGAATACTTTAACACTGCATCACACAGTCTCATGTGGATTATTTAATAGCATTGACAAGCTGAGGATGAGTTTTGACTGCAATTTTTCTTTTCCCATTGCATAACTGAAAATGCATTAGGTTAACTTTTGTGTTTTAACTGTTCGGGTGTGCATTACCAGGTAAAAAATTGCATGAATACACACTTCACTTAAGTATGTTTCACTACTCACTTCCTTCACAGTAATTCCTAAGCAGGTCATCCATATATGTAGATCAGCTTTCTGTTACAGAACTGAATGTAATAGAAGGATCACATAAATTTCCATAGGTGGATATACAAATCCAGTTGTTTTTCAGCTCAAAAGTATATTACAGCCATATTTCTTTATATCGTAGTGCATTTTTAGTTCCATGAGCCCAAGCCTACAATTAAGCTATAACTACCCTTTCTTCTAGCTAGCTGTAAATCTTGTTGAAAATAAAACGCTGAATTTATGAAACTTCTGCAGGAGTCAACTTGTGGAGAAGAGTAATTTTCTTTTAGTTTCAGCTACTAATCCCTTTATTCACAACTTTTGTCATTCTGATTGCAAATGGAAATTGAATTGTTTTGATTTTTAATGATTCTAGTCTCCTTTCTCATATTAACAAGAATTAACAGATGTAAAGTGTACACAGCCTACCTCTGATAACCCTGGAGTTCCCTTCAGGGTGATGTTAGTTGAGGCCAGGATTTCTTAACTAACAAGAAGTCAGGGGTTATCAGGGATGGTGAGCATGTGGAGTTGAAGTCACAATTTGATCATCCAAGATTTTAATGAAGAACTTGTTGACTTTGGAGACAAAATGGCCAATGGCCTCCTTCAGCTCCTAATTAGTATGTCCATATGCTCAGAAGGGCAGTACAGCTTTAATCATTTACTGGCATTTGTTTCCTATTACTTTGGCTTACACCACAGAAAAGTTAATAAAGTAACTGCACTCTGCATTCCTCTAAACCTTCCCTGTGTGGAGTACTGTGTACAGTTCTGGACATCCTGCTATAGGAAGGATATTATTCAATTTGAGAGGGTTCAGGAAATATTTACCAGAATGTTGCCAGGAATGGAGGACTTGAATTATAAAGATAAACTAGGACTTTTTTTTCCCCCCACTGGAGGTGGTTGAGGGGTGACCTTATAGTGGTTTATAAAACCATGAGGGGATCAGAAAAGATGAATAGGGTGAGGGAATTCAAAACTAGTGGGCATTTTTTAAGGTGAGAGAAGAAACATTTAAAAAGGACATGAGGGGAAACATTTTCACACAGAGAGGAGTTCATATGGGGAATGAACTGCCAGAGGAAGTGGAGGATGCAGGTACAGTTACAACATTTAAAAGACACTTGGATACGTACATCAGTAGGATAGGTCTGGAGGGATATGAACCAAACACAAGCAAGTGAGACTATTTTGGTTTGGGAACATGGTCAGCCTGGGCCAGTTAGATTGAAGGATCTGTTTCCATGCTGTCTAACACTATGACTTCATACATCTCCAGATATTCATCCAAATCGCTGTTAAAAGCTGTTGGTGATTCTATTTCCACTGATAAAACATTCTATGTCTTATAGCACACTCTATAACGATAATCTTAAATTTATGGTCTCAAGCTGTAGATTCATTTACCAATGCAAATCCTATTTATCTTAATTAATATGTACATAGATAGCATTACCACCAACCACGTCAATAAACTTATTCAGATATTACTGCCTTAATTGCCCTACATTTCAGCAGTAAGCACACATCAAAAAGTATTTAAAAGAGCAGAGGAGTTAACTCCACTATCCTGTCCAATATCTATCCCTCAAACAATATCACAACAACATAGTGCTTTGTCAATATCACATTGCTGGAGTTTGAAGTGTACAAATTGATTGTTTGCCATGTGCTCTACATTACAACAGTGATTGTGCTTCATGGTCCGTAAAGCATTTTGAGATGTTTGATGTTCATAAAAGACACGATATACCCTAAATGCAAGTCTTTAGAATTGACTCTGACATGCTGTGGGACATCCCGAGTGTGAAACTAAAGTCCAGAGTCAAGATATTGTCAGCACTGGAAAACAGTGCAAATGATTAAGAAAGCATGAAGTAGTGGATGGGTTTTAAAAGCACATCGATTATACGAAGTATGAAGGTGGTAAAGCATTCCAAAGGTTCTTTGTGAACTGAGAAATGTTTTCATTGAAACAGTGAAGATGCCACAAGTGGGACAAACATGCAGTACAGGGCATGAGACCATTGATCCAGCACAGAGCAGCCTCACCCTACCAGTTAGTGCACTTTCCTAATGGTGATTTCAAAATGGAATTGGCAGAGACTGTGGAGTTGTCATATGCTCACACTCTTAGCAGGAGATAAGCTTGATGCATATAGTGAGATAAAGAACTTTGCAATCAATTTTGTCACTACCACAACAAAGTTCTTTACCTCATCACATGCAACAAGCTCCATCTCCTAAGTGTGTGATTTTATAACAGCTCCTCAGCCTCTACCAATTACATTTTGAAATCATCAGGAAATGCACTGACTGCTTGTGTGAGGCTGCTTCTTTGCTGGAAGAAACAAGTCTTTAGTCCCCATTGAGTACTGCCCCTAAAATGGAATTGTAGAGGTGGGGAATTGGAAGGACACAGCAATTGCTCATTATCCAATAATATGCTGATATTACATATGCAGTGTGGTCTAACTACTGTTCCTCAATTAAATCACATTTCTGCATGATTTAAGGAAGAAAATACCTGGGTTTTCTATTTACCTTTATGGAACTCAGGTACATAGCGGTAACCACGCTGACCCCGGTGAGTGAAGAAATTTGCAAGGTTGCCACTTATCGCTATTGCAAACACCAGTGTGGCACATATCCAAAAGGGACCTAATTAAGACATTTCAAAAGCAAAACCAATGAACAGAACAACGCCTTTAAGCAGTGAAATGTGCTCTTCCATTTTTCTTTATTATAAATAATACAGAACAACAATTCCCTTCAGTTTTGAAATTTTCACAAACGGAATATTCACAGGTTTTCCTGTTAGTTATCGCAATGTAAACACATATTTGATTTCAGAATTTCCTGCTGGGCAGCTTAAGTAAAAGGCATTTTAGAATAAAAGAAAATAAGTTGTGCTCGTCCCCTCCCCCCACTGCATCCCAAAACCAGCCCAGCCTGTCTCTGCCTCCCTAACCTGTTCTTCCTCTCACCCATCCCTTCCTCCCACCTCAAGCCACACCTCCATTTCCTACCTACTACCTCATCCCGCCTCCTTGACCTGTCCGTCTTCCCTGGACTGACCTATCCCCTCCCCTACCTCTTCACCTATACTCTCCTCTCCAACTATCTTCTTTTCTGTCCATCTTCGGTCTGCCTCCCCCTCTCTCCCTATTTATTCCAGAACCCTCTCCCCATCCCCCTCTCAGATGAAGAGTCTAGGCCCGAAACGTCAGCTTTTGTGCTCCTGAGATGCTGCTTGGCCTGCCGTGTTCATCCAGTTTCACACTTTGTTAAGTTGTGATTGAGCTCATTTTTTGGCCATGATTTCTGCTTTTCCTAAACTCATTCATGGATTTGTTTTCCCTTCTTACCTCCTCTAAATATATGAGCTTCCATTCTGGTCTTCTGAGCCTCTCCAATTCCCTTCCAAGAAGTGCAGTAATATTTTCACATCTGTATTTTAATTTTATTTGCAGAGAATAAACCATGACGATATTTATTGGACCCAAATACAGCCTTTGTTCAAATTTAGCATCGAAAAATTTTGCTTACACATTGTATTTGATAGGGATATAAGATAGGCTTATGCTGAAAGTGGTAACAGGGCATTCAGTTCTCATGTTAGTTACTACAAAATAAACAATACTTATTTTCTAATAACCACTATAAATTCACACGTACCATAAAGATCTGGATTACTCCGAATATACAATCTCACAAAATTTTTGCCAGGCAGCGGTAAAAGGGAACCTTTTATTCTGTCCAACACCTGTTGTGCAGAGAACAAAATTACCAATACAGCTTCCAGAAGTAGAAGCTATACATCTGAAAACCACTGCTATGTGTGAAGTTTATCAATGGCTGTGCAGCTACACAGCTTAGAGGGAACATTGAAAATCACCAGTTGTAAGTTTCTTTCCAAGCCCCACTTATCATCCTGACTGGGAAATAAAACTGCCATTCCTTCAGTGTCACTGGGTCAAAATCCTCAAAGTCAGTCACCAATGGCATTGTGGGCCTATCATTACCGAAATGGACTGTAGGGGTTCAGGATGGCACCTCACCACAACAACCTTCTGAAGATTACCTAGGGATAGGCAATAAATACTGGCCCATCCAGCAATGTCCGCAACCCATGACTGAAATTAAAAACAGTTGAAGCACAGCATTTGAACTTAGTACTCTGTGCAGAACAAGAAACATTGTTGTGCAATGTGGCAGACGTGATAAGGGAGCTTAAGATGAAGGAACCCTTAAGGAGGCAGTGACCATAATATGATAGAATTTACTCTGCAATTTGAGAAGGAAAAGGTACAATCAGATGTAACACTATTAGAGTTGAATAAAGGCAACTACATAGACATTAGCTGACCAGAATTAACTGGGAGAGGAGCCTAGCAGGAAAAGACAATGAAATGGCAATGGCAGGAGTTTCTGGGAGTAATTCGGGAGACACAGCAAAAATTCATTCCTAGGAAAAAGAAGCATACTAAAGGGAAGATGAGGCAAACGTGGCTGACAAGGGAAGACAGAGACGACATGAAAGCAAAACAGAAAGTATATAATGTGGCAAAAGGTAGTGGAAAGCCAGGAGATTTGGTAACCTATTAAGACCAACAGAGGGCAATGAGAAAAGAAAAAAAGAGGGAGAAGGTTAAATATGAGGGTAAGCTGGCCAGTAATATAAAAGAAAATTGCAAGAGTTACTTCAGATATATAAAGGGCAAAAGTGGGCATTGGGCCGCTGGAAAATGACACTGGAGAAGTAGTAATGGGGAACAAAAAAATGGCTAAGGAATTGAATAAGTACTTTGTGTCAGTCTTCACGGTGGAAAACGAGTTAATATCCCAAAAATTCAAGAGATTCAGGGGGCAAAGTCGAGTATGGTGGCCATCACCAAGGAGAAGGTGGTAGAAAAACTGTAAGGTCCGAAGGTGGATAAATCATCTCAACCAGATGGACTACATCCTGGAGTTCTGAAGAGATAGTGAAGACGTTAGTGGTGATCTTTCAGGAATCACTGGAGTTAGGGATGGTCGCAGAGGACTGGATGTAACTCTCCTGTTTAAGAAGGTGGTGAGGCAAAAGACAAGAAATAACAGTTGATTGGCTTGATCTCGGTCACTGGTAAGATTTGGAGTGTACTGTGAAGGATAATATTTATGAATACTTGGGACTGCATGGTAAAACTGGGCAAAGGCAGTATGGTTTCATCAAGGGGAGACCATGGCTGACAAATCTGTTAGAATTCTTTGAGGAGGTGAACCAAGGACACCTAATGGATATTATCTACCTGACTTTCAGAAGGCCTATGACAAAGTGCTGCACAGGAGGCTGCTGCATAAAATAAGTAAAGGGAAAACTCTTTAGAACAGGAGAAACTTCTTCAGCCAGAGAGCGGTGAATCTATGGAATTTGCCACCACTGAAGGCTGTGGAGGCCAAGTCATTGAGTATATTTAAGATAGAGATAGACAGGTTTTTGATTGTCAAGGTGATCAAGGGTTACAGGGAGAAAGTGGGAGAACGGATTGAGAAGCTTATCGGCCATGACTGAATGGCTGTGCAGACTCGACGGGCTGAATGGCCTGATTTCTGCTCCTATGTCTTACGGTATAAAAGCTAGGACTTCCCTTCCCAATCACTGCTTGTTTGAATGTGGACAGTGAGTAGGATGGGATAACAATGCTCCACCACCAAACAATATTCTGCTGTCACTCATTGAGTGAAGACAGTAATTTTCATAAAGCACCAGAAAGTATTTAACAACCACAGAATTAACACTCATAGAACCAAACAACAATACAAATCAGTGTTTACATTGGGCAGAACGGGAGAACAAAATGAGATTGAGATAAATAAAACTTTTAAAATGCATATTAGTTAAAATGTTGCCTTTTTATTATTCATCTCTTCTATAATTAGAAGTACCTGGTGGAGAAACCAAAATTCACCAACCTGGTAGGTGTCTACATCAAAAAATGTTTGATAATAATCAAATGTCCAAAATGGAGCACTCTTCTTTTGTCCCGCAAGCAACTGTACAGGGAAAAAAAGTAAAGGCAAACTTGGTCACAAAGGTTCTAATAATTAGCAGTTTCTCTTTACAAAAGGAAACCCACATAATTTAGTTCTGGAAAACCCATATTTTTTCAAGTAAATGCAAATTGAGGAGTGTATGGGAACACAGCTGAAGGCAGAACTCAAATTACATTTATCATTAGTATCAATAAACATTATCATGATTCTTTTTAAATAATTAAAAATAACCACAAATCATTTCTTGTTACAAGCTTGAAAATTAAACTATGAAATGAATAGGCAAACTGAAGGAAGGCCACCAGTGCAGGGAGAAATAAGAAGCAGACTGGATAACTGCATGCGTTTCTGGAGTAAAATTACATTGATATTAAAGTGTATAGGTGAAGCGATGAATGAAAAATTTTAAGGTATTTTAGGCCTAATGTACTTGTTCTAAAATTCAAGTGATGTATTTTACAGCCATTAACATAAAGTCATCTTATATTTTGAGGTACACAGTATAAATTTAATTTTTGTATATTTGCCATTCCAAAGTTACTCACCTCTGCTTTATCAGAGTCTTCATTCCCAAGCAAATCTTCATCCTCATCTCTTCCCAACTTGCCTGGTGGGCCTCTCTGATTTTTAGGTTTATCATTGGTGTCTGTGATACTTATTGTGGTAGCATCTGGGTTTGCTGCCAGCAGGTTTGTGGCATCATCAAACTCTGTATTATAAACCATTTGGAAAATTAGACTATGATAAAGGCATAACAAAACATAAGTTGGCGTTGTAAATTGATTAAGCAGGTTCTAATACATTTCAATTAATAACATTATGAGCATTGAGGTCTCCAAAAGTGAATACTGAATCAGAGGGAGCCGACAGTGAATCTTTTCGCTTCACTGTCACTATTCCATGCCCTAGAACCACTAGTCAACTTTCACCCATTTCACCAATAGCTGTCATCAATATGTAGTCATATTATAAATTTCATAATCGACTCTAATGTCCTTTTAAAAATGGACACAAAAAGTGCTATTAAACATGGCTCCCAAAAATCACTTGACTTTTGTTGGTTCAACTGAATTGTAACAGACTGTACTTATCTCAAGAAGGATCAAGTCCATAGGGTTAAATAGAATCTCCATAAGGCAGAGAAGCAGAAATGGACTATTCAATCTTTCAAGTCTGCTCTGCAACTTAATGTGATCATGGCTGATTTAATAATCCTCGACTTCACTCTTCTGCCTTTTCCCTATAACACTGGATCTCCTTCCTAATTAAAAGTTTGCTTATATTGGCCTTGAATATAGTTAATGACTGATCCTGAACAGCCCTCTGCAGTAAAGAATTTCACAGATTCACCACACTCAAAGAAGAAATTCCTCCTCATCTCTGATCTTAAATGATTTAAATGTGCGATCCATTATTCTGAGATGAAGCCCTCTGATTCTAGACTCCCCCACAAGGGAAAACAACCATTCCACACATACCCTGTCAAGACTCCGAAGAATCCTGCAGGCTTCAATAACACCACCTTTCAATCTGCTATATGTCAATGAGTACAGGCACGATCTACTCAACATCTCTTCATAAGACAGTGTCTCCATACTTGGTGTCAGTCTCGTGAATCTTCTCTAGACTGCCTGTAATGCTAGTATAGCTTTTCTTAGATAAGGAACCCAAAACTGTTCACAGTATTCCAGCTGTTGTCAGAGTAGTGACAGGTATAGTTTTAACAAAATCTCCGCACTTTTATTCTCCGTTAGCTTTTTGAAAGTCATGGACAAGGACTCCCAAGTCTCTCTGTTTGGTAACTTTTTGCAGTCTTTCTCCATTTAAATAATATTCTGCTCTTTTATTATTCCTACCAAAGTGCATAGCTTCACATTTCCTCATTTATATTACATCTGCCAAATTTTGTCCTTTTGCCTCATTAACAATGGCCTTCCTGGAGGTGTGCAAAGCTCTTTCCTGTCATCAAACTGCTCAAGTTCATGACTGAGTCGGTTTAAAAAATAACTTGTCTAAAAAAGTGGATGGAACTACATCAAGATTTGGGCTAATCCAATATCTAATATCGAAGAGCAGCCATTTCAGATTTTGAACTGTATTAAAATCTAGCTGGGAACAGCCATTGTGTGCAAGATCTGAGATCTCAGTAGAACCTGTAAAGACAGCTTCAGCACCAAACTCAGCTGAACTACTCAGCATGTGAGGGTTGAATTTTCTCTCTCACATTGCAAGTTACACAGGGCTGACCAGAAATCTTCCTTGTTTTACTAAAGAGAAATTCAGGCAGTTTTAAAACGTTATGTTGACAGACCAATAAAGAAATGGAACTTCCATATGCTCTGTAAACTGCTCCACCCTGAGTTCATTACAAAGGCAATATTAAACTACATAAGCCGCCAAAGCTGTTGAACACAACTCTTTATTCCAATCATCCAACACTATAAATCGAAAGCGGCCAGCCTGCATACTAACACATGACATGAATTTCACCTGTATACATATATTTTATTTCAGCTGCTTTTCATTCTTGTACATATTTACCAAGTAATTTTATTACTTATACTTAAGTAACATACGGCAGTATTTTACAGTAAAATAACTTTCATCTTAAGACTAAAACTTTTTTGAGTCATTCACAAATTATTCAGGGGCCATGCACATGCACATAGAGTACACTTTATCTCAATACCACTTTAAGGAAATGCCTTGTGTGTGTTTGTGCCAACTGGTGTCTCACGTCTGGTATTGTACACGTTGCAAAATGACCGAATACTAAATTGTACTAAAAGCCAAGGTTCAATCTGCTTTGAAAAGAGGCAAATTTTGAACTGCACAGAAATTGGAAATTGAAGGGAAGTAAGAATCAAATTTGTTTGCAATCAAAGCAGCAGTTAACTTGGATGGTAAAAACACTAACAATAATGATTGCCTCATTGAGATTATAGAGCGGAACCCCTAATAGTCAGCAGAAAATGAAGGAACAAATTTGCAAGGAGATCTCAGTATGTGTAAGAATAATAGCATGGTTATGGTAGGGATTTTAACTTTCCAAACATTGACTGTGATTGCCATAGTGTAAAGGGCTTGGATTGAGAGGAATTTGTCAAATATGTATAAGAACATTTTCTGATTCAGTATGTGGATGTACCTACTAGAGAAGGTGCAAAACTTGACCGACTCTTGGGAAATCAGGCAGAGCAGGTGACTTGAGGTGAATGTGGGTGAGCACTTTCGGGGCCAATTACCATAATCCATTTAGTTTCAAAATAGTGATAGAAAAGAATAGACCTGACCTAAAAGTTAAAATTCTAAATTACAGGAAGGCCAATTTTGACAGTATTAGACGAGAATTTTCAAAAGTTGATCGGGATGGATGTTTGCAGGTAAAGGGATGGCTGGAAAGTGGGAAGCCTTCAAAAATGGGATAATGAGAGTTCAGAGACAGTATGTTCCTGTTAGGATGAAGGGAAAGGCTAGTATGTGTAAAAAAGTTGGATGACTAGAGAAATTGAGACTTTGGTCAAGAATAAAAAGGAAGCATATGTCAGGTACATACAGGAGGGATCGAGTGACTCCCTAGAAAAGTGTAAAGACGGTACGGGTATAAGTAAGAGGGAAATCAAGAAGGTAAAAGGGGGGCATGCAATAGCTATGGCAAATAGGGTTAAGAAGACTCCAAAGGGATTCTATAAATACATTAAGGACGGAAGAGTAACTAGGGCCCCTTAAAAATCAATGCTACCTATGTATGGAACTCCAGGAGATGGGGGAGATACTAAGCAAGTATTTTGCATCAGTGTTTACTGTGGAGAAGGACATGAACGATAGAGAACGTGGGGAAATAAATAGTGACATCTTGAAAATGTCCATATTACAGCAGTGGTGGTGGTGGTGCACATTTTAAAATGCATAAAAGATGGGTAAAATCCCCATGACCTGATTAGATGCACTCTAAAACTCCACGGGAAGCTAGGGATGTGTTTGCTGGGCCCCTTGCTGAGTTACTTGCATCATCAATAGCCACAGGTGTGGTGTTGGAAGATTGGAGGTTGGTTGACGCGGTGCCACTGTTTAAGAAAGGTGGTAAGGAAAGGCCAGGGAAATGTAGACCAGTCAGCCTGACATAACTGGTGGGCATGTTGCTGGAGGGAATGCTGAGGGATAGGACTTACATGTATTTGGAAAGACAAGGACTGATTAGGGAGAGTCAACCTGGCTTTGTGTATGGGAAATTGTGTCATACTAACTTGATTGAGTCTTCTGAAGTAGTAACGAAGAGGATTGATGAGGGCAGAGCAGTGGACGTGATACATATGGACTTCAGTAAGGCGTTCGACAGGATTCCTCATGGTATGCTGGTTAGCAAGGTTAGATTGTTTGGAATACAGGGAGAACTATCCATTTTGATACAGAACTGGCTCAAAAGTAGAACAGAGGTTAGTGGTGGAGGGTTGCTTTTCAGACTGGAGGCCTGTGACCAGCAGTGTGCCACAAAGATCGGTGCTGGGTTCATTGCTTTTCATTATTTATATAAATGATTTGGATGTGAACATAGGAGGTATGGTTAGTAAGTTTGCAGATGACACCAAAATTGGAGGTGTAGTGGACAGACAGAAGGTTAGCTCAGAGTGCAATGGGATCTTGATCAAATAGGTCAAGGACTCAGGAGTGGCAGACAGAGTTTAATTTAGATAAATGTGAGGTGCTGCATTTTGGAAAGGCAAATCAGGGCAGGACTTATACACTTAATGGTAAGGTCCTGGGAAGTGTTGCTGAAAGGGGCCTTGAAGTGCAGGTTCATCGTCCCTTGAAAGTAGAGTGGCAAGGATACAGGATAGTAAAGAAGGTGTTTCGTGTTATTGCCTTTATTGGTCAGTTCTTTGAGTACAGGAGTTAGGAGGACATGATGTGGCTGTACAGGACAGTGGTTAGACTACTTCTGGAATACTGCACGCAATTCTGGTCTCCTTGCTATAGTAAAGGCGTTGTGAAAATTAAAAAGGCTCCGAAAAGATTTACCAGGATGTTGCCAGGGTTGGAGAGTTTGACCCAAAGGGAGAGGCTGATTAGGCTGGGGCTATTTTCCATGGAGCTTCAGAGGCTGAGGGGTGACCTTATAGACGTCCTTATACGGTGTCCAAAACTGTAGAGAATAGGTTCAAGGTGAGAGGAGAAAGATACAAAAGGGACCTAAGGGACAACTTTTTCACACACAGAGTGGTGTGTGCATGGAATGAGCTGCCAGAGGAAGTGGCAGACACTGATACAATTGCAACATTTAAAAGGCATCTTGGTGGATATGTGAATAGAAAGATTTTAGAGTGGTATGGGCCAAATGCTGGCAAATGAGATAACAAAGTGTGGAGCTGGATGAACACAGCAGGCCAAGCAGCATCTTAGGAGCACAAAAGCTGACGTCAGCTTTTGTGCTCCTAAGATGCTGCTTGGCCTGCTGTGTTCATCCAGCTCCACACTTTGTTATCCCGGATTCTCCAGCATCTGCAGTTCCCATTATCTCTGCTGGCAAATGGGGCTAGTTTAACTTAGGATATTTGGTCGGCATGGACAGGTTGGACCAAAGAGACTATTTCCATGGCTCTATAACAATTGAGATGGCAATTCCTTATGCACAAGATTCTGTCAAAAAGTTTAAATTTTCAGACATGAGGAATCAAAGGACCTATTCTAGTGCTGTACTGTTCTATGTTTTATGAATGTGGAATGTAGACATGGAACAATAAAATGCTATCACTAAGCGCACAGGATTTAAAATATTCAGTGAGACAAACAGACAGGAATTCTTGAAAATGCTGGATGAGTATTTTGAAAACAATTTGGGGGCAGAACATCAGGAGAATCTAAATCAAAAACAGACCAGGTTCTTTGACCCAAATAGAACTGAAAGAGTTGAAAGTTGAACTGGAGTTGTCAACCCAGAAAGAGTCACAGAATCGTTACAATACTGTAGAAGATTATTTGGCCCATTGTGTCCGCAATGATTCTATTACCTACTGCCAATTTCCTGCCTTTTCCCCAAATATCCACACATTATTTCTATCCAAATAATCATCCAGTGCCCTCTTGTATGGCTCAATTGAACTCACTACTTTTTCAGGCCATGCATTCCAATCCCTAACTACTTGCTGTATGAAAAGTATTTTTCTCCCATCATCCTTACTTTGTTTGCACATCACTTTAAAATTATGGCGTCACTCTGTTTTCTTTTTACGAGCCGAAACACTTCTCCCATCTTCTATATCAAACCTACTCATGAATTTAAAACCTCCATTAAATGTCCTTTCAGCCTTCTTCTCTAAAAAGGAGAACAATCCCAATTATCCTCATAACTAGTGTTTCTCATTCCTGGACCCAAGGTCATTGACATCTCCACAGAGCAGAACGGCAGCAGTACCATAAAGTCAATGACATTCTCTGCTGCACCTGCACGAGTGCCACATTCTTCTCTCTGCACGCATTCCATCTCTGCTATCCCAGCCACGTCCCAACAAGACTAATGTTCTGCCACTCTAACTATTTCCTGCAACATCTTCTGATCTTCTACACCACTAACCCAGCATGCCCTCTGTGCTGCCTACTTCACAACCTCACCAGCACTAACAGCCGTACCATCAATTCCATCTCACTCAATTCCTCCCTTTCTCTTATTACAGAAGAGAGTTTGTAAAAGGGTGGAAAGGGCACATACGGTTGTAATATCCCTTACAAGAGAATCCCGGCCCTTGCAGAGAACTGGGACTGCACCTGCATTGACATAGGTCATGAGTTTTTCCATTGCAACTCCCATCTTTATCCTGCTTTCAGTGTCATCCACTGCACATGACTTCCAACCATTAGCTGCAATTCCTTCTCTCTCTCTTGTCTCGTAGGTACTGACAGCATATCCAACATCTCCATGGTAAAGCAGCTGGCTCCCCCAACCTTACCTCTGAGAACAAAGTTTGGAGGCCTCAGTGAAAGCGTCGTCAAGGCTCCCAACTCCCAACCAACTCAGATACTGACATCTTAGTCAGATCATTAGGCTTAGAAAGGGCAGGACCATAAGCTGGTGAGCACTTCACCTGCAACAGTTCTAGTCAAGGAAGAAGTTCACTGGCACTTGGAAGAAGCAGAGGGTAGCAAGGGCGCAGAATGTGCTCTGGGGGGGGTGGAATTCAATGTCCACCACCAGGAGTGGTTCAGCAGCACCACTACTGATCAAGCTCGCCAAGTCCTAAAGGACATTGTTGCTAGACTAGGATTGCACCTGGTGACAGAAACAACAAGAGGGAAAAACATACATGATATCATCTTCACAAATCTGCCTGCCACAGATGCATCTATCTGTGACAATATGGTAAGAGTGACCACTGTATTGTCCTTGCCTTCACAATGAGGATATGTTACAGTGCTAAATGAGACTTCGCAATTGAGCATTCATAATGGGCCTCACTAGACATCTTATGCAATTCTGCCACAGCTCAGATCTCTATAACATTCTGCCCAGAGTACTTATGAGAGAACAATAGGTACAGTTACAGGAGTTCAAAATTGACTCCCTTACAGTGTACCTAGAGGAGTAGAAGTTATCTCTGTGAGGGAAGCTGCCATGAAAATTAAGGCTTGTGAATTAACTCGTAGACTGCTGAATTACAGCAGGCGTGGGTCAGGTTGCGTGTATCTCATGGAACAGAGGAAGTGGAAACACAGAAGAGAATGGATTTTAAGGGAAAAGATGATGGATAGAACAGGAAAGCCAATAACCAACTTTTAAAAGAAAGAGTCTGGAAGCCAAAGACCCATGGCTAAGATGTTACATCAAAGGGAGAATTTAATAGATTTAACTCTGGGAAATTTACAGGATATGCTTCCAGGTAAAAAGCAGCAATCAAGTTATGTATGCATCTGTCAGATTCATTCTTTTCAGTTCTGAATGGTGAGAAAGCTACAGATGGAGAGTCCAGTGGAGTTCCAAACTCTGGAAAAAAAGAGAGAAATGTCCTAATAAAATCTAATGGGAAAACATAAGACGGAAGATGCAATGCATCAGCTATCTGTGTATGTCTGTGAGGAAAAAAAATTTGTACATTTATTCCCTTCTGCTTCCACATAACTTTTCTGAAAAAAAAACTTTAGTTCCTGAAAGGTGGAAGGTATATCACAGAAATGTAATTAGAATTTTACAAATTTTACAATGAACTGCAATATCTTTCTAGAAATTAATACAAAGGGGGCTTTCAAGTCATCTGACTTCTCTTGTGAATTCAATTGTGGTTGGAATCAGACTGCAGTTATCTCAAAAAGGATTAAAGATTTTTGAAATTTAACAAGCATTTCAATAAGGTGGAACAGAGACTCATTTACAGTGGATTCCCTGAAAGTATGACTAGTTCTTTCCTACTTCACCAAACCTGGGAAAATGGGAACCATTCAAGTAAATGGTGAAGATCATTAATTTTAAAAAAACTACTTAAGCTAAAAGATATTAGATGGGAATATGTTCCAAGCCTGGGCTAAACCAATACCTAATTTGGATTAAACCAATAACTGATCTGGATACATGACATAACAGTTTAGAATAGTGAATTTTGAACTGTATAAATGTCTGGATTGGAACAGATACTTTCTATTGAGACCTCAGGAGAACTTGTGAAGAGAATTCCATTCGTTGTTCTCAGTTAAATGTCCCCTGAGAGTTGGACTTACTCACTGATACAGAGAATTACAAAGGAAGGTGTTCAGAAAACCAGGCAGTTTTCATGTCTTGTGCCAGTAGAACCCCTAAAGAAAAGATACCTTCACTCAACCCCGAAAATGCTCTAACTACTGAGTCCAAAGGAAAACTCTTGAGTATTTGAATTGGGAAGCCATCTCAGCGACCGAACACAACTTTTCAATTTCACCCGCAGTCCAGACAACTAACACTTCAATTGCAAACTATGAGCCTGCAACAATATCTTAATGGACAGAATTGAATTCCATAAGGTATTTTTACACTCATCTTCATTTCAGCCTCGCATGTATTTAGTTAGCAATTTAGTGAGTCAGTGGTCCAGTGGTAGAACTATCGCCTAACCAGCCTCGAGCAACTGCCTGCGTGGAGTTTGCAAATCTCCCTATTTGTGTGGGTTTCCTCTGGGTGCTCTGGTTTCCTCCCACAGTCCAAAGATGTCTAGGTCAGGTGGGCTGGCCATGTTAAATTGCCTATAGTGTACAGGGATGTGCAGGCTAGGTCGAATAGGCATGGGAGATGCAGGATAACACAGACAGTGTACGTCTGGGTGGGATACATTTCAGAGGGTCTGTGTGTACTTAATAAGTAGGTATTCTATATTCTAATACTTTTACTTGAAACAGTATTTTATATTCAACTAATCTTTACCTTGTTTAAGATCAATACCTTCCTTTTCTTTAAAGTCACTCACAAACTAAAAGGGGGCATACACACATACAGACACTTAAACTTTAAGCTCATTGATCAATTTGAGGCAATGCCTTAAATGTTGTCATAACAGAGCACTGTGCATTAATCAACAATTAACATAAGTTAAGAAACCAGAAGTTCCAATATTGAGTTTAAAAATAGGGCTTAATCCATCTAAACACTAAAGAGAATTAGGAATTTAAGTACTTGTAAAGAATATCAAAAGTTAACAGAAGGAAAGGAAAATTGATTAAATTATAGCCTGAAGAAAGGTGGTCAAAAATGAAGTGAGTGAATACCAAAATATAGAGTAAGAAATTTCCAGTTCTGCCAATCATTAAATGAGCAACCCAAAAAATCAGTATCCCTATTAGAAATATTTATGTATTAATGTCTACTTTAACTTACTTTAAGCAATTTATAACATTATTGTTAAAAGCAGGATTGAAGAATTGTCATAAAAGAGTTTGTGTTGAGGAAGATACATATAACAGGACACGTCTGGAATTGTTACTAATACTACACTGCAGCATTCTCCTTCAATTCAGATGCTTTCAAGAACAATTAAAAAGTTGGATAATGTTGATTCAGACAATCTTTTTATCTTGATGAAAGTTTCAAAAGTGACAAACTTAATTTAAAAATAAGAAAGGAGGAAAAGTAAAACTGTTTTGATGACGAATAAACCATTGTGTTAGAGGTATTATTGTACAATGGTAAAGCTGAAGCAAACATCATTGCATTCAAAACTCAATCATAAAATTCAATTACCTTGAAACTGTAAATCATCTGCAGCTGCCATTTACTTGATTGATAGACCAATGAAATGATCAACCATAAAATTTGTCTGAAAAATAAAAGTAGTTCCAACAACAGGTGACATCATGTTCAGACCACTCTAAAACCTATCTGTAATTCAAACTATGGGGATATTTTGTGCTAAAAAATGTCCAAATTAATATGCATTAAAATCCAAAAGAAACATCACAAATTTTAAGTTAATTCAAAAATTGTCAGATTAATTGGCAAAAGTAAACAAATGTGGTTAAATTTTAACATACAATATCACTCCATACTGTGTACAAGATAAAATTAATTTAGCTTACAGGAGGTCTCATTGATATCCTGATAACAAATGAGATTAAGCACTCTTGTTCAGTAGTTAAGTATGGAACACAATAATAGGGATAATTTTCAACTCTGGTTCCTGAATAACAATCTAGACTCAACTACACCTATCAAAAAGTCACTGGTTCTAACCTTGGGTGATATTACATTAACCAATCTCTGTTTGACAGCAGAATGATGCTATGATTCTTTTCAGCACCCTAGTCTGGGGAAAGGTAAATGTTCCCTCTGATTCTGAAACCAGAAGAGACTAGCAGAATCTACATATTCTAAGCTGAATGCATTTACCTAGACTTTTTGAAACATTACTCTGGCTGGTGCTACAACAATGACAAAATGACTACAGGACATGAAATCTTGGCCTAAATTTTTAATGGAAAAAAGATATTAAATTAGACTTCCACTTATACTAAAACCAATTCATTACAATTGGTTAAGATTTATGGGAAATCCATGGTATAGCTGATATCTACCTACTTTTAGAGTTGTTACGCTGCTTATACCTGGCAAATTACTGGTAATCCTCCACAGAGAAGCTATTCCATTATGATGTGCAATCATGGACGCCAAGGAAGCTTGATTTGAAGTTTAAGATGTTAAACTACTTAAGGCAAGGATGATAAATGAACAATACTGCAATGAGCAAAAGCAAAGCAGGTTAGCTCCTTACCGGGTCAATTGATTTCAAATTATCAGCTCCACTGAGATGGCCTGATGGTGAATGTACCTTTGAACAAACTGATGGCCCTATCCCTGGTGAGTTACAAATCACCAGTTATACATAGAAAGCTTCCTATCTGGATGCATCACAGCTTGGTATGGCAACTGCTCTGGCCAAGACCACAAGAAATTAGAAAGTTGTGAACACAGCCCAGTTCACCACGAAAATCAGCCTTCCTGCCATTGACTCCGTGTACACTTCCGGCTGCCTTGGGAAAACAGTCAACCCCTCCCGCCAGTTATACTCTCCTCCAGCATCTTCCATCAGGCAGAAAATACAAAACCTTGAAAATACGTACTAACAGGTTTAAGAAGAGCTTCTTCACTGTTCTTACCCTATGTACCGGAGTTGATCTTTCTCTGTAGCTGTAACACTATATTCTGCATTCCGTTCTATTACCCTAACGTACTTATGTAAGGTATGATTTGTCTAGTTAGCATACAAAACATACTTTTCAATGTATCTCGGTACATGTCAATAATAAATCAAAATAAAACAATCAGGGCGCTGTTGATGGGAGATCCGGATTTTGAGAGAATGAAAACAGAAAATGCCGGAGAAATTCGGCAGTTCTAGCAGACAGAAACAGAGTTAACGTTTCGAATTTGAAAGGACTCTCCCACAGACACGACCAGACCTGCGGAGTTACTCTTGCATTTAGAACAATTTTTTTTTAAAAAATCAGATTTCCGGGCAGCGCAGCATTTTACTTGCATTGGGTTTCAAGACAGCGGTTGCCTTGGTGATAATTTACTCTCTTTACTCCAGTTATAATCACGGGAACAGTAAAATTCCGCTGTGCGTGCTGACACGGAGAAGGTAGACCCGGACCTTCCCCCCGCCCAGTGTTTACATTGGCCGTTTAAATCCGGATCTAGGATGATGGGCCTAGTCCGGATCAGATGCGGAGGCTCAGCCACCCTTCTTAAGGGCACCGTCAGTCCCCGCAGGCTTTAATACGCTGACTGATCAAAAACTCCGCAACCCTCTCCATCATTCTCTGTCGATTCAGTTTCTTTTTATCTTTGTTTTTGATTTGATCCACGGAAGCTGACTGTACACAGACATATAGCTGACCTCGAGCCTATCCAGTTTTACTCACTTCAGTCGTGCTTGGAATTGCACTCAATACATTGCCTTTATTTTTGTTTTTCTCTGAATCGGATGATTATTCAGCTTCCCCGTTTCTGGGATTACCTCCCTCCCCACCGACGTCTCAGTCCAATGAGAGCTCCCACAGAAATGAAAGGATTCGCGGGTCTCTCCCTCTCTCTGACACACCGTGCCGGAGACGGCGGCGCAAGCGCGACAAGAGGAGGAGCCTCGCGCAGCCGTAACAAGAGGCAAGAGGGCAGGAGCCCCGCGCTGGCGCAGCAAGAGGGAAGGAGGGGGAGTCCCATGCAGCCGTAACAAGAGGAAAGAGGGCAGCAGCCTCGGCGCAGGCGCAGCAAGAGGGATGGGTGAGTCCCACGCAGCCGTAACAAGAGGAAAGAGGGCAGGAGCCCCGGCGCAGGCGCAGCAAGAGGGATGGGTGAGTCCCACGCAGCCGTAACAAGAGGAAAGAGGGCAGGAGCCCCGGCGCAGGCGCAGCAAGAGGGATGGGTGAGTCCCACGCAGCCGTAACAAGAGGAAAGAGGGCAGGAGCCCCGGCGCAGGCGCAGCAAGAGGGATGGGTGAGTCCCACGCAGCCGTAACTAGAGGAAAGAGGGCAGGAGCCCCGGCGCAGGCGCAGCAAGAGGGATGGGTGAGTCCCACGCAGCCGTAACAAGAGGAAAGAGGGCAGGAGCCCCGGCGCAGGCGCAGCAAGAGGGATGGGTGAGTCCCACGCAGCCGTAACAAGAGGAAAGAGGGCAGGAGCCCCGGCGCAGGCGCAGCAAGAGGGATGGGTGAGTCCCACGCAGCCGTAACTAGAGGAAAGAGGGCAGGAGCGCCGGCGCAGGCGCAGCAGCAGTACTTTCTCCGCAGGTATGGAGAAACCAGCTGTGCGTTTGCGGAAAGTGGCTGTCTACCTGAAGACATTGGTTTTCGTGCTCTTGGTTTGCTTTTGTGTGTTCGTCGCCAAAATCTTGGCCTGCCTCTTTCCCGAGGCGATGAAGAGGTTCATGCTGAAAATCGGATTGAAAACCACCATGACACAAAACCCCAAGTTTAAATATGAAGACTGGGGGCCAACATTCTTCAGCTTTCGCGCTGCCAAGGTCGTAGTTCATCATCTACTCGTGAATTGTGGTGATGAAGCTTTCACAGGTTATCCCGCTCCCAATACGCGGGTCATCGATTTGGAGAATAAAGAACATAAACTACTCGATTTTGCCAAAGGTATCTACATTATTAATTAGCATTAGGGCAACAATAATAATTATATTGACAGCAATAACATTCTCTGGGATTTTCGGGATACTTTCTTTAACGAGCTTCTACTTAAAATTTAAGTCAAAACAATTTCGCTTTATGTGGACTGTACGTAATTTGTGTGTGTGCCCCACCTTGTGCAACAAGGAACAACTGTTCGTCTGAAGAATTTACTTTTGTGCAGAGTCTACATCCAGCTGAAATCGATGGAAATGTCGAATATCTAAGATCAAAATTTGTAATCAAGTAGCAAGGCTGAACTTTATGTCAACTTTTTTTTTGGAGAATTTTAATGTCCTCTACATCTTCATCTTGCTCTGTCAGAGTTGCCAGGTTGGGGATTATTACCGGCAACCTCAAAAGTAGCGCAGATTGATCTGGAAGTATTTCTATTTTATAAATAAATAACAACTATGTTTTCTTTTAAATTTGTGCCCTCAATTTGTGAAGATTTCCAAATTCTTGGAAAACAAATGTCATAGATATATGTTCATGTATACAATTTCATTCTTTTAAAAGAATAGAAAATAATTTTATGTTAAAATTCTTAAGTCACCCACCTTGTCATCTTCAGATCCAAATAAATTGTTCCATACTGATGTAATCTTTCAAAAATAATCAATAACTTCTTCAGGAGGCTTGATTTGAGCACATCCCAGATGAGAAGAACTTGCCCCTGCCCCCCACAGAATCCTTTTTGTCAGAAACGTCAAACTTTCCTGAGCATTGTTTTCAAGCCACCTTCACTCAACTGCCCTCTATACTGAACAGGAGCAACTACTACTTCTGGGAGACAGTTCTTGTTTTTCAAGGACCGCAACTCCCCCCTCCACAGTGGTCAAAAATGCCCTCGACTGTGTGTCTTGCATTTCCCGCAACTCATCCCTCACGCTCCCTACCAGCAATAACAACCAAAACAGAATCCCCCTAGTCCTCACGTACCACCCCACCAACCTCCAAATCCATGCATCATCCTCTGACACTTCCGTCATCTGCAATCTGACCCCACCACCAAAGACAATTTTCCCTCCCCACCCGTATCTGCTTTCTGGAGGGACCGCTCTCTCTGTGACTCCCTTGTCCACTCCATACTCCCCACCACCCCTGGCACTTTTCCCTGCAACAGCAGCAAGTGCTACACCTGTCCCTGCACCTCACCCTCCTACCAGGACCCAAGAAGACCTTCCACATCAAACAGATTTTCACCTGCACATCTGCCAATGTGGTATACTATATCTGTTGTTCCTGTTGTGGCCTCCTCTACATTGGAACCAAGCAGGGGCTTGGGGACTGTTTGTGGAACACCTATGCTTGTTTCACAACAAACAACTACACCTCCCAGTTGTGAACCATTTCAACATCCCCCTCCTATTTCTTGGACAACATGTCCATCCTGGGCCTTCTGCAGTGCCACAACGATGCCACCTGAAGACTGCAGGAACAGCAACTCCTATTTTGCTTTGATACCATTTGGCTGCAGGGTTCCCATGTGGACTTCACAAGCTTCAAAATCTCCCCTCTCCTGACTGCATCTCAAACCAGCCTACCTTGTCCCTGCCTCCCTAACCATTCCTCCCCCCTCAACTCCACCCCCATCTCCTACCCACTAGCCTCATCCTGCCTCCTTGACCTGTCCATCCTCCCTGGACTGACCTATCCCCTCCCTAATTCCCCACCTACATTCACCTTTACTGCCTCCAACCCTGCCTCTTTGACCAATCTGTTTCCTCTCCACCTATCTTCGCCTTTATTCATCTTCTATCCGCCTCTCCCTATTTATTTCAGAATCTCCTTTCCCTCCCTCATTTCTGAAGAAGAGTCTCGACCTAAAATGTCAGCTTTCCTGCTCCTCTGCTGTTTGGTCTGCTGTGTTCATCCAGCTCTACACCTTGTTTACTCCTCTGAGAGTTGTGTTTTGGTATGGTTTTCTTCTGAATATCACCATTACCTTTCCCATTGGATGTCCATAAGTACAGCTTTGTATGTACTGTTTTCATGATCAATGGATTTCACACTTTGGTTAGAGTTTTGATTATAAACCATTGAAATGTGATGAGCCTGTCCTTAACATTGGTGAAATCTTGATAATCTGTAATTTAAATAAAAATGTTTCTCTTCATAAAACTGACGTACCATCCGGGGCTGGCTTTGAATTCTGCAGTGCTTAATTTGCTTGTTTTAGGATGAAATTCAGGTAACTTCTTAAGGAACTCGGATTATTTTAACTGACTTCTTTTGCAACTTTACTTCCCAATACACCACATGTTAGGCACTCTTCTGATTGCACACTTACTTGTGGGTATTTGCCTAAGCTATGGAGAGAGCTTTCTCCAATCTCTAATGTTCTCCTTTGATACCTTGAATTCTGTAGCTGCTGCACAACAGTTTGTCTGATTTGCAAGCTGAATGACTTTAAGTTTGAACTGGACTGAATGCCATCTGGTCTGCCTTGATCCTATGTTGCTATGTTAACGAGTGTGATAGGTGAGGACACTGTGTACCAGTGGGGTGGTGACCATGACATTACATGCTGGTGTGCACAGATATGAGGAGGAGAACAGTTGATTTCAATGGTATCTTGCTCTGCTTCTGTCAAATAGGTTTGCAGCAGGGTAAGGTTGATTTCAGCAGTGAGTAGGTGGTATGTATACAAAGTTACGGTCAATCTGTACTTGAGGATTTGTTCATAGACCAAATTTGCAAGCGCGACTGTTACTTGAATATATACGGTAAATAGTTCATGTAAGCGTGCCCTCCCTATCTTCAGTATCTTGTGTAATAACGTGTAGCTGCCTTTTGAGGAATGTTGTATTATCTGTAATCTCACTAACTTAAGTTGGGAAATCAGACCTATAAACAGGGTGAAGCATTTCTCTGGTACTGAATAATCAAGCATGTATTGCTAGATAACGGGAGGAAGCGTGTGCTCAACTTTACTTGCATCCCAATGGTCATCTTTTGTGTATGTCTACACCAAGTTGTGTGCACACCTCAGTACACAAACACTAAGTGTTGCTGTTTGCAGAGGGGCTGCCTGACAGGTCTGTACCAATGTTGCAAGGAATGCTCCATTCAGTAGGACCATGTTGTGCCATCTGTCCTTTGTGGAATGATTACGCAGAAAAACACCTTTGATCATTTGTGGTCAATACATAGTGTCCTGGAGGCTGTATGAGAAAAGGACCTGATGGATCCTGTCAAATGGTTCTTTGAGCAGTCTGTCAAAGTCATTTGGCAGAATGCCTCATAATCATAAGATGTAAAACAAACATCTGCCTCCTACATGGCTGGAGTCTCAGCCCCTTTGCACATTGCCCTTGACGTGGCTGTGGTGGGGTGGAACCATTTCTAGGAATGTGCCTTTGCAAAGCACATCCGGGAAAAAATTGCTGTGATCTTTGCCAGTTATCATCCCATGTAAAGCATGGATCTGTTCCATGGATTGTTCTGAGGTGCACTCGGAGATAAACAACATCTGACCTGGAGATTCATCAATGAGGTGAATGACCACAGATGCTCTTTGGTCTGCCTGAGGCTTGTTAATCTTTTGCTGCACGTTGCAAAAACAATTACCATGTAATGCATAGTTCTGAGTACACCAGTAAGTGCTGATCCACACTGATATCATCTGGCTATTTAGCAAACCTCAACAATTTTTCTGTCATTTAACTTACAACATGCTAACGGACCACTATAATGTTATTGGCAGAAGTCACACAATACCAGATTATAGTCTAACACGTTTATTTGAAATTGCAAGCTTTACATTCTTGCTGAGTTGAACTTTAACTCTTTCCATTTTATGTGTCAACACTCAGATTTTATTTTCTCTCTCTCTTAGACGACAGACCACTGATCTTGAACTTTGGAAGCTGCTCCTGACCCCCATTTCTTTTCAAGTTTGCTGAGTTCAAGCAGCTTGTTGAAGATTTTACATCTGTAGCTGATTTCCTGGTTGTCTACATTCAGGAGGCTCATGCCACAGGTATTTAAAAAAAAACCTTTTGAGTTTGCAAATCCTTATCAAATTTTTATCTTTTCATGTATATCAAAGGCTAGGTGGTAAATGATTACAGTCCATATAATTCCATAATACCCCAGGTTCCAGTCCCAGACTGCTGGCTAGTTCATCCCAACTGAAGCTGGTTTATGCAAGTCAGTCACCTATGGAGACAAAGCCCAGAGAATGCTCCTACTAATTAATAATTATTGAACCAATTGGAAAATGTAAATGTTAGGTGAGTGTAAGATTAGCTGTGATTCCCTTTGAGTTGAACTGCACATGAGGTGAAAACCAGGAGAAGAAATATAAAACAAAGCCCTGTGTTCCTTGAAACACTGATTCCTTATTCGTTTTATAAAGTCATACAGCATGGAAACAGACCCCTTGGTCCAACCAGTCCATGCCACCCACAATCCCAAACTAAAATAGTCCCACCTGCCTCCGCTTGGCCCATATCCCTCCAAACATTTCTTATTCATGTACTTCCCCAAATGTATTCTGCTGCTAACAATTGTTATGGTTTTCAGCGGAATGTACTCAGACCCTTTTACCTCGACTTTTTCAAAATCAGATTAAATGTAATCTGTTCAGGTCCGGTGATCCTTCCTCAGCACTGATGGTGGCTGGGGAAATATCAGTTTATATGCATATAAACTGACATTTTCCCAACCACCATCAGTTCGGAGGAAGGGTCACTGAACCCGAAACGTTATCTCTAATTTTTTCTTCACAGATGCTGCCAGACCTGCCGAGATTTCCCAGCAACTTTGTTTTTATTCCTGATTTACAGCATCCACAGTTCTTTTGTTTTTTTTCCAAATGTAATCTGTTATGCTTTCTTCTTCACGTAAATAGAGTTTGGTGTTTTTGTTTTCTGTCAAGTTTGACTAGTTCTATTCAATCCCAACTTGAGAAGTGGCAGTTTTCTATATCATCTATAGCCAAATGACAAGTTAAATGTGATCTTTTCAATTTTTGCTCAAGTTTCTATCTTTTTTAACAGATGGCTGGGCTTTCAAAAACAATGTGGATATCAAACAACATCAGACATTAAGTGAGCGATTGGATGCAGCAAGGATATTGCTAAATGAGAAGGCACAATGTCCAGTGGTAGTGGACACTATGGATAATGCGACTAGTGCCAAATATGCAGCTATGCCAGAAAGACTGTATGTGGTGCTCAATGGCAAAATCATTTACAAGGTATGTAGTATTTTGACATTCATGATGAAGTCAATGTCTGTTCAAACGTTTCACCTTGTTTTTCTATTTTGTGTTTTATATTATTCTTCTGCTGAAGCCCTGGAGCACAGAATAATGCATTTGACTTTCAGCCCTCTGCTTTTTCTGAAGAAGACCATCCCTACTGGGTTACAATTCTATATATAGAGAGTGCTTCTCTAATAGTTTAGTTTCAAGCTGCTTCATGTAATTACTGCACTCTGGTTTTACTATGCTTTCAGTCTCTCTTCCTCAATCAAACTAATTCTTTTTAAAAGATTGAAAATAATAGAACATAGAACAATATAGCACTGTACAGGCCTTTCGGCCCATGATGTTGTGCTGAACTTTAACCCTAATTCTAAGGTCTATCTAACCTCCACCCCTACCTTTATACTATTATCCATATGCCTATCTAGTAGCCGCTTAAATGCCCCTAATGAGGCCGACTGCACTACCCTCTCCGATAATGCATTCCATGCCCCAACCGCTCTCTGACTAAAGTACCTACCTCTAATGACTCCCGTATATCTACCTCCACTCCACTTTAAAACTATGCCCCCTTGTAATGACTACCTCCACACTAGGGAAAAAGTCCCTGGTTGTCCACTCTGTCTATGCCTCTGATCAATTTGTACACCTCTATCAAGTCACCTCTCATCCTTCGTTGTTCTAAAGAGAAAAGCCCTAGCGCGCTCAACCTTTCCTCATATGGCCTTCCCTCCATTCCAGGCAACATCCTGGAAAATCTTTTCTGCACTTTTTCCAATGCTTCCACATCTTTTCGATAATGAGGCGACCAGAACTGGACACAACACTCCAGATGTGGCCGAACCAGGGTTTTGTATAGCTGGAGCACAACTTCATGGCTCTTGAACTCAATCCCTTCTATTAATGAAAGCTAACACAACATATGCGTTTTAAACAACTCTATCCACCTGGGTGATAATGGGAACTGCAGATGCTGGAGAGTCCAAGATAACGAAATGTGAGGCTGGATGAACACAGCAGGCCCAGCAGCATCTCAGGAGCACAAAAGCTTTTGTGCTCCTGAGATGCTGCTGGGCCTGCTGTGTTCATACAGCCTCTCATTTCGTTATCTTCTATCCACCTGGGTGGCAGCTTTCAGGGAACTGTGAACATGAACCACAAAATCCCTCTGCTCCTCCAAGCTTTCCGTTAACCCTGTATTCTGCTTTCAAGTTTGTCCTTCCAAGATGAATCACCTCATTTTTCAGGGTTAAACTCCATTTACCATTTCTCAGCCCAGCTCTGCATCCTATCAATGTCCCTTTGTAACCAAGAACAGCTCTCTGCACTGTCCACGTACCCACCATCTATACTCAATTATTTTTAGTGTCTACCTAACTCCCATGACCTGAAAACAAACAGCTTGGGACCTAGCTTGTTCTTTCTATCTATTACTCGAATCAAATAAAATATATTCAGACAACTGTGAGTTGGATTACTATAATATGTGGTAATTGAAACAAAGTAAATGAATTAACAGAACAAATAGATGTTCATGTGTATGATATTCTGACTGTTACAAGGGGATCAAAGCTGGGAATTAAATATACTGGGGTGTGAGACAGGTAGGAAGGAAAGAATGATGGGGTAGAGTTTTTTGATATGGAATTGAATGAACATGATGGCAAGAAGTGTTCTTGGAAAAGAAGTTAGATAATCTATATTGGTGGAAGTGAAACCTAAAAAGGGGAAGATTGGGCGTAGTCTAAAAGCATCTAACAGTAACTGTACTGTAGGGCAAAAAATTAATCAAAGTAATGAAGAAATGTGGAAAAGACCGTAGGTTAATTATGGGTCACTTTTCATGTGGATTGTGAAAATCAAATTGGCAGGGGTAGTTGCAAGGAAGAATTCATTGTGTATTCAGGAGAGTTTCTCAAAGCAACAATGCTGTGGATCCAGCCAGAGATCAGGTTATTTTGGATCTGTTAACGTATAATGACGCAACTGTAATAAGTGACTTCAGAATAAAAGATCCTTTAGGAAACAATGACTGTAACACAATAAATTTATATAAAAAGGAAGAGAGAAGCCAAAGTAAACATAGGCTCCTTAGAAAATGAAGCTGGGTAAATAATAATGGACAACAATAATGGAGGATACTAATTTCATTCAAAGAGGCTAAATCAAGGGGCAGAAATGGGGAGGAAATTATACCAGTGGCGCAAAACTACTAGGGAACCTAAGGGTGCTAATTTCTTCTCGAGAGTTGTGAATATGTGGAATTCTTTACCACTGAGAACTGTTGCAATTTGGTTAAGAATATTCAAAGTTGAGAGACACTTTTTTTTTAAATTAGTAAGGGAATCCAGGGTTATGAGGACAGGAAATTGAAGTTGAGCATTATTAAATCAATAGTGATCTAATTGAATTGTGGAACAGACTTGATGGGCCAAATGTCCTACTTCTGTACCTGTTAATTGTCTTAATTGAAAAGCAGCAATCAAGTTATCTAACCAATCAGGAGATGTACACAAGATCCGAAATGCTCGTGAGACTGGTGGGTTTTGAGCCATGCAGATAAAAGTTGTTGGAATAATTTGAAGATCACTTGGGTAAATTTATAAATAAATCTGTGGGTTTAATTTTCTGAATTATTGAAGCATTTGAATATTGTGCTAGAAATGATTCTGAAGAGATGTTTGGTGTAGGGTAGAAATTTATTTCTAATACCTGAAGAGAAAATTGGAAAGTGGTGCAGATTTGTACATTTCATTAGAAATCGATGGTAATAAGAATCAAATAGAAACAAACAGTGGTTGAAGAGCAAATGAGCTCAACAGCCACATCATGGATTGAGACACAGTGCAGGTTTTATTGTAAAATTTTGCATAAAGGTTGGCAGTTGGCCTTCAGTCCAGGTTCCATAATATCAGTTCAATTAAACTAAAATTTAAATAAAACATAAATCCATGGGTGACAAAAAGGGCTGGCCATTAAAGCGTCTGTGAAGAACTAGCTCATTTACAATGTGCATCAAAACAATTGTTGCGGTCAGTAGTATTCCTAAACTCAGCTGTGTCCACTCAAAGTGAAATGTTTCTCATTCTCATTATGGATAATACCTAGTGGTATTATTGCTAGACTATTAATAGAGACATAAGTTCAAATCCTGTCATGCCAGATGGTGGGATCTGAATTCAATAAAAATCTGGGATTAAAAGTCTAATGCCGACCATGAAACCGTTGCTGATTGTCAGAAAAACCCGTCTGGGTGACACATGTCCTTTTTTTTTAAAGAGAAGAAAATCTGCCATCCTTACCTGATCTGGTCTACATGTGACTCCAGACTCTCAGCCATATGGTTGACTCTGAACTGCTCTATGGATAATTAGAAACTGATACAGTATTTAATACAGTAATGAATGGTGACACCCTCATCCTATGAATGGAAAAACTTGTAATGGGACTGATTAATGTTATGTCATATTGCTGTTCCTGAAGGCAAGTATTTGGTTCACTTTCTGATTTATCCTGATCCATTTTCTTTGTTCTCCCTTTTTGTCAGCGGTGGTTTACCAATGCCTTCCATTCCTGTGCAGGGTAAGAAAGCAGGTCCCGAATCTAACTCTGGCAGAATGGCATTTAAACCCCTGCTGTTGTTGTATTCTGAAACACATGCTAGCCATCAAGCTAACCTGTCCAAACATAATGACTAACTGAATTTATTGATAATTTATATCATTAGTTGTGTTTTGATCATTTTTAATTAATTATGAAAGGTAACACACAAACTTAAAGGAACAAGAAAAAATACTGTATTTTGTTTAGTGTTTTACATTCCTGACTGAATGGAGCAGAATAATTGCAATCGTACAATTTCATAAATGAGAAAGCTAGAATAAGAACAGATGTTTGTTCTGGAGAAAGGGAGTAGAGTTTGTCAAATCTGTTGGGTCACAAATGAAGTTAATGTATCATTGGGCTTTGGCAGAGAGGGATGAAGTATGTTAATTGATCCATCTAACTAATTATTTTCATTTTTGGTTTTTCAGGGTGCAAGGGGTCCTGAGGGATATAGACTTGAAGAAGTACGATTACTTTTACAAAATGTAAATTAAAATACTGGTGGAATCACTACTGGCAGGAAGCCTTGAGATAGCTTTCATTGGCACACTCAGGTGCAAATGAATGATATAATACAAGCAAATCAAATAAGGTTTCTTCCATATTTAGTGATTTTCTTGGTTTTAAAGCGGTTACTGGGATCTGATGATATGACTATGGAAGAAAAATTATTCGGTGTGTGAGGTATTGTATCATGATTCTCGTAATTAAGTTATTGATAAAGTGCTCTGTTTACTATCCCGTGTTTCCTTTCATTCATTCATAAAATTGTTTTTTTTTTGTAGTACATTTTATGCTTACAGATAAACTAAATCAAACATCCCTTCGTAGGCTGCCAACCTATTACTGTTTCTTTACACCTTTCCATTCTTATCGGCCCCATTCTGCAAGACCTGTTTCTGTATCAAAGGCTACCCGTAAATAAGTGTTAATACCGTATCCAACTTAGAACAACACCATCCCCAATATTGTCTCTAATTCAGTCGAAACTATGAAAAGATTATAATATTAATTAGCCCTCAATAACAGTCTCTCAGGACCTGAATAGACTGCAGGACGTAAAACAGTTTCCTTCACCAGCATGTCCCTACGGTCTAAGATAATGAAATGTGAGGCTGGATGAACACAGCAGGCCAAGCAGCATCTCAGGAGCACAAAAGCTGACGTTTCGGGCCTAGACCCTTCATCAGAGAGGGGGATGGGGTGAGGGTTCTGGAATAAATAGGGAGAGAGGGGGAGGCGGACCGAAGATGAAGAGAAAAGAAGATAGGTGGAGAGGAAAGTATAGGTGAGGAGGGGATAGGTCAGTCCAGGGAAGATGGACAGGTCAAGGAGGTGGGATGAGGTTAGTAGGTAGGAGATGGAGGTGTGGCTTGGGGTGGGAGGAAGGGATGGGTGAGAGGAAGAACAAGTTAGGGAGGCAGAGACAGGTTGGACTGGTTTTGGGATGCAGTGGGTGGAGGGGAAGAGCTGGGCTGGTTGTGTGGTGCAGTGGGGGGAGGTGACGAACTGGGCTGGTTTTGGGATGCGGTGGGGGAGGGGGAGATTTTGAAGCTGGTGACGTCCACATTGATACCATTGGGCTGCAGGGTTCCCAAGCGGAATATATCCTATTTATTCCAGAACCCTCACCCCATCCCCCTCTCTGAAGGGTCTAGGCCCGAAACGTCAGCTTTTGTGCTCCTGAGATGCTGCTTGGCCTGCTGTGTTCATCCAGCCTCACATTTCATTATCTTGGATTCTCCAGCATCTGCAGTTCCCATTATCACTGTCCCTACAGTCTACTGCTTTTTATCTCTTTGAAATTTCCTTATACGCTATCTACTTCTAACTTTTTATTTAGGACTACCATCTTGTACTAACATGTGGATTTATACATTTTAAACACATATTAAACAGGACTGCTACCCCCTTTAAGGAACTTAAGAACAAAATAGCTCTTCCTTGAAACTACTTGAGTGAATGTGCAGCAGCTGTCAAACTGGCAGTAGTAGGTGAAATCTCATAACCCAGCTGCGGGAGATCAGATTAATATTCTGTATTATTTTATTTAGTACATGTATTACTTTTCACTTAGTTAAATCATAGATCTGGTATATCTACTAACATTACTAACTTTGAAGACACACACCTCTTAATTATTGCAAACTCAGACAAGACAGACATTCTAATCCCATCAGGAGTAACAGCCAGCATTTAGCGAGTGCTTAAACTATATATTTTTTTGCTTCTTCAGGTCAGACATCAACCAAATTTGTACAATAGGTACAACTACGTGACATCGTTGTGCTAAAATTTTAATGCAAGTAAAACTACTTTGGATTCCATCACTGCCTTAAACTGCACCACTGCAGATGCTCAGAGGCTATTTTAGCCACTCACCGATCTCAGTCACTATTGGACATAACCCCAAAGATGTCTGCTTATTTTGTTTTCATATATATGAAAATCAAAATGCGTAATTATCATTTTAAATCATCGTAATAGCATTTGAAAGTTAGGACAGTACATTCCACCTTTTTTTTTAAGGAGGGAGTGCCAGTGGCAGCAGGGTGTAAGAAAAAAATCCTGATACCTCACCAGTGTATACTTTAAAACATTCATCATTGACTGTTTTTAAAACAAAAATTGACAAAAACAAACAACCTTATTCTTAAATGAACAAGGTCCATGGATTCCTGCAAATTCCAGTCATAAAACATTGTCCCTTCATCTTGTTTTCCTATATAGTTGGAAGGTTAGAGTGGGCTTTTAAGATTTACAAGTGGCATTCCATTTATAATCCTTCCCCTTCTCTTCCATTTTCTCTTCAGGCTAATCAAAATGCCTTCTTTTTTTTTGTGGAAGCACATGTAGTAATCACTTAGAAACAATGGTAGCATTCTTACACTGAAATCATTTCACAAATTTACAAATTAATCAGAAGATTTGAAAATAAACATTGGTTCTGTCTACTTGATCTGTTTACAGAATCATGTGTATATCCAAAAGGGATGTGTATTTGATGTACCATGTTCAGGAAGATACTATTGTATATGAATTAATAACCTCACTTAATGTTACATCATAAGTGTGCAATTATGATTTCTGTGCATTATCTTCAATGAGTACCTAATGCAATTATTTTAAGAGCTGTGAACTTCTGTATACAATGTGATTTCTTAACTCATTCACTTCAGAATTCATTCTTCTAGTTGCAATATTTCTGTTATTTGAGCTACTTAAATCAACATTTTCATTAAAGCAGTAATGTAGTAAACAAACTAGACATTAGGCAAGTACTGAAAAAAGGGTCATTAAGAACCAAAATTCGAGAATACTTGTTTTCTTTGTTATGAAAACAGCATAGCAAACAGCTTCACAAAATTAACTAAGTTGACCAACCCTGTACAATGCAAAAAGCAAAATTACAGTTGGTTAATATTACAGAAAAAATTAAATAATCATATTTACTTGTTATCAGGAATTAAATCAGATCAAACAGCTTGGGAAAGTTAGATATTTTATTAGCGTGCCATTGCTCATTCAGGACTGAGTAGTTATCACCTTTTGTTTTCTTTTTATAATAGAGGTTTTACTTTAGTGGTTAAAATATCGTCCATCTTTCCTCTGAAAATATTAGCTCCTTGACCAGCATTTAGTAATTGTGGTGCCACCAATTTCACTGATAACTAATGCCTACAGTTGGAAAAGACATATTTATAGAATATTGACAATGCTGCTTAGAATTTTAAACAAAGTAAATGAATTCTTAAGATTTGAAGTATTGATACTCTGCTTTTCAACTTTCCAGCATGAAAATCATGCGCACTTAATATTTGTCATTTTAAACTCTGTTTGTCAAGACCTAAAGCATATAGTTACTCACTGTAAGTACAATGATTTTAGCTACATTGTTTATGAAGCTTACAGTCAAAACCCAGAGAAAGCTGTGGACTGATGTTCTGAAATGTAGCTAAGAGCACGTAACTCAGTAAGATGAAGTTTTACAATCAGTACTATTAAATAATTACAATCCAAGTGTTTTTGAATGTGTTTTTATTGCCTTACGTGGAAGAACTCTATTTACCTCTAAGGGAGTGGAATATTTGTTACAGTTAATGCTCCACATTGATTCCAAGTTATAACTAGAATATAGAACAGAACAGTACAGTGCAGACTCTTCGGCCCACGATGTTGTGCTCACCTATTATCCTCCTCAAATCAAAATTAACCCACACACCCTTCATTTTTCTACCATCCATGTTCCAATCCAAGAGCCGCTTACATGTCCCTAATGCATCTGACTCTACTACCACTGCTGGCAGTGCATTCCATGTGTAAAGAAACTATTGACATGCCTTTATTCTAAAGATTTAAATATTGGTTCAAACCTCTGGCTGACCAATAAATAACGGCCATGGAATGGCAGAATGATAAGAGAGTGGACAGTAATAAAGTACAGTGCACATACTGATGGTGGATCCAGAAGTGACATGTCAGATAAAAATCCTTCAATAGTGAAACAGGAAGATCTTGTACTAGTTCTCATGGTTCATTCAGATGTTAATCAAGAGTACTTTCAGGAATTACCAATGAAGACTGCACAGTATTACAAAACCAAAATAATTTATTCACAATAACAATCCACTAATTATGGTTTATAATAAATATACTGTAGATGGATGTACACTAGTTAGATTTTCTCAACATCAATGTTCCATCAAGTCCTGTTAGCAAGAGTTGTGCAGTGTAGACTCAGGCATCTTCCTCTGTACCTTCCACTGTAACCTTGTGTACTGACACAAAGTGATCAAAACCAGACTTTATGATAAATCGTAGATGTGTAGCTCTAGTTTCATCCTGCTATATAGAGAATATAATTTATTAATTCACACTTTTTTTTTTGAAAAGGTTAGTGCATGCCCAACTCAGAACACAATTTTCAAGATGTATATCATCATATAATGTGATTTCTTATCTGATTTACAGAATTTGGGCATTACTGACTAAACTGCCTTTGAGGGGAGGCTGTGGGAGAGTGGTAACATCACTGGACTCCTAAACCAGGCTTAATATTCTGGGGATATGGATTTGAAACCCACCTTGTCAGATGAAGTTTAAATTCAATAAAAAGCTAGCCTAATGCTGACCATGGAATCACTGTCAATTGACAACAGCCATCTGGTTCTTTAATGACCCTGAGAGATGACAATCTGCTGCCCTTATCTGGTCTTGTCCACAAGTGACTTTGGATCCACAGTAATATGTGGATATTACTTAAATGCCCTCTGGGTAATTAGGAATAGGCAAAAAATACTGGCCTAGTCAATGATGTTCATATCTCAAGAATGAATTTAAAAATAAACATCTATTGTCCCCATCTACTTGCCCTTTAAAGTATGACAGCTGTCTTGAATCACTGCAGTCCATGGGGCTAGGTAGACACAGCGGGAAGGGAGTACTAAGATTGAGATGTACAATAATGAAGGAATGGCAATGTTAGTTCCAAGTCAGGTTAGTTATGATTTGAAGGAGAATTTGCAGGTGGTGGTGCTCCCACATGTTTGCTCTCCATGGCATAAGTGCTCGAAGTTGCAGGTTTGGTAGGTGCTGTAAAAAGAACCTTGGTGAGTGGTGCAGCGCACCTTATGGAAAGCACACACTGCTAACACTCTGCATCAGTAAGAGAGGCAGTGTATAAGTAAGTTGGTGGATAGGATGCCAAACAGGCTGGATATTTTATCCTGGGAAGAAATTCTTGAGAGTTATTCGCGCTGCACACATCTAGGCAAGTGGAGTATTCCATCACATGATTTGTGCCTCATAGATCGTGCACAGATTTTGGGGAGTTTGGGGTCATTTACCTGTCACATTCTTAACCTCAGACTTCCTTTTGTACTCACAGTTTAATGCGACTAGTCCAGTTCAGTTTCCAGTCAATGGCAACTTCACAATGTTGGAAGCAGGGGATTTATTTTAGTCATTCGTAGGTCGTAGGTGTTGCTGGCTGGCCATCATTCATTACCCATCCCTGGTTGTGCGTGAGAAGGTATGGTGAGCTGCCTTCATACTTCCGATTACCATGGATTCCAGTTTTGCTAGGGCTCCTCGATGCCACACCGTCAAATGCAGTCTTGAGGTCACTCTCATCTCACCTCTAGAAATCTGCTCTTTTGACCACGTTTGAACCAAGGCTGTAATGAGATCAACAGCTGACTGGCCCTGACAGAACCCAAACTGGGCGTCACTGAGCAGATTATTGCTTAGCAGGTGCTGCTTGATAGCTCTGTTGATGACACCTTCCATCACTTTACTAATGATCGAGAATAGATTGATGGGCTGGAAAATGACCAGGTCAGATTTATCCTACTTTTTATGTACAGAACATATCTGGGCAATTTTCCAAACAGTTGGGGAAATGCCGGTGTTGTAGCTGAACCGAAACAGCTTAGCTATGGTACGGCAAGTTTTGTATTCTTCAATACTATTGCCAAAGTGTTGTCTGGGCCTGGAATCTTAGCCGTATCCAATGTCTTCAAACATTTCTTTGGCTGAAGGCTGGCATCTGTGATGTGGGACCACTGGAGGAGGCCACAATGGATCATCCACTCAATATTTCTGGTTGAAGATTACTGCAAATGCTTCTACCCTACTGTTTGTACTGATGTGCTCAACTCTGCCATCATTGAGGATGGGAATGTTTCTGGAGATGACTCCTCCGATGAGTTGTTTAATTGTCCACTGATGATTGGATGTTGCAGGACAGTGGAGCTTAGATCTCATCAGTTGATTGTGGGATAGTTTTGCTGCCTACAACTTGCTGTTTATGCCGTTTGGTAGCCCTACTTAGTTTCACCAAGTTGACAACTTATTTTTAGGTATGGCTGGTGCTGCTCCTGCACACTCCATTGAACCAGAGTTGATCGCCTGTCTTGATGGTAATAACTGAATGGGGGTATGCTGGGTCATGTGGTTGCAGATTATGTTGGAGATTCTGCTGCTGTGATGCCCATAGCACCTTATGAATAGCCAAACTTGAGTTGCTAGGTCTGTTTAAGTCTATCCCATTTTGGCATTGTGATAATGCCGCATAACACGATGATGGGTAATCCCAATGTGAAGCCAAAGTAATGCCACTGTATGTGAAGGGACGATGGTTAGATTATTTCCAGCTGGAGAAAGTCATTGCCTTTTATTTGAGTGGCATTAATGTTAGCAATACAGCAAGAAACAGACCATTTGGTCAACCCAGTCCATGCTAGTATTTATAATTCATTAAAGTCTCTACCCTTTTTTGACCCTTGAATTGTTATGTTATTTTACTTAGCAAACTAGGTCACAGTGCACCTTGCATTCCCAAAATAATGAATATTATTTTGAACCACTTAGTTAAATTTAATAATGTGTACGTGTACATTATTTGAATTGGCCTCATTTTCCAACTTGGGAAAGTGATTGTCCTTCGCTCAGAAGCTTGCTGCAACAGCACCATAGAGATCAAAAACTTCAGTAGAAATGGGGAAATCAAACCGCTACAACACTATTCAATACTACTTTGGGGAGGAACTGACCTATAATGATTTCATACCTAATATGTTACCTCAGCTTTTTGTAGAATTTACTTACTGTAAATTCCTTTACTTGAAGCTGTTCCTCAGAGCGCTCAAGTTCTGGTAAAAAGTAAGCACAACAGGATGAAAACCATCAAAAGAAATGGAACGGAAGCAACTATTTTCAACAACAATCTTGGCAATATTATCAAAATATTTGTTGAGTACACTTACCATTGTTACTCAATGGTTCAAAATCTACAGGATCTCTTGCTATACTTCTCTCAATACCAAGGTTACGCACTGGAATGGTAAACCAAGAAAAACTTATTACTTTTGGAACATTTACAATTATTTTGAGTAGATGGTGTCTTACTTTATTCTCATGAATTTTGCAAGATAGTTCAATGTTTACTCATGCATTTACACTGAAATATAGCTAGAAATATACTCCTCTCAAAACTGAATAGGTATTTGCAAAGTCATGCATAAAAGCTTGGTAAAGATCATGAATAATTAAGAACTACTGTTCATTGCACTTTATTCTTTGATCCATATGGAACGAGGTAAAGTAGCTTGTTTATCATAGTAAATCATTAGTATATTCAAATATAGTAATTAAAAAGCAGCAAAAATCTTACCATTGTAACAGTGAATTTTCATTGAGCTAATTTTTATAAGATTAGCAAAACTTAGGATAAATTCTTGTGGGAACATTCCTGTTGTAATCCAAAATGATTCTGTATTACTGTGAACAGAAGTACAGTATGAGACTTGGTATTTTTGTTTATTGAATTTTCATCTTTTTTTCTAATCTGTGTCTCATTAGTATCATAGATAGCCAGTTCTAGCAGGTGACTGTTCTTCGTGCCGAGCCTAGATGAAAATGACTTGCATTCATAGAGCACCTTGAATTTGATAAAACAATCCCAAGCATTGGATAGTGGGTAAGAGAAAAGGAAAACAGTCAAAGTTTCTGGACTATAATCTGGCAATTCTTGGGATAAAATTTGCTACATTTTTCATTTGGGTGCAATCTCCCTTTAATCAGAGTGGGAGGGGAGACACTTGCATTTGAAAAGCCGGAATATTATACCTAGTTATCTTGTCCAATACTTAGCACTCTCAAAACCGCAGATAATCTGTGGTTATTTCTGTCTGTGGGACCTTGCAATGCGTACAATTAGCTGCTGTTAAATGTTGAATTACAACTGTAACTACACTTCAATGGACTTAGTTAGCTGGAAAACACTTTGAGAAAGCTGGTGGTTGTGAAAAGTGTTGAAGAAAGGTCCCGAGCCGAAACGTCAACTTTCCTGCTCCTCTAATGCTGCTGGGCCTGCCGCGTTCCTCCAGCTCCATACTGTTATCATATAAATAAAAGGTCTTTTTATCACTAGGCTATATTGCAACCTCTACCAAAGCAGGGGTGTTCGCTTTTGACCGTGAAAGAAGTCTCACTGATAGATCTAACTACCTTTCTGCCGAGAATTCCACCTCTACCACCCGACACTGGTTCTGCAAAGAATTGAGGCATTTTACTGCATAATCCGGGCATGGAGCTGAAGTAATAGCATCAGACTGTCGACGCAACCATTTCATAACTAAAATAAAAAGCTGACGAACAGCCAACTTTGATAGGATTTCTCGCAGGGCAATGGGTACTTAGAAATTCTCAAGGTGTAGGGCACGCGCCAGGCGCTATATCAACGCAATGCTGTGTTATCTAAGGGGACGATCCTGTTCGCCAACCGCACGGACAAGCTGAAGATCCTCACCCGTCCAGGATGTTCTCCGGCGGGTGTTTCTCATCTGAAGACGCCGCCAACACAACCTGCGTCCCCGCCACCGTCAAACCGAAATCCCGCTTCATGTCAACCTCCCCGGCCGTTACTACAGCAACCCGCCACTTCCGGTCCTTCACATATACTCCCCCCGTGACCGGCGGTGACTTCCGGTCCTTCCCATAATCACCTTCCCTCAATTTTCTGCGTTATGGTTCCGTGCTCCCCTCCTGGGAAACAGGAGGTTTAGTAGTTTGGTGAGTTTTACAGCTCATTTGGGAATCCTTGTGGCTACAGCCAGGCACTAGCAGTGACCAGCCAGGGTAAGTGTTGGACTCGGTGGAATAAGTGGGCAGAAGTTTAAGGGAAAGTGTTTCCTCCCCAGCCCTCATTTTCAGGATGTGACATTTGCAGCCACTTGTGAGAGCTGGGAGAGATATTAATCTAGGATAGAAGAGCCTGACTCTATTGTCCTAGTGAGTTGCTGAATGAATTGTTTTTGGACTCATCCGGATTTTGTATTGCCTGTCCCTCTCCCAAGGAGATATGAGTGTTTTTTTTCAACACTGGAGATACTTTAGTGGTTAAGTTTAAAATTAGCTTGATATGAATTTTAAGCAGTAAGAAATTTAAGGATGTTAGTATGTTGTTCTATCATGTAATTGATTGTAGGTAAGAGAAATAACTGAGATTATGCACATGAAGCAACACGCCACTCTAGTTCCATTAGAGATGGGTAATATGTGACATTTAAATTAATGTTGGTGGAATACAGTTTGTTTTCTGATGAAAGCGTTTGTTTTGACTGTCTTGTAAAAAACTATGTCTTCAGGGGGTAATTTGACCCTGAAAAAAGACACTAGATGATTACAATAGAATACATTTAAAGGTTAGTGTTTTTTTCTTTGTTTTGCATGGTGACCTAAACTTCTCAAATGGGTTTGTCTAAATCCAACATTATCATTACAAATTTTGATGTCTGGTTTTGGAAATTTATGTTTTATAATGGTTCATGGTGACCACATCTCTAGCAAGTGTTGGTCGCTTGAGGAACTGTGGCTCAGAGTTAACATCATAGAATCATACCGTGCAGAAGAGGCCCTTCGGCCTATTGAGTCTGCACCGAAACATGAGAAACACCTGATCTTCAACTTAATCCCATTGATGAGCTCTTGACCGTGACCTTGAATGCTATGACCTGTTAAGTGCTCATCCAAGTACTTTTTAAAGAATTTGAGACACCATACTTCTACTACTAACCCAGGCAGCATATTACACACTGTTGCCAAAAAAGTTTTTCCTTTCATTTGCACTCTCCACCGAACCTCCTCCTCACCTTCAGCCTGTATACCCTTGTCACTGACCTTTTAACTGAGGGGAATCGCTACTCCTTATCCATTCTGTCCATGCCCCTCATAATTATGTAGACCTCAATCAGACCACCTTTCAGTCTTCTCTGCTCCAGTGAAAGCAATGCAAGCCTATCAAACCTTTCCTCAAACTTAAATTTTACATCCCAGGCAGCACTTTGATGAATCTCCTGTGCATGTCCCCCCGTGCCCCAATAGTAGTTGTTCCCAGCCTACCTTGGCCATATCTTGCCTTATTTTACTAAAATCTGCTCTCCCCAAGTGCAAGCCCTTTTTCTTTTTGATGAGCTGGAATCTGAACTTTGTACTCTGCAACTCATCATGGAGGGTAGATTTACCTGGACACTGTTTCAGAAGGCAGTCACGCCCCTTAGATTAACTACCTCAAATTCGGTCAAGAACAGGGTGACGTGATGACAAGTGAGGCATGTAGAGGAATCCAGGAGGTAGGCTGGAGATACCAGCCCTTGAGCTTATCTAACAGGTTTGAGATTCTTGCTCCCTGTGTAATGAGAGTGGGGGCTGTAGGGCGGATGAGCAAACTGACCAAAGTGGTACAGGAAGCCATTCCAGAGGGGGGAGAAGAAAGAAAAGTAGTTGTAATCAAGAGTAGTATAGCCAGAGGAATAGCCATTTCTGTGTTTTCAGGATCAAGAGTCCTGAATGTTATGTTACTTGGCTGGGTTCCGGGTATCTCATCTGGCTGGAGAGGAACTTGGAGTGGGAGGGAAAGATCCAGTTGTCATGGTCCATATAGGTAGAAAGAGGAAAGACGTTCTGCTGAGGTAATATGAACAGCTTAAGGGCTCAATTAGAAAGTAGAACCAAAAGTTAATCTCTGATTTCTATCTGAGCCACAAGGGAATAGGCATAGGGTGAGCAAGATTAAAGAAGTAAACACGTAGCTCAAAGATTGGGTGTATAGGAGAAACGGGTTTGAATTCATAGGACTTTGGCACCAGTACTGGAGAAGGAGGGAGCTGTTCCAATGGAATGGACTCCCACCTGAATTATGCTGGGATCAGAGCCCTGGAGAATCACATAACTAGGGCTGTGGACAGCGCTTTAAACTAATTATTAGGAGGGTGGGTTCAGTTGCATGGAAAAAGTTAAAAGCAGGGAGGACTCAGCAGAGGTTAGTAAAATTTTCAGAACAAGTAAAAGGAGAGAGTATGGAACATGTTAAAAATCTAACTTCAGGCACAGCAGATAAGGAGACAGCCATGAGAAGGGGGCAGTCGACACAGGACCGAAGGTGTCATACTTCAATAAACGCTATATATGAAACAAGATAAATGAGTTTGTAGTGCAGACTGAAATTGATGGGTGCATTGTAGTGGGCATCACAGAGACATGGCTGCAAGGGGATCAGGGCTGGGAACTAAACATCTGAGGAAACATGTCCTATTGAAAGGACAGGCAAATGGACAGAAGGGGCAGCGTTGCCGTGTTAGTGAGAAGTCAAATTAAATTGATAGCAAGAAGTAAGAAAGAGTTGAAATGTGTAGAATCTGTGTGGTTAGAACTGCAAAGGAAATAAGACCCAAATAGGAGTTATGTCCTAGCAGTAGTTAGGATATGGGGAAGAAAATAAACTAGGAGATAGAAAATGCATGTAAGAAAATTACTTTTTTTATAATAATCATGGGGGACTACAGTATGCAGGTGGACTGGGAAAATCAGATAGGTAGTGGATCTCAAGAAAAGGAATTTGCAGAATGTCTACGAGGTGTTTTTGTTGGAGCAGCTTGTGGTAGAGCCCACTAGAAAAAAGAAACATACAAAGGGGATTACGAAGCAACCATGGCTGACGAGAAGTCAGGGACAGCATAAAAGCAAATGAAGTAATATACAATGGGTGAAGATTATCCTGGGAAGTCTTTAAAACCAGCAGAGTATAACTAAAAAAGCGGGTGGATGAAATATGAGTGTAAACTAACTAGTAATATAAAGGAAGATTGCAAGAGTTTTTTTTAGATATATGTAGCTAAGAGAGAGAGGCAAGAATGGACGTTGGACCACTGAAAAGTGATGCTGGAGATGTAGGAAGGCCTGAAGGTGGATTAATCACCTGGACCAAAGCATTCGTGGTGATCTTTCAGGAATCATTGGAGTCAGGGAGGGTGCCAGAGGAGTGGAAAATGATTAATATAACACCCTGTTTAAGAGGGGAGGGAGGCAGAAGACTGGAAACTATATGCCGATTAGTCTGACCTCAGTCGTTTTTTTAAGATTATAGAGCCCGTTGTTATGGATGAGATTGAGTGTACTTGGAAGTGCTGAGTCAGCATGGCTTCCTTAAGGGGAGGTCATGCCTGACAAATCTCTTTGCAGAACTAATGAGCAAGTTTGACAAAGGAGAGCCAATGGACATGAGCTATTTGGATCAATAGGCCTTTGACAAGCTGCCTCTGATTAGGGATAGCCAGCATGGCTTTGTGCATGGGAAATTGTGTCTGACAAAACTGAGCTTTTTGAGGACATGACCAAGAGGATAGATGAAGGCAGAGTAGTGGATGTTGTCTACGTGGACTTTAGCAAGGCATTTGTCAAAGTTCTACATGATAGACTGGTTAATAAAGTTAGATTGGATGGGATCCAGGGAGATATAGCCAATTAGATACAAGTTGGTTTGCCAGTGGGAGACGGAGAGTAGTGGTGAAGGATTGTTTCGGAGACTGGAGGCCTTTAACTAGCGGTGTTCTGCAAGGATCAATACTAGGCCCACTATTGTTTGTCCTTTTTGTACAATGATCTACATGAGAATATAGGAGGCAAGGTTAGTTAGTTTGTAGACGACACCAAAATTGGTGGAATACTGAGCAGTGAAAGAGGTAATCTCAGGGTACAACAGGATCTTGATCAGATGGGTCCATGGGCCAAGGAGTGGCGAATGAAGTTTAATTTAGATAGGTGTTGCATTTCGGTAAGACCGTCTGGGGAAGGACTTAAACTGTTAATGGTAGGGCCCTGGGGAGGACTGATGAATAGAGAGACCTAGGCGTTCAAGTACATAGTTCTTTGAAAGTGGTGTCACAGGTAGACTTGGTGGTGATGAAGACATTGGCACACTTTACTCAAGGGTCTGACCAATGAAGGCAAGAACATAGAACATTACAGCGCAGTACAGGCCCTTCGGCCCTCGATGGTTTCACAGGTCGGTGCAACAATTTGAAGCCCATCTAACCTACACTATTCCGTTATCATCCATGTGTTAATCCAATGTCCATTTAAATACCCTTAAAGTTGGCAAGTCTACTACTGTTGCAGGCAGGGCATTCCACGCCCTTATTACTCTCTGAGTAAAGCACCTACCTCTGACATCTGTCCCATATCTATCACTCGTCAATTTAAAGCTATGTCCCCTCGTGCTAGCCGTCGCCATCCGGGGGAAAAAGGCTCTCACTGTCGACCCTATCTAATCCTCTGATCATCTTGTATGTCTCTATTAAGTCACCTCTTAACCTTCTTCTCTCTAACGAAAACAGCCTCAAGCCCCTCAGCCTTTCCTCATAAGACCTTCCCTCCATTACCAGGCAATTTCCTGGTAAACCTCCTGTACACCCTTTCTAATGCTTCCACATCCTTCCTATAATGCAGCGACCAGTACACAATACTCCAAGTGTGGCCGCACCAGAGTTTTGTACACCTGCAACGTGACCTCGTGGCTCTGAAACTCAATCCCTCTACCAATAAAATCTAACACACCGTACGCCTTCTTAACAACCCTATCACCCTGGGTGGCGACTTTCAGGGATCTATACACATGGACACCGAGATCTCTCTGCTCATCCACACTACCAAGAATCTTACCATTAGCCCAGTACTCTGTATTTCTGTTACTCCTTCCAAAGTGCATCACCTCGCACCTTTCTGCATTAAACTCCATTTGCCACTTCTTAGCCCAGCCCTGCAGCTTATGTCCCTGTGTAACCTGCAACATCCTTACACACTATCCACAACTCCACCGACTTTAGTGTCATCTGCAAATTTACTAACCCATCCTCTGCGCCCTCATCCAGGTCATTTATAAAAATGACAAGAGTGGCCCCAAAGCAGATCCTTGCGGTTCACCACTAGTAACTGAACTCCACGATGGACATTTCCCAACAACCACCACCCACTGTCTACTTACAGCTAGCCAATTTCTGATCCAAACCGCTAAATCACTCTCAATCCCATGCCTCCGTAGGAGTTGGGATGTCATGTGGCTGTGCAGGACATTGGTGAGGCCACTTTTGGAGTACTACATACAATTCAGGGTGTCATGCTGTAAAGAATTATGTTAATAAACTGTAAAGAGTGCAGAAAAGATTTACAAGGATGTTACTGGGATTGGAGGATTTGAGTTATAAGGAGAGGCTGGACAGGCTGGGACTTCTTTCACTGGAGCAGAGGAAGCTGAGGGGCCACTTTACAGAGGTATATAAAATCTTTTATAATGCCTTTCCCTAGGGTAGGGAGTCCAAAACTAGAAGGCATAGGTTGAAGTTGTGAGGGGAAGATTTCAAAGGGACCTGAGGGACAACCTTTTCACACTGAGGGTAGTTTGTGAGTGAAATGAACTGCCAGAAGATGTGGTAGATGCACATTTTAAAGACATTTGGACAGGTACATGATTAGGAAGGTTTTAGAGGGATATGGGCCAAATGTTGGCAAATGGGACTAGTTTAAGTTTGGAAAGCCATAATGAGGAACCTGGTCAGCAAGGACAGGATGGACTGAAGAGTCTATTTCTGTGCTGTATGACTCTATGACTCTGTGACTCTATGAGATAAAAGCCCATGGTGTTAGGAGCAAAGTATTGGCGTGGATAAAGTATTGGCTAATTGGCAGAAGACAGATAAAGGGATAAAGTGAGGATTTTTCAGAATGGCAACAAGTGACTGGTGGAGTTCAGCAGCGGAGAGTGTTGGGACCAGAGCTATTTATTATATATTAATGATCTGGATGAAAGAACCAAGGAAATGGAGTTTTGTTTTATTCACTGATGGGATGTGGGTTTCACTAGTCAGGTCAGTATTTAAAACATAGAACATAGAACAGTACAGGCCCTTTGGCCCATGATGTTGCACTGACCTATTCTCCTAAGATCAAACTACCTTCCATACCCTACATTTTACTATCCTCCATGTGCCTATCCAAGAGTCACTTAAAAGTTTCTAAAGTATCTATGGATGAAGCGCTAAATTCCAGAGTTGAGGTGAGAGTGACAGCCTTTGAAATCAGGGCTGCATTTGAACAAGAGTGTCGAGTCGTCCTAGCAAAACTGCAGTCAATGGGTATTGGGACACATTCTCCTCTGGTTGGAGTCATAGCTGGCAACCTGAAGATGATTTTGGTTGCTGGTCAGCCACCTCAGCTCCAGGACGTCACTGTAGGAGTTCCTCAGGATCGTATTCTCAGCCCAACCAATCTTCAGCAGCTCATTAATGACTTTTCCTCCATCATTAGGTCAGAAGTGGGGATGTTCATCAACACAATGTTCAGCACCATTCGTGACTTCTCTGTTGCTGAAGGAGTCCATGTTTAAATGCAACAAGACCTGAATGATCACCTGGCGTGGGCTGACAAGTGACATTCACACCATACAGGCAATGACAGTCTCCAATAAAAGACAATGTAACCACCACCGTTACATTCAATGATGTTACCATCACTGAATCCATTGCTGTCAACGTCCTGGGGGTTACCATTGATCAGAAACTCAACTGGACTCACTCATCATATAAATGCAATGGCTGTAACGGCATTGCGAGTCTATCAACAGCACGTGGACTGCAGTCGTTTAAGAAGGCATCTCACCACCCCTTCTCAAGGGCAATGAGGGATGGGTGCTAAATGCTGGCCAGCTAGCAATGTCCACACTCCACAAGAAATAAAAAATCTAAGCAGCACAATCTTCAATTAATTTTTGGACAAATGCCAAAATCTCTGTTGCTTTGGCATTAATTCTGTCTCTTCCCCTGATACATATATTTAAAATGCTCATTCTGTTGTAAAATGTCTTTTTACAAGGCATTACCTCTGCATCTGCAGACTGACATCCTCCTTTATGTTCAGCATCCTATAAACCTTCCAAACATACACGCCCATCCACTACACAATTGATGTCAGAGCCTTTATGCTACAATGGACTTACTTTGGAATCTCCTTCCTACAGCTCTTGACCTTTCTACAGTCTTCTGACCCTTTGAAAAACCACATGAAACCTATATTTTGTCCAAAGTTTCATTTACTTTTTCTAAATATTGTCTATGTAAGTATATTGGTACTGATAAAGGAAGATGGTAACATAGTATTCTCATGAATATTTCTTGTAAAACGAGACTAAAGGAGGAATAGGAGATAACTGGGTCATTAGAAAGTTAAGGGAAGTTGCCTTGTTTGCAAGGTGTTGGGATCAGAGTCAGACTGAATCAGAAGAACTGATCAGTATGAAATTAATTATGACCATTGACTAGGTATCAAGAATAAATAAAGCCTTGCATGTGAGTTCAAACCATTCTTGAAGGAAAGACCACTCTCTCCGTGACTCCCTGGTTCGCTCCACACTGCCCTCCAACCCCACCACACCCGGCACCTTCCCCTGCAACCGCAGGAAATGCTACACTTGCCCCCACACCTCCTCTCTCACCCCTGTCCCAGGCCCCAAGATGATTTTCCACATTAAGCAGAGGTTCGCCTGCACATCTGCCAATGTGGTATGCTGCATCCACTGTACCCGGTGTGGCTTCCTCTACATTGGGGAAACCAAGCGGAGGCTTGGGGACCGCTTTGCAGAACACCTCCGCTCGGTTCGCAATAAACAACTGCACTTCCCAGTCGCATACCATTTCCACTCCCCCTCCCATTCTTTAGATGACATGTCCATCATGGGCCTCCTGCAGCGCCACAATGATGCCACTCGAAGGTTGCAGGAACAGCAACTCATATTCCACTTGGGAACCCTGCAACCCAATGGTATCAATGTGGACTTCACCAGCTTCAAAATCTCCCCTCCCCCCACCGCATCCCAAAACCAGCCCAGTTCGTCCCCTCCCCCCACTGCACCACACAACCAGCCCAGCTCTTCCCCTCCACCGACTGCATCCCAAAACCAGTCCAACCTGTCTCTGCCTCCCTAACCTGTTCTTCCTCTCACCCATCCCTTCCTCCCACCCCAAGCCGCACCTCCATTTCCTACCTACTAACCTCATCCCAACTCCTTGACCTGTCCGTCTTCCCTGGACTGACCTATCCCCTCCCTACCTCCCCACCTATACTCTCCTCTCCACCCATCTTCTTTTCTCTCCATCTTCGGTCCGCCTCCCCCTCTCTCCCTATTTATTCCAGAACCCCATCCCCCTCTCTGATGAAGGGTCTAGGCCCGAAACGTCAGCTTTTGTGCTCCTGAGATGCTGCTGGGCCTGCTGTGTTCGTCCAGCCTCACATTTCATTATCTTGGATTCTCCAGCATCTGCAGTTCCCATTATCATTGAAGGAAAGTAGTCGTTTTAAAACATGTCCTGAATTATGAGAATTGAGTTTGTAAAGATATTGTTGTTTGAACTTCTAATTGTTTAAAAAAAACTTATATACCTAAACTTAAGATAACAAAATATGGGGCTGGATGAACACAGCAGGCCAAGCAGCATCTTAGGAGGACAAAAGCTAACGTTTCGGGCCTAGACCCTTCATCAGATAAGTTTTCTGATGAAGGGGCTAGGCCCGAAACGTCAGCTTTTGTCCTCCTAAGATGCTGCTTGGCCTGCTGTGTTCATTCAGCTTCACACTTTGTTATCTCGGATTCGCCAGCATCTGCAGTTCCCATCATATCTGATACCTAAACTTAAACTTAAGTTTTTGTTTAGTTTTTCAGATTGTCCTCCAATGTCTTCGCACACCAGTACAAGACCTGCATTTGAATTTGGACCTATCTATGTACGTGAAAAAGGACAGTTGAGCCTGCTGAATGGTGCTCCAAACTTGAAGCTGAGCACTGGAAAATCTAAGTCACTGCGACTGTTTCAGAAGGGTTTCACTGTTAAACTATGTATCGAGGATGGAGACAAACCAAGCACTTGCAGGACTGATCACATTGTCTTTACATATACTAAGGAAGGCAATCTTCGTTACTCTCCCAAGTCACTTTTTGATCTGGTGCTTGGCTTTATAGCTGATAACATACAGCATGTTGACTCATTAATTGGCTTTCCAGAGCAGGTCGCAGAAAAACTTTTTATTGCGGTAGAAGCAAGGAAGAAATTTATTGACCCTGACACAAGTACCAAGGCTCTATTTAAATTCAGTGAAGCTTACGGAAGCCTTGTGCTCCGCTCCCTGTGTTTACGAAACAGGTAAGAACTATGTTATCTGGTGTGGCAGTAGTGAGAATTCTATATCCTACTTGTCAGCTCCATTCAGAAATTAACCTGAAACATTTCTGTTTACCAGTATTGGCTGATCCTGCTGCATTTCCAACATCTTAGATAAATGGTTTACTGAAAAATCACCATGAAGGTATATGCTGAATTATCAAGATACAAGTGACACCATCGATAATAATTCTTGAGTTATAAATAATCATTCAAATAAAATGAACTATGAAGTATTAAAAGTTCACACAATCATACTCATTTCAGTACAGAAAAAAATTACAGTATGTTGCAAAATGCAGATCACCTTAATTTACAGAATAAAAGTGAAAGATTTAATACACCCTGTATTTTGTATTTTAAAGTCCATAGATCAAATGTTGTCAGGCTGAGTTAATTAAATTCCCAATCATTTACAGTGCTGAAAAAAAAAGAAATGTGCTGTTGAGGCTTTTCAACTTGAACACTTTAGGACAGATGCAAGAATACCAAATTTCAAAGGGAACATCAATTTATCCTGAGAGAAAAATTGTGGTGATGCTTTGCTGTGGAGAATACAGCAGGGAACAGTTATTCCCAAGGTTTTACTAATATTTAAAATAGCAAAAAAAACTGGCTTCAAAATAGCATCTTTTGCAATTTGATGTTTTTGCATCTGTCCTGACCAATGCTAGTCAAAAAGTTTTATCTGTAATCAAGTTCTGTATAACCAAATGCTTATTTATAATATTGGAGTATTATAAAACAGGGGGATTATGCTGCTTCATGTTCTATTTGTCTGTTTCTTTTTTACAGAGGTGTGTCTTTTCTCCTTAATTCTATCATACATTTACGTTTAGGTGACGGTGGCAATAGGCTGAGGAGTGTATTTGTTTAAGCTAATGCAACCTGTATTAACCTCTGGGCTCCTAAGTACACACTGTCACCCAGGCAAATAGTGACAAGTCAGTTACTGTCTAGGGGTTGCCTCTGGAAGGTGCACACATCTGGACACTAGCTAAGAATGGTCATGTTTGTTGAAAATGAGCTTCCTCCCAATTGCATTGAACAGGCTGATACCAGTCAATGTTTTACACACAAAGATGGCCACTTGGTAAAAACCAGTTCAGAGGTTTCAATATTCCCCAGTATTGAGACAAAGATGCAAGTTGATTTGTTGTTCCACAGTATAAACAGTGGTTCAATGGAGTCAGGAACAGGGCTAGATACAAAGCTTGGCAGGAAAGCTGAAGTGGACAGTGAAAGAAGAAATGGTTCAGGGACAGTCAAACTATAATACCCTCAAAAAAGAATAAACAAATTCAAAGATGCCTGGATGAGAAGTGAGATAGAAACTCACTTAAAAAGAAAAGGTGTGCTTATGCCCAAAATTTCCTGTAACATTTTTTCCACCATGCAGATCTCCAACATCCACGTATGGCAATGCCTTCTAGGAATGGAAGTCAATGTGTCAGCACACTAATCAGCATGTACAGGTTAGAGGGGATGTTGCTTATGTTTAATGTTAGGTGGAAAATTGATTTGCGTTTATTGGAACAGCATACCAGTAGAATTTAGTTCAGTTAAGGAATAGTTAGTAGTTGAGGGCGAATTGTTCAGTTTTAGTAATTCTATTAATTTGTTCGTTGTTAGGGTTAAATAAATAAATGGTTACTTGATACTCACCTTATAAGTAACAAGGATTTTCTTTCATTTAACCTCCCCTTCTCTGTAGCATTAGCTCATTGAATAAAAGGTACAGTAGCAACATGGATACAAAATTGGCTGAGCAATAGAAAACAGGGTTTTTAAAAAATTGTAAACTGTGATGAGGACAATGAGAACTTCAAAAGGATGTTGACACATTGGTGGAGTGAGTGGATAAGTGGCTGGTGCAGTTCAGTGCAGAAAAGTGAGAGATGATACACTTTGGCACAAAAAACACTGAGAAACAGTGTAGAATAAAATGTATTATTCCAAAGTGTTAGCAGGAGCTGATGGACCTGGGTATATATGCACTTGAGTTGTTCAAGATGCAATAGAGAGCTGTTAATCAAGCACATAGTATTCTACACTTGGTAAATAACAGCATAGAGTACAAGAGTGAGATTATGCTGAACCTATATAGGACCCTGGTTAGACCTCAAGGGGAGTACTGTACAGTTCTGGGTGCCATACATTAAAAAGGATGTGAATGCATTGGGGAGAGTGGAGAAGAGGTTTACATGAATGGTTCCAGGGATGAGTAATTTCATTTATGAGCAAAGATTAGAGAAGCCAGGACTGTTTACCTTGAAAAGGGGAAGACTGAGGGGTGATTTAATAGATGTTTTCAAAATCAGGAATGTTTTGGACAGAGTAGATGGGCAAAGAACTATTCACACGTCTAAGAGGATTGAGAACAAAAGGGTACAGATGTACGGGGTGGAATATTGCTATTTGGAAATGTGGTGGAGGCAGGTTCAACTGGGACATTTGAGATAGCATTGTTTCTATTTAAACAATCATCCAATGTGCAAAGTTATGGAGACTTGGCAGGAACTTGACACCAAGTCAAAATGCCCAGAAAGCCAGTGCAATGTCAAAGGCATGACTGGCCTCCTGCAATTCCATTATCTTTGGATCATAGCTGATTTGGAAGTGCTTGCTGCAATGAAGTGTTAGCATTGAAGACATGGAAATCTCTCACCTCCATGGACACCAGATTGATCCCATCATTTTAATAAGATATCTTTTATATTCTAATAGGTTTTTGATGGTTTCAGAAAAGTTGGAAGAAATCCAGTCTTTTCGTAGCTTGATGAGCTTGGATCTGTCGAGCTGTAAGCTGGGGGATGAACATGAGCTCTTATTACATTTGACATCTGAAACCTTAGCAAGGTACAGCATGGGCTAGTGTTTCTTTAGTAGAAGAACTTTGAGATCTGTTTTTCTGTTCTGTACAAACAAAATCCTAATGGCACTGTATCTTGACCTGAGCAGATCCAGCACTTCAACAACATGCAATACAGGTAAGACTATGAGACATAGGAACAGAGGTTAGGCCATTCAGCCCATTGAGTCTGCTCCACCAATCATTCATGGATGATAAGTTTCTCAACCCATTCTCCCACTTCCTTTCTGTAACCTTTGATCCCCTTGACAATCAAGAACTTATCTACCTCCATCTTAAATATACTTAATGACCTGGCCTCCCCAGCCTTCTGAGGCAGAGTTCCATTGATTAACACTCTCTGGCTGAAGCGGTTTCTCCTTATCTCTGATCTAAAAGGTCTTCCCTTTACTCTAAGGCTGTGCCCTCGGGACTTTGTCTCTCCTACCAGTGGAAACATAATATCAACATCCACTTTGTCCAGCCCATTTGGTATTCTGTAAATTGCAGTTAGATCCTCCCTCATCCTTCTAAACTTCATCAAATATAGACACAGAGTCCTCAAACTTTCCTCATGTGTTAAGCTTTTCATTCCTGGCACCATTCTTGTGAACATCCTCTGAACCTGGTCCAGGGTCAGTACATCCTTCCTGAGATACGGGGCCCAAAACTGCACGCAATACTCCAAATGTGGCCTGACCAAAGCCTTATAGAGCCTCAGAAGTCCATCCCTGCTTTTATATTCAAGTCCTCGCAAAATAAATGCCAACATTGCATTTGCCTTCCAAACTACTGACTCAACCTGCAAATTTACTTTGGAGAATCCTGTTCTAGAACTCCCAAGTCTCTTTGCACTTCAGACTTCTGAATTTTCTCCCCATTTAGAAAATAGTCCATGCTTCTATTCTTTTTACCAAAGTGCATGACCTCACACTTTCCCACATTGTACTCCATCTGCCACTTCTATGCCCACCCTCCTAACCTATCCAAATCCTTCTGCAGCCTCCACACCACCTCAATACTACCTGTCCCTCTACCTATCTTTGTATTGTCTGCAAATTTTGCCAAAATGCCCACGGTTCCTTCATCTAGATCATTAATGCATAAAGTGAAAAGTTGTGGTCCCAACACTGTCCCTTGTGGAACTGCACTTGTCACCGGTTGCCATCTTGTGAAGGACCTTTCTAACCCTACTGTCTACTTTCTGCCAGAAAGCCAATCTTCTATCAATGCTAGTATCTTGCCTCTAGCACCATGGGCCCTTATCTTACCAAGAAGCCTCTTGTGTGGCATCTTGTCAAAGGCCTTCTTGAAGTTCAGGTAGATAACATCCATTGGCTCTCCTTGGTCTATCCTGCTCATTATTTCCTCAAAGAATTCTAATGGAGTTGTCAGGCATAACAGTTACTGCAGTCCTTAAATGATTTGAGAGCTTCAGGGCAGAACCGAGCACAATACCCTATACATAACGATAGCTGTGTGAAGGTGTTTCTGAAAATAGTTAGCCTGTAACTTGGCAGAGATGCTCAGTGTTGATCATTTCTTCATAAAACAACAGGTATAGACGATGAATCTTTTTGCATTAAAATTCATTCCTGTATTTTTCATCCCCAATGTGATAGATTTTATGTTACATCAAACACTTTAACAAAATGTTTTCCATTACATTGCCATAGAAAATTGTTTCTTTTTAAATGCAATGTACAACCTTAATGGGTCCAGCCTGTAGTATCTTGCAACAGATTGTGCTCTGTCTAACCAAATAACAAAGTAGTTACTTGAGATTTAAATTCAACCCTCACAGAACTCCCCAATCGTACCATACCTTTGCAATATTCTCACCGATAGAACATACAGCCTCTTCGTTTGTGATCCCTGAATCCTTTCATTCAAGTCTCACAGACCAAGCAACATTGTTCTGCTTCTGCTATTATTTATCATTTGTTACAAGTAGAATAGGAATCAAAAAACTACCAACACAGGACTCCACAGCTTTGTAAAATGTTGTGATCTGTGTCCCGTTTCCCAGCAGAATGGCCTGTTTTCATGAAATAGTATTTTTAATGTCTTTTCTTGTAAATTTTCTTGCCTTTTGTGTTGTTATAAGGTTATTTTTGAACTGAAAGACAGTTAAGTGGTTTGGTAAAATTATTTTATTCGTCACTTTCCACATTGATCTTTGTTGCCTCTTCTTCCAGTCTCATTTGCTTATTCCTTAAGGATAATGGTCTCTCAGATGCCGGTCTACAGAAAATGACCGCACCTGTTCGAGTAGTAAAGAGAGGCTTGGGGAGTTTGGAAGTGCTGGATCTTTCTGGTAAGTTTTTATGGGAATGCTAAATTATTCTCATTGACCTTGTGCATTGACACAGAAGGAACTTTGTTCTTATTGTTGCACAGGTTGTTGGTATCGCTGTCAAGGCTGGCATTTGTTATCCATCCCTAGTTACCCTTGAAGTGATTGAAGTGGGTTACAGAGCCAGAGAGCAGTGAAGAGTCAACTTCATTGCTGTGGGTCTGATGTCATATGTCGGCCAGACCAGTTATTCGTTTCATATTTAATAAATTTAAATTTCACTATCTGCCATGGTGGAATCCACCTCATATCTCCAGAACCGTTGTACTTTGGATTGCCAGTCCAGTGACATTATGCCACAGCTGCCCATTCCATTTACATTTAGCTTTTCTCAATGTACTTCAAAGCCAATTAAGTACTTTTGAACTGTAATCACTGCTGCTCTAAGGGCTTAGTTTAATGTTTCATCCAAAAGCCAAATATAATCAATTTAATATCTCATCCAAAAGATAACATCTCAGTTCTCCACTGCAGAGTTCACCATAACAATATGTTCAAGCCAGGATTCAAGAATAAAAATGAAACTGAAATTTTAGCACATTACCAAAGGAATGCTGCTTCATTGAAGATATTGACCTTTGAATCAGACATTAAAACACATCTGCCCTTTCAGGTGGACTAATAAGTCTCTTGACACTGCTTGTCTTGGTATTTATTCCTCAGTCAACATCAAATAAACATGATTTCTGGTTATTATCACATGATCATTTGTGGAACCTGGTTGTGTGTAAGTTGGCTGGCATATTTCCCACCCTACAATAATGACCTAACTTCAAAAGTAATTTGTAAACTGTAAAGCACTTTGGACATTTTATGGTTATAAAGTTGCAATAAAATACAAGTTTCTTTTAAAAAAAAATCTGGTAGTCATTTCTGTATGGGAGCTCTAAAGAAATAAAAATTACACCGAAAAATGTCACGGTATTATTTAATTTGGGTACGGTTAATGTAGTGATGACAAGAGTTTCGATCTCAAGATGTGAGTTGAGTAAATTGAGTAACTTGTGATTCAGCATTGGAAAGCACTAACATGAATGCTGCTATATATTAGAAAATTCCCACCAGCTCAGACCCCCAACTGTGTGGTTGGAGTTTGTCATCACTTGAGATAAAAGCTTAGCGCCAACTTCTCGGCGAATTACAGATGGGTAATAAATACCAATAATCCATAGTCCACAAACAGATACAAAATGCAGTTTTGTCTGTGCAAATTATGGAGTAAAGAAAAATTAATATTCTAGGATGTTGTTAATTGAGTTCAAAAATGTAAACATCTTAGAACAATTCTTAGAGAATTCTTACAGCAGGATCCTTAAACAAGAAAACATGTATTACCTGCATTGTTGTTTCTTCTGCCCCAGATAACCCCAGAATCAGTGAGCATGGCATGCAATATTTGTGCTGCTTTTCAAAACTGAAGGCTCTGGATATCTCGGGAACCGGTGTTATGGTGAGGATGGATAGTAGTTTGCATTTAATATACTGTTAATTCCATGGTATCCAAACCAAAACTTTTACATGGTATTTGATTTAAAAAAACACTTGAAAATAAACCACAGATTTCCTAGTGATATCTAACATGCTAACAGCATTGCATATCTGGAATAATAACATTTAAAAATTAGCAACACCAAACAAACTTTTAAAATTGAATTAAGTTCCCATGTCAAGTGAAAGGGCAAATACGAACAAAACAAATCAAAATAAATAACATCCGACCACATTTCCACTCCCATCATCAATCCCACCTATGTCTATCTTTTTACCGCCTGACTCCATCCCTGCTTCACTTCATCTGTTGCTGAAACCCTCATCCATGCATCTGTTACACCTTGACTATTTCCGTGCTCCCATAGAAGTAGGCTTCCTATTTCCATGCTACATAAATTCATCACAGAACTCTACTGCACTTATTCTAAGTTGCACCAAGTCGTGTTGACCCATTACCTCTATACTGATTGTTCTACATTAGCTTCTCGTGTGGCAACGCCTCCGTTTTAAAATTAGTCAGTTTTGTTTTCAATCCACCCTTGGCCTCAGTCACTCCTAAATTTCTAACCTTCGCCAATCCAACAACCCTCCTCACTCTCAGCAGCCAGTTCTGGTATTTTCGTACCTCAGTTTTTAAATCACTCCACCTGCTCAGCTGCCAAGGCCTCTTCTCTGGACTCCCCTTCCCACTCTACTTTTTTTCCTTGGTTTTAGATACTCTTTAAATCCTGCCCTTTTTTTAATCAAACTTTTAGTCATCGGATATTTCTTAAGACATTTCAGTGGCCAATTTTAATTGATAACACTATTATGTGAGGCAGCTTGGGATCCTGTTCTAAGTTAATGATATAATATAGGGATAGATTCTTGTCACTTCTGGTTGTGATTTAATCTCTTTCTTTGAGCAATAGTGGAACTGTTCGAGGGGTTTTCTTTCTGAAACAGAGTTACTAACTGACCTAGAGTCATGCAGCACAGAAACAGACCCTTCGGTCAAATTTGTCCATGCTGACCAGGTTCCTCATTGTGGCTTTCCAAACTTAAACTAGTCCCATTCGCCTGCGTTTGGCCCATCACCTGTTAAATCTTTACTATTAATGTATTAGTCCAAATGTCTTTTAAATGTTGTCACTGTACATACATCAACCACTTTCTTTGGCAGTTCATTCCATATATGCATCACCCTGTGTGTAGAAAATGTTGCGCCTCAACTACCTTTTAAATCTTTCCCCTCTCACCTTAAACCTATGCCCTCTGGTTTTGAACTCTTCTACTCGAGGGAAAAGTCCTTGGCTATTCAACTTATCTATGCCGCCATGATTTTATAAACCTCTAGAAGGTCACTCCTCAACTTCCGGCACTCCAGGGAAAAACATCCCTCTGTTAAATTTGTTATGGACCAGACCAAGAATCCCTCAAAATATTCTAAGAAGGTGGCCTAAACTCTAATTTCTTCTTATATTAACAGCAAATGTGACATGCTGTGTTAAAGATGCAATGCGACTGATCAAAACTACATGACATTAAGCAAAAAAATATCTTATTTAAACAGTATATTAAAATAAGAACAAAAGAAAGAAGAACTCAGAATAGCAATTCTGTTGGAAAACTTAACCGAATAACAGATATAGTGACTATTACTAATTAACTGTTCCAATATAGAAACAACTCTTAATACACCCCTTGGCAAAAAGGCAAATTCAGACATTGATTCCTAAATGCAGTTCTCGAACCCAGGAGGAAAAAAAAGTCAATAGAAAATTCAGACAGAGTAGCAGCCAGGAGACATCCACTGAGACCCCAACAGCTTCTGATGCTACTGAGAAACCAAAATCCAGAAATCCTGATCTGAGAGAGCTGGCCACACCCATTCAGGCTGTTAAGCAAAAACCCAAAGCTGTCAGCACCTCTTGTCTAATCTCTCTCTTTATTTTTAAAACAAACAAGGACAAAATAACCATGAAAGCCACAGCATCGTCACAAACTGCAGCACTATAACTGTGTATTTATTTTTGTTCTGATTTTGATGCTATATCCCTGTCCTCCTTATTTCATTTTTCCTCCCACCTCTCCTCTTCTGAAGGCACTGATTCTTGCAAGACAGCTCCTACTTGCACCAACTATCCTTTTAATAAAGGCTTAAATGGCTACTTTTCTTATCTAAGTTTTGTGAATATTGGTCTACTCACTGGTACGAAAGAGTATCTGTTGAACCTGATTCCATCCTTACTCAATATTCACACACAATTTCCAGTGAGATTTGTTTGATGTTGATCAGGAGCAGAACTTTTGACATTTTTTGCTCTTCCCTTTTTCTCCTCTTCTGTGATCCAAGTGATGATGCCAGTAGCAATGCCCCAGCTACTGCCTTGCCACTGATCAACTATATTGATAAAACTTGGGGATCAAACATGTAATGTAGAGTGGCATGTTGACCAATCAAACCTAAAGAGTGAGCTGTTGTCATTATTATAATCCTGAGTGTAGTTTCCTTCCAATAACCTACATACTGTGTGCACCTTCTTAACATATCCAAACAACTGAGATTCCCCTATAATTTTCCAAATTAAACTAAGTTAAAGGTGTAAAAATGTTTCTCAATAACTTTAACTTTTTTTATATAATAGCCCAATTGTTCTTCGGTCCAAATGATTCAGAACAAGTTGTCGTTTCATCCTGCTGGGGAACCTCTGGAGGTGTTTAAGCACACATGCTGCAGAACAGAAGGCTGGGCAGAGCAGGTACTGTGTACCTGGAGCAGAAGTGTTCTGGGTTTTCAAAACCGTAATTTGCAGATTCTGATGTTTAGTCATTTAATTAAGAGAACTAATTCCAATTCTCCCTGAGAAATTAATTGAAAGACTTCTAATCTGCCTGAAAAGAATCCTGTGAAATTGTATTTCTGGCTGTTGGTCCAGGTCATAAAAATGACTGCCAAATTGTTACAAATTTGGCAAAGTTCAGCAAAGTCATCCAACACCGTGAGTTCAATTCTCAGTTTGATGTGTGGTGTATTGTATGGGCAGAGTAGAGAGAACTTTACCCAGCATCTGGTGAGAACCGAATATGATCAGGGAGCTCTTCAGACTGGTACAAACAATCTTAAATGGAAAATTCTTCGTGCTCTAGTGAAAACATTATTGGCATTTTTTCAGTGGTTCCATCAATAATGCAAGGGGTCAGTGCTTTGAATCGCTGAATTTGCCATTTGAACTCATTTCAGCAATTTGCAGGATGAAGCTTTCTAGCAATTGACCTTTGCTGACTGTTGCATCTAATTTGAGGGAGGGAAATTCGGATAATTAATTCTGCGGAGTTGCTTTTACTATCGACCCATCATAGAGCCTACAATGTTATGAATGAACATTGTGATTAAACTTGCCCTTTTTAACTGTGCATCAAAGAAAATTTATTCATACTTTAGTGTTTTCACTTCTGGAATATAAATTAAAATCTTTGCTCCACTTCCTTTATTCTGATTCACTATATTTCAAGACAGAACCCATTTCCTGTAAAGAATATAATAGTGCAGTGATAGTGGAGCCTTCTTAAGTCTGAACGTGCAACTTTGGAATTCATGAGCTCCCACTACATTTAAGTTTTGAAAGGGACTTCAATAAAACTGGTAGTCACTGGACTAACAACAGAAAGATGACCATAAAAGCCTGAATGCTTTATAAATTAAATAATAACCCTGACCCAGACTTTATCACCTGGTCGCCACATGTAAGCCCCCACCATGACTTGTACAGGTCTGGGCTCATAGAAAAATGTCACCGTGGGGAAAAAAATTGAGAAGCACTTGGTTAAGGTCTGGAATGAACTACTGGACATTGTGACGGAAGTAGGTTCAATTGAAATATTCAGAAGTGAATTAGACTGTCAGCAAGGAAAGCGGAATGTAGAGCAGAGTTTTGGGGAAAAGGGCAGGGCAGAAAATCGTTAAGTGGTTTGCTCATTTGGAGATCCAGTGCAGATAAATAGCCACCTTCTGTACTGTGATAACTGTGATTCTTTTGCATACTTGGTGAATTTATGTTTGGGTTTTTATTTACACCAGGTGGTTCATCAATGGGAACGTGTGTCTGTTAGACAACGTGAGAATATTAATGGCAGAACAGTGGCACAGCGATTCTGTAAGTATTTTGGAGGAAGTGTGCAACCAAGCCATTGATTTGATAAATGAGAAGCCTTGTGAAATCAATATGACCCTGTCATTTATCAAAATCCTATTCATTTGGAATTTTCACTAAATCGGAACCTGTTTAATCAGTTCTGATATTTAACAAATTTGCATTGTTTATGAGTCTTTGTGGTGCAATGGTTATGTGCCTACCTCTGATCTAGGCAGTCCAGGTTCAAGTCCCACCTGGTCCAGAAGTGTGTCATAACGTCTCTGTATAGGGTTGATAAAAATAACTACATATGCTTCCACATTACTGTTTGAATATTTGGTAATGACTTAGGGCCATATATCTCCATTCTTTCTTGAAAAAAGCATCTAATTGTTTATGCAACACATTTAGATACTCTGTCTCAATGATGTCAACTGTGTAAATAACAAAAACAGTCTGAATTAGTTTTCTCCTTTCTTCCAAATATTCTGTTTCTTCATAAGAGAAAGGAAGAACTTCCACTTACAAGGTCCTTACCACATCCTCAGCACTTCACAATCATTGATGTACTTTGTGTAGTTACTAGTTTAATAGTGTTAGGCAAACACAGCACTCATTTCACACAACAAAGTCCCATGGTCAGCTGTTTTTTTTGGTGATGTTGGTTGAAGGTCAACAGGTGAACTCCTTGTTCTTCATATAATGCTGTGAGATAGATTACATCCCCTGAAATGGGTGGGTCATTGATTTAATGTCTCAACTAAAACACTCTTTGGAATTTCCATTAACAATCCATTGAGGTCTTGTTATAATTGCCTTCATAACCATGAAATGTCCGTGAAGAACTCATTCCTTGAAACTCTAGAGAATATAAGCCTAATTTCCTCAATCTTTCCTCAAAACCATCCTATCGTCCCAGCAATTAATCTGGTGAACCTCCATTACACTCCCTGTATGGCCAAGTGTATCCTTCCTTACATAAGGAGACCAGAATTGTACAAAATACTCCCAGTATAGTCTCACCAAGGCTCAATACAACTGCATCTTTATACTGTAATCTCTTTATAATGAAGGCTGAAGTGCCATGTACTTTATTGATTGTTGTGCCTGCAAGCAAACTTTCACTATGTCATGAACAAGGATGCCCAGAGCCTTTGAACACTATTGTTTCTCAACCTCTGTAAAACTGGAGTTGCAGGTAGACAGGTGATGAAGGCATTTGGCTTGCTCTCATTGGTCAGAACATTGAGCATTGGAGTTGGGTCACATGTTGCCATTGTACAGGACATTGGTGGGACCACTTTGAGTACTGTGTACAGTTCTGGTTGCCCTGCTATTGGGAATGGTGATGTTAAACTTGAGAGGATACAGAAAGGATTTACAAGGATGTTGCCATGACCGGAGGGTTTATGTTATAGGGATAGGGCTGAATAGGTTGTGACTTTTCTTTCTGGAGCATCAGATACTGAGAGGTGACCTTATAGAAGTTTATAAATCATGAGGGGCACGGATAGGGTGAAAAGCCATTGTCTTTTTCCTCGAGTGAGGGAGTCCAAAAGTAGAAGGCATAAGTTTTAAGGTGAGAGGAGAAAATTTTTAAAAGGACCTGAAGGGTAACTTTTTCAGGCAGAAGGTACTATGTATATGGAACGAGCTAGCAGAGGAAGTGGTGGAGGCAGGTACAATTACAATATTTGAAAGGTATTTGGATGAGTATATGAATAGGAAGGATGTAGAGGGATTTGGGCCAAATGCTTGCATTTGGGTGGCACGGTAGCACGGTGGTTAACACTGCTGCCTCACAGCACCAGTGCCCTGGGTTCGATTCCAGCCCCCGGTGTCTGTCTGTGCGGAGTTTGCACATTCTCCCCGTGTCTGTGTGGGTTTCCTCCCACAGTCCAAAGATTAGGTGGATTGGCCAGGCTAAATTGCTCGTAGTGTTCAGGGGTGTGTAGATTATGTGGGTTATGCAGGGATGGGTCTGGGTGGGATGCCCTGAGGGTTGGTGTGGACTTGTTGGGCTGAAGGACCGGTTTCCACACTGTAGGGATTCTATAAAAATGAAACTAGGTCAGATGGGGATGTCTGGTCAGAGAGGATGAGTTAGACTGAAGGGTTTGTGTTCATGCTGTATAACTCTGACTCTGACCTAACGTTTAAGGAGTGTTCTTTGTTTTTTTTTTTCCTACCAAAGTGAATTATTCACACTTGTATTCCAACTGCCGTTTTCTTTCCCGTTGACTTAGCTTGCCCAAGTCTGCTTAAACCGTCCTTACGCTTTGCTACATCTCACATTCTGACCTAGTTTTGTCATCCACAAATTTTGGTTCAAATTATTTATATAAATTATATGAACTAATGTGGCCCTAACACTGATCTTTGTGAGACTCCTCTAGAAATAGCCTGCCAACCTGAGAACGGCTTGTTTATTCCTATTATCTCCCTTCTCCTGTGGGGGACCTTATTAAAACACTTCCAAAAATCCAAATACACCACATCCACTGGTTCTCCTTTATCTATGCTACAAGTAACATCCTAAATTAAAGTTCAAAATGTTTTTACCAATAGTGTCCTGTTATTATGTCCTTTGGAATAGATTCTAATATTTTCCTGACTCGTCATTTCAAACTAACAGGTCTGTAGTTTCCATTCTCTTATCCTTTATTCATTCATGGAATGAGGGCATCGCTGACCAGGCAGCAGTTGCCCTTCGGGCAGTTGAGTCAACCACACTGCTGTGGGTCTGGAGTCACAAAAGGGCCAGACCAGGTAAGGACATTAGTGAACCAGATGGGTGTTTCTTGACAATCGCCAGTGGTTCCGTGGTCATCATTACACTCTTAATTCCAGATTTTTTAAAAAATTGAATTCAAATTCCATCATCTGCCGTGGTGGGATTTGAACCTGGGTTCCCGGAATGTTATCCAGGTCTCTGTTATCCAGATTAACAGTCCAGCGATTAATACCACTTGACCATCGCCTTCCCCTTATATCCCCCTCCTCATGTGCCTTATGAAACGAACAGGTTCTATTTCCTAGTTTCCAATCTGCAGGAATCTTTCCTGATCTATACAACTTGGAAAGATAGTCATCAATGTATCCATTTTTCCTGTAGCCGCCATCTTCAATGTTCTGGACCAAAGGAGCTGCACCCAAATGGATTGTGAACTGTCAATCTTGTTAATTTTTCAATAACCACCCTTTTATTGATACTGATTTATTTTAGTTCTTCAGTTTCACAAGTCCCTCAATTGCCTAATATTGCTGGAGGAATTTTACTCTGTTTGCCAGATCTTTGACCACTCACATAACCCAGGTCAGCAAATTGAATAACTATAAGTCTGGTTCCCTCATCCAAGTAATTTATAGAAAACTGTAAAATATTGAGGACCAGCATTGATCCCTGTAGCACATCACCCATGACATCTTACTTTTTACTATACAGTGCTTGCCATGAATCATTAATTGATTGAAATTTTCTCAGTTTTTGAGAGGCCATATGAAAAGAATTTTTTTGTCAGTAGTGTGTTCAAAAAGCTCCAGTTTAGCTAAACATAACCTCCATTTCCTAAATCCATGCTGATTGCCCTCTTAATATTGTCTCCAATTTTTGTAACGTTACTCCACAGTTTTGCTAAGAATTTCTTTGTAAATGATGTTAAAATGCTGCTCTTAGTTCGTGTCTTAGTTGACGCATTAACAGAAATTGACACATGACTTTGCATGTGCAGAATGCTAATGAAGTTCAAGGCACCTTGTACAATTTTTCACAGTTTTTGAAGATAGAAAGTTACATGAATAAAGAGGATCAGCCTCTAATCCTAAATCCCCAATGTGAACTTTCAGCTTTGTGCTGAAAGTCAGTCAATTATTAGTCTTTGCCTCACATCCGTGTTTGTTGTATTCAGCACATCTGCCAATCAACTTATTCTCTGTCCCAAAGGGATGACTTCTTGTTGAGAAGCACTTTTTTTACAGGTACTTTCCATCTTCTGGAAGCTCAGTCCATTGTTCAGATTTCAACATAGGCTATGACTGTGAATGGGAACTCTATCCAAATACACCTCCCATTGATGTATAATCTGTCACAATCGAATATGGGAATTCAAGTTCATCTGTTTTGTTTTGTTTTCCTCTCCACTGCCATTTCCAGCAAAAGGAATTATTTTACTAACTCCTCCATCTTCTATTGCAGTCACATTATCCATTTTATTTGTAAAGTAACTTTCAATTCTCATTATACTTTGATTATGTCATAATTTCATTTATTTTGTAGATGGAATAAACAAGCTGATCAACGTAGGAACTGACGGACTTTCAAATACTGTGCAAATCAACGAACCAATCAGAATGCAGTTTCACAGAAAAACCAGTAAGGATCACCACGTGCAGGCCACTGTAACTTCTGCTTTAGGGGTCACTAAGAGTAGTAGTGGACAAACTGAAGTGACTGGGTGTTCTTCCCTTCCTGTGAAACGCAAGCATGCTGAGCTGACCTTGAATGACTGGGATATCATGAACTGTTACTGAGGAATAATTAAGATGATTCCCTGGTTAATGAGGCTAGGATGGTTGAATCACAACATAATTAGAGATTAACATTCAGCCTTTGTAGAAGATTAGAAGTATCATCTGTTATTTTGTACCGTTTCTCATCTTAACTTCTATATTCAACTGCGCTTTGAGTTGAATAATAAATTGGAATCATGTAATAAATATTTTTAGATCATGAGATTTCCTGACAGTACCTCAATTACTATTCTTTCTTTAAATGTAAGAGCTGCAAGCACTGAGGTTAAACTTCATTTAGTACAAATAATCTCCCGAGAAGTCTAGCAGCAGTCTGAGAATGACATGCCCATTGAGGTTTTACATCTACAGACAGAGGCAAGATGGGGGAAACAGAGGAATTGGATCTCTGTCAGGGCAGTCTTTGCAATATTATTAAGAAGAAACAGAGTGAATCCAAGTTCATTGAAAGTTAACCAAGCAAAACTGGTGTAGTGACAATGTTTGTATATTAAGGAGGTACAGACAGTCCAGACAACCTAATTTGACTTCCAAAATATTGCATTTAATTCTGCCTAGCACTAGAGCAGGACCTATTGCAAGAGAAAGAAAAGCAGGCTGTTGTTAGCGCCACTATCAGGTTCGAGGGCTGGGTTCAAGGAAGACATAGTGTAGTAGAATAATTATGTAGTCTGGGTCCAGGGAATTCAGAGGACCTGCAAAGGGTACAAAAGAAGCTAGCGTGCAATTAGTAGTTCAGAGATCTGGGACTGAAGGCCCACAAACAGTTATTTGCTTTGTACAAGGGCAGGACTTGAATACTTAATGGTAAGGTCCCTGGGGAAGTGTTGCTGAATTAGAGACTGTGGAGTGCAGGTTCATAGTTCCTTGAAAGCAGAGTCACAGGTAGACAGTGTGGTGAAGGTGACATTTGGTATGCTTGCCTTTGTCATTGCATTGTGTATAGGAATGGAGAAGTCATGTTGTGGTGTACTGGACATTGGTTAGGCTACTTTTGGAGTAGTTTTCAATTCTGACCTCCTTGCCGAATGAAGGATGTTGTGAAACTTTAAAGGGTTCAGAAAAGATTTAAGTATGTTGCTAGGGTCAGAGGGTTTGAGCTATACGGAGAGGCTGAATAGACTTGGGCTACTTTCCCCTAGAGCGTCAGACAGTGAGGGAATGACCCTTTTGAGGTTTATAAAAATCATGAGGCATGGATAGGGTGAATACCCAAAGGCTTTTCCCTGGGGTGGGGAGGCATAGAGAACCAGGAGGCAGAGAGAACCAGGAGGCATAGGTTTAACGTGAGAGGGAGAAATTTAAGGGACCTAAGGGGCAACTTCCACGCAGAGGGTAGTGCACGTATGTAATGATCAGTCACAAGAAATGGTGGAGGCTGGTAATTACAACATTTTAAGAGACATCTTGCTGGACTTATGAATAGAAAGGGTTTAAAAGGGATATGGGCCAAATGGAGCTAACTAATTTAGGAAACCTGGGTTGGCATGGACAAGTTGGATTTCCATGCTGTATAGTTCTATGACTAAAAGTGACCCACTTCAGCTGAAAGCTGAAGAAACAAAGAGAGAGAGAGAGAGAGAACTGGCTTGATACTTACAATGTTTTACAAATAATGTGCTTTAAAGTGCTGGAATGCAGGGAGCAGTAGACCCAAGGAAAGTCAAAGCTACCGCAAGGGATCCAAGCCATTGGAATCCCAGACCCACCTAGTTTAAATTTTTCTTTTAGACTGTAGTTTTGAACATTTTTTCACCTGCAAAGAACGTCAAGAGTTTCCAGTGCCAGAAAGGCCAGTAATAGGAGGACACAGATGTAACTCTCAAGAAGGCAGGATGAAAACAAATGTTTTTAAAGGTATTTCTATTTAAAAAGGAGCTGACTCAGACACAAATGGACTAAAAAGCTGTTTACTTCCATACATTTAAGTTGCAGGCATTGTACCAAGGTCAAGGTTAAAAGCAGCAAAGGTGCACAGAAGCTACTGTTCTCCCTACTCAAGTCAGGCTGGGCTGGATATTGAATATTGTCCCCCAAGAAAATTGTGTGGAACATGTGACTCTGGTGGTACAAATGCAGGGTAAACAAGAGCCTGTGACATGGCTAAATTAGGGCCTAATCTGTACAGCTAGTTTCTCAGCTGTGTTATGTGGACTGGAAGCAATCTCAGACATTTCCCTGTGTTAGGGAGAGAAGACGGTGTTGGGAGTTCAGCCCTTAAGCTGGGCAGGCCTGGAGGCTTGTCACTATTTTAAATGTTTACCCAAGGAATTTTTCAGGATTAATGCCAACTTTACATTAGGTTATATTCTCAAAACATCAAATTTTCTTTAAAGAAGCTCTTTTTCATCAAAAGATATGTAAAGAAAACTTATTTTGAGTGAGTTTGACAGTACAAAAAAAGCAGCAAGCACAGAACATGCAATTTAAATACAGCAACAAAAGGGAAAAGCAACAATCAATACAGTTTAATTAACACTGATTCTTGTTACACTGGAGTTTTTGAACATGGATAGCATTTTAATAGACAATACTGAATAACCTTTTCACAAGCAAGTAGGATGGACACTTGCATCCTGCAGTGAAATGCTGCAATTTCCAAAGCTATTTGCAGGTCAAAAGATGCATTTTGTAGAGCCACAAAACAGAAATCTGCTGTCCTGGTGAAGTAATATGGGATTATGTTACTGAGTGTTGCGTTACTCCTTCCCACTTCTGGTATTAGTTTGCAGGACAGATGTACTCATCTGACCAATCCACACAGTGTTGTACATTATCTCTGCACAGCTCTCTCGGAATGCAGTCACAGTACTGAGAAATAACAGACTTGCAGCTCCAGTACTTTGGCCCACATGGAAGACAGTTGGACACTGAAATTAAAATTAGATCCAACGTAGTAATAGTTTGACATCATCCATATTTTAAATTTTACTTAATATAGAAAATATAATGCAGATAGTCATGTGACATTTAGGGTGTAGAAAAAGATGTTATGTTTGAGAACTAATACAGTATTGAATACTTCTGATTGGATATTGTATGGCTTGGACAAGCATGATTAGATACCCCATTAAAAAAAAGGAACAAGTTCTTCTCCTTGTCTTCCCGAATCCCACCCCAAATACATGGCTTCTTTTCTGTATTGGACTGTAGTTGAGACAACTATGCTTTCTCCACACATTCCAGACTGACAACCAACTAGCAGCTCTAGATGCAGCACCCCAAGGGCACGACGAGCAGAAGCAAATATATTCTGTAGCTGCTAGTAGGTTCAGTTACTCAATCTAACTAAGGATCTTATTGTCATATTCTACATATACCTTCCCCAGCAAAAGTGCAGTGACCTCAAACAGCAGATCATGATATCTGCAGATGTTGTCCCTTTCCAACTGTGTGGAACTGGTGATAAAGGGAGATTTTAATGTGCCAGAAATATTGTATAACCACTTTCACAATTTTGCAACAATCTCAAAGCACTTTTAAAAACCCTAGGTTGGATAAAGCAATGAAAAAGTCTGTATTTGAATTTAGATTCTAAGGATTAATGCTCACGTGGTCCCGATTCATCCGAGCAATCTCCACAGTTGTTAAATCCATTACACACTTGATCAGTATAAATCCATGAATTAGGATTGCCACATGTAAACACAAGATAGCTTGGTAGATTGTGTGGCACATCACCTAGTGAAAGAGTGGGGCATCAGCTTAAAGTCAGTTAAAAAGGAAATTAAATGCAAGAGGAAAATCTATCATAACAATACCTACTGCACATTGCAGATTCATGAGCACTCTCCAAACAATCCTCGATCCTGTGGCAAACTTGAGATGATTGCAAACAGGTGACATGGTCATCACACTGGAATCCTGACTGATTGTTTGCAGTTATACAAACTCTGTCTGGAAAAGTTACATGGCGTTATAGCACCATTTGATCCTCCAACCACCACTTGTCCTGCACACAGCATTTTAAAAAAAGAGCCTTGAACTTTACCATGACCTTCCTGTGACTCAAGTTTCTGCTGTATTCATTTTCTTTCCTGTTAGACTATTACTCTATTGCACTTCACTCTTACTTCTTGTAGATTTTTAAAAGCTTCCCTTCAATCGAGGCCTCTTCCATCTCCCCTACCCAGCCCAGGGGAAGCAGAACAGAAGCTCTAGGCAGTGAAAATTGACTCAAAAACCACAAGGCGGCTTAAAGGCCTCAGAAGGTCACTTTTTATGCTGAAGGTTAGAGCTCAGAAGCAGCCCAGAGAGCTAATTACAACTTAGTGCAGCCAAGAAATTGGAGTTTGAAGAAAACTGGGGCAGCCCTGGTTTAATAAACCTGGTTGTCCATGGAAGCGGGAGGGAATTGTGCCAAGGGATTGGCCGAGGCACAGCTTCATGAATTCATTGAGACATAGCCCAAACCATCAGGAAGTGAGCAGTCTGAGACTGAGTGGCTTTTGAGGAAAATCAAAGGATTAATCTTTGAAAGATTTGAAGCTACATGTGAGGGAGAATGTCCATGACATTGAGAAATTCTGGTTAAATCTGCCATTTAATATGTCAAAATGGTGAGTCCTTCACATCAATTTGCCTGTTAATTCATGTTTAATGTGTTTACTCTGGATGTCAGATACAAAAGGCACATACTGTAGATTTTACTTTTTTGACTGTAGTACAATTCATATCAGTTGTTCAAATTAGTAGAATCTAAAAGCTTTGTTTATTTACCAAAGTACCCAAAATTTCAACTTCCTTCCCTTTTCAAAATAAAAAGCTACAGATTCCTAATTGGATCACAATCAGACTTGGGCTTCTGATTTGAGATTATAAATTACATTCAGGTTTTCATGCAAGTTAACATAGCCTGAAAGCAAAATCTTTTGAATTTGTACAAACAGTGTAATCAATTATTAATCTGCAGGTGGAAAATGGCATTTTTTAGCATCATAAAGAAAAGTACGATTTCCAGGAAATGAGTCCTTCAACCGATTGAAGAACTGATTGACCTTAGTTTTCAAATCTCCTTTGATTAGCCTTTGGCACACAATTCCTGTGAGCAGCACTCAATAGAAATTACAAAGAGGTGCCCTACTGTTGTAGTTTATCCTATTTAGGCTAATTTACGTTCCTGCTGGATTCAAATACAAAGAACAACATTCAAGGGCAACATATTAATAAAACACGTGTAAAATCACCAGAAACTCACCATGCCAAACAGGATATTGCCAGTATTGAGAGCAGGGACTTCTTTATCAGTTAAGAGACCACAAGGATATAGTTAAAACACAACATAGTTTATAGATACAGCTCAAATTTTTAAAAAGTCTACTATTTTTAATATTGCTTAATCCCCAGACAACTGATATGGACACAAATTGGAGAGCCAAGTCTCATGAATCCAACCTGGAATATTTTTCGGGATGCCAAAGATTATAGCACATGCCAGAGCAGCAACAGTAACTCCCAGTAACAGCATCACAACAACAGAGATCCAGTAGCACTGCTTGGAACACCAGCAATAAGATGCGTCACTCTGACTGCAATCCCAGCAATCTGGTGGGAGGGCGAAGGGAAAACAAAATCATTGCACATCCTCCTACAAAATCCATCCATTCAAGTTACAGTGTGCAACAAAAATTTGCGCAGCCCACACTTCCCAATCCCCACATTTACCTTTCTTGCTGTTGTTTGATATCATGGAAAGTGAACCAGAAGAATCAGCATCAAAACTTAGCTATGTGTTGATGGAATGGAAAACCAAAAAGAGTAACATTAGTAAAGCGTGTACTATCCTCCATTGAACTTTGTAATATTAAAAAAGGTGTCAATTCTCTTTCATACCACACTGATATTTTCTGGGTACGTCTTATTAAGTTTCATTCTTGCCAGTTTCTGCTGCGCAACCAGAGTCTTTATTTCTGGGAAGATTTTGTTTTGCAGGAATGATCCAGTGATGTCAGGTTCTTTCAATGCAAATCTGTTACTTAGTTACTAAGTAAAACATAGATAAATAAAGTGGATGGACGTAGTTTGTGCCAAGACTTCACCAAAGTCAATATTGTAAATGTTGTTCAGTGCACCAGAACATAAATCATGAGCCTCCAACATCTGCCAACAATGCTCCAAAGTATAATAGAAATAGAACTACCAAGATTTAAGAATAAAGATAGGAGCTTAAAAAAAAATTCTGAAAACAAAAACATATTGAAGTTAATTTTTCTTAATAAAAAGGATCTAGATTTCCCCTACATTTCATTTGACTTATTTGGTTTCTCAAATGAAGAAAACAACCCACAATGCTATTTTGAGGAGGAGCAAGAGCATTATCCCCTTTGGTTAAGAAATAAATATTGCTTTAACCATCACCACTAAAACAAATGTCTCAAAAATTCTCACATTGTGGATAGCAGATTCTGGTAAACAGCAAATTCAGTGTGCTTTTTATATTATCAGCAACTGCAATTCTAAAGTACTTTAATAACAAACTGACTTTCTTTTCAACTCTTACAATAGTCCCCAAAAATGTTTGGCCAACATGGAGTTCCATCATATAATCCACACATAATAGTTATCTTAGCTATTTAAATGTCCTTGAAGACATAAGTACAAAATACAAAAACATTTCTCTGTAGATAGACAGATGCCTTACATTTTCATGCATTTTTTTTTAAAAAAAGAACAAAAAAGTTAAAAAACAAACAATTCAATGCTGTGAAAATAAGATTAGAATGCAAGAGAACACTTCAACATTTAAAACAAAAAAAGTTAGATCAGTGACGGAAGTTGTCATAGCATGCTTGTTATGCAAAAATATAGTATTGGTTAAATGGGTTACTAATTATACTCACCTATGAAGTAAATCATTCGAAGTGTCTTCTTAGGCTATTTTCAAAGAGTTTAGAAATGCATGCACAATAGACAGACAGAGCATCCAATTCATATTGGAAGGGTGTACTATTGTTATAATTTTGGGCAATCAGGCAGTGAAAAGGTACAAACAAGTTACTTCAACAATGCAGCCAAAACACTGGTAAATTCAAGTATTTGCTAAAGTTAAAAGGTGAATATTTTAAACAAAGGAATTCAGAACTAGTAACGTATTAAAAGGACATTATGGTTAAAATAACCTGATCACTATGAACATGGAGATGAAGAGATACAAATTCTTCAATATTAATTGAAGGATAAGTGATTGGTAATTAATAGCATGTCATTGCCAAATTTAACAATCAATTTAGAAAGGGTTAGAGAATTTGTTTCTAAATACTTTTATAAGCATCTTGCTCCTTAATATGCTATTAAAAATATTTTCTAGACAGCATACATACTACTGAAGATAATTTTCTATAGGTAATTATTCAGATAACACCACAGAATTCGGAGGTAGCACATCAGCTCTATCCATTCATGAGGCAGCAAGTTTGCCAGAAGAATTGGTTCAACCTGATCTATTTAATTGCAGCCAAATGATTCCACCCCTATCCATTACATCCAATCCGCTGAGTACACTACTCTTCAACATCCTACAGATCATAATGTATCCATGCAAATAGAGATCTGCAAACTCAACAAACGTGATTTTCATTGGAAAATATGTCCAAGTGTTTCACATTTTTACAAGTAGAATAAGCAGAACTGCAACACTTGACGAGGTGATCAAACCAATATTTATTTTATAATTCCTTGAAAAAGAAAACTCTTGTCCACAAAACCCATGAGGAAATTACATTTGGATCAAAACTACAAACAATACTAGAGAGTGTGATTATAAAAGGTTTTACCACAAAATCAAAGCAAAAATATTTAACTTGGAAGAAAAAAAGGAAATGCACTAAAAGAAAACACAGCTGAGATGCAAAATAGCCACGAGTTTCATTATCAATGAGTTACTGAGAAATGAAAACTTAAAATTGTGTTTTGAGGTTATTTGTGGCTCAATATTTACATAATGTGCACAGAACTATTTCATGTAACCGAGAGCAAGATATGCCATGATGCAGGTAGAGTAAAAGGAAACGATGTCAATACATTAGATCATAAATTGATTAAAACACGAGTTGAATATCCATTCGGATTGTAGAAATAACATCATAAGAAATGTTACAAGCAATGACATTTAATCTGTACAAAGGAACAACCAGTGAGATCAAAGAGGGTCAGCTGCTAACAAGTTTTCAAACATGCAGACAGGTGTGTTGTGCAACACTAAGAGCTATTTATAGGTCAAGATCCCTTTAATAAAACAGCTCTATATCACTCTAAAGTTCCAATTATTGTTTGCACCCAGGAATGTAACAATAAACAATATTTATCTTAATTTTGAAATTTCACCTCAACCAGACATTTGGCAAAAACTACCACTTAAAATTTTAGAACACAAAGGACAGTCCAAATTTCATCCAGATTATCTAAATTGTCGAGTGGTCCAGGTTCACTTTAGTAGGTATGGGTCCTGTCATGTCCTTTTCATCCTTGGATTTGATCACAATCAATGAAGATGCTGGATATGGAGTTAGCTTCAATTCATTCATAAATTCCATGTCTCCATATATGCTGAGTTTCTGTAACAGAAATGCACACTTAATCACTGAAAGATTGTGATTTTCTTTATTTAATTTCCCTTTTATGTAAAGCAGCATTTTAAAATTTTTTTCTAGGTCTCATGAATGGTGAGATTGAATAAGTGGAATACTTCCTTGGATTAGACCCATGAGCAGGTTCTAGCAGTTGCTGACAAACAAACAGTGTGCAGCATATCCGTCCCTTCTTGCACCACTCTGCAACCCATGGGCATTGAATCAATGCAAAATACACTTAGACTAGACAACTGATCAAACATTCAACCTCTGATCTGTTGATCCAATAAGTAAGTGAACTAACCTTTTGCTGTCCTAATGGTCAAATAGGCAAGACAAAGATTTATGTCATGACTATGTCCCGCGAGCAGGAGCTTAGAGCAGGAGCCTGTCGGGAAGCCGGTGAGTCACTGTTTTGAATTTATAAAAAGCTTACCTCATGAATAGGTGGAGGTACGCCGTGCAGGAGCGGACACGGGACTGATGAGTAAGTGAGGTAATATACTAGTGTGGCTGCGTTACCCAAACGCTACTCCGGTAGTGTCTCCCACCTATCCTCCTCCTCCTCCTCTAACCAAAAAAAGGTTCTGTGCACCTGATTGGTAAGGTAACAAGTTTATATTTTATTCTTTATTTTTTAAAGAGTCTAGGGAATTTAGAATAAGGGAAACGGAGGTTGGGGCAGATGAATGTTCCTCCTGCAGAATGTGGGAGGTAAGGGTCACCACTAGTGTCCCTGCTGACTACATCTGCGGGAAGTGCACCCAACTCCAGCTTCTTGAAAACCACGTTAGGGAACTGGAGCTGGATGAACTTCGGATCATTCAGGAGGCAGAGGGGGTTATTGAGAGGAGTTACAGGGAGGTAGTCACTCCTCAAGTACAGGAAAAAGGCAGATGGGTTACGGTCAGGGGATGGAAAGGGAACCGGCAGGTAGTGCAGGGATCCCCTGTGGCCATTCCCCTCAACAATAAGTATACCGTTTTAGATACCTTTTTTTTGTGGGGGGGGGGGGGGGGGGGGGGGGGCGACGACGACTTACCAGGGGAGAGCAGTGGGGCACAGGTCTCTGGCACAGAATCCGTCCCTGCTGCTCAGAAGGGAAGGGGGACGAGGAGCAGAGCAGTAGTCATTGGGGACTCCATAGTTAGGGGGACAGATAGGAGGTTCTGTGGGGATGAGAGAGGCTCACAGTTGGTGTGTTGCCTCCCAGGTGCAAGGGTGTGTCATGTCTCTGATCGTGTTTTTGGGATTCTTAAGGGGGAGGGGGAGCAGCCCCACATCATGGTCCACATTGGCGCCAACGACATAGGTAGGCAGAGAGATGGGGATTTAAGGCAGAAATTCAGGGAGCTAGGATGGAAGCTGAGAGCTACAACGAACAGAGTTGTTGTCTCTGGTTTGTTGCCCGTGCCACGTGCTAGTGAGGCGAGGAATAGGGAGAGAGGGGAGTTGAACACGTGGTTACAGGGGTGGTGCAGGAGGGAGGGTTTTGGATTCTTGGATAATTGGGGCTCTTTCTGGGGTAGGTGGGACCTCTACAAGCAAGATGGTCTTCACCTGAACCAGAGGGGTACCGATATCCTGGGCAGGGGGGGATGAATTTGCTAAGGCTATTTGGGCGGGTTTAAACTAATTCAGCAGGGGGATGGGAACCAAAATTGTAGTTCAAGTATAGAAAAGGTTGAGAGTAGGGAGGTCCGAGATAAAAGTTTCAGGGACGCAAGATGGCACCGGCAAGCAAGAAGTTGGTCTGAAGTGTGTGAACTTCAATGCCAGGAGCGTCCGGAATAAGGTGGGTGAACTTGAAACTGCAGGGGATGGGCACATTAGAAATGTGGAGCTTATTCAAGGAAAAGCTCCTGTGTGTCCTAGATAAGTATGTACCTGTCAGGCAGGGAGGAGGCTGCAGAGCGCGGGAGCCGTGGTTTACGAAGGAGGTGGAATCTCTGGTCAAGAGGAAGAAGGTGGCTTATGTTAGGATGAGATGAGATGTGAAGGCTCAGTTAGGGCACTTGAGGGCTACGAGGTAGCCAGGAAAGACCTAAAGAGAGAGCTCAGAAGAGCCAGGGGGAGACGTGAGAAGTCGTTGGTGGATAGGATCAGGGTAAACCTTAAGGCTTTCTATAGGTATTTAAGGAATAAAAGAATGACAAAAGATTAGGGCCAATGAAGGATAGTAGTGTTAAGTTGTGTGTGGAGCCAGAGGAGATAGGGGAAGCACTAAATGAATATTTTTCAACAGTATTCACTCTAGAAAACGACAATGTTGTCGAGGAGAATACTGAGATACAGGCTACTAGACTAGGTAGGATTGAGGTTCACAAGGAAGAGGTCTTAGAAATCCTACAGAGTGTGAAGATAGACAAGTCCCCTGGGCCGGATGGCATTTATCCTAGGATCCTCATGGGAAGCCAGGAAGGAGATTGCCGAGCCTTTGGCACTGATCTTTAACCCGTCATTGTCTACAGGAATAGTGCCAGACGACTGGAGGATAGCAAGTGTGGTTCCCCTGTTCAAGAAGGGGAGTAGAGACAACCCTGGTAATTATAGACCAGTGAGCCTTACCTCAGTTGTTGGTAAAGTGTTGGAAAAGGTTATAAGGGACAGGATTTATAATCACCTAGAAAATAAACTGATTAGGGATAGTCAGCACGGTTGTGTGAAGGGAAGGTCATGCCTCACAAACCTTAGAGTTCTTTGAGAAGGTGACCAAACAGGTATCTAAGAGTAAACCGGTTGATGTGGTGTATATGGATTTCAGCAAGGCGTTCGATAACGTTCCCCACAGTAGGTTATTGTACAAAATGCAGAGGAATGGAATTGAGGGAGATATAGCAGTTTGGATCAGAAATTGGTTTGCTGAAAGAAGACAGAGGGTGGTAGTTGATGGGAAATGTTCATCCTGGAGACCAGTTACTAGTGGTGTACCACAAGGGTCGGTGTTGGGTCCACTGCTGTTTGCCATTTTTATAAGTGACCTGGATGAGGGCGTAGAAGGATGGGTTAGTAAGTTTGCAGACGACACTAAGGTCGGTGGAGTTGTGGATCGTGACGAAGGATGCTGTAGGTTGCAGACAGACGTAGATAAGCTGCAGAGCTGGGCTGAGAGGTGGCAAATGGAGTTTAATGCAGACAAGTGTGAGGTGATGCACTTTGGTAGGAGTAACCAGAAGGCAAAGTACTGGGCTAATGGTAAGATTCTTGGTAGAGTAGATGAGCAGAGAGACCTGTGTCCATCTACACAGTTCCTTGAAAGTTGCCACCCAGGTTAACAGGGCTGTTAAGGCAGCATACAGTGTTTTAGCTTTTATTGAAACCAAGAGGTTATGGTGAAGCTGTACAAAACTCTGGTACGGCCGCACTTGGGAGTATTGTGTACAGTTCTGGTCACCGCATTATGAGAAGTATATGGAAGCTTTGGAAAGGGTGCAGAGGAGATTTACTAGGATGTTGCCTGGTATGGAGGGAAGGTCTTACAAGGAAAGGCTGAGGGACTTGAGGCTGTTTTCATTAGAGAGAAGGTGGTTGAGAGGCGACTTAATTGAGACATATAAAATAATCAGAGGGTTAGGTAGGGAGAGCCTTTTTCCTAGGATGGTGACGGTGAGCACGAGTGGGCATAGCTTTAAATTGAGGGGTGAAAGATATAGGACAGATGTCAGAGGTAGTTTCTTTACTCAGAATAGTAAGGGAATGGAACGCTTTGCCTGCAACAGTAGTAGATTCGCCAACTTTAGGTACATTTAAGTTGTCATTGGATAAGCATATGGACATACATGGAATAGTGTAGGTTAGATGGGCTCGAGATCGGTATGACAGATCGGCACAACATCAAGGGCCGAAGGGCCTGTACTGTGCTGTTATGTTCCATGTTCCATGCCTAATTTGGTGCACTAAGAAAACCTAGCTCTAAATGTTCCTTACAGTTTAGGAATTAAACATTGCCTGTTGTCATAGCATTTGCTATCTAGAGAACGTTTCAAAGATCCTCAAACTCAACTGATATGTCTGACAGGTACAATTAGTACCAGTGTGCCACACATTGAAGGAGAAATCCTCAACGTGTTATGCACTGGCAACTGGCTGTGTGAGAATCTCGGATAACGATGATATCAATATTGGGTGCAAGAACTTGCTTTCACTGGGGAAGCTCATAGGCATTCATTCTCAGTCTAAGTAAGGTACCTGAGGCTACAAGCAGCTATATTTAAAGTTACCCTCAATGCGAGCCTGCATCTACAACAGATGATCAAATAAGGGAGAAAGAGGACATAAATTCATGCAAGTTTAATAAAAATAATTAAAAGGTAGCATGAACGCGAAGATGGCTGTGAAAACGGCCATCTGTGCGCACACACAGGTCTGGTGGCATCAGTTACCGGCAAAAGACCTCTCATCTTCCCCACTGTCCCCTCAAAAAGTAAAATGATTCTGCAAGAACAGTCAGTGTCGCTACATTCTAGGCGTAATAACATTACATTCAAGTGCACATATGCAGATAATCTGACTTCAGCTAAAGTACTGTACAGAGATTCCCAGGAGCAGAGGCTATCATGCAAGTAGTACCAGCCATTCAGCAGTGCAGCTAGGTAGCTCTTCATATTGGAAAGAGGGAGAAACAGCAGCTTTAGGATGAATTTGGACTTGAGGAAGTACAGAGTACAGAAGTCTTTGCCCCCAGCTTCACCACTCATGGGTTGAAACAACAAACCGCATTTCCCAGTTGGAAAACAGCTGTGTTTTAGCACTGCCAGATGGAATTTCTGTGCCTGCATGCTCTTTATGCCACCTAAGAGGGGGTGTTCATACAATGCACGGCCTAAAAACAAACAAATTAATGCTTAACTAGATTGTCATCTCTACTAATTTTTAGTCTTGATGGAAAAAATTGAAAAGCAGGCGAAGAACTTCCCTCTTTAAAAGGGAATACAGAAAAAGGATTTTCAAAGTAATTTATTGCTCAAAATCAATATGTGAATCAGCTCTGTTATTCAAGGTTACATTGCTCATTCAATGGGAATGAGAGAAAGGTCAAATATATAATCCAATTTGAAAGGTTACTACTAGGCATAGCAAGTCAGAAGAGCAATCAATAAAACCGTTTTTTTTTGGGGGGGGGGAAGAAACAGGACAAAGTTGACAGAAATGCACCTTGAATAAATGAGTACAAAAAGGTAGCTTTGAAGTACACAAACCAATCAAAACAGAATATCAAATAGTTTCCCCTCAATCATAACCTCTGAGTGACATCACAGGCACTGGGGAACAAATGGCCTAAATATCAGCCTTATCCTGTTCCTACATTTCCCTACAGCAGATCAGGCAGAGTCAGCACAGCTTCAGAAGAGGGAAATCTTACTAATGAGTTTTCTTTTTGAGAAAGAAACATGTGAAATACTACCACAAAAAAAATTTACTGATTCTCAGATAGGCTTTAGTAAAACTTTGGCAGTCTGGTCTAGGATCATAAATGTCATGAGATTCATTGCCCCAGCCTTTATTCACAATTCATATCAATGACTTGGATGAAGGGATTGAAGGAATGGATAACAAGTTTGCTGATGACAAAGATTGACAAGGTAGTTATGAATGGGACATAACCAATCTGTCCCATTGCAGATTCCTTACACAGGCAGACAAAAAAAAAATGCCATAGTATAAAATGGGAAAGACGAAAGTGGTAGGAAGAACAAAAAACTAACATATTATTTAAATGGGACAGGTCAAAAAACTGAGATAGAGGCATCCAAGTATCCTGTACGAGAGTCACTGAACTTGACATGCAATGCAGGTGATCAGGAAGGCAAATGGAGTGTTACTGCTAAATGCAAGAATAGAACAGAAAAGATATTTGCTTAGGATGCTGAGTGAATTTTTTTGCCACTGGGACAGACTATAATTCGAGGACAACCTTTAAAAATAATGGATGTCCCATTTATGATGGAGGTGATAATTTTTTCTCTCAATGTTGAGAGTTATTGAATAGTTTTAAGGTAGAGGTAGATTAACTCCCTAGCAGTCAATTATATAAGGTAATCTATGTTAAGCAACAAAGTGGAGAGGAGGACACAATCTGACAAGTCACAATTTTATTAAATGGCAGAGAAGGCCAAATGGCCAATTCATGTATTCGAGTCCTGCACTCAAATAGCATTTATTTTCCTCAAATATGATTGCTTTATCCTAATGCTCAGTCTTACCTCTGATGGAATATGCTGCTCCACAGCTGTAGCAGTAGTAGCACAACAAATCCACAACAGTACCAGCACTGAAAGTACCAGGGTGGTCGTTAATATCCAGCGAGGTATTCCAGCATTCCTGAAATCAATGATTATTAGTGGTCAACAATTCTGTATTTATAGCCCCTTGACTGAGTTGATTTAAATCAATGAACAAAAAAAAACTTTGCAAATATATTGCTTTTGCTCAGCATTCATTCCTTGAATATGAACTGACAATTCCACCTCTCTATGACCCAAGGGTGTAGCGAGGAAATTGGTAAAGTGGTCACAGATCAGATCACCACCACCCCACCACCCTGGCCTGCTTCCACTTTTGTCTCTGCTCAAATGGGACTGTTGGGTTCCAGCAGCTACATTGCCAACTTGGAGAGTAATCACGGTTCCTAGTTGGCACATAACTTATTCATTGAGCCGGATGTTCACTGGAAAGAAATAAGACTTAAAAGTTTTATAAAGCAAAATGAATTCAACTAGTGAAACAATGTTACAACACATCAAGCAGATCAAAGAAGCCTTTCTTCTTAGAAATTAATTGTAAACATTAAATTACTTGCATGTGAGCGTTTTTTCCTGGAAGTGTTCACCTGCTGTAGGACAATTTTCTAGTAAGTACTGATCTTTTAACTACTCTCATTCAAATCTAAGCCCTAAAGAAAGGAGTGTAACAGAAACAATCCTACAGAGAGAAATGCCTGGAGTGTGCAGGGAATGGTTTTCTGGATCAGTACATTGAGGAACCATCTAGGAGAACCTGCCATGAAGAAGGGTTACTGGATTCAAAATGTTAACTCTGCCTTTTCTCTAGATGTTACCAGACCTGAGTTTCTCCAGCAATTTCTGTTTTTGTTTCAAGTGATCAGCATCCATAGTTCTTTGTTTTATTTTAGAGAACAGGTCATCCCAAATTGGGCATGGCATTGTGAAAATGAAGTAATTGGCAATCTAGCTGTGGAAGCTCCTTAGGGAAAAGAGTGAGCACATCTTAGAATTCTTCCTTGAAAGTGGAGTGTGATGCAGTGTGCAGAAGACTAGGTCATGCAACAAGACCTGGTCATTCTGTACTGGTCACTGAACCTAAACATGCAGGTGCAGTAGGCATTAAAGAAAACAAAAGCATTTGGACTTCATAGAGAGAGGACAATGAATACAAGAGCAGGGATGGCTTGCTGTTATTATACCAGAGCCTTTGTGACACCACATCCAGAGAGGTGCATGCAGTTTTGATCTCAGCTTCTAAAAGGTGGATATTCTGGCTAAGTACAGAGAGCAACAAAGATTTACCAGAAAGTTTGATGGGATGACTGGGCTGAAATATGAAGAGACTGGGATCAGATAGGATGGAATGGCTGCGTCTACTTTTTTGGGGGGTGCAGTTGGGGGGTGGGGGGGAAGAGAAAGCAGAGGCAGCTCACAGAAACCTGTCAGATTAAATGAGACTGAACAGCGTGAATTCACAAGGAATATTCTCGATGACTGCTGAGTCCAGAACCAGGGGCCACAGTTTAAAAAAGGTTACTAGAACAGCCATTTGAGACTGAGATGTGGAGAAATTTCTTCACCCCAATAGTGGTAAACCTGTGGTTGAGTCCAAAACACCAAATTTTTCAAGCAGCAGTTAGTTGTAGCACTTAGGGCTAAAGGGGTTGAAGGGTATGGGGAGAAACCGGATACACAGAGTATACAGTTGGATGATCAGCCATTATTATATTGAATAGCACAGCAAGATTAAAAGGGCTGGACAGTTAGCTCCTAATTTTCTAAATAGATAGGTTGGCAGTTGTTTAGACATGGAGCACTCAGCAATGTTTGAAATGCTGGGCCAGATTTTCCATTGGCCAGTCAGCTGTATCTCAGCATTTAGAAGTTGCATGTCGGGACTCTGTGGAACCTCCATTATAGTATACACCGGAGAAACTGCCCTGGAAACTGTATTTTCCACTATGCAAGTCCTCCATGCTAGGATCCCTCTGAAAGTCTCCATTTAAGTTGGAGATTTTTGTTGGTTCCCATGAAAAAGTAAAAAGTAAAAAACAGTTACAGCATTGAATACTTAGTCTTAACTCCCAACTAGTTACTCAGGTTCTCCAAGGCAGGCTGATGGAGAAAGTGTAGTCACATGGGGTCCAGGGTGTGCTAGCTAGATGCATTAAAAAAAACACAACTGGCTAAGTAACAGGAGACAGTAGTAGTGGAAGGGTTTCTCAAATTGGAGACCTGTGACCAGTGGTGTTCCACAGGGATCTGTGCTGGGACCATTGTTGTTTGTGATATACATAAGTGATTTTGAGCAAGGTATAGGTGGTCTGGTTTGCAGATGACACGAAGATTGGTGGAGTAGCAGATAGTGAAGAGGACTGTCAGAGACTACAGCAGAATATAGATAGGTCAGAGAGTTGGGCAGATGGACTTCAATCCGGGCAAATGTGAGGTGATGCATTTTGGAAGATCTAATTCACGAGCAAACTATACAGTAAGTGGAAAAGTCCTGGGGAAAACTGATGTTCAGAGAGATCTGGGTATTCAGGTCCATTGCTCCCTGAAGATGGCAATGCAGGTCAATAGAGAGAGTGGTCAAGAAAGCATATGGCATGCTTTCTGTCATCGGATAGGGTATTGAGTACAAAAGTTGGCAGGTCATGTTACAGTTGTACAAGACTTTGGTTCGGCCACATTTAGAGTACTGTGTACAGTTCTGGTTGCCACATTACCAAAAGGATGTGGATGCTTTGGACAGGGTGCAGAGGATGTTCACCAGGATGTTGCCTGGTATGGATGGCACTAGCTATGAAGAAAGGTTGAGTAGACTAGGATTATTTTCATTAGAAAGACGGAAATTGAGGGGGGACCTGATTGAGGTCTACAAAATCATGAGGGGTATAGACAAGGTGGATGGCAAGAAGTGTTTCCACCCCCCCCCCCCCCACCCCCCCAAAAGAGTGGAGGACTCAATTACTAGAAGTCATGAGTTCAAAGTCAGAGGAGGAAAGTTTATGGGAGATATGCGTGGAAAGATCTTTTACGCAGAGGGTGGTGTGTGCCTGGATGCGTTGCCAGCGGAGGTAGTAGACGCAGACACGATAGCGTCTTTTAAGATGTATCTGGACAGGTACATGGACGGTCAGGGACCAAAGGGATACACAGACCCTTAGAAAATAGGTGACAGGTTTAGACAGAGGATCTCAATCGGCGCAGGCTTGGAGGGCTGAAGGGCCTGTTCCTGTGCTGTAATTTTCTTTGTTCTTCATTTAACTGAATTCACACACCCCTCAACTAAAACTCCCACAATTCCATTCTTCCTCCACTCCCAGGGACCCAGGTCAACATCCCACCAATGAGTTTGATTAGGCTGCCAGACCCATCCCACATCCATTCCATGACAGCAGCTGTCAGTGGTTGTCAAGACATTCAATTTCAGAATATAGCAGTGAAGGGTGGTGTGGTACCTTCCTCTGACAGCTCTCTGCTACAAAAGAACAGTCAGATTGGAAATCTGGCTCCATATTTTGGAAGAAGCCCCAAATGGTATCATGTTTCCGAAATGCTGAGTTCTCTTCTTTCATAAAAGGGGTGTTGGAGTGACATTGCTACTACCTGGAAAATCTGGCTCATTGTTTTGACCAAAGTTTGAACCGTTATCAACCAGTTCTGCTCCCCTGTAATAGGGATTAACGAGCATCTTGCAGGATTAGGAATCCCCAGCTGATCGAATACAACAGGATTCCACAGCATTAGAGTTTAATACCACAGGAAAAAGGAATAAGCTATCTGTTCCTAAACCCCATTTCGTCATTTAATTACAAAAACTAAAGAACTGAATTTACACAGCTGTATTAATGACCAAAGTATCTCTCAATGCACTTTGCAGACAAGTACTTTTGAAGTCTCACTACTGCAAGAAAAGCTGCTACCAATTTATGCCCTAATGAAAACCAGTTATTACAGAAATGCATTTAAACGTCTATTCACCACAATTAGCATCCGTTTGTCTGGTGAAGAAATGGATGTCATTCAATATTTCTATTCTGGAATGTGCTCATGCATAGATATCAGTAAGCCATAGTGCGAGCTGCTAAGACTTTCAATTTTTCTACTTTTAAACATGGCATAAATTATGTTCCTTGATACAGGGAGACTTAGCAAAGTGGCAAATGTACAAGGCTAGTAATGCAGAGCACTGGCTCTTACGATTCAGAAACTAACTAAAATACAACCACAGCAGCAGGGGGTAATTTAAATCCAATTTATTAATAAATCTGAAACAAAATCTCCGTGTTTATGAAACAACCAGATGGTCATAAGAACCCATCTTAGTTCACTGACACCTTTTGGGGATGAAATCTGCCATCCTTACATGTTTGGCCTACATGTGACTCCAGACCTACAGAAATTTGGTGAACTCTTGACTGTCCTCCGAAGTGGCCTAACATGTAACTCAGGAAAAAAAAGCGTAATGCAGTATAACTACAACAACTGCAATGATCCTAGGTGGCCACTCACCACTACCTGAGGCTGAGGCTATTAGGGAAGGGGAATAAATGCGTGCACACAAAATATCTTTGCTTAAAAAAACAAGTAGCTCCACTTTAGGATTAGTGCTAGAGAGTGTAACTTGGTTGATTTGGGGGATCCATTCTCACTAATATTAATTTAGAGAATCATAACTACAGCAAGACTGGATTTCTGTGCACATTAAATAACCCACTATACAACTATTTTGAATTGGTGGAAGATATGATACATTATCTTGATTTTGCTGAGGCCCAATTCACCAAAACACCCACCTTGACAAACATTCTAAGACACTCTGGTACTCCTGTTCATGACCTTCTTTCAAATACAAGCCAGTTCCATGTTCCCTTCTGAAATTTTTGCGAGTATCATCATAAATAGCCTTGGCTATGTGATCTATTGATAAAGAACACAAAGAGATAATTTCTAAACAGTATACTGACCAAAATTCTCAACATAACTGACACCTTGTTAGCAAGCTGGGTGATGTCCAATTCCAACACAAGGAAGCAGAAAGCTGTATAAAACGGTGTTTGGAGTAGTAGTCAGGAAAACTCAGCAACGACTATGATAAACGAATACACAGAGAGAAACAAATAACACGACATCATAGCACTAAAAGATGAATACAAAAATAACAAGAATTCAAGCAATTCAGAAGAGAAAGTAGTACAGAAAGGTAATTTGTGGAGGTGAATACAGTCTTAAGTCCAAGGCAAACATATGGCACTCAAAATAAAATCCAAATTACTTCATTAATATAACAAATGAAATGGACACCATGCCAACGGCATTTTGAGGAATGACAAAATTTAGACAAAAGTTTTAGACAGATTTCAGGGGATTTAAAAAGAGACGGAACGGTCTAGAATAGGAATTCCAAAGCATGGATCTTAAATAAACCAAAGACGGAATGATCAATGGTGAGAGCAAGAGTATGAGAATTGGAGGAGCTGCTGCAGAGATGGAAGACATGAAGGATGGAGGGACAAACTATGAGGGATTTAAAGCAAAGCATGGAAGATCAAAATTTTAAAAGTATGAAGTGTTCATGGTCTGCAAGCTAAAAATAGAGATCCTTCAGGAACTCAGTGGGAATGGTGAGCTAGCTGGAAAGCTACATCATGAATCAGAATTGAATCACAAAATTGAATTGCAAGAACAAAACCAAGCATAAGCAGTCCTAGCAAACTAGAATGCACAAAACAAATTGCAGAGTAGAATGTTGGTTAAACCAAAGAATGTGGGGGGAAAATTAGATCAAAATGATAAAGGAGGATGGATGCAGTCGATAAGAATGTTACGCTTGACTTCTGATGGGGTCATTCCTATGCCATGGGAATAATTTATTCAGACAGATTAAAAAAGTTACTGTAAAGTTGAGAATGAATTACAATAACTTCATAAGACAATTGAGGGGAAGAAGAGGTGGATAAATGAGTACGAGTTCACAAAGTCGTTTTGTTTTCAATGCAAGGGTGATGACAGCACATGAAATGGGAGGATGAGTACCCCTACCATGATTAGGTTACATCAGCACAGACCTGAATTCACACTTTGATATTCTGGCCTGCACGTTTTAGGATGGTAACATATTCAGCCAAAGAGCCATTAGTAATTAATCACTTTTTTTTTAAAATTCAACCATGTCAAGCCTGTGCAATAATGCTGGACTGGATGCTACTCTGCTGAATTGGTGGCAGCAGTCTGTTGCGTTTCAGGTTTAAATACTGATAGACTTCCTGCCTGAGTGTTTACCAAGGCAGATGAAACAGGTTCACTGGCTACCTGAAATTTATCCCTTTTTTAAAAAATTATAACACAGGAATTTATCAGAGATCAAATGAAAAAGATTTACCTGACAGTGTTTGAGAAGATTCTTTTGAATTTTCTGTTTGCAGTTCAAACTGTGGAACCATAAACTGCACATCTGGTTCAGACTTGAAGGAAATGGCAAAGAAAAAAAATGGAAAGTTCAACTGTTTTAAACTTACAGGTAAAAGCAGATTTGCACTTTAAAAATCCATCCTTGAAAGAAAAGCCAGACTTGGAAAGAAGAAATTCAGAGAATTTGGTTGTCAAATACTATGAATTGTAACCTTAACAGCTAGAGACTGGTCATATCCAGAAAACTGATGGTTTAACCCAGGTTCTACATCTTCGTCATAATGCTGATTCAAAAACTAAATGTGATAATCAAACTAATCGAGGGAAAGCAGCTTTCCTACATACTAACCTCAAGTTACAAGTTATCTAAAACAATTTTATGATTTAAAAATGACCTCCTGCCCGCCACCTTTTCTGCTGTAGAATGTTTTCCATATCTTGAGATATTGCTTATTTACTAACTGCTTTTTCTCTGGAAACCTATAATTGTTTTGAAAATGGATGCCCCTTTCAAAAAAAAGTCATGGTGACCAATTAATTTTATATTGAACCCATTTCCAGCAAATTACCTGATGCATTATATATATTTTTATGTAAATTGCTAAAAAGGCTGTCTGCCCTGGTTGAATCAATTCATATACTGGACATGGATGTATCTCTATCGAGCACACTTCAGTATCCTCAAAGGTGAAAGACTTACAAGTATTAATTGTAACATTTCCCTTAACCAAATGTGGTTAAAAACTTGATAATTGAAAAGGAAATTTTATGCATATACATTCAGACAAATACAAATAAAATGCAAATGATAGGATCACCATGCAGTTTATGGATGTTGTTATATTGATTTACTTCAACATTCACAGTCAGTTGTATCCAATTCATGAATTACAATCTTAAAAATTAAATCTTAAAAGATTGCAAGTATAACAAACATGCCTTCAAAATTTAGAATTTCCTTTCAGACAGCATCAGTAGTCAACACAAGCTGACAAATGCACATGCATAAAATTATCCAAGGACTGCAAAGCACATTACAGCTTCATATGCTTGACAACAAATCAAAGAACTTTCAAGATAATGCTGTATTCACAGCTGAAGCTGATGACTTATTAAACATCACGATGCAACAGTGTGATTCTAAGCCTGATTGATAACAGAAGCTTCTGTTATCAATCCCCAGACCAAGCAAAGATAACAACCTCAGCCAGGGGACAATCGGGCAATGATCTGATTGGAATAAGGTTTGAGTCCAGTCCTTTTCTGATAACAGTTGGAGAAGCAAGAACTGTGCTCACACGCGTGATCTGCAAAGCCAAGCTTAGCTACAGTTCCCTGTGGGCAGCACAGTGGTTAACACTGCAGCCTCACAGCGCCAGGGACCCAGGTTCCATTCCAGCCTCAGGCAACTATCTGTGTGGAGTTTGCACATTCTCCCCGTATCTGCGTGGGTTTCCTCCGGATGTTCCGGTTTCCTCCCACAGTCCAAAGACATGCGGGCTAGGTGGACTGGTCATGCTAAATTGCATGTGCGTGTGGAGGTGGGGGGGGGAGAGAAGAGGAGGAGATAAGAAATGCTCCAAAGGGCGATGTGGCCTTGTTGGGCCAAAGGGCATCTAATCTCTGTAAAATAGTGTATACAATTGGTCTTTTAATAACTATTGGCATTTGGGTGAGATGAGAGGATCAAAAGAATGTAAATATAAATCACAGGAAGAATTTGCAGGAGGAGAGAAGAAAACTGATGGTAGTCACAATGACATGAAAACACTCAAAATTCTGATACACAATGCAATAGTAATTTTAATTCAAATGCAAAGATTATAAACTGACAAATTTAAAATGATGTGTGTTATGTTCATTTGAGCTTAAAATGGCAGCGGATAAAGGTAAGGTTGGAGTTTATGAACATTTAGTTATAGGTAAAGCTTGCTTGCAGGGATTAAAAGTACACATGGAGTATACAGTAGTTGGAAGCATTTCCAACTATTTCATGACCTTCATTTGAAAGCAAAATTTCTGTACATCAGAACTTAGGTGTTCAAAATTCTATTAATTTTTCTCATTTGCCCTCCTGCATTTTTGTAACTACCTACATTCAGCTTTTCTTCTAATTGCTTGAATATTATCCTTAACGCCACATATTTCATACAAAATCAGAATCAGGTTATACAGCATGGAAACAAGCTCTTCAGTCCAAGTCATTCACGTCAACCAGATATCCGATAGTGACTTAGTCCCATTTGCCAGCCTTTGGCCCATATCCTTCTAAACCTGCCCATATCCTTCTAAACCCTTCCTTTTCATGTACCCATCCAGATTCCTTTTAAATGTTGTAAGCCTTCCCACCTCCATGACCTCCTCTGGCAGCTTGTTCTATACAAAAAAAGGTTACACCTCAGGTCCCTTTTAAGTCTTCCCCCTCTCACCTTAAACCTATGCCCTCTACTTTTGGCCTTCCCTGCCCTACCTTGGTAACAAATCTTAAAAAAAATTTCAATGAATAAGATCTTTCTTCCAGTAAAGAAATCCATAATACCATGCATTAGAGAAAATAGTTTACAAAGAAGTATAAATAAATTTGGTAAGAGGTTAACATTTTTCATGAAAAACTTTCAAAGCAGTTAAAGAATCTAATCCACAGTTGTTAGTGTGCCACATCTAAAACAAATAGCTATCAGCACCATTTACATATATTTGTGCACTAAATATTTTGCTGGTAATTAAAAAGTGCAATACTGTTACCTGGAATACAACTACTTTGCCATCATCAGTTTGCAAGTAGAAGGTCCAAGAAGTAAAGAAGCTCTGAGCTGAATTCATCAAGTCACTGTAGAAAGCAGACATTATACTGATAGGGTAAACGAAGTGGATTTTTGGAACCATGGACATGAGCTGTGGGAACAGGATAATTTGTAACTCAAAATGTAACAAAATTAATCCAAGTTAAAACAGAATAAAGGACACTTCTTAGTGCTGATGACTTGTTGAAAATCCCTGTGCAATTGAAAGTTCATTAAATAACAACATGTATTTGATTAGATCTGGAGAATTTAAGAACTTGCCTCTGTAGCTGATAAATTGTAAACACAATCTGAAATGGTTTTCACTACAGTGATTGATGTTCTTCTTCAGTTCTATTATTTCAGTCCTCATCCATGAGTATTAATTTTCTTACTCATTTAGCTTTATTCAAATTTCTAAAAAGCAGTGCAAGTTTCTGTGAACTTTCTTCACGTATATTTGCAACGTTCTGGAGGAAACTGGACATAAAGTTAGCTAACCAGGGACAGACTGGAGGTGATGTTCCATAAATCCACCCGAAAATCTCTCTGCCATCAAAAGCGTGAAGAATGGTCACTCAGCTAACGAAATCAAGGGTAGCCTGCATCTGCGGAACTACGTCCAGCACAAACACATATGTCTTCAGAAGACATGAGAAAAATTTAAAAAGCTTTAGCCCTATTTAAGACAGAAGAGACGGCAACAGCTGAAGCCCAAACAAAAAAAAAAGTGCATTTCCCACTTATGAAAAAGTATTCTAAACCAACAGGGCTCCCAATGACAGGGGACAAGGCTCAAAACAACATTTTTTTGGGCCTGGACAATTTGAAAATCTGTTATTCAGCTGCTTTGCCTTAAATGTTCTTACAGTCTATATTCAGGATTACAAGTATCCATTTCTAATGGCAGAAGCAAAAACAAGAAAGTCACGCTGTGCTTTCCCAATCAACAGTTGGGACAGGATACAAGCTGGCAGACCAAATATGTTTTAAACCTCACATATAATTGTGAATATTCAATGAAGATCTACTGACTCCCAATGAAAGGAATTTTGCTTACAGAAGATACATGCACAGTCATATGTACATATTTGACATCAGCAGCAAGTGACAGATAGCTGACGATTGTGAAATCTAGACATTTGAAGCCATCAACATCCTCCAGCATCACACCGTCAAATGTTGATAGATAGTAGCATAGCAATATTCAACATTAACATTTGTCTTGCTAATGATCAGACCAAACATTAAACAGGCACAGTCACTTGCCGAAGCGATTCTTTAGGAGCAACACCATGCATCTTTACGTTGGATATCAGGCTTGCATGGCTAAGGAACTTTGGTAGGCAAGTAGAGGCCGAAGATGGCATGAAGATGAAGGCGGCATGAGGCACATCAAAAGGAAAAATAATTTCCAAGAGTGTCACTGCCAGAACAAACCCAAGTGATCCCAAAGCTGACCTAGTTTATTATGCTGCGATAAACAGCTTCAGTAGGGAACTAGTTTTCTTCAGCATCTTAATAGACCCACTTCTACTCAGATGGGTCAAGTGTCGTGGTGAAATCAGTAAGGAATTGAGAATGGACACTCTTGTTTAAGACATTTCTGTTGCAGCTGTCAGACTATATCACATCAATTAGAGAGATTTCCCAGTCCCAAAAATCACACTGGGGTACAAGGTAGATGTGGTCAGCCAGGATCTGCAGTCTGACAGTGGCAACATAATACTTCTACTACCACAGGGAAATTTGATAATTTATTACCATCACTTCAGATGCTCATTCTTGCGCAGGGTCACAACGTTTGCATTACGCTAGTGGACAGTCAGTTTCCCGATACTAACATCAGAATCTGGACTTTGTCCATGATAAAGTGACCCAATAGCTTTGATCAGCTCCTCCACTGAGAATATGATGTCCAACTCTGCCATGACTAGTAGTTTGTGTTCAAAACTGGAGTGAAAATGTTTCGTGTGGAAAATACAATTCAAGGTACTATTTGACTAAGTGCAACAAGCAGATGGAAAGATTAGTTTCCCAGTCTTCTTCAGTCTACTTCATTGATTAGCCTCTTTCTCTTTTGATTCTTTCATGCATCCACAACATTGTTTAGATCAAAGGATACATGAGGATTGAAATAATAAACACTAACCTGATGAGGAAAAAAAACCACGTAATCCTTGAAGTGTTCAGGCTGGTCTCATACACTTACTTGAGAAATAGAAAAACGGTGCCAAGGGTCAAATGTGGATCACACTAGAACTTCCAAATTTGACAGATCAGATATTGCCAGGGTAATTTTTTTTAATCCATTCACAAAGCCAACGTTTTGGGTTCACTAGTGAGGTAAATTTGTTAAACCACCTCTAACCAGCTTTGCAAAAGATATTATTGAGCCATCTTCTCGAATGCTATACACCACATGAAGGTTACTCCCATTATCTGTAAAGTAGGAGCAGAATCCTTGTTTGTGCACGTATGGCAATATATTTGTAAATTAAGATGATGTGCAACTTGCTAATGATGATATCCTGAAGCGCCTGTTGCACTTGTCCTTTTTAGGTGATAAGTACTTTAAGCACCACAGAAAAGTTATGGCACACAAAGAAGCCATCCACCCATTGTCTTCACAGGCCAGCGAGAAAGAGAGTTAATATTAATATCTAGCACCACCTTATGGGCAGCACAGCAGCTCAATGTGAGCCCTGGTGCCTCAGTGCCAGGGACCTGGGATCAATTCCACCCTCAGGTAATGGCACAGAGTCTGTACATTCTCCCCATTTCCATCAGGTGAACCGGTTTCCTTCCACAGTTTGAAGATGAGCCGGTTTGGTAGACTGGCCATGCTAATTTGCCCATGGTGTCCAGGAATGTGCTGGGTAGGTGGATTAGCCTTGGGAAACGCAGAGTTAAAGGGATCTTTTTGAGGGGTGGGGATGGTGATGATTGGAAGGGTTGCTGTTGAGAGGTTTGATGTGGACCTCATGGGCCAAATAACCTGCTTTTACACTGAGGATTGTAGGATTCTGTTCTATGATTCAATCATCTGTCATAGCCCTACAGATCTGAGCATTACAGGCATAGATCCAGGTAAATATGAAACAAGTAGTTTTCTGCCTCACCACCAAACAAGGCAGCCAATTCTAGACAAAGCAAGTCACTCATGCCCCCTCTAATCTTTCCACAATTACTACAGATCTGTGCTCCCGGTAAGTGACCTCTCTACCAGGGTGAAGAGATCTTTCCTGTGTGCTTGATTGGTGTCCCTCAACAATGTAAACCTCAGTTAAGTTGCTCCTCAGCCTCATTTGTTTTAGGAGAACAACCATATTCTATCCATCCAACCTTTTGCATCACCTGTAACTTTGAAGTCCTGGTAAGACAGAAACAGGAGCAGGAGTCAGCCATTTGGTCCTTTGAGCATACTCCACCATTCAACATGATCATGGCGGATCATCCAATTTAGCACCTCACTCCTGCATACTCCCCAAATCCTCTGATCCATTGAAGCCCAAAAATTACAGCTAACTCTTTGAAAACATTCAATAATTTAGACTCAATTGCTGTGTGGCAGGGAACTCTACAGCATCGCTACTCTTAGGTGAAGAAGTTTCTCCTAATCTCGATGGTCTACCCAGTATTATTTACTAACTTCATTGTTTTTTGAGCTAGTCAACTTTTCCTCAAATGCTATGCAACTATCTGATTAAAATGTAGGAATAAGTAAGTGTTTAACTTCTCAGAATCGGTTGTAATAATTTGCCCAAAATCACTGTCCAGCCCATAATAATTTGGCCTATCCCTTGCACCCTTTATAAACATGCTGTAATGTTCACTGAGCTCCAATTTTGAACAAGTGAGTTTTATACTGCATCGTACAGATGATATACATAAAGTCAAGATGTGGTGGAAAAGGAGTGATTCTTCCCTTCCCCTGCCAATTTTTAAGATTTAGGCATTACTGGGCAGGACAGCATTTATTGCCCAGCCCTATTGTCCTCAAGGTGGCAGTGATGAGCTACCTTCTTGAATAGCTATAGTCTCTTTAGGAAAGAGATAGTAGGAACTGCAGATGCTGGAGAATTCAAGATAACAAGGTGTAGAGCTGCACGAACACAGCAGGCCAAGCAGCAGAGGAGCAAGAAGGCTCGTTTCAGGCTTAGACCCTTCATCAGAAGTGTGGGAGGGGGTGGAGAAAAGAGACACACAGAAGATGGATAGAGGAGAAGGTAGGTGGAGAGGAGACAGTCCGGTCAAAAGACGCAGACATGGAGCCAGTAAAAGGTGAGCGTAGGTGGGGAGGTAGGGAGGAGATAGGTCAGTCCAGGGAGGATGGACAGGTAAAGGGGGCGGGATGAGATTAGTAAGTGGGAAATGGGGCTAGGGCTTGAGGTGGGAGGAGGGGATAGGCGGAGGAAGAACAGGTTAGGGAAGCAGGGACAAGCTGGGCTGGTTTTGGGATGTGGTAGGGGGAGGGGAGGATTTTGAAGCTTGTGTAGTCCACATTATTCCCATTGGGCTGCAGGGTTCACAAGTGAAATATGAGTTGCTGTTCCTGCAACCTTTGGGTAGCATTGTTGTGGCACTGCAGGAGGCCCAGGATGGACATGTCGTCTAACGAATTTGGGGGGGGGGGGGGGGGGGCGCGTGGCAAGGTTGAAGTGGTTCGCAACTGGGAGGTGCAGTTGTTTAGTGCCAACCGAGCGTTAGTGTTCTGAAAAGTGGTACCCAAGCTTCCACTTGGTTTCCCCAACATAGAGGAGGCCACAGCAAATGCAGTATACCACATTAGCAGATGTGCAGGTGAACATCTGCTTGATGTGAAAAGTCTTCTTGGGGCCTGCGATGGGAATAGGGGGTGGGAAGGTGTAGGGGCAGGTGTAGCACTTCCTGCGGTTGCAGGGAAAAAAGTGCCAGGTGTGGTGGGGCTGGAGGGGAGTGTGGAGCGGACAAGGGAGTCATGGAAAGAGTGGTCCCTCCAGAAAGCAGATAAGGGTGGGAAGGGAAAAAGCATCTTTGGTAGTGGAATCAGCTTGCAGATGGCAGAAGTGTCAGAGGATGATGCATTGGATCCAGAGGTTGGTGGGGTGGTATGTGAGGACAAGGGGGATTCTGTTTTGGCTGTTATCGCAGGGAGGGGATGTGAAGGAGAGTTGTGGGAAATGTGGGAGACAGTCGAGGGTGTTCTCGACCACCAAGTTGGGGGGGGGGGGTGCGCGCGGGGGGGGGTAGTTACGGTCCTTGAAAAATTGAGGACATCTGAAATGTTCGGGAGTGGAATGTCTCATCCTGGGAGCAGATGCGATGGAGGCAAAGAAATTGGGAATAGGGCATGGTACTTTTGCAGATGGCGGCTGGGAGGAGGTGTATTCTAGGTAGCTGTGGAAGTCGGTGGGCTTGAAATGGATATCGGTTTCTAGGTGGTTACTGGAGATGGAGATGGATGGGTCCAGGAAGGAGAGAGAGATATCACAGATGGTCCAGGTGAACTTAAGGTTGGGGTGGAAGGGGCTGGTGAAGTGGATAAACCAAATCGAGCTCCTCGTGGGAGCACAAGGCAGTGTTGATACAGACATCAATGTAACGGAGGAAGAGGTGGGGTTTAGGGCCAGTATAGGTATGGAAGAGGGATTGTTCCAAGTAACCTACAAAGAGGCTGGAGAATCTGAGATTACAAGGTGTAGAGCTGGATGAACACAGCAGGCCAAGCAGCAAAGGAGCAGGAAGTCTGACGTTTCGGGCCTACTTGGTGTTGATACATCCACAATGCTGTGAGGGAGGGAGCACCAGGATTTCAACCAAGCAACACTGAAAGAATAGTTATAAATGTTTCCAACTCTGGATGGTGATTGGCTTGGTACGAATTACGACTGCAACTAATGGTGAGTCTTTCCATTGATTTCAACTTCACTTGGGCTGCTTAAAATCACACTTAGTGAAAGTTTGCATTTCTTTGTAAAGGTCAGTCAGTCATTTTGCTGCACTCCTAGAATTCAATACACTGGGCTACACTTCATCTGCTTCTACCTCTCAGAAGCAAAGAATGGGCATGTTCAAGCAAATGTTTGACAAAACATCAAACATATTCACTTTTTAAATAAATTTTACAGCTACATTTATGGAAATGTATATAAAGGAGGTAAGTACCAACAATATCAACCATAGGTCACCAAAATCCAGGTAACTTTCAAAATCTGAAAAAAAGTGTGGTATGTTAAGAATCTAGCTAATGTACTGGGATGTAGATCTCTGTATGGGCATTCTTTCATTCTTGTCACTGAAGATTGGCTAACAATCAAGTTTTGCGAGGAGGGCAAGTTACAGTTGAGTTAACACTAACTTTATATCAGAGGTAAGGTCCAAACAATTTTCTTTCAACAGTTCTAAAAATTTATTTTTTTCAGAACTTTTCTTTCATAATTCTACAGGCTTATTTTTCCCCCCTTTTCTCATCACTGTACATTACACATGTAAGTGCAAACACTGTCAACGTGTCAATAACTGACACTTTTCCCCACAGGTTCCATTAGGACTTTGTATATTTATTATTCAGTCTCCTCTTTCTCAAATTAACTTGCTTCCAATCCTCAACTTCACATCATAATATCTCCATCCTTCAAAGAAGTTTCATTCTTCCAAATTGGAGCCCAGTTTGTACCTTCTTTCCTTTTTACACCCCCCACCTTACCTGCTTTTGTCTCTGCTCAGCAAACGGCAGCTGATTTTCACATCCCAGGTTGCAAGCAAATTGTTCACCTTGTTGTTTATATGCTTCTGCACAAGCTAAAAAGACAATGTAAATTGTAAAACAGAGAAAGTACTTCTAATGTCAGGCCTATGCAACAATACCATACGAATAGGTACCTACACCTTGTAGTCCATGGGAGAAACCTCATTGCCATGTATGCTCAATATCTATTAAAAGCTTCTCTTTACATTTAGTCTTATTATCACTACATATTGGTTCTGTTTCATTATGACACTAAAAATGGAGTTTAGTAAATCAAGAGTGTGCCAAAAAAACCCACAACTGTACAGTTATAGGAGTTTGCCCTTCCAAATAAGTCGGATGGGGTATATGTCACCACTTTTGGTGCTGGAATTAATTCCATGTGAGTCATTAAAAAGAATCACAACAGCTATTCAAACCAATAAAGTGCACCATTTTCAATGCATTGTTCCTGTAGTGCATTTATTGTAACACAGCAAAGAAACTCAACACCCATCCCTGTAAACCATGATATGTCTGAACAATTAAAAATCAACCCTGCAGTGGAGGAAGAGGTGCTACATGATTTGGGAATATATTAAACTATTCAAAGAACGAAGGAAGAGTTAAAAACTAAGCAGTGTAATCCAGTATCCTGTTGGGTTCCAGGTAAAAACAGCATACACTATTTATTCTAAATGTATTTAACCGAAAACAAACAGAATTAATGCATTAAAGCTAAGAATGCCCAATTCACTGGTAAAGCCACTCAATTGTCAGATGTGGTCTTAAGTGCTTGTTAAGCACAAAGTTGCTTAAGTCAAGCAAACCCTTTAAACAAAAATTATGCTTTGTATGCCTCGGTCAGTCACTTAAAAAAATACTTTGTAGCCAAATGTTGTTTCACAGCAACTCCTCAAAGGCATGGACATTTTAATGATGTAAGGCATTATACAGATTTCATTCAAGATAATGCAGAGCACAATGTCAGACTCACCAGGTCAGAGCCATACAGCACAGAAAAGGCTCATCAGCCCATTAAGTCCGCACCAACATAACTACCACTAAACCCCAATTTTCTGCACTGGTCCCAAATCCTTGGATACTACGATATTTCAAAGTATTCATCCAAATATTCGTTTTTAAATAGTTTAAGGTTTCCGGCCTCCACGACCTTCCTAGACGGTGCATTCCAGATTCCCACCACTGAGTGGGCAGGCAGTGTTAAAACTGATTTTTGCAGTACAAATTGTTAAATATGTGCACTTAACTAGGTTCTTTATACAAATTTAAAGTGTAACAATTTATACATCAGGTCCTAGTTTGCCAAATGGATACACTACAATTGTACAGAACATGACAAACCAGACAGTTTAAAATCTTACCTGATTCACATTCATTTTTGGTCTTGTTTAAGTCTGTGCCTTCATCAACAAACTGACAGATAGAGAACAGCCTACATCCTCTCTGGCAAGCATAGAGTTCCTCCTCCTGTCATTATGGACAAGGTGGGGGGGGAAGAAATGAACAACCAGTTCTATTGGTACATTCAAATCCAGTGCTATCAGCAATTGTTTGTATTCATTTTCACAGCATATTTTGACTTTGAACGATAAAAAAATGGAACATTCAAGATCCACATTTGTACAAAACTCCTTTGTCACTGCCAACAGCAACGGGAAAAAAAATACAAATACTGAAATTGCACAGAGCACTTAGCATCTGAAAACACTGAAATGTTTCCTGTATTCTAGTGAAGGGGAGGTTCATTAAATTTAAATGTCTGTATCAAAGAACAGCAGTGCACAACAGTCATGAACCTAAGCCTGCTGACAGTAAATGCATGAATTACATTTGAAATGCCAAAGTACAAAAACTTAAAATCAACTTTTATCATTTCTCAGCTCAAAAATTTGTCCTTATGAATTCTTAGGAGCAATGTCATCAAGTATTTTTTCTCAACAATAAACTTTGCAAGCACTTTACATTTAAAATTATAAAAATGCTGGTTTTGTCTACAGTACAAACAGGAGGCAATGAAATGAAAAAAACTGGTAAGGATTTGTCTCCAATTTTAAATGTAAAACAAAGTACTATAAAAAGAAAGCAAACACCTAGGCACAGAGAGACACATGAGTCAATGCAGTTTAATGCCAAAAACAAAAAGCATAGACATTCTACTTCAAACATGCCTAATCACCAAGTATTACATGTGTTTTGGTGACACTGTGGACAAGTCATGTGTTCTGGCAGAGGAAAATCTCCCTCATGGAACTATAAAAAGGTTTTCACACTTGGGTCACATACAGAATCCCACCCAACGATCTGAGTGGTGACAAGTTCGCTAGCAGACTGGAAAAGTTACACTCAAATGTTCAGTCATAATTCTTTATTCCTACTTGCTGGGAAGACTGGAAGAAAGAGTATAGCCAGATAGTGAAAAAACAAAAGATAAAGATCAACTACAACAGAATGAAGGACAAAACTGAATCATTACAGGTTGGTCTTGGAATAACTGAATGCACCTTTTTAAAAAGCTCCAGAAAGTAACTTGTTCCAATTCCAAAAAGTTCTTTCCATGGACCTCAAATTTAGGATAAATGTAAGAGATGATAGATGAACTGTAGATCAACACCATCAAGATGAGTCATGGACAAGCAACAAATATGACAGCCAATTCAGATGATAGAAAGAAGTAATAAAACAAACATCACTAGTGCAGTAGAAAGTGTTTGATGGGGGTGAGGATATGCAGTTAAAGAAAAAGTTAAAGTTAAATTTCTGTATCAAGAGATTCTTGATGCCAATACTAAACACACAAAATAGGATGAGACTCAATACTCCAAAACCGTCCCAGATCTTGAGCACTACACTACGATATTTCTTACACTAGTGAAGTTACAAAGTTGCATTTGGAGGTTAAGTTGATATTTAAGGCTGTAGAAAACATTTTCAAGGGCAAAAACTTGTTGGATATTGCCTGTAGATCTACCGAGACCTACTGCTAAACAATTACTGGGAGGAATGTGAAGCTTCTGTGAAGGATTAGATCTTCTAAGTGTAAGTAAAACATTGTATTATACAAAATCAAAAACAAATAGGTACTTAGAATTTGAACAACTTTAAATTCTGATCAAGAATTGGAAAAGTAGGCCAATGGATTCCAACCCTGCTGGGCAGCTCCCCTAGATGTCATATTCCTGCACACTTAATGTTCCATGATTCCCATACTCTGTAAATCAGTCATCGTTCTCAACAACTGAACCAATCTTGTGACTCTTAACTAAACCTCAAAAAGACATGTACCTGCACACTTACTTCGCGTACTCCTTGTACAAGCATACCAAAGTCTCTCCGAACATATAAATATTTATGAGTTTCACAACTTTAAACAAAATTCTGCATTATAGTCAAAGTGAATAATTTAAAACACACCAACATTATAGTCCTTGCTTGTGACCTTATTGCCTGATCACATAACATTTGCCCTCCTTGGTTTACATTACAACCCAACTTTAATATATTATTCTTGTTTCTTTGTAAACAACTGTAGTCCCAGCACTCATTATACAACATGTTGACTTGAAAATGCAAGATTCATCCCTACTCCTAACTGCCTGTTAAGCAATCCCTCAACCATTTTAATACATCTGTCAACCTCAGAAGTTGATACTGGCCTATTTATCTTGCACATGCACTTCTAATGCCTACTAGAATGCCAAATGTCTTACATGCACTGGTTCCCCTTTAACTACCCCAAATAGATTTATCTTTAAAAATTAAATCTTAAAAATACAATTTGGGGAATGTGGAAATCCCTGGACTCAAAATGCTGACTTTTTAAGTCCACAGATGTTGGAAAAACTCAACAGGTTTAGCAGCAATTCCTCAGATAGCAAGAACTGCAGATGCTAGAATCAGAGATAACAAGTGTTGAGCTGGAGGAACACAACAGGTCAGGCAGCAGAGAAGCAGGAAAGTTGACATTTCGGGTCCCCAAAATTGCTGCCGGGCCTGTTGGGTTCCTCCAGCTCAACACATGCCTCTGGCAGCAATTTCCACTTGTGTTTCAGATTTCAGGCATCTGCAGTTCTTTGGGTAGCAGAAATCCCTGTCACTGATCAGAAGTCAATACCGTAAGGGCATATAGAGCATATTCCACCATTCAATCAGAACACTTTCTATTGTGGCCTTAGACATTATTCCAGCCAGCAATGGCGACCATGTTGGGAGTACAGGCCACAATGGTTCAGCTGCGCATGGTTCCATTCTCACGCACTAAAATTCAAATCACAAGATCAATATAATAGAAAAAGTTGACTGATTCACCTACACCTTTTTTGCTTATGGCAGAACAATTGCACCCCTTCACAATCATGCTTGTTTAATAGCCAATTCAACCAACAAACCAGGTTACCAAGCACTTAAGTGGGCATCCTTACTGATATTTCCTCTGGTTTATCTGAAGTTTCAAGAGTCAAGCATTGACTCCAGAGTTATAAATGTAATGAAATTATGTGCTTAAAAAGTAGACAAAACCTTCAGTCTATTGTTGTATATTTTAATGGTGCATGCAATTGTCACAAATATGAAATTACTCAAACTCATTACCCACAAAGCTCAAAACAAGTTTATTACCTTTTGTACAATTATTTATAATTAAATACAATAAACCAAACTTCCTCCAGGAGCTCCATTAAAGATAATATATCTCAAACATTTTGGGGGGGAAGAGAGGAGGAGGAGAAGAGACAAAGTGAGTCTGAAAGCTTTCAGACAACGTTACAGTTGAGTTAATTATGCAACAGGTCATGCTTTTGAGAAGCACTGCTTCCTTCCACAAACTATAGGCACTGATGCTTTTAAGACCATCCTAACCAACTGAAGAAGAACAGACTTCAGAATTACCAATATTGCTTTATCTCAATCCTGAGGAAGGATCTTAAGATTGATAACCCAACTGCTGCTTAACTTGCTCAGTATTTATTTTCAAACTTCCAGCAACTGTAGAATTTCCCCTTTTCTCTAATTTCATACTTGCACATCAAATTTATTTTTTATTTTAAAATTTAAAATCTCCTACATCAATGACTTCTGGTTCTGGAAGTTGCTGCCACACAGACCTTAGAGGTCAGCGCAGAAGAAAAATGATAGCAGGAAGAACTGTAAACTTAGCTTTAAAGTGATCCAAAGAGAGTGGCACAGCAGTAATATTATCAGGACTAGTTATCTAGACCCCCGGTTCTGAAGGCTGGAGCTTGAATACCAAAGGACATACATCATTCATTTACTTAAAAACAAGTGAAATTAAAAAGCTAGTCAGTCAATTGCAGTTAACACCCATCTGGTTCATTAAAACCCTTAGGAGAAGGAAATCAGCCATCCTTATTGGCTAGCTGACACATGACGCCAGACCTATAGCAATAAGTTACCAGGACTGGAGGGTTTGAGTTACGAAGAGAGGCTGGATAAGCTGGGACATTTTCCACTGGAGCACAGGAGGTTGATAGATGACCTTATAGAGGTTTATAAAATCAAGAGAGGCATAGATAAAGGTGAATAACAAAGATCTTTCTCCTATAGTGCAGGAATTCAAAACTAGGGGGTGTATTTTTAAAGGAGAGAACATAAAGATTTAAAAAGGGACGTAAGGAGCAACTTTTTCACAGAGGTTCATTTGTACGCGGCATGCACTGCCAGAGGAAGTGGTGGATACAGATACAGGTAGAACATTTAAAAGACATTTGGGCAAGTACAAGAATAGGAAAGGTTTAGAAATATATGGGCTAGACACAGACAGATGAAACTAGTCAATAGGGTGAGTAGGGCCAAAAGGGTCTGCTTCTATGCTATACAATTCTATGACTCTGTGGTTAACTCTTAAATGGCCCTCCATGCAACTATCAATTGGCATTAAATGCTAGTCTAACTAACATCCTACAAAGAAATCCCTGCAACATTGGAATTTAGAAAAATTGCCTGATTAAAAGTTTAACTACCACACACAAAAGTTCAAAAATACTGTTTGACTTGATCACACTGACATTTATAGCTCAGGTGTGACATAAGCAACAGTCTTTTTTGTATGATTGAAGGAAAATTTCATTGCCTTATTGAAAAAGAGTTCCAGTCATTTGTTCAACTTTTAAAAGTTATTTTTTTCTCCCAGACAGAAAAGCCAGCCAAATATCTAGGGGAAAAGAAAAATTACTCTTTGTTGAGAATTAAGTGGTGTAGTGAGGGATGCTCTGCACTTGCCAGAAATGATGAAACGGACAACAGCAGGTTTTTTTTTTTAAAAAAAAATCAGGTCTCAGATCAAAGCCAACAGAACGAATGCAATATGCATCTTACATTTTTTTTTTAAAAAGCACTGCAGGAAAGTAAGTCAGCATGTAGTAATAAATTTGGTCCTTAAATTTCTTAACAGAACTATTTTGAAGCCAGAAAGGGTTTGCTGTCTTGGCTGCAGCCAATAGTCCGTGTACTTGCAATTGAAGTTTTCAAAAAAACCTTTTCAGAAAATTCTAATATGATCTGACCTGTCACCTTAATCTCAAGTGACATCACAATGACAGCAGTGACAGAAGTTACACTTGATTTTTCAAAACCACAAAGTTTCAACATGTTCCTTAAAAACACCCAAAATATTTAAAATACTTCACTTGTGCCAGCTGTGCTCGTATCACACGAGGGGGGCCCAGGGCAGTAGATGCACAAGACCACCACCATCTGCAAGTTCCCTTCCAAATTAACCTTCCTGGTCTTGGAAAAATGACGGTTCTTCCATGTTGCTGGGGTAAAAGCTTGAAACTCTCTTCTTAACAGCAATCTGAATATCCCAAAACATTCCCATGGACTGCAATGGTTCAATCTATTTTTCTTCAATCTGTTCAGAGATCTGTTCACATCTCTGGGGTAGGTGAAACTTCAACTTAGGTCCCTGGGCTCATGGGTTGGGACACTACCACCATAACTGAGCCCTGACAATGGTTCAAGGCATAAGCTCATGACTATCACCACCTTAGAGCCAATTAAACCTGGGCAGTGAATGTCAGATGCTTACTTAACCATGATCATGCCACATGTTACCTCCCCAAACTCAACCAGGAGCATGACAAACTTAAATTCAACACTTTCCTTCAACTCAAGTCTCCCAACCAAGCTACTGAGAAGTCCTCACAGATAAAAGATTTCCCTGGCCAGCATGGTGAGTCACTCATTGGAATGAAATCTAATTCCTAAATTCAGGAGGAGGTTAGGCACAGGCCAACTCAATATATGCAAAGTGTGATGGTTAAATGTAACCAAATCACAAATCATACAGTAACTTAAATAATTGATTGATAGCTATTTTGGCACATGTGACAATAAAGAGTGAAAAGCTTTGCTTACAAGTAGTACAGACAGACCACAGTGCGCAAAATATGTATAGACCAAAAAGACCTAGGAGGTATACAAATTACATTGCACAGAGCATGTGCTAGGAGAGATCAACATTAGCAAGATCAGAAGTATTTGAGGCTACAAAATCCATTCAGTCTGATAACTGCTGGGAAGAAGCTCTTCCTAAACCTACTTGTGTTTAGGCTTCTGCATCTTCAGCCTGACAGAAGAAATTGGAGGAGATCATCACTGGGGTGCAATGGGTCTTTGATGATGTTGGCAGCCTTTCTGCAGCAGCAAGCCACATAAGTGGAGTCCATGAAAGGAAGGTTGGCTTCGGTGAAGTTCTGGGCTGTGCACAACACCTTCTGTAGTTTCTTGCAGTCCTGGGCAGAGCAGTTGCCATACCACACACTCAACACATTACATTAGGATATGTTTATTTTATTAGGCCAAAACAGCTCTCAAACTCCATACTTACAAGACTATCTAATTCAGGCACCCACTGAGATACCTCACAATGCAAAACTTCTGACTCCTGCTGCAGGCATGACAAAGTGGTGACTGAACCCCGGATCAATACTGTACAAGGCAAAGAATGGCTGAGCCCTGGTTTCTAATTTTTTTTGACAATTTCAAAACTCCAAACCAAATAAACTCATTTGTTTCAGATAAAAAAAACGGCCCGTACACGATGTTGGTTAATTAAAGGGAGATAAATCGTGTCATGAATTGAACATTGACAACAAAGTTTAGAGCTGGATGAACACGACAGGCCGAGGAGCAGGAAAGCTGACGTTTGGAGTCTAGAACTTTCTTCAGTAACCCAGCATCGGCAGTTTCTACTGTCTGTTTGAATTGGTCATTAAATGAGTTTCACACAAAAAAATACAACAGTGCAAATGACGAATAAATGGAGACAGCAGCGGTTATATTCACACACACTGGAATGTATTCGATGTGCGTTATCATGTAAACGACGGCCACAAAGCTACTGTCAAAAGGCCAGAGCAAGGGGTAAAAATAAACGATGTCACGTGAACGTTTTATAGAAAGACTTCACTGCCAGCTTTCGAGCAACGAAAAAAAACATATTCCGGTTCCTCTCGAGTAGTGCAACTTTTCGATCGTTCAGAGTTAATTACTTCTCTGTGCAACTAACAACCTCGTTCGAAACCCCCATCCCCAAAAAGGGCTCGCCAACTCAGTTCAAATGTTCGAACAAATAAATTGCAGATTTCAACCATCTGGATCACACAAGCATTCCTTGGCGCGAAAATAAACCCAAGGGGACTAACAGAAGTATTAACAAAGAAACAGCCTTCTTAGGCTAAACACAGGCCTGTCTCTACCCCTGGCCAACCGGGCAGCCTTACCTTCGGGTAAGTATGCAGGCTGTAAGTCATCTCGCAGCTTCTCTGACACGACGCCGTGTCACCTAAAACCGCTTCGAAAGCATCGGAAGCCAGCGACGGGGTAGAGAAGGAAGACAAAGCAAACCCCAAGCACAGTAGAAGGCTAACGACAGAAGCTCTACAATGGAGCTGTCCCGCTACCTCCGCCATCTTCAGTCTGTTTGTTGTGATCCAACCCACAACGCACACACGCCCTCCAACCACCCTCAGTGACCTCAACTCTTATTGTCCGCTCTTTGTTTTTGAAATTTGTATGACCCTCATTTAACCGAGATAGAGCCGAACTACAAAGCCAAGGCTTGCTTTTGGACTTTGTGTTATTTATAGATAATTCCTTCTCTAAATTTTTTTAACTTCAAAATCATCGCCGGAAATTGTCTGCGTAGGGGATGCTGGGATATGTAGTTTTTTCCCCTGGATTTTTAAGCATGCGACTCCCAGCATGCACCGGGCGAGGACGCTGGGGAGAGGAGGTGGTCGTTGCTAATGGATCGCTTTGTGAGGAAGGGCCGGGATCTGAGCCTAGCGCTGCACCCAGCTAAGGTTTATCGCCAGGTCACTCTCGAGTCTTTAAAGGTAGAGTCCTGGCTTCTCTGGCACCGTCGAGTTACTTGGGTTAAATTGTAAGGCCGGATGCTTTTATTTTTAAGTGCAGGTTTTTCTTGCGAGCTGCCCTCCCCGTTGCCTGCTGACCCTCAGCTGCAGTTTATTGTGTCGCGGCAGGAGAAGGCTGTTGGTGCTCAGTTAAATATTCCCCCGTTACGGGCATGTTTTTCAGAATCAAGGAAAGGCTGGAGATGGGAGAGATTTTATTAGAGAGTCGCAGATCAGTGTCTTTTCCATCACACGCGAAAGAAAACAAAATTGGCAGAGAAACTCAGCAGGTCTGGCAGCATCTGTGGAGAGAGAAACAGAGTTGACGTTTTTTCGGCTCCAGTCTGAAATTCTGAAGAAATCACACTGGACCCGAAACTTGACTCTGCTTTCTCTGCACAGGTTTTGTCAGACCTCTGAGTTTCTCCGCCAGTTTCTGTTTTTGTTTCAGATTTCCAACAACTGCAGCTCTTTTGTTTTATTTTATGTTAATCCGTTTTCCACAGTGTGCAGAATGCCCTGGCAAACTACCCAGCTCCACCCTCCCTTTGTTCCCTCCTGAAAGTGCTTGAATGGTTCTCATCCCCAAATCCATACCTGCTTTTCATGGAATTCCATGTTTGAATTCTTCTGTTCAAGTTTCTGCCTTTGATGCATGACAAAATGACATCCTTTGTGATCGACAAAGGGCGAACTTCCTTCCTTATCTTTATCAGATTCTCCCCAACTTTGACATCATCAGCTGCACCATCCTCCCCTCATGCTTCTTAACTCAGCTGGATCGGTAGGATTACCTTCACTTGGTTATGTTCTTGTCTATCGAACCACAGCCAGAGAATCACCTGCCACTAGCTCTGCTGTTCTTGAAGGTCAGCTTCCCTATTACTCTGCTCCATCACCTTGCTGCTGAACCCAACCCTCTTCCAGATACCTGCCTGAGGCTAAATCTGACTTTTGCAAATTTAATGTAGTTTTTCATCCCATGATAAGATCCTGACTCTGTGTGTACAGTAGGACAGCCTATTTTTATGCCAATTACATTGACTTTACAGAAGGAGAGGATTAAATAGCTTTGAAATATGAATTTGGGGGAGAATTCAAAAAGACAGAAAATAACATGATGAAGAATTTCTTTTGATGAACTTAATTAGGAAAAGGTAGAGAATTTGGGGAGGCACGTTTCGAGAGGAAAAGGACCAAAAAGTGATATGGGGAAACTTCTAAGAAAGAAGAGGTAGGAAGAGAATGTGAGTGTTGGATGGTATGAGGTGAGGGCAAATGGGGGAAAAAATGGTAAAAATTATGGAAAGACTCTATGAACCTTAAGTTCACCTGGACCATCTCCAATATATCTCTCTCCCCTTTCCGGACCCCTTTATTTCTATCTCTGGCAATGACCTGGAAACCGACATCCAGTTCAAGCCTACCAACTCCCACAGCTACCTAGAGTACACCTCCTCTGACCTACCTTCCAGCATAAAGGCAGTTTCCTATTCCCAAATCCTTTGCCTCCACCGCATCTGCTCCCGAGATGAGGCATTCCACTCCCAGACATCTTCATTTTTCAAGGACCGCAACTTCCCCCTCCACAGTGGTCGAAAACGCCCTCGACCGCGTCGCTCGCATTTCCCATAACTCATCCCTCACACCTCCTCACCACAACAATAACCAAAACAGAGTCCCCCATGTCCTCACGTACCACCCCACCAACCTCCAGATCTAACTGGACCCCACCACCAAAGACATTTTTCCCTCCCCACACTTATCTACTTTCCGGAGGGACCACTCTCTCTATGACTGCCTTGTCTGCTCCACGCTCCCCACCACCCCGGCACATTTCCCTGCAACCGCAGGAAATCACTCCCCCCCCCCCCCCCCCCCCCACCCCCATCCCAGGCCATAAGAAGATCTTCCACATCAAACAGATGTTCACCTGCACATCTGCTAATGTGGTGTACTGTATCTGCTGTTCCCGTTGCAGCCTCCTCTACATTGGGGATACCAAGCAGAGCTTGGGGACCGTTTTGTAGAACACCAACATTCGGTTCGCACCAAACAACTGCACTTCTGTGAACTATTTCAACTCACCCTCCTACTCCTTGGACAACATGTCCATCCTGGGCCTCCTGCAGTGCCACAGAGATGCCACCGAAAGGTTGCAGGAACAGCACCGCATATTTTGCTTTGGAACCCTGCAGCCCAACGGTATCAATGTGGACTTCACAAGCTTCAAAATCTCCCCTCCCTCGACTGCATCCCAAAACCAACCCAGCTCGTATGCGCCTCCCTAACTTGTCCTTCCACTGTCCACTCCTCCCACCTCAAGCCCCACCCCCATCTCCTAACTACTAGATTCATCCCACCCCTTCAACTTGTGAGTCCTCCCTGGACTGACCTATCCCCTCCCTAACTCCCCACCTACCCTCACCTTTCCTGGCTCCAACCTCACCTCCTTGACCTGTCTGTCGTCTTTCCACCTATCGTCTCCTTTATCCATCTTCTGTCCGCCTCCCCATCTCTTCCTCTTTATTTCAGAATACCCCATCTCTTCCCCATTTCTGAAGAAGGGTCTAGGCCCGAAACGTCAGCTTTCCTATTCCTCTGCTGCGTGGCCTGCTGTGTTCAATCCGCTCTGCACCTTGTTGTCTCATATTCTCCACCATCTGCAGTTCCTACTATCCCAGTGAACAATGTATCCATCTCTGGACAAAGCAGACCTCGTGATGGTGAAAATTGCCCCCAACACTGCTGCTGGCCAAGCTCATCTGCTGCCGAAAATCTTGCCTATGTCTGAATTATCTTTTAATTTTGACCATCCCGATGCCACCCTGGACAAACTCCAGGTTCTACCCTCTGTAAATCTGAGGTCAGCCAAGACTCTGTTGGCCATGCTCTCTGCTAACTGACTTACTTTGGCTCCTGCTAAATATACTTCTTCAATTTTAAAATTCCTCACTCGCTCTTTGACATCTGTCTTTGCCATTTCTCTAATCTCTGCTAGCCTCTCAGCCCACCAAGATGTCTGCATATCTAATTCTTGTCTCTTGTGGGTGTTCAATTTTAATTACTCGACCAACAATTGTGCTTTCAACTACCTGAGCTCTAAACACTGACATTCTCTCCTTTAAGGTCTCTATTTGTTTCATCCTTTTAATGTACGTTTTAAAATTTAACTCTTACCAAAGTTTTGGCATCTGACCAAATATAATGTGTAGTTAAAATTAAAGATATTTACCCTTGCTTAGCTGATGTACCATTTATCTAGTGGTTAAGGTTGAATTCTGTCGCTTCTACTTTTGTTACAGTAAAAGTTATCTTATTATTGCATATTTTGAGGAATTTGTCACTTTAAAATGTCAAGTTTTTGGGATCATCATAACAAATATACATACTATCCTTAAATCATGTCTATAACTTTGGATGATCTGCATTTTTGTCAGTGTTTACATTTTTTGCAATTTTAATTCTTAATGTCCATGGCTTTACAATGCAAAATATGTTTGATTTCCTCCTAAACCTTAAACACTACAGACGTATTACATGATTTTGATATTTTTTGCTGAAATAGTTTTTGGGTGATGACTATTGTTTTTATTCTCCAAACAGAGAGTTGTGGTGATTGAAGATATTAAGAGATGTAAGTCTATTTTGGAACTGCCTAATCAAACAAAGGAAAACTTAATGGAAGCATTAAATGAATTAAAGAAGAAAATACCTTCACAAGAAGTATTGCTGTCAACTAAAATAGGTGAAGATTATAACTGCACAGTTCTTACTTTCAAGATTGTAATTTGACATCTGACAAACTTTTAAAATTATGATATTAGTATAAATTATGTTTTGTAACTTCCTAATGATCTTAATGGAATAGTGCTTCTGTTCCTCATGCCTTTTAAGTCCGATGTTTTGAAGTGTGGATCATTCCACTAAACGATTTGGGAGATGTAAACTGGGTTGATGGATTTTCTGTCACTTCTGATGATGTTATTGATTGAGGAATAGGTATAGTTTCAGAATGCCTCCAATTTCCACTTGCTGCTTTTCCTCTTCCAAAGGGAGATAGATGTGTCCTAGCATTTTGATTTAAGTTACTAATGCAAACAGATGTTGATATTCTAGTCAGGAATTATTAACCTGTGAGGTTGCAGACCTGTGCAAACATCACATTGCAAAAGCACAAAGTAACAAATAAATATCATCACTAATAGACATTAATATTACCCTTTTTGGATTTTGTCATTGTAAGAAAATTCTGGAAATATTGAGAAGATCAAGTAATTGCGGATAGAGAAACAAAAGGTAAATTTTTGCTGAGCAAAATGTTTACGATTCAGTGGGAGGCCTAAGGAACCCAAGTGTACAAATTGTCAGGCAAGAGGTTGACAAGAAAAAGACAAATTAGTGCACTTCCATTCCCAAGTTTGAGGCACAAAATCTTTCAGTCATATCATGCAACAAGATTAAAATAGTAGTAAACATGTGGTGACCAATACAAATTAGACTTGTGGATTTCCCTGATAGCTCTATGATATTGTGTATTGTATGGTGTGGAGGTTGAGTTGTGCTTATCAGCAGGTTGCCAAGTTTGATCTTTGAAATTAGTACTATTCTGGCTCAAATTACTGCAGTGCTATATTTGGTATTGGTGTGTCCCTTGCTGTAATAGAAATCTGCTCAATTTCAGTTATAATATTGCTTACATTAGAGTACTGCTTGTTAAAAATTGAAACCATTTTTTTTCAGTTTTCTTTTGACCTCTTAAACTGAGAGTTTATTGGCAAAATGAAGACGCATCTGTCTTTGTGTTCTAAAGGTCATTGGACCCAAAGCATTAACTTTGGTTTCTGCTAGACTTGCTAAGCTTGACAGAAATTTCCGTTTTTGTTTCTGATTTCCAGCATCTTCAATTGTTTCGGATTTTGTTTCCCTCTGTTTTTGAGGTTTTCATCTTGAAAAGATCAAGGATGTGATCCTCTTTTTATGCAATGTCCAATGGTTGTGATTGTCTGCAGCGAGCAATAGCTCATTTTTAAACTAGAAACAGAATCAGCAACAATTCTTCTCTGTAAAATTCTATTGCTGATTGGTATTTACTTCTCCGGACTTCTTAGGGCACTCAGTAAACAAGATGCGTAAAAATTCGGACCCTGAAGTGGCCGAGCTTGCTCAATCCATTGACACAACGTGGAAAACTTTCATGAAAGAAAACAGAAATAAACAATCCATTGAGGTGCGATGTGATCCTAAAACAGAATGTCTTAGGAGTAATGCTCGAAAACTGTTATCTGAAGCCTTGAAACTGAAGGTAATTTTAAAAGTAAAACTTTACAATGAAAGAGTCTAAAACAAGATTTCTATTGTTTTTTTTTAAGAGTGAAAATACATTTTCCCCCTCTGTCACCTTTATTTTCGTATTTGTAAGAGTAAGTCAAAAAAAATCCAGTGATATCAGAACAGAATGTATGTTTATTACCCACGATCAGTATGTTTTGTGTGAAGAAGGTGTCCTTTCTTACTCTTGGAGTGTATAACCCAAAGTAATTTAAGTAAGGAGCTTTTGAGGATTTGAAAATAGAGGTTAATATGTTCATGCACATGCACATCTCATATGCTGTTCTCACACAGTTACATCAAATTTAGATATAGGGGACATTAATATACTCTTACAGATTCATAGTTATACCAGTCTTTGATTTATGATCTCAGATCTCATTAGCAAATCATTAGTGTCTTGGACTGTTTCAACACTTCAATTTGAAGTGACCGGTTAAGCTCAGTAGGTTAGAGCACGGTACTTATAACACCAAGGTCACAAGTTTGATCCCCATACAGGCCAAGTTACTTTTGGGTAGCGTGATCGTTCAGTGGTTAGCGCTGCTAGCTCTCAGCACCAGGGACCCAGGTTTGATTCCAGCTTTGGGAAACTGTCTGTGTGAAGTTTGCATGTTCTCCAGGTGCTCTGGTTTCCTCCCACAGTCTAATTTTAGCCATGGTAAACGTGGGGTTACAGTTGGAACTGGGTCTGGGTGGGTTGCAGTTCACACGGTCAGTTCGGACTCAGTGGGCCAAAAGGCGGCCTCCTGCTTTGTAGGGATTGGGATTTATGTTTCTATGATAAGTAAATGTCTTGTAATACGTTCACAGCAGATTAAGATGCTTCTTATCATTGAATTTCCAGAATGTTTGGTTTTCAGATGGAGTGGTGTCCTCTCTGGGAAAATCCTGTTTTCACAATATTATCGTTTATTACCTTGGCTGCTTGATGACTTGCAAATTGTTTGTGGTACAGTTTTCTGGCCAACAAAAATATTTTGATGGCTTTCATGAAGCTAAATGTAAAACAGCTTTTAGGTGACTCTCAAAAGCAGACAAGAACATGGCTGCCTCACCATGTGATTTTATTTTCGGAACTTCAAAATCCCCTCCAAATTAAGGATTGATGTCCACTTTGTACATCCTGTCCTGCAAATTAACATATCTGAGGGAATGAGAGAAAGTATCATAGTTTTAGAAAAACCCATCCAATCAGATAAGACAATCTTTAATTGGTTTCAGGGAAAGGCATTGATTCACAAGGCTTTGATCTGCTATCCTGCAAGGTTCTTTTGTCACTTGCATTTCAGGGGAATTGTTTCAATCTGCGAAAAAAAAAGTCAGGTGAATCTTACAGCTGTCTTTTATGGAGTCATTGAGCTGCACAGAATGGAAACAGACCCTTTGATCCAACCGTCCCTGTCTACCAAATATTCTGAATTAATCTAGTTCTATTTTCCAGCATTTGGCCCATATCCTTCTAAACTGTAACCCCACGTTTACCATGGCTAAAATTAGACTGTGGGAGGAAACCAGAGCACCTGGAGAACATGCAAACTTCACACAGACAGTTTCCCATTCATAGACCCATCCAGATGCCTTTTTAAATGTTGTAATTGTACCAGCCTCCTCCACTTCCTGTGGCATTTCGCTCCGTACACGCACCACTGTCTGCATGAAAAAGTTGCCCCTTGGGTCGCTTTAAATTTTTCCCTCCTCACCTTAAACCTATGCCATCTCGTTTTGGGCTCCCTTACCCTGGAGAAAGGACCTTGATTATTCACCTATCCATGCCCCTCATGATTTTATAAACTTCTATAAGGTCTTCCCTCGGCCTCCGCTCCAAGGAGAATAACCTTATCCTATTCAGTATCTCGCTGTAGCTCAAATCTTCCAGCCCTTGCAACTTGCTTGCAAATCTTTTCTGAACTGTTTCAAGTTTCATAACATCTTTCCTATAGCAGGGAGAGCAGAACTGAATGCAGTATGCCAAGAATAGCCTAAGCAATGTCCCCCCCAACTCTTATACCCATTGCACTGACCAATAAAGGCAAGCATACCATACACCACCTTCACTACCCTGTCTACCTGCAACTTCACTTTCAAGGAACTACGAACCTGCATTCCAAGGTCTCTGAGCTAGTAGGAACTGCAGATGCTGGAGAATCTGAGATTACAAGGTCCAGAGCTGGATGAACACAGCAGGCCATGCAGCATCTAAGGAGTAGGAAAGCTGACGTTTCGGGCCTAGACCGATGGGGGAGGGGAAGGTGGTTCTGAAATAAATAGGGAGAGAGGAGAAGGTGGATAGAAGATGGATGGAGGAGAAGGTAGGTGGAGAGGAGACAAACCGGTCAAAGAGGTGGGTATGGAGCCACTAAAGGTGAGTTTAGGTGGGGAGTTAGGGAGGGGATAGATCAGTCCAGGCGGATGGACAGGTCAAGGGGGCGGGATGAGGCTAGTAGATAGGAGATGGGGTTGGGGCTTGAGGTGGGAGGAGGGGATACGTGGGAGGAAGATCAGGTTAGGAGGCGTAGACAAGCTGGGCTGGTTTTGGGATACAATAGGGGGAGGGGAGGATTTTGAAGATTGTGAAGTCCACATTGATACCATTGGGCTGCAGGCATCCCAAGCAAAATATGAGGTACTGTTCCTGCAAGCTTCAGGTGGCATCATTGTGGCACTGCAGGAGGCCCAGGATGGACGTGTCGTCTGAGGAATGGGAGGGGGAGTTGAAATGGTTCACGACTGGGAGGTGCAGTTGTTTAGTGTGAACCGAGCATAGGTGTTCCGCAAAGTGGTCCTCCGCTTGGTTTCCCCGATGTAGAAGAGGCCGCAACGGGAAAAGTGGATACAGTATACCACATTAGCAGATGTGCAAGTGAACATCTGCTTGATGTGGAAAGTCTTCTTGGGGTCTGGGATGGGGGTGAAGAAGGAGATGTAAGGGCAGGTGTAGCACTTCCTACAGTTACAGGGAAAAGTGCAGGGGGTGGTGGGGATGGAGGGGAGTGTGGAGTGGACAAGACAGTCACGGAGAGAGTGGTCGCTCCAGAAAGCAGATAAGGGTGGGGAGGGGAAAATGTCTTTGGTAGGGTCAGATTGCAAATGGCGGAAGTGTTGGAGAATGATGCGTTGGATCTGGAGGTTGGTGGGGTGGTACGTGAGGACAAGTGGGATTCTGTTTTGGTTGTTATTGCAGGGAGTGGGTATGAGGGATGAGTTGCGGGAAATGCAGGAGACACGGTCAAGTGCGTTCTCGACCACTGAAGAGGGGAGGTTGTGGTCCTTGAAAAACGAAGACATCTGAGATGTTCGGGAGTGGAATGCCTCATCCAGGGAGTAGATGCGGCAGAGGTGAAGGAATTGGGAATTGGGCATGGTAGTTTTGCAGGACGGTAGGTGGGAGGAGATATATTCTCGGTAGCTGTGGGAGTCGGTGGCCTTGAACTGGATGTTGGTTTCCAGGTGGTTGCCAGAAATGAAACAGACATCCAGGAAGGAGAGAGAGGTATCAGAGATGGTCCAGGGGAATTTAAGGTTAGGCTGGAAGGTTTTGATGAAGAGGATGAACTGTTCAAGCTCCTCATGGGAGCATGAGGCGGCACCAATACAGTCATCAATGTAATGGAGGAAGATGTGGGGTTTAGGGCCAGTGTAGGTACAGAAGAGGGATTGTTCCACTTAATGTACAAAGAGGCAGACATAGCTTGGGCCTATGCGGGTACCCATGGCCAACCCCTTTGTCTGTAGGAAGTGGGAGGAATTGAAAGAGAAGTTGTTCACGGTGAGGATGAGTTCGGCTAAGAAGATGAGGGTGTCAGTGGAGGGGGGGGCTTGTTGGGCCTGCAGGATTGGATGAAGCAGAGGGCCTTCAGGCCATCTGCATGGGGAATGCAGGTGTATAGGGACTGGACGTCCATGGTAAAGATGAGGTGTTGGGGACCAGGGAATTGGAAGTTTTCAAGGAGGTGGAGGGCGTGGGTGGTGTCACGAACATAGGTAGGGAGTTCCTGGACCAAGGGGGAGAAAATGGAGTTGAGATAGTTGGAGATAAGTTCGGTGGGGCAGGAGCAGGCAGAGACAATGGGTCAAGCAGGACAGTTGGGTTTGTGGATTTTGGGAAGGAGATAGAAGCGGGTGATGCGGGGTTGGCGAACGATGAGGTTGGAGACTGTGGGTGGGAAGTCACCTGAGGTGATGAGGTTGTGGATGGTTTGGGAGATGATGTTTTGGTGGTCGTCGGTGGGTCGTGATCAAGGGGATGGTAGGAGGAGGTGTCAGAGACTTGGCGCCTGGCCTCGGCGATTGTAGAGGTCAGTGCTTCATACTACACCTGCACCTCCCTTGTCCATGGGTTTTTATGGTGAGTTGGGATTGGAGTGGAGGGCTGCACATTCTGTGGGGGAGAGGTTGAGGTGATTGATGTCACGATGGCAATTAGAGACGGTCAAGGGAGGGTAGGAGCGCTTTGGGGTGGTGTCCAGGAAAAGGGGTCAGTAGGGGGAGGGGTAGGATCATGGTTAAAGAAATAAGCGCAGTGGCGGTGGAAAAACTGTTCAACGTCCAAGCGTGAGCAGTATTCATTGATGTTTGCATGGAGGGGGACAAAGATGATCCCTTTACTGAGAACTAGCCATTCGTCCTCAGTAAGGGGGAGGTCTGGGGAGTTGGTCTCTGTCCAGTTTTTGCATCCAGTATTAAAAACAGAAAATTAGTTTGAAATTCAGAATAGGAAATGCCAGTACTTGGAGTGACAATAAAATAATTGGAAAATGAAAACTGCAGTGGCATCCCATTCATTTTCAGCATGTCCACCAATTGTGTGGGGTAGGGTATTTCAATTCTGCAGTGGTGCTATTGCCCTTCACTAACTGCTTTACATTAGGACGAGGGGTACACAAAAGCCTCCTGAGTTTAGGGAAGCAGCACATGGAATATTTCGTTTTGAAAGCTCTAGGCAAGCTAATATTCATTTGCCAACCATAATTTCCTTTTAAGACACTTAAGAGTCAGATATATACACTGGAATTGATGTCATGGCTCAGTTTTGAGGGATGATAGCGTATTCTATCACAAAATTGGCCCAGGCTAATGCTTCAGAAACCCATCCCAATTAAATTCAATTAATGAATGAGTCTGAAAAAATCAGTAATGATTAAACTATCAATTTTTTGTGAAAAATCCATCTGGTTAACTGACAGCCTTTAGATTTGGAAATCTGCTGTCCTTATTTGAACTAGCCTGCATGTGACTTCTTGTCACATACTTGCTATTTGTAGCGGAGATCCCAGGAGATATCTTTCAGTGGAAGTCCTAAGAGCAACCTATGATTGAGAGAGGAGAGCCTTAATCGGAACGAGCATATCTTTCACATCACTTCTTTAAAAGCAGAATCATTTTTGACATGTGTAAATGGACATTTTTTTGTTCCTTCTAGTCATTGAATGTGCGGCAAACCCTCCAATATATTTCATGGCTTGTAATCATTACTTCAGGGTTTCTTTCGTGGACATGTAGCTTTTAGCATTTAAAAGCATAATATCATTTGTTACTTTATCTTAACTACTCACTGTAAGTTCGTAAGTACACTGTTTAATATTTCTACAGAATGATGACCCACTGATTGAAAACATAGAGCGAGAGATTTTCCATCAATGTTCTCGTCTGATCAACATCAACTACCGACGGACAGTAAGAACTCTGGTCTTTAGCTTAAAACAGAAGCCTGAAGTCCAAGAACAAGTTAAAACCTACAGTCTGCCAGTGAAACAGCTTATTGAAAACCACAAGAAATGATTCATTGTGAGTTCTTGAAGTATTATGTATAAACCTATAAATTGTGAATTTCTTAAATTTTGGCCTTTTTTAATTTCAATCATAGGAATTTGAATATGATAAATATGCGAACTTTATTAATAAATTCCTGGTATTTGTACAAATCTGTTGGAGAATTCTTTTGGTTTGTTTGTGACTCACTGCCTATAATTTCATGCTGACAAAGTTGCCAATGAATGCAAAGTTTGCTGTGCTAGAGTCTCCTGAGGGAATCTTTTTGGGTCAGTGAATAATTGGTTGGGAAGATGATGAAAATTGTTGCTTCAACATAACTTAAATGTATTTTTAAATTCTTTTAAGATAATTGGTGCGTTCGACTGAACCTGTTCTGTCACATTATTAAGATCAGGTTCTTTACGATACTGCAAAGGTATAATCAGACTACACACCTTCAGAATCATAAGTTGACTTCAGTTTTTGATCATTAGATTTATTTATTCATGGAGCAAGGTTATTGCTGACTCTATCAGCATTTATTGCCCATCCCTAATTGCCATAAAATAGTGGTGAGCTGCCTTCTTGAACTGTGGACATCCTTGGGTTGCACTCTGTTGTTAAGATGTTCCAGGATTTTGACCCAGCAATAGGGAAGGAACAGCTCTGGTAAAAACATGGAATTGGCATGGAACACCTGGGTTAAGGAAAGAAACATTATCAAAGCTTTAGCTGGCATATTCTTAAATGCTAACTGAGAAGTGCATATTTATCCAATATTTAATCAGGACAAGATTAGACTGAGCTGCAAAACCCTTCACACTAATTCACAAAAAGCTGATTACTATCTGAAGCACCACATCTGCGCATTCTCGAGGAAAAGGTCATTGGTTCCAAAAAGCGTATCATGTTTTCATAGCATTATCCCATCCACCATACTTGCCGTACTCTTCAGTCCATTTTTTTCCAAAACCTATGTACAATAACTAATTCTTGAACCAGTTACATCTGGTGATGCTGCACTCTAGTTGTTGCCCGTTCCTAGTTGCTCTGAAGAAGTGGGTTTGGACTTTGCTAGGTTCTTGCAATGGTGCTCCCTCAACAGTACTGCCTAGAGAAATCCAGGTCTTTGATCTAGCAACAAAGATGCAGTGGTGGTTATATATTCAAATCAGAATGGCAGGGAACTTGAAGGCAACATTTCCAACATTGCTAGAATGTATTTTACCTTTTTAAATACTATTGCTGCAATAATACTTTTTTGAGTTTGTCTAAATACTGGAAATGAAAATTTTTTTTGTTACCTAGTGATGGTTTACAATGAATTATCAACTAGGAGCTGACTTGAAACAAATTACAATCATACAGTCAAAAAGAGAAAACACGTTTATCTTTTATTCTGGGTAATTATTTTTACCAATCACACTTCCCTCTACAAAATCCATAGCTCTGGCTAACTTTCTGTACCTAATTGTAGCCGTAGCTCAGACAAGCTTATTTATTTCAAACTGTAGTCCTTGTTGATCTTGTAGCATAGCAGGGAGTGAAGCGTGTATCTAAGAATCTATTATAGAAACTGCTTTCAGCATTATGACCTGACTACCAATTGCTCTAACATGCTGTATAGTTGTCATGGTGACAGAATATGGAGAGAATAAAGGTCACTTAAAAGATAAATTTCTATTTTGCTTGTTTTAATTAGTGACAGAAATTATTTTTTTAAAAAAGGAACACTAAAAATATGCATTAAGATTGTATTGCATTTTGAATTATTTTGGGACCTCCCTGTTTCTAATTTTACAATCAAAAAGAAGAGATATGAAGGAAAATGCAATGAAATCTTCACTGAAAGACAGTAAAAGAGAAAGCCTGTGAACAGTATTTGTGATTGGACTCTGCATAGCTTACTGCAGAAATGTGTGTTTTTAGTAAATCACCACTATAGTTTAGGATAATTGGTCGGTGCGGACAAGTTGGACTGAAGGGTCTGTTTTCATGCTGTAAAACTCTATGACTCTCTCATTGTGTATCACAAATATTTAGTGGCTAAAATTGAAGCTAAAATTATTTTTAAAAATATATTCTATGGTAAATTGTAACGATTGAATACAATCATGTGAACGAGGTGAAATGAAAATTTGCAATTATTTTGCAAGTAATGTAACATTTGGCCATTGTCCATATAAATATTATTTTGTAAGTTCTGCTTCATTTAACAGTATATTAGCTCTTAAAATCCATACATCTCAATAACTATTACTGTTTTTCTTTCAACTCTCTTTCTAAACCTTTAGCTTTGCTTATTTGAGTCTTGGATGTTGATTAGTGATTTTAAAAAAAATTATTCATTGGATGTGGGTGTCACTGGTTAGACCAGCATTCGTTGCCCATCTGTAGTTGTTGAGAGGGCGGCTGACAGTCAACGACATAGCTGTGGATCTGGAATTACACATAGACAAGGTAAGGATAACAGTTGTTTTTCCTTTAAAGAGCGTTAGTGAACTAGATGGGGTTTTCCCCTGACAAGGGTTTCATGGTCATCATTAGACTTTTAATTGATTCAAATTCCACCATCTGCCATGGCCAGGTTCAAACCTAGGTCTCCCAGAACAAGACCTGAGTATCCGAATTAATAGTCTAGCAATAAAACACTAGGCCACTGTCTTCCCTTGCTTCACCTGATGCATGGTGACCAATTATCAGAATGTTGCTTATTAAGTTTTGTCACAATGTCACTTTGCTTAACTCTGTTGTTTTACTTTATGGATGACAGGTTAGGTGCGGCAGCCAAGTGAAAACATTTAACATCCATTTAAAACCCTTCTAAGAACTTAAAGGACAAATATTAAGTTATATCCCTTCAAGCATTTGGCTTGGAGAGTCAGGTGATGCATACGCATTATATAATTTATGTCATTTGTGTATGTTGCATACATACATACATTTAACAATAGCTGATAGTATAATAGCTAATATTTAACAATTATAGTATATGATCCCAGCCTTGCTGCACTCTGTCTCTCAAAGTATGTATTGGTCTACTTCAAACTTGCACTTTTGTATACCCTTCTTTGTGATAAAATCTAATATTGAAATCGCCTGTTCCTGCGTTCCACTGTTTTTCCACAAGTGGTCAAGTGATGCAAGGAAAGAAAAAAAGACTTGTATTCATATGGCACCTTTCACAATCACTGAGCATCTCAAAGTGCTTTACCTTTTGAAGAGTAGTTGCAGCTGTATTGTGTAGAAAATGTGACCACCAATTTGCAGCCAAAAGTTCCAACAAACAGCAATGTGATAACAGATACTTTTTAAAAAATTTCGATTGAGACTGTTGATTAAAATTTGGTCAGAATATCTAAAATAATTCTCGTAATCTTCTTTAAAATCTCGCTGTGGAAGCTTCTATAACCCACCTGAGAAGGCAGGTGGAGCCTCAGTCAAATACCTCGTCTGAAATGCAGGTTCTCTGACAATGCACCACTCTCTCTCTTTTGTACCACAGGAAAATAGGGTTTATCATGCTGAAGCTCTAGAGTAGGACAAAAAGATTTCTACCAGATACCCCTGCTTCTGGCTTGAAATACTTTCAAAATAATTCATACCAACTGACGTTCAGACATTGGTAGGATAAAGAATTGTAGCAAAGAACGCCAGATCGGATTGAACAATTAATACTGTTAGACCTTACTTGTGCTCCTTAATGCTGTTGACTAGTGAGACATGGGTTCATTCCTGCATTGCACAAATGATAGATTTGGAAAGTAACCTATAAGGTAGATTATTTTCAGTGTAATACACATCCCACCTTTCCCAAAAAATCAATTATTTCCTCTCTTCACAGGCCTCAATGTGCATTCCTCCCATTGAAGGGCTGCAACTGAGTCCTTTTGCACTGGCCCACAGATTGTGGAAAAACAGGTATTTCACAGTGATCTCAGGTGGAAAATTCTGCCCATGTCCAACATCAATTTGTCTTCCTGTTTTCCCCCGTTCCAAGCACTGCACCACCCCCTAAGATAAAATGACCTTAAGACAGGTCACAAGATTCCAAACATTAACTCTCTTTTGTTTCCGTAGATGCTGCCATTGCTGCAGAGTTTCTCCAGCAATTTATGGTTTCTGTTTGTGTGAAAAGACTTGTTTGGTCTTACTGCCAAGGCTTATGAGTATCAGAGAGCTTTTTGTTTATGAAAGAATGAAGAGAGACAAGAAAAGTTTATTTGGCCAATATCTGACTGTAAAATCTATCTGAATGAGCCAACAATGCTCTGCTTCAAATAAATATGACTTCCATTCTTATTATTCACTTCTCAGTATTAAAAAGTAAAAAAAAGAATACTGCTGAAACTGGAAAACTGAAAAAGGCTTGAAACAAGAGTCTGCGATTTTACGAAGACTACAAGGATCACCAATTTTAGGAAAAAGTGGTTACCCAGAGAAGTACATCGACTATAGGGCATTTTCCCAGATTGTCATCAAAATACATCTCTCCATGACTTCCGTAAATGAGTACAATACCTACTTGATGTGAAACTGCTACATAGGTGTGATAATTTCGTGCTTCATGCTGAATTGGTCAGCACTCTGAAGTAAAGCAAAATTGTTTTGATTACTTTTTCATGACTCCTTTTAGCAAGTATATATGTGTGAATATTAGGTTAAATAACTTTATTTGACTTTAATTTAGATGTGAAGAATGGCCACATGGATGAGACACTGGTGAAAATGCTGGTTCCTGAATTAAAAGTAAAAAGAGATAGTAATAGACTAAATGAATGAGGAAAAAAAACTGACAAATTGATATCAAGTGTGAGATCATCCAATTGGATCCAAAAAAGGATATGTCAAGAGTACTTTCTAAAAGGTGAAAAGCTAGAGGTGTCAATAGTCCATGGACACTTAGTTATCTATGTGCATTAATCATTATACCTGTCCATGACATTTTAAACAAAAAGAGACATGGTATTTATCTGCAGGACTATAGATGAAAAAGATAGAAGAAATGCTATAACATACAATGCCCTAGTTAAATGCCTGGACTATTGTGTTTAATATTGGGCACCATATCTTAGGAAGGATATTTTGAGTTATCAGCATTTTCAAGATTCAAAGGGGAATCAATAAAGAATAAACTATTTCTGATGGTTATAGATCTCGGACCAGAAAAAATAAGAGCTTTTCAAGTGTGAAATTTGGAAACATTTCTGCTCACAAAGGACTATAAAAGTTTGTCACTCTGTTACATCGCAAATGGCATTTGATGCTAGCTCAGTTTTTCAAAATCCCAAATTTATGGAAAGGCAAAGACAGGAATATGGAGTTAGGCTACAAATCTGGCACAACAGGCTTGAGGGGCTAAAGGCATTGACCTGTTCCTATGAAAATTAACAATATCTAAATATACTAAATAACAGGCATGTTGTTTCTTTTGGGGATACGGTTGGTTGGGAAGGGCATCCACTTTGAGTTTCCTTGGAAATGGGTTATTTGTTGTCATACACTCTCTCTCTCTCTCTCTCTCTCTCTCCCACACACACACCCACACCCACACACACACACACACACACACACACACACACACTCTCCAGCAGGGGTCAGTGGATAACAATTACAGTCTAGGTACATGCAGGAAGCTATCTGGTCAATCTACAATGTAAGCGTGCACCAGCATAAGTTAGACATTTCAAGAAAGGAAAAAAAGCAAAAGGAGGGTTAAATTAAAATATTTCATTAAACATCTCTCCATAATTTTCTTCATATTGCTTTGTACCTGCAGCATTGAGCCAAACAAGTATGCAGGTACCCCCAACAAATTTGCCCACTTGAGTTAGCACTGACACCAAAAACTGGGTCATATGAGCAAAAAGTCGATGGCCATATCCCCACATACTCTACGTAGGGCTTGCAATCAGCTTGGGACCAACAGAGAGCCTATGTCTGTGATACAAGGATGTCCCCAAGTATGACCTTGGACTTGATGTGTGGGAAGTCACACTGCTGACTGGAAATGCTTGCCAAAAATCAGCCAAGAAGGGATTGGAGAAAGCAGAAGTTTGAAAAAATGACCAGATTGTGGAAAAGAGAACTCACTGGAAAGAATAAATGTCAGCCAGTTCTGAGACAATACTATTGATTATGTCAGCTGAATGAAGAACAGCCACTCATGAATGGGCTTCTGCATATACCTTGAATGCAGTCCATCATCTTCTGAGATAGACAAGTACTACCGATATTAGTTCTGATAGGTGAAGGATATATTATAGTTTAATACCCATAGATGTTGGACATGGTAAATATGCAGGTAATAGAGTTAAAATTTATCAGTCAACGTTAGCCCTGTTTTGATGTGCCAGATTGTGGCATGGCAATGCTAAAATAAATATCGTAAGTTCAATTAAAGCAATGAGGCATTTATTTCTGTTACCACTGATCATATCTGTGTCTCGATAATCAAACCCATCATTTTCTATCACCAGAATTTGGTACCTGTACTAAATATTATCACTTTCTTCTTATTGCATCACCCTTACCAAGATTAGACAGTCAGGAGGGATCAAACCTGATCTGTATAGCTCAGCACCAGGGTAGAACACCAACTGAGTCACTGGTGACCTATAGATTTTGAATTAAATGTTGAACAAAATAGTTTTACATAAAAAATGACTCAAATGTCAATATAATAAAATGTGAGGCTGGATGAACACAGCAGGCCAAGCAGCATCTCAGGAGCACAAAAGCTGACGTTTCGGGCCTAGACCCTTCATCAGAGAGGGGGATGGGGGGAGGGAACTGGAATAAATAGGGAGAGAGGGGGAGGCGGACCGAAGATGGAGAGTAAAGAAGATAGGTGGAGAGGGTGTAGGTGGGGAGGTAGGGAGGGGATAGGTCAGTCCAGGGAAGACGGACAGGTCAAGGAGGTGGGATGAGGTTAGTAGGTAGCTGGGGGTGCGGCTTGGGGTGGGAGGAAGGGATGGGTGAGAGGAAGAACCGGTTAGGGAGGCAGAGACAGGTTGGACTGGTTTTGGGATGCAGTGGGTGGGGGGGAAGAGCTGGGCTGGTTGTGTGGTGCAGTGGGGGGAGGGGATGAACTGGGCTGGTTTAGGGATGCAGTGGGGGAAGGGGAGATTTTGAAACTGGTGAAGTCCACATTGATACCATATGGCTGCAGGGTTCCCAGGCGGAATATGAGTTGCTGTTCCTGCAACCTTCGGGTGGCATCATTGTGGCAGTGCAGGAGGCCCATGATGGACATGTCATCAAGAGAATGGGAGGGGGAGTGGAAATGGTTTGCGACTGGGAGGTGCAGTTGTTTGTTGCGAACTGAGCGGAGGTGTTCTGCAAAGCGGTCCCCAAGCCTCCGCTTGGTTTCCCCAATGTAGAGAAAGCCGCACCGGGTACAGTGGATGCAGTATACCACATTGGCAGATGTGCAGGTGAACCTCTGCTTAATGTGGAATGTCATCTTGGGGCCTGGGATGGGGGTGAGGGAGGAGGTGTGGGGACAAGTGTAGCATTTCCTGCGGTTGCAGGGGAAGGTGCCGGGTGTGGTGGGGTTGGAGGGCAGTGTGGAGCGAACAAGGGAGTCACGGAGAGAGTGGTCTCTCCGGAAAGCAGACAGGGGTGGGGATGGAAAAATGTCTTGGGTGGTGGGGTCGGATTGTAAATGGCGGAAGTGTCGGAGGATAATGCGTTGTATCCGGAGGTTGGTAGGGTGGTGTGTGAGAACGAGGGCTACCTAGCGTACCTAGAGCTACCTAGAATACACCTCCTCCCACCCACCCTCCTGCAAAAATTCCATCCCCTATTCCCAATTCCTCCGCCTCCGCCGCATCTGCTCCCACGATAAGACATTCCACTCCCGCACATCCCAGATGTCCAAGTTCTTTAAGGACCGCAACTTCCCCCCCACGGTGATTGAGAATGCCCTTGACCGCGTCTCCCGCATTTCCCGCGACACATCCCTCACACCCCGCCCCCGCCACAACCGCCCCAAGAGGATCCCCCTCGTTCTCACACACCACCCTACCAACCTCCGGATACAACGCATTATCCTCCGACACTTCCGCCATTTACAATCCGACCCCACCACCCAAGACATTTTTCCATCCCCACCCCTGTCTGCTTTCCAGAGAGACCACTCTCTCCGTGACTCCCTTGTTCGCTCCACACTGCCCTCCAACCCCACCACACCCGGCACCTTCCCCTGCAACCGCAGGAAATGCTACACTTGTCCCCACACCTCCTCCCTCACCCCCATCCCAGGCCCCAAGATGACATTCCACATTAAGCAGAGGTTCACCTGCACATCTGCCAATGTAGTATACTGCATCCACTGTACCCGGTGCGGCTTCCTCTACATTGGGGAAACCAAGCGGAGGCTTGGGGACCGCTTTGCAGAACACCTCCGCTCAGTTCGCAACAAACAACTGCACCTCCCAGTCGCAAACCATTTCCACTCCCCCTCCCATTCTCTTGATGACATGTCCATCATGGGCCTCCTGCACTGCCACAATGATGCCACCCGAAGGTTGCAGGAACAGCAACTCATATTCCGCCTGGGAACCCTGCAGCCATATGGTATCAATGTGGACTTCACCAGTTTCAAAATCTCCCCTTCCCCCACTGCATCCCTAAACCAGCCCAGTTCATCCCCTCCCCCCACTGCACCACACAACCAGCCCAGCTCTTCCCCCCCACCCACTGCATCCCAAAACCAGTCCAACCTGTCTCTGCCTCCCTAACCGGTTCTTCCTCTCACCCATCCCTTCCTCCCACCCCAAGCCGCACCCCCAGCTACCTACTAACCTCATCCCACCTCCTTGACCTGTCCGTCTTCCCTGGACTGACCTATCCCCTCCCTACCTCCCCACCTACACCCTCTCCACCTATCTTCTTTACTCTCCATCTTCGGTCCGCCTCCCCCTCTCTCCCTATTTATTCCAGTTCCCTCCCCCCATCCCCCTCTCTGATGAAGGGTCTAGGCCCGAAACGTCAGCTTTTGTGCTCCTGAGATGCTGCTTGGCCTGCTGTGTTCATCCAGCCTCACATTTTATTATCTTGGAATCTCCAGCATCTGCAGTTCCCATTATCTCAAATGTCAATATGTCACTGACTGTGGACCCCTTCTCTTCAAATTATAATTGCTTTGCTGCAACCCACGCCTACTTTGCACTCATGAAAATAACAGTAGCATTGTCATCTGGCACTTTTCCAAAGCCGGGCACTGCAGACAAATGTGAACACATAAACATATTAAATTATCAGAATGGAAAAGACCAACAGCTCCATTGAGCCAACTCAGACTCTGGCATTAGCATAGGCATTGCACAGACAGCCATACACTCACAAACATATATTTGCCCCTGCTTGTGCTCATATAATCTGCTGGGAAAGAAAAAAGGGAAAAGATTTCCAAGAACAATCAGGAAAAAAGTGTGAAAATTTTCTCTTAGATGACCCACACGAGATCACATAAATCAGACACGTAGCCTAAGAATTATTACAGCACAGAAGGAAGAGGCCATCTAGCCAATTAGTGCTTGACATTTTATCTATCTTTTATGATGCGACCCATTGAGACCACATACAACTGCCCAGGATCTTATCGAATGGTGGAAAAAGCTTGAAGGGCCTGATACTCAAAAGTCTTATGTTTCTATGTCAACTCATCTCTGGGAGAGGTGGAACCATCTAGTATCTAACCTACATCTACACTTTCATAACTTTAATACATGACCGGTGGTCCTCCCCAACTTATTTAGTTGAAATAGTCCCTAGGAAGGAAAAATATCAAACAATATAATAATTGTTTATATTCAAAATATCCCCTGTACATTTATAAAGGGAAGAGACCAACCTTTTCAAATCTTTCAGAATAGCTTTGATCTTTCAAATTAAATAGTTGTAATAGCCTTCTTCAGAATTTTCCAGAACTTCTGGATAGTCCACTAAAGTGATCAAAACTGGTTGCAGCATTCCAAACACGGTTTAGACAGGAGAGGACAAGTTGTTTTACATTAAATAATTCAATCTAGGCTACCAAATGTTCCATTTGCTTCAGTTACTTTTTCTCAGCTCTTGCCATTATGATTTGGAGAGTTATGAGCAATCATAACTGAGTTTAATTAGGAATCATGCATTGTGAAAACACGCTTGGTTTCTATACTGATCAATTACACTATACATGTTTAACTATTTTAAAGAATGTTTGCCAGATTCTGGTTTAAATCACCCAACTTTCATAAATTTGTTCTACTGTAGAATTCTGACATCCACAAATTGTGGGCCTTATGAAAATTTGCACATTTACACAGAAGACATTGTTATGGTGAATTCATATTAATAATTATTGTGGTCTTGATTTTAAATGATACTGGATACTTGGCTTTTTTTTAAAAAATGGTCAGTGAAAGGACATTAGAACTTTTCTTTTAAAACAAACATTCTGCAGACCTGCTGCCTGGGTTTATGACTGTCAGGTTGCAAATTGGTGGCCAACCTGAGGAAAGAAAAGAAGATTCCTGGCCCACTTCTCCTGATTTTGAAGAATCTCTTCTGCATCCATTGTGGTAACTGGACCCTTAGTCTGGTTTGAAACGGATTACCTTCATGGAATCCTCAGTATTGTGTTTCCTGGACAAGATGTATCAGCAAAGATCCTAGACATCTGCTTGTGTTTAATGACATTCATCTCTGTATGCCAAAATGTCAGCGTGACAGCCACATCTGAACATTCCATGTCTTATCCTCTTTCTGCCTTCAAGGACTAAAACAAATTCACCAAAAATGTTTTCTCCCCAAACTACAGCGAGAGATCCTTTTTTATTTTCTCTTCATTCAGCGTAGGCATGAGTGTTTATTTAGGTTACTTAGAGGGGTAAACATTTATATTTTCGTATTCCAAATTAAATTTGTTAAACCAGTTTTGCATCATCATTGAACAATTTTGTTTATAACAAATAAATAAATTTGTGCTCATCAAAGGAACCTGGTTGATGGATCTTTTTATTTTAAAACTCCAGAAGGGAACTGGACTGTGTTGGGACCCAGGTAAAACAATTATGTTGTGATCTGTGGAATAGTGGAACTAAAGCAAAACAGTTCATTTTCCCCTCGTGGTAATAACAACATTCATAAAGATATTAAAAAGTGATTCATGGAGGACACCACTGATAACAACCTCCAAGTAGATTTATAGACATTAACTACAATTTTCCACCTATGTGAATGGAAATAATTTCTAATCCATACCAGGTTAATGAGCCTGGCGTTTCTTGAGTTTGATTTACTACACCGTATGAAAATCAGCACCACGACCACATGAGCAACTTTCCATACTAAGTGTATGATCCCAGAATTCAACAAGCAGTTAAAGGTAAAGACAAGGTGATTACAAATCAGTGCTCAGATCATTTATTTAAGATGCTTTGTTTTGAGACATCTTCCTCTCTATTGTAAAACTACCAATATTCATTTTACAGTGCAAGTCACATCTAGTTGTTGGACATCTAGAGGAATTTGGACTGATGTAAAATAGTCATTGAACATCTTTTCCACGCCTGAAATTCCACTCCAATCTGTCCTGAAGTGTCTTTCAGTAATCCCACCAAGGCCTTCATAGTCTTGAAAAACGTTTATCATTACTTCTGTAATTATCATTAATTTTCTTTCCCATTGTTCTCTAAACTGTTCTAATCATTACTTTTGTTACCCTTGATTGTGCTGTGAAGCTTATCTCTTTTTCCTTGTCAGTCATCAATGTTTAGCCACATTTTAAAAATATTCAATATTTAAATTCTCTAATGATGCTTAGAGCAGTAACTCCATCAACTTAATTTCTAATATTATTCATGTTTGCATAAAAATGCTTTAACATACTAATTGCTAGCGAAATCAACGTCATTTCTCCTTTCTATCCTTGCCTGTTGGCTATAGAATGGCTGTGTTTTTAATTGCTGTTCCTTTTCATAGAGGAACCAGACAGGGAGAGTACTTTTATGCTTTGAACATGTTTGCAAATTTTATGAAAGCTAGCCTATGTTTATCTAGAGAATCATAGTCAACAACTAAAGACTTGTTTAGCAATACAGTGGAGACATTGAAGATGGGATTTACTTGTAAGAAATTAAGAGTTAAACTAAGAAGCTAAGAATGCATTTCAAACAAAAATCCAGCGTCATGAAAGCCAAAAAAGAATTTTGTGGTCCTTGTGTCAGAAACTATTTGCATTTGTGGACCAGAACTGTGATTATAAGTTTCTGCCACAAGGGTACTTTCAAGTTAGTGAAGAAAATTAAGAATAAAAACAGAAATTGCTGGAAAAACTCAGCAGGTCTAGCAGCATCTGTGGACAGAAACAACTGTTCTGAAGAAAGGTCACTGGACCTGAAACATTAACTCTGATTTCTCTCCACAGATGCTGCCAGATCACTAAGTTTTTCCAGCAACTTCTGTTTTTGATTTTCAGTATCTGCAGTTTTTTTTGGTTCTTTGTTCAAGTTGGTTAATACCAGTAACAAGACTTACCAAAGGTTCTTGGCTAACTTTACATGAGTTAAACAGAAATATAAGCATAATAAAGTTACCATGTACTGTGGCTTAAAGGAGATATTATCTAGTCAGCACCATCAATGTGTGAACAATTATTTCACTAGTATTAATTTAATACCGTTAAAACACAATATCTGATTTTTTAAAAATCTATTGTGCAATTTAGTGCGACCATGTTACAATTTTAATTCTGTGTTTCTATACTCCCAGCTCATGGTCTTAATAAGTATATTGGTCTCATTGGGAACATGACCATCACATGTTTGTAATGGGAACAGTGCTGTTGAAAAAGTGCACCTTCTCCAAATAACATCACTGCAACTTATTTTATGATATGTATATTCCTTTGTCAGGTTTGTTTAAGAGAGGCTACATTCAGTGCAGAAAATTACAGTAAATACAGCAAGTAAAGGGAATCTGTTTCCAAACATGAAAATGACATTAATCAGCGCTTACAGACTTAAGGTGATTAAAAGAACAAGGGCAATATGAGAAAAAACCTTCTTATTAACAAAATGAGTACTTTGAATTTGGAATTGTACAGCTTAGTAACACGACGGAACACAGTAGCTTTCAGGAAGGAATTTGATAAATACTTTAAAAGAAATTGCAGGGAAGTGGGACTAAATGGATTGTGCTTTGAAAGAAGCAGAGCAAACTTGATGGGCAGATTGGTCTTTGAATTCTGTACTGTCCTATGATAGGAAAATGAACAAAACAAACATTTCACGGAAACTGAGACTTACCACTGCACTGAGAGTTTCTTGCTAAAAAGGCATTAAAAAATTAAATTACATTACAGCCACCCTCCAAAAAGCCATTTTTTTCAAACTGATAAATACACCATTACAACCATAAACATACAATCATCTCATGTCCTTACAGAAGGACCAGCCCTATGATAGCAATCAACATGAGAATTCCAGCCAAAACACAAATACCAATGAAGACAATGTCGCTACTATCTTGCGTTCTGGAAAGATCTGATCCATCTTCCACCTTCAACTCATCAGAGTTGGAATCCTCAAGATTAACAGCCTGCTGTTGGAGCTGATACTGTTCTGTGTCTGTAATAACGTTGTATGAAGCAGCTTTTCTCTTGAGGTCACATTGCACCTCATATTCCTGGTTGTCTTCCCATGTTCCATCAGAAAACATTACATACAAAATATTCACAAAGATGGTAACATTTCTTCTTCTCTGCAAAGCCAAGACAAAATAGTGACTTAGATTTGTAATATGTATTGCACATGGATTAACTTTGAAAGACATAGGGACCAAAAAGCAACAATGATAGTGATAAAAAGTGAGAATGTAAGTAACCAAGAATTGGGACAGAATACTCAATCTTTGAAGGCGATCACTGCAACAAGAAAGTACTCTATATTATTCAAAATTGCAATTTACCTTACTTACAAGTGGATGACCAATTTGCATTGATTACCTTAATTTCTGCTTCCATGAAGCACTCATTCGGCCAAGAGTAGTGCCACCCTGGGCCTTTTTTATTATCTTGTGAGATGTGGGCATTGTTGATTGACCAACATTTTATTGCCCATCCCTGGTTACTCCTTGAGAAGATAATAATGAGCTGCCTTCTTAAATTGCTGCAGTCCACATGCTTTAGGTAGTCCCACAGTACTTTTAGGGAGTGAATTCCAGTAATTTGACACAGTAATAGTGAAGGAGTGACAATATATTTCCAAGTCAGGATGATCAACTCACAGGTTTGGTGTAGTGTTTCCACATTATCTGCTGCCTTTGTCCTTCTAGAAGTGGTCACAGATTTGGAAAGTACTGTCTCACGATCTTTGGTGAAATTCTGCAGTGCATCTTGTAGATAGTACATACTGCTGCAACTGAGTGTTGATAGTAGGAGTGGACGCTTGTGGACACAGTGCCAATCAGCAAGCTGCTTTGACCTGGATATTGTCAAGCTTCTTGAGTGCTGTTGCATCTGCACTCATCCAGGCAAATGGGAATATCCTATTAAACTCTTGAATTGGGCTTTGTAAATGGTGGACAGTCTTTGGGGAGTGAGGAGATGAGTTACTTGTTGTGGTAAACCTAGCCTCTGACCTTCCCATGTAGCTACTGTGTTTATATAGCGAGCCTAGTTGAATTCCTGATCAATGGTAACACCCAAGCTGCTTTACTGATGATTGAGAATAGACTGATGGGACAGTTATTGGCTTGGTTGGATTTGTCCTGCTTTTTGTATACAGGACATCCCTGGGCAATTGTTGGGTAGATGACAACATTGTAGCTGTACCAGAACAGTTGGCTAGGGTGTAGCAAGTTCTGGTGCACCTCTTCAGTAGTACTGTCAGAATGTTGTCACGGCCTATATTTTAAACAAAGTTTTCCTTTCTGATATAGGTTGACAAGTGATACACACCGTAGATGGAGACCAGACATTTTCCAAACAAGGTGCACATCAAACAAAGCAGGTAGCTGGCAAACCTCACTCAAATGGCAGCAGTTGCAAGGCTAGGTTTCACAGCTCAAGAATCACAGAAGTGTTACACTTCAGAAGAACATTTGGCCTATCATGCCTCCCCTGACTTGTTAAATGAGCATTATTGTCTAGTGCCAATCTTCCGCTTGTTCCCCATTCCCCTGCATACTATTTCTATCCAAATAATCATCCAATGCCCTATTGAAGGCTGAACCTGCTTCTCCCACACTTCTAGGCAATACATTCCAGAACCTGACTACTCACTGAGTCAAAACATTTTCTCTCTTACCGCCCTTGTTTCTTTTGCAAATCACTTTAAATCTATACCACCTAGTTCTTGTTCCTTTTATGAGCAGGAAATGCTTCTCACTATTCACTGCTTCCAGCCAGTTCATGATTTTGAAAATTTCAATCAAAACTCTTCTTCAAACCTTCCTCCAGCTCAAAATCGATCCATTGACCATTACTGTCTGTTTCTTATCACTCAGCTAATTTTGTATTCACATTGCCACTGTCTCTAAATGGCTTTCCTCACAAATTGTTGTGTGGCATTGTCTCAAATGCCTTCTAGAAATCCATTTATACCACATCAACAGTATTACCATCATCTAACCTTTCTGTTACAGTGCAGGTAGTACAATTGGCCCCTGATCATTTCAATTTTCTATAATATACAAACATTGGGCACCACAACATTCTTTAATCTTTTTCTTTCTAGCACTCTGTCTGGGTGCTTCATGAGCAATTTCAGCTGAGCTGGTAAAAGCTTGCTGACTTGCTTTGCCACAGACAACTTTGGTAGGTGTAATCTGGTGGGATGGGGCAGAGAGCCTCAACCTGCTGCAGGGTCTCTTGCAGAGGTATAGGTGCAATTTCAGCCTGAGCTGCTGGAGGCACTGAGTCTCTGACAGAGTGGAGTTGATACGGCAGGCTACTCTGAAATGTTCTCAGAAGACAATTCCTGGGAGTCTGTCTGATGAACAAACAGGACAGATGGAGGTCCTTTGATTACTTCTTGCCAAGCCAGCAAATGAAAGCACCTTTTGCTTGAGTGATGGAGTTAAGGCTTGAGCCCATTTTGGGCAGATACTGACTGTCCTGCTGCACTTGGCTCTCCATGGCTATCATCTCTTAGTCCATACTGAGCCAAGTCACTTGCCAAAGTCACACCATCAGTGGGAACATGGGCAGACTCCTCCATCCCTTGCTTCAGTCTGTGTGATCTCTGGCACCTCTGTCAGCTATTCCATGACTTACCTCCATCTCGTCAGTTCATTTACAACCAAGTCAAGAATCTGTACTAGACTCAGTAAGCGACTGTTTCTCAAGGGCCCTTTGAGTGTTAGAGACCACAGCTGTTTTCACTGTTTATTGCCGAAGGTCCATGCCAGTTCTGTGCTAACCAGAATGTTATACTGAACCTATTCTAGATATGTTATTCACCAAGGGGGAAGTATCTGCAATGGTGTAGAATGGTTTGGAATACCATGACGGTGCTTCCTCGGAGAGTTCAGGCTGTTTCTTCTTAGAGGTGTGCTGAATGGGGGTTGGGAGGGAGAGGTCAGGGGGATGGGGCTCTTCCTTGTATTCCATGGATCTGTGATTGCGATCTTGATATTACAGGGGAAAACATAATGGTTGCAAAGCTGTCACCCTTACCAGAGGTTACATGCTTCTTGTGCAGTTATGAGAAATGCCTTTGAGTTTTTCTCATTAAACAGCTGGACATATTCAACCTTGCCTTCTGCACAGGGCTGTTGCCATGCTCTCTGCCAGCTCAGCAGCCTGTTCCTCGAATGTGGTAAGGGCACATGGTTCATGTATCTCTGCAGTTGTGCACGTTCTCCTGCAGAATATCTAATTAGTTAGTTTGCAGATAATACAAAGATTGGGAGAGTTATGGATAGTGAGGAAGATTGTCAAAGGATACAGCAGGATATAGATCAGTTGGAGGCATGGAAAGAAAAATGGCAGATGGAGTTTAATCTGGACAAATGTGAAGTGATGCATTTTGGAAGGTCAAGTACAGGTGCAGATTATACAATGAATTGCGAATACTCAGGAGTACTGATATGCAGAGTTATCTGGGTGTGCAAGTCCACAGATCACTGAAGGTGCAGCGCAGGTAGGTAAGGTAGTAAAAAAGGCTTATGGCATATTTGCCTTCATTGGAAGGGGCATTAAGTGTAAAGATACATAAATTGTGCTGCGACTTTATAGAATTTTATTTAGGCCATATTTGGAATATTGTACATCCAGTCACTACACTACCAGAAGGATGTGGATGCTTTGGAGATGGTACAGAAAAGGTTTACCAGGATGTTGCCTGGTAAAGGGGGTTTTAACTATGAGGAAAGGTTGGATAGACTGGAGTTGTTTTCAGTGGAATGCAAGAGGGTGAGGGACGACCTGATTGAAGTCTATAAGATTGTGAACGGCATGGATAGAGTGGGAAGTATAAGGCTTTTTCCCAGGATGGAAGGGTCAATTGTTAGGGGACACAGGTTCAAGGTGCAAGGGGAGAAGTTTAAAAGAGATGTGTGAGGCATGTTTTTCACACAAAGGGTGGTGAGTGCCTGGAATATGTCGCCTGAGGAGGTAGTGCTGTAGATCTCTTTCTGTTTGCCATGTAAACTATGGCAAATGTGTGAAATGAAGAATCACTCTTGATCCAATAAAGGTGGATGTAATGAAGTGAGAAAGATTGATTAGACATGAGGCATATGATGTTATCCAAGGATGTGTGACATTTCCATACCATGGCAGGCTTACAATGGACGCAGTCAAAGGAGAAGCAAGAATTTAGTAGACAGTGAATTTACCACTGGCAGACCGCAAAAGATCATTAATTTTCTTGCAACACCACATCCAGTTGTACCTCCATGATGGACAGTGTGCTGATTGCCTCAGGATGGAAAATTGGATGTCCCAATGCTCAACCTGCAGGAGCAGCTCTAGGGATCAATCGCTAAATTTTGGGGCTACCTTCTGCCATCTTCATTATTGGGTGGGATCCAGAATGCAAGCCCCAACAATGGTCAAGTTGCCTATCAAATATAGTATATGAAAGTTGGATCTTGGAAAGTCCCAACAGAAAGGCAGAATTTCTTGGCTGTCCACCAATAAAATTCGGTGTTTTAACAAAGAGTTGAAATGAGACAAAAGAGGACCACGTGCTTCTGAAATAGTATACAAGAACCTGAACAGTAGCTTCATAAATAGCACGAGACAGAGTGGGGAGAACAACTACATAAAGAATGAGAAACAGATTGGGATCAGCACTTCTCAAACAGCAGCCAGTAGACCTACACGAAAAGGGCAGTGACAATGGGAAATAAAACAAATGGTGGAGAGGGAGGCCCAACAGAGGGAGAGTGGACCTGTGTGAGAAAGTTAGCAGTGATAGACAATAAATACCAGCAGCAGAGAACCTCTTTAACTTGTATCTACCCGTCAGAGCTGAAGTGTGATGACACAGGTAAACATGTAGGTGATATATTAGGTATAATGTATTAGCATGGATTGGGGATTGGTTTAACACAGAAGCAACAGGGGTAGGATTAATGCATGTCTTTCAAGTTGGTAAAACATAAATAGTCCCACCAGCATGAACCCTAGGGCCTCAATTAATTACTAACAAATTAATGACAGAGGAGGGAAAGAGTCTAATGAATCTAAATTTGATGATGAAACAAAATAGCTGACAGGGCATTTTATGATGGAGACATGAGGAATTTATATGTTTAATGACTGGTAAAAAAAACTTGGCAGATGGAGTTTAGAGGAGAAAGGTGTGAGGTCATGCATTTTGACAGAAAGATCAAAAGGCAGACTATTACTTACATAGAACATAGAACATTACAGCACAGTATAGGCCCTTCGGCCCTCGATGTTGTGCCGACCTGTCATACCGATCTCAAGCCCATCTTGTCCTACACTATTCCATGTACGTCCATATGCTTGTCCAATGACGACTTAAATATACCTAAAGTTGGCGAATCTACTATCGTTGCAGGAAAAGCGTTCCATTCCCTTACTACTCTCTGAGTAAAGAAATTACCTCTGACATCTGTCCTATATCTTTCACCCCTCAATTTAAAGCTATGCCCCCTCATGCTCGCCGTCACCATCCTAGGAAAAAGGCTCTCCCTATCCACCCTATCTAACCCTCTGATTATTTTATATGTTTCAATTAAGTCACCTCTCAACCTTCTTCTCTCTAATGAAAACAGCCTCAAGCCCCTCAGCCTTTCCTTGTATGACCTTCCCTCCATACCAGGCAACATCCTAGTAAATCTCCACTGCACCCTTTCCAAAGCTTCCACATCCTTCTTATAATGCGGTGACCAGAACTGTACACAATACTTCAAGTGCGGCCGCACCAGAGTTTTGTACAGCTTCACCATAACCTCTTGGTTCCGGAACTCGAATCCTCTATTAATAAAAGCTAAAACACTGTATGCCTTCTTAATAGCCCTGTCAACCTGGGTGGCAACTTTCACGGATCTGTGTACATGGACACCGATTTTCAAAAACCGTGACTCACTGGCTTCCCGACAGGCTCCTGCTCCAAGCTCCCGCTGCTGCTGCAACCAGAAATGGGAATGGAGATAGACTCCAAAAGTGTGCATCACAGAAAAATCTGGGTGTTCTTGACATGAAACACAAAACCTTAGCGTGCAGGTACAGCAAGTAATTAAGAAGACGAATGGAATTTTACCCTTTATTGCTAAAGGTGTGGAGTTTAAAATAGAGAAGTCGTATTACAACTGTACAGTGTGTTGGTGAGGCTGCACCCTGGAGTGCTGTGTACAGTTTGTTCCCCATATATCAGTACTGGGGGCAGTTCATAAAGATTCACTAGGCTGATTCCTGTGATGAAGGGGTTGACTTGTCAAGTCTGGCTAAGTGGGTTAAACTTTTATTTATTGGAATTTAAAAGATTGAGAGGTGATATTACTGAAACATAAAAGATTCTTGACAGCTTAACAAGATAGATATTGAAAAAATGTGTTTCCAGCAGTGAGGGTATCTTATACTGGAGAACATAATGATAGAATAAGGAGATACTAATTTAAAACTGAGATGCAAAGAAATTTCTTGAGGAGGGAATTCTGATCTGTGGAGTCTAGATCACTGTAACTATGTGAAGAGAAGGAAGACAGAGTTTTGAAAATATCAGGCAGTTAAGGGCCCTGATAAGTTTACAGTAAAGAGGAGTTAAGGCCTGGGACAGATCAACCATGATCTTGAATGGTGGGTCAAGCTTGACAGGCTGAAATGCCTACTCCTGCTTCTATTTCTTGTCTTCTCACGTACATGACAAAAGCTTTAAGGAATGTAATTGCACAAGAAAACTTAACCCATTCCTAAGTAGAAAAACCTCCTGTTTTTTGGGCCTGCCATGATATTAAGCCTCAGAAGAGAAAATTTCACCCATTGTTTTTTGGTCTTTTTAAGTCTTGTTGGTCAACTAGATTTTCTAGTGAAAGGACATGACTGACGTCCAATTACCTGGGTCTTTGTTCCACATGCATCAAATCGTGAGATAATTTTGTACACAGAGCCAAAAACCTGAGCAGTACAGTCTTGGTTTCCTAGATAAATGTTGCTTCGACTGAGTGACGGAACAGCATGTGCAGCAATCTGAATCTGGAAATCTGTTCTTGTGCAGCTGATGTTCATTGGAATGACTGAAACAAGTAAAAGAAATAAAGCACAGTTAAATGTCAATAATTCTGGCTGCATCGATTACACAGAATGCTGTACCACACAGCACCTGTTGACTCAGTGGGTAAATACACTTCCTAGTGTGATACTCGGTTGGTCATTTAGTTGGTAAATGGCCTGCTCCAAGTTATCAATGTTGATGATGCTAGTGCTTAGATTGGAACAGCAGATAGTGGAGCCACTAAATTATGGATTTTCACATGTCACAATAGAGTGCTAGCCTTAAATTTTGTACTCAAGTCTCAGAAGTGGAACTTGAACCCAAAGTTTTCTTTCTAACTTAGGGACGGTATGTCATCCTAACTGAAGGATGTCAATAACTGAAACTTTCATTCCCACCATCATGCTTCCTTTGTCCATTTGATATCCCTTTGGATAAATTACCACCCATATCCAAGCATTTAGTGGCTGCTTGCCACAATCAACCCTCCACTTACCACCATCGTATGATACATGGAAGCCACGAGAAGCTGTATTCCTGTCAGCAGACAACACAAATAAAAGTCTGTTCCCATTGGACAGGAGTGAAGAGGGTGAGTTCTGACCACACCATTTCCCTATTAATGTGTCAGTTTCACTTTCTCCATCAAAGATCGCAAGAAAATCATAGTCACAGGCATCTGTCAGGCTGTCTCTGTCCTCCAGCTCAAAATCATTTAAGTGAACGTTGATCCTGTAACCAAGAGGTTGCTGGATTGTCCAATGACAGTTGATATTATTCGGGTAAATATTTGGATAGCGTGGGCTAGAGAAATTCCCTTTAATAGCTGTGAATACTTGCTGACATTCACCTGGGGAAAATGAGACACAAAATATCAATGTTAACCCTTAAAAATATGATCAGCAAATAAGTGGGTATTTGTAAAGTTAGTTACTAAACAAAATGGCTTCTGCCTAGAATTGACAGTGATTTGTTGTGAATCTGTGAATTTGAAAGAATTGTTTTTCAAGCTGGTTATGTTGGTTGATAGGCTGTGTGCTCCCCAAGTCAAGGGAATGTTAAAGGCAGGAAATGTAACATTTTTAAGAACTCCTGATGTCAGCCTATGGGTAACAAATCAGAAATTGGTGCAGTCAGATATTTGTCCTAAAATGGTCTCTAAATTCCTCAGATTCAAGTGGTGAAACCAGGATTTCATCTAACTCTACTGGACCCATAAGACCATAAGACGCCATACTTCCATAAGTGGAAGTAAGGCCACTCGGCCTATCGAGTCCACTCCACCATTCAATCATGGCCAATGGGCATTTCAACTCCACTTACCCGCACTCTCCCCGTAGCCCTTAATTCCTTGCGAGATCAAGAATTTCTCAATCTCTGCCTTGAAGACATTTAACGTCCTGGCCTCCACTGCGCTCCGTGGCAGTGAATTCGACAGGCCCACCACTCTCTGGCTGAAGAAATGTCTCCTCATTTCCATTCAAATTTACCCCCTCTAATTCTAAGGCTGTGCCCACAGGTCCTAGTCTCCCCACCTAATGGAAACAACTTCCCAGCTTCCACCCTTTCTAAGCCATGCATTATCTTGTAAGTTTCTATTCGATCTCCCCTCAACCTTCTAAACTCTAACGAATACAATCCCAGGATCCTCAGCCGTTCATCATACATTAAAGCTACCATTCCAGGGATCATCCGTGTGAATCTCCGCCGGACACGCTCCAATGCCAGTGTGTCCTTCCTGAGGTGTGGGGCCCAAAATAGGACACAGTATTCTAAATATGGCCTAACTAGAGTTTATAAAGTCTCAGAAGCATATCGCTGCTTTTAAATTCCAACCCTCTTGAGATAAATGACAACATTACATTCGCAAACTTAATCATGGACGCAACCTGCAAGTTAACCTTTACAGAATTGTGGACTAGCACTCCCAGATCCCTTTGTACTTCGGCTTTATGAATTTTCTCACCATTTATAAAATAGTCCATGCCTGAATTCATTTTTCCAAAGTGCAAGACCTCGCATTTGCTCACATAGAACATAGAACATTACAGCACAGTACAGGCCCTTTAGCCCTCGATGTTGTGCTGACCTGTCATACCGATCTCAAGCCCATCTAACCTACACTATTCCATGTACATCCATATGCTTATCCAATGACGACTTAAATGTACCTAAAGTTGGCGAATCTACTACCGTTGCAAGCAAAGCGTTCCAATCCCTTACTACTCTCTGAGTAAAGAAACTACCTCTGACATCTGTCCTACATCTTTCACCCCTCAATTTAAAGCTATGCCCCCTCGTGCTCGCCGTCACCATCCTAGGAAACAGGCTCTCCCTCTCCACCCTATCTAACCCTCTGATTATTTTATATGTTTCAATTAAGTCACCTCTCAACCTTATTCTCTCTAAAGCCTCAAGTCCCTCAGCCTTTCCTCGTTTCACCTTCCCTCCATACCAGGCAACATCCTAGTAAATCTCCTCTGCACCCTTTCCAAAGCTTCCACATCCTTCTTATAATGCGGTGACCAGAACTGTACACAATACTCCAAGTGCGGCCGCACCAGAGTTTTGTACAGCTTCACCATAACCTCTTGGTTCCGGAACTCGAATCCTCTATTAATAAAAGCTAAAACACTGTATGGTCTTCTTAACAGCCCTGTCAACCTGGGTGGCAACTTTCAAGGATCTGTGTACATGGACACCAAGATCTCTCTGCTAAGAATCTTACCATTAGCCCTGTACTTTGCCTTCCGGTTACTCCTACCAAAGTGCATCACCTCACACTTGTCTGCATTAAACTCCATTTGCCACCTCTCAGCCCAGCTCTGCAGCTTATCTATGTCTCTCTGCAACCTACAGCATCCTTCGTCACTATCCACAACTCCACCGACCTTAGTGTCGTCTGCAAATTTACTAACCCATCCTTCTACGCCCTCATCCAGGTCATTTATAAAAATGGCAAACAGCAGTGGACCCAACACCGACCTTTGGGGTACACCACTAGTAACTGGTCTCCAGGATGAACATTTCCCATCAACTACCACCCTCTGTCTTCTTTCAGCAAGCCAATTTCCGATCCAAACTGCTATATCTCCCACAATTCCATTCCTCCGCATTTTGTACAATAGCCTACTGTGGGGAACCTTATCGGACGCCTTGCTGAAATCCATATACGTTGAATTTCATCAGCCATTTCCTGAACCACTCTCCTAAACTGTCTGAATTTTTCTGCAGCCTCCTTACATCCTCAGTACTACCTGCCTGTCCACCTAACTTCGTATCATTGGCAAAATTCACCAGAATTCCCCCAGTCCCTTCATCCAGATCATTAATATATAAAGTGAACAACTGCAGCCCCAACACTGAGCCCTGTGGGACACCACTTGTCACCAGTCGCCATTCCAAAAAAGAGCCTTTTATCCCAACTCTCTGCCTTCTGTCAGACAGCCAATCCTCAATCTATGCCAGTAGCTCACCTCGAACACCATGGACCCTCACCTTACTCAGCAGCCTCCTGTGAGGCACCTTATCAAAGGCCTTTTGGAAGTCTAGATAGATAACATCCATTGGGTTTACCTTGTCTAACCTACTTGTTACCTCTTCAAAGAATTCGAACAGGTTTATCAGGCACGACCTCCCCTTACTAAATCCATGCTGATTTATTCTAATCCGACTCTGCGCTCCCAAGAATTTAGAAATCTCAGCCTTATCGATGGATTCTAGAATTTTATCAACAACCGACGTTAGGCTAATCGGCCTATAATTTTCCATCTTTTGTCTTGATCCTTTCTTAAACAAGGAGGTTACAACAGCGATTTTCCAATCATCTGGGGCTTTTCCTGACTCCAATGACTTTTGAAAGATCACAACCAATGCCTCCACTATTTCCTCAGCCACCTTCCTCAGAACTCTAGGATGTAGCCCATCGGGGCCAGGAGATCAATCAGTTTTTAGGTCTTTTAGTTTTTCTAGCACTTTCTCTTTTGTAATGCCTACTATACCCAACTCTGCCCCGGAGTCTCCTTAATTGTTGGGATATTACTCATGTCTTCCACTGTGAAGACTGATGCAAAGTACTTGTTAAGTTCTTCAGCTACTTCCTTATCTCCCATCACAAGCCTTTTCAGCATCAATTTGGAGCGGCCCAATGTCTACTTTTGCCTCTCGTTTGTTTCTTATGTATCCTTGATACCCCCTCCAAGACCTAGCTTCCTCCTTTGTTGACAGAGTTTGCAATGATAGTGGCAACCCAATTAGCATGGGACAAGTAAGCAAGATCATAACTTTGCATAGGCCTGTGGCACTCAACTGAGCAGGAGGCCAGATATCCCATTCTTCACCCATCACACACTAAACCTATTCCCACAACTGTAATACTGACCATAGTTCTATCAGCCCAGTGAGCCAGAGAGGAATCCTGAAGATTTTGTTGAAACATACATGTAGGGATTTTTGGATTCCAGACTGCCAGATCTGCATTGCACTAATGGGACATTACATTTGCAGATATCCTCTAGCAAAATAGTATGCTTAAGACAGCTAACTTCACCTCTCAAATCTTTGAGGCACCTTCTCTTCTCAGGGTGATTTGAGCCAGACTGGATACCTTCCAGGGCTGAAAAAGGCAGCATTTTAACTATTTTGACTTTGCATTATATCAAACAATTATTTAATCAGGATAACCATTATCATGCAGGATAGTTTTGATGTACACTATTTCAGCACCAAGCTTACACTGTGGTCAGATCATTATTGGACAACACTGACTAAATAATCTTGAGTGTGCTAAGAATTACACTGGAAATCAATTTAAGATTATTAGTCAGGCTTCCAGTAAGCTTCAATTGTGTGTGCTAGAATGTACATATATCTATGCACGGCACCCTGTTCTTTGCAGGCCAAGAGAATTTGTTCATACATAGTACCTTATCATTGAGGGAAGGATTATGGTGACTGCCAGTTCCTGCTGCATTCTCCATAGCAATACTGTGACCAATCATAGTCTACCTGCTCTAAGTCTAATCAGCAAACTAGAATTAATAATTAGCAGTTCCTGCTGCATCTCCACACCGACTCTGCCAAATTAATCAGTCTCCTATTCTCATGTATGTAAATTGATGTTACCTTTCTGAATTTGGTTTCTTATGTCAGAGGCAATACAAAAACTTTAACTTCCTTTATCTTTTTAGTAATATTTGAGTATTTACTCTGGTATCGAAAGGTGTACTATCCTGCCTATTCCTCCTAGTTTATTTTTACACTAACGCCTGTTGTAAATGTATTGTATAGTGTGTTATTTAATTACACTAATCTAGGAGACCAAGTGTCTATTTTTTTTGGATCCTTCAGCCTGACAGTCCATCAGCCTGTTTTGGTGAATATGAAAGATTCTGAAGCAGTATAATCAAGGAAAGCAAGAGAGTTATCCCTTTTGTAATGGTTAATATTCAACTCATTCAGCAGCACAAAAAAGACAGATTATCTGTTCATTATGACATTGTCATTATGACAGTTTTCTGACTGATTATGGGCTGCTGCATTTCTTGCATTATAACAGTGACAGTCCAAAAAGTACTTAGTTGGCTGTAGAACTATGTTAGAAACATATTGTGCTTGTTTGACATTAGACCACATATTACAAATGGTCAATTAGGTCTTAAAGAATGGTTAATTATTGAACAAAAAAAAAGTCATGATATTTCACAGTCAAAGACTACAACTTCCAATAGGGAATAATTCTGAACTTAATTAGATTTATTAATGAAATTGGTAAACACAAGGAAAATCTGAAAAAGCTGTCATTTTTGAAGTAGATGCTTTTTCAGAACAATTTCAACTTATACTTTCTTTTATTGAAACTTGGTTACAATATCTTACCTGAAAAATAAAATGCTTTGAATCCCCTTGCACCAATATTGAAATCTGATTTAAAAACAACAAGTAGTTCACTACCGCTGGAGATCATGTTCGGAGGCTTTGTTCCACCACAATAGTGACCCCAGTGTCTGTCTTTCATGCTAGATCCATCAAACAAGGCAACATAGTCAAAGCTACAATCCTCATTGTTTTCCAGGTGAAAGTCATAGAAAACCAGATTGACCACTGATTGATTGGAGACTCGAATAATCCAACGACATTCTGCATTGTTGGGGTAATTATCTGGGTACTCAGGGCTAGACAGCACTCCGGACAGACCCGTTACTACTCCCCCACACATATCTGAAAAAAAATGCTTAATTTGAAACTTCAACTTAAATTGGAAGGTTTGATGCCCATAATTTTCAATTTATTTAATAAATATATTTTTCCCTTATCTAAGTCATTTCCCACACATTTTGTCAAAATCTCAAAGCTGCTCCAATGCTCCCATTTTGCCATTTTCTGAGAGGTATACAATACCAAATTTATTTTCACTTCAATTCACTACTGGGCACAGGACTGACCACAAAACAGGAGAAAGCATGCATGAAATTGTACCTTCCGACTCTATTTCACGAACAACACCTATTTAATGCATTGATTTTTCTAAGAATCCAATATTACCAATTCTAGTACCAATCACACTGGAGATTTTGTAGACTTTGACTAAAGAACAGAAGATGTATGTGTGTGTCTGTGGGGGGAGGCCCACAAGCAACAACTTGCATTTATGTATCAAAAGTAATATCATGAAGCAATTATCAAACAGGATTTGTCGCTGAGCTATGTAAGGAAATATCATGATAGTTGACCAAAAGTTTGATCAAAGAGGTAGGTTTTAAACAGTAATTCAGAGGAGAAGGACAAGATAGAGAGGTGAACAGTGGGAAGTGCAGAAGCTCTGGCTGAGCCTACTGAATGTGCAGTCACCAAACAGTGTAGTATTTAAAACTGGGGAGGCTAATAATGAGGACGAGAGTCCCGAAGACTTGTAACTGCCTGAGAAAAAAAAGTTTCATTTTTGTTTTAAATGGGCAATCTCTTATTTTAAGAGAGTGAACCATAGTTCTAAATTCTTTCATAAGAAGAAACATCCCCTCCATATTTACTCTGTCAAGATCCCTCAGGATCTTATATATTTCAATCAAGTTGCTTGGTTACTCTGCTAATCTCCACTCAACATAAGCCTTATCCTTCTCACCTTTCTTCATAAAACAGCCCAAGATGTGTTCTGTAAGATTTGTCTCTGCATCCTTCAGCTCAAAATAATTTCTGCTCAGTCATTGCAAGTCTGAGCTAATGATAACATATCAGACATTGATGAATGATAGAATTAACATCTCATTCATTAACCAAAGAGATTTAGGAAAAAGAAATAAACAAAGAAGGAATTGAGACAGAGGAGGAATTAAAGAGGGTGAATTCAATATTAAATCAAGTTCAGAAAGAGAAATAAAAGGACAGGATTTTTCAGATGGCAAATTTTCCCACTCACCACTACAAACAGCATTAATGGGCTGGAGATGGGCCTTTTGCTTGAGTATGGGCATCTGTTCTTCACTCAGGCTGAAGTCCCAACTCAGAGTGCCATTAGATTCATTCCGTAACTTAAGTAGTGCCAGTGACAGTGGTGGCCAGGACTGGGACTATGTGTTGTTCCCGGAATCTAAATCAAGGAAGTCTTACAACGGGGGAGTGAGTTAGGCCTGGGGTGTGGTTCCAGATGGATATTCCAGGTAAAAGAGGAAGCAATGCTGGAACAGATCTTGGGGATGGATGGCCAACGTGGAGAGGGGAGTTTTGTGGGAGGCACTCCATCTTCCTGCCCCAAAGCCCGAGCAAGGTGACATGCCAGGATTCTCCTGCCCTTGAACTAACTCCTTTTCAAAATTTAGCAGCAAGTGGCTAATGGTAGGCCACTTAAGGATCTCCATTGAGGTGAGCAGTGGTAGATCAGTCACATGCCCTGGACATGTTCCCTGGCGAGTTTTACAGACATAGCCTCTGCAAAATCGCCAGTGCGATCCTATAAAGTTCTGCCCAAAAATAAAAGTGTGCTTTAAAGGAGAAACAAGAGACACAATGGAAAAGTAAGAAAAAAAGAACATTTAAAAATTTAACATTTTTAAAATCGTCTACAAGAATTCAGAACCTCGAAGATGAAACCTCCCTACTTTTAATTATTCACTTTCTGGCAAAAGAGACTGATTGTTAGTCATTCATAATTATCACATTTTTGTAAGAGTAATTATATTATTAATTGTATGCCAACATTGTAGATAGTTTTAAATCGACCTGTTCAAACATGTTATGACACCCGTCTGGAGCAGTGGGACTTCAACCAGAACCTTGTAGCTCAGACACAGGAACATCTTTACTGTGCTACAAGAGTCTTCAGACTTAACTTTGTATATCAAGATTAATTGGCAAATATAGTGCAAATCCATCATTTTAATGAAGTTGAATTGGAGATTAAGAATGAGAAGGTATTTTGGGAAGGCAACAGAGGGGTGGAACATATTGACCAGTAACCTCTGATCATTGCCATTCAGCTCTTCCTTATTAAACACTGGTGGCCAATTTATACACGAATATTGGTGCACATAAGTCAAACGCTGTTAATTTAACTGGAAATTCTAGGCCATTATTGCTCCAACAATTTCTGTTAAAGCACCGCCCAGCAAAATCAGAATTCAACTGCATCACATTATGTCAAAGTCAGTAATTGTTCACCAATTAGAGGCATTTGATTAAATTTTTAAAAATATACTTTATAAATAAGGATACAAATTGATCAAACCTTTGCGGTATGAAGCAGAGAATCCATGGCTGACCACATGTTTATCTGAGTGGAAAATGATTGACATCACATGCCAAGAAGAGGTAAAGTGAGGTGGAAAGATTTTTCCACAAAATGTACCCAGAAGATTTCCCTCATCCTCGGGCACTCCATTATAGATTTTAATGTAATCATATTCGCAGTAAGTGTGAAATTCAAGGTCAAAGTAATGGAAGGTGAGCAAAATGGAGGAGCCCTCTGTAACAACAATGAGCCATGTACATTTAGTATCATATGGATAATATCCTGGGAAGTTAGGGCTGGAGAAATTCCCATTCGTTGCTGAAAGTATGCCGCCACATTTAACCCCTAATGGGAAAAAAGCAAAAAAATTATGCTTTTCTGTAACATTTGCTTCAATGCTTTCAGAATGTTAATAATTTCACATAAAAAAGGGTCACAAATTCAATAATTCAAGAGACAACATAGCAGTTGGTGTAATAAAGAACCATTCAGAAAGACTGCAGATTTCATCCCTTTTAAATGAACATAAGAGCAGGAGTAGGCCATTCATCCCATCAGTCACTTACACTATGGTTGACTGGACACATATCCACACTATCCCAATAACCCTCTATGCCATTGGTAATCAGAAATCTATCCAAAAAAACATACCCAGTTAAACATTAAACATCAAAACATACTCAGACTGAGCATCTACAGCTAGGATAGAGATCTTCAAAGATGCACAATTTTCTGAATAATACAAATTCTCATCTCAATTCTAAATAAAATTCTGCTCACTTTTTAAATTGTGCCCTTGGTTCCAATCTCCCCAACCAAGGGAACCATCTTTCCTGCAACTAAAACAAAACAAAACTGTGAATGATGGACATCTGAAATAAAAACAGAAATGGTTTACGACACTCATGATCTGGAAGGATCGTGGGGAGAAAGCAGAGTTAACATTTCAAGCAAGTCCGATGACTCTTCATCAGAACTAAATTTTGCCAGCAATTTATTTCTGCTTCCTACTGTTTATGCTGTTTATCCCTTTACAGAACTTGTAGGTTTCTATGAGATCAAAACTTTATAGAATACAGGCCCAATTTACCTAATCTCTCTTCGGAGGACATTTCCACAATCCAAGGAACAAGTCTGCTGACCCTTCGTTTAACTCCCTATATGATAATAATATTTTTCCTGAGGTAAGGAGACCAAAACTGCACACAGTAGTCTAGGTGTAGTTGAGCCAAGTTCCTATACAATTGAAGCAAGACTTCACTACTCCTGTACTCAAATCCTATTGTAATAATACTGGTAACCTTCCTAATAGCGTTATATTGAGTACCTGATCTCAGCAAGGAGACTGTTATTTTACAATTGAAAGAACTTCATTTTTAAATCACCATTCAAGGCTGACCAAGTACATCGTGTCAGAAAGAACAAAGGCTGTGACCAAGTAAACAGCTCCACGTAAAACTCAACAATAGATTGAAAATCACCAGACTTTCGTTTTCACCAAAATTACAGATTTTGAAATTCTAATCACAATTTCAGTCTGAGTACAAACACTGCTTTGAGAAAGCAGTTAATATCATAAACTGGATAGTCAGCATTGTCTGAAATTTGTACTTCTGTCTCTCGTGGCTCTCAGTTCACTGGAAATTGACTTCAATCACACGTCTTTCTTATTAAGTTTGAAAATAATCTCCTAAAATCAAGGCAGGAAAAACAGCATTTTATCTACTTAAACCCATATGATCTATATGTAACAGTTTAGAACATACAAACAAAGGATGTTTTACCTGGTCTGGCTGTGACTCTGCAGACAATGCACAATTGTAAGGCACCCAAGGCAAACTGCACTACACTATTTTGCATTGCTGAACATATAAAGAAAACTAAAAACCCAGACTGGAAAGGCAAAATTATATAATTCTTTACAGCAACATATGAAGTAATACACAATGGTAGTAGAATTAATAGTGCCATTAATAATTCAATCGTAGTCTGCATTAGTAACATGATCCATCTCTGGTTCCTTTCATTAAATATGAATAAGCTAGGTCCACTGTCCTCTGCTTCCACAATGCACTATACAACTTGTACAATCTTTGGAACAATCATATAAATATTTAATTCACTCAAGTCATAAATTTTATTTTGTAAATTTAGGGATGATCCCAGCTTCATTGAATACTTTATGGCAAGAGTTATAATTAACATTAAAAATTGATTCATTAACAGGTGCCAGACCAGTTCAAAACTGGTATTTACAGAAGTCCCGAAATGACTTAGAATTGAAAGCTTTAATTACTGTAATTAGAAATTCACAGACATCAGGTCAATGAGACTCCACCCCACCTCTGACCTCTCTTGGTGGCAATGTCCCTTTTAAATCAAGTATTCACTTGTTCATTCTGAAAATTTTTTTTTGAAATTATTTGCAATATTCAATTAAGTTTTCTCCTCTTGAGTAACCCCAAAAAATATGCATATGAGACTATTCAGGAAATTATATTATCAGGCACAGATGTGAGGATCTTCATAGTTGAACAACTTGTCAACACCAATATCTAAGCTCATACTGTACAGATTGAGTTACTTGATCTCAGCCATGCAACCGCTTTCTTACAATTGGACGTAAGAAAGAACTTCATTATTAAATCATCATTCAAGGCTGACTAAGTACATTGTGTCAGAAAGGACGCAACCAGGCAGTAACCAAGTATACAACTCCACGTAAAACTACTTAGGCATGGTTCCAGTCAACAGCTGGTGCCCATGGTACATTATCTCCTCACGCCTGCTCAGCCATTCACTATCATCATGGCTTATCTGATTACTTCAGAATCTCGATCATCTTCACCTCCTTGCTTATCAAGAATCTTAACTACTTTTCCCTGAAAAATACTCAAAGACTCTGCTTCCACTGCCTTTTGCGGAAGGAAGTCAGAAAAAAGTTCTCTCCACAAATGGATGATCCTTTCTTTAAAAAAAAGTGACACTTATTAGTTCGAGATTCTGCCACAAGTGGAAAACTCCATTTCACATCCACCCTGCCATGATCCCTGAGGTTCTTATCTGTTTCAATCAAGTTGCGTCTGACTCTTCTAAACTTCAGCAGGTATAAGTATAGCCTGCTCAACTTTCCTCATAACACTACTTGTCCCCTCAAGGTTGTCTTATGGGGAAAGGATGCAGTCTTTATTTTCCCTAATCATTAATGATAAAATAACTCCTCATTACCCTATTCATCATGCTATACTCTCCATTCCATACATGTGGAATAAAACGGAACACTGATATTTCTCCATTATAGATAAACAACAAATATATTGATCAAATTAATCTGTCTATTTTAAAGTTAAGTTTATTTTCATTAGGCTTATTATGAGTATAACAAGTCTCCTACAATTTGTCTCATTATTTAACTGTTCATGTTTTGACAGAACTTTATCACAGATAGTGAGAATTTAGGGTTGTTTTTCTGAAATCTCAAATAAGTGTATCAATCATATCTTGTTGCACCAAAGTATAAGAGTACCGTACAATTGGCCAATGATATTATTAATCTAATGATACATTGCATTCTGGGAAGCAATGTGTGACTTTGGGCACTATTGAAGGTGTAGATGGATGGGGTAGTGAAGAGGACAGCAGACGACCAAAGGCAGTCAAACCATCCTATCAAGCCAGTCTGTACCAAGATAGCTGCCTCGGTCAATGTTGTGGCCAGGGTTCAGCAGTCTAGAATTGCAGGGGTGGCATGGTGGCTCAGTAGTTAGCAATGCTGCCCCAGAGTTCCAGGGGCCTGGGTTCAATTCCAGGCTTAGGTGATTGTCTGTGTGGAGTTTGCACATTCTCCTTGTGTCAGTGGGTTTCCTCTGGTGCTCCAGTTTCCTCCCACAATCTAAAGATGTGCAGGTTAGATGGATTAGCCATGCTAAATTTGTCCATAGCATCTAGGGATGTGTAGGCTAAAGATTAACCAAGGGAATTGCAGGGTTATGTGGGTAGGGTAAGGGGAAGGATCTGAGTGGGATGCTTTTTGTAGGGTTGGTGTGGCTGAATGGCTCGCTTCTATACTGTAGGGATTCTATGGAGGTGAATGATCTTTTCCACTCTGCAAGGATAAGTCTTTCAATTTACTCTATCTCACACCTACAGGGACACCACTCACTCTAACCCAGCCACTGCACATGCCTCTTACCAAGACTCTTGGACTACAAATATCACTGTTGCACATATATCCACTCAACACTCTCACTTATTCCATCCTCGCAAATTACTAAACCTTCCTCACCTCTGCATTTCACTTACTTAGAACATCTCACCGTCTGTATTGCTCTTCTACTATTACCAAGGGCTCCTTCAATCACTTCCATCATAATCATCCCCTTCCTTTGTCTCACTGCAGGAAATACACACTGGGTCAAAGGATCAAAACTGGCCAGTGGGAGTGGAGTATTCAAGGTTGTAACAGACGCAAGGCTCCTCAGAGCACATAAGCAGAAAATTCTCTAGCTGGTTGGAGAAAAATACACCCATTCATGTGGAGGTCGTGGGGACCCCATTGGGAATTAACTCAGTTAAGTTATTAGGAAAACTCAGTAGGACTGGCAGCATCTGTGGAGAGGAAGCAATGATGTAGAGGTATCAGTGCTGGACTGGGGTGGACAAAGTCAGAAGTCACACGACAACAGGTTACAGTCCAACAGGTTTATTTGAAATCACAAGCTTTTTGAGCACTGCTCCTTTGCCTGACTTCATCTGAACATAAAATTAAATTTAGCGCATGAGGATTAATTCATAATACAGGCTCTGAGATAATGGTTCAAATTATAAGGCCCAGCTGAAGCATCTCCTATGAAGGTATTTCTCACATTCACTTCTAGTTGAGATAACAGGATTTGTTAACACATCCCAGAAATGTGGCTCTTGCTCACTTCCAGCAGATACCACACTCACCTACCACAGTAAGTGGTTAAGATATTGGCCGGTAGGAAGACTACTGTATTCCATTTGACAACAAGGTCCCTGCCAAAACACAAAGGCTGCTTATATCCCACTAAGAGGGATGAAACTCAAGCAGCCTTTAGCTGTAGAGAATAGCTAAATTACCAGGAATCTTAAGGTAACAAACAAAATGTCTAACTATTTTCAGGTTCATTAATTAAACAGCTGATTACAAAGAATGGCTGCCTGTTTAATTTTCACCAACAGTGCTTGTGATGCAGCAAATAACTGTGAGGAGAGTCCCTGCCAGAAATTCAGACTCTCAAAGAACTCACACTGCCATCATTATCAAACTTCCAATTTGTTCATTAGGGATTAAAAACTCTTCTGAGGTCAACATACAGCAGCTGATTACTGTAATAGTAGTATGTAGCACTGAGACTGGCATAGTTCTACTCTCTTATCCTTTACCCCACAGCCCTGCTAGTGTTTTATTTTCTTCAAACATTTATTCAATTCCCTTCTGAATGTTATTGCAGAACCTGCTTCCACCCTATTGCCAGGCAGTACATTCTAGATCACTGAAACTTAGTGCATTAAAGAAACATTTCTTCATGTCATACAGCACAGAAACTGACCCTTCAGTCCAAGTCATCCAAGCCAAAAGGTTGTCTAAGCTAAGCTAGTCCCTGCATTTGGCCCATATCCCTCTAAACCCCTCCAATTCATGTACTTGTCCAAATGTTTTTTTTAATGTTATAACCGTACCTGCATTTACCACTTGCTGTAGCAGTTCATTCCACATATGAAATTCCCACTGCATGAAAAAGTTGCCCCTCAGGCCCCTTAGGAAACTATATTAGGTTGAAGAAAAATTAGAGTCCATTGTACTTTAATAGCACAGAAATATGATGGATTATATGCCAATATCACTCATAAACAGAATCTGAAAACTACAGGGCCATTGGAGGAAAATATATTGCTGATAATATTTAATTCTCAGAGATTTACTATTAACGATGGTTGAGCCAATACTTAATCTCCAAAATTATACTCTTTTATGTATGTAAGTATGCACAACCCACTTTTCTCTACATATTCTCAGGAGCAAAGTCACATTCTCTACATATTTCTAATTGTCCTGATAGATTGAAGTGATATCATAGCTTCTTTTAGGATTCTAAAAGACTGGGTAAAGTACACCATGATGAATTGTTTCCCTGTGTCCAAAATAGTAGAAATACAGGACATAAATTGTATTTAAAGAGATTCGGGAGTAAATTCAAAACTAATCAGTGGGAAGATTTTTCAGTATGTGAGTGGTACATTTATGGGAACAGATATTGCTTAAATAATATTTCAGGATACATTATATGAGTAACTTGAGACATGACATATGCTAAGTGTACCTTGGAAGGAACTTGTGATATAGAGTTCTCAAGGCTTTTGACCACTAGAAGTTTTCTTCATCTCCCCTTGTAGTTTGCAAGGCCAGTTCAAAGGGCAATGAGAGCTAGCTACATATTGTGGGACTGGAGTTATGCACAGGACAGACTGATGGAAATAACATGGTCCGTATGATCTGACAATTTTCATAGCGCCAGCCTACAAACTGCCAGCTTTACTGAATTAAATGTTACAGCTTGTCATGATAGGAATGATAATCATAACCTCACAGCTGCTAGGCCTGTAACATACCCATCACACTGTTAGTATTCTAAATCTACTAACAACATTCTAAATGTCCAGGAGCAAAAGGTAACAAATCCATAGATGTGGGGAATTAGTTAATTGTATTAGAATGCAAATTACTATGGAGAATTAAAACTTACAAAAGACGACTTTTACAGCATAGTGGTAGCGTCCCTACCTCTGAACCAGAAGGTCTGGGTTCAAGTCTAGCCTGTTCCAGAGCTGTGTCATAATATCTCTGAACAGGCTGAATCAAAAATATATGTTAAAATGCAAATTTCCAGGAGTATTAAAATATATAAAAGGGTGATTTTGTCGCACAGCGGTCGAGTCACTTTCTGGCTCAAAAGGCTCAATTCCCAACTGTTCCAGAGGTGTGTTATTACATGTCCAAAATGTTTCATTTACATTCATATTTATAATTACCTTAATTCAATTCAATTTTGGTTTTGTTATTTTTTTTAACCACAAGAGAATTTAAAGTTATAATGGTCTTGTGGTACAATAATAGTGACCCTACCTCTGGATCTAGGTTTGAGACCCATCCATGGTAGAGCTGTGTCATAAAATGTCCAAACATATTGATTAAAACATATTCAAACGTATCTAAAGAAAGGCCAGCCAGAAGGATGGGGGAGTGTGTGTGAAAGGAGCAGTAGGTTCTTTGTGGAGAAATAAAGATGTTCTTTCAAAGGAGATTGGTCTCAGAATGTGCTTCATAAATAGACCTGATAAGTTTAATGCACATCACAGGACCCAGCATGGCCATAGTGTGCAGAAACAAACCATTTCCTTTTATTCCTGCTGTAGATAAAATTAGTTATAAGCACTTGTATAATTGCTTCTTTTCCTAAGTAAGTCCACTGGAAATTGTTGATTGCCATACTTTTATCTGCAATGTACGATGGGAATGCAGCCCAACAACAACGACAAATGAGATCAACTGCTTGACTTCTTTTCATGAACATTCCAATTCTGGAAAGGCAAAATCTGCCACACTTTATCCCTTAATGGGATTCCATTGCTGCCCAGATTGCAAGGCTGGTGTTCAAAGCAACAGATTTGCTAAATAACAGAACCAAAATGACTTCCACTCCTAACCTGATTATATATGTGTGTTCAATGACAAAAGGAATGTTTAATTATGTTGATCAGAGAAATGCATTTATTTTGTAGATTTTGAATGTAAATTGTAAAATAAGGTGTACTTTTAATGACTGGAGGAAAGCAACTTTCCAAACCCAGAGGCTATTTAATTGAAAGATTATTCCAATGAAAACTATTTTCAGGAAAATCGATGTCAATAAATCAGAATTGATTAATGGCCTGCAACAGTCAGGCTATGTAACAAAGTACAAAGTAGAGAGGACAGATCACTTCCTGGCAATCAGCTGAAGAATGCATGGATTACTGGAAAGTTGATACTTATATCAATGGCTATTACCAATTAATGAAACATCCTAGACAGAGAGAAATATATATGTATAATTAGATGCAGCTACTAGCAATTCAAAACTCAAAACTAACCTCAGGGATGAGGTATTTTTTTCAAAAGTCTTCAAGTTCGCATATTCTATTAAGTTACTGTGCATTTTGGCTGCAAGAGCACATTTATATATTATAGTTCTTTTTGCATTTTTTAGTTGATTACAGCTGATTTCTTGGTTTGGAGATTCATTTGGGTTAAGGAAACTGGCAGTTTTGCCTTTTAATGTTTCTTTGGTTGGGTTTGCTGCCTTTGCCTATCTATTTGTGGATTGTGCATGATAATCTACATCTCTGTAAGAATGGTTCTCCCTGGAGAAAAGGCAGCTGACAGGAGATATGAATGAGTTTTTCAAAATCATGAGCGGTCCAGACAGAGTAGATAGGGAGAAGTTGTTTCTGCTTGTAAAGGAAACAAGAACAAGAGGGCAGAGATTTCAAATTATGTGCAAGTGAAGCAAATGTGATATGAGAACAAAACCCAGCAAGTTGTTATGGTCTGGAATGTACTGTCTGGAAATGTGGGAAGCAGGTTCATTTAAGGCATTAAAGAAGGCATTGGTTTTTTTGGGGATAGTAATGGTAGGCAGGGATATCAGGAAAAGGTAGGAAATTGGTACTAGATTATAGAGCCACTCTAGAATGTAGAGCTGGTGCAGACATGAAAGACTGAATGGCTGCCTACTTCACCATGATAATTCTGTGACACTTCTTTTTGGGCTGGTGGGGCCTGTATTCTCCAGTGGCTAGGTGCAGCATCTATGAGGCTTACACCTGCAGAATAAGTCTAGTCATGTCTTTTTTGATCAGCTTTAGTGTCTTTCAGGAGCTAAACTTGGAGGTATAGTCAGGATATGTTGGAAAGTTATATTTCTGATCAAAGTCCTTCTAGTAATTGTTAGTTTTAGAGAAGCAAAATTTATGGAGCTTGGTTGTTCTGTTGCATGTATTATTTTGAGCTAGCTTTCATGCATTCTATTGCAGTTGGTGCTACGCTGCAAAGATCACCAGCTTGTATCCAGACTAGAGCTGATTAGGCATGCAGAAGTAAAAGCATGTGCACTTATCAGCAGTTCTGGAGGTGCACACTTGTAAAAACATGCGGATTTTACATTTACCCATGCCTAAGCAGATAAACAGATGTACAGAGCTTTGAGGTCAGGCCATCACTGGAAAATAAGACCCTTTTTTGCCAGTTCAACATTGAATGGAAGTTCCAACTCGGTCTGTATTTATACAAAATGTCTCTCATCTTCGATAGGCTTTATTATAACAAAACAGGGAATAAACAGATAACTGATTAAACATTATTATTTTTCAGCTTTGGTTCTTGTGCCAAAACTACCTGGCAGCCTCCAATGTTTTGCTTCTGAACCTCTGAAAATAGTTCTTTATTTATGCACCAGTCATACTTGCTTTTAATTCTAATTGGCATAAAGGTAACTTTCCAATCAATTTGGATTCCTGTTAATGAACACACTTTCTATTACAACTAAAGGATTTTGTACAAAATCAGTTGTTTTTCATGCTATTCAAGCTGATTGCAAACTATAAACCATTAAGGATAACTATCATCTGATACCTGAGTCATAGAACTGCGGTTCTCGGTTCACATACACCAGTATTTTTGTCAAATTCGTCCTTCCATCTGATGTTAGTGAATTTTGCTTTGGTACAAAAGTTCAAAGAACATGAGCACATCTCTGCCACCTCACTCACAGCCTTTCTTTAAACAGTCTTAGTCTTAACGTCCTACTTCACTTGATGACACACATTTCAGATAAGTCTCTATCTGCGCCCAAGTGGAAAATCAATGATCACGAAAAGGCAGCTCATTTTACACGTCTCCACTTTTATTTTCATTCACTTTAATGGAAGTAAAAATTGGGACAGATTTCAAAATGGGCTGCCAATTTGTAATCCGTTCTACTTTGTAGAGAAGGGAGGAAGGTAGACAGAGAGGGAGGAGTGGAGTAAATGAGCCAATCACAGCCTGATTTTTGGATTTGTAACATTTCAACTGTGACCTGATTAAGATCAATGCAGACATTCTAGTTTGAATAACCCATTGAGCAATTTATTTGTTTATCAAATGTTTGAATTCTCTTTGTGACACTGGTATCTTAATCCTTTTGACGAATATTTTTCTTAATTATTCAGGTCTTATGTCTGGAATAAGAGATATAATCAGAAAATGATTATTTATTTGTGCTGCATGCATATTAACTATACTGTTAATTAAAGTTGAAATGACACATATCAATTTATCCTATAAGTGGAACCTACACTCAATCCCATATTACTAAACAGAAAAGGCGAATTGCAGAGGAATTTCTCTCAATATGTATGTGCCAGTTCGCAACTATCCTCACTCCTATACAGCTCTCACAGCTGATACTACTTCAGTAGCTTTGGAGAGACAAGTGACGCTGAAAGAAACATAAAAAAGGTAAAGATCTTATTAAATGTTAAGACAGATTTTGATTTGTTCCACATACATAAACTTGGTCTTCCATTTTAATAATATTGCTAAACACTCTTGTTTCAAAGAAGCAATTTCACTTCATCTGACAAATGCAAAAACCTTCTATTAGTCTGCATTTTATAACCTGTCCTAGGACCCCATCTTCACTCTCTGCCAAATTAGAAATCGATCAATTTTCTTTTAAATTCTCCATATGTGTATATTCAATGGACAAAGAGGCAATTTGTGTTTAAAGTCAGTGGCTCAACTGCACATCTTATCTTCTGGAAACTCTTCCAATGCATGCATTATATCAACATTATAATTTTGAAGTAAGAGAATAAGAAAAGCAGCTTTAAATGTGCATGGCATTAACATTACTTAAGTTTGTTGTATTTGATATTAGATTAAAATCTGTAAAAATCAATTTTTTTAAAAAGCTACAGACATACAGGAGGGCAAGTAAGAAGATTCCTTGAGTAGCAATCAAACTGAAAGGCACAAACGGCATTGGTGAAGATACCTGGGGCAGAAAGGATGCTATTCAAATATGAATGTGGTCACTTAATGCAAAAATATGTGTTTCATAACAAGTCTCAATAAACTAGACGCTCGGAGGATGTTTTTTAGACCATAAGACATAGGAATGGAAGTAAGACCATTTGGCCCATCGAGTCCACTCCACCATTTAATCATGGCTGATGGGCATTTCAACTCCACTTACCTGCATTCTCCCCGTAGCTTTTTCTGTGGCTGGGGAGCTTAAAACCCGATGTCACAGTCTCGGATATGGGTTAGGCCATTAAGGACCAAGATGAGGAAAGCATTTTTCAATCAAAAGGGTACAGAAGGCTGTGGACACCAAATCACAGAATATATTCAAGAAAGAAATAGATACATTATTGGATATCAAAGGATCAGTGGTAGGAGGAGAAAGTGGGAATATAGCATTGAGATAACATGGTGTAGAGCTGGATGAACACAACATGTCAAGCAGCATCAGAGGAGCAGGAAAATTGACGTTTCGGGCCTGGACCTTTCTCTAGGCCTGAAACACCAGCTTTCCTGCTCCTCTGATGCTGCTTGGCCTGCTGTGTTCGTCCAGCTCTACACCTTGTTATCTTAGATTCTCCAGCATCTGCAGTTCCTACTATCTCTGAAACATATAGTATTGAGATATAGGATCAGCCATGACCATGAGGCACCCAATGTTCTACTTCTGTTTCTAGTTTCAATGCTTCTATAACTAGACTAAAACCTGCAAAATATATAATTTATTGACTGTAGTTGGAATGCATGAATTGAGTTTATGTACAAATTAAAAGCAGATGTAAAAGGACGTCCAACAGCACAAACACAGGATTGTCATGATTAATTATTAACTAATTATTGATACAAATATCAACAAGGCTGTCAAAACAAAAGCATCAATTTCGTTCTTGTCATGACCACGGGTGGAAAACAGTGCACTGCAAATCACAACCCACTTTTCCACAGGTCATCACAAGCATGAAATATGACCAGTTTAAAATGGCTGTAACCACTATTTAAGAAAAGCAAACTCACCAGGTTTCATCAATGAACAGGAAAGCAAGAAACCTATTGATCAGAATAAATAAGAAGCCAGTAAGAATACAAGCCAGCATGCATCCTCGACATTTCAAATCTTTGTAGATGTGTGTCAATGTCTTTTCTTCTACTTAAACTTCAAAATAGGATATAAATTATATCCAGCAAACAAACTTGCCTTTTTTCTGAGGACATTGAGATTAGAGCTGGAGACGATGGGTGTAATAGAAACACTTTACAATGACCCTTAAGCAGTTATATAATTTTGAACTAAGTTTTATACTGGCACATGTTCACAGCATTAAGTGACCATAAATTGGCATGAATGGGCTTGAACACTCAGAAAACAAAATATTTATTGAAAAATACAATTGCTACTTTGGCACACTTCTCCAAACTGTTCTGGCAGCATAGAGATCTTTTGTTACCCTGGAGGCAATAAACAACAACTACAAAATAAGAAAAGATGATCCTATTTTTCAGTATTGACATCCTTACCTTCAATGGTGGAAAAAGTAAACATTGAACAGGACAATGAAAGAATTGTAGAAGATAATTTAAAAGCTTATAAATTTAGAAATTTACTTCAACAAAATACATTATCTCTGGACAAAAGCCCGCACCAGTAAACACTGACTTATCACTTGAAACTAAACAGTTTTAAACTCCATGCTTGTAAAGATTTCCTATTTATCACTAAAGCACCATGTCCCTGTTTCATGATCACATGTCACAGTGATTCAAGCAAGCTTCCATAATATACAATCTCTCTTCTCCTTCTGTAACAACTGCAACTCCTTTCAGAGGTCTCATATAACAGATATTTTAAAAATGCAGTAAGCCAATGTAACACTTTCAACAGCATTATTGTATTTCAACAGTAAAAATGAATCAAACCTGTTTAATTGCATGAATGCAGTGTCAAAGTTGCACAGGCACAGTAGGTCCAGGTTTGATTCCTACAGTCTATGGTGAATTAGCTGATATGAAATGGAACAGTGACATACATGCTTCAGATAACTTTGTAGTGATGTGGAGGGAAAAAAATCTTGCAGGTAACTGTTACTCCTCCTTGTGACTAACATCCACTGAAATGGATGGATTTTGATTGAGAAATCTTCTGAACCCTCATTCAACAGCTTTGTTTTGCAGTGGTTAATACACAGGCTCCTCTTGCAGTTTTAGGATTCAGCAAAAATTAATTTAGTCACAGACTAATCTTTAGAGTGCATTCTTCCAATAATGTTTGAGGTTGTTGCGTATTTTAAAGAGTAGTAAGTTTTAATGCCAGTAGGTACGAAGTTACTAATTGTCTAAAACATAAACTGCAAATCTTCTGTGATGCCCATACGATTGAGGTAGTTGAGGATGTCTTTGTTAAAACCTATGGCGCCACAAACCACGACAAATGGTTTTCGTCTGCATAAATTAACAAAGTCCTTTACCATATCTTCGTTTACACGTCCATAGTAAGATTTTTCTCGATAACTCCAGGGAAGAGTTTCCAGATCATGCTCCTAAAATAATTTAAGTTATCAATAATTAATACAAATGTGGATGAAGCTTGTGCTTAATAACTGGGTTGCTTGTGTTCTCATTACAACTTCAGTTGATTTCTTAGGCAATAAGTTGTTTTTAATTGGACAAAATTGTCAAAAGCAGACTGATTCCATCTCTATCATCCATTTGTTCAATCACAAACCAGAAGTAATCTGTGATATTTTTATATCTGTTGATGATTGTCAATAATTGTCTCTTATTGAGGATGGTCTTTGTTAGTTGGACCAAAATATTTCTCATCATCTCTAGTTTGAGATTCTGGAATGACTAGTAAATATGCAACAAGTTCCGTTCTGCTTCCTCTTATATATATCCCCATTTTCTCACTTCTTCTTTTTTAATTCCCTGCATTTAGGCGGCACAGTGGCTCGGTGGTTAGCACTGCAGCCTCACACCGCCAGGGACCCAGGTTCGATTCCCACCTCGGGCGACTGTCTGTGTGGAGTTTGCACATTCTCCCCTTGTCTGCGTGGGTTTCCTCCGGGTGCTCCGGTTTCCTCCCACAGGCCAAAGATGAGCAGATTAGGTGGATTGGCAATGCTAAATTGCCCGTAGTGTTCAGGGGTGTGTGGGTTATGGAGAGATGGGTCTGGGTGGGATGCGGTGTGGACTTGTTGGGCCAAAGGGCCTGTTTCCACACTGTAGGGAATCTAACCTAATTACTTTTATTATCCCTTCCGGATTTTTTTTGCTTCTCATGTTCTCTTTCCTCCACTTTTGTGTCTGTTTTCACCTCCTCCTCTGTACTTGTCTCTATACTCTATTCTCCACAATGTTTACATTTCTATTTCCCTTCTTTCACTTGTGTCTTGTTCTTTTTCTTTGCCTTTTACATTTCTGTTTCTCTCTGCCAACTTATTTCACTGTTTTTTTTCTCTTTCACTCTGTTCACTTATTTCTCTCATTCTCCCATTCCTCCCTCACTCGCTTCATTCTCCCTCTTCCCTTTGCATTTCTCTCTCTTCCTGCTTCATGACTGGTCATTTCTCCCCTACCCACCTTCTTATTTGTACATTTATTTTCATTGTCCTGCTTTTCATTATTTGTCATGCCCCTGTCCTTTATCTTACTTTAAGAAATGCACTATAGATGCCTTTCGAGTCGACGTAGACACAAAGCAGGCACAAGAAGGGAGAATTTCTAAATTCTAAATGTTACTTCATTTGCTATGTGTGATAATTCTTCAATGTAATAATTTTGCTTATCATACTTGATGATACCACTATTGTTATGCACCTAAAGATGTTGTTGATATGGTATCTTCTTTAAATTGACTTAGGGAAAGAGAAAATCCAGAGCAGAGTTTTCTAGATTACTGAGGAGAATTTTCTTCAGATCAATGGAGAGAATCACATTTTGCTGCCAGCTGCAATGTCTAAGCTATTGTGTGATCTTACCTGACTGAGAACAAACAATATTTTTACATTCCAATAAGCTGCCAGTTCCTGAAGTCGAGGCTTCATATAGATATCTTGGAAAGTCCTGAAGCAGCCCACCAAGGTGACAAAAGTTTCATCTTCTTCATTTGCTACAATATATTGGATCAAAGATATCATCGGAGCTATACCAGTCCCTGAGGCAAATAGCAGCAGCTGCTCATACTGCCAAATATAAAGTAAATGGTGTCAATACACAGTAAAACCTTGATCTTTACATTAATAAACTTCATAAATTTTGTACAATTTATCTATTGTTTTAAACTGTCAATGTTAAAGTAAGAAAGTTTGCAGATTATTAATTAGAGATTGATACTACTATTTCTTTACAACAGTTATATTTGTGCATGGATTAAAATAAAGTTATGATTCTGCTGTCGGACCACAGGACTGCTCCCTTATTATAAACAGACAACTGGTGGTGGTTTAACCTTAGGGTTCCCAAACCTCAAGTGAGGGAAGAAGTTAAGAAAGAGAGTCCTTCATGGTGATGCTGGAGTTGAACCCATGCTGTTGGTGTCACTCTGCATTGCAAACCAGCCATTTAGCCAAATGAGCTAACTGACCATCTCTACTGTTATCTTTGGTGAGAAAAGACTCAATTGGAATTAAGAACTCTCACAGACTACACTGCAATGTCTTTAGGAATGATGGGCTGTAAAAAAAAGTCTACAGGAATTATTGATTTCTGTTTCTAGCTAATCACAACAAGTATTTGAATTACATCATTGTGTACTATCAAATTTTACAATTATTATTAAAATTCTAAATTGCGAATACTTCTGCTGAGTAATTGACCTGATTTGATTTGTATGGGAAACCTCCAAAAGGGCCCCGCCAGCACACACTATCAAACTCCTTCCAAGTTTTCACATACTGAGACATTAATCCGTCTTCATAAATCTATTGTAAAGACAAAATGAAACGATTGCTTTGTACAATACATAATAACATACTCAAGAATGTTCGAAATAACAACATTTTCAAGACTCACAAAATGCTTCACGCAATGAATTACTTTTAGAGTATTATTAAGTTATAGATGAAACATGCTAAACTTTAAAATTTAGCACTGTAGCATCTGTTACCCGATTAATCGCTCAATTACAGTAATGAAAATGTAATATTCTGACTACAGTGCAGCAAAGACACAGTACCTTTATGAGAACCTCGAAGTAACCTTCTGCATCCACAGGGTTCACTGGAGTGTACGCTCTCTGAACTTCCATACCATTGATAATTCCCCTTTCAATTAATCAGAAATCAATTAAATTAAAATCTTTGGCTAATAATCAAATTTATGTTCATTAAAACATTGGAGAAATTCCACTATGTAAAATAACATGTGTGGCCTGGGGAAATCTGTTAAACTTTTAACATTTAAGGTTCTTTTCAAACAACTAATGCCCTTTTTCAATGATGTTACAGCTATATTCACTTTTTTTTCCCTGTCTCCTCTTTTTTATTGCTCATGTTTTAGTGCAAATCAGTAAAATTTTCAATATTTCAAAGTCAATTTTATTCTCTCATCTTGTATCCCAAACTTGTAACTTTTTAACCATTGGTTGTAACAATTTAACTTGTATAACTACTACCCTTGCTGTTCTTTTGCTCCTCTGGCTCTTGTGCACGAACCTCCACACCCAGAGGTGGTGTCTTTAGACCTGACTCAGTTTTTCCCTCCATGGAACACTGGTTTATTCTAGCAACAGTACTCCAAACACCTTCAATTCGCACTATCATTGCTAGCTATCCTTCAATTTGAGGATGACTACTCAGGGTTATAAGTTTCTAACATGAGCCTTCATGTGACTGAGCCAATTGTTTCTTGACCCACAGCTGCTGGGGACATTGGCAGAATGTTCTATGCAGTACAGGGATCTGTTTTTTTTTCGTTTTCTCTCCTTTGCTGTTACCGCTCTGTCTCATCATCAAGGCATCAAACTTCTGATGTGATGTAGTTTAATGGACAAGTTATTGATCATTTTGAACTATAGATATCAAGTTCCTCCCATTCACTAATGTCAATACAGCTGCATTGGAATGTGTCTTTGAAATACAAAGGTTGGCCATTTGAGAGTTGAGAAAACATAACTTGGTGGCAGAGATGCTTTTTGGCCAGTGTCCAGTCCAGTAAGGATGATTTTGCCTGCATACTTGTGAAGTTCATTTAAAGAGGATGCAACATGAGAAATAAAATTGCAATTATTGGCTAATTATTTGTCCAAATAATCTGAATAAGGCCTCAGCCATACTAATCTCAAGTAATCCCTGCTTGCCCATTTTTTCCTCAAGTTATTTGCCACAAACCCCCCCTCCTTTTCTCAATTTCACACATCCTATAAACTTTCCAGATCAGGTACTTGGTCATTTTGGGATTTAAAAGTTGACCCTTTAGCCTCAGCATCTCCAATGGCCCCCTCCCTCTGTGTGTGTATCTCAATCACTGATACAGCGATCCCTGACTCCCATTCTCCCCAGTTCCGCTACTTTTACCATTTCTACATGGAAGAAACCCTCTTGTAGGTCAAAAAACCTTGTAGTACCACTGAAATATCAGCAGCATTTCTATAATGAAAACAAGTCCAGTAAAATATTCTTAAATTCTGCAAACAATCTAGTTTAGATAAAATTAGCCCCAAACATCTCTTCACTGGAACAGCTACCATTTAAAACTTGATTAAAATATTCAATAAACTCTTCCTGTTACGTTGCTGAAGATCAGTTTGTCATAATATTTTTTAATTTGATTATACCAGTGGGTATCAATAAACAGGGAGAAGGACAAAAAGTCTGCATTTGAAAAATGCAGTCAATAACTTGTAAGTGAGTCACAATCATAAATGTCATTTTCAACAAAGTAATCTGTTTGTAAAATGTGTGAAATTTTAAAATGCGCAAAGCTCCTCTACTTGCACAGAGTTAAAATCAGGTGCAGCATCTCCGGTTACAGCTGCGTTTTATCCTGGTAATAAACTCTGGTAACTCTCATTATCCTTCAAAGAAGTTTTCAAATCCAAGGCTCGAGCACAAAATTCAAAGCTGACACTCTAGTATCAAGACAATATTGCACTGTTGGAGATGTTCTCCTTTGCATGAGAAGCTAAATAAAGATCCTGTTTGGATGACATAAATGATCCCATTGCACTATTTTGAAAAAGAATGGAAGAGTCATCCTCAATGTACTAGCCAATAACTGTGTTCCAATCAACATCACATGTAACATCTAATCATTAACAAAATGCTGTGTGCAAACTAGTTGTAGCATTTCCTACACCAGTGACTCACATTTAAAAAGTATTTTACTAGCCATTTGAAATGTTAGCAGTCGTGAAACCTGCTATACAATCTAAATTATTTTTTACCTTTTCCATAGAATTATTCTGAATATCTAAAACCTTACATACGCATAAATACTCTGCAAATCTCTTACCTGGCTACAATGTGCTGTCCTACAGTTAACCCAAGACAGCAACCACTGGGCAGTTGGAATCTGTACAGATAAGCATCAGCTGTCTGCTGCTCCACAGACTCTATCTGAAAAACACTCCATTTCTCACGTCCAATTAACTGCAAGTCATTTTGAGTTGGCTGAAACAAGAGAAGAAATAAGATATTTCTAATTAATAATGGCCAATGTTATCAGATTTCTGTTCAAAACTGAAACAAGGAAGACTAAGATCCATGAATCCTTTCATTTGTGCTCAAATTAAGATGGTTTTGAGATAACTACCACAATCCAGTGTTTGGATTTCACCTTCTATCATCCATGTCATTAATATTCTACGATGTGGAGGTGCCGGTTTTGGGACAGGGATGGACAAGGTCAGAAATCACACGACCCCAAGTTATAGTCCAACAGGTTTATTCGAAAACACAAGCTTTCGGAGCCTCATTTTTTCTGAGTAACACTCAGGTGTGATTTCTGACATTGTTATTGTAATCTGGCAAAGTAAACTTTGTTCTTTACTTTAAAAAAATGGTCCTGATGAAAAGCAGTGTCATTTATCAAAATAAGACTATTGTAGTCAAAGTGGAATGTTCCTTTATAAACTGTATGATTTTACAACAGCATTCTGTGCAACTGCAAGTTTGTAATAATTGGTGTGAAGGGTTAGTAGACATAGAAACCTTTTAGTTTCAGTTCCAAAATAGTTTACTATTGACTGTCCCAAATATTAAAAATATGTCAGTGTCCTATTTGTAGACTTGTCATTGTGTTAGAATGTGTGCTTTATACACAGGTTTTGGACTTATGTTTGGACACGCATTGACACATTTTCCAGGGTCAGTATCATTGAACTCTACTCCCTGTCTAACCTGTCCCAGGACCCAATAAACTATTCCACGATGTAGTCACCAAAGAATTTTGGAATTGTTGGCTTTAAGCCTTGTCAAATCTGCATTACATTCAGTATGTATCTGTCTCACTTATGTTCTTCTTCTTTTGGCACAGTTTGGATCTCCAGGTGTTGCACAACTTATCAAGGGCCTGACATATGTTCAAGTGATACTTATTAAAATTAATAACTATACTCAGGTCTACAATATACAAATCATTTTATTTTAGACATGAAGATTGAGGGGATGTCAATCTCACTTTCTGTCCTCAGGTGCTAAATTTCAAAGGGGAACATACTCTAAATTCCTAATGCGCTTTAACAGCCAAATGGGAATTTGTTGAATATGACTCAGACAACTCACAACAGGTTGTCACAATATATGGGATCAATGATAAACCTGATCCAGATTTCATCAGGCACACAAACTTCATTAAGGTTTACCTCAATATTGATTCAGAACTTTCTGGTTTGCACAGTCCAGGAACATGGCTCATTTACCCATTTGTCCATCAGGACATGCAATAGGGAGGCCAGAGGCAGAAGGGGAAAGCATGGTGAGAATCTTTGTTTTCATCAGTTAAAAGGCTGATTTTTGACTTACAACACAACCTTGAAAAAAATCTCTCAACTATATTCACCTCAGAGCTCTGACTCAAAAAACTTTGATCTCCTTTTGCTTTTGCCTGTTTCCATTGGTTGAGTTCCCGCTCATAAATATCAAATACACATGGTTTACATCCACTACCACAACACTGGGAGGGCAGGGGCTCTTGGGGCTGAAGAGAAAGCCATTCATCCTCATTGTCTGCCATCACCTGCGAAATACATTAGAAATAAAAACAAAACCTGAGTGCCTATAGCTCTTATCCTTAAATTTTTGAGAACAGAACATAAAAATTCATCGCAGATTTTACAAATTATATCTTGACTTGTATTTTCAACAGCAAAGAATTTTGAAGATAATTTTTAAAGAAAACATTGAATTGCATTACCACATTTATTTTTAGATTCTGCAGTAATTTACCATCATACGTGAGCGAGAAGTATACTGAAATAATTGTGCAAACTGAATAAATATTCGCTTTCTTTACTGGAATTACTGTGGTAGTGGTTAGGCAAGCTTATTATCACATCCACAGTTGAGAAACATGGGCAAAATCATAAGTGACACATAAGTGTCTCAATATTTCACACCGGAGTACACCAGAGCTAATGATTTGCGTTTATCAAGTCGATTCCACATTTCAGAACAACTTGCATTGGAAGAATTTCCTATAGAACCAGTCAGCACTGCAGCAATTTGAGAAATTCAACGAAGTTTTTATATAGCACCTTTACTGTAAAAAAAAACTCAAGGCCCTTCACAATGCCACTATTAAGCAAAATTTGATGGTGAGGCATGACAGCAAATGACAAAAAGCTTGGTCAATGAGGTAGGTTTTAAGAAGTATTTTGAAAGAGGTAAGTGAAGTAGAGAAATTGAGAGACTTATGAGGATAGAATTCTAGCACTAAGGGCCAAGGCAGCCAAAGGCATTTCCACCAATGATGGAGAAATTAAACTCGGAGATGTTCAAGAGATCAGAACTTAGAGGAATACAAATATCACAGAGGATTGTGAGGCTGAAAAAGTAAGGGAGGTTACAGAAGGATTTGAAAACAAGAATGTAAATTTTAAAATTGAGGCATTTGGGAGCTAATACCAATCAGCAATTACACAGTTGATGGCAAATAGAACTTAGTGTGAATAACGAATGACACAAGCAGCAGAGCTGGACTGATGTGTGAACTGAAAATAAGACTGAGGAGAAGAAGTTGCAGCTTTTGAAATGATATTCTGACAAACAGTTCTAAGGATCAGGTGGACAGAGCAAAAAGCCAATGAATTTGTCCAAAGGGAAACAGGGAACACCAGCATTTTATGGACTTGAAGTTGAGCTGAGAACACAGAACCACTAGAAAAGCTGCAGTCAGAGTCTGGTATTGGCAACAATGGAAGGTGAACAATGGGAAAGCATCATGAACAATGGTGGGAAAACGCGACAAGCTGGCCACAGTACCTTGTCAAGTCTGAAGAGGGTAAATGCATGGATGAAGGATTCAACAGTAGGTGAACTCAGGTCAGCACAGAGCAAGATGCAATAATAGTTATGGTAGGCAGTCTTACAGATAGCACATCTTGAGATCAAATATGACACCAAGGTTTCAAACAATTTGGTTCAGCAGCAGATAGATGTCATGTAGAGGAATGGTGTCAGTGATCAGAGTATATCAGCATTTTAAAGTAAAGAAAATAAAACTGCCATCAGTAAAAGTGACTCCTGACTGGTTCACTAGTTTAGTGAACTTCATTTAGTGAAGAAAACCTGCGTTCATTACCATGTCTAATCAATGTGTCACATCCATTCAAGTTAATGTATTGACTCTCAACTGTGCGCTGAACTGTCTAGCAAGTTTGTCTTCATCATCTTCTGAAAGCCTTCTAGGGATGTGCAATAAATGTCAGCAACACCAACACCCGACAATAAAAAAACAATAACAATCGCTGGCAAAATTCAGCAGCTCTGGCAGCATCTGTGGGAACAAGGTAGATTTAATGTTTCAGATCCAGTGACTCTTCATTAGAACTTATCAGAACTTCTGAACACTGGACTTGAAACGTTAACTCTGCTTTCTTCCCACAGAAACCTGCTGAATTTCATCAGCAACTTCTGTTTCAGCTGGGAGGCTGCACAGTACATTGGTTAGGCCACTATTGGAATACTGCATGCAATTTTGGTCTCCTTGCTGTTGGGAGGATGTTGTGAAACTTGAAAGGATTCAGAAAAGATTTACAAGGATATTGCCAGAGTTGGAGGTTTTGAGCTATATGGAGAGGCTGAATAGATTGGGGCTATTTTCCCTGGAGCACTGGAGGCTGAGGGGTGACCTTATAGAGATTTGTAAAATCACGAGGGGCATGGATAAGATAAATAGATAAAGTCTTTTCCCTGGAGTGGGGGAGTCCAAAACTAGAGGGCAAGGGTTTAAGGTGAGAGGGGAAAGATTTAGAAGGGGCCTAAAGGACAGATTTGAGAGACAGAGGGTGGTGTGTGTATGGAATGATCTGTCACAGGAAACAGTGGAGGCTGGTACAAATACAACACTTAAAAGTCATTGGAGTAGGTGTACGAGTTAGAAGGGTTTAGAGGGACATGGGCCAAATGTAGCCAAATTAATTCAGTATATCTGGTTGGCATAGATACGTGGGACTGAAGGGTCTGTTTCCGTGCTGTATATCTCTAAGACTCTTATCTTCCAAATCTGCAGTTCTTTGTTTTACTTTAATAGAGAAAAGAATCGGCCTCCTCAAGTCGACCTTAATTGTTACTCAAAGAGGCGTGAGTATTCCTGATATCCTGGTCGACATGTATTCTTGATCCCTGTGTAGGTAATAGAGTCATAGGCATCTACTTCCTATTCGTGAACCTCTCCAAATGCCTTTCCAATGTTGCAATTGTACTTGCCTCTGCTACTACGTCGCTGTTTGCAAACTGGCAAACCGTGTTTGAAACCAGGCAGAATAAAGTGATTACTCTTCAAAAGAAGTTCGTTGGCACGCATGGGTGGCCTGAGAACACGAGAGTTTTAACAAAAGCGCACTCATTCTTCTTTCAATTTCTCCTTTACGAAAATAACTGAGCAAAACATCCAAGCCTCACATGACCGAAGCTGGTGTTCTAATTATACACAGCGAACGGAGAAAAAAAGGAAATCGTTATTTTAAAGTAAGACAGGAGCTCACTAATGAACAGGTCTCAGCTGGCACAAAAGTAGATCTGCAGATCCCATCTGAACTTATTGGTCTGGGCTCAAGAAACAATCCACTCAACGACCAGGTCAACCCGAACACCTCGCACCGTCATCAACCGTCACCGCTGACCCCGCCTACTGGACGGACACTCTTGTCATTGGCGAAATGTCGCAGTACTGTCTATCTGTATGGCTACTTCCAATGTCAGTCAAATCTGGCGCTTTGAGGTCAAGGTTCAAGACGCGTCATGTCCTTCGGAAGCTCGTTGTCAAAGTAACGCGGCCGAGCTTGATTTTCTTTTGGTCCTGAAGCTTCGGAATAACTGGTGGATTTCTTTCCCTCTTAATTTGTCGTGATGTGGAGTGGAGCCTCGCATGTCCGAGCGGGAAATTTAGTCCCTGCTTTTTCAGGTTGCCGTTCCCTCCATATCGCCGCCGGGTTGTCCGTCCAGGCCCAACGGCCGCAGAAAAGGCCGGAGCCGGTGGAAATTCCTGGGCTGGAACCCATTACTTACTGGGACAGGATGCACTATGTGCCAGGCCTTGCCGACCCCAAATGCCCTAAATGGGATAGAGGATGGGAAGACCCGTTCCATCGCCGGGGGCCCAAATATGAGGAAATGCCGCTGTATAAAGAGAAGCCGTGTTACACGTTCCACCAGAGAACCAAGATGTTAGAGGGTAAGGGCAAGACGGTTTGAACACAACACAAGAGATGGGAGCAAGAGTAAGCTATATGGCCCGTGTCAATACAACCATGGCTAATTTGGGGTTTTAACTCTACTTTTTTGTTTATTTCCCTTATCCCTCGATTTCCTGAGACACGATAAATATGTCTGCCCCAGCTTTTAACGTATTCCACAATGGAAACTTTGCTAATTTCAGAAAAAATCACTGCAAATATTCGCAACACTGAGTGAAGAAACCTAGCCCCATCTCAGTCGTAGATAATCGATTCCCTCGTATGGAAACACGAATTGGGAATGGAAGTATGTCATTCTGGCCTCCTCTATTCAGTAACATCGTGGTAGATTTGTTTGTGTTTTGAATTACATATTTCCATCGATTCCTTATAATGCCTGACTTCCTTACTGAGCTAAAATCAATCTCACCTCTGCTTCAAAAGTATTCAATGATTCCATCTTCACTGCCTTCTGAGGAAGTGAGTTCTTGTGTCTCAACCCTCTGAGGGAAAGATTTTCTCTTTGACTCTGTTCTAAAAGGGGTGATCCCTAGTTCTGCACGCATCCATAAGAGGGTAGTCTTTTTTTCCCCCATATAAACATTACCAAGACTGTACAGGATTTTTTATACTTTAATCAAGTCACTCCTCAATCATCTAAACTCCAAAGGAAACAAGCCCTGTCTGTCCAACTTTTCCTCATAAGACCCCATACCTATTCCAAAACTCAAGTTAGTAAACTTCCTTTGAATTGCTCCCAACTGATTAATATCCTTTGGTAAATAAGGAGACTCAAAACTGCAGATGGTATTCAAGATATGGTTATCAGTGTCCTGTGTAACTGAAGGGTAACTTCCTTAGTTTTATGTTCAATTGCTCATCCTGAGATTGTGCCCTCTGCATGTTAGATTCCACGACTAGCAGAAGCAACCGCTTGGCGTCTACCCCGTCAAGATCCTTCAGTATTTTGTATGTTTGAATAAGATCACTTCGCACGTTTCTAAACTTCAGAGAATATAGACCTAATTTGTTCAGGCTTTCTCCCCCAATCTAAGAGATTCATTTAATGAACTTTTGCAGTACTTCCTCCAGCATACAACTTTTTTGACCCTCCTTAACCATTCCTCAATGGGACAGCTTTTACTGTCTTGATTAGTTCAGGTTCCACTACCCTAACTGGCCATTTAATACATGTTGGGAAACAAAGATTGCCAGTCCAGCCTGCACCATTCAATTTGCAGATGTTTCCACATGATTTTGATCAAGAGGCCTTCTTTATAAGCAATCTGTGAACTTTTGAGAGAGAAAGGGGGCCGACAAAGAAACTGAATATGTTGGAGTAGTCTATTTCTAACTATTCAATACAGAGGATAATGTTTCAGAATTACAGGCATTAAAAAAAATTGTATGTAAGACTGATCAATGGTATCCTTCTCAGTCCACTGCTGTAAAGTTTGCCATGGATTATACTCTTTGCACAGGATGAACCAAATGGTGCGTATTGTGAGACTTATCACTTGCACTGTTTCCTTCCACGACACTACTCACATCCAGTGATGCCAACACCCCGTGTCACAAAGCATGAGACAGATCCTAAGATCAAGAATCTTAGTATAAAGTCACGAATGGATCTTGTTTCCAAGTTGAAGCAACATGGATTTGCAGATGTTTTTCAAACTCCAAAAGCGTCTTTAATTTCAAATTAGTCAGGATGGGTCTTGGGTGGCGTGCTCTGAGGGTCGGTGTGGACTTGTTGGGCCGAAGGGCCTGCTTCCACACCATAAGGATTCTATGAATCTATAAATAATATTAAAGTTTCTCAATGATTTTTAAAACCCTTTCTAATTATTTTCAGTATGATCATGGCTGCACCTAAGACAAAGGGTTCAAATGCCACGTTCTCTTATTGGCCAAGGACCCTGCAACTAAAAACACCAAATGTAGAACATAGATAACAAAGTGTGGAGCTGGATGAACACAGCAGGCCAAGCAGCATCTTAGGAGCACAAAAGCTGATGTTTCAGGCCTAGACTCTTCACATCACCTGCTGGATTTGGGCAGTGAGGGGAAGATTTATCTTCCTATAAATGCATTTGTGTTTTAGTCTTTTAAACTAATGTATCTCTGAAATTACTGGGCTGTGAAAATTAATTTTTAATGTTTTAAATTAATTTTTTATTTTTAAATGTATGTGTATGGCTTGTTAACTTATAGCATTTCTCTGCACTAGTGTAACCCTGTCACGTGTAAATGTGATAGTGTGAAACTTTGTACTCTAAACCATCTGCTGTTTAATATTTCTTAAGATTTATTCACCTATTTTCTTTCTTTTCAATATCTTTAGTTCAATTTGCTGACATTTTCTCCAGTAACGTATGTTTATCATTGACTGTTATGGGAGGGGATGGCCTTGTGGCATTGTTGCTGGACTGTTAATCCAGACACTCCGATAAAGTTCTGAGTCCTGCCTTGGCAGATAGTGGAATCTGAATCTAATAAATATCTGGAATGAAGAGTCTAATGATGACCATGAATCCATTGTCGATTGTTGGAAAAACTGGTTCCCTCATGTCCTGTAGGGAAGGAAACTGCCTTCCTTACCTGGTTTGGCCTACATGTGATTTCAACCCACAGCAATGTGGTTGACACTTAACTGCCCTCTGGGTAGTTAGGGATGGGCAATAAATGCTGCCTGGCCAGCAACACCCTCGTCCTAGGAATAAAGAAAAGAAAATTTCCCTTCTTTTTCAGTTTTGGGGCAGCATGGTAGCTCAGTGGTTAGCACTACTGCCTCTCAGTGTCACGGACCCAGGTTTGATTCCACCCTCGGGTGACTGCCTGTGCAGGGTTTACACGTTCTCCCCATGTCTGCATGGATTTTCTCTGGGTGTTCTGGTTTCCTCTCTGTCAAAGTGTTATGTGGATTAGTTGGATTGGCCAAACTGAATTGTCCATTGTTTCCAGGGATGCACAGGCTGGGTGGATTACCCATGCAGGGACAGGGTAGGGACGTGGTTCTGGGTGAGATGCTATTCAATGGGTTGATTTGGACTTGATTGGCTGAATGGTCTGCTTCCATACTGTTAGGATTCTGAGTCTATGAATATTATTATTTGCCAGATGTCCCCTAGAGAAAATCGTGACAATTATTAGCAATTTTTGGTGGCAATGTGCACCAGATTTTAGGTGGTTTAAGCACTGAGGTCCAAATTGTCATCTCCATCTTAAATGGGAGGTCCTTTATGTTTCAACTGTGACTCCTCCTTCTAGTCTTTCGCACAAGCAGAAACTCGTTTCAGCATCTCACCTGTCAAGTCCTGTTAAAGTCTCGTATGTTTTAATCTGGTGACCCCCTCGGTCTTCTAAACTCAGATGGATGCAGACCCAGTTTGTCTAACCTTTCCTTTGTAACGCCCTAATTTCAGAAATCAATCTGTAGACATTCTCTGCACTCCTTGTCATGCAATTATGTTCATTCTTAAATAAGACCACTGATGTTGTTCACCATATTTTATGTGATCTCATCCATACCCTTTACAAGTGTAGAAGAACAGCCATATGTTTATATTCCATTCACCTTGCTGTAAATGGCACCATTCTTATTCTGCTATCTATCTCCATTTAAATAATCTGTTCCTTTACTATTTTTCCTGTCAAAGTGGGCAAGCTCAAGCTCCATTTTCTGCTAAATCTTCGCTCGCTTAATTTATCTTTGTCTTTGCAGGCTACTGACCCTTCATGTCATCAAGAAATATATCAACAGTGCATTCAATATCATCATCCATCTTATTAATATAGACTGAAAATAGTTCAGACCCAATACTGGTCCCTATTGGCACTCCACTTGTTACAAAGGTCACTAGTAAATTAGTTAAGTTCAATTTCCCTTTCAGTTATGGTGCTTTTAAAATAGTGATATGTCCCAACATGTTTCACGAGTGCTGTAAAAAGTTGTGGCACTGAGCTACATAATGAGGTATTAAGTCAACGTCCAAAAGCTTGCTCAAAGAATTTGACTTAAAGAACTGTTGTAAAAAGGATAAGTGAGCTGAGAGATAAAATTCCAGAGCTTAAGACCTAAGCAACTGAAGGTTGAACCACCAATAGTGGTGAATTTATGTTTGGAAACGCAAAAGAGCCTAACATTAGAGGAGTGCAGAGATAGTAGGGACTGCAGATGCTGGAGAATCTGAGATAAGGTGTACAGCTGGATGAACACAGCAGGCCAAGCAGCATCAGAGGAGCAGGAAAGTTTGACGTTTCAGACCTAGACCCTTCTTCAGAAATCAGGAGTGCAGATGTGTGGAAAAAGATGTTTGAATTAATGGGACCACTAACACCAATACTGGGAAGGAGGGTGCTGTTCCGTTGGGATAGCTTCCACTTGAATCGTGCTGAGACCAGAGTCCTAGAAAATCCCATAACTAGGGCTTTAAATAGTAGAGGAGTAGGTTCAGTTACATTTGAAGACTATAAAATTGAAGGTAAAGGAGAATGTAGGAATTGCTGGTTGATGATGAGGTTGATTTCTAGAAGGAAAAGTTATTAAAGTTTCCTGAACAAGTACAAAGGATATTGAGAGAGTCAGGAATCTAATGTCAGGCACAGCAGATGGGGGTGGGTGGGCAGGTTAACCTATGAGAAGAGGGGTGATTAAGGCAGGATTGAAGGTGTTGCACTTAAATGTGCGCAGTGTATGAAACAAAGTAAATGGTTTGTAGCACAGATTGAAATTAGTGGGTATGTTGTGGGTATCACAAGGACATGGTTGTAAGGGGATCACAGCTGGGAACTAAATATCCAAGAATACACATCTTATCAAAAGGACAGGCAGAGGGGACTAGGGTTGCCTTGTTAGTAGGAGGTGAAATTAAATTGATAGCAAGAAGTGATATTGGGCCAGAAGGCATAGAATCTGTGTGGGTAGAATTGAGGAACCACAATTTTTAAAAAAAATTCTAATTGGAGTTATGTACAGGTGTCCAAGCAGTCAGCAAGATGAGGGACAGAAAATAAATTAGCAAGGTACTGTTGCAAATATCATGGGGTCTTCAGTATTCAGGTAGACTAGGAAAATCAGGTTGGTAATGGATCCCATGAAAGGTAATTCATGGAGCATTTATGAGATAGTTTGTGGTAGATCCCACTAGGGAACAGACAGTTATGGATTTTATGTGTGACAAGGCAGACTCGATTAAAGAGCTTAAAGTGAAGGAACCCTGGGAGCAGTGACCACAGTGTAATAGAATACACTCTGTAGTTTGAGAGGGAAAAGCTAGAATCCGATTAATGGAATAACAATTGGGTAAAAGTAACAACAAAAAGACATGATGGCCAGAAAGGGTTGGAAGATGAGTCTAGCAGGCAAGACAGTGGAACAGTAGTAGCAAGAGAAGAAAGAGGCAAGAGTGGACATTAGATCACTGGAAAATGAGGCTGAAGAAGTAATAAGGAATAATAAGGAACAAAGAAAAGTTAGAGGAACTGAATAGGTACTTTGCATCAGTGTTCAAGGTGAACAACGCCAGTAACATATCAGAACTTCGAGAGTTGGAACAGAGGAGAGTGTAGTGGCCATCACTGAGGAGAAGATGCTGGCCAAGTTGATAAGTTTGAAGGTGGATAAATCACCCAGACTGGCTGGACTATACCCCAGGGTTCTGAAGGAGATAGCTGAGGAGATTGTGGAGGTATTGGTGCTGATCTTTCAGGAATCTCTGGAGGGTCCCAGAGGACTGAAAAATGGCTAACATAACACCCTTGTTTAAAAAGGGAGGGAGGCAGAAGATGGGAAATTACTGTCCTGTTAGCCTGACCTTAGAATTTAGAGTCCATTATTAAGGATGAAATTGCAGAATATTTGGAAGTGCATGATAAAGTAGGGCTGAGTCAGCGTGGCTTCAAGGAGGGGTCATACCTGACAAATCTGTTAGAATTATTTAAGAAGGTATTAAGCATCTTAGACAAAGGAGAGCTGATGGATGTGATCTATTTAGACTTCTAGAAGGCATTTGACAAGGTGCTGCACAGGAGGCTGCTAAATAAGTTTAAGAGCCCATGGTGTTGGGGACAAGATACTGGCATAGTTAGAGGATTGGCTAACTGGCAGAAGGCAAGGAGTGGGGATAAAAAGTTCTTTTTTCCAGGATAGCAGCTGGTGACTAGTGGAGTTCTGCAAGGGTCAGTATTGGGGTCACAACTATTTGTGTTGTACGTTAACGAACTGGATGAAGGAACTGAGGACATTTACTCTATTTGCAGATAATACAAGTAGAAAGGGACAGGTAGTGTTGAGGAGCTGGGGAGGCTACAGAAGAACAAGCTAGGTGAGTGAGTGAAGAAGTGGCTGAGGTCATGCACTTCAGTAAGAGGAGTAGAGATGTAGATTATTTTCTAATTGAGAAAAGCTTTGGAAATTTGAAGCACTAGAGGCCTTAGGGGTCCTACTTTAAATTCTTTTAAGGTTAACATGTAGATTCACTTGGCAGTTAGAAATGCAAATGCAATGTTAGCATTCATTGAGTGGGCTAGAATCCAAGAGTAGGAATGTGCTGCTGAGGTTATGAAAAGCCACGTGGTCAGACCGCTTATGGAATATTGTAAACAGTTTGGGCCCTGTTCCATGGAAGGATTTGCTGGCTTGGAGGGACTCCAGAGGAGGCTTACAAGGATGATCCCAGGGATGAAAGGCTTGTCATGAGGAGTGGCTAGGTCTATAATCAAGTTCAGAAGGATGAGGAGGGAGACCTCATTGAAACTTACAAAATACTGAGAGGCCTAGATCAACTGGACATGGAAAAGATCATTACACTGGTAGAAGAGACAGTCCTTTAAAACTGAGGAATTTCTTCAGTCAGAGGGTGATGAATTTGTGAAACCCATTGTCACAGACATCTGTGGAGACCAAGTCATTGAATGTCTTTAAGACCGGGATAGGTTCTTAATTAATAAGGGGATCAAAGTTTGTGGAAAGAAAACAGGAGAATGGCATTGAGAAGCACGTCAGGCATTATCATATGCTGGAGTAGACCCAATGGGCTGAATGGCCTAATTCTGCTCCATATCTTATCGTCTGATTATATTTGAAGGTGTGGGGTTGGAGGAGATTACAGAGATGTGGGGAGCAAAGTTTTGAGAGATTTTGAAAAGAATGAGAATTGTAAAATTAGGCTACTGCTTTCCCAGGAGTCAGTGTAAGCTAGTGAGCATATTGGTGAAAGGGGAAACTGTACTTATTGTGTGTTAGGTGGCTGGCCGCAGGATAGAATGTGGAAGACCAGCTGGGAGTACTTTAGAATATACAATTTTAGTTAGCAAAAGCATGGATGAAGGTTTCATTAGCAGGTGAGTTAAAAATGAGTGAAGCCACTTATTGAGATACCAACAAGCAATCTTGGAAATGATCTTTGATCAAATGTGACATTAAAGGTGGGAAAAGACTGGTTTAATTTGCAAGGGAGAATGCTGGAGCTTGTAGTTAGGGACACAAGTTTGGAGCAAGGAGCAAAGAGCAATATTACTCCCAGTATTTAACTGGAAGAAATTTTTGTCATTTGTTATTGGGTATTGGATAGCAGTTAATAATTTAATGCTGGTGGAAGAGTCAATTGAGATGGTGGTAATATAGGGCCAGTTTTCATTAGTGTGCATGTGAAAACAAGGTGTATTTGTGTTGTCACTAAGGGGAAGCATGTAGATCAGAAATAGCAGGGGACCAAGGATTGAATCTTGGGGATCTCTGGGGGTAATAGTGTGAGAATAGGAAAAGAAAGGTCAAGGCCCAAAATGTCAGCTTTCCTGCTCCTCTGATTCTGCTTGGCCTGCAGTGTTCATCCAGCTGTACACCTTGTTATCTCAGATTCTCCAGCATCTGCAGTTCCTACTATCCAAGAAACCATTGCAAGTGATTTTTCTGGTTATGATTAGCTGTGTAGAATTGGAACCATGTGAGAGTAATCCCTCCCTTCTGGTTGATAATGTGGAGCAGCTGGAGGGAGTTGGTGTGGTCAGCTATGTTAAATGCCACAGTCAAGAAGGGTGAGGAGGGAAAGTTTTCCTTCATCAACATTACCTAAGATGCCATTTGTGACGTTGATAAGAGCCATTTTGGTACTATGGTTGGGGTGGAACTATGATTGGAGAAATTAAAATGGCTATGTTTGTAACTACAATTTATAGCTAAATGTAGCAAGACTTGTACAGCATCTAGACTTGGAATATTTTAGTGGCAAGTAATATTTGCACCATAAAAATGGCAGGAAAAGACCATCACCAACACGTATGTAACCATCACCTTTTGATATGCAAGCCCATCACCATTACTGAATTTCTCATTAGGAACATTCTGGTGTTACTGTTTAGCAAAAACTAAACTGGACCAGCTTTCTAAATACAGTGTCTACAAGAGCAGGTCAGAGACTAGGAATTCTGTCGTCTACAGGGCATGGCAGGTTTGTGACGCAGACTCTCCACTGTCCTGGCTGAATGCAAGTCCAACAACGTTCAAGCTTGACACCATCCAGGACAAAATAACGTGGTTGATTGGCATCCAATATCCATTCCTTTCACCACTGATGTATGGTGGCAGTAGTGTATACCATGTATAAGATGCACTGTCGTAACTCCTCCAGGCTCGTTCCGTACCTATGATCACTACCATCGAAGAGGACAAGGGCAGTAGATGAATGAGAGCACCACCACCTTTATATACTCCTCCAACCAAGCATCATTCTTATTTAGAACTATATCTTTGTTCCCTAACTATCACTGGTTCAAAATCCCGAATTCCTTTTTTCACAGCATTGTGTGTGTCTCTGCACCTAGGTTCGCAGTGTTTCGAAAAGGCAGCTTACCACCACCTAGCAGTTGAGATGAACAATACAGACTAGCTAGCTAGTAGTTTTCATGTCCCATGAACAAATAAGTTCAAGAATGGTAATGTATTTGGAAGTGTCAACACAACAAGGATTTTCATTGCAGCAATTGATAATTATTGGCAAGCAATCCCTCTGACCTCAAACTTAATTTTGTGTAGCGGGTGTTCTCATTCCTCATGTTTAATTTGTGTTAGAGAATTTTAAAGTATGTTACATTAGAAAAGAGAAGGAATTTGGATATGGGATGGTTGTTGGCAAAGATGGAGAGATCAAGAAATTGTTTATTTACAGGAGTATTGACAACAAATTTGAAAGAGAAAGGGTCAACACCTGAAGCCCAAGAACTGTACAATATCAACTAACATGGAGGCCAGAAGAGAATCTGGGAAATCAGCAGCTTAGAGGGAATAGTCTTGAAGGAATAGCTGTGGATCTTGTGGACAAGGTAAATCCAAAAAATTCCTCAGGACCCACTGGAGTTGTGCCTGTGAATAAGTGCTGGAGTGCAGTTTTCAGAATCCACGGAAGCATAAACCCAGGAAAGAAAGGTGATGAAGTAGAACTGGAACTGTTGTTGAGACAGGCAGAACTGTTCTTTGGAGGGAGTTTCAAAGGTGGATTGATAAAATTGAAGACTTGTAAACTCACGAAGTTTAACAAGATTTGATGACCCATTGTGTCATGTGTGTTTGGAAGGAGTTCCTGAGAAATCGTTGGCATCTGTCTTGATCACATTTGCTCTCTACTGTCGGGTATTTGATCACAGTATATTATCTGTGTTTATTACATGTTAATTCTGGGTGTTAGAAATACATTGCATATTAACTGCAAATTGTATTACTGTTCTAACTCATTCTTCTATGATCAAAACCATGGAATTTTGTGGCACTATTTTCTTGAGTCTCCTGGAACTCACTTTTTACGAGGTTATTAGTCCCTAACCAGATCATAATGTAATATGATCTCATGTGGGATCATAACAAAATGCTTAGCCTGGTCTGGGGTCATAACAATATTCAGATAAGAGCAACACGATTTGATCCCAGGACTTAAGGTTTCAAGTAATTGGGAAATCTGATTCAGGAATGTTAAATGTTTATATGATTAAATGATAATGTATGCGAGTCATTTCAGGACTACTGTAATTTGTAGAACTAGAAGCTACAAGTGCAAAAGATGTGCCTGGAAGTGATGCCAGATATGAAAATTTAAGTCTTGATTAAAGAACCAATCATTTGGGTAGAGGTAGAAATCTAACAGCTGACAAAATGAAATGACACTAGAGAAAGATGAATAGGAATTGATGAGGAAACGAAACTTAATTGTAAACTATCCCTAGAAGTTTTTTTTATGTAAGCACACATCCTGTTCTAAGTGGGCACAATTTTTATACGGTGTGCGCATTAGTGTTAGTTGGAACAAAAACTTATATTTTACCATTAGTTTCAGATCTTACCATGATTGAAACTCTCCACTTTTTTATCAACTTTGAACTTTATTGTCTTTTGTGGGATGCCTGTTTTTATTCTGAAAATGTAAGCAAACCATTTATACATATCTTGGAAGCATTCCTTCCTTTTTTTTTCTGAACATCACAGGATCAGTGTAGAGTATACTGGCACTGTATAAAGTGCAATAATATGTTCTTTGTCTTACTGCAGATAATAATTCATAGCCTAATGTTGTAATTTTGATTTCATAGGCCCACTATTTGGGTCGATAGGGATAATTCATGTTTCATGCGGAAAATGCTTTACATGTTAATTGTTTTTGTCATCTATCTACATTTTGTGTAGATGAATCAAAATCAAGTAAAAGATAACCAAGTGTGGAGCTGGATGAACACAGCAGGCCAAGCAACTGCTTGGCCTGCTGTGTTCATCCAGCTCCACACTTTGTTATTTAGGATTCTCCAGCATCTGCAGTTCCTATTATCGCTATCTCAAAATCAAAGTTTGTAGCTTTCAGCAATATTTTTGATTTACAGTAATTAAAGTAGGGGGTTGCTGAATTGTGATATTAATGTAGTACTTTGAATGCTTAAATCAATTTCAATTCAATGCCATTTATCATTGTTACAGAGATAGTAGGAACTGCTGATGCTGGAGAACCTGAGATAACAGCTGTGAAGCTGGATGAACACAACAGGCAAGCAGCATCAAAGGAGCAGGAAAGTTTGACGTTTCGGGTTGAAGAAGGGTCACGACCCAAAACGTCAAACTTTCCTGCTTCTCTGATGCCATTTATTATTGTGCACTTTTTTTGTAATTTAAATACCACCGTGGAATAGGTTGGGGAAATAAAGACCGCTAGTTACCTTAAAAAGAAATTCATCTAATTAAATATTGGAGAATGCTGGCTTTTCTTTAGGTGATGATTTGCCAGCAATCAGTGAGACATATACTTTGGAAAATTCTGTTTCTAAGAATATGACCTTGTTAAGCTGTTTATTCTGAAGGAAATAGGATTTTTATGTTACTCGTTGAATGAATATTAATCTTGAGAGAGATTAGTTAGGGCTTTTTATGAATGTAGAATCTGTCCTTGCTTATTACTTACGTCATCCTGTCTCATTGCTTCTCAGATATTTGGACATAAGCGCTATGTTGATATTGATGTCCCATTGGTTGGAGCCAAAGAGAGAATACTAATAATAAATTGTCCATCTAGAAATGTTATTGTGATTTTGGGCAAATACTTTGGCCTGATTTTTATGATTAATCAGGACTTAAAGTAGCTATGCAGAGCTATATGAAGAATTCCATCAATGAAATCCTAGTTCAAATTTAGCAGTAAAACAAAACATTTTGTATAGCTGCTGGTATGGATCATTAAAAATCTTGTTGGGGATATACTGGACATCCATGAACCTCCATTCCTGTTGTAAAAATTATGATCAATTAAGTGTCCTTGTGCAAAAAGTGGTGATCTGCAATCTTGAACTGCCCTAGTCCTTAGACACCCATCGTAGTTAGGAAAGGAGTTCCAGGATTTTGATCCAACTCTTAGAGTATTTGTATGTTTGGTCCAGTTTAATTTTCTGCTCAATGATCACTACCGCTGTTGATCATGGGGGAATTCACCAATAATAATGATATTTTGAATGTCAAGAATTGATGGCTAGACTTGCTTTTGTTGGAGATGGTCATTGCCTGGTATTTGTGTGGCCTGATTTTTTTTTTTCCCTATACATCCATGGCATGTAGGCATCTCTGGCTAGGGCAGTATTTATTGCCCAACGCAATTATCCACACTTCTGTCACTCTGGAATCGTATGTAGGCCAGACCAGCTAAGGATGGCAGATTTCCTTGCCTAAAAGACATCAGTGAAATAAATGAGTGACTTGCATCATCAATAATGGTTGCATGATCACTATTAGGCCAAATTTTTATTCTGCACTTTTGTGAAATTTAAATTCCAACATCTGCCTTGATGAAATACAGAACCATGTCCCAGTACATTAACTTGTGATTATGGATTACAAGTCCAGTTATGTTACCACTAGTCCGCGACTTCCATAGCCACTACCCTGAGGAACTCTTGAAGTGATGTCCTAGTGTTTGGATAATTGACCTCTAATAACCCCAACCATCTTCTGTTCTGCTAGGCATGACTCCAACCAATGGAGAACTTCCACCCAACTCATTGACCTCAGTTTTGTGTACAAGACATACCCGGATAATTTTACTCGTCAGGTGGTTGCCAGAAATGTAGCTGTGCTGGAAGAGCTTGACTAGGGGCATTGCTAGTTCTGAGTACAAGTCTTCATTAACATTGAAGGAATGTTTTCAGAGCCTATAGACTTTGTAGTATCCATTGTCAGGCACTTTATTGATATCATGTAAAGTGAATCAAATTGGCTGAAGGCCTACAGGAGGGGCCAAGATGGATCATTTATTGGACACTTTTGGCTAAAAGATTGCCGCAATACTTGGCTTGTCTTTTGTGATTATGTGTTGGGTTCCCCAAGTTTTGAGGATAGGGATATTTGTGAGGTGTCCTGCTAGTTGTTTAACTGTCTACCACTGTGCATGACTGGAGTGCGGAGCTTAGATCTGGTCAGTTTGCTGTCAGATCGCTTCATCTGTGTGACTGTTTCCCATTAGCTCTGCTGTAAACATTCTGTACTTGCAGGCTGAGTCCACCACATGGCTTTGTAAAGCAATTTGTCAAATTTTTGTGAACCCTATTTCTAATTCATCTGTGAAAAGATTTTATCCAATAACTGAGTGAGTAATAGCGTGAGGAAATTTACTAGTATATAAATGAAACCACTTTTGCTTACTGAAATGGTGTTCCTTTTAAGTTTGCACTTACTAGGGTTTATTTCTATTTCCCAGGTGTTAAACAAGCTCTTTGGCTAACCAAATCTAAATTAATAGAGGGTCTACCAAAGCAGATACTACAGATTGCTGCAGATTCTGCAAATTATTTTGAAGATCAGGATGAGCGAGTTAAGGCGGCTATCAGTCAAGCTCGTTTTTGGACCACCACTGAAATTCGTCCTAAAAGAAATCGATTTTGGTAAGCAGACATATTTTGTCATTAGCATTAAAGCTGTAATTTTAGTTGTGCAGTTATTGAGAAATTCTGCATGGGAAAATGAAAGAGATTCCCAATACTATTTTGAAAACTTCCACTCTGAAGAATTATTTAATTCTGCAATGAGGCAGCACCTTCAAGGGAGGAAAGAAAAAAAAACTTGAAAACATAATTCCTGCTGTAACATGTTTGAAGTGTAGGTTAATTCTGAAGTGGATGGTTTGGTGGAATCTCTGGACGATTATATACAGATAAAATAATCGAAAATCTGGAAGTTGAGTTTTACAAAGATTGTGCTACATGAAAATCCCTTAACTTTTTGCAGTTTCCCTGTTCCACTCAAATGCCTACGTGTAGCCTGACATTGAACTCTAACAAGATTCATTTGTCCAAAGGTTGCTGACTTTGCTTTGGTTGGTATATCAATTTTTCATGTTTTGTAATGTAATGTAAAGTCTGTAGGGTGAAACCCAAGATACGAGAGTATAGGCTGAATTTGTATTTAAAATGTTATTATCAAAAGTTTTGTGATATACTGTGCTGTATTGTTTATACTTGATCCCAGCTAAGGCAATATAGGTGGTTAATGCAATATTCTTTACCTTGCTGTGCACAAGGAATTGAGCTGCTTTTACGTTATGATGTCAGTGGCCATGTTGTTGAACTAATTTCACTGGATATTTTTATACTTATGGATATGTCTCTTTTGCAGTAAAATAGTGTTCCAATGATGTGTGATCCTGGACCTGGCCTGACTTATATATACACTTATATATTGTGACCTTAAACGTTGCTAGCAAAGACAGCCTGTGCATGTGCTGAATAGATGGACCCTCTTTCCTAATCAATATGCAGTGACACCAACTAACTTTTTCAACTGAAGATTGGTCCATGAGTTGTTCACCTAGGACTCAATGCCAAATTAAAGCAGTGATAGCCTAAATCTGATGCTTTGCCAGTTTATGCTATAGAGCACTATTGCCCATTTTGGCTTTGGTCTGTTCATCTCATGATAGTACCAGTAAGGTTTTCACTTGTTGGTATGGGGCAACAGTAAAACTCCGCTCCTGATGACTTCGGAGAACTAAATTCGTTAATTTTGCAGCAAAGCCTGTGTTGAACTGAAAATCCCCAGGATTAGTAACATTAATGAAGTGATAGTAACAATTTTTTTTCTTGTTGCAGTTGGTATGTATGCTGCATCTGATTTGTGTTCTTAATTCTTGTTGTTAGCCTGGTGGTGTTAAACCAATTAAAAATACAAAGGATTTGGAAAATATTGCCAGCTCCATTAACATATCTATCTAGTCAGTGGTTTACCTTTTGAATGTTTCTCGCTTTTTGTCGGATAAACTCAATCTCGCATTACATCGTAATACGGATTATAAGAACAATCATAAAAGTAAGCCTTACTGCTTTCGCTGCTAGAGTTTTGAGATGTGTTTCAGAATACCACTGTCAGCATGATCATGACATACTTCATACTATTTCTAGATGTGAAGCTGAAATGTTCTGTATCCTATTGTAACAGAAGCAGTTTTGTTCTGTTTCAACATTTGAACATTTCCATTCCATTGGAGATCTTGAAAATGGAAATCATGGCTGCTCCCTCTATTGCAATTTTTTGTTTTAATATGCAAGTCTAGGTGAAGCACTTTGACTTACTTCTCCCATCTAGGTTCCTGCTTATGACTTAAATTTTTAGTCACATTTTCTGATTATTTTCCTGTGATGTAGCTTGGGATGTTTTCTCTAAGTTAGTGTGTGGAGACTTCTTTCACTTTCATTCACTCACACAATGTTAGACATCACTGTAGAATAAAAAAAATTGTTTAAGATATTTTACTTGCATGTTTATTGCATACTTAAAGTGAATTTCAGGATTCCTGTCTTTGTAGAGATGTCCAGCAACAGAGACAAATAGGAAGCATCTACATACAGTAACACAATTCAAGCAGTAAGGAATTCAAGAAACTGACTACATAGTCGCCATCCTCCTTTCTGGTTCAATCACTTTTTCTTGCCAGTCATGATTTGCTCCATCCTTTACGCGTGATTCTGCCTTTCTATTTGTTCTTTCCCTGGTTTCCATTGAGAGAGGCAGGTGCATAACTGTTCTTTCTGCACCAGAAGAAAGCAAAAACCTTTTGTTTTCCTCCTTCCTTCCTGGTTATTGATTGGATGGCTGTGGTCCTTTCAGTAATTCCTTATGGGATTTAAAATTGAACAGTTAAAAAATTATACAGCACTTTCCATGGAGAGGCTGGTTTTCAGCACATTTTAAATATAATTAACTAACTGTAATGTGGTATCACTGTTTTAACATACAAAATCTGGCAGTGAATTTTCACAGTCAGCAATGAGATAAAGATCAGATAGTCTGTTTTGGTGGAAGGATAAACAGCCACCAAGGCACTGAGCATATTCTTAATCTTCTTTGAATAGTCCCATGGGATATGAGTCTATTTAATATCTCACCCAAAAACAAAATCACTTGTTCTGGAGTATCAGCCTAGATTTTGTGCTCAACCTTTTGGTGTGGGACTTGAACCCACTGTTTTAGACTACAGTGGACACTACTAAACTATGGCTAGTAGGTGATGTAATAAGCTCTTGGCACATTTGAAACTGACGAAGTATGTTTCTTAGTCTTGATCAAGTGGCTAGCAGAGCCCATACACAAACTTTTTAAACTATCTCTGAAAGATCATATACTTGCAACAGAAGTTTAATATTTCTCAATTTTGAGATGGTTATTGAGTTCAGGATTCTGTGTAGGAAGCGTCAGTTCTTCTAGTTGGATAGATATTTTTTAAATCAACCAGTTCAGAGATATTAAACACCTCTAGAACAAGTGGGACTTAAACCTGGGTCTCCTGATCCAAAGGTAGGGACATTTCACTAATTTTTTGTGGTCTAATGGTAAATTGAGTATTCCTTCCATGGAAAATATTTAGTAAAAAGCTTTTAAATTTATACACATTTCTTTTCAGGTTGTATCTCGTTTTCTATATTGATCTTAGAATGTATGTTAACATAAAGGAAGAGTACTATATCTTATTCCCCTCCATTTTCTATCTATCTTGTTTTTTTTGTTTCATTTTCAGCCCTGTATTGCTGCAGAATCTGTTACATTTATGCAGGATCTTGCAGCCCCGATTTCCTACGCTTGGAAACAGGACACTGGCTGAAAATTACCGTGTGACTGCAATGTGGGAGAGAGGTTAGTCAATGTGACATTTCAGTAGTGGGTAAAAATGTCTTTCCCTTCTTTCTGGTATAGATTATTGAAGCGTTTTACCATTAAAGTTCACACAAATGCAACATGCATAGCAGGAAATTAAGCCAAAAAGAAAAATCTTGATTTGTAGAAACTTTCAACAGTATATAATTAAAAAAAAATCTTAAGCACAGAGGTGGTGATTCAGCTTGTCGTAGCTCTCTGCTTGGGTGGATGTAAATAATCCTGATTTTCAGTTTTAAAAAGTGTGTCTAGGTATGTAACCAGCCAATGAAATAGCAACATAAGCCTGTCTTCATAACAATATGTATTTTGTAATGCAACAGTAATTGTATTTAGTGATGTTCCAAAATGTAAGTAAATTCCAGTATATTTGGTTGATTTTCTAATAAATTAATGTGGTAGCTAATATGTTAATACTTATGTTTTGCTGTTCAACCAAAAATAACCAATGTCTAAAGTAAGTGTGGGTCTGAACTTCACATTCCTTTGCACTGCTTATTGTCACTTAATAAAAACAGATCAAGTAACTGAAAAATATTTACTGTTTGCTGAGATCTTATGTTGATCATAACCAGAAGTCATACAAAAGGTGTGTCAGTAAATGTTGAATGGAATTTAAAGAAAATGGGTAACTGGATGTTCTGATATTCTAAACTTGTATTGTTATTTTCTAGTTTGTACTTATCTTTTAAATACATGTGATTAAACATGATTCCATCTCAACTGCAGTGCTTCTGACAGTCTGGTTAGTGTATGGACTGTTGACTTAATTTATTTGCAGAATTGGACATATTTCGGGTTTGTGGTTTAAATGGAGTCCTCCTGAGTAGCAAGGAACCTCTACCAACAGTAGCGGAAAAAGAGGAAATATTTAGCAGTGAAAATTATATCCTCCCAACCTTCTATCCTATCTCTCCGAACATTGACTTGCAGCAAACTCATGTCTATGAAGTACATAATGATACAGGTGAGTTTGAGACATTAGCTCTTATGCAGCTTACTATCACTCATTTTTGGAATTGGCAAAACACTGAGCACTGCTTCTTCTGTTGATTGGATGAAGGAGGAATGAACTTTCTCTCATCATGCAGAAAAGGGATATGTAATCCAAAAAATTTAGATGTTCAATTTAATGAAATATTGTGTGACATATTTTGACAAAGCATTTGAAAGTCTATGGCATTTACCTATAGTTGTTTTATAGGATTAGGACTTCTATATTACGCTCACGCATTTGCAATTATTTTAACTGTATTTGTACAGGCTTCCGTGATGGGTACCCCTTTCCTCATGCGCACACAGTGTATATTACAGAGCACTCTGCTCATAAGGCTAGGTTCAAACCTGAGCCACTGAGGGCCAAGATGATCATGTTCACATTTGCAAATGCTTTTGCAAGGGCCAAACTGCTATATGGTGTAAGTATTTACTGCATCTGGTACACATATTGCAATATACAACTGAAGAAGTGGAATTTCCACTTCACTTCTTGTACACTGTGTGTACAACCAAGGTGTCAATAGGATGTGGACATCACTATCTGTGCCAGCACTTCATTGCCAAATTGTCCTTGAAAGGTGGTTTGAACTCCTACAATCCCTGGGTGGTAAAGTCTATCCACAGTGCTGCTAGAAAGGATTCTGACCCATCATTATCATCAAGGAATGGCAATATAGCATGCCTACACTTAAATACATATATTTAAGTGTAGGCATGCACTTAACTTCAATTCAATCATGTTAATGGTATTAGACAACATTGTTGCCTGTTTCAGTCAGGGTGTAGAAAAATCAGAGGGTAAAGAGTTGGAGGAACAGATTTGCCAAGAAATGGGAAGAGTTGCAACAACTATAGAGTGGTGAAAGGAAGACTCCAAGAACCCCTATATTGGCAAGCAATGTGTTCAGAAGAATTTTTTCAATCACTTATCGATTTATGGCATTAATGGATGTAATCATGAAGAACAATGTTGAAATAGAGAATATCAGCGTTAGGGAGCATCTCAGGAATGGGGATCATAATACGGTGCAGTTAGCCACAGGAAGGACAGGAGCAATAATTTTTAAAAAAGCTATACTGAAGGGAGGCTAATGTCAGTGAATTGACCAGGGATCTGGCTGGCTAAATTGGAATTGAAGAGTGGTAACTAATAAGTGCCAAATGCCCTTTGCTGTTGTATCTAGACTGTACCTGAACCACAACCCCTTCAAAGGGAAAGCAACCAAAACTAACGCTTCATGATGAGAAGGGAAGGAGGTAGGATGAAGCATTTGACAGATGCAATGGAGAAGGTTGAATATGAAATGTAGAGAGCAGGGAAAATGTATGTTTCAGAACAGTTTAAAGCTCAGAAGGCAATTCAATGATGTTCTAAAGGCATCTCATTCTTTCAGCTCAAGTGAAGGTTTGAATTTCTTTTAGAAATTAAGAGTCTTCACCAGTATCATAACATCTCTCTGTTCAAGTAGCCACTAACTGTCTTGAAGGACAAGGGAATCAGACACATGGAAAGAATGCCAGCTACATATTCCCCTCCCAGCCACATACCACTCTGTCTTGAAGCTATATTGCCATTCCTTGATGATAATGATGGGTCAGAATCCTTTCTAGCAGCACTGTGGATAGACTTTACCACCCAGGGATTGTAGGAGTTCAAACCACCTTTCAAGGACAATTTGGCAATGAAGTGCTGGCACAGATAGTGATGTCCACATCCCATTGACACCTTGGTAGATGAATATTAAATTGTAGCCTTCAAAGAGAATTTTAATAAGATACTTAAAATTGCAGTGGAAGTAGGGTCTCAGTGGTTAGCACTGCAGCCTCACAGCACCAGGGACCCAGGTTCGGTTCCAGCCTCGGGTAACTGTCTGTGTAGAGTTTGCACATTCTCCCCATGTCTGCATGGGTTTCCTCCCACAGTCCAAAGATGTGTGGGCTAGGTGGATTGGCCATGCTAAATTGCCGATAGTGTTCAGGGGTGTGTGGGTTATAGGGTGATGAGCCTGGGTGGGATGCTGCAACGGGCGGTGTGGACTTGTTGGGCCAAAGGGCCTGTTTCCACACTGTAGGGAATCTTAAAAAAAAAATGTAAGTAACTGAATTACTCTTTGAAAGAATTGGTGTAGATTTAATGGACTAAGTGGCATTATCATTGTTAATCCAAAGACCCTAATAACATTCTGGTGGATGGTAGAATGTGAATTCCATGATGACCAAGAATCTATTGTCACTTTTAAGGAAAAACCCATCTAGTTCACTAAAAGGTCCTTTAGGGAAGGAAACTGCCCTCTAGGCAGTTAGGGGCAGGCTGGCCTGCAGTGCCTTCCGTATTCATTGATTTTCACATCAACATTCCAGACATCTACTAACAGGCTGTGTATGGATAAAACCCTTTGCCTGAGAGTTCAGCCTGTTGAATAATGAGGAAAACATTTATCCAGAAAAGCATTCCCGGGGAACAATAAGAGAATTGGATTTTTCCAAAATTACAAGCGTAATAATATATATATATATATATATATATATATATATACAGTTGCTGATGGTGTAATGTTTTAAAGGGAACTTTGAAGCAAATGCCTGCCTTCTCTTTTCACATAATTCAATATAACTGAAAATTCTAGAGTCCTGTTTATGTACTGATTGTTGTAAATCTGATTATGGACAACACCACCACCAGGTGGAGATTTACAGTTTGCAAATGAGAATTGCATCTGACTCAGTGATAAAATTCATTTCAAGCAAATAACAAGTATGCAACAATCTATTGAATTCTAAACTAGTTGTAAAATCTGGAAAACCACAGCAATTATAATCAGTCTATAAATTCCTTTGCAAATTGATTGCATCTGTACACAGGCTATTTAAAAGTGCACTGACAACTAATTAACTCCTGATAAGTTAAAACTGGAGACTTTCCTCCTAAAGTCTTAGGTTATAAATGCTGCTCTGTTTTACTGAATCTTATACTAGCATGATGTTACAGGTTCAACCACATGTACCCGGATTGATTGCATCAGCCATTTTTACATTGTGAATGAACGTCTACTCCATTTAGGTAAACTTGTTGATACACTGTTTTCTTTTAAATTTCCCAGGAAGAGCCAAAGGTGCTAGATAATCCTATCACTGTACAATGCATTGCCACAAATGGAAGAATGTTCCAATTCCTGGTGTTGCAGTTAAATACCACAGATCTACAATCAAATGATGGTATAAAAAACCTAATTTGGCTAGATCAAGATCAGCTATTGTATGACTATGCAAAGTGCCTCCCAGCAATCAGAAAGAAAATGATACAGGTGAGTACAGTTTGAACTTTGAGGAATTAATTCTTAAAAGGCAGTGACGTATTATGTCAGTAGTTCCCTACCAGCATGATGATGTCTGCCTCCAAGCAGGTGGTGTTCCTGTATGGATGTATTACACCCGAACCCAAGCAATTCAAAACAGAGATATTGACTGAGTTTATTTTCAATGCCCACTCTTCTCCTCTCACACTATTGTCTCATTACAATGACTGTGATAACAGGGCAGAAATTAAGTAATTATACATGAAACAAGGTAATTTAGCTCAGTTTTAAATGGTCCAGTAAGAGACGACCTTGCTCCAAGTAAGCTTTTATGTAGTTAGTGTTATTTTAACAATGAACAAAGGTATCTCATTTTATTTATGGGTATCACTGCCCAAGGTCAGTATTTATTACTGATCCCAAATTGCCCTGGAGAAAATGACTGTTGTCTGAATTCAACACATGGCTTGCTAGGCCACTCTAAAGCTCCTTCAGAAATAGGGAGCCATATTCTCATTCACACTGAGGAAAGCTAACTGCACTCCCTCAACCTAGTAATCAGCTGCTGGAACTTGGAAAAGTGGCTGACTGTAATTCTAGACTGTTGTCATATGCTCAGTACATAAGGTTGGGATGCTGGGACAGTGTCAGAGGAGTACAGGGGCATTTCCAGGATGGTCACAATCTTTTAGGCTATATAATTAATGATTTGTAACCATTCTGTGCAGAAGAGGTTTGCAAATCTCCTGTTGCCTTCATAGTCTTCCAAAGTGGGAGAATTGTTCCAACTAATGAACGTCGAGAAGCACACAGTGTTTGTGTTTTGCGAAAGAAGCAAAATGTGAGGTGAGGAAGAACTGCTTGTCCATCACTATTCTTTAATTACCTGGGATAGTGGTCATGTAAAGTCCCACATTATAGTGTATGACAGGTACACCTATTGTCATTTCCTTGCAGATTTGTTCCTGTATTTCCATCCCACTAGCTGGTTTATTTATCATTGTAATTGAATTTCCTTATTAGTTGGCTCCAGCCAAATGGATTTTGTCCTCGAACATCCTGCTTCTGCAATGCTGCCCTTGACCAAAAATGACACCTGTCTCTTCTATTTTTTCCAAAAACCTTTTCCAAACCTTGTAACCTTGAATATTTAACACTCTGGCCTCTTCTTTCTTAAATCAAGTCTCAGTTATTGCCATATCATAATCCCATAAGGTAATCTCATGTCTCTAACTCCCTAGTCTTAGTGACTGTATTCATACTTTCACATACGTGTAGTATAACCCTGTGTTAAACTTTATTATTTTCTTCATTACTCTGACTCCACCTATAAATTTATTGATCTATAGTGCTATTAGCAGGCCCTGATATTATTTTCTAATGTTCTGTCTGGGCTCTTGCACCCCTTTGGGCTGATTCAAACACTCCCTAATAACATTAGCAAAACACCCCTCAAGGAACTCAGCACCTGTACCATCAAAGCAGAAACAGCGTTATCCGCCCTAGTTTTCCAAGGCTCTAAAGCTATCCATCCTAAACCATCTTTGCAGTTGTACATTCATCTGTCTTATCTGCTATGCTCACTTGCACACTCACTAATTTAGTCCAACAGACCCACTATGCTCCTTCCCCATGGATGCAATTTAGAAAAAACATGTTTAGTAACCAGTCAGTTTGTGTTCTGAGACTGAAGGTTTCTTTTCCCTAGGTTCCTGCGGGGCTGTCCGGATATTGTCCAGAGACATTCAATAAGTTCCTTGCCATGTACTTGTACGGTGCTGTGTAGAAGCACGTGGATAACAGATCAGTACTTTCACAAAGAATTATTACAAACCTGGAGGTGTCAGGGAAAACAAGAATCTTCGTTGGATACCAGAAATGGTACAGACTGTAAACATGTGCAAAATCAATATTACTTCTCATTGGCGCAGAGATAAATGTATTGTGTTCAGAAGTTTTATTCAAGATGGAGACTTATTGAATTTTTTTCAAGTGAATGATGCTACTTCATTAAAAAAAATTTTCACAGTCTGTTTGTTTAGTGCTCATCTGTACTGAACCCAATTTCAAAGAAAGCATGTACACTACAGAAACAATGCACTAACTAAAAAGTGTCAAGTCTACTGTTGTTTGTCATTTATGTAAAATGATTTGTATTAGAATTTAGAAAGCATGGTTAGGAAGTTTGCAGATGACACCAAATTTGCTGGTATAGTGGAGAGTGAAGAAAGTTATCTAAGGTCGATGCATGGTAGACAAAAGTTTAAATTTGGATAAATGTGAGGTTTTTACAATTTGCTAAGAAAAACAAGGGCAGGACTTATGCAGTTAATGCTAAGGCCTTGGGGAGTGTTAATTGAACAAAGGCCTAGGCGGTTCATGTACATAGGTCATTGAAATTTGCATCACAGGTAGACAGTGGTAAAGGATGCAGTTAGCATGCTTGCCGCCTTTGGTCAGAGCATATGAGTTGGAATGTCATGTTGTAGTTTTACAGAATGTTGGTGAAGTCACTATTGGAATAGTGTGCAGTTCTCGTCGCTCTGATTTATGAAGGATATTAAATTGGAGAGACTGGGACTTTTTTTCCCCCCACTGGAGGGTAGGAGGTAACCTTAGAGGTTTATAAAATCATGAGAACCAGTGATAAGGTGAACAAAGGCCCCCCCCCAACCCCACATGGTGGCGAGTTCAAAACTACAGAGCACTCTAAGGTGAAAAGAGAAAGACTTAAAAAGAACATGAGGGCCACATTTTTTTAAGACAATGATTAGTGTTTGGAATGAACTGTCAGAGGAAGTGGCAGATGCAGATACAGTTCCAACATTTAAAAGACATTTGAATAAGTACCTGTATAGGAAAGGGATAATGGCCAAATGTAGGCAGACGGGATACTAGTTTAGTTTGGGAAATTTGGTTGGCATGGATGAGTTGGATGAATTGGTTCAAAGGGAGGGTTTCTGCGCTGTGACTTTTTTCATTAACTATTACTCTAAATTTACATTGTTGGACAAGAATGAAAAGCTCCAGACCCTTGAAATGCTGTTACATATCCATAACAAAATAATATGGACAAGAACAATTGTTAAGAGCAATGATATACTAAAGAATTGGATTAGTTAGAATTAGGATAACTTGCGTATGCAACAGCACCAAAAGAAGGAAGTGATAGAAAAGAGCACAATGAAGAGAGCCATGTGCAATTAAAAAAAACCCTGAAATGATTGATTTCACTGGATCAGAGAGTGAGACAAGAGTAGAACTAAATGAGATTAAAATATGTAAAAGCAGCTGGAATAGATGAATATCTGGTGTTGACGAAAAATGTAGTGTCAGTTTTTATTAAATGCTGCAATCTTATCAGGAGAATGACCAAAAGCTGCACATGCCAAAAAAGTCAGTAAAGGTTCAAATAGTCATAGAAGAACAACACAATACAGGGATAATGGGATAATGGGAACTGCAGATGCTAGAGAATCCAAGATAACAAAGTGTGGAGCTGAATGAACACAGCAGGCCAAGCAGCATCTCAGGAGCACAAAAGCTGACATTTCGGGCCTAGACCCTTCATCAGAGAGCATAATACAGGTGCTAGAATTGAATCTTCAGAAAGCATATCTAGTGATGGAAAGTGTGAAGACAAAAAAGCAATGAGGTGCTGTAAAAAGAGTGAGTTGCTATCCAGAAAGTGAATAAACAGCCTTGAGGGATACAAGAACAAACTTGAGAAATTTGTTATACATCAGTCTCTTCCTGTAAGGTAAAAGTCTAAGTTGCTAAATAGCTTTGAAATGCAGTTCTGTCAGAAAGCTGATAGTAACACAAGACAAGTCAGATCCCAAAGTGTGACTTGGCTTGACACCAGAAGTTGTAATTTGCTTTTCTTTCACTGAAGATCAGTTACTGATCCTATTCACAAACAGACTGTCAATGTGCTTTTAGCAAAAGAACATTAATGCTTATTACACAAAAGAAAACAAACCATATTACGCAATACAAAAACCATTAAAACCCATCAATGCTTTTACCAAACCACCATTGCACCCCCCCCCCAAAACACACAGACACACAGCCCTAACTTCAGTAAAGAGTCACACACTGTCTCCACTGTAAAACCCCTTGTTCAGTTTGCAAAACTATAATGGTTTCAGTTTCATCAAATTTCTACACAATATTTAGGTAATACCTCTTTCTGTGTGCTGGCATAAAACAGTGACAAGATGACAATAAGTCAACCGCCTGTTGCTAATCAATACACACATATGGTAGTAATTTTAAACAAAGCACTTGACATATGGATGCATTTTCTATGGGAATTCCAACATTACATACAGCAAATTTATACAACTAACCAGTCCATGTCACTGCTGTACAGCATCCTAGCCTCCTTCCCATTCTTCATCAACTCTGCTTAAAACCTTCAATTATTTTCTCCCTCATGTGCTTCTTGAGCTTTGCCTTAAACACATCAGTGTCATGTGCACACTATGGTAGCAAGTTCTTACCTCGAGTATAGAGTTTCTCCAGTATTCTCCATTTCACCTCCTAGTGATTTGTTCTTCACCCAGGATTCAGGACACCAAGGGCCTTTGATCTAGCGTATTAGCTGTTCCTTTTTCCACAAATGCTACCAGACCCACTAAGGAAAGACAGAACAACTGGATTCTGATTCACACACAGCACTTAAATTACTTTACACATCTTTTGTTTATTTACTTCTTGCATTTCCACTCCCTTCTTACCTTCCATCAACCATTTTTCATTTAACCTTCCATGGACTTTCCCTTAGTTCATTCCAAATCCTGCGTCAGTTCATTTGCTGAAAATCTGTTATGTCTCAAACTTTGCAGTTCTGATTAAAATCACTGATCTGGTGATATTGGCCATATTTCTGTCTATGTAGATGCTGATGAGTACTGCCAGTGTTTCTCACTTTTGATTCAGGTTTTCAACATGCAGTGTTGTGCTTTAGAATTAATTAATTTATTTATAGGAATGGCAGGGAAGAGGGACTTCACTGACAGAGAGATTGGAGAAACTGGGATTAGTCTCCTGAGAGAAAGTTGACATGAGATCCGACAGAAGTGTTCAACATCATGAGGGATCAAGATAGAATTAACATAATATCAATGTCCCCTTCCCCCAATCTGTTCAATTTGGATGGAATTGATTTACAATCATCAGCAAAATTCTGTGTGCAAAAGGGGTAGGATCCACAAATCACATCAATATTTGGTGGAGGCAGATTCCATTTATGCAGGGAGAAAACTATTATGGGCTTTTGGAAAGGGAAGGAGGTAGTAAGAGCAGAATTATCTTCTGTCTAATGAAATAAATTATGGTTCTAAACCCTTTTCTGAAGAAGAGTCTCAACCAGAAACGTCAAACTTTCCTGCTCCTGTGATGCAGCTTGGCCTGCTGTGTTCATCCAGCTCTACACCTCGTTACCTCAGATTCTCCAGCATCGGCAGTTCCTCCTATCTCTGTAACAATGGTTCTAATCCTCTCATTTTTGTTTTATTAAAACTGGTATAGTGATGGAATTCAAAGTTTAATTCTTTTCTTTCTTATTGAAGAATGTAATTGTCAAGAATAAAACAGGTTTGTGCATCAGAAACGAGCATTGGGTTCAATGGACCAAACACCTTCTCATCTATCAGTCTCCTCTCGTAAAAACTTTTCATAGTTTTAAAGAACTCATATCTCTCAGCCCTGCCCCACAGACCTCCATCTTTTCAAATATCCATATGTTAAACCTACCTGTCACATCATTATAGTATAGAAAGAAACAAAAGAAAGAGGGCGGTAGGCCATTCAGTCCTTTGAGCCTGCTCCACCATTCAACATGATCATGGCCCAACTTGTTCAATTCAGTAGCCTATCCTGTTTTCTCCTCATACCCTTCGATTCCTTTAGTCTCAAGACCTGTTTAACTCCTCCTTGAAAATACTTAACATTTTGGTAAATTAGTTTTCCAATGTTCATTAAGACTCTAGCCACCACCTCAACATGTGTTGTGTTGTCCACAAGTCAAAACAGTCTGCTATTTTCTTCAATTAAATTTTAATGAGATAAATATGGTTTTAGATTTTTAAAAAGTTCTGTTCATCTTTTTAAATTTCCTTTGAATGCTTTCATTAGAAGTTTCTACTTGAAGACCTAAATCACTACAAATAGCCTCCCAAATTTGAAGAATTCATATGACACTGTTTTCTGAATTTTTTCATGGTGTGACCACCTTTAAGACTCTAGACTTCACGTGACACCAAAGTGAAAATTTGGATGCACAAGAGTTGTTGAGAATGATTAATGAGGGATAGCCTCCAGCTTGCTGAGCAGTAAGCTGTGTGGTAGAAAATGTTTAAACTGCAGTACTTTTTAAAATAGCAAGTTTTTCAGACTGTTTTATTACAACAATCACACCTTAAAGATCTACTGATTATGCTACACCTGCTGTTAGGAGGTCTGAGGATTTAAAGTCTAAAGTTTGAACCAGCAACCCTACACATACCAGAAAAGACTTGTAGCATTCCACAAGGCACCCGGCTGAATAGATTCTGAAAAATTAAAGAAATTTTAGGTGTTTTCATCTCAAATTAGAGAAAGGTGAGAAACCTAGTCAGCATCTGCCAAGGTGAGTTCCAGGTACCTTCACGTCCAGCCTGAAAAATAAGATAGAGGAGCTGGAAGGAAAAGGGGGTGATAAAGATGATGCTTACAATGTGGAGCTGCAGGAACACCGCAGGCCAAGTAGCATTTGATAAGCAGGAAACCTGATGCTTTGTCTCCACGACTCCCTCGTCTGTTCCACACTCCCCACTGGCCCCACCAGCCCCTGCACCTTTCCCTGCAACCACAGGAAGTGCTACACCTCCCGCCAAGGCACCAAACAAACCTTTCATGTCAGACAGAGGTTCACCTGCACATCTGCTAACGTGGTCTACTGCATCCGCTGCTCCCAACGTGACATCGATGAGACCAGAGGCTTGAAGACCACTTTCTAGAGCGCCTGCACTCTGATGGCGACAAACTACAACACCTTCCACCTGTGAACCATTTTAACGCCCCCTCCCACTCCCTGGGTGGGATGTCCATCCTGGGTATCCTCCAGTGTCACAATGACACCACCCAGAAACTGGGAGGACCAGCATCTCATATTCCGCCTTGGGAGCCCACAACCCAATGGTCTCAATGTGGACTTTACTAGTTTAAAATTTTCCCCACCCCCAGCCTCATCCCATGACCAAATCTCCCTCTCACCCCCATCTCTTTGACCTGTCAGTCTTCTCTCCCACCTCACTGACCAATCCCCACCACTCCCTACCTGCACTCAATCACCATCCACCTACCTTCCCCAACCCCACCCATCCTCTCTATTTCAGAGCCCCCTTTCTCCATTCCCTATTTCTGAAGAAAGGTCCTGACCTGAAACGTCAACTTTCCAGCTCCTCTGATGCTGTCTGGCCTGCTGTATTTCCCCAGCTCCGTATTGTGTTATCTTTGACACCAGCAACTGCGGTTCTTACTATCGCTGAGTGATGAAGATGATGACAACTTTACAAAATGGATTAGCAGCATTGTAGCAGTGGGAAAGACCTGACAAGCTAAGTCTGTGCATTGGTGCAAATGATCTCAAAGCTTTGATAATATCTCACTACCCCATGCCAACCATCGAGGAAATGTTGCCACAACTCACCAAGGTCCATGTCAATCCTGGATGCAAAGGATGGAGGCCAGATAATGAGATTGGCTGGAAGAAGCAGTTTTCACTAACATTCAGGAGGCAAGATAACTACACATGCTACACATTTCCACTGCACCAGACGCATATCAACGCAGGCAGCATTCAATAATCAGGTTACTGAAATAAAAGCAATATAGATGATATGCTGAACAAAAACCAAAAGAACTGGAGGATGCTGTAGATCAGGAATAAAAAAAAAGTTTCTGGAAAAGCTGAGCAGGTCTGGTAGCATGTGAAGGAAAAAACAGTTAATGTTTCAGGTCCAGTGATGTGGAGATTCAACAAAAGAAGCCATCTAGGTAAGATCAGATGAACCTCAAATTGAGGAAGATGATGCCATTAAAGACAAGAACAGCGTCTAATGGTGGAATGGTAGTGAATCTACTTGGGCACATGATATGGGTTCAAGTGGCATCTGTCCCAGAGCTGTCGTAATACGATAATTTAAGATAATTTTCTTTGGAGATAACAGAAGTCAAATGCATTGGTCGTATATTGACAGTGAAAGGACTTCACCTTCATCCAGATAAGACAAGAGCTGCAAATGATATTTAGAAACCAACAGATTTTAAAGCAGAACAAGTTGTAGCTTATGTTAACTACCTTGCAAATTAAGCAAGAACTTTGCTAGAGGGTGAACCTCGACACACGCATGCTACAAACAGTAAAATTTTAAAAATTTAAACAAACTGCAAATGCTGGAAATCTGAGACAAAAACAAAGTGTTGGAAAAATTCAGGTCTGGCAGCATCTAGAGAGAAAAACCATGTCAACGTTGAGTTCAGTGACCCTTAATCAGAGTCCTTATCTCTGACACAATCACTTTTTCTCCCTATGGATGCTGCCAGACCCGCTGAGTTTCAGAAGCATTGTTTTTGTACCGCAAACCGGGTTCAGTGGTATTATCACACAGATGAAACAGTTTTCACAACCAAATGATAACACTAGCAGTGCCAAGGTCCTCTGTCTATGATGAAGTAAGCTTGACATGTGATTGTCAGTGAACTTAGAGAATGGCTCACACAACAGGGATAACTAGAATAATCTTCCTAGGGGCTGGAGAAGGAAGTTCATCTCAGGAACAGGCAGATACCAGACAAACAGCAAACAACAACTCTCAGGTTGCTCATTAAAAGACCTGAATGATTTGAAGATTACGATGCAATGAATGTGCAGGGATAGACAACACGGGACCAACTAGAATGAAATTTGCAAACCATACGATGAACAACTTTGTCTGTCTGTTTTATGAAACGGGATTGTTTATGGAGATGCATTTGTGTATTGTGACTTACCATAGACACATGCTATTCGATATCGATGCTTTCTGTTTAGGAAGAAAAGCTGTTAAAATCTGCACAAGGAACAACTTTTTAAATAGGAATATTGTTCCAGAAGTCTAATGCATAACCAGCCATCCAGAGAATGGTGAACTCCTCAGAGGAGAATTCCACCCATGTTGCATCACATAACCATGCTGGAAAAGCTAATAAGTACTTATGATCAAAATCATGTTTGCACTTAGCCAAGTCAGATGTATGGCCAGTGCATGAACTATAATCTCCAAACTGCCTTTTGTATGCCAGCAGACAATTAAATTTTACAATAAAACATGAAAGGTTTTCTAAGACAGAATTAAGTCTTTTTCAACAATGTCTGGAAACAGACATTCAATTACAAGAGAACTGGCACATTAATTCAAAATGGACATTATAGAAATAGCCCCGAGTTTGGCTTTGATAATGAAATCTATCTTGCATAGATGCTAAATATATGTTTGCAAAAGCTGCAAAGGAATCTTGCTGGCGTCATCTGATGGTTGCTATAGGATACTACATGGTGCAGTGCACAAGCAACTGACATTCATTGCATTTTTCTCAAATTCTCTTTCGTTGCTGCCATATTTTGTGTCTTTATCCTTTTCGTGTATGAAAATCTTCAATTACATCAACCACTTTGTACAGAAGCAGAAATTTAATAATATTAAGGGCTAAATGCTGGAAATGCAGAGTTAACAACTTCTGAAAGAAAGATGGTTAACATTAATCTCCAGGAATGACTGGAAGTATAAACACATTTTCACAACTTACACACAGGAAAAGAAAGAAACTAAAGGACTGATTAAGCTCGGGGAAAAACATCATCTAGCAGAAGAGGAAAAAACCACAAAACAGAGGATGAGTAGAAAGTATTGATTAGATGATGTCAAGCATGGAGCTCAGAAGTATTGTCACGCTGAAAGGAGGCTCACAGGTAAAAATAAACTAACATTTGGAGACCTGTGATTTCAATACACTGAAGTAAATTGAGGTTAATAAAGTGGACACCTGCCACAATTGAAGCCTTGACGTGAAATGGTGGATCAAATATTTTCTTGAATTTTTCCAGATCAAAACATGTAAAAAGATCTTCCAGACATGGAACTGTTCCATGTGTTGAGAAATAAGCGTCCACTGAAATTCCACAGTTCTAAGTGGAACAAAGTATTTACTGCTTAATGTGTTGAGAAATTGAAACAATGAGCACCAACAATAGGCTTCCATGTGGCAACCAACAGAAATTCTGTGTAGGGAACTCTGAGAAGCCAGAATTAGTTGGCCGGTTCTGTGCTATTAGCTCTCTGGAAACAGTTCTATGAATTAGTACACAGCTAAGTATTAGAACCAGGACTCGGATGATATCTTGGGGGGCTGAGAAAGTAGGAAGGTTGCTGCCTGAATGAGAAGGAAGCCGTGAGGTGTATTAATACTTCAGTGCAGCTCAGGAAATGGGGTTTGAAAAACTCACAAGCTGTATTGATTTGATGCAAATTAACAAGATTAGAACTTGCGGGAGAAGTACCAGGACTGGCCCAGTGAAAAGCTGGAGTTGTATTTAGAGTGGTGTGTAAAAGCACCTCTGAATACAAAATAAAAGAGAAAACAAAAACTGTGGTGGAGGAAGGGTCACTGGACCCAAAATGTCAACTGATTTCTTGCCACAAATGCTGCCAGACCTGCTGAGACTTTCTGGCAATTTCTGTTTTTGTTTAATTTATTGTATCCGCAATTCTTTTGTTTTTAAAAAAATTGGAGATGTTGGAAATCTGAAACAAACAAAGCCGGAGAAACTCAGCAAGTATGGCAACAATCTGCTCCATGTTAACTCTCTTGCTATCTCCAAAATGTTCCAGTGAAGCACAATGCAAGCTCAAGGAACAATTTCTAATTTTCCATTAAGACACTTCTGTGAGATTTCAATATGGAATTCAATACTTTCAGAAACTGATCACAATTTCTGTTCTATTTTTCTGACATTCCCTCCCTCCACTTCTTGGGTCTTGGTTACGTTGTTCTTGAGAGAGAGAATTCATTCTCTCTCTCAAGAACAACGTAACCAAGACCCAAGAAGTGGAGGGAGGGAATGTCAGAAAAATAGAACAGAAATTGTGATCAGTTTCTGAAAGTATTGAATTCCATATTGAAATCTCACAGAAGTGTCTTAATGGAAAATTAGAAATTGTTCCTTGAGTGTGGATTCTCTCTCTCATCTTTATTTACATCTGCTTTACATCTCATTCTCTTTGCCACCATTAACAACTTTTCTTGCACTAGGTCTCTGCCTCTGTTGAAGGTATAAAAAAGAATTCCTAACATCTTTCAGAATTACTGAATTTTTCCAGCATTCTATGTGTGACCCATAATTAGCATGTTAAATCTAGGTGTTAGAAATATCTTGCACATTTATTGAAATTGTATTATTTTTCTAATATTATACAGTAGCATTTATGGTTTCTTGTTCAAGACAGTCGAATCTTGTGGTTTTATTCCCAATAAGTCTTGTGGATCTCATGCTTTGTGAACTTTTAAAGTTACTGACCCGTAGGCAGATCATAACAGTTTTATGGTCTGATCCAGCTTGGGGCTTAAGAACTCAAAGATCTGGAGTCTGATTTGAGGTAAGTGCATTCAGCCAGGATCTGCAGTGCAACAGGTGCGATGTGGGCAAACAGTTTTAACACTAAGCAGGAACATTAATTGATAGAGTGTTGCAATTATCATGGCCACCCTTGTTCTTGTCTAAGCTTTTTGATCCCTTCATATCTATCCTTCAACACAGGGACAGCTAGGGATATCTGGATAGTTTGGAAAATTTGTAAACAAACTAATCATTGGGACACATGCGATAGTGTGTTGGACTTGACTTAGTGCATTCAGAGTCTTCTAACTCTGATCTCTCCTGTAATTGGCAAGTGGACCACTTAGCTTCAAAGACATTGCAGTGACATCAGTCCCCAGTTTTATTACTCTGGCTTCACATGTCGAGTGTTTGATATGGCAGAAAGAGTCTCAAAGTTTCATTTCATTCCTACATGTTTTGGAATTTGTACAGAACATCTGTTCAGTGAAGCTCAGGAACTGTTGGCGTTTTTTTTCCCCCCTGAGCAGGCAGTATGGCTGACTTTGATTGCATTTCTTTCTGCTCAGAGAGGCACAGCTAGCCAGTGCCAATGCCCGGTCTCGTATGTATTCCGGCATGAATTGCTCTGACAATGTTTTAGTTGCACATAGCAAATTTCAAGTAGACTCTCTTTCTATTCTCATTTACCCTTTCTTAGCCATTATACCTAGACAAGGTGGCCTTGCCCTCATGGTCCTTGCCCAAGCTTGCATTGAAATCCCACAGAAGAAAGATGTTCTGACTTGGACATCTTATTGATAACGGTATCAAGCCCCTTCTATTTTGCCTCTGTCGTGGCGCAGTTACATAAAGTTAACTGGCCCTGTTTCAATTCATAGGCTGGTGGAGAAGACATTGTGCAAACCTTATTTTTGAGGAAGAGGGGTCTATAATTTAGAGTACTGAGATTTGAATAGAAAAGACTCATTGCCTATGAAATCCTTCCCTGCTGGATGAACGTATAATGTTTTTCTTTCATCAATCCGCTCTCAGTGAAACAGGGCTTTTGTAGGGAAATTATGTCGATGTTCAGCTTCTGAATTCTGTTTCAATCACAGCTGTTTTGTACTGCCTTTTGCCCATGAATCCCAGATACATTGTACTTACGTTCAAGTTCAAAGAATTTGCTTTTTTAAAAAATTTCTGGTTGTTTTCTTGGTGCCATGGATTCCAACACATTGAATAACGATTCAAAACTCAAGCACCCATTAGTACAGATGGACTATGACAGGTCAGCATCTTACTAGTCGGCAGCTGCCCAATGTAAAGTGGCTGACTAGTGGGATACCACTGTCCCTCCCACCACTGGTGGCAGTCCATACTATTTGTTCCTAATGCCAATCAATGCCAATTGGGTTTATCATAGCCAATGTCTTCCATGATTAATACTCTGCAGTTTAACTGCAATGTCCTCTCCAGGATGCAGACTGGGCCAAATTTACAGAGGCACTGGGCTTCACAAACATCAAAGTCAACCTTTCAACCACCACAGCTGAGCCCAACAAAATTCAAGACATGTTTAGTTTGGGCATCGAAATAGATGGAAACACGGCCTGGTTCACTCCAGATGTTCTATCAGTATTTACTCTCTTAGCCTTCAGCTCGAGTTATCGACAAGGCAATAGAGCTATTAAGCCATAAGTGGGAGTTTGGTTCAATGTCAGGGTGTGCCCACAATGCTTGCCTCGGTGCCAAAACTCCTGAATGTTGTCTCTGAAGTTTCATAGGGTCCTCCTTTGAAGAGGAGCAGCTGAGGATTTGCCAATGGAAAAGCTGTATACTGACAAGGTCTTGCTTATGTGGATCTCTTTCTCATACTAATGCTGACTAGTGGTACGTGTTGTAAAAAACAAAAGCAGAAAACATACTAACACAGTCATTTCTGAAGAAGGGTCCTGACCCGAAATGTCAAACTTTCCTGCTACTTGGCCTGCTGTGTTCATCCAGCTTCACAATGTGTTTATTTCAGATTCTCCAGCATTGGCAGTTCCTACTCTCTCTGTAGCATACTAACACACATCACTTATACACAAGACATAACATTAATATGTTGGGATACTGTATATGAAAGCAACTCGCAGAGTCTGAAGTAAATGAGGAAATCACTTGGAAATATTCATATTCCCTTATTTCTAAGAACGAAAGATAAACCACCAGGAAGATCCTGATCACGTACAACAGCAGCCAGTCTAGAACCATAGATATTAAAAATGATAGGAGTGTAGATGTAATCAGGATTAGAAAGCTCTTAGGACTGAAAGAGAAGATCCTGATTGACTTAACAATCTGCAAAGGTAGATTAATTTAGTGGGGAAAACACTGGCAGAAGACAAAATAATTAATTCTATTAATGATGTACGAGAAGCAAGTATTTAAATGTAGAGAAACTAATTAGTCCTCTGAGGCAGTAACAAGCAACACAAAGGGAACCTGTACATCAGGTACTTAAATTTCCAGAAGACATTTGACAAAGTACCAACGAATTATCACACTAATGTCCTTCATGCAGGATAGAACATGCCAATATGGTTTTGCTTTCCTTTAATGGATTGCACATTTAAGTAGGGAATTTCACTTGAATGCGATATTAAAATATTATTATACAACTCAGTATTCCATGTTTGACAGTTTGTTTGGAGTAATTCACTGTCAAACCCAATTTACCTTTTAAAAAAACAACTTTAGGTGTTACATAAAGATTTTGATTCACTTGAGCTAAGAGCATTAATTACACAACCGCAGCGCACACACTTTAAAATGTCAGTCATCAGTATGCAGCAACTTAAATTACTCAATGACATTTGAAAGCAAATGTTGGAGTAGAATTAGGTGTACAATATTCTTAAGTATCACAAATCCACCTCTATTAAAGTTTTCAAAGGGAAGATTTGTTCATATTTATAATGATATACAAACAGCAGATTTAATCAGTGACTGCAATTTAGCAGAGAGCATATAATAATAATAATAATAATAATAATAATAGTAAAAGCCAGGTGAAAAATAACTAGAGACAAAACCAAGTAAAATTGAACTGAATTTTTTAACCATCACAGTGGAACCAGGATTTCTCAAAAATCACTTTCATATAACTTAGATGCAACTGATCCTATTACACGAGTTCTTTTACAATATAAAATATTTTCAGGTCAAAACACAATGAATCTACATCCACTACATACCCATAAATGTACTTGTAACTTGTTGTACACATAGCAACTCGAACACAGGATATATCACCTTTTACTCAACTGAGCATATTTTTGGACCATTTTTTTTTTATTGGATTTTACAATCTCATCAGTACACACCAATTTCCAAATGATTTCATGATGCATTGCATCTTTAACACAAGATCAGTGGACCCTATAGTTTGGTACAAACTATTAAAATCCAGCAAGAACCAGTTGGGCTGAATAGCCTGTTTCATGTTCTTTGTGGTGACCCTTTCCATCAGCCTTATTGTCTCATTCCTTAATTTCTGTTGTCCAAAGATCCACTTAGTAGCTATCAAACAAGCTTGCTATTTGCTTTAATGGATCTTACCGGTAATTTATCCTACAACTGGCACTCTCTCAAATAGATTACACTTCCACTCACTTCCCACATGGTTTACTGTATCCAGCTTTTGACTATTTTCTTAAGGAAAAATTTCACTCAGTAAACATGTTTTTGTGATGACAAATCAAACACTTCCAATGAATTTTTGAAATGTAGAGTCTCTGATCCAACACAATACCGTGTGCAAACAGGACTTTAAAACAATTAGGATTACGGAAAGATTTATGGATCTTAGTAATGTACATGCTCTGGTGCATTAGACAATCTACAGAGCTTTAAAAACTTACTTGAAACCATAAGTACAAAGTTAATAACCGCTGCCAGTAAAGATCAGAACATGAGGAAAGCTAATTACAGAAGGGATAGAGATAGTTTCAACAATGCAATTAACATTTTATATGACTAAAAATACTTCTAAACAGCTCATATTCCCTTTATATTTGCTTCAAAATAAAAGCAGTTCTAAGAAATTAGGGTAATTTTTCACGATGTTTTTCAACAAGAGATACTTCAACGCCAGTCATGCTTTAATAGTTCAGGAACAAAAAAGAGATTCAGAACCATTGATTAAATATCAGCACAAAACATTCTTAAACATATCATAATATTTGATACTAAAAAGTTCAAAACATATTTGATCCAAATGTGTACATTTTCCCACCAAAGCCTTTGGAGTGACATAACATAGGTAATTTGGGACACAGCTCCCAGAAATACCAAGATCAACAGTCTAACAACTGCCACTTATCAGCTCGCATTAATCATTTAAATTTACAATTTTCATACATTTGCTTTATTAGAAAACATTTTCTTGTACCTCAGTTAACTACTCAGTCGCGACAAAAATCTGCTAACATACATTATTCTCTCAATGCAATCAGCTGTACTGAATACGAATAGTTTAGTAGTAACATGTTCAAAATAATCCAAATTTGCCCAATACAGAGGTCCCTTTCTGTGCAAAGTTGACTCGTCTCATGCTGGATGTCAAATGAACAAATGCAAATTTGCTTACCAGCTCTATCATCAGAAGTTTAGGCAGGTATAGGATGAAAGGGCTACTCACAGCAAACGAGTACAATCACAGATTCATCAGAAATTGCAAGACTTTGAACCCCTACTTATTATCTTCAGTGCAGCATGGATAAAAGGCATGTAAGACCATAGTCAATTCCCTGTGACCCTCAGAAGAGGCAAGAAGTGATGAGGCAAAGTGTGGGGTGGGGGGAAAAATAGGATTTGGTATTTTCATAGTCAGAAGTTCAAGATACTACACAGACTTAAATCAATATTGTTAAAACATTTCCTCTTTCAAAAGTGAATGTGTTTTATTAAAGACAAGATGAGCACCAGTTAAGGGCAACACTTAGAATGGAAACTCCTTGCAAACTTAAAATAATTCAACCAGTTTTGAATTTCAACAAAACCAAGATCAAAAGAAACATGTCAAACCATTAGAAGCAAAAGAATTGATAACATTCAAAATGAGAATATTTTGATTTTGGGGCATTTGTCCCATCCTGTTCATTAAAACCTAAAATTAGCATAATCTAATTACTTGATTTTCAGCCACTAGCCCCTTACTTTCCAACATCAGTAATATTCTGCTCTAATGGACTGTGGCTGTTCAACTAAAGTTCCTCACCGAAATTAATTCTGAGCACGTTTTTACATTCACTACAGAAAATATCACCAGTATGCTGAATGTGAAACAAAAATGTCTGAATTCCATCAAATGCAACCACAATATTCACAAATTCCCAGTTTTAACTGAATGCAACTGTTACAATGGCTACTCCAAAAGATACAGGCAATTGAGAAGTTTAGAAAGGATGTTTCACTATACTGTTACAAACAGACTCAATCATTCCTTACAGCAACGTGCACAAGGAATAGAGGCAGCCAAGGCTTTTTGTTGAGGTGGCAGCAGAGGAGGAGGAATGGGCCATTTGGTTGCTCTAATCTGCTCCACCATTCAATAATATTGTGACTGATCTTATTGTGGCCTTAATTCCATAATCCTGCCCCAAAAACCTCAAACCTTAATGTAGATCAAAAAAATCTCAACTTCACCTTGAAAATGTTCAGTGACCTAATCTTCACCATTCCGAAATAGAGAATTCCAAAGATTTAACAAGCCCCCAGTGAAGAAATGCCTTATTTACATTTTAAATTGGAGCTTCCTTATTTTGAAACACACCTGCTTCCTGATTCCTCTGAAAGGAGCATCCTTCAAGCATCTATCCCATCAAGCTCTTACAGAACCACATGGTTAAATAAGATCAGCACTCTTTCTTCTACATGGCAATGTTATTGGAAATCATTTTATACAAGGCAACCTGTATTGTAGTGAATCTTCTTTGAATTGCCTCCATTCCAAATATACCCCTACATATAGAAGGCCAAAACTGTACATGGTACTCTAGGCATGCTCATACCAGTATCCTGTATCGTTGTGGAAAGATATTCCCATTTTTATATTCCATCCTTCTTGCAGGAAGGCCAAATTTCAATTTCCTTGCATCTTAACATTTTGTGGTGCATACCCAGATCACTCTGCATCCAAGATAATAAAATGTGAGGCTGGATGAACACAGCAGGCCCAGCAGCATCTCAGGAGCACGGAAGCTGACATTTTGGGCCTAGACCCTTCATCAGAGAGGGGGATGGGGTGAGGGTTCTGGAATAAATAGGGAGAGGGGGGGAAGGCAGACCGGCCCTCCCCCTCTCTCCCTATTTATTCCAGAACCCTCACCCCCATCTCTGATGAAGGGTCGAGGCCCGAAATGTCAGCTTTCGTGCTCCTGAGATACTGCTGGGCCTGCTGTGTTCATCCAGCCTCACATTTTATTATCTTGGATTCTCCAGCAATTGCAGTTCCCATTATCACTCAGCATCCTGCAGTCTCTTCATGTTTAAATATTCTGCTTTTCCATTCTCCCCAGAGGGGTCAGGCTCACGTTTAACAATTTGTTTGCACACAGTCTATTCATCTCTTTACCTTACATCAAATTCAGGATTATGTTAATTCCAGAATGCAAAGCAAATGCTTATATTTAACATTAACTAAATGCATTAAGTAACTTGCCAGTCTCTTTGCTGGTTTCACCAATTTTCATCCATGACTTTCTAGCTTTATTTACCTCTTATGCAGTTTAGAAGCCAATTTTCTTTGCATTCACTTACTTTCAGCATTTGTATTTATTTTCTGCTTTGCTCTAACACTTCTGGCTTTTCAATTTATTTATCTGTATTCCTGTTCAATCATTTATAACTTATTTCCTTTTTCACTGTTCAAATTAATAGAACATATGTTTAGTAAAGTTGTTGCATAATGCTGGCAGAGGAATGCAGTTAGCAGTTTAATTTCAAATGCATTATTTGGGATCCACCACAGAGGCAAGCTATTAGTTTTCACTCCTTTCCCACTCCGCTTTTTCCTTTGGAGGGGTTTTGTAACATCTTGTCAGGGCTGGTGCCACTTTGCATCCTTGGTTGATATCATCTGTGTATTCAATTTGGGCGAGGCTCTCCACTAAATACCAGATTTTCCAAAGTTACAAAAGGTTTTAGTGAAGCTAAGTACTTGAAAACCTGTGCACAAGTGGGCTGAGAATTCAGGATTTTCATTAGAACAATAAATACAGAAGTACACGTCCTGAAATTAATGCATGAATACATTTGTAACAAGTGATTAATGAAATGGTGACTATGTTACCTTTCCATTCCTAATGTCTGCAGTTAACAATTTATTGCAAATTGAGCTCCACATTCACTTCAATTGTACTTTTCCATTCAGAAACAAAAGTCTCCCTATTCCAGTTTGAATCTGTTAGGACATTCCCGAGCACTTCGTTGGAAAATTTTCCACTTAAGGCAACGAATCTTAACACCTGAGATGGAATACTTTTCAGCCTCAGGCAACCAGCATCAACTCCTGCTTCAGGCTAGTGGTAAAAGACAAAATGTTTTTATATGACACCTCTGCAGCTCAAAGCTTTTCAGAAGATTGTTCACCGAGGTGGTGTTTGATTGCAGACGTTTCATCACCCTGCTACGAAACATCGTCAGTGCACTGCCAGTAAAGCACTGGTGTACTGTCTCGCTTGTAATTTATATGCCTGTTTCCTGGGGTGGTTGGCGTCACTTCCAATTCTGTTTTTCAGTGGTTTGTGTATCGGGTCCAGTTCAATGTGTTCGTGGGTGGAGTTCTGGTTGGAATACCATGCTATTATGGACGTGTTGTCCCAGTCAAATTTGCATCCTCCTTCGTCCACATGTATTGAGACCAGTGAGAATTGGTCGTGTCACTTGGTGGCTAGTTGGTGTTCATGTATCCTTACTGTCAGGTTTTCTTCTAGCCTGGCCTAAGTAATATTTCTCTCAGTTCTTGCATGGTATTTTGTATATTACATTAGTTTCATTGGGTGTGGGTATGGGGTCCTTCACGTTTGTCAGTAGCTGTTGCAGGGTGGGTGTTGGTTTGTGGGCTACTCTGATACTTAGGGGCCTGAGTGGTCTGTGGTCATCTCTAATATGTTTACCTCACATCAGGGACATATCAGAGATGACCACAAGACCACTTAGACCCCAAGGTAACAGAGTAACCCACAAACCAACAACTACACTTCGTCATAGCTGTCACACATTAAGGATCCCATGTCCACACTCAAAGTTAATGTAATATACAGGCAAGGACCGTGAGAAACATTATATTGGCCAAGCTGGAAGAAAACTGACAGTAAGGACACATGAACACCAAATAGGCACCAAGAGACATGACCAATTCTCACTGGTCTCAAAAGACATGCACAAAGGAGGACACAAATTTGACTGGGACAGCACATCCATAATAGCACAAGCCAAACAGAGACATGCCAGGGAATTTCTGGCATTCCAACCAGAACTCCATCAAATACAATGAACTGGACCCGATACACAAACCACTGAAAAACAGAATTGGAAGAGGTACCAACCACCCCAGGGAACCGAGGCAGATAAATAACAAGTAGGATAGAACACCCAACGCTTCAACGGAAACAAACCGATGATCTTACCTAGGAGGGTGACGAAACATCTCAGTCAAACACACTGGCTTGGCGAGCAAGTCCACGACCTTACATTATCAGCTCTCTCAAATATCTCAAAAGATTTAACATTAAAAAATTCATATTACATCTCAGGAAAAAAACAAGCGCATACGTAGCATATTCAGTCCATCTGGGCAGTTCTAAGATTCGACAGCACCATGGCCGTGACTCCATTTCCTTACCTGGCCCATAAACCTCAATTCCCTTGTCAACCAAATATCTAACTCCTTCATAAATACATTCAATGACTCAGCTTCCACTGTTCGAAGAAAAATAATTCTAAAGATTCACAGCAATTGGAAGGTTTGCCTCATGTCCATCTCAAATGGAAGATCCCAAAGTTCTGTCTCCTAGTTCCTCACCATAGGGAAGCCCTCCCAGCATTCACTCTAATAAATCACTTCAAATGTTTCAAGATGATCACCAACTCAACTGGAATATTCACGTTAATTCTGCAGTAACGTTCACTCACTCCACCACAATTAGTAGCAGCACTGTACACGATATACAAGATGCACTGCATAAATTCACCCAAGAGTCTTAGTCAGCACCTTCCAAATCAACAACCACCAACATCATCTAGAAGGACGAAGACATCTGTGACATACCATCTGCAAGTTGCCCTCCAAGCCACTCACTGGAAATAGATTGTCATTCTTATCAGTGTTGCTGGGTCAAAATCCTGGAATTCCCTCCCTAATGGCACCATGTGTACCAACAGCAAATGGACCGCATCAGTTCAAGACTGCAGCTCACTGACACCTTTTCAAAGGCAACTAGGGATGGGCAATGAATACTGGCCCACCTAGTAACACTCATATCCTATGAATGAATTTTTAAAAAAATCTCAACTCCAATGAGAACAGGACTCACCCTGCTCACATTTCCCCATGAAGGAACCCCATCATCTTAGGAATCAGCCAAGCGAATCGTTTCCAAAAAGGTTCCAATGCAATCTTCCCTCTCTCTCATGACTACATATGCACACTTACTGATTCCCATATAGTTGTTAATAAAACTTTCCCTACTTTATTACAAGGAGAGTATTAAAAAAAGCATTCCATTTGCCACGCTAATTACATGATGAATCTGCTTTGTAATTCATGTATAGGTCAACCAGCTGTTTCTGTACCATGAGTTTGAATTTCCACTCCGATTAAGTAATATTCTGCTCTTCTATCCTTCTAACCAAATTATATCCTACTTGCCAAATTTTTGCCTTCTATATCATTTTGTAAAATTTGTTGTCACAATTTCCTTTCCTATTTTTGTGTCTTTAGCAAATTTAGTTACCAGTCATTAATATGGATTGTAAATAGCTGAAGATCCGGCACTGACTCCTCTAGCATCGATTTGCTGGATCTAAGATGACCCATTTATCCTGACACCTTGCAGCCTAAGAACTACCCAATTCTACATCAATGCTAATGTGCTATCACTAACACCGTGAGCTCATATCCCGTGTATTAATCTTTTACATTGCACCTTATCAGACACCTTTTGGAAATTCAAATATACCACACATACTGGTTCTACTTTGTCCACTCTGCTCGTACATCTTTGAAGAAATCTGATAAATTAGTCAATTATGATTTTCCTTTCAAAAATCCATGTTGACTATGTCTGAATATTATCTTCTAAATGTTCTGCTTCTCTAATAACAGACTCAAGCATTTTCCTTATGGTAAATACTGTGCTCATTGGACTATAGATTGCTTTATTCGACCTTCCTGCTGTGACATTTGCTGAATCTAGTGTGTTTTGGAAAATTGCAATCAATGCACTCACTATCCCTGTAGCCATTTATGACTCTAGGTTACAGGCCACTGGGTTGAGGAAATTCAACTTTAAGTTTCAATAGATTACCTATTTCCCTAATGAATGGATTGTTTTACACAGACCCCTCCCTTTTCCTTCTTGATTTTCAACCATTCTTGGGATTTTTTTTTGTGCGTCTGCCGCAGTGAAGTCCAGTAAAAAGGACCCATTCAACTCCATCATTTCCTTGTTTCCAATTACTAATTCCCCAATCTCTTCCTGTAGCAGATCAGATCTTACTCTAGCTACTCCCTTCCTTTTTATATACCTGCAAAAACTATCATATCTACGTTTTTAGCTAGCTTTCTCACATGCTAAATTCTCCCACATTTTAAAACAAATCTTCCTTTGCTATTCGGTCTGTACCAACGTGTGATTTCCATTTCCCTTCCCATGTGCTTTACCAGTACCAACATTGTCTCCAATTCAGGCAGTTTATGCTTCAGATCTAACTCCATACAAGTTGAGGCAAGACTTCAGAAACTCATTTCAACATTACCGTATTTTGAAGGTTAATGTTAGTCTAGATTCAAACCCAGCTACTTGGGTCAAAGTGCACTGCTAGCCCATTGTTCACTGTCCCCAGCTTCCTACTTTCACAACCATTTCTCTTTGTCTTTTTCAGGTGAAAATCACAAAACTTTTCTTGGTGCTACAAGGATTCTTCCTGGTGAGATCGACACATTTTAACACATTTTAAACAACTAACCATACTGAGCTCTGTCAGACTATTGCATTTCACGTTTCTACACAGTTTAGCATTTAGGAGTATTTCACAGAGAAACTCCTAACCTTACCAAAATCTTAACAGGAAGAACAAATTTTTAAAAAAAGATATTTAGCTCTTGCACCAACCATTCAGGTAGCAAGTGTCAACAAGTTAGCAGAAAAGAATCAAAATTAAGTTTTATGTTTATATTTATTACAGCGTTGGAGAAAAGAACCGTTTCATTCAAAACCAACCCAATGAAGACAATAATTTAGCGAATTTGTAAAATTACATTTGCCAGACTTGTCTTTTTTTCTCAGTTTAAAATGCACGATTTGCTGGAGACCGAAATCTACAGTAAAACACCAAAATTTCATCAGTATGTTCCAATCTGACTGCAAATAGGAGATTTACATACTTGTTCAGCGACTCTACAGCTAAACACAGTTAGAATGATTTTAAACACATCTAAAAAGGCAATTCATTTAGAAAGATCTTGCTATTCCCCCAACCCCCACCACCCCCCAAAAAAAACAAAAACAAAGTATGGTAACATCCCATAACCTGCAGTCAGCACAATAAACACAGTTGACGTTCCTGAAAACTCTGTAAAGGGGTGCAGAAAAAACATCCCTCAATAAAACATTAGCAACAAATATTGAACACAAAACTACAATGTAGAATTTTTTTCTTTTTTATAACCAGACTACAAGGTAAGAAACACAGAACAGCTACAATGTTATCAAGAATCAGCACAAGGGTTGTCCAGGCAAGATAATATTTTACATAACTTGATACACATTGTATAGAAGTGGGTTTAAACAAAAGACCATCTACAGGTAGTGTGTAACTGTACAGAGATCCCAGCACGATTGTAGTGCCACTAAAACTGTTTATTATCCTCTCTCTCAATCACGTGTCTGCAGTTGTCTCTTTCTTGCGTACAAAGTTTTCCTCTGGATCGATAAAGGTAACAGAGGATTGAACCAATCCAGATTCGAGGCATGAATGTACATGTGGGCGCGGGGTAGGAAGGATAGCGGGAGTTGGGGAAAAGATATACGATCCTCTCAATCTGCAACCCACTGCACAAATCATCGTTCAGCTACACAGGTATGGAACAGCCACTGATTAACACCTTGCAACTGGAGAGAAGGGCTCACAGAAGCAAGAAAAAAAAATCTGTGCCACCAAAAAAAGGTCTTCAAAAGTAAACCACATTGTGTAAACGTCCCAGATAAAATGGCTACAATATGGACAACATCGGATCTTATACCTAGACTAGCGCCTTATTCAGTTCAGCACAAAAATACACGGGTTCAAAGGATGAAGCAGAGGAGGTCTGTTCGGGTGCTAGAGGCGTTTACATTTTTTTCTTTGCTTCAAAAAGATGCGATGTGTAACGTACAGTCCTTCCAGGAGAAGGGTTTTATGTCTTGAATTTTTTTTTGTCCTTCATGTTTATGGAATAAAAGAAGTTCAGCCTTTTTATTGCGTGAAACTTAAAATTGGGGTTTTGCCCCCAGTTCCTCGTCAACACGTTGAACTGCTTCTTGCATACGTTCTTTAATCTTCCAGAGGGCAGCCGTTTCATCATTCTGGTCCTGGAGAAGGGGGAAGGGGAAAAATCACACGCTCATCGTCATGCTGGGGGAATACTGAAAGAAAGTGACAAAGATTACATGGGTTGGAACCATACAACTCGCACCAGACCAATTCAGAAAATCTGGGTTCTACTAAACATGGCAGATGTGCAAATACAGTTGATTGTTCAGCCATAAGACACAATGCAATCAATCATTCAATCCTCACTGCTGTGGAGGGAATTGCTCCCTCATTCAAAGAGGGATTCACTTCTCCTTCACACTGACAGAAAGCTGAGCAATCAAGTTATGGATGTCCAATAACCCGCAGGAGTTCCAAGCCAGTGGCATGAGTGTAACTTAACCATCGTACAAACCCACCAGCCCCTCACATTCTCTAATGTTTATCTGCTGCCCTCTCCAACAGCTCCATGCAAGAGCAGGCATGAGTGTGCTCAACAATTTCACATATATTTACTAAATAATTGGATTTTCAGTTTCTGAAACAAAATCATATCTTCAATTCATGATCTTTTCTTGCAAACTGACTGCTGTTGTGAACTTACTCATTTCTACTTTCAGATATGTAATTCCCATCTTATTCACCTCAGCACAGGACAGCATTTTGTGCTCCTCGTAAAATTCTCATTGCAAGAAGGGAAAATGATCAGCATTTAAGAATTAAAGCAAACGTCTATATTTTAAAAATCAATTTTGTCCATCTCATCTCCCATTTTCCTTAAATCTTTCTTCCCAAGGGTAATGACTCATTTTGTTCTTGGCTTCTGCAAGTTCTGACAGCTCTTCAGCATTTGAGACTTAGTTATTAGAACTAGAAAAAGTAGCGCTTCTTTTCATTAGAACACAACGGTTAGGTGGAAACCTTACAGAAATCTTCACCAGGGCAACATTGATCAAGTCGAAGAAGACAAATATTTTCACTAAGTGAAAGAACACAATGGTTGAAACAATCCATTTTTAATTGATTCTAATAATCATGGCTGACTTGAAAATAGAAATTGCTGTATCACCAGAAGGGTGATGAGAAATAAAGGACACTTCATTCGTGGAAGCAGAATCTTTAAGGGCTTTCAAAAGGGAAGTGGCTAAACATTTGAAAGAGAAACAGCAGTGCTTTCAGAGAACAAGTACACTCAAATGGGCCAAAAGTCTTGCTCTGCTCTACAAAATACTACATCTCTTTTGTAACAACGAAGCATCACTGCAAAGTCTAATCCTGTTCTTCTATAATGGCCAGGCTGGTGTACTTCCTCTCCTTCAACCTGGAATTCTGTGGCAGATTATAGCCAAGGTTGCAAAAGAAGACCTGAGGTTTACCATCTCTGCACAAACTGAAAAAAAAAATCAATCAATCTAGAGCTATCCCACTCAATTGGTCAGTTTTCTGTTTCTAGTTGAAGGAACTTTGCGTTGGCCACACAGTTAAGGAACGTTCAAGGAGACAAGTGTTTTGTAACTTCAATTGTCTCTATCAGAGTCTTACAAAAAGCAGGTATAATTAATCACCAAACAACTTGTCATCTTGTAATTTTGAATAATGGTGTTTTAATGAACATGTCAAAAAAGAATTTAAGTAATACAAAACTTGGTTCTTTCCTCAAAATTATACAAAGCAAAATCTGCCATGGTTACTTGTAATATGAACATTTTTCTCTGACCTTCACATCTACTCACATTATCATTTTGGAAGGAGTGGAGGAAATTGCCTCCTAATTCACCATCATCCCTTGGAGTGCCTGGAGGATTAGTAATGCTGCTCATGTTGTTGGGAGAGTTCTGAAAATTAAAGAAATGATTCCTACCATGAATAGAATTAGGACAATTCTCCCTGTAAACATACAAATAGTTTATCACCTGTAGCAAGCAAAGCCAAAACTTTAAAATGATAATCCAGAATTTCAATGATTAGTGCTACCTGGTTAAGTTTGAAATTTAATCTAATACACAGTACATCAGCTCAGAGATTCTGGAATGAATACAAGTTGAGGCTTATTGGTAGACCTTTAAAAAGTCAGTTGCTGCAATACATCTGCAATTTTTAACCGTTGGGTTTTGAAACATGGTGTTGTTGGTTCTCCACTTGCAGTTGGAATGGCCCAAAAGGTACAAAATAACATAGGCAATAGCACCAGTAGACTATTTAGCTCTTTAAACTTGCTCTGCAATTCAGCTAGATTATTACTGACCTTTCTCCTCAACACCTTATTCCTGGTGACCATAATGCACAGAAGTAGCGCAAATATACACCACCAATGAGAGCACGATAATCCTCAATTCCACTTTACTGCCCTTTCCCCATAACCCTTGAAATATCATCCAGAATATATTTAATAATGGAACCTCTATCTCGGAGATAGAACTCCTAAGATTCACTAGCTTCTCAATGAAGAAATTCCTCTCCAAATGGACTACATTATTACGAAACTCAATCCAACAATTCTGGCAGGCAGAATATCCTTCCTCACTCAATCCTGTCAAGCTCTAAGAATTTTGTGATTCAAAAAGAGTTCACCTCATTATTCTAAACTCTAAAGAATACAGGTACGGTTTGTTCATTTCCTCCTCACAAGACAATCTCACCATTGCAGGAATATTTCTGATGAATCATTAATTATCTTTAAGGCAAGTACACCCCTTTTTCAATAAGGAGATTAAAACTGCACAAAATACTTCAATCCTCTTCCAATAAAGACCAAAATACCCACAAAAAATCCAAACCAGTAAGAAGTTTGAAATGAGAACAGAAAAATTCTGGCGACGTGGATAGAAAGGCAGAACTACTGGGGCTAGCCTTTCATCAGAAATGGCAGATTAAATTGCGCAGAAATGTGGTCCAACCACATCAAGCATCATTTCTGTTCCTTACATCATTTCTCATCTATACTGGTTATTGTAATCATCTATTCTTTTCTCCCTCATAGGTTTATCCTGGTCCTGCTTAAATGCATCCATTTCATTCGCTTCAACCACTCCCTCTGGGAGCATCTTCCATATTTTTTTTAAACCACTCTTTGGGTAAAGAAGGTTCTTCTAAATCCCAACCGAATTTATTAAAGACGCTCTCAAATGATGAACTCTAGTAATGCGTTTATCTACAAACAGCAAATTTTCTTTCTGTAACTTTCAATAATTGTAAACAACCCTATTAGGCCACCTCTCATCATTCCTTCCCCCTGCCAGAGAACACACACACACAGCCTGGCGATTCTTTCAGCATGTGTAAAATGATGCATGTCTGGTCTGGTAACATCATTATCCTTCTTCTCTGCACCCCCTCTACTGCCTCTACATTAGTGTTATAATGTCTTTCTCATTTTTTAATGATATAAACCAGTTAGCAATCCATTCCATTATTTGTCCCAACTCCTCATTCATTAAACTATTATGGGACACTTTTTGAAGGTGATCACAAATTGAGATATGTTACATTTCATGAATTCCCACTGGCTAGTTTGTCTATTACCTCCTTAAAATTATTCAGTAAGGTAACTCAAACATGATTTTCACTTTTTTGAAATCCAGGCTGACTATTCCTTATGTTTCCAATTTATAGATATTCTTCCAACATCTCATAGATGTTTACAGCACTTCATGTCTGCACCAGTCAAAGACCTGATCGCACAAATCCCATTTTCCACTTTTTGGCCCATATCCCTGGAGGCTATGGCAACGCAAGTGAATATCTAAATACGGCTTAAATGTTACAAGAGTTGCTGACTCAACCACCCTTTCAGCAGTGAGTTCTAGACTCTCACCATCCTCTGAGTGGCAATATACCTCAACTCTGCTCTAAGCCCTTTTCCTCTTCCCTGAAATCTATGCCCTCAGGTTGTTTGGCCCCTCTACTTATAGAAAAAGTGCCTTCGGATCCACCCGATACTTCTCATAATCTTATAATCAATCTTACTCAGATCCCCTGTCAACCTTTACTACCTCAAGGTAAACGATCCCAGGCTTTCCAATCCTTCCTCTTAGCACAGACCCTCCAGACCAGAGAGTATCCTGGTAAATCTGCTCCATGCCATCATATCATTCCCATAATCTGGTGACAAGAACTGCATGCAGTACTACTGTTGTGGCCTAACCAGCATTTTATAAAATTCAATATAACCACTCTGCTCCTGTATTTTGTGGCTCAGCTAATAAAAGGTGAGTATCCTATTTACCTCTTTAAGCATTTTACCTGCTTACCTTCCCTGCTCTGTTACCCTCAAGGATCTGTGGAAATGCACATCAAAATCCCAAAGGGATGACCTTTCATTGTGTAAGCCCTTGCCTTATTTAACCTTCTGGATGTATATTACCTCATACTTTTCAGGGTTGAACTCCATTTGGCATTGCTATGTTTGCCTGACCACTCCACTAATATCTTGCAGTTTAAAGCCACCCTTGCTATTTGTCACCCTATCATATTTCATCTGCAAATGTCTTGATCATACTTCCTATGTTATAGTCAAGAATTATTAGATGTATTCCAGAAACAGCAAGGATCTCACCACTGAACCCTATGGCAACCCACTGGAAACAAACTTCCAGTTTAAAAAAAATCCTTCCACCAAAAAAAAACCTTCCATCATCACCCTCCTCTTCCTGCCTCTCAGCTAATTTTAGATCCAAAGTCTCACTTTTCCTTAGATCCCAGGCCTCTTACTTCCTTGACCAGCTTGCCTCCAGAGACCTGAAGTTCATCTAGACTAAACTAATGCATTACTCTCAACACTCTTGATTACTCTCTCAAGCAAAAATGCAATTTGTTGAATTTCACCCTCCCTTAAATTCATGCTGATGAATCATGTTTCTCCAAGAGCAGGTATATTCTGTCATTCAGAATGCTTTCTAAAGACTTATCACCAAGGTTAGCCTGTCTGGCCAGTTTCCTGGTCTATCACATCCTCCCTTTGTTTTAAAATAATGCCCCAATGTTAGCAATCCTTTAGCAATTTACTTGAAGCCAGGGAGGATTAGAGAATTGCCAACAAGGCCTCTGATATCTCCTCCCTTGCCTTCCTTCAATATGTAATTCATCCAGGGCTGCAAATCTATGCTGTTTTAAGGCTGCTAAATTCACTAATACCTCCTCTCTCTCGTACTCTCAGTTAACTACTTCTAATTGTTCACTAGTCCCCTGCGCGATCGTCTAAACCCACATCATCCTTTTCTATTGTGATCACAAATGCGAAGTATTCCTTCAGGACTGTACTCATCTTTCAGTTCCCTATACATTCCATTTTGTACTTGAAATACTTGTCTCACTCCCATTCCAAACTCATTGCTCTGGGCTGTCTGCATGGTTCCAAAAAAACTCAGTGAACTTGTCATTCTAATGTGTGTTATGTTCTTCTGGCCATGACAAAAATTTCAGCAATTTCAGACCTTTACCACAATTCCCAGTTACTCTCAGTTTGTTTTGGCGATGTAGGAGAGTGGCACCACTACTTCCAAAGACTGAAGTGGTGGCTGGCTGATGATTGGGACAATCACCAATGATAGTTCCCTGCTTTTTCCCCACAAAACTCCTGGGTGACTGCAACTGTCTCCACTTTTCCAGATTTTCTGCACTTCTTCCGACTTTCTATTCTGCTTTATTTCACTCATATAGTCTCATGATTTTATGTACATCATTCCTTCCTCTAATTTCCCTTAATCTTGCATCCTTTTGTCCCATGGTTATTACCTCTGTCATTTAATCACTACCCACTCCTCGAGGCAATCACAAAATATCTCATTTTCCATGCCACCTGTTTCCCTGACTGTAGTCAGAGAATTTTGTGCAGATTTTATGCCCTGACTCAGAGCCCAGCATGTGGTCAAGAGAAAGACAGTCAAACAACATGGGATCCTTTTAGATGACTTTCCTTGACATTTAAAGTAAACCAGATGGGTAATTATATACATAATCAGCTCTAAATGATAGAAAAGATCCAATAAATGAATACATGTTGAAGCAATTAACCCTTTTAGTTGATGCAAAACAAATTGAAAATGTGTCGATTAACTGTTCAATTTGCATGCTTTATCAACAAACAGAAAATACTTCTGCCAACTCTCCTGAATGATTCTGATTTGCTGAACATTATATGCTCTTACAGGAGATTAAATCAGTAGACCCGAGAGCCAACAATAATGTGCAACATTTATAAAGGTGGAAGTATAATGTTTCTCTCTCTCTACATCCCCTCAGTCCCAGTTTCCACAATTCTAGTTGTGATTGTAGAAACTCTTCATCTTGGCTTGTTAGAAAGGTATATTCACTAATATAATTTGTAATGAATAGATTTAAAGCTAGCTCTGTACCTTAGGGATACCGTCCATATCTCCTGATCCTATGGATAGTAAAAAGAAACATTTAGTTTAAAATGTGCTCGTCTTCTAACAGTCACCATGTCAGACAACACAAGATCATACAGCATTAATATTGCTGAGAAATCCATAGGTTTATGCAACTTACATAAGGTTCACATAGGTACAGTATTTACATATTCCACTCTTCCAGGTAAAGGAATCCAAATTCTTCTCTTTACAGACTATAATACCTCCTTCTCACTAAAGAAGTCTGAATCATGCTTAGAGACAATGAATTCTATACTTCTGGACTGGCTTCAGTTTATGATTCCACAAATATCTTTTCAGCATTACTTCTAGAAGGAAGTCAACTTACCTAACGATCCATTCATGTGATGTGGCTCAATTCCTCCCATTCCACCCATTGGACCCTCAGAACCAGGACCTAGTGGGAACTGCAGGGGAAAAAAAAAGTTAGAAGAAATGAAAAACAAATGCTCGCAATTTCTAAGGATGATACAGCTGTGACAAATGGCTAACCATCTGCTTAAGATGGTCATCCAAGAGTTCAGAGTTTAGCAACGAACAAAACCAAGGCAAAATTTGAATGACTGGTAATTGCAATGAATAGGTAACAAAAAAAATTTAACTCTTTCCCCATAAGAATTGCCTTTTCTTGCAAACTAAACTTACATTTGATCGGCTTCCTCCAGGTGGCACTGGATTAATCATCGTGTACATGTTGTCACTGGAATTCGTTGAATCTGTATTTGAGGAAGACAAAAAAAAAGTCAAAGATAACTTAGCACATACGTATACCCACATCACTCGTGCAGGACAATCCAAGCTTCTTGGTCTCCAATGCTTCCAGCATTGTAACTCTTGTTGAGCTGCAAGTCGTTTGGTGTTGCAATAGTTTGTTTCAGCTACATGTTCATAATATAGTATTTACAGCACAGTAAAGATTTATTTGGTCCAACAGATCCACAAAGACGTCTCTCAGCTTTTACCAAATAAACATAACGTTCTATCCTTTTGTGCTTACCTACCTCCTGATTAAATACATCTATATCATTCACCTCAACTACTAGACAGCGAGTTCCACGTTCCAACCATTCGCAGTGAAGAAAATATTCCTCGTGTACTTATGACCCTTAGTTCTGGTCTTCCTCCCGAGTAGAGCTATCCTGCTACATCAACCCTTTCAAATCATTTCACAACCTTAAAAACATGAGATCGCCTCGCAGTCTTCCCCATAAATCCCTGGCTGTTCAGACTCTTAGCCCATAACATCCCAGTGGAACTATTTTTAACCTCATCCAATGTCTCCATATCCTTATATATGTAAAGCAGATCTGCATAGTATTCCAAATGTTGTCTAACCAAGATTCTATACAGATTTACTGCAGCTTCTGTTTGTCAATGCTGTCCCTCTACAAACTCGTTCCAGTGCTTTGTCTGCTTTAAAAGAATGGCATTAATCTACACCGCTACTGTTGCCAATATACGCATGTGTACCCCTTTAACTGGGGAGTCTGTTAGCTCAGTTGGTTGAATGACTGCATTGCAATGCAGAATGATGCCAACAGCATGGGTTCAGTTCCTGCACTGACTGAGGTTACTATGAAGGGCTGTCCTCTTCAACTATTTCTCCCTGTCCTGAGGCATGGCAATCCTCAGGTTACACCATCCATCAACTTTCTCATGAGAAAGCTGCTCTACAGTTTGGCAGAACTCAGGTGATTTTACCTTTACCAAATTCAGCTATTTTGACCACACAAATGCACCCCAGGAAACATTGCTGAACTTAAAGCTTATAGATGGTTTAACCTATGATTTCCCCCAGTTCAGTTATACAACATAATCACCCAGTGGATTAATCTACAAAGTTAGTTGATAACCAAATTGGTACTGAAGAGGGGATCAGGATTTCTTCTGAAAAAATCAAGAGCTGTATTCAATATTTAAATTCCTTTCTCTATTTTAAAGTGAATGCTGACTGTATCCAATTTTAATTTGTCACTGGACTTCACAGCATAAGGCAAAACAGTTAAACAAACTCAAATCAATGAAACAAAGAGTGCATTGTCAAAGGCTATTCCTTAAAATTGTCAAACTACCCTGTAATCTTGATTTGAAATAAAATACGGAAACAAAAGATGTAAAATGTAACTACTTTGTAATGTAACAGATCAAACTTTGCATTTGTCATTCATTAGAACATTCACAGTATTCAAGGTGTTGTAAGTGAGTTATTGCTACAGCAAATGAGGGCTGTAGTCTTCCAAACCACTGCCTTCCTATCATACAATTACAACAGGTTATGATTAATCAGTAATTCATAGGGTCTATGCACTGAAAACAAGAACTGGGGAGAAATTAATTGAATCTCTTCGTAAATTCATTTGGTTGAATGCAGTTTAAGAAACTAAATTAGGGGTTATCTGGCACAGTGGTAGTGTCTCTACCTTTGAGCCAGAAGGGCAAGATTCAGGTTCCGCCTGACCCAGAGGTGTCATAACACATCTGAACAGGTTGACTTAAAATAAAACTGAAAAATTAAAAGATTACATAAAGTGAGGCACTTTACATCAAAAGCTCGAGATGGCACAATCCGATTTTTTGAGTACAATTCAACACAAGGTTAAACAGACAGCTCAGAAATACACAACATTGGTATAAATGTAATACGGTTCAGAAACAAGTTAAGGGTGTTTAGTGTGTTGTTAAGAAAACACTGCTTATGATCAACAGGTTACTTGTTCCAATTGTACAATTAAAATAGTAATTAAACCATGAACTAAGTGCTGATGACACAATTGAGGGCATGAGCTTGGAGTACTTATTAAATCCAATACATGGGGGAAACCATTAATAGACAATTATTATAACACTGCTCATACTGTTGGTCTTCTCTCGGTGACAAAAATTGTGTGATCAGCACATACCGTTTGAACAAAAATTACTAGGCGAGATAGGGGCAGACAAGTCTTCTGGTATTTTTTTGAAAAAGAGAGAAGTATTGCTGACCTGACAATCGTTTAGTTAAAATGTCAAGGTACCTGTACACATTTTCACATTAAACCTTGATAAGAATTAAGACTAGCCTGTATTTGAGATTGTAGCAGCAATATTGAGAGACTCATGGATAAAGCTGTACCTGCTGGACTTGGCATTATCGGTGTCCCTGGAGGACCTCCACCACCAGGGGGCCCCTACAAACAAAACACACAAATTAGCCTCAATTGAATTATTACAGGCTGAACTTTGAATGTTGCTGTACACCAGTTTAAGGGCTTGGTATGTTGCTAAGTATTCTCAACACAACACTAGAAAGCAGCCTTCTGAATAGAAAAGGAATTTTGGAGAGAACAATGGAGCCATGGGGACCATTCCAAATGTCAAATCAAATTTACATGCCTCTCGACCGTAAACGTCGCAGATCAACTATTATCAACAATCAGAAATATGGTTGAAACCTTGCCTTTTGATTAGCTGTTTTATTTTCATGAACCCTTTCTATAGAGGGAGACTTATTTATCTTTGCAACTTCTTTTGTGGCAGCTAATGCCAAATATACTGCCAAATTCAGTACTTTGCAGAAATTACTCACCAAATTAGTAATATTAAATGCTGTGACAATTTACCAATTAAAGTGAGTTTTAAAAACAGCATTCATATTTTTCCAAACTTGACCTTAGCACAATATCTTATTGTGACAGCTTCTCCAAAGTTTGAATAAAATAACTTTCAAAGCTCAGTTTAATACGCTAGAATATGCTAAAGACTACAACATCATTATTTAAGTCTACATTATCTATATTTGGGGGCAGAGATACACATTCCTTTTCCTGCTTTCCCAATATGATGATCTCCCTTAAAACCCAGATCTTGGAAAATCTTTTACCAACTGTGACATCTTACAGGAATGAATAGAATCAACACTTGAGATTGACATTTCAGTTTGAAAATCCCAACAAAAATTTTCAGGTCATCTACAGAATGAATTTTTCAACATCTACAAGCATTGGGACTGTGCAAAACATGCTCAAAATACAAAAATACATACCCCATATGTACCAGGGGATGAGGAGGAGTATGGAATCTGAAAGTGAAAACATCATATTTGAGAGATTTAAGGTCAATTTTACCAAACATCAGTGAAACCAACTGTAAACTCTCCACATGGATTATGAACATGGTTTGAGCAAAGCATTGCACATTGAATTGCAACAATTTACCTCAAGTCTAAACTAAGAGATATTTCAAATCTACTTTGTGAATAGAAGGGAATACGTTGCTTATAAGTGTAAATTTGTTGTTTTTCCTCATTTCTGCACATGACTTGTCCAAATGGCCATTGTTCACATAAACTGCTAAAAATATTGAAAAGTCTTTAAATGAGGTGAATGATAGACAATTTCAATATCGACATCCATTGCAAACAATTTTCAAGATAGCAATTAACAGAATAGTAAAATTCCTCAAACTCATGGACTCTAGTGTGTTAGCTATGTATGCAAGTATTTGAGGGTAAGTCAAAGTGCTTTACTGACAACTTTGAAGGTGTTGCCAGTGTACCGCAAAGTGTTCCAAAGATGACTTATACTTAATATTTCTTGAAGAATTAATGTTTAGAGGGATCATGGAAAACAAATGTATTTCAAGCCTTGTGGAAATGCGTGGAATGGATTGATTAAAAAGCAAAGTTCACTGTGGACATTGAAGACTTTTAAAACAAGGCTTCCTGTAAACTGCATGACTGGTGATGATGACCACTTGCTTTGCTGTCAATCCTTTATGAAGCTCTTGTGAACAAGAACAGACTTGAAGATGTGTTGGTTTTAGTTGGGTGACTTGAAGGGACGCTGAAGAACAAGTTGCATCAGATAGATGACAGGCTGATCAAACAATTCCTCCCATTTCTGAAAAGAAATCCCTCTGTTGAATTCAATGAGAAACCTATTTACTCTTTTGAAAGAGTGACTGAAGGTTCAAGATTATATTTCTTGAGCACATTGTGCCTGCAAGACATCTGAAACACCTGGACATGATTATTTTCTTGGCCATATGGGCCAGAGCATTAATACTTGTTTTCACTAATGTCCTTCAGGGAAGAAAACTGCTTTCCTCAACAGGTTTAGCCTACATGTAACTCCAGATCCACAGCAATATGGTTGACTGCCTTCTGAAATGGTAGAGCAAACCTCTCAGTCACTACAAAGTATCAAGAGAGGAATAAAACTGGAAGGACCACCTTCCATTAACCTCGGTACCAGAAATGACAACGGCAAACAAACAGTCCTGCGGACCCTACAAAGTCCTCCTTACCAATTTCTGGAGGCTCATTTCAAAGTTGGCAGACCTGTCAGCAACAGCCTGACACAGATTCACACCTTATAGACTATGTCCCTATCACTTCATCACCATCACATCAGATCCACAAGAGGTGATGGCACAGTATTTATAATTGGGACAAGAGATGTTCCAGGAGTCTCCATACTGACTGCAGGTACTCTGAAGTCTCATGGCATCACGTCCTACAGGGGCCAAAAACAACTTGTTGAACACAACTCTTTGGGGGATTAATCAGATATTGCACATAAGGAAGTATTGAGTGTGGACAGGGCACAAAACATACTTTAGGTGGGAGACTTCAGTGTCCTGGGGGTGGTGCAGTAGCATCATTACTGATTGAGCTTTAATGGATACAGCTGGACTGTGTCTGTGGCAATTGATGAGGAAACCGACAAGAGGGAAACATCTACTGCATCCTCACCAATCCACATGTCACAAATGCATCTGTCCAAAGGAGCATGTATGAGTGACCACTGCAGTCGTTACGGAGGCAGGTGTGACTTTGCAGTGAGTTTAGCCTTCAATGAATTCAATAGGACTAATTTTGAACAAATCTAGCAACTCCAAACTGGGTCTCCATGTGACACCGTAGGCCATCAGCAACAGTAATGCATTCAACCATAATCTGTAATCTCATCGTCTGGTATATTCCCACTCTAATATAGCCATCAGGCCAACAGATCAACAGTAGCTCCACGAAGAGTGGAGAGGGCACGTCAGATGACAAGATGTAGCTAAAAATGAGCAATCAGGCTGGTGAAGCTACACAGGACTCTTTACATACCAAAGAACAGAAGCAGCAAGCAGTAGAGTTAAGCGAAGCTAAAACCAACAGATCAAATTTAAGCTCACGACCCTGCCACAGTCAGAATCATACAAACTGACAGGAGTGGAGGCCCCACCAATATCCACAACCACAATGATTGAGGAGTCCAGCACATCAGTACAAAAGGCAAAGCTGAAGTATTTGCATCAATCTTCCACTCAGAAGATTTAGCATCCTCCTGAGGCCCACACAATCTCAGATGCCAGTCTTCAACAAATTCAATTTACTCCACGTGGTTTCAAGAAATGCCAGAAGACAATGGACACTGCAAAGGTAATAGACAGTGACGAACTGCCTGGAAAGATATGCTGGACAAAAGCAGGACAAATCCAAACTGGCTAATTACCGATGGGTTGGTCTACTTTCAATGATTGCCAAAGTGACAGAAGGGGTCATCAACAGCACTATTCAATTAGCACCTGCAAAAGGAATAGCTTGGTTGCTGAAGCTCACGTGAGGTTTCACCAGGTCCATTTTGCTCTCGTCCTCATTACAGCCTTGGTCCAAATGTAGACAAAAAGAACAGGACCTCCAGAAATAATGCGAGTAACTGTCCTTAACATGAAAGCAACATTAAAATGAGTGTGGCATCAGAGCCCAAGCAAAATTGGAGTCATTGTGATACAGGGGCAAACAGTCCCTGGCTCGAGTCATAACTAGTGCAAAAGATCAAGGCTGTGGTTATTGGAGATCAAATCATCTCAGACTCAGGACATCTCTGCAGGAATTTCTCAGGGGAGTGTCCTCACCCCAACCATCTTTAGCTGCTTCAAATGAACTTCCCTCCAATTTGCAGTCAAATGTTCACCGATAATTGCACAACGTTCAGTATTCTTTGGATAGGTGATGGCTATCCCTCCGACAAGAGAATCTGACCAGTAAACCTTGATATTCATTGCCATTGCAGAATACCCCACTATCATCTTGGTGGGTTACCACTGAAAAGCAGTAGAGAACTGGACCAGGCAAATAAAATGTTATAGCTACAACAGGTCTGAGGCTAGGAATTCTGCAGTAAATAACTCACCTCCTGTCTTACTAATATCTGACTAACATTTACAAGGCACAAGTCAGGAATGTGATAGAATGCTTACCACTTGCCTGGATGAGTGCAACACCAACACCAGTCAGGCAGCTTTACACAATCTAGGGCAAAGAAGACTGCTTCACCACTGAAACAATGCAGCAGCAGCTTGAACTATCAAGAAGTGCATTGCAGTAACTCACCAAGGATCCTTTGAAAGCACCTTCCAAACCCATGAAATCTACCACTTAGAAGATCACAGGCAGGAGAGACATAGGATCACCAACACCAACTGTATTGCTTCCCTCCAAGCCACTCACCATCCTGACTTTGAATTATATCATTCCTTCATTGTTGCTGGGTGAAAATCGTGGAATTTCCTTCCTAACAGCATTGCAGGCGACCCTTCACTCCCAGTACTGCCACGGCTCAAGGTGGCAGCTCACTGCCATCCTCTGATAACAAGGTGTAGAGCTGGATGAACACAGCAGGCCAAGCAGCATCTTAGGAGCAGGAAAGCTGACGTTTTGGGCCTAGACTCTTCATCAGAAATGGGGGAGGGGGAGAGGGTTCTGAAATAAATAGGGAAAGAGCGGGAGTCTGATAAAGATGGATAAAGGAGAGGATAGGTGGAGAGGAGACAGACAGATAAAAGAGGCAGGGATGCAGCCTGTAGAGGTGAGTGTAGGTGGGGTGTCAGGGATGGGATAGGTCGATCCTGGGAGGACGGACAGGTCGAGGGGGTGGGATGAGGCTAGTAGGTAGGAGATAGAGGTGCGGCTTGAGGTGGAAAGAGGGGATAGGTGAAAGGAAGAACAGGTTAGGGAGGTGAGGACGAGCTGGGATGGTTTTGGGATGCAGTGGGGGAGGGGAGATTTTGAAGCTTGTGAAATCCACATTGATACCATTGGTCTGCAGGGTTCCCAAGCAGAATAGGAGTTCCTGTTCCTACTATCTTCAGGTAGCATCATTGTGGCAGTGCAGGAGGCCCAGGATGGACATGTTGTCTGTGGAATGGGAGGGGGGAGTTGAAATGGTTCGCGACTGGGAGGTGCAGTTGTTTATTGCGAACCAAGCGTAGGTGTTCTGCAAAGCGATCCCCAAGCCTCCGCCTGGTTTCCCCAATGTAGAGAAAGCCACACTGGGTACAGCGGATGCAGTATACCACATTGGCAGATGTGCAGGTGAACATCTGCTTAATATGGAAAGTCTTCTCGGAGCCTGGGATGGGGGTGAAGGAGGTGGTGTGGGGGCAAGTGTCGCACTTCCTGCGGTTGCAGGGGGTAAGTGCCGGGTGTGGTGGGGATGGAGGGGAGTGTGGAGTGGATAAGGAAGTCACGAAGAGAGTGGTCCCTCCGGAAAGCAGACGGAGGATGGAGGGAAATGTGTCTTCGGTGGTGGGGTCAGAATTGCAGATGGCAGAAATATCAAAGGATGATGCGATGCATCTGGAAGTTGGTTGGGTGGTATGTGAGGACTAGGGGGATTCTCTTTTGGTTGTTATTACGGGGATGGGGTGTGAGGGATGAGTTGCGGGAAGTGTGGGAGACACAGTCCAGGGCGTTCTCAACCACTGTGGTGGTGGGGTGGGGAGTGGGTTGCGGTCCTTGGAAAAATGAGGACATCTGAGATGTATAGAAATGGAATGCCTCATCCTGGGAGCAGAAGCGGTGGAGGCAAAGGAATTGGGAATAGGGGGTGGCATCTTTGCAGAAAGATGGGTGGGAGGAGGTGTATTCTAGGTAGCTGTGGGAGTCAGTGGGCTTGAAATGGATATCAGTTTCTTAGTGGTTGCCTGAGATGGAGACAGAGGGGTCCAGGAAGGTGAGGGATGCGTTGGAGATGGTCCAGGTGAACTTGAGATTGGGGTGGGAGGTGTTGGTGAAGTGGATGAACTGTTTGACCTCCTCGTGGGAGCACAAGGTAGCGCCGATACAGTCATCAATGTAATGGAGGAAGAGTTGGGGTTTAGAACCAGCATAGGTGCGGAAGAGGGACTGTTCCATGTAACCTACAAAGAGGCAGGCATAGCTTGGGCCCATGTGGATAGCCATGGCCACCTCCTTTGTCTGTAGGAAATGGGAGGAATCAAAAGAGAAGTTGTTGACGGTGAGGACGAGTTTGGCTAGGCGGATGAGGGTGTCAGTGGAGGGGGACTGGTCGGGTCTGCGAGACAGGAAGAAATGGAGGGCCTTTAGGCCATCTGCATGGGGAACGCAGGTGTATAGGGACTGGACATCCATGGTGAAAATGAGCTGTTGGGGACCGGGGAATTTGAAGTTCTGGAGGTGGTGGCAGGCGTGGGTGGTGTCACGGACGTAGGTAGGCAGTTCCTGGACCAAGGGGGGAAAAAGTGGAGTCCAGATAGCTGGAGATGAGTTTGGTGGGGCAGGAGCAGGCAGAGACAATAGGTCGACCAGGGCAGGCAGGTTTGTGGATTTTGGGAAGGAGATTGAAGCGGGTGGTGTGGGTTTGGGGAACAATGAGGTTGGAGGCTGTGGGTGGGAGGTCACCTGAGATGATGAGGTTGTGGATGGTTTGGGAGATGATGGTTTGGTGCTCGGGGGTGGGGTCATGATCCGGGGGCAGTAGTGGTGGTGTTGGAGACTTGTCTACATCGCTGAGGCCAGGTGCCATCAGCGTGCCATACTACAACTGTGCCTCCCTTGTCCGCAGGTTTTATGGTGAGGTTGGGATTGGAACGGAGGGCTGCACATTCTGCGGGGGGAGGTTGGTGTGGGTGAGAGGGGTGGAGAGGTTGAGGAGATTGTCCCCAATACCTCGTTTTTACTACAGACGTCCAGTCCCTATACACCTGCGTTCCCTCCACTTCTTCCTGTCCCACAGGCCCAACCAGTCCCCCTCCACTGACACCCTCATCCGCTTAGCCAAACTTGTCCTCACCCTCAACAACTTCTCTTTTGATCCCTCCCACTTCCTACAGATAAAGGTGGCTGCCACGGGTACCCGCAACTATTCCTCCCGGTTGCGAACCATTTCAACTCCCCCTGCCATTCCGGGCCTCCTGCACTGCCACAACGATGCTGCCTGAAGGTTGCAGGAACAGGAACTCATATTCCACTTGGTAATCTTGCAGCCCAAATGGTATCCATGTGACTTTCACAAGCTTCAAAATCTCCCCTCCCATCCCAGCTCGTCCCCGCCTTCCTAACCTGTTCTTCCTCTCAACTATCCCATCTTCCCACGTCAAGCCGCACCCCCATTTCGTTCCTACTAACTTCATCCCACCCCCTTGACCTGTCCATCCTCCACGGACTGACCTATCCCCTCCCTACCTCCCCACCTACACTCGCCTTTACAGGCTCCATCCTCGTCCCTTTAACTTGTCTGTCTCCTCTCCACCTATCTTCTCCTCTATCCATCTTCTATACACCTCCCCTTCTCTCCCTATTTATTTCAGAACCCTCACCCCCTCCCCCATCTCTGAAGGAGGGTCTAGGCCCGAAACGTCAGCTTTTGTGCTTTTAAGATGCTGCTTGGCCTGCTGTGTTCATCCAGCTCCACACTTGATTATCTCAGATTCTCCAGCATCTGCAGCTCCTATTATCACTGCCATCCTCTCCTGGGCAACTAGGAACAGGCAATAAATGCCGGCAACAAAAATGAACAAATAAACGAGAATTTACACATCAGCCTTTTGCATTCAAAAATAACCAATTGGCCAAAGTTTTGCAGAGAGCCAAGCTGGGCAGAAAAATCTTTTTTCTCTCTAGCTGATTATTATATCTTCTTTGAATACACTGTTTTGATAAGAAGCCAATAATAGTACTTAAGAAACCTGGTCAAAAATTCTTTAAAATCTGATGCAAGTTACTTAATTGGCTATCTTGGTGACTGGAAAGTGTATTTTGTCATGACCGATGGAGTAGTGAGACTGGAGTAACAGCTGCACTTCTCCAGCTTCAGTCATCATAAAATTGACTGATGAAAGCAATGCATCTGCCAAACAGTAACGTGGTAATCTCAGAATCCCTACAATGTGGAAACAAGCCGTTCAGCCCATTGAATCCACACTGCCCCTCTGAACAGCATCCCATCCAGACCCACTCCACTACTGCACCCTTATAACCCTGCATTTTCCATGGCTAATCCACTTAGCCTGCATATTTCTGAACATTACAGGCAATTTAGCTTTGGACTATGAAAGAAAACCAGAGCACCCAGGAGGAAAACCACACAGGGGAAAATATGAAAACTCCACAGCAACAGTCGTCTGAGGGGTGAAATCGAACCTGGGCCCCGATGCTGTGAGGCTGCAGTACTAACCACTGAGCCACCGTGCCGCCCTTTCAACTGGATTACATATTTCAGTGATATAGGTTGAAGGATAAATAATGGTCAGGACTACTGTTGAGCTAGTGTCATAGGATCTTTTATGTCCAAGGCCAGACTGAACCTGGTGTTTAATGTGTCACCTGAAAGATGGTATCACCACCGCAAACCAATCACGCTCCCCCCCACACCACCCCACCCATCAATAGTCAAGTGCTGCCACACAGTACAAACTGAAGTACTGGCCATGATTTAAGCGCCAGTCTCTGGAGTAGGACTTAAGTTCATCTAATCGATGCGAGTTGATGTCGCATCAATCATGGCACTTTTCATGTTACTCTAGTCGTCACAAACTAACTAAGCAGAAGATTATCAGCTGCATCCTCTACCACATTTTACATAATACCAAGGATCTGTACTCACCTACCCATCAGTGGGGTAACTACCTGAAAATGTTATTTCCTACTGCTATCATTGCAGGAATCATTACCACTGCAGACACTCGAGTTATAAAAGCACCTATTCATCTTGCAGGTGGGTGAGAGCACCGGACAGTTTCAGGAAAAAGAAAATCAGTTCTTCCAGCTGTTTTTACACATTAAATTAATTAAACAATGTTCTAGAGCTGGGATATTCAGAATAAGTAGCTCAAAGACATGTCATAGACAGAAATAATGTTTAGAAGCTCCAAAGCGCACAAATCATCATTTGATTTTGTGAATCATTCAGAAGTAATCTGATCCTTGAGTGAAGCATGAATCAAGAAAGCTTCGTATGTAGTTAATACAGTGTGGAGCTGGAGGAGCACAGATCAGGCAGCATCAGAAGAGCAGGAGCATTGGCGCTTTGGGTCGGGACCCTTCAGCAGGACAAGGGTGGGGGAGGGGTAAGCTAAGTACAATGGCAATAGGTGGATACAAGTAGGAGTACTGGGGATTTGTCAGCGAGAAGGATGGGGCAGATGGGCAGGAAAGGAGTTGGACAGGTTAAGTCAGGTCAGTAAGGTAGGGATGACAGAGAGGGTTGGACTTGGGATGAGAGCACTGGTGCAGAGATTTTGAAAGTGGTGAATTCTATGTTGAGGCCATCGGGCTATAGGCTCCCAAGGGGGAATATGAGCTGTTGTTCTTCCAGTTTGCATGTGGCATCATTGTGACACTAGAGGCTGCCAGGACGGACATGTCACCCAAGGGGTAAGACGGGGGAGTCACAGCAACCAGAAGGTGTTATTGAATAAAGCGTACAGAGCACAGATGATCCACGAATTGGTCACCGAGTCTGTGCTTGGTCTCACTGATGTACAGGAGGCCACGGAGAGCAACGGATATAGTAGACCAGGGTGGAGGTTGTACAGGTGAATCCCTGTCAGATATGGAAAGCTCCATGTACAGAATGTGTAAAGATCATGTGGGTAAACAGTTTGGTGTCAACATCAGGACCTTCATTTAAAACAAGATCCATGAAAGTAAGAGTCACTAATACACCTAAAACAAAATCCATGAGGAACATCTTTTTCCAAAGAGTGGTTCAATTGTGCAGCATGCCAGTGCATAGAATAGTTGAGGTGAATAGTACAGATGCATTTAAATGGAAGCTAAACACACAAAATGGAGAGCCATGTAAATGCTGACTGCCTGTTACTGTACATATTTTCTATGAAAGGCACTCTTCTGTCAACACTGATAAAAAGGACAAAACTACATGGACAATAATTTTATTTGTAGCAGGGACACTGCACTTGCTATGTGGCAAGTATGATAGCTCTTGGCTAATAGCAAAAGTTTCAGTTCTCAATAAATAGGGGGCCTTTGCTGGAGATCCAAGCATATCATGGAACAGTTCATCAAGCAGCCTGGCAAAGGAAAGGCTGGATCAAAGTAACCCTCACTGCATCTAAAAATCAATAAGGAACTGGCGGTTTAGCCATTTTAGATTTTAACAGCATCTGAAACAGTTCTATCTTCCCACTATGGAAGCGATTTACAAGATTCATCAAATGTATTCAGTGGAAGGAATTCACACTAAAGTCAGAAACTGCAGAAAATGCATGAGATGGAACCCAAAGCATGACAACAATTGCAAAAACAACTTAAGAATGACAAAATCTTTTTCTCTTGCTACTTGGTGAAATGTGAATGGAATTGATGATGGAAACAAGGGAACAGAGTCATGACACGTAGAAACTGGAAGTAGGATGAGAAAGGTCATACAGTACAGAATGATTACCTCCTACTGGAAAAGTAATCTGTAATAATTTTTCCTGCTGGACTGCCGAACGTATTCATGGTACATGGAAACTAATAAATGAAGAGCTCATCATAATGGGCAGATGCAGGTAACATTTTGTTTGAATACATCCTGAATCAATATAAAAAAGTTTCCCTAAGGATTAATAATCAAAATGAATAGTTTTTCCACCAATTCCTTATGAAAGTTGATGGGTCATTGCAAAACACATGCATTTCACCGAATGTTTACGCCATAAAAAGAGTGGCATGCATTAGAAGGAAATTGTGCAATCAATGCACAATAATTGTTTCATAAACTATGTTACTACAAGTTTTGATTTCCTTCTTTAAATGTGCTAACAAAAACCCCTTTAATTAAATACAGAATATATGCAAGAATATATGAAAAGGACACTTTACATGAAATCAACAGGTAGAAACAGAACACATTCCTGAGGGCAAACTGATAGCTATCTTGCAAGGTTGAGGAGGATTTGGTTGGATAGACTTAGAAAGTGTTTCCACTTGAGCTAATAAACCCAACACGGTTTGCGGGAGTAGCTTACGACAGTTGTTAGAATGCAGAACTCACTATCAAGGACAGTAGTTTCAACAACTAATGTACGTGGGTTCATATCAGGGGAATCTGGATAAACAAATTAGGAAGAAAGGTATAGAAGGACATGGTGGGATTAGAGAGGGATGGATGGAAGCTCAAGTACAGCATAACCACTGTTGGGACACAAGGTCTACTTGCGTGGTAAATACTGTACTACTTACTGAGTTAGCATTGGAAGGATTAGGCCATGGTCGCCCAGCTCCTGGACCCCTGGAATAAAAGTGTATCATTTAGTTCCACTTATTTTATCAACATATTAGCACACTCACCCTGTTCTTACAGCACTAAGTCTGTAGTTGTTTTCTCCAAATCCCTTAGATGCCTTTGCTACAAGTTAAGATACAGCACAACTCAATTTACCCATAATAATAATTTTCAAGAGGTTGAAACTCAAAGTCAAAAACGTATTTAACTTTCCTGAGAAGAACATGATCATGTCTTGCAAAGTGATCAATGTTATTAGGAGAGTTCAAAACCAACTTTCCCCGCTTTTATCAATAACTTATCTGAACACAAACAGACTTACATGTTCATTCCAGCCATGCCTGGACCTATCGAATTGGGTGGAGGTCGCATTGAACCGCCATAGTTCTGCAATGATAACCAAGGATCAGACTACCATAACGAGAAGAAAACCAGAGAAAAGGGATGGAAGGGAAGAAAAACAGAATATTAGTTGTTAAGTTATTGTACAGGTCCCAAGACTTGTGCTCAAAATAGTTGAAATCAACAAGGTCTGACTCAAAAATATTTTGCTGCAATTGCATACTCAGCTGGATGTTACAATGCTACGGTGACTTGGTTCCATCATCTTACTCCACCCCCACCATTCCCAGTCTCAGTAGCAATGGGGATTGAAGTCAATCACATACCCAATAAATTCACAAATCACCACAGTAATTTTCCTGTACTCCCATTCACTAAATATTTTGCCTTTTACTGACTTTGCTATTTGATCCCAACAAACACTCAGCGAAAATATTAAACAGGCAGTATTGAGAGACTGCACATTAATTTTGCGCAGGCACTGAATTTTCATTAATGTAACTAAAAATGTTCAGACGAAAAAAAAAGTCCTGAGAAGTGGCAAGATTAACTATCAATTCTACCCAACAATGTGCACCTTAAAACACGTTTAAAAAATGCAATATTCCAAGGCATTTTAGTAAATTAGCGAGAGGAACAGAATACCATTTGGAAGCGTTTAGGTGTGACTAAAAGTTTGGACACAAAGACGGGTTTTGAAAGAGGCACACAAAAGAACTGAACAAGGATTCAAAAAATTTGAGCTGTGGGGGCGGCGGGGTGGTAAAAGCTCTGTCACTAGTCACAGGAGAAGACAAATGAATGAGCTAGGAGAGAATACTGAAGAACATGGGAGAGGAATTAAGTTAGAGGACGTCGCAGAGATAGGATGGAGTGAGATGAAGGAACTTGTGAAGATGAGGACATCAAAACATTAAGCAGCAATTAGTGCAAGTTAGCAAGGACAAATATTGATACAAAAATAGATTTGTTACATCATAGGGTTTGGGATATAATATTTTGGACAGTGGAAGGTAATGAACACAAGACAAAAGGGAGACAGTCAGCACGATACAACACAAACAACACTGACATAAATAATCAGATATGCCACTTGGGTGGCATTAGTTGAGGGATAAATACTTGCCTGGAGAATGCATGGAATAACGTTATGGCAGATTTATTAGTCTACCTAAGGGGGCAGATCAGGCTTCAGCTTAACATCTCAAGGCACCTCCAGCTATGCAACACTGTCTCAGTCTGACACTGAAGGCTCAGCCTAGGTCATGTGTTCAACACTTAGGAGTGGGAGTCAAAAATCACCACTTCTGACGCAAGGATGTACAATATCTAGTGAGGAAAATCTGACAGGGAAGTAGTGATTCTGCTTGCTGCTCTCTCAGAGGTACTGTGAACAATTGTTGCATTTTCAGATCAACAAAAGCAGGTTGAACCTTACAACTGACCTATACAACCCAAACACAAAATGCAAAACTCATTGTGGAAACAGAGAAATTGCAAAACAGGAGGCAGCTAATTGACTGTCAATTGGTGGATACAAAAATTAACTTGGTGCTTCAAAACTGATAGAACACTACATTCAAAGACCAGAAACTGAAACTTTGCAGCCTCTGTCACCTACCTGCTGCCCCATAGGACCCATTCCTCGCGGGGGAGGATTCATTCTCTGCATTGGTCCACCCATACCAGGGTGCCCTGGAGAAGGAAGGAGAAACTATTTACACATGCTGGGCCCAGAAATATCTTTAACACCTAAGCAGACTGTGAACATATCTCACCTTGCTGTCGCGTGGGATCCAATGTGTTGGGTAGCAATGGCTGTGCACCTGGAACACCACCTGGGGGCTGAAAACAATTATAACATTACTAATACCATCACTTCAGTTCTTATGGAGATGTACACGGTTGCTTATGAATGAGCTGTAAAGTGGGAGGAAGGAGAGCTAACAGACAGTAAATACACAACCAAAAACATCCCAAGTGGTCCTGATACATATCCTTCCAGTTTACAGCAATCTTTACAACTGTGTGCGTATGCATGGAATATGGAAAACTAAAAGCCAACAGCTTTGCACAGAAAACTGAATAACAAAGTAACTATATACACACACGCACACACACGATGACCCCAACTCTACTCCAGTTTTCTTCTCTCTTGTCCAGAGTGTAGATTATTTCTGGTATATGGTACCGTAAGCTACATGCCACTTTGCCAAACTCATCTAGGCAGTGTAATACGCAAGTTGGCTGTTTGAACTGTTGGGAAAATTACAAACCAATCCAATCCTGCACTCTTCTAATCTCAAAATAAACATTTTCCATTAACAGGCATTGCATCGCATCGTATCGTAATTTGGCATAGGAATTCTTGCAGATTTCGTCCCTGCCTTGTGGAATCATTGAAATTGATAGCGTGGGACACCATTTAGCCTCATCTAGAGTCTCAGTAGTCAATGGAACACGCACGTGTCTCTTACTGCTCAGATCAATAATCAAGTAGTGACTGTAGAATTACGTACACCTCCCTGGTCCACAAGGCTCAACTCCAAATTGAATTAGTTGGGGATCTGTCATAGCTTAATTCCAGTAGAAGATAACAATGAAAATATTGACAAAATGAAAAAAGATTGGTCTTGGGTTTTTAAAAAAGAAAAGGCTGAGGATCAAAGATATTATTCGGAAATTTATTTTTAATAAAGAAAATGCATATGAACGATGTGTTAAGATTACTGGGTGGCATGCATCTGATCCTAGAAGTTCTATAATTTATAAGACATTGGAGCAGAAATAACGTCATTTAGCTCAAGTCTGCTCTACTATTCAAATCATGACCATTAAGTTTCTCGACTGCATTTCCCCACTTTCTCCCCATAACCCATGATTCCCTTGACAATTAAGAGCTTATCTATCTCCATCTTAAATATATTCAATGACCTAGCCTCCACAGCCTTCTGAGGCAGTGAATTCCATAGATTCACCACTCTCTGGCTAAAGAAGTTTCTCCTGATCTCCAATCTAAAAGGTCTTCCCTTTACTCTAGGGCTGTTTTCTCAGGTCCTTGGCTCTCCTAACAATGGAGAGATCTTCCCAACATCCGCTGTGTCCAAGCCATTCGGTATTCAGTTAGATTCCCCCACTCATCCTCCTCAACTCCATCAGGCATAGACACAGAGTCCTCAAAAGTTCCTCATATGTTAAGCTTTTCATTCCTGGAAACCTACTCATGAACGTCCTCTCAACCCGCTCCAGGGCCACTAAACCCTCCCTGAGATATGAGGCCCAAAACCGCACACAATCCTCCAAATGTGGCCTGACCAGAGCCTTTTAGGGCCTCTAAGAGTCCTTTCAAAATAAATGCCAATATTGCATTTGCCCTCGTGACTACTGACTCAACCTGCAAGTTTGAGAGAATCCTGGACTAGAACTCCCAAATCTTTTTATGGATAAGACCCATTATCAAAAAAAAAATTCTCCTAAAAAAGATATGATTTCAAGCCATTGCAGATCCAAATAAACTTAAGGATTAGGAAATCTGGTCAGAAATTATTTTGGCAGCACAGCAAATAGTGTATTAATGCAGAATCGTGAACTCAGCAATAACTCTAGTCGGGTGCACCTTGTACTAAATGCTTCAGAATATATATCTTAAAGTAAATACTTTAAAAAATTACATGAATAGATTTTTCTCCAAATTTGACAGCAAGATTTGCTCAAAAAGCTTAACATGTAAGCTTTGCACAATCACACAACAAAATAGTGAATTCTTCAGTTACAGTTTTCATTTCTGTTGCTACGATCCTATTAGTTTTACTGTGTACGCTAGTCACCAGAATATGCTCACTCCGGTGCAGTGCTGTATAGCAAAGTAATTCTCCTAATGAAGCAATACTCATGATACTACCTGGAGCCATTGAAGGCTCATCTCTGTCTCACACAGGAGAATTTCCACTCAGGTGTCTGCACAATGTTATGCATATTGTACACATGGCCAAACTAATTTTGGAATTGCAGACCAAACCAAACTCAGCATCACTCCGAATTCATATCCCACTTTCCAGCTGAATTATTCCACTCTCTCGACAAGAGCAAGGTGCTTTTAAAGTTAGACATGGGCAAAACTAATCTGATCTGGAATGGCTTGGTAATTGTCTGTTGTGGTCTGACTGAAATAGGACATATCATTCAGGCAATCCCACTGTATATCCAACAGTCCACAATATGCACGAGGACTGCGCTCTGAGAGATAGTCAGTGAACATTCCAGTAGGAATGTGACAAGTTAATTGATAGTAAACAGTTTTGGCAGCTTCAGATGCCTTCTAAGAATAACCCCTGGTAATATCAAGTTCACTTCATATAGAAAAGACAGATTAGGCTTGTAGCTAATGTTATTTGATCCTTCCTGGAAGGAGTGTGGGGTGTCTGGCAATGATACCGTAACTATTAACTAACATCGATTAAAGCAACAAACAAATGAGTTTGGTACAACAAAGGCAAACGAAAGCAGTGTTTCACTTGGTCACAGGATTTTGGAAATAGGAGCACATTGCAAGGACTGCTCTTTCCCTGGAAATTTAAACTGCTAACTGATAAACAGAAGAAGCATCCCAAATTAAAAGGATGACAGAAAGAGAAAAACAACACCTCTACCATTTAGGCCAAGCAGCTTCACAAGAGCAGGAAGGCTGACGTTTCGGGCCAAGACCCTCCTTCAGAAAAGGGTCCAGGCTAGAAACGTCAGCTTTCCTGCTCCTCTGATGCTGCTTGGCCTGCTGTGTTCATCCAGCTCTACACCTTGTTATCTCAGATTCTCCAGCATCTGCAGTTCCTGCTACCTCTACCATTTAGATGTTTTTAAAGAAGATGCATCGGTTTAACATTGTTAAAGGCATTTAAAAACAGTCCAGCAAATTTACTGATTTCACTAGTTGGTGAAATTAAACTTTTCCTCATTTTTGGGTTGGGGGGGGGGGGGGGGTGGTGGGAAGCATTCATGGCATGGCAGGGCAAGAAATGCAGGAGGAAGAAAAAGAAATTCTGGTTAAAGATATAACAGACCATAATCAAATAGCCCTGGTAGCAAATGGTATGCTAGTTTTGAAATTGTGAAGTTTCACAATCCTGAACATTGAGTTACAGAAAAGTAAAAGGTGGTTACTATCACTCAGTTGTGATGCCTCAATACTTCCTAACGCTGCCTCAACTCAAAGATTGGTTTTTTTGAAGAGGTACTGGAACTGCTCTCTGCTGCTCCCAGAAACATGTCTCTCCAAGGGTGACCAGGGAGCAGTTTGGGATAACACGGGTACAACATTCACAAGCCTGGGCACTACAATGTAGTACTTTCAGTGGAGGCACTACAAACCACAAACAGCAACAATCTGACTGACTAGACACCAAAGTTCCCAGCTGAGAGAAATTGAACATTTTCTCCATAGTATTGGCTTCAAGTCCCAACAAGACATACCAACAATGAAGTAACTAAGGAGAACCATTTCTGTAACCAGATTTTCAGCTTAAATTCTTAGAGGTTTTACTGCTGCACAGATACTCTGCCACACATTTCAGCATATATTTTCTGGAAGCAACATTCCTCAGTTAAATTACAGAGGTAAAATTTCACTTTGATCATTTGTCCCACAGTTCGAAATTCAGATGGAGAACTGGTGTCACTGACGTTAATTTTCAAAATACAGCATACAGCTCCATGTCTTTACAAGTCTGACATTGAAGCCAAGTGAATACAATTCAATGTTGGTACAAGAAATATAATGAACAAAATTTCACAATTGATTTGACAAGCACAACACCACTCATGTTTAATAAAGGAAACCATTTTGAGCCAAAATGGAGACATCTCAATATTATTTAATTGATAACAAGTTAAGAACAATGGATCTCTGAAACACATTGAGAGATCCACAGCCATAAATTTCTAAAATGTAAAAGCAATAATCAAACAAAAAGGATGCAATGCTAGCCTTTACATCAAGAGGACCAGAGCAGTAATAGGAGAAAGTTTTGCTACAGCTAAACAAAATCCTGGTTAGACCGGATCTGGAGCACTGCATACAGCCCGAGTAGTGCATCTGAGAAAGGATGTGTTTGGCTTGAAAAGCACACAGACTGTATAGAAATTATTCCCAGAAACCAAGAGTTAAGGACACATTAGCTTCACTTGCATTCCTTGGAGGTCAGGCAGTTGAAGGATAATTTGATAGAATGGTTGAGGATTTTGATAGAAAAAGAAACTTTTCTGCTGACAATTGGACTCTAGGAGAACACAGCCTGAAAATCAGCCAGGTTAATAAGGAGACAAGCCAGATAATTTCTGCATGCAAGAGGTGCGAATGAAAGTTAGTAAAAATGTCAAACCTACTCCTACAAGTGAGAGACGGTAGCTCAATTGATAATTTTACTCCTGAGATCATTTGGTTTTTGCTGACAGAATATAAAAAAGATGGAGTTAGAGAAGTTCCACTCTCATAAGCTTTCAAAACAGGCTTGAGTGGTTGAATTGCCTACTCTACTTCCAAACTTTCGGTCACTCCCTCCACATTAAACAATCTCGACAAGCCAGTTAGCTAAATACATATACAGGATGGGAGCACCAATTGTGGCAGTGAGACAAACAGTTGGTACAGTACCTGGCTTCCCATTCTGATAGGGGGCCTTGGACCTCCTGCGTATCGCGGTGACATAAAAGGCTGCAATCACATAGAATTGGTTAAATCTACAATCAGCTAAAATTCTAACATTTTGTTTTTACGTAGTCAGTTCTTTTTAATAAAAAAATCAAAAAGTTTGAAACCTGTAAACTCTTGCAACAGTAAAATAAATTATCAAAGTCATTGCAAAGTGACCTGCTGTGAGGTGCAATAGCAAAACAAACACTTTGAATTCCTTAACTTGCTGAGTGGACAGCAGAATTTGCTATCCAAATACAACAATTTTGCATAAAGAACTTCATGGAGAAAATGAAGAGCGAGATTGTGAAATCGCTTGAAGGAATAAATCAGTTGATCGAATCCTTGGCAGTACATTGGATCTGGACCAAAATTATGAGGGTTTTGTGATGCCATAGAAAGGAAAATCATAACTCACTTTTTAAACATGCTATGCTTTTAAAAATCTCAAATTCCCTTCAAATGCCCTGGTGAAAGACCATAGAAAAGACAGCAGTCTGACTAGATATTGTAGCCTGAAACTCAACTTCTGACCGTCCAAAGGAAAAAAGATTGGTGTGGAGGCGGAAGAGGGTGTGGGTGGAGAAAAGGTCCTTGTAGTTTTTAAACTTTGAACCATCTTGATGCATACAGTAACAAACTGGTTGCAATAATTAAACAACCTATTACGTGGTCAATCGTCAGAAGTGCTCTAACAGTAAAACGGCTCACGTATTGATACCTGGCAAATTAAGGGATCTGCCACTGTTGAGGGGCCAATGTTGCTAAAATTAAAAACTTTAGGACGTTCAGATCTGTAAAGCTGCAAAAGATCAACAGGTCAAGTGAAACTCAATAATGGATCAGTTACGAAGAAAGGAGAGGATGGGGAGAAATTTGTAACTGCAAGAGCCCCTCCTTTTATCTTTGAGGTATTTTCAGTGTTGGAGCAGATTTCCTCAAATTCTAGGAGCAGTAATTACTGTTTTATAAACTGTCATATTGTTTTGGAACTTTAGGATAAAAACATCAAAACAATGGCATTTTTAAAAAACGGAGGAGGAAGGGAGACAAAGGCTATGACCACATGGTGGGAAGTGAATCAATGGAGAAAGAAACCTACAGTGTTGTCTGGCTCAGCAGTGAACTTTCACTGTAACTGCCTCTGTGGTTTGATTTCAAGTACCTCAGGACATCAGGGAATGTCTCAGAAAAGTAAATAGTGAAATTCAGTTGACCTTGGAGAAACCTGTGAGGGGAGATCACAGCAGGGGAGCAGCTAAGTGGCTAGTTTTGTGTTTGTAAGTCTACAATAGTGATTAGAGTGGGTTCTTTTTGATTTTTTAAAAGATCTGCCAGAACCAGTGATGGAGGCTGATACATTTAAAAGGCATCTGTAGGGTATGTGATTAGGGAGGGTTTGGAAAGATACGGGTCGAATGCTGTCAAATGGGGCTAAGTTAAATGGGATATCTGGTCGGCATGGATGAGTTGGGCCGAAGGGTCTGTTTTCTGTGCTGTACATCTCTATGACTCGATGACTCTAACTTCTCAAAACTGAAGTGAACTGTAAACTAGCAATTTTACGAACAGATTTATTTAAATAGATATTTGCACAGACATTTCCACTCAATAAATAAATCTAAACAAAGCCAAAATACTGAGAATTCAGGAACTCTTAGGATTTTAAAAAGATACAAAACAAAAACAGAATTCTGGGCTCCCAATTAAATGTAAAGTATCCACTTATGGATTCAATTTCAGCATACAATTGATCAAGATTTACAACTATACAGTTAACCAATTTTCTTGTGAAGACATTCTTGGAAACTTGGTCAACCATCTCCCAGAAAGACAAGGAGATTTTGCAAACAATGCTGGCTTCTCTTGGCCACCTCTTACAGGGCAGTTTGCAGCAGCCAAAAGGTAGAAGGAATGAAGAAGGAATAATAATATTTACAAACAAATTTGAATTTCTTGCTGGAATAAAGAAAAGATTGTTTATTCGTAATCACCAATAATTTAGGACATTAAGTTTTTTAGTTTAACAAATTTGTATTCATATACATATTTATAAACGGATAATCAAGAGTATTAATGGCTGACATCTGACTCGTGTTTAAAGGATTCAACTCAAGTTAAAAATACACAATTTTGCAGACAATGATTTCTCAATATAATGGACTCTGGCTGAGGAACTCTGACTAAGAACTTGATTGCAACAGTGTGATGTCATTCTTCAACACTGCAGAGTAAGGCAATGTAACAATCCGCAAGAATGCTATGAACAGGAATTGCACGTTGCATATTGACACATATACACACAGACATATACACAATAACGTAACTTGGCTGTCAACATTTCAAACACAGAAACTTGGAACATGCTTACAAATAAATGGCAATGTTCACAGGTCCAGTATCAGGGAGGTGATCTACTCACTAAGTTGAGTACATATAAAAGTAACTGCAATCACAGAAGGAAAAATTATAGAAAAGGCTAACCGGGTTATCCCAGGAGTGAACCTTCCTAACTCCCATGGATCATGTAGTCTTGACCGCGAGGTCAGTACCGCACAAAAACAAAAATATTTGGCCCTTGTGTCTGAAGTAGCACATGTTCCCATGACGCTAGTGATCCAGACTGACTTAACATAACCCAGTTTAAGACAAGGGTCGCACCCTGCCCAATGGCTCAGTGAATAACTGCACCATATGGGATGGTGCTGAATCATGTGGACTAACAAATCCAAGGTTACGGACTGTGCTGGGCAAAGCATCAGTGGTACTCCTAAAAGGGGTGTTTGAGGGGATGCATGGAGTGGGGAAGCAGGGTTGAGGGGGCGAGGTTGGGAGAACAGAAATCAGCCAGTGCTCCTGCTTCTGTTCGCTTTGTACTGGTCATTATGGAGGAACACGTGCATTCAATAATAGATGGCAGGGAAGGACAGAGCTCAGCTGTGATGCCTTCCAGAGGCAAACAACCTCCTCACATTCACTAAGGATCGGAATGGCCAATGAGCACATTATTGGAGAGAAACCAACAATACACCAACCACATCTCAAGCACACCTTCAGAAGGTGGTGTGTGGAGTAGTGGGGGAGAAAACCCAATTTTTAATAAAAAAAGCATGGCTTTTAATCAGCCCTAAGCTCAAACAAATCCATTTAATTTCGAAGAGCCTTAAATGGAAGTTTCACTTCTGGGGACAACCTGATTCGGAGTCTCGTACATAAGACGACAGCAAGCAAAGTCAAATCATTAGTCGAATGTTGAAACTCTTGTGCCATTTGAATTAAAATGAACCCAAGCAATTGCACCAGCTTATTACCTGATTGTGGGGTCCCATCATGTTGTTAGGATTGTGAGGAGGCGGCTGTGTATGTGGCGAGGGCTGAGAACCTGGGGGTCCCTGCGAGAGGTTAGAGAGCAGAGGAGGGGGGTTATAGCGTCAGCGCATCAAGTTGTAGAAGGCTCGGAGAACCGTAGAGCCACTCAAAGATTTTTTTAAAAAAAAGAAGTGTAACAGCTGTTGCAGACCTGCCATGTTTGTGCTTTCAACAAGTGTTAGTGTCTAGGCTGCTGCCAGCGACAATGTAGCTTGTTACCACGAGCAATTTTCTTAATTAACAGACATTAATTAGCCATTTAGCATTTCTGCAAAGCAGCTTTACCAAACATGAGTACCACTGTGATAAATAGTACTGATTAGAGGATGCCCTAATTAACAGCAACGAGCAAGAGAGAAAATGAAATTACGCAAATTAAAAGGGAGTGGAAGTTAATGAAGCCGGAATGCATTTGCACCTGTAGTTCTTTTGTGTTGGTGAGAATGGAACACACTACAGAATTTACATCTCATCATTTCATTAAAAGACTCCCGTCGAAACGTGGTAAATAAAGCTTTTGGACCAATTAGTTTGAGACTGAGCCAACTACTTCCATTTCTCGACTTACAAGAAGCAGCTTCACAGAAAGTCGCTACACTTGCTGGTAGGTTCAGCTTTTTAAAAAATTCTGTGATTCAAGTTTGGTATCTTAACACTTTCTTAAAAACAGAAGGGAAAGAGAAACCAAAGACCAAAAAGTACCCCCCTCTCACCTTGTCAATTCGGTCAATTAACTTTCAGCTTGTGCAGAACCGTGAAGTTTTCAAAAAGTAAACATGTTCCATAGAAATAGGAGCAATCACTGACTACAGCCTTCAGTTGCCTTCAACAAATATTTTTTAAAAATTTTACTGCTTCACGTTAATTCATTAGAAGTGGTCTGATAATTCGACGTCTAATGGAAATATGTCCTTTCTCCTTACTCCTCCTCCTCCTCCTCCTCCTCATGGGACATGGTTCCTTAAAGTAAACTGACATGCTATTTAATCCTACTGCTTGACAACAACACCCAGCTCCATCTTATCCATACTTTCCAGTAAGGCTCCTACAAAACGCTCATAAACAAAACCCTAACATTATTCCCCCTTACTTAGTTCAGTGCTGCCACTTATCAGCGTGCAACTCCTGCCCAAGCCAAGGCCGACCACGTCAACAGAGGCCTGGGAGAGAAGTGAGCATTTTCCTGATCTGTATACTTCAGGTGTCACTAACACAAGAGCTAGTGCACTTACTCACTGAACCAATTTGTGTTTTAAAATAATGAACATTTTACTTGTCGTAGTGTCAGGAGAGAAAGTCCACTGAGAAAGAACAAGATGGAGAAACCTGTTCCCAAAGAATGGGAACGGGTTATGTGAACTGAACTGAACTTTCAAATTAAAAGCATCCTGGTAAAGTCAATTTCTCTCATCTCACCAAGATAAACAAGTTTGAATCAAACAAACTACAACATATTTTATTGGAAATGTAAACCTTCAAAATTCAAACAGAATACTTCTTTCCTACAAGATTTATTCTGAGAAATATACTTCGAGACATTCTATGAGGCAGATTACAAATCTATTTCTCCATTCTATACACAATACTGATTATGCTCTAATCGACATGTTCATGTTAGAGTTAACTGACTGGCTGCTCCAATAAACCTGAAGACTTATCTGCATGAGCTACTTGTAACATTAATGTATCTGCTACAAACATTTGAACAAACTGTTTAAGGCACTACCTCCCAGGAAATCCAAGACCTTGCAAAGCCTTCCAATTGGGAGCAATTTCTGAGGCGTGAATCAAAACCTCACGGCTACGGTGACCTCTTGCACTGATACTTCTGACAGATACTTCCTGGATAATGTAACTGCAGATGCAGCAAAGTAAACATTTCAACAAACAGCACATCCTCCTGCAAACTCACTTCGCAAGGGGGGGAGGGCCAGCTGTCTGCATGACAAAAGCATTTTTAAAAAACCAGCTCTCTACTTCCTCAAAGCCTCCCTGGAGATGCTGTTTTCAAACACCGAGCACTGCATCTTTATAGAGACACTGAGAAACAGGATGCATGAGACAAGCAAATTTTAGAAGGAATGCAACTGGTTTCAGATTACAAGAGCATTCAACGAGTTCATAAATTAAAGACAATTTATTTCTAAAATAAACATCTTTTTTTGCAAGTTAAGCCAACTTTCCAGTTTGGAATATTGGAATGGGTGTGCATGGGGGAAGGGGGAGGGGCATGGTCAGAAATATGTTCAGAAAACCATTTTAACTATGGACCAGTGATGGATAGAGGGAACTGATCACATGACCTCACCATTTTGAAACCAGCTCAGTCTAATTTCAAACGAAGTACAACACAATCTTGCAGTAACTGGGTCACATGGCACAATGTATATAGAGAATCCAACATGCAGCACAATGCACATATTAACACAGACAATGCAGAAACAGCCCTGCACATGATATTAAACAGACAACACAATGTACACGTAGCCTTGTGTTTGCAGTACAAGCTCAATTTTGAAATCTGCGTCACCTTTATGAAGTGCATTACAAGAGAAGTATGGTCAGAGTTCAGGTGAAACGGTGCCCAAGTTTGGTCCATATTTGACAGACCGATGCTTACATAAACTCACTTAGCAATTACGATCCTGTTCATGTTTAATTACTTTTCTATTCTGAAACAGTGTAAACTGTCTGAAAAATAATCAAATACGGATAAAGTGATATAGATTTGCATTCAGTGTTTTCATTAACCATTAAACAATTTCAGTATGCCCTCCTGTAAAAATTCTGTCGAAGCAGTTCTAAATCAGAGATACTTTGGCAATCGCTAGCATCAACATATTCTGGTCCTGTGTACTCTGGTATTGTGGTATATTTTGCAAAAACTACTGCACTTACACACACTAAAACACAACAGTCCCATTAGTAAGAAGTGCAAACATGCGTGTGGCAGTGAAACATTAAGTCTGAGTTGGCAATGGAACAATTTAAACTCGCTGACCCACTGACCCTTCCTACAGAGTGTGCGCAATGTGTACACTACTAAGTATTGTATTTAATATCTCTTTCCACAAAAAAGATTTTGGAAACATTCAGACTGGTGCAAAACTCTCATCAGGACCGGCGCAAATTTATATAATGTTTCTATTGTTCACTTCTTCAGCAGTGCATCATAAAAGCACTAGGGGGCAGTGTTGGCATATGAGGTTTGCTGCTTTGTTATTCAACATGCTGCAGACTAACTGCTGATGTATAGCAAACACAGCAGTAGACATTGATTTATGAGCAACTTTCCATTTCATCAGTGGAGGTTCAAACTCTGCATGGCTAGTTTTCATAGAGAAAAAAGAAAATCCGATTGCTGCAGCCTAAAACTTTCCAAATTCCAGCAAATCAGATCTAAATCTCCCATGGATTATACAAAAAGTACACCACAAACATTAGATACGCCTTCAGTTCATAGTGAATTATCTTTAAAACAAAAAGCAAGAGAGTGAAAATAATTACATCTACCATGAAAATCTAGAAACCAAGCACAATGACAGTCCAATCTGGGGGGGGGGGGGGGGGGGGAGATGCAGGGTTGGAAATGACAATGATGATGCCAATCAACCTGTTTGAGTGGAGGTGGCACTGTTAGGCGTCCAGTTATGCTATTGGAAGGTGCATTTATGCACAAATGTATCACCATGTAAGTGTCCGTAATACCCTCACACAGTAGAACTTGCTAAATTTAACTATCTGGGTTCACAAATGACGACTGGCACCTTTGGTGATGTAGTGTAGAACTGCCGACAGTGCTTGGCAGCTCACTGGTGACAGCACATAGGAGAGAACGAAGACACTTCCAATATTCTGTAGTACCAAGGAAGTGACCTACAAATACATGCAGCAGCCAAAATTTTTGACTCTAAAGATGCTCATAATTCAAAAAAACAAACTGTCAAAAAGCAGCACCAATTCAAGGCCCATTCAAACTCTGCATGGCTAGTTTTCATAGAAAAAAGAAAATCTGATTGCTATTGTCTGTGGCTCAGTGATTGAACACACTGCCAAATGTGCTGCCTGGTCCATCACATCTAGGAATTGGCCAGTTTCCATCCTCCATTTGTCCCAAGTTGACTGTAAGCTGAAGTATCAGTGTAACAACTCTCCTTGAGATAATGATCAAGGAAGCACAATGTCCACTCTGTAACATCACTGTCTAATAGCTGTTGCAAGAATGAGAATATATACTAATTAATCTGCTGTGACACTACACAAAAGACAGTCAAAACCAAGCATCCTTTGAAGGTGAAAAGGATTTAGTCTAGGGCAGAAGTTATTTAAATCATCACATGTTAGTTCTTTTAAGGTTCAAAATATTGTTCCTTCACAAGGAATTCTGTGGTAAATTCCTGTGTATAGTTACAATGGGAACAATGTAAACTCTGCATGATTCAATTACATTCCGTAGCATTGCAGCATCTCCATTGGCAGGAATGGTGCAGTTACATTGCAACAAGTTTACACAACCAGCTTTCATTATAAACATGGATGTTGCAGCTTAAGTTGGAAAAAGTGTACAAATGCAAAGTGCTTAATTATATTGAGAGAGAAATATGTGCACAGTCATGACCATTACAATGCCCAAATAGTTAAAAAGCATGCCAACTTTTATCACCCATATTCATATACGGGAACACCCCGAGTCAATGGAAAAACATTCCAGCATGAATCAGCATCTCTAGAGATGAAGAATCTAAAGCTGCATGTTTTAAAAAAAAATCATGCAGTTATATAATGAGAATTGCATTCACATGAAAATCTTCTCTCAAAGTCACTATTAAAGCTGCTCTCAAACCTCTAAGAGTCATCAGTAAAGTATCTTGCAGTGACAATGGGCAAGGGAAACTAAATTTCTACTCCTACAAGGAGCATTCCTGCATCTGTGTTGAGTAGCTAAAGACGGAAATTAGAATTGTAAAACCATGCTCTTTATCTTCTTCTCCATATTAACAATTTCATCCACTGGTTCATTTATTCTATGAGTGTACAGTGCAGACAATTCACACTTAGATTTCTACAAATGTGAATATTATCACCCTACAACAAGCCTATAACTCTCAAGAACTGCTCCAGTATTTAGTATTTGCATAACACTTTTTGTGAACACAGGATGTCCAGAAGTGTCTTCCATCAATATAGTTGCTTTGGGATGTAATCATACTGGTAAATTTTAATAATATTGTTTGTGGTATAACACCATGTTTCTGATCTCACTTGGACACTAAAGAATGTTTTATTCCTTCTCTGGTTTTAATTTCTCCAGCACATCCATTGGCTAAGATGGAGGAATAATTTCAACGAGTCCCATTCTGGGGTTTATGGAATTTCTTACCCCAAGTGAGATTGATACCAATTTACATATTTCCTGCACTTGCATAATTAACACATCTGCCTGCTGGCTTTGTGCTGAATGTCATTTTTCCTTTTCCATTATGTGGCCCTATTAAACCTGCTCTCTGGTGAGTTGGCGGCGTGTTTGTTATAAAAATCCTCCTGAGGTTCTGACATGATGCCGATCACAACAAGCAGCATCTATTCCTTCAAACGTCGTTTGGCAGTGATAAAGGACACAGCTAAAAGCTGTGCAAGAGGCTCTAATTAAAATTTCTAATTTGAAGAAAAATTATCTTTAACAAACTTAACCCAGTCTACATACAGTGATGAAATAGTGATCACAAATCATTTCATTTCCTGAACACACTTGTCTTTTTATTCTGCTCCCACAGAAGATTTTCAAAATATCAGATATGAGGAGCTTCACGCAAAAAGATCACAGAATCTGGAATTCTCATTCTTAAAGCAGTAAAAATCATCATTTAAAAAGGCATTCAAAGCCATTAAGCATTTTGACAGGGTCTTGAAGCATATGTTTCTGCTTGTAGGAGAGTTAGTAATGAGTCACAGATTTAAGTTACTTGGCTAATGTAATAGATGCTTAAGGTTTAGGAAACAAGGAATGGAAAAGGTTCTAGAGGGATACAAGTTATCCAGGAAAGAGCTGAAGAAAGGGCTTAGGAGAGCTAGAAGGGGGCATGAGAAAAATCTTGTCAGATAGGATCAAGGAAAACGCCAAGGCTTTTTACACGTACATCAGGAAAAAGGGAATGACCAGAGAAAGGGGCCAATCAAGGATTGAAAAGGGAATTTGTGCAAGGAGCCTAAAGAGACAGGAGAGGTCCTTAATGAATACTTTTCTTCAGTATTCACAACCGAGAGGCACCTAGTTGTAGGGGAGGGCCGTGTGAAACAGGCTGGTAAGCTAGAGCCAAGGATTCTATGGGAAGCAAGGGAAGAGATCGCAGGGCCTTTGCTGATGATCTTTTCGTCCTCACTGTCCACAGGTATAGTGCCGGAAGATTGAAAACACAAATATCGTTCCTTTGTTCAAAAAAGGAAATACGAATAACCCCAGAAAATACAGGCCAGTTAGTCTTATGTCAATGGTGGGCAAATTATTAGAAAGGGCTCTGAGGGACAGGATTTACGATCACTTGGAAAGGCACAGTTTGATTTGTGATAGTCAGCACGGATTTGAGAGGGGTAGATCACGTCTCACAAACTTTATTGAATTCTTTGAAGAGGTGACGAAACACGTGGGTAAAAGTAGAGCAGTGGATGTGGTATACATGGATTTAAGTAAGGCGTTTGATAAGGTTCCCCATGGTAGGCTCATGTACAAAGTGAGGCAGCATGGGACGGGGGAAATGTAACAGATTGGATTCAGAATTGGCTGACCCTTAGAAGACAAAGGGTGGTAGTGACAGAAAATATTCAACATGGTGCTCAGTTACAAGTGGTGTACCACAAGGATCTGTTCTGGGTCCTCTTCTGTTTGGTGTTTTTTGTTAATGATTTGGATGAAGGAGCGGAAGGATGGATTAGCAAGTTTGCGGATGATACGAAGGTGGGTCAAATTATGGATGGTGCAGAGGGCTGTTCTAGATTACAAAGGGACATAATTAGGATGCAGAGCTGGGCAGATGGAGTTTAACCCTGAAAAGTGTGAGGTGATTCATTTTGGAAGGACAAAATTGAAAGCAGAATACAGGGTTAACGGAAAGATTCTCGGCAGTGTGAAGGAACAGAGGGATCTTGGGGTTCATGTCCACAGTTGCCTGAAAGCTGCCACCCAGGTGGGTAGAGCTGTTAAGGCAGCGTACGGTGTATTAGCTTTCGTTAATAGGGAGATTGAGTTCAAGAGTTGTGAAGTTATGCTCCAGCTATACAAAAACCTGGTTCGGCCACATCTGGAGTATTGCGTCCAGTTCTGGTCACCTCGTTACAGGAAAGATGTGGAAGCCTTGGAAAAGGTACAGAGGAGGTTTACCAGGATGTTGCCTGGATTGGAGGGAAGGTCTTATGAGGAAAGGTTGAGAGGTAGGGCTTTTCTCTTTAGAATGATCAAGGATGAGAGGTGACTTGACAGAGGCATACAAAATGATCAGAGGTATAGATAGAGTAGACAGCCAGAGACTTTTTCCTAGAGTGGTGGTAGCTATTACAAGGGGGCAGTTTTGAAGTGAGTGGAGATATATACAGAGGAGACGTCAGAGGTAGGTTCTTTACTCAGAGTGGTCGGGGCGTGGAATGCATTGCTGGAGCAGGTTCCGAGTCGGCCTCATTAGGGGCATTTAAGCGGCTATTAGATAGGCATCTGGATAATAGTATAAGCTAGAGGTGGAAGTTAGATAGACTTTTGAATTAGGGTAAAAGGTCAGCACAGCATTGTGGGCCAAAGGGTCTATACGATGCTGTACTGTTCTATGTTCTAACTACACGAATAAAGCAATTTTTGCGATTTTGAATGTATGGACAAAAAAAAAGTGGTAGATACAAGTTTAATTCTGGTTGAAGGGACGGGGGGCATTCTGGCAAAGTTTGCTGATGATACAAAGATAGGTGGGCAGGCAGGTAGTACTGAGGAGGTGGGAAAGCTGCAGAAACATTTAGACAGTTTAGGAGAGTGGTCCCGGAAATGGCTGATGAAATTTAATGTGAATAAATGTGAGGTTTTGCACTTTGGAAAAAGAAGGCAGGCATGGACTATTTTCTAAACGATGAGAAAATTCGCAAATCAGAAGTGCAAAGGGATCTGGGAGTGTTGGTCCAGGATTCTCTAAAGGTTAACTTGCAGGTAGAGTCCGTAATTAAGAAAGCGAATGTAATGTTGTTGTTTATCTCAAGAGGGTTGGAATATAAAAGCAGCGATGTGCTTCTGAGGCTTTAAGGCTCTAGTTAGGCCCCATTTAGAATACTGTGTCCAATTTTGGGCCCCACACCTCAGGAAGGACATACTAGCCCTGGAGCGTGTCCAGCGGAGATTCACATGGATGATCCCTGGAATTGTAGGTTTAACATATGATGAATGGCTAAGGATCCTGGGACTGTACTCATTAGAGTTTAGAAGGTTGAGGGGAGATCTAATAGAAACTTACAAGATAATGTATGGCTTAGAAGGGGTGGACGCCAGGAAGTTGTTTCCGTTAGGCGGGGAGACTAGGACCCGTGGGCACAGCCTTAAAATTAGAGGGGGTTAATTTAAAACTGAAAGGAGACGACATTTCTTCAGCCAGAGAGTGGTGGGCCTGTGGAATTCATTGCCACGGAGTGCAGTGGAGGCCGGGATGTTAAATGTCTTCAAGGCAGAGATCGACAAATTCTTGATCTCAAAAGGAATCAAGGGCTACGGGGAGAGCGCAGGGAAGTGGTGTTGAAATGCCCATCAGCCATGATTTAAATGGCGGAGTGGACTTGATGGGCCGAATGGCCTTACTTCCACTCCTATGTCTTATGGTCTTAATTGTAAATGTTAAAAGGCAGGCTGATACTTACGAAGTGTGTGAATGTGGGGAGGGAAATAGGAAATTGGACCAAACCAATAATAATTGGAAAAGGTCCTTCAAAAGACAAGGTGGTGTGATGGGCCTAGCCGACACACTCAGTGCTGTAGGACTGAGATTTCCTCAAGATTCTGACATATGGAGGAATACGTAATTCTATAGACACTGCTTATTTTTCATCAACTCGTCCAAATTTTTGGGGTGGGGGGGTTGGAAGGGAGGGAGGGAGAGAACAGAGCGGGAAGTAGTGTGAGAAGAGATGGGAAAGACAGGAAATGAGTATTGGAATTTAGGGTTATTCAATTTTATGAACAGTGAATAGCAAACACAGCCATCTATTCTCATTCCTTAAGTTGATGCTGTGTGTTTCAATTTCAGTGAGCCAAAGAATTTTCATACCTTTTAACCTAAGTACCCATAATTGGTGAATGGAAAATTTTTTCAAAATCAGCCAACATTGATCTCGACTTAAGGGTGCACAAGTAATCAATCATATTTTCCTTCACCTCTCACATTAAAGCTCTTTGGAACTGACCATAAAAGGAGTACCTCCCTATACCACAATTGAGATTACATTGTACAACAAACAGCCAAGAAATTCAAGAGTCCTTTCTCAGGTTCAGCAGTCACAGTCCCTGATCAATGATCCTGATGTGGAGTCTGTTGACAGAGATCAGCACGCAGTCAACTTTAGGTGGGCGATTTGAACCTGACTGCACCTTTAGAAAATATTTCAGATTCGCAAAGACAGGGTTTGCGCATGACAGCAAAAAGCAGTTTTAAAAACCGGAGATTGGTGATATTTTGGGGGTGTGTAGTCAGCTGCAAACAATGGGATCAAGTACTTTGGGTTTCCCCAATGGTCTCATTTCAATTTGGTTTGTGATACATAAAAGACTGCTTGTGGCAAGAATGCCTGCCTCTGAGCCAGGGGCTCCCAGTTTTGACTCTCAATCCAGGACTTGGCCTTGGAAGGTGTGTTTACAACGAGATTGAGTACCAGTCTGTAAGTCCTTTCCAGCTGTCCGTGACAAGTGGTAACAGAGAGAAAAAGTCTCTTGGTCAGTGATGCTTGAAGCAGAGTGGCACCCCTCAAGTTGCAGGCTCTAGTGACCAGTTAGAAACCTACTGCAGGAAACCCAGCCTGTGCAAACAGCATAAAGTCTTGGAAAGAATTAGTGAGTCACACACAGCTCACCATCTTTTGTGCACATCAACTGGCAGCCTCCAGAATGAACTGACAGGTGTACCAACTGGCTTTAAAAGAAAATCTACTTGGGGTAGTGGAGGAGTTCCAACTCTCTTCACTCTGGCCCAAAACTCTGCTCCCCACAAATACCCTGAATTCACACATTGAAAAGGAACTGGTCTCGCACATTGTGAATCAGATTTATAAAAATAATTCAACCAAACAGTAAAAAAATCAATTCAAAACAGTTTCAAATAAGGATGAAAGTCATTGTACCTGAAAGAAGCCTGGGGGAATGGGGCCTCCTGGTATCCCATCATTTGGAGGAATGTTTCCAAGTACAGGACTTGGTGCTGCAGCTGCACTCTATGAGAAACAAAAATGCACATTAAGTTATAATTGACAATTTCCATCTCCTTTCAGCCAGCCTGTGGGCAGATTAATTGCCAAATACCAAAGATGCAATGCTGGTCCCACTGGGAATCTGTAGCAGCATTCAACCTGGGAGTGCCTTTGCTCAAAATTGCAAAAGGACAAACTCCTCCCTTCTTTATCTAATCCTATAACCTCTACATCATGTTTCTGGAATGCTTCCAATTCCTCTTGAGGCACACTACAGACCAACACCTCAAAAAAAAGCCATTCCAGTGTTTGAATTTGGCTGTCAAATAGCCAGTGAAGACTTTGATAGGGATTCTATTCTACAATCAGGGCCATCTCTGAACCTGTCCATGGGGTAATTTTCCAGCAGGGGTCACTGGAGAGTAATCAGTAGGAAACTGATTTTTTTTAAACACCTTAGGACAGAAAGGGGTTCAAATGTGGGATATCTGTGGTCTACACAACTCATAACCACACCAAATGGTCTCCCCAGAATAAAAAAAGGAAAGGGATAAATTTGAATCTAACTACAAGATTCAGTTCCACATTGCTTTGGAAGCTCAACATCCACTGATCCATTAGCATTAAATCACAGTTCTTCCATCTGAAAAAATCTGGTCATTTCACACACATTCAATGGCGTTGTGAAAATAAATCAATTTTTACTCTGTTCTTCTGTACAAGCCTTTTGGTACACTGAAAACAATAGCTCCTCCTCTCCTCACTCCCGTCACTAACCAATTACAGAATATTGTTAACCTCCTGAAGACCCTCAGATTCCATGCATATTTGACTGTTTGACGAGTGACCCAGCTCCGATGTCTCTCCTTTGTCTGGTGTGACTAAAGGTGGACTGTTCAGAACTGGGACAGCTTGAGAAGAGCATGGCAGAATGATCGAAAATAAATTCAATGATCTGTGAAGGTGCATTTCTAACACATCACTCTGGTGTGTTCTTAATACCTCAATGAAAAAAAATTTCATCTATGCCTCCATTTCACTTTATATCTCTTGGCACTTCATGCAGCCCAGCAAAAAAAAATCTGTTTTGATTGATGATGGAAATAATCAATAATTATGAGTATGAAGAGTGTCAGCGGAAGCTCAGTTGGTAGCAGTCTAGCCTAAGTCAGAAGTTGAGTGCGCTAATTCCACTCTGGAATTTGAATACAAAGAAAATATGAAGAATTGATATTCCGGCTGAGAAGTGAATTGGAGCCCAATCTGTTCCATCAGGGCAAAAGATAACAAAGGAATTACTTTGAAGAGCAGCCTGAGAACTAACTCATGTCCAAACCAGGATTTGTCCCTCAATTAACGACACAAAAACAGATGATCTGGTCATTATCACATTGTTATTTGCAGGAACTTCCTGTGCACAAGTTAGCTGTTGCATTTCCTACAAGTGTGTTCACAGTTCAAAAGTACTTAATTAGCTGAAACAAGATTTGGCTCATCTAGTGGTTGTGAATGGCAGCTCAAGTCCTTTCTGCCACCCAAGTGTAAGCACCACTTAACTTTCCTGTTTGCACGCCAGACAAACTCAATTTCCACCATTCTCAGCTCTCCAATTTATTTGAGCATTATCATCACATCTTTGGAATGATGTGCACGCTGCTGGGTAACTGACTAATGATACAGTTCCGTTTCCTACAGGAAACATACAGATTATCAGGCACTGTTCCTAAATCAATCTTTAATCCTGATCCACTACTAGGAAGTACACAGATAGAAAAGGGGTATATCTAAGATAGATTAGCCTTTGGCTTTGATAGCTTCAGCAGTCAAATCGCTTGTTGGCACGAAGAATGATTGCTTCAATAAGAATTGCAAGATTTGTTATCAACCCATGGAAAACAGCACCCTTAGCAAAGAAACAAACAAACTAGAGAAAGAGACTTGCACACTGGTCATGTCATGGTTGGCCCCGATACACGACAGCGTACATACTTCGGTTTAAGGGGAGAGTTGGTATCATTTCTGCAATAAAATAATTTGAAGGAGTTGTTTCTAACCAAGTTACTGTTATTTAATGCTCTCATATTTCACACAAAAGGAAAGTCAACTGTTCTAAAAGACAAAAAAAACACTTTCACCAGCAGCATAATTTTACAATCGGGAGTCAGACTTGTTCCTCAATTGGCTTTTATTTAATAAAATAAGCTGATCAGCAATATTATTTCTTTTAAAACAGTAAAATAACATGATAACTGCATTGTGATTATTCCAAAATACACAATTTGAATCCATAACTTCTAGAATTCAGAGGGATTTACATTCACAACGTAAATGCTTCGATCTGTTTTGATGGATTCAATTCAGTACATTCTTTTATTCTGTTATTTTCCCCCCCCCAAACTTGCTTTCATTCCAATTCTCAACCAAAGCAAATTTAAAAAACAGACCCAAGTGAACGGAAGCAAGTCAGAATAAAAATGTATTAGAATTTGGTGGCCATGGAAAAGCAGAGTGTAACATCAAGAGACCCATGGGTGTATTCACATACAACGGGCCTGGGTCAAGGGGAATCAAATACAAGGGATTTTGTTCCAATGGTGGGTGGGGAGGGGCGCGGGCGGGGGAGAAGGAGGGGTGGTTTGTGGCTGGTGGATGACAGGAGAGAATTTACCATTTTCATCAAAACAAAAAAAGGTTGGAAACAGAGGATCTTCATTCATTCAAACAGAGCAATTGCACCCAGGAGACCAGACTAATCTTTTAAAAATATGGGCCCCACACTCAGTGGGTGAGATTTGTCAAGGATCATGACCAGGGCACGTAAATTGATAGAAGGAAGGAAGAAAAATAATTCAAATGGGGTTTTTATAATTTCTATGACCCAGCAACTGTGGCCACGGACAGTTTCAGAATCTATTTCACTGGAATGTCATCCAGAGGGAAACAACTTCGATTTCCAGAATCAGAATCCAAGTGCTGCCAGAGAGGTGTGCAACTGTGAAAACATTGTGTAGCAGAAGCATCTATCTTCAGGACAGGGGGGCTAAGGATTTGCAGAGGTGATGGGAGTGGGAGAATAATGAAATAAATGGTCTTCTGACTAACCACACGGGGGAAAAAAAAAGGGTGCAGAAATGCATTGCGGTTTACAAAAACGTACATAATCTTGACTAAAATCCAAAACAGATACATAATAATAGTAGAATATTGCCGATTGATGATCAAAAATAATCTAGTTTTACTTTCAAAACATTCAACAGTCACCAACAAAATTCAAAAATCATTTATAACATTACAAGCAGCGTATAACTGGTAATGACAGATTTGCCACAATCCACTTCATTGGTCAAGGGTGTGGGAAGAACACAGGGTTCCTTCATTTTCCAGGAACTCTTACATATTTAAATGTTGACAGGAGATAGGGCTGAACTTCATCTTGATTACCAATCATCTAGTCTGCTAATGCTAACCAGCATCACGTAACTGAATCTCGTCTAAGTTGTTGATGCTAACTGTTCAGAATGGGTGCTACATCAACTAGAAATCTTCTTCAGGGGTGGATGGGAGTTTGGGGAACGCAAGAGGAATACAGGAGATGCCTAAATTTCACACTGAAACAATGCATGATTTCCATGCTCCAATGCACGATTTCCATGCTCCAATGCACCTTTACTCACTACTGTACGTGAAGGCAACATTAATTAGTCAACAAGTCAGAGTGACAACCCTGAACTTGTTTCCGACTACCTCAAATGGATTTCTGAAAAATTAAAAACGGCAATGCTTCCAAATAACCTGAAAGATTAAAAAAACCAAGGTACTGAACGTAAACTGACATTTCACAATTCATACTTCAATACCACAATAATTCTCATTCCATAAAACCAATTGTTCAATGGCTCCTTCCCTTACTGCACCCTGTCAAGGGTGCAGTTCAGTGTCTCAAGCACTAACATCATTTATGATATCTCATCCAAGTGCTATTTACTCTTCACATGTTAGCCTTGACAGTGAAAGCTGGCCGTTCAACAAGAATGTGAGCCAACAATAGGCACTGCCACGTAATAGTTATTGTGCAATATTGGGATGTCAAACCAGACATGACGATGACTTGAAAAGCTAAATTTTAATAAATTTGCCATGGGCTAGTATTAAAAGAGGTTCCTATGAAATTAAACATGAACCTGCCAGGCATGCTCAAGGCTTCACTCTCAAATACATGCTAAAATAATTGTAAAATATTCCATACAGTACAAGGCCTATCAGAAGAATTATAGTTGAAGAGTGAATGTATTTTTGCCAAACTTGCAGGCATCTCAAGAATGTAGCATATGGAGTAGGTTCCGGTCTCGTGTATTCTTTTTAGCCAAGTAACCCATTGGCCATTTCAGAGTTGACCATACCAACTGAGGCCCACAGTCAATAGCACTGACAACGCAGTCAGAAACTTCTGCACGGGTTAGTGCAACTCGATGCACAATATTCATTCTGTGAACCCTCACTCCCTGAGAGTGTGTGTGTTTCCAAACAAAAATAGAGTGTTTTCAGGAGATGAACAAACGTAAGTATCTTGCTCCTTATGTTCTTAGTCATTACAATGCTGAGCAATTGTTTTTGCAAGGTGGTTTTGTACCTTCGTTCTTGTCTGAGAAACTGCTTTCACTTGTGTTCAGTCACTCCTTATTAAAACTAGTTGTTTTTAAAGGATTCCATTTTAACATCTGCCCATCCCCCATTACTTCCTCTCAGTGGCTTGCCAGAGCTATGATAATCTCCAGCTGGGTCACACATGCCCTTCATTGCTTAGAGGCAATAAAGAGAAATACAGCTTCTTGTATGAGGCAATGAAACTAATCAATGCTACCTTTAAATCAGTTTGAATTAACAGATGTAAAGCATTTCTCAATTGTTACAATTCTGTTAGCTAGACAAATAACATTAAAAAAAATTCCACATGGGGAATGGCTGCATCACTTTTCCTCCTGCCTTTCTTTGCAATCTTACAAAGCAGCCCGTACTCAGGCCATTAAATATTAAACACATTTCAGGAGATTGCAGCAGATACTGGGAGGTAGAATTCCCAACTGGGCAGATAGTGCATTGCCAGAAACATGAAAAAAATAACAGACACACCAGAACATGCAATTCAGAAATTAAGCATTGCAAAGTTTGAAGTCCTTTTGTGAACTGCCATCTTCATTCCACTCAGTGAATATATCTGAATTTATAAAGGGGAAATATCAGTTTCGGTCTTCACTAATAGCAACAGTAAGACGCTGGCAAAAATACAATTGCAAAACAGAAAAGAAAGCTTGAACTTTCATGCGCAGGAAACACAGTTGGAATGAAGTTAAACTTACTAATATTTTAAAAGGATCAAATGAACACTGCCAATCATATAAAGTCAGAATAAGGGTTCTTGTGGCACAGTGGCAGTGTTTCCATCTCTAGATCAGGAGGCCTAAGTTCAAGTACCAGCTGCTCCAGGAGATGCATTACATCTGAACAGATTGATTAAAATAGCTAGAGTCAGAATAACCACAAAGGAAGGCTGGTAGCTAACTCCAAAATCTCCAACTCAAACAAATTATTGCCTGCCAACCTCAAAAGGTACACAATGCAGTGCTGCTCCACAGGCACCCAAACACCCATTATCCGAGTAGCCATTACTCATACCCCGGTAGTGGGGGGGTAGCACTCTCACAATTGTGCAAGATATGGAGCATGTGTAGATGCAGTAGTGGGAGGAAGAAATTATAGTCAAGGCCAACCACACTCAGAATGACATACAACTTTATAGCAAGTTTCTTTGCATACTGGCCTGCATCAAGTAGTACGGTAAATGTTTTTGCCCCCTCCTTACTACAGCAGTTCTAAAGCAACTGTTGCACCCTCACTATCGTTTCCCTGGCAATTCAGCAATATCTCATTAAATTATTGTTGAATTCCTTTCAGAAAAATGGACTTGGGTCTGTTTTTTTTAAATTAAACTGATTTCCTGCTTCCCGAAGATTACGGAACTCCCAGATGGCATGAAGACGAGATTTTGTGATTTATTGTTGGGTATGGCTGTTTGCTGGACTTGATGGATCAGATGGTCTGCTCCTCTCCAGAGAAATGCGCTAGATTCCCAAACACACATTCAGGGGATGGCGGGGTGGGGGGTGGGGGTAAAGACTAGCTGGGTCTGAAGTCACTTTTGGACTAGACCAGGTAAGAAAGACAGTTAAAATGAACCAGATGGATTTTTCCAACATCAACTATGGTTTCATGGTTATCAGGTTCTAATTTCAGATTTTTACTGAATTCCAATCCTGCCACAGCAGATAGTGGAATTAAAACCTGGGTCCTAGAATGTGACCTGTGTGGCTGGATTACTAATCTAGCAACAATGCTATTAGGTCATCATCTCTTCACTTGCTCAGATTTTAAATCTTGGCCGGACACCGATGCAGAAGCCAAAATTTGGACATTTTCTGAATAAGCCAGATAACATGGGAGTGAGTGTGTCCTGGACAACAGATGGAAAGCCTATTGAAAAGACAACAATTGAAGCATTAAATTTGGCCACCCTATTTATAATGTTGTCACCTCAAAGTCATAACCTGCCACACACAAGCTTCAAGATCAACATTCTGCCCATTCGCAGAGTCTGTTTAATGCAGCACATAAGATATCAACATTGCAGCAGTTTGCAGAACCATTTAAAGAGACAAAAATTGAGATTCTCGGAATCAAAGCGAAAAAAAAAAGCTGAGATGCTTGAAGGATAAGACAACATCTGTGAAAGTGTGTTAATACAATTCTGACAAAGGGCCACGTGACTAAAACAGTGACCATTTCTTCCTTTACACCCCATGCCCAGCAAATTGCCAGAAAACCTATCTGGCTTTCTAGTGCCCTTTGGGGAAGGAACCTGTCATCTTTACCTGGTCTGGATTATGTGACTCCTGACTCTCAGCAATGTGGTTGACTTTTAGTTGCCCTCTGGACAATAAGGGATGGGCAGTATTTGTTCGCCTAGCCAGCAACGCTCTCATCTCGTGTATGAATGAAAAAGCAAAGTCAGGTTTTGGGCCACAAGCTACGGGGACTTTAGTGGATTGGTCCTGGGTGGAGGGAGTGGGGGGAGGTGCTGCTGCTGATAGCAAGTTCAGCGTTTTTCCCTGTACTTGGCAAGTCAGTTTATTTTGTATAGGACGAGAGAGAGGTGGGCGTGGAAGACACTGCAAGCTTGCTACGCTTGCTCCCCCAATGCACACAGCAGTTTGAATGCACCCAGTTCATTGCATCGTCTGTCATGGCTTTAAAACGAGTTTGGTTCTGAAGTGAGTTGTTAAGCTGCATTTATAATTTGAATTTATTCTATTTTTACATTCAGTTCATGTACACAGTACTCAATTACAGGAGTGCTCAGCTCGCAAAAATCCCAACCAATAGATCAGCTCTTTTCTCAAACCTTGAACGGCCATTCGGATTTTATAAACTGGATATTCCCAATTGCAGACCTCAGCTGGAGAACTGTACTTCATATTAAGGAATACTGAGTACATGGATTAAGTGTAGAAATTTAATAGATCCAAATTATAAGTATGCCCCAAGCTACTCATTTTAAATCCAACCCCGAGTTGGAGTTACTGCATCCCTCGTATAGAACAGACGGAGCTTTTCAGATCTGCCTGAGGGAACTATGATAAAAACCAGAGAACAAAACTCAAAGGGTAAAAAGAATTGCAATCCTGATTTTGGCAGCAAGAATGTATTGCCTCGGTCAGGATTCAACTTCTTAAACATTAATGCAAATCCTAGTAAATATTTCAGTCCTTAAACTGGCATTCCAAGTTTCTTTTGAGGAAAAGGAGGGCGTGCAGAAAATAGAAATGCTGATAAAATGCAGAAGCGGTTCTTAAGACAGAGCAGCCAGTTTGCCCAGCAGCTCATCCACTACCTTACAGCACCCATTCCCTCCACCACCAGCTCAGCATAGTTGCAGTCAGTTTCCACTAAATCTGGATGTGGGGCAACACAGGAATCTGGAATCTATTGTTGTGTCATGCAACAAACAGGCCACACAGAACAGATGCTATGAGATGGGCAAGTATGTAGCTGCACACCCCTAGACGAACCTTGCTATATAACAAACGACCAGGCACAAAGACAAACAAGGCAGAACATTATCTGGGTGCATGACCTACAGGTTGCACCAGTCCAACATGCCAGGGTTTATACAATGAAACCAACCTCCAATGTCCAGAAGACGTGCATCCAGGTCTACAAATAAAACACCATCATCCCCAGACCACCCATCAAGAAATGCAGTGGGCTAGAAATCTGTCATTGTTATTTCAGAGTCACTGGGTGAAAGTCCTCTAGTTCCCTTCTAAGTTGCACTGTGGATGCACCTTCACTTCATAGACATCTAAGTTAAAAACTTTGACGGCAACTAAGAATGGGCAATAACTGCAGGCCTTCCACTTGACAACCAAGTGTTTCTTAAATTAAATTTCCAAAATTTCCTACTTCTTTGAGTATATTTCTGTGTGAAACACTGATACCAGCGGCATTATTACAATTTAGTGTTTTATTTACTTTTCCCTCCTTTTCACAATTCGCAAAACAGGTGAAGTAAACATTCAGGGATTTTTGCTCTACTAACAGAAAGTAGAAAGAACTTCTGATGCTAGAGCTTAATATTGATCATGCTCCCTAAAATTTACTCAGATTTTTGGATTTAGATTTTCTCTCCTTTTTTTAAAATTCTAAAATCGGTAAACTAAACACCTTCACAATAAACATTTTTAAAATCAGCTCTAATTAACACTTCGCTCAACCAGTCCTCAAATTTTATGGTTTCATAAATTTGATTTTTGACAAGTGAACTTCGGAGGAAAGCACTTACCACAGAATAATCCTATTCTCAGAAGCTGCATTTTTCAAGGCGCAGTACACTTAGTATTGCAAACATTTGTTTAAAAAGGGACAATTGTTGTCTGGCTGTACCGCAATAATCCAAGCCAAAGTTGCTGAACGAGCCCACAAGTGAATAAGAAGACTATCCTAGACAGATATCCTTCAGCCACCAACGAACACAAACCCATCAGCACAATACAGAGATAACAAAGTGTGTAGCTGGATGAACACAGCAGGCCAAGCAGCATCAGAGGAGCACAAAAGTTGATGTTTTGGGCCCCGGTCTAGGCCCGAAACGTCAGCTTTTGTGCTCCTGAGGTGCTGCTTGGTCTGCTGTGTTCATCCAGCTACACACTTTGTTATCTCGGATTCTCCAGCATCTGCAGTTCCCATCATCTCAGCACAATACAGAAGACACTTGTATTCACTACTAATATCTAGAAAATGTTTAGTAACAAAAAAAGGCTTTTGAACTAAAAAGATGCAAGACAGCCACACTCACTGTGCTATGAAGGCATACTTTCTTAGCCACACCTTTACAGAAACTATTTTATTCAGCCTAATCCAAATGAGATAAGTTGTCATTGAAGAATGCCTTATTCTACAAAGGCTGGGGCCACAAGATAACTAAAATATCCAACTTATTCTTAAACTCAACGGTCTTTATGTTTGACCAGAAGTCAACAAAAAATGAAATTGGCAATTTCCATCTGCAATCTGGAGTCAGTGCTGGATTGATAATACAATGCCAACAGCTTGATCTGTTTCTGTAACTAACAGGCAAAATAAGTACTAACAGGGTGAAGAACACTGGAAATCTCAGCCAGTTGTACAACCTACTCGTGTACATTATGGAGAGTCATCTCGACTTAAAACACTAACTTGCTCTCTCTCCAGGGATGCTGCCTGATCCACTGTGATTTCCAGCATTTTTTTATTTTCACTACTCATTAACATCTCCAACCAGCCAGCTTAGAACACAGTTGTTCAAAGCTGTGCAATCATTTCAGGACAGCATGTCTTAAAATTTACGACTGCGTAAAATGTGAAATCATGGTTAATTTCAAGATTCTCTTGTACATTCTCAGTTTTCATTACATCACCAGTCATGGGGCAGTGTTACCTGTGACAAGGTTCTGTGATAAGGAGGATAATGCTAACCCCCCATCTCTCATTAGAGTTCCCCATTTCTCTTCTTTTTAAGACATCCCTTAAACCCTGTCTCTGATGGAGTTTTTTGGTTAGATGGTATAACATCTACAGTCCCCTTGCAGTGCAGATTCTGAGTGCTGTTGAAAAAGAGGGCGATGGTGTCAAAGCTTTTCACCATGCACTGATGAGGACAGAACCAAAAGAATCCTAAATCCCAGCACCAACAATTTATACTTCATGAGACCAGAGTGCTGACTTACCTTTCAGACAAACAGTCAAATCAGCTGCATTTCCTTGATGTGTTTGTTGCGAAATCCACAAATTTAGTTTGTTCTCTACTGCTGTTGACCACAAACCCAACTCAATTTCAGTGGTCAATATGCACATTTGATTTCCTACAGTTCCACATGCTAAAAGATTGGCCATCGCAGTAATCTTCTAATTCGGGACCGGTTTGTTTGCTCACCGTGCAAGCACAATGCCAAGACAAGGTGCAACAAAGTTATCCTGTGTAATAAGGGCATTCCCTGGTCAGATCATTGCTTGCTGTACATCGTGCAGATAGGTCTACTGCCATCATTTTTAGGACTCAGTAGAAAACAAATTCCGCTTCTCTGTCCATAGATGCTGCCAAATCAGTTTCTCCAGCACTTTGCTATTTCGTTACAGATTTACAGCATCCACAGTATTTCACTGACAAGCACCAAGTCTAGTTCAGATTAGCCAGCAGGGGAAAGCGTCTCAAAATTTGAGCAAAAGGGGAGGCAAGCTATTTCATGCTGCTCCTCTACATTAGCATGCAGATGGCACTCTCCATGAATGGGACGCTGTCATCAATCTTCAAAAAAAAACGATAAATTACACAATGTACTAGGCAGTGTATGAATTTTAGTACCTGTGCAATGTCAGGTGCACAGGCTAATACCCAAAGACTGGCAGATTGCACTGTACTTTGGTTGTTTGCATCAGGCAGAGGAGTGACCGTACTCAACCAGCCTACGAAAGCCTGTTGTGAATTTAAGTCAGAAAAAAAAACTTAGTTGTTAGCTCTTTCCTGGTGCATTCTCCATCACAATCTCTGGCAGAGGCCCATTTTCCAACCAATGAGTACCTTCTTCGCCTGCAAAGTATAAACTCTTGTTCCCTTAGAGGTTGGATTTTCTTGCAATTCAGTCCAGACAAGTGAAAGACAAAAAGATCTAACACTATGCCTCTTTTCTTCAAGCAACACTTAATTTCTAATATTTGCTCAAGATATGATGCTAAATGGTGTTTTGCTATGTTAAAAACTTGTACATAAATGCGACTTGTTATTTTCAAAAAAAAAGAGAAGAGTAAATGTATTGAAACAGTGCCAAAAATCTATACTGTTAAACAAGGCCTGAATCAGTTTCTCTAATGAAACAGCATACAATGCAACACTTGTTCTGGAAGGTCACAATCTTCCATTCAGGTGTATGAAAATTATATTTTGAAAAGATAATTTGCAGAGCTCACTCCTATCATGCCTGTGAAAGACAATACTGACCCCCACCTATCAGTTAAAGCTACGTGCAGTGGAAGGATAAAGTCAATTCAATACTTGTGCAAGTCAGCCATGTGTTGTAGGATAGAGTTCTTAATAGACTAGAAGCCCTCCAATACTTTTAAAAAGCAGTCATTCTTCCTGGGTGACAGGAGATTGTGAGATGGCAAACTGACTCAGGAAATGTTACAGAAAAGTACAATCACATTCACAACCTTATACAATGTCCATGCACTCACTTTCCTGCAGAGGTCACTGGATACAAATCAAACAATGCTAAGTTAGAATTTCTGTCAAAAGCCCTCAGTATTGTACCCATGACAGTATCTGGAGCCATCATCAGTACTTAGATGAATATGCAGATCTCTTAGAAATATATGTTTGAAATTTGCAGTAGATCCTGCAATGCCTGCAAGCTGTCTTCACAACCATTTTTTGAAAGAAAAATCATAAATAATTGAAACTTCAATAATGATTAACGTATTAGAATGTGCTCATTAAGCCAATCAGAAGTCAGAAATTAGAGTGCTCCACAGTGTCTTCATAAAGAATCCAACAATTCCTACGTACAACTCAGTCTCTCAAAGCAGATCTCTCTTTGGATTAGACTACAGTTTTGTCCCTGGTCTAATTCACAAAACGCAAATGTTTTTATTGCTAGTCCCCAAACATCTGCCCATTTCAAACAAATTCACGCGTGCCAAGGCACACAGAGGGGAACACTGCTTATGATGTTCAAGATGCTTTTGAAAAACGAACAATATGCAGCTGATTTTGGTTTCACACTGATCAATGCATCAGATGTACATTGGATATGAAGGCCCAAACTGACTGCTTCAAAGCAAGGCCTTCGCTCTGCTTCTCCAGTATCAGATTGGGTCCCAACACCTCATTCAAGTTGCATAACAAATTACAACCAGGTTGTGAACACAGTACACTTACTAGCACAATCAGCTTATCCAATTTATTAAAGCTCCAGTACATGGCTTAGTTAGTTTAATTTTGTAGTTTCCGATCTTGCGGCCCCCGCTTAAGTCACAGACAGCTCCAAAGATGCAAAGCAGCTTTCGTACACTGGCCAAGAAGCCTTTTTTGTTTACATCAAGTACCCTTAAGCTCAACTGCTGATATAGGCAGACAAAGACAGGCTCCAATGGAGACCACAATCATAATCTAGGAAATCTAGACAATTTTCTGGAAGTTTCCAAAATATTCTGGTGTCCCAATCATCAACAGTATGGGTTGTCTTGTGACATTCTGGTAATGTCCTTGGCTCTGAGATAGAAGATCTGGGTTTGAGTCCCACCCTAGAACCTAATGAATATGAAAGACGCGTATGTAACATGGCTAAACAGGCTATGCATCAATCTTTCTGAAGCGTCTATGGTGCATGGTTACAGCACAACAGTCTTCTGGTCACGAGCGCTTGATGTGGAGTGATGCCCTCCTGTTTACAGTCTCTGGTGATAGACTGGTGTCCTGGTCCAGGGAAGAATAACTGTGGGAACAGATGTAAGCATATGATTTAAGATAAAGTGTGAAGCTGGATGAACACAGCAGGCCAAGCAGCATCTCAGGAGCACAAAAGCTGACATTTCGGGCCTAGACTCAGAGAGGGGGATGGGGTGAGGGTTTTGGAATAAATAGGGGGGGGGGGGGGGGGGGGGGGGGGCAGACCGCAGATGGAGAGAAAAGATGATAGGTGGAGAGGAGAGTATAGGTGGGGATGTAGGGAGGGAATAGGTCAGTCCAGGGAAGATGGACAGGTCAAGGAGGTGGGATGAGGTTAGTAGGTAGGAAATGGTGGTGCAGCTTGGGGTGGGAGGAGGGGATGGGTGAGAGGAAGAACAGGTTAGGGAGGCAGAGACAGGCTGGGCTGGTTTTGGGATGCAGTGGGGGGAGGGGAGATTTTGAAACTGGTGAAGTCCACATTGATACCATTGGGCTGCAGGGGTCCCAAGCGGAATATGAGTTGCTGTTCCTGCAACCTTCGGGTGGCATCATTGTGGCACTGCAGGAGGCCCATGATGGACATCTCATCTAAAGAATGGGAGGGGGAGTTGAAATGGTTCGCGATTGGAGGTGCAGTTGTTTTATTGCGAACCAAGCGGAGGTGTTCTGCAAAGCGATCCCCAAGCCTCCGCTTGGTTTCCCCAGTGTAGAGGAAGCCACACCGGGTACAATGGATACAGTATACCACATTTGCCGATGTGCAGGTGAACCTCTGCTTAATATGGAAAGTCATCTTGGGGCCTGGGATAGGGGTGAGGGGGCAAGTGTAGCACTTCCTGCGGTTACAGTGGAAGGTGCCAGGTGTGGTGGGGATGGAGGGCAGTGTGGAGCGAACGAGGGAGTCACGGAGAGAGTGGCCTCTCCGGAAAGCAGACAAGGGTGGGGATGGAAAAATGTCTTGGGTGGTGGGCTCGGATTGTAGATGGTGGAAGTGTCGGAGGATGATGCGTTGTATCCGGAGGTACACCCCACCAACCTCCGGATACAACGCATCATCCGCCGACACTTCCGCCATCTACAATCCGACCCCACCACCCAAGACATTTTTCCATCCTCATCCTTGTCTGCTTTCCGGAGAGACCACTCTCTCCGTGACTCCCTCGTTCGCCCCACACTGCCCTCCAACCCCACCACACCCGGCACCTTCCCCTGCAACCACAGGAAGTGCTACACTTGTCCCCACACCTCCTCCCTCACCCCCATCCCAGGCTCCAAGATGACTTTCCATATTAAGCGGAGATTCACCTGCACATCTGCCAGTGTGGTATACTGGATCCATTGTACCCGGTGTGGCTTCCTCTACATTGGGGAAACCAAGTGGAGGCTTGGGGACCACTTTGCAGAACACCTCTGCTCAGTTCGCAATAAAACAACTGCACCTCCCAGTCGCGAACCATTTCAACTCCCCCTCCCATTCTTTAGATGAGATGTCCATCATGGGCCTCCTGCAGTGCCACAACGATGCCACCCAAAAGTTGCAGGAACAGCAACTCATATTCCGCTTGGGAACCCTGCAGCCCAATGGTATCTATGTGGACTTCAACAGCTTCAAAATCTCCTCTTCCCCCACCGCATCCCAAAACCAGCCCAGTTCGTCCCCTCCCCCCACTGCACCACACAACCAGCCCAGCTCTTCACCTCCCCCCGCGGCATCCCAAAACCAGTCCAACCTGTCTCTGCCTCCGTAACCTGTTCTTCCTCTCACCCATCCCTTCCTCCCACCCCAAGCCGCACCTCCATTTCCTACCTACTAATCTCATCCCACCTCCTTGACCTGTCCGTCTTCCCTGGACTGACCTGTCCCCTCCCTACCTCCTCACCGATACTCTCCTCTCCATCTTCGGTCCGCCTCCCCCTCTCTCCCTATTTATTCCAGAACCCTCTCCCCATCCCCCTCTCTGATGAAGGGTCTAGGCCCGAAATGTCAGCTTTTGTGCTCCTGAGATGCTGCTTGGCCTGCTGTGTTCATCCAGCTTCACACTTTATTATCTTGGATTCTCCAGCATCTGCAGTTCCCATTATCACTAAGCATATGATTTGCCTGCTTCGTATGCCACTAAAACGTGGAAAGAGAAGAATCATGAACACTGCAAAACCTGAATCCTTGTACATATTGCCCCGCACAAGCTGGCTTAAGTGATGCAGAAACAAACGTTTGAAACATGGTTTTGATTTTGAAGCAGACAGCAGAAGCAAGTGACCCCTTAAATGAAATCTAATCCACTTCAAAGTTTAAATGGCACAATTTAACACTTACTAGTGTGCTGTATCTACATGTATTGTTTCCAGTTACAACAACAAATATTTACGTAACACCTTTAATGCTGTAAAGTGTTCCAAGGTACTTCACAGGAGTGTTATTAAGCAAAATTTGAAAGCAAACGTAAGGAAAGCTTAAGACAGGCGACAAAAAGGGCTGTTATTCAATGAGCCAATAAAAATTAAGAGATTGCATAGTATTTTTTAAAAATCGAAAGAGTCAACAGGTTGACAGTCCACACAAACCTCTACTAAAAGAACTGCGGATGCTGTAAATGAGAAACAAAAACAGGAATTGCAGGCAAAGCTCCGGTCTGGAAGCATCTGTGGAGAGAAATCAGGGTTCATGTTTCGGGTCAAGTGACGCCTAAGAAAGGGTCACTGGACCAGAAACGCTAACTCCTGATTTCTCGCCACAGATGTTGGCAGACCTGGTGAGCATTTCCAGCAATTTCTGGTCAAGCCTCGACTCAAGTCTGGTTGTCATATCCTCTCATTCCTTGCTTGTTTAGTTACCTTCCCCCAAATGCATCTATGCTGTTTGCTTTAACCAATCCATGCACTAAGAAACTACTTTCTCCTAAGTTCCTTATCGAATTTATCAGTAAGTTACGTGTTTGTCTCCTAGTTCTGTTCTCCCTCATAAGACAGTATTATTATGATTGACCGCACCCTATGATTAGTAACTAGCTTTGGCACACAGCAACCGAAAACCATTTGAGATATAAACAGCGCATAGTATGACTGAATATGCGAAAGTTACACATACACCCATAAAAATATTCAAGGCTGATAGTCAGATTTTTAATCATTAAAGGAATCATGGGTAAAAGGGGGTAAAACTGGAAAGTGAAGCTGGGGATTATCAAATCAGCCATGATCTCATTGCAGAAATGGAGGAGACTCAATGGGCTGAATGGCCTTCTTTTGCTCCTACATTTTATGGTCATCCAGCCTCCATTCCACAGGAGGGATTGAGCTGAACACAAGAAAATGCCTAGTGTTTGGTCAATGATTTTAGACATTTACTGCATCTTGAAGATTAAATTCAAATCAGGGCTATCAGTAGATGGTGCACAAATAACCTAAATGGTACCTTTTGTAACGTGGGTTTATCAGATTTTTGTCTAAGTTTTGGAAAAACTCTTATCTACCGTTGTATCTACTTTTCACTGAAAACTTAACACATTGATCTTAGATCAAAATAATTACGTGTGCTTTTACTAATAATAGCCCCAGTGGCCAATTAAACCCATTATTGGGTAAACATGGACATTAACCAGCTAGTGTGTGTATAAATTCCTCTCTTTCTCAACCAAGGTGTTTGTCACTTTCAGACAACAAAGTAACACCCACACTCCATCACAATGATGCCAGAATATTTCACCTCCTCCAACCAACACACCAGGGTTTTTTTTTAATAACTATTTTATAATTGCACAATTTACGTGCAAAACTCCAACTACCTGATTGAGACATGGCATCTACTTTCTGCATAAGTAGGCATAAAAATCACATTAAAAAACCTGACTGCTCAGTTATACCTGGAGCAAGTCTCAAAATGAAACATTTCTCTAAAGTTGTCCCATTTACCCTTCTCCAGTTTACTTTTCTCCTGGCAAAGACAGTATTGCAGCAAAGTGCAGCTTTATACATCAGCCACTTTTCAGCACCCAACAAACTACAGGCAGCTCTTCAAAGGCGAGCTCATTACTCTGGCCGAATGTGGACACAATTTTGTGGCAGTACCCACTTTTCGTTTTATGGGGCATTTCAACTCCAGTTACTGAAAAGCGAAACAAAAGCACAGAGCTAAGAGAGAGGTCAACAATTTATATTGTCTCCACTGCTGAGAATCTTGGTTCAGTTTCATGAGAATCAATCCAGTTACCCAATGAGCTCCATCATAAATATCTGATGATCAAAGTATCCAGCTCTGTTACACACTGAAGGAACCTTTGAAGAGTCCATGGGCCTACTAACCTGGTGTAAAGTGTACAGCTTGTATCTGCCAAACAACAAGAAGTCGTACATTTTATAACTATAAAAGCCAAAAAAAAGGATGTAAACGTTACTGTGCTAAAGCTGTCAAAAACACAGCAAACACGAGGGATTGGTAGCAATTTGCTCTTCTTACCTAACATAGCTTAATCTCAGTCTCAAATGTGATTGAGTGCTCACATTGTATTCTTGCTGATGGATATATCACTGCTATATAGAGGTATGCTAGTTATAAGAGAGAACTACAGTTTTGCATGCTAAAAAGGTTTCTCTGGAGAACACATACCTTTAAATCTAAATTACATAATGAATTTATACAAGTGCCAAAGCAGAGAAGCTTTGTTTTAATGAGACAACTGTTTGCTAATTTTGTTTAACTCCATTTGCTCTGCTGGGGATCAAAAGTCTCCAAGGCTGCTGGGATTGAAATGACAGTGTGGAGCTGGAGGAACACAGCAGGCCAGGCAGCAGAGGAGCAGGAAAGTTGGCATTTCGGGTCGGGACCCTTCTTTGGTGGAGGAGACTTAAACTCTGAAATAAATGGGGAGGTGTTGGTTGGGCTGGGGAAGGTAGGTGGGGTGGTGATAGCAGGTAGGTAGTGGTGGGGGTTGGTCAGTGAGGTGGGAGAGAAGACGGACAGGTGAAGGAGGCAGGGATGAGAGGGGAGGGTTGGTCTTTGGATGAAGCTGGGGTGGGGAGATTTTGAAGCTGGTAAAAGGTGGGATGGCAATAGGTGAGCGCAGGTAGGTACTGGTGGGGATTCGTCAGTGTGGTGGGAGGAGGGATTTTCCAGAGGGAAATCCCTCGTCCACTCCACACTCCCCACTAGCCCCATCACCTCTGGCATCTTTCCCTGCAACCGCTGGAGGCGCTATACTTGCACTTACACCAAATGTCTCACCTCCATCCCAGGCTCCCACCCCACAAAAAAATCCTTCCACGTCAGACAGATGTTCACCTGCACATCCACTAATGAGGTATATTGTATCTGCCGTTCCCAATAATGGCCTCCTCTACAGTGAGACCAAGTGGAGGCTCGGAGACTGCTTTGTAGAGCACCTACGTTCGGTTCACAACAAATGACAACACCTCCTAGTCATGAACCACTTCACCTCTGCCTCCCACTCCCTGGTCGACACGTCCAACCTGTCCTCCTCCAGTGTCACAACGACACCACCCGGAAACTGGAGGAACAGCACCTCATATTCTGCCTTGGAACCCAAAAATCCAATGGTCTCAACGTGGACTTTACTAGCTTCAAAATCTCCCCTCCCCCAGCCTCATCCCAAGACCAATCCTCCCTCTCATCCTTGCCTCCTTGACCCGTCCGTCTTCTCTCCCACCTATCCGCTACACCCACCTCACTGACTAATCCCCACCACTGCCTACTTGCTATCGCCAACCCACTGACCTTACCCAGCCCAACCTCCCCTTCTCTGTATTTCAGATCACCCTTGCCCTCCCCATTTCTGAAGAAGGGTCCCAACCCAAAACATCAGCTTTCCTGCCCCTCTGATGCTGCCTGGCCTGCTGTATTCTTCCAGCTCCACACAGTGTTATCTCAGACTCCAGGATCGGCAGTTCTTCCTATCTGCGGGAATTGAAGGCTCCCTTCATCTCCTGTTTCAGGGAAACTGACTGGGATAGTATCAAGCCTGTTCTCTGGGGGTCTTGTATCACAGCGGTAGTGTCCCTGCCCCTAGGTCAGGAGGCCCAGATTCAAGTTCCACTTGCTCTGGAGATAAAAAATCTCAACTCCGTTCTTAAAGAGTGTGAACCTACATCTCAATTCTGCCAGAATCCTGGTTTAAAACTGGCAACCTCTGAAGCTAAAGTTTACTGGCCACGTCAAAGTGAAATCACACCACAACAGTACAGCATATTTGCTTGCAGTTGCGGTTTCACCAGAGTTTTCAAGTACCATAAAAAGTGCTTTATTTTGCATCCAATGTAATGGTGCATCTTACATAACTCACCCAGCAGGCTATTTCCAACTTGGACAATCTTGAAAGAGGCATGTAGACTGCAACAAATTTTAAATTTTGGCCACCAACTCTCTTCTTTGATGAGCTTAGTGTATTCAGTAAATTTTGTGTTAGTAATTAAGTAAATTTTGTGAAAACGTGATCGGGTACAACGTTTGTCCTGGGGCCACTTTTGCTACATAAATAAAATTTGTGAACAAAATTAGGTTCAAGCAGATGCAGTGTAAAGCCTGCATTCAAATTATACACTAATTGTGCTAATTGAGATAACAAGCACTGTTGAGCGCTCTACTCCAGTCAACAAGCGGTCTCTAATATTACTGCAGAGACACAAGCTGTTGGCTTTCATGTTATTGTGTTAGCCATTAAATGATTCGGAGTCATTAATTGATTTATTACTGTTGCCTGGAAGTACAGCATTTGAAATAGAGAATGACGTAGGTCACAACTCATAGAAGAAAACATGAGATGGAACGGTGTACTTACATTATTTTTCAGACCCCATTCACACAGTCCCTTGACACCTGGGTACAAATGACAGTGTTGATTTGGCTGCATACCCAGAAACCTGCTAACCAGAGTGGCATGCCAGAAGGAACAAGCATAAATGCCAGTTTTTTGTACAGGGAAACCTATCAAGGCCTATGTGCCAAAGACTAATGATGCACTCTCATACACACTATTCAGACCACAAATGGGTATTCTCATTTTTACTACCAAATCCTTAAAAGCCCTTTAATGCAGTTAGCCAATCAGCCAACTTAAGTCGAGAAGGTATCCTCTTCCCTCAACCCCAAAACACTCTTGTTGTCCATCCCCTCAAAAACGAGATCTGATTTTATCTAGCTCCAACAGCATTTATTCTTTCCTTAAATGGCCAATCAAGATGATATCCTGCAATTCAACTACAAAAAAACAAAATAATTATGGATGAACAAGATTCATAGTGTTTCTTAATTCAACGTTGTTAAATTATCCCCACTGCAGTGTTGGTTCTTGAATTATCCTAGAATGTCTGCCTCTGCTACTCTATCCAAAAATCCATTCTGTGTGTTGGCTACTGTGTGCAAAGATTAATGTCTTGGTTCATCTTGAACTTGATTACTAGTAAGAGCTTGTGACTCTTTTCAACTCAATTAACTTCAGTACATTCTAGATTTACCTTTCTAATTTTATTATAACAATTGTTAAACTTAAAATAACTATTCTAAACCCTCATTCCAAAGCCAGATCCGTCCTGACTTCCCTGTTAGCACAGTCTTCTGTGTTTCTGCACTGTGCAATGTTTTGGCTATGTGGACCTGGTCACAACTAGACACAGCACTCAGGAGGTCGTCTGATCTGGGCGAGAGTTTCAATTCTTCTAAATTGTGGATATTTTCCAACCCACCTGTTCAGAGATAGCTTTCCCACTTGATTTCTACTGCTTTGGTTCTATACTCAGTTTAACTTTGATAAATACTACTATACATTGGTTAAACATTAAGTCAATTAGACTAGTCTCCTCCCCTAGCCTATTCCAATTTCCTAATCCATTGCAATACAATGGACTATATGTTGTCTATTTTTCCATCCTATGCAAGGCATTTCACATTGTTAAACAATGGATGAAATTTAACACAGGCAAACTTACATATTTAGAATAATTCATTCTGCACTTTGAGCTCCCGCCCTCTGGTTTCATTTTGGAGTCCAATAAGTTGCACATTTAACTCCACTGAAGCATTAAAATTTGGAAGTATAAAAGGTGATGAATTATCTTAATTACTGAAAAGACTTAGTCCCAATTCTGTTCTGCCATTGTACAGTTTTAGTGTTGTGATCTTACAAGACCAGCTTCTACCCAATGAAAAGCAATTCTAATAGCTTTTCTGGGGACACTCAATACTCATCATGAAGTAAATTGCTCAATGTACACAGAAGTGGGGAGAAAGAAATCACAAGGAGAATATGGTCAATTCTTCTCAACTTATACGACTGATGCTTTTGTTTACGAATGGCAGAATTGATCATTAATGATCCATCAGTTCAGAAAACAAATTTCAACATGAAATTAGACCACAAAATGTGAACAGGTCGGCACCTGAAAGAAGCGTGCTGAAGTCAAAGCACGAGGCTTCCAAATTGTCCAAATGTCAAAGTGCAATCAGAAAGCTATTCCTGAAATTTATAGCCTGATGGTCACACAGCCGTGTGCCCAATGCCCTATTTTAAATAAAAGAGAGAAGGAAAATAAAAGGAACATTTTCTATGCTATTTTCCGAACAGACATGTCTGTTCTACCAGTTTTCCAGTAAATAGGTTAGTTAAAAAAATTCAAGGTTATTCAGGACTGTAACAACTTCACCTGATCACGAATTTGGAATTATTATTCGAAATAATTATGGTAAGTCAACTATGGCAAAAGATCCGTTGGTCTTGTGAAATAACAAAAACAACTCCAGTTGCCATGGACAAAAGCAAACTTTCTGTTAGGCATCATTTAAAGTTAAATGCTCCATTTTAAAAATCAACGAAGGATTTTTCTCAGCAAACATTGATAGTCTCTTCCAATAGTGAAATTGAAACCAAATTTCTTTTCTTGCCTAAAACTTGAATATACAGTATCGTCCAAGATTGCCATACCCTTTGTCAATTGTGATATATTGTTAACTGAATGTCGGAGGTTTCCTGTTTTATAAAGATCGTCCTTTTACAAACTTACTTTATATTTTTTAAAAACCTGTTAACCCTGCCTAGCCTTTAGATTTTAAAAAATATCAGCCATCTTATGTTACTTTCAGTCATGAGTTCATATCACAATCAAAGCAACAAGACTTTGTCCATTTGTATTCTTTTCATGGAGAGTACATGGACCTCTCAATCATGCAATGGTTTAAGTCAAGCCTGCACGTGCCCTCTGAGATGGGAGTCAAAGATCCCCAGTACTACTTTAAAGAGGAGCAGTGGAGTTACCCTTTTTTGTCAATATTTATCGTCAAATCAACATAGAAAAGGCAGATTCATTGCTCATTTTTAAACTTAAGTTTCAAAGAGTTTCCTGCATACAAATTGGCTGTAATGTTTCCTGTAGTGCAACAACTACACTCGAAAGCTACTGTCTGGCTGCAGAGCACTTTTGGCTTGTGTATAAATGCCCCGTAAACATCTAAAACACACGAGCAATCAAGAGGTGGCAGTGGTCACTTGAATGAGCTGCTGGAGAAAGAACAATTTTGATGATTTCTTTTTCACAAATTTAACCTAACAGTCTACAAGGCACTAGCTGGACCAAACCTAGAATACTGGGAAGAGGTTTGGTTGCTTTATCTGAAAGCAAATATACTGGCACTGGAAACAGTCCAGAGGAGATCCACTGGGTTGACTCTGGTCTTGAGGGACTGTTTCAGGGAGAGATTAAGTAGGCTGGGCCTGTGCTCATTGGAGTTGAGAAGAATGAGAGATGGCCTCAAGGAAACCTAAAAAGATTCTTAGAGGACTTAACAAGGTAGATGTGAAAAGGATGCTTCCCCTTGTGGGAGTCTCTAGGCTAGGAGGGCATAATCTCTGAAAAAGGGGATCACGTTTAAAATAGAGAAGAGGAGGAATTTCTTCCCTCAAAGGGCAGTAAATCTGTGGAATTCTTTACCACAGATGGCTGCAAAGACTGGGCCATAACTATATTCAAGGTTGAGACAGACAATTTTTTAATCCGTAAATGAATCAAGGCAGAATGTTGAAGCAAATGCTGGCCATTCAATAGTCATACAGCATGGCCTGTCATATGATGGGGCAATACCTTCTTTCACTAGAATACACTGCGTTCATATATCTAACAGTGAAACTCAATAATCAGAATGGGAATCCATGCTGATTTCCCTACTCGAACACAAACACACTTTGTTGAGATCAGTGCTGCCGATCAGACACACAGTATGTAACAGAGAGATAACAAAATTACTTAGAAATGTGGTGGAGAGGAACAAAGATCCCCTCCCTTCAATGTTTATGGTGCCAGGTCAGGGAGGCTGCAATTTGAGACTTTTCACCCTTTGGGCAAATTTATTTACTGATGACCAGATTGCTAATGCTGTTTCTCCACCACCCCCCCTCCACCCACCCCCCCACTTTGGAGATAAGTAGTTGTAAAATTTTCTTTTGGTACTTTGAGGTCAAAGTTTTAAATTCACCACAGAGGGTAAGCGGTGCACTTAAAGTCTCAAGCACAACATGATACATACTTTATAATATTTCTCTCTCATTCGGTACTTACTGAATCAATACCACGTTACGTCGGTAAACTACAGGAAAAATCCTTACACAAGTTCCTTAAAGTGGTCTGAAAACTTAGTTCTTCAAAACACAGTTCTTCCTTTTCTTACAATCACAAAGATATTACAAACAAAAAAATGCCAGTCCATCTTTGCTGATGTATCCATGAAGATTCCATATATTTTCTCATTCTGACCCACTGTAGCATCTACAACAACAAAAACAAATTTGCTAGAAACGCTCAGCAGGTCTGGCAGCATCTGTGAAGATAAAAAAAACCCAGAGTTAATATTTTGGGTCCAGTCACCCTTCCTCAGAACTCTGTTGGAAAAGCTGAGCTTTCCAGCAACTTCCGATTTTGTTCCTGATTTACAGCATGCGCAGTTCTTTTGGTTTTTACACTGTAGCATCTAGATGTTTTCTCTCATATTCCAGGGTTTTCCAGATTACTCTGAAGTATATTATATGCATTTAATAACGCTGAACAACCTCTTGATATGCATCTTGTATTTCCTTTTAGTTATTTTGAAGCCATGACTCCTTGTCCTACTCTTGCAATTCTCCGTACCATTTGCTTTCTTGCGAATTTCCACAAGATCACCATTCCACACTATGTTTCAAAGCTGTAAAGGGCATGTTTTTCTCCAGATTTTCCTCAACGCCAACATCCAAAACTGGAAAGCCACAAGGTCCTCCCTTTAACTTCCATCCAGGCTACACCATGTCCCTTACGCCTTTAGATCCAGAACTGCCCACAATATTCATTCAATGCATTAACTGACCAGAGCAGCCTACAGTCAGACCTTTACATTCTCAGGCTAGTATGCCTGAATATTGGTGTAATTCACACGCCATCTTTTGTTGACAGCTGCTACACTTGAATTCTAGCTCCATCCTCAACATTCCACAAGTTTGTGGCTTTTGATGCAGGGTTTTCCAGAACCAGATCACTTGGAAGATTTGAAAATCATCGTATTACAGAAGTGTGGGATCTTACATTAACCACATCACACAACGGACACAAAAGCCAAGTTATAGAGTCATGGAGATGTACAACACAAACTGACCATTTGGTCCAACTCATCCAAGCTGAGCAGATATCCTATATTAATCTAGTTCCATTTGCCAGCATTTGGCCCATATCCGCCCAAATCCTTCCTATTCACGTACACATCATGATATTTTTGTTTTAACAATGTTGTACCCGCACCAGCGTCCACCACTTCGCCTGGCAGCTCATTTCCCCACACACTCCACTCTCTGCATGGAAAAAGTTGCCGCTTAGATGCTTTTGAAAAATCTCTCCCCTCGCACCTTAACATTTGCCCTCTAGTTTTGGACACCCGCCCCCCCCACCCTGGGGAAAAGAACTTGTCTATTTACAAGAAGAGTTTAGAAAAAGTTATAAACTAAAACAAAGGGATTGTATTTGTCATTTTTAAACCTGTTCCCATTTGGGCTCTTCTGAGCAGCTCAAAGCTGAAACTCTTCTCCATTCATTTTAGTCTGGTACCATCACAGCGTGGGGCACTCCCTCTGAACTGCTGAGATCCTTTATCTAGGGGCAACTGCTGAGATAGTGATACATACAAAGTTCCAGGAGGTTGATCAAATCTATCAGAAGTCTTTACTCAGTAATAAGGGAATGGAATGCTTTGCCTGCAACAGTAGTAGATTCGAAAACTTTAGGTACATGTAAATCATCATTGGACAAGCATATGGACGTACATGGAATAGTGTAGGTTAGATGGGCTTCAGATCGGTATGTCAGATCAGCACAACATCGAGGGCCGAAGGGCCTGTACTGTGCTGTAATGTTCTATGTTCTAAGTCTCAGTGCAAGACCTTAATGCACTGGCTAATGTGGGTTTGGAAATAAAAATTTAAAATCTTAAAAGAAGCAAAGAAGTGGTGATTTGAGAGTCTTCAGGCAGAATTATTGTGCGCCATCTTTGACAATAAAACATTCAAAATTGAAATACTCCCAATATCGTAGTTCTGTACTTTAGCATAGGTCAGCTCTGATGAAGGCTGCACAGCTAAATTATCATGATCTCTCTTTACAGCTAACTATTGGATAGCTAGATAACTACTGCATCCTTCCAGAATTTGGTTTCTATTTGATTTTCAGCATTTAAGAATGTTCCATGTTATTTAAACACCGGCTCTTGATATAACTGGAGAGGAACGTTGCAATGTCAACAAGTGTTTTGTGGCACGTGGTTCTGCAGCTAGCACTGCTGCCTTGACGCTGGAACCCAGGCTCAATAACACCCTCGGAAGACTGTCAGGGGAATTTGCACATCCTCCCTGGGTCTGCATGGGTTTCCTCCGGGCTCTCCGGTTTCCTCCCACAGTCCAAAGCTGTGCAGGTTAGGTGGACTGCCTATGCTACATTGCCCATAGTGTCCAGGGATGGATCAGCCATGGTAACATGTGGGGTTATAGGGAGACAGCTTTGGGTTGGTGTGGAGTGGCAAGTTCAGAGTCAGTGTTAACTTAATGGGCCAAATGATCTCTTTCCACACTGTAGGCATTCTATGATTTAATGATATCTGGTCCACTAAAGCAAGCCATTACTTATTGAGCTCCTGAAAACCAATGATATTAAGAAAAACAACTTTAACTGAATCTCAAGTTTCTACAGAAATTGACTGGAATTAAGTTCTTTTAGGCATTTCTTGCTCAGAAAGTCAATATACAGTTTGAAGTACTGTACCGTAAGAGCAAGGTACTCCTAGCAGAAGAAATAACTTTAATACAAAGTAACTCCCACAATATAAAGTTACTAACTTTAAGCAAATGTCATTATTTTAAATTAAAACAAAACAATACAATATTCAGAGAGCCAACTTCTAACAAAACTTTGTATCAATTCAACTCAAGGTGTATAACAGCACTTCTTACAGAATCTACATAAACTAGAAGGACCTCAAGCGGGCAGCTACTTCTGTAAAAGGAAATCAATGGAATTACTAGAATAGGCTCAACAACGTAACTTTACAATGATTCCTACATTTCAACAGCGACAACATTGCAAAAAGTACTTTGGCTAAAATACATTCCGAATTGTGTAGTGGCTGTGAAAATTCAAATACACAAATGCTAGGCTTTTTAGGAACAAGTGCAGGTGCATTCTAACCAGCACATTAAATCAATGAAACAGAGAAAGAGGAACCTGCACACCTGTATGCTTGGATTTCCAGAAGGCAGCCAACAAGTTGTCACAATGCTGCACAATACAAGATCCTGAAGTGTCAGGGATAACATATTGGCAAAGGTACAGGATTGGTTAGCTACCAGGAAACAGAATAGACAATAATGGATCTTTTCAGGTAAGCAACTATAATGACAAGCTGCCGGTGGGATTAGTCCTGCAGCCTCAGCTGTTTACGATGTATGTCAATGATTTGGATGAAGGGATTGAATGCATGGTTGCTAAATTTGTTGAAGATACAAAAGATAGTCATACAGCACAGAAACCTGCCTATGACACGAAGTTGTGAACAAGATGACAGCGTCTGCAAAAGGGATATTGAAAAGGTTGTTCATGGTCAAGATCTTCCTATATTTGCCTGGAGAAAGATTGCAGAACACTGCAGTATAGGGGAATCTGGATGTCTTGGTCCATGTATCAAAGAAAGGTATACCCAGGTGCAGACACTTATTAGGAAAGCAATAGAATCCTTTTTAATTTATTGCAAGGGGAATTAATGTAAAACGAAGGACGTTTTGCTACAGTGATATGGAGCATCCATGAGATTACATTTCGGAGTGCTGCGTACAATTCTGATCTCTTCACTAAAAACGATACAACTTCAGCAGAAACATTTCAGAAAAAGGTTCACTGGACTAATTTCTGGAAGCAGGTGTGTTACCCTGTGATCAAAGATCAGATTGGTTGGACTCACATCCTTTGAAGTTCAAAGTTCAGAAATTTAAAACACAGAGGCTGACAAAACTCCTTGACAAGGTGGATGCTGAAAGAATGTTTCCCTTCGCAAGACAGAGACTAGAACTCAGGGACAAAATTTAGATGTACTTACAGGGTCTCCCCATTTAAGACGGAAGCAAGGAAAGTGGATTTATGTCAGAAGGTTACAAGTCCATGGAATTCTCTTCGCTAGAGATCAGCAAAGGCAGAGTCAAAGGCGAGTCAGGATTGTTTTCAATGCTGGCCAAAAACGAAGGTCATATGGGATCAGCAGAAAGTAGAGCTGAGGCCACAAGTAGATCAGCCATGATCTTATCATGTACGGACGGTTTGAGGACTTAGTTGCATGGACACCTAGTTTGAAACTTCAGACTACAATGTTCAGAAAAATCTGCTAATTTCAGTAGCTCTGTGTTAAAACAGGAAATTGTTTAAATGAGGCAAAGGCTCTTTAAGCTGTGTGCAATAAGCTACACCGTGTTATTATGCAGTAACTCAAATCCTGCTGACAATCTTGAGAGATCACAAAACCAGAGCTCAATTGCAAATTTTAAGCAAGATAATCACCTTGTCCCTGCTCCTTCCACCACTTAATAAATAACATGTCTGGGTTCAGGCTCTTTTTGACAAATAAAGGCTTATATCGTTTACTAAGACAAACTGATGAGTGCTTATTAACTGGTTATGAGATGTATAAAAACATGATTAAGCAAGAACCACCTTCATTCTGGTCCCAATTCCACATATGTGACATCATTCATGTGATAGCTAGACTATCATTTTTACCCAGACCTTCCCATAGGTAAACAGTTGTTGCAGCAACACAGACAGGTGATATGCCCAAAGGGCAGGAAGAGAAAGATCTTAATATTGTTTTCTTAAAAAGCATTTAACTTTTTAAAACAAAAATCAGTAATTCCATTTTAACGAACTGCTATTATTAAACTAGACTACTAGAATGACTGTTTCCAGAAATTTCCAATTACGAGGACAAAAGCAAACTCATGGTGCATGCTATTCCTCATATCAAACATTCCTACCAAGCTAACACAATGGTCCAGCCCAGCTCATCCCCACCTTCTTGAACTGTCTGTCTTTTCTCCCACTTATCTACTCCTCCCATCTCACTGACCAACCCCACTCCCAGTCTCATCCCCACCTCCTTGACCTGTCAGTCTTCCCTCAATTGACCAACCCCCATCCCAACTCCCTACCTACACTCACCTTTACTGACTCTCCTTGACCTGTCTGTCCGTCTTCTCTCCACCTAGCTGCTCCTTCATCCACCTTCCATCATCACCCTCCACACCACTATTTATTTCAGAGTCCCCTTCCCCTCCCCCAATTCTGAAGGGTTCAGACCCAAAACGTCAGCTTTCCTTCTCCACTGCTGTCCTCGTCCAGCTCTACGCCTTGTTATCTCAGATTCTTAATCATCTGCAGTTCCTACTACCTCACAATGGACTAGAAAAAGGAGATAACAAGGTGTGGAGCTGGAGGATCACAGCAAACCGGCAGAGGATGCACGTGTGTGAGGTATTTCACAAATCATTCCCCAAGTTTTGAATAAACTCTACATTGGTTTAATACAAAAAATAATCCACAACAAATTCTATATTAAACTTCGAGGGGTTTGGGGAAATAAATGATGACATATCTTTAAAAGGGAAAATAAAATTGAATGCTACCTCCCCTATGAGCTGGAACAGAGGGTAGTAATAATAATTCAATTCACCTTCTCTCCCACCCCCATTATCTGTGATAGAGGAGTTATATATCCAGGCCATTGTGGCATCACTGACTCCCTGGGAATTACCCTAGAAGTTGAAATTTCCAATGGGTAATTAGCTGGCATCTAGAACAGTCAGAAAATATCCCAGGTAGGAGCTAGAAACTTGGAAAGGTTTCAGCTGACCTAGCTTAACAATTTCTCAGGAATAGGCAGAGGAATTAAATCCTGTTCAAACTCTCAAGCAACTTTGAAAATGACCCCACACCCTTCCGAACTCAGCACCAAACAACCAGTGACTCCCTCCCTAACATCACCTCCACTCAGTTTTGAAGTGACACCCAATCCTACCATTTGACACCCCCACCAGTCAACTCAAACCCTACAACTGCTGTCCTTTTTCTACTGAAGTGTCAATCTCGTGTACAGGCAACTTGGACAGGAACAACACTTTCAACTTTCCTACAGGCCTCCTGATCACAGTTATGGATACCACTTCCATTTTCTAAAAAAAATGCTATGACAAAAAGACAGGAGCCAGCAAACCCTATGATGTGGTTTGAAAGAGGAATCAGACAGAAGTTTATTTGGCAAACTTAGATCCGGGCATGGGACTTGAAGGTTACTTTCCTGAACCTGACTAATTGCTTTTGTGTTAGTTTAATGGTGGTGAATGTCTGGGAACAGCAGGCCCAGTGTGATAACATTACCATCTCCTGGAGTGTGGATCTAGCCATCCAAAGTGGGCTTGCTACTTTCATCAACTTGAGCCTGGGAATTTGGGTCTTCCGGTCCATCTGCTTTTTACAATATCAAGCACAGTCTACTTTGGGATTGTTACCTGCTGGATGAGGCTCACGTGCCAGCAGCACGTAGCTACAAAGCAAGTACAGAGATAGTACAATTTAGAATTACTTTCCAGACAGAGTTAATTACAGTTCACTTTAAATGACATGCAGGTCACAGAGATGAAATTCTGATTAACAGGCAACTATCAGCACCTTCAGGGACCATGAGACACTGCAGGTGACAGACACGAGAGAGGCTTTTATAAAGCAGATTACTTAGCCAGCTTAGACTTTGTGAATTGTAAACAGGTTAAGAGGAAGACTTTAATCTTTAGGATCTTTATCTTGTTATAGCTGCCTGTGCTAAAATTTCATTCAGCTAAGGGGGAAGCAGCCAGCACATCTATTACAAACCAGGTATGCCAGCTTCCTGTGGCAAAGAACCACCACAGGCTAAAATTATCACTTCAAGTTCAACTTTCTTGAAGTGATACAAATTCAGTGTTCAGTCTTACTGTATTTTGAGAGACAAAGAAGGTACTTGAAGCTCCTGCCAAAGGAAAGGCTTATCACCAGGCTGTCCTCAAAACACACATCTGCCAGCTAGAGGTTAGAAAAAGCTACCACCCACTGGGCCACAGCTGTGGGCAAGGTCAGTACAAAGAAAAACAGAGGGAAAACATGCAAAAAAAATCGTACAGCCGACCTTAGTCTTGAACTAAAACTGCTTTAGTCAGCAGGAGAAATGCCACACAATAGGACTATTGGTAACTGGAGTATGTATTTACCGCGGGTTAAGCTGCTAGCCATTTTGTCCCTTTCCTAAAGCTATCCAGCTGGTAACTCCATTCATTCCAAGACAAGAAATGAATTTTTAAAGTGACCACATCCAGAGTTGTAAGTAAATCAGTGTATCATCACCTGCTTAACCATGTCTAACCTCCATACACACCACCGTAGATAGAGCACCTTGGCTGCCAGGTATGTGATTTTGATCGTCTGAATTATGTAATGTTGTAGGATGAGTAAAATTGTTAGCAATGAAAAACCTTCAACACCAGCTGCAGATACAAAGCATCTTTAAAGTGGCAAAATGTCTGAGGCTGCTTTAAGGCCACTGTAAGCACTAAATTTCACACACAGCCACTGGCTTGGACTGAAGTACAGCTAATCCCCTCAAAGATGCACAGACAGAAATGTACAATAAACCATGCCCATGATCATTCATATCACCAGTGTGGATGGCTTAAAAAAAAATCTTAGGCAAAATTTTCCTTTCAAGCCACTCAAAAATGCGCTAACAAAAAACAGAGCACAAATTGAGATATTCCACAGGAGCAAACCATATTCAAACCAATTTCAGATAATAACTCGGTCCAGCTCAAAACATTTGAAACAAACCATAAGGCACATTTCTTGCCTTTCCATCTCCAATTCAAGACTGAACAGTGTTGCTGGGGATTGGATCTCATTCTGTCAGTGCAGTCACAGCTAATAATGCTTTCACAGTCTGTTCCAAGATTTCCTCCCACACCCTGAGTAAGGCTTTTATCACCAAATCTCATCAAACCACCAAAGCTGAAGAAAGGAGAGATCTTCCTGCTTCATAGCCTGAGTGAGCTTTGGACACAATTTTAGCAACAAGCAGACTGTTTTACACAATTCTTCACAGCAACTGGATCCAATATCACACCAACTCCAATTACAGGCGCAACATTTCAAAAATGTCAAATGCAGCCACTCTCAAATCAAGTTCTTTGTTTTGCCTCTCAAAGGCCTACAGAAGTACACACATTCATTTGTGGATAACCTCAACTGAATTTTACTCCAAGTTTTTGCATCATCAACAATACCTGTGCTTGCGATAGCTCCATTGTGTGTTTTTTGCTCTTTAAAAAAAGGGTGTACCTGATGAAGGGTCTAGGCCCGAAACGTCAGCTTTTGTGCTCCTGAGATGCTGCTTGGCCTGCTGTGTTCATCCAGCCTCACATTTTATTATCTAGGGTGTACCTGAAAGTAACATATGTAAATACGACAAACCAAATGAAGGCCCGGAAGCAGTGACCAAAGAGAGATCCCAGAGTTTGCAGCTCGTTTCTTTTCTCAATAACGGAGAACCCCTTTGGGGCGGCATGGTGGCTCAGTGGTTAGCACTGTTGCCGCACAGCAGAGACCCAGGTTTGATTTCACCCTTGGGCGACTGCGTGGAGAATGTGCATTCTCCCCGGGTCTGCGTGGGTTTCCTCCCACAGTCCAAAAAAAAAGATGCACAGGCTAAGTGGATTGCCCAGGCTAAACTGACCATAGTGTTCAGGGCTGTGTAGCTTCGGTGGGTTATAGGGGGGTGGTTCTGGGTGGGATGTTCCAAGGATCTGTGTGAACTTTTTGGGTCAAAAGGGCCTGTTTCCACACTGTAGGGATTCAATGATTCTAAAAAGGAAGAGTTTACAATGAAGGGTTCTACTAGCGGTTAAAATTAAGAGGTAGAGGAGTCAAGTTAGAGTCAGAGTCAGTGTCACGCAGCACAGAAACAGACTATTCAGTCCAACTCCACCATGCCGATCAGACATCTCAATCTGACTTAGTCCCATTTCCCTCTAAACCGTTCCTTGGCATACACCTATCCAGATTCCTTTTAAAATGTCATAACAGTAATAACCTCCACTTTCTCTGGCAGCTCATTCCACAAACTAACTACCCTCTGAATGAAAAAGTTACCCCAGGTCCTTGTAAAATCTTTCCCTTCTCACCATAAACTCACACCCTCTAATTTTGGGCTCCTCATCCTGGGAAAATGACCGTAGCCATTCATTCTATCCATGCCTCTCGATTTTATAAACCTCTATAAAGGTCACACTTCAGCCTTCAACACACCTGGGAAAAAACCTTAGCCTATTCAGCATCTCCCAAAAGCTCAAATCCTCCAGTCTTAGTAAAATCCTCGTAAATCTTTTCTGCACTCTCAAGTTTCAAAAGAACCTTCCTATAGAAGACAACCAGAACTGAATGCAATATTCCAAAAGTGGCCCCACCGATGTCCTGCACAGCCGCAACATGACATCCTAACTTGCATAGTCAATATTCTAACCAATGAAGGTAAGCGTGCCAAACACCTTCTGTACTACCCTGTCTAGCTGCAACTCCACTTTCAAGGAACCTATGCATCTGCACCCCCAGTTCTCTTTGATCAGCAACACTCCCCAGGACCCTGCCATTAACTGTCACACTCCTGCTATGGTTTGCCTTACCAAACTGCAACACCTCACGTTTATCTAAATTAAACTCCATCTACAGGTTTATTCTTTTACCAAGAAAAAAAACAACAACAATATGATTTGATGGCTCAAGTACTCCTGGTTTTGTTTTAGCTTTGCAGTGTCTGTGCAGATTTGAGAAGTATGGTGAAGTGGTTGAAGGAGTTAATCAAAAAAGAAAGAAAGAAACAAACAAACAAACAAACCAATCTGAACAGGCTTAGAGGCATGTAGCTATTCTGAAAATGTTCTCCAACTATGACAACTGTACTAAGATGTGAAATGTTCGGCTGGGGCATACCAGTATTGAAATCAGTTACAGGAATTTCACTGCAAAGTGATCTTTAATACATTGATTTGGCTTAATCTAGGTTCATCACAGCAAAACTGCTAACCTTCACCCATCAGTAAATACTCTGGAAAAGTTATGGGGTGACGTGAAGGAAGCAAAGAGGGGAAAAAGGAGCAACACAGGAACTTCAAAAGTGAGCAGCAGCTTTGGTGCTCAAGCAGCACAGAAGCATGCATCACCTCTCCCACACCGGGAGCAGGAAAGGTGGTCAGCACCTGAAACAGTCGCGTCCGCATACACTATACGTGGGATCGACATAGAAGCAGTAATACCACCAACTACATCCACTCATTCATCTTTTCTGTCAGACAACAAACTTACCTGGCCGGGGAGGGCCGTGATCTTGTACTCTAGAAGCTCTAGAAAGGGGCACTGGACAATTTTTAAAATTTGGAAAATCGCCACTGGCATCAACACCATTAGGCACTCATCACCTGTCTCCATACACTATAGTCACCAATGCTCAAACTATTGGGAATACATGTTTTATTGCCCTGACAAATATCTAGTCACAATTTCACATCCAATAAAGCAAAGCTAAGAAATGGGCAGGGTGCATTACTGAAGAAAAGTGATCTAAGGTTCCATCTTTGGCCAATGCACAATCAGTGCTCAGCCAGAAGAGTTACTGCAGATAGCCTCATCCATCTTTGCCCATAACCAAATTAGTTGTACTAGACAATAACATTCAGAAGGCAACTTGTTGCAGAGTTAATTTCAAACATTCCTCTCTTGAAATAAGATTTACAGGTTTAACTACATAATTGTTCAGAAAACAATACAACTTCTGGTGAACTCCAAAAGAAAACACGATTGTTCTTGACATTCTGTAGAAATTCTAAGCTCCCATGCTAGCTGAACTGCTGGCCAACAGACTGCTTGTTACCCATGGAACAACTCCCATATTCCCATTTTCCAATGGCTGAAAACTTTAAATCTCAATCCTGCATCATAGAACATGAACATAGAACATTACAGCGCAGTACAGGCCCTTCGGCCCTCGATGTTGCGCCGACCTGTGAAACCAACCTGAAGCCCATCTAAAGTACATTACTTCATTATGATCCATACGTTAATCCAATGACCATTTAAATGCCCTTACAGTTGGCAAGTCTACTACTGTTGCAGGCAGGGCATTCCACGCCCTTATTACTCTGAGTAAAGAACCTACCTCTGACATCTGCCCCATATCTATCACCTCTCAATTTAAAGCTTCAATGGTCATGCTAGCCATCACCATCTGAGGAAAAAGGCTCTCACTGTCCACCCTATCTAATCCACTGATCATCTTATATATCCTCTATTAAGTCACCTCTTAACCTTCTTCTCTCTAACAAAAACAGCCTCTAGTCCCTCAGCCTTTCCTCATAAGCCCTTCGCTCCATACCAGGCAACATTCTAGTAAATCTCCTCTGCGCCCACATCCTTCCTATGTTGGAGTGACCAGAATTGTTTGCAATACTCCAAGTGCGGCCGCACCAGAGTTTCGTACAGCTGCAACATGATCTCATGGCTCCAAAATTCCATCCCTCCACCAATAAAACCTAACACACCGTACACCTTCCTAACAACCCTATCAAACTGGGTGGCAACTTTCAAGGATCTATGCAAATGGACACAGATCTCTGCTCATCCACTCTACCAAGAATCTTACCATTAACCCACTACTCTGTATTCTGGTTACTCCTTCCAAGGTGAATCACCTCACACCTTTCTGCATTAAACTCCATTTGCCACCTCTGAGCCCATCTCTACAGCTTATCCACGTCCCTGTGTAACCTGCAACATCCTTCTGCACTATTCACAACTCCACCGACCTTAGTGTCATCCGCAAATTTACTAACCCATCCTTCTACGCCCTCATCCAGGTCATTTATAAAAATGACAAACAGCAGTGGCCCCAAAACAGATCCTTGTGGTACACCACTGGTAACTGAACTCCAGGATGAACATTTCCCATCAACCACCACCCTGTCTTCTTCCAACTAGCCAATTTCTGATCCAAACCGCTAAAATCACCCTCAATCCCATGCCTCTATTTTCTGCAATAGCCTACTGTGGGGAACCTTATCAAATGCTTTACTGAAATCAATATACACCATACCAACCGCTTTACCCTCATCTACCTGTTTGGTCACCTTCTCAAAGAATTCCATAAGGTTCTGAGGCACGACTACCCTTCACAAAACCGTGTTGACTATCCCTAATCAAATTATTCCTTTCTAGATGATTATAAATCTTATCTCTTATAATCCTCTCCAACACTTCATCCACAACCAAAGTAAGGCTCACTGGTCTGTAATTACCAGGGTTGTCTCTACTCCCCTTCTTGAGCAAGGGGATAATATTTGCTATCCTCCAGTCTTCTGGCACTATTCGTGTAGACAATGACAACAAAGACCCAGCCAAATGCTCTGCAATCTGCTCCTTAGCTTCCCAGAGAATCCTAGGATAAATCCCATCTGGCCCAGGGGGCTTGTCTATTTTCAGACTTGCTAACATCTCCTCCTCATGAACCTCAATCCCATCTATTCTAATTGCCTGTATCTCAGTATTCTCCTTGACAGCATCAAGCAATGAAAGAGCTAGTCTAATAGGTTTAGCCTTTCACCCATCTACATTTAAAATAAAAGGATGAAAAGCCCATTAATTGCTAGCTCAAAAGACACAAACTGAGCTGAAACAACTTCAAACCTGGCTCATAATGGGCGTTACTTCACAATATGAAAATATTCCTAACAGTATTAAATGACAGAATTAACAAGGCGTAGAGGTGGATGAACACAGCAGGCCAAGCAGCAGAGCAGCAGGTAGGCTGACATTTCTGGCCTAGAGCCTTCTTCAGAAATGGGATTCCATTTCTAGGCCCAAAACATCAGCCTTCCTGCTCATCTGATGCTGCTTGCACTGCTGTGTTCATCCAGCTCTATACCTTGGTTATCGCATTCTCCAGCATTGGCAGATCCTACTATCTCTGAAACAGCAGTAAATGACAGTTATTCACAAACAAGATGCCTGGTGCAGAAATGGAACATCAGTGCAATGGGGGTGATCAGTGCACAGTGAGGTCATGATGCATTCAGGCTGATAGATTGAGAACTTTACTCCGTACATAAGCAACAATCTACCCATTGAAGAGATGTTCGACAGGACAGAGCAGAGAAATCTTGATTCCACTGAGCAAGTGCTTGTCTATGGCCTGCAAATACTTGTGCAGCTTGATGTAAAAGATCCTGTGATACAAATTGGAAAGGAGCAAAGCAACCTTTACAGAGTATCATCATTATCCCAAAACCAACATCATTTAACAGATCATTCAGTCAGCTACTTCACTGGTTTCTGCTTGATGATTCCACACACAACTACGCAGACTACATTGACTGTAACACACCCCTGATGTCACAAGACCATAAAAGGTATTACTACACTGGGCAACAATGCAGTTTTCTAAATTTGCTTTATTATTGATTGTTACTGGAACAAGACTTCTATTTGACCACAAAATCCCTAAAAGTTTAGGCAGTATGTCCGTTAACAGTGCAGCCTACATCATACTATATGGGCATGTGGAAAGGACCAAATTCTGTTGTATGGAAGTGACACAGAAATCAGAGAGCCACCAAAAGTGAACAGCTCCTTGCTTTTTCTATGGTGCAGATGGTAGAACACCTGCTGCCATGACACCCCTGCAATATAAACTGCCTTTTCAGCTGAAAACAGGAAAGGGTTTAGGGTGAAAGTGCAAAGCAAAGTCACAACACACCACACCACCTATCAGTAAGTATGATATACACACTGCTGAGAAGTGATAAAAGGTCTTTAATGTGCCTTCAGCGTAAGCCTCCAACCATTATGCAGTTTTTAAACCTCCAAAAAAGGTTTTTAGCGTAGGGGTTCGGGCAGTTTAAAGGCAGAGCGAGAGAGAGAGAGAGAGAGAGAGAGAGAGAGAGAGAGAGAGAGAGAGACTTGGCTCAGAAGTCTTTTCAGCATTTCTATCTGCTGTTAGGCGTACACCTCCCTCACACTGAGTCGTGTTAACCAATCAGCAGTGACAAGAGGAATATGGTTAGCACAGGAGAGCTAAACACCAAACCGTAAGAGGTCAATGTTGTAAATAATATTTAAGAGCAGCTCCAGTTCACCACTGATCATTTGAGTGTTGGGCTGAGCTGGAGGAAGAGGAAGCAAATCATTTGAATTATTCAAGTATTCCACACCATTAGCTAGAAGCTGCTTGTTTAATTTTGAAACTTTTGTTATTATCCACTTTGTACAACAGCAGCTCAATATTTGCATCAGTTTATAAACTGGAATTTGTTCACTCATTTCTTAATTTCTTCAGAATGGCAGCATTGCTTTAGAGGAAATTTTTAACATCCATCTTAAAGATCACCATCAAGGCACAAAAAAATGCATTTTAAATATGAAAATGTCTCACTTGTGTGCAATTCAGTTAAATGGATAAGAGCCCAGTTCCATCACCTTGGTCTTTACTGAATGGTCTCAGCAAGGCTAGAAGTAGGGCACTGCCATTGGCTCCAAACAGCCACGGTAGAATAAGCATGTATGACACTATCCACTGAATCATTCCACATGAATGTCAGGCCAGAACAGCAGAGTCCAATTGTGAAGTTGAATTAGCATTAAAACAATGTCCAGGCAGATAGCTTAAAATTTACTGTTTAATATATTCAAAACCTGCTAGCATCCTTGGAAAAATACCAGGGTAAGGGCCTTCGAGTAGATAAGATGAAAATCACAGAGGGAAAAAAAAGCAAAAATTAGAATCACTGGCCAAAGTGCAGGAATTAGTAAACAGGAATTGGTAGTCTGTCAGCTGACTGGGTCTTATTTCCTCCCATACTTGCTTAATACAGGTTTTTTTTGCTGTAGACTAGACACAGGGGGTTTGAGAGACTGTCTGCAAGTTACTTTTGGAATAGTGCCAATAGCCGATATCACTGCCTTGAGCATTAGTCACACTTGCACAGTCCCACTGGTACAGACAGTACAAATACTGTAAGTACATAACAAATCTGCGTTAGGCTAGTCTTTAGAAAGGCTACTTGGACAGCCCCATTAAAACACTGCATCTCGTAAAGGGAACAGCAATTTCTCGGAATGCATTGTAAAAACTGCAGGAAGTGGCACCAATGCTTCAGTGATTCAAACATGTCGTATTCCCACTGAGGTTTGGGCAGTTCCTTGCTAAGACTCTTCAAGCCCATCAATACAGAAAGCCCTTCAATTTCCCCCTTCCCCCTAAGGCAACAACTTTTATGATCCGTATCCCATCAACCCTGACCAGATTGGTTAATCATCAACTTTGATCACTTCTCCCTATACAGGAATTACACTAGCTTTTTTGCCTTCAGCAATAACGAAGAACCTCCTGCTTTCAGTAACAGGTTACAAAAGCACAAGTAAGTGAAATGGAGCATGCTGTCCCTTTTACCAGTTTCCTAAACTCAGCTCGAAACTGACAAACACTTTCAACTCATACACAGAGCAGTACATCTATCACAGAATTGCTGTATGCATCCAAATACAACAGTCAAAGGTCTTACTCTCAAAACACAACAGATTTCAGACGTCTCACCCTTCTTCCCACATGCACAATGTCAACAACTCACCATCATCCTGAGACTGGTATTAAATTGATGCCAACCAGAATGCCCAATTATTGAACAACACAATGATGCTGTATGGCAGCATGGGATAGCATCTAAACCAGCAGTATTTGACGACATGTGATTAGAACTTAAACTCTGATCTTTGGGAAATTGAAACTTCAGATATACTATCCATGCAAAAATGCCATCCACTATTTGCAAATCCTTCGCCTCTGCCTCATCTGCTCCCAGGATGAGGCATTCCACTCCCGTACATCTCAGATGCCCTCCTTTTTCAAGGACCGCAACATTCCCCCACAGTGGTCGCGAACGCTCTCGACTGTGTCGCCCGCATTTCCCACAACGCATCCCTCACATCCCCTGGCCACAATAAAAACCAAAACAGAATCCCTATTGTCAAGTACCACTCCACCAATTTCTGGATCCAATGCATCATCCTCCGACACTTCTGCCACCTGCAATCGATCCCAAAGACATTTTTCTCTCCCCACCTTTATCTGCTTTCCGGAGGAACCACTCTGCCCGTGACTCCCTTGTCCGCTCCACACTCCCCTCCAGCCCTACCACACCCAGCACTTTTCCCTGCGACTGCAGTAAGTGCTACACCTGCCCCTACATGTCACACCTCGCACCACCGCTCCCCACCCCCCCCCCCCCCCCCCCCCCCATTCCAGGTCGGAAGACTTGCGACACAGAGCAGATGTTCACCTTCACATCTGTTAATGTGATATACTGCATCCACTGTCCCCACTGTGGCCTCCTCTACATCGGGGAAACCAAGCAGAGACTCGGGACCGCTTCGCAGAACACCTACACTGTTCACGACAAAGAACTGCACCTCCCAGTCACAAACCACTTCAACTCCCCCTCCCATTCTGCACACGTCCATCCTGGCCTCCTGCAGTGCCACAACGATGCTACCCGTAGGTTGCAAGAACAGCAGCTCATATTCCGCTTGGGAGCCCAATGGTATCAATGCGGACTTCACAAGCTTCAAAATCTCCCCTCCCCTTACTGCATCCCAGCGCGTCCCTGCCTCCCTAACCTATCTTTCCTCCCACCTCAAGCCCCACCCTCATATCCTACCTACTAACCTCCTCCCACCCCCTTGACCAGTCCATCCTCCCTGGACTGACCTATCTCCTTCCTAACTCCCCACCTACACTCACCTTTAGTGACTCCAACCCAACCTCTTTGACTGGTCTGTTTCCTCTCCACCTCCCCCTATTTATTTCAGAATCCCCTCTCCCTCCCCCATTGCTGAAGGTGGTCCAGACCTGAAACATCAGCTTTCCTGCTCGGCCTGCTGTGTTCATCCAGCTCTACACCTTGTTATAAACAGCCCCATTGTAGTTTAAGTGCTGACAGAAGGCTGTATGTGCAGGCTAGGCATATGAAGCACTTCAAACAAAAAAGTGCACTCCACAGATGAAAACCCTTTTTGTACCATAAAGGTGCCATTGGCCTATGAGACCATAAACCATAGAGAGAAAGAGAGACACAGAGAGAAAGAGAGACACAGAGAGAAAGAGAGACACAGAGAGAGAGAGAGACACAGAGAGAGAGAGAGACACAGAGAGAGAGAGAGACACAGAGAGAGAGAGAGACACACACAGAGAGAGAGACACACACAGAGAGAGAGACACACACAGAGAGAGAGACACACAGAGAGAGAGACACACACAGAGAGAGACACACAGAGAGAGAGAGAGAGAGAGACACACACACAGAGAGAGAGAGAGAGAGAGAGAGAGAGAGAGAGAGAGAGAGAGAGGGGGGAGAGAGAGAGAGAGACACAGAGAGAGAGAGACAGACACAGAGAGAGAGAGAGAGAGAGAGAGAGAGAGAGAGAGAGAGAGAGAGAGAGAGAGAGAGAGAGAGAGAGAGAGAGAGAGAGAGAGAGAGACACACACACACACAGACACTGGTGGCGGTTTAACTTTACAATTGCCGTGCCTCAGGTGGGGGGGGGGGGGGGGGGGGTTGAGAAGGACAGTCCTTTGTTGTAATGTCAGCTGATGCAGTAATTGAACTCTCACTTTACCATCAAACTGCGTCACAAACTGGCTTTCTACCCAACTAAGCCAAGCAACCCCCACGAAGGATTCTAATAAGGCTTCAAATTGAGAACCTGCTAAACAGCTCCTCCAAATGCTCAAGAAACTGATGACATCTAGCTCTGTGAAAAATAACAATCTTCATGGACATTTCACATACCAGCCTAAATGCCCACTCTTCCACCATTAGCACATCATGGCTACCGAACGCACTAAGTACTAGACATGGTGTAAACAACTGAAGGCATCTTCAGCAGCAGCTCCAAACACACAACCTAAGCCACCCGGAAGTGCAACGACACAGGTACATGGGATCACAATCCTTCCCAAGTCAACCACCCAACCCAATTTATTTTGCTGTACCTTCAACATACTGGGTCAAAATGTCTAAGCTTCCTATTGAATAGAATCATGGGAGCACCCTTAGGCCACTGAATATGGCAGGTCAAGAGTACTCAATAACTCCTTCTGAAAGGCAACAAGTCTGGCCAAACATGTATTCTGATCTTAGCAGTGACACTACATTCCAAAAACACTAAAATATAATGGATTTCTTCAAAGGAAGCAAGTTGAATTATATAGAAAACTCCAGGATTTCGAGCCAGCATGCAAACCTTGGCTCAACTGGTAGAACAGTCATGAGTTGAAAGTCTGGATTCAAACACCACTTCAGGACAATGTCTATTATCGAAGTCACACACTCCATGCCAAACTAGAGAGATTATATTCTTCTTCCATGGGGGAATCACAGTGACAGGAAAAGGGCAGGAAAGTGGATGGAGGATGGTCACATCAGTCATATCTTTTCCCGAATCCAGGTGGCATGAATTGAACACGAATGGGCTTTGTCTTCATTTTATCTTACCTTTCCCTTCAATTATTAATATAGATGCCGTATGATACAAACTTTGAAAACAGTACAAGAATAAATTACAATCCTGTTCTATTCCACGATCCTACTGAACGGCACAGCAGGCTCGAGGGGCCCATTCCTGATCCTATTTCTTACAGTCTTATGGTCTAAAATGGTAAATTAAAGCTCAATCCGCTTGCTGGTTATTGCCAGAAAAGAAAAATGCACTCAGACCAATATTTAACCCTTAATCAATTTGGAAAATAAAATCAACATTTTACTGTTTTCATCTGCTCCTTGTGAGACCAGTTTGTGAGCAAATTAGCTGCCAAGCTCCCCTAACAGAAACAAAGTGACGACACTTCAGACATATGTCATGAGCTGTGAAAGATGCAAAAAAAAAGACATAAATCCCAATACGGGGAGAGTTCAAACAATTAGCTTAGTACATGTGACCTCCAGAAAGTGTCATTCAACACAAGTCCAAAACCCAAAGTGACCTAAAATCAGATCCATGCCCCCTCAGGTCTTTCAGCTAACCCAATTTGCACAAGCCCTTAAATATCAGTCCTCAAGCGTTAATAATTCAAATGCCGTGACAACAATCGTATCAAAATTTATTTCTGAGGAGGGGTCACTGGACCTGAAACTTTAACTGTTTTCTCCTCCACAGACGCTGCCAGACCTGGTGAGCTTTTGCCAGCAATTTTGTTCTTGTATCAAAATTTATGGCGCTTAAAAATCTGGTGGGATTACAAAACAACAGGATCATACATATTACACACCGTGGTGTCCTTCCTTCTCAGTGTAGTGCAATCAGAAATCTGCTTGAAGAATGAGGATGGTCATAGCTAGGAAGAGGTCTAGAAACTATACTGTAAATCCACAGGTTCTGTTTAACATCTATTGATGGCCTAGCATAAGCAAATGGGTAAAGCCGACTTATTTGACTAATACTCTCAGACTTAGGAAGAACTGCTGATGCTGAAGTCAGAGATAACACAGTGTGGAGCTGGAGGGGCACAGCAGGCCAGGCAGCATCAGAGGAACAGGAAAGCTGATGTTTTGGGTCGGACTTGTGAAGAAGGGTCCCGATTCAAAACGTCAACTTTCCTGTTCTTCTGATGCTATCTGGCCTGCGGTGTTCCTCCAGCTCCACACTTATCTCTAATTTGGTTAAGTGCCATGCAGCTGATCGGTTATTAAAATGTTTGGGTCTCCTGCAAAAGACTGTCAAAAATCAGAGGTATTCACTTTTCCAGTCGAAAATGGGTGGTGTCTTTCCCAGTGCAAAGTAGAGTTTTTGACAGTCTAGTGATTCATAAATCCCGGAATCAGGAATTCAGTTCAGACTTTGACCATAAAGCATGCTCATCCTATACGTTCCAAATGGTTATGACAACAATTATTAACTCAAGTATTCCTCAACTCCACCTTCCCGGCATTGGTGTAAATAAATGTCACGTTTCTCTAAAAACTAATACCAGCCTGTGAACAAAGCACTTTCAGCAAAAGCATATTCACATTTGTATAGTACCATTCATGTCAGCACCGTAGCTCAATGGTTAGCACTGCTGCCTCACGGCACCAGGAACAGAGTTTGATTCCAGCCTCAGGTGAGTGTGTGCAAAATCTGCACATTCTCTCCATGTCTCTGTGGGTTTCCTCCCATAGTCCAAAGATGTGCAGGTTAGGTGGATTTGCCATGGCAGATGCAGGGTTACAGGGATTGGGTAGTAGCAGGGGTCTGCATTGGGCTCTCTTTGGAGGACCAGTGTGGATTCAATGGTCTGATTCCACACTGTTGGGATTTTGAGATTCTATAATAGGTGCTCAAGATGCCCAAAATTCCCAATACCCAAGAACTTACTTGTGAAGCTGAATTACATACAGAAATCAACATTGCTGTCAAATGTTACAGAAAGAGCCTACAATGTTCACCAAAATTCACATCCCAGACAATTTCAAACTTCCACTACTAAACTTAACAATCACTGGTTAATTCACAAACTAAAGCCTGAGTCTGGGATCTCCTGCTATGACTTTACTGCACCATAAAAAAGGTACAGGCTAACTGCATACTTGGCACACACATATGTTCATGATTAAAGTTGGCAAAATCTAAAAGACATGCATTTCCACTTACTGGACATTTTGTATTCTAGACCCAAGAACCTGGAAGACAATCATGTTGCATCCTTAAGGTCCACTAACTCAACACAGATCAACAACTGAGTCTGGACTTCCCTCATCATTATGGCTCAATGTCAGAATGTAGCCTAAATTTTGGTCACTGTTCCCCATCCTTCAGTAAAGGTGCACATTTTCTTAAACAAAATAGTTAGATACTGGAAATCTGAACTAAAAAGAAAATCTGGACGTATGTACGAGTCTGGCTGTTCCCGTGGAGCGAGAAACAGAATTAATGTTTTTGATTGCATTTCTAACTGCTCCCAGTTAGCAATCACTTTTGAACAGATGGGGTTGGGTGGTGGTGGTGGGAGTTAAGGACAGAAGTGAACGTCTTCCAAAGGCAGGAGTCATTGAATGACAAAACAGTTGGTAGGAATACTCAAACAGATTAGTGGCGGGCTAAGTAAAGATAGGTCCAAGAAGGTGCAAGTGACAGAATGATGCACAATTGCAGTATGAAAGCAAAAAGCGAGAAACAGAGAAAATCATGCAAATGATACAAAAATGGTGGACAAACAGAACAGACTGAAATTGTCGACAAAGTTGAATCCAGAAGGTAATAATGGACCAAAAGATAAGCTGCTGTTCGTTAAGCTTTAATACAACTTTGCTGTGGACTAGGAGCAGACATCAGTATGAAACAAATTGGTGAATTAAAAGGCCACGCCATCAGATGCTCAGGTGACGCCTGCAGGCCAAGTGGAGGTGTTCTCTAAGACTAATACACAACCCGCTTTAAGTCACCCAGATGGAGAGGCTGCATTGTAAGCAGCAATAGAGTACCCGTGCACTGAGTGTGTTAGGGGCCTTGCACGTTGAGGAGAGGAGAGATAAAAACACTTGTGAGAAATGCTTTAAAATGGGATGTGGTATTGCAGGTTGCTCCAGTGAGCAGATCAAGGCGGGAGAAAGGAAACAGAACTTTTGGAATGCTGAAACAAAACAGAGGGAAAGGTAGCCCATATTACTGCTTTGACAGAGAGCAATTATTTTCCCAATGACATACAATCTCAACACAACGTTTGAAATTGTATTAGTACACACTTGGACAGGAGGATTTAATAAATTGAAGAGTTTTAATTTTTTATAAAACCAATGGATTGCTTCCATTGGGGTACAGACACATGCTTCATAAACTCTTAATATAAGCAGTGCCCATGCAATTTGATCAGTGGAATTAAAAAAGTAATACTTCAGATCGATTTTGGGATAACATAACTTTGAGGGATTTGATTTGTTTACAATTAGGACATCCACTCTTCAGCTAAATGCAGTGAGAACACCACAGCAGCAGACACACCTGGCCTTGAGGCTATGTTGGAGACAAAGGGACAAAAGTTTCTTTTGATCTTTGTCAGTGTGTACGGGAGAGAGGGGGAGGGGGAGGCAGGAGGGCGCGGAAAAGCAGGGGCAGGGGCCAGAGTGGAGAGAGGTAGACATCAAAAAAAGAGAGACGGAAAGAAAGAGAATTGGGGGGGGGGGGGCAGCAAAAAAGAAGTGGGGGGGGAGAAGAGCAAGTGAGAGAGAAAGATCTGCACGTTTTGTTGCAAGATTGTTAATAAAATGATAGTGCACCAAGCCTTTGTGGAAGGCATCTCAGAATTTTTGCCCATTAAATAAAAAACGAATACAATACACATGGCACAGTACAAAACAGATGTAGGGATTAAAATGGAGGACTCAGTCAGTTGACTTCAACACCGAATAAAATAGCAATACAGAGGGAACTACATTAAAGTTTCAGAGGGAACAAAGTGGTTTAATAAATGGCTGTCAGTGATAGAACAAGTGATTCTGTTTACGTCACACTGGAGATGTTGAAATGACGCAGCATGATGTTTTGAATATAGAGTGTGGCGATGTAAAAGATGGGCAAGAGGAACTGCTATCATGATTCTGGGAGGCACAGGAAGGGGTGAGAACAGAAGTGTGATCGCCACTTCCACGGAACACAAGTCCTGGAATGTGTTTTGGGTCTTCCAGGCCACAGGCCAGGGTGGTCAGGCTGTGTGCAAGTAACAGTTTCTTTCAGAACAAACTATACCACAAGGGGTCATTGAATTATTCAATACTGGGGCAATGGCACTAGGCACGAAGCTCTGAACGGCATTCTCAATACGCTCAGCACTGACTGCAATATCAAGCACTGCTCTGAATCACAATCCCTATGGAGTGGAATCAACTCCACATGACTTGGAAGAACATCCCTAGACTCACCCCCACCCTATCCTATCCCTGTAACCCTGCATTTCTCATGGCTAATCCATCTACCCTACACATCCTGAGACACTGTGGCCAATTTCGCACAGTCAATCCACCTAATCTGCACACTTTTGAATTGTGGGAGGAAACCCACACAGGACAGGAGGAGAATGTCCAAATGCCGGAAAGCTGCATAAGGCTCAAATGGAACACAGATCCCTGGCACTGAGAGGCAGTCACCACTAAGCCACCATGCCACCCCTGGCATTTAGTGCGCCAGTATTTAGATGCAACCCCTGGAAGATTTTCATTCAAAGCAGAAACATCAACTATACTATCTAGCCAGATAAAAGTTAAGTTACTCAACTTACTGAGCAAACATTATCCAGCACTCCCACAGATCAAAATATGTCATAATTAATATGTCCAATGCACCACTTACAATAACACACACTCACCATATGTAAAGCAAGGGTGAAAAAGTGCTAAACTGGTTCAGGTCTACCAACACTGCAGTGAAACTAGTCACTGAAACCAAGCCATTTGGTTTCTTTAATTACCAGAGATCAGACTCAATAGGTTCTAAATGCACAAACAGCTACTCAAAGTAAAGTCCAACAAACTTTCCAGCAGTGCACCAATGGCTATTGTTTATAATTTGTGCCAGAATATGCATTTGCCGTTTTACAGGGAAAGCCAGGAGCTTGCTCACAACAGTTTTAATGAATGGCATGGGAGTTAATCATGAATGGAAAAAAAGGATTGGAAAGATAAGTGGAGCACTACTGTACTCAAGGCAGGACATTCTTTCAGAGGCCACCCTAGACCAGGGGATTCCCAAACCGTTGGGTTGCAGCCTGCCTGCCAATGGAGCTGAGACAAACATCGAGGTCACTCGATCAGACACCATCATGGTGACTGTGACACGACTTAATAGAATTCTTGTAATTCAAAGTGGACTGATTGCAACTTCATGGCAGGAGTCTGACTGGTTGTAAAGACCTGCTGGAGCCAGTCTTCGTATGACCATCTTGAGTTCAATCCAGTGATAATCATGATGTAGCCCTGGAGAGTCGAAGTGGCAAGAGGGAGGAAGGGAGGCAGACATTATATTACCTCCAGAACATATCACAGCCTGCAGCTTAATAGCCTTCTCTTTGCAGGATCATTTAACTTATTCTTCTACATGCAATAGTTGGTGATTTGAAACACAGTCCTAAATCAAATATATCCACTCCATGGCCCAATTACTAAGAAAAAAAAACTTACTGTGCCCCTGGAATAGAAACTGTTTTATCCATGTTACCTTTGAAGCTGGAGAAAGTTGTTCAATCTTATCTCCCCTTTCACAATACAACGAGGAAGGTCAGCTATGAAATACTGGAACCCTTTAAGAATCGCAAGGGTCTCAAAGAGGATTGTCACTGGCACCAACATGCTTTGGCACGTTCTCATTTGTGCTGTTGTCAGGTCATCTGGACAGAGTATCTACATACATACCAGAACTGATGGAAAGTTGTTCAGCTTTGTTTGCCCAAGATCCAAGAAAAGGGGCTAAGTTTCCAGAAGTCACCCTAGCTTGACGCGCCACATATGCATTTTATATCAAGAAACAGTGGCAAATGGGTAAGTCTAATGCTTATAGAACATAGAACATAGAACATAGAACAGTACAGCACAGAACAGGCCCTTCAGCCCACAATGTTGTGCCGACCATTGATCCTCATGTATGCACCCTCAAATTTCTGTGACCATATGCATGTCCAGCAGTCTCTTAAATGACCCCAATGACCTTGCTTCCACAACTGCTGCTGGCAACGCATTCCATGCTCTCACAACTCTCTGCGTAAAGAACCTGCCTCTGACATCCCCTCTATACTTTCCACCAACCAGCTTAAAACTATGACCCCTCGTGCTAGCCATTTCTGCCCTGGGAAATAGTCTCTGGCTATCAACTCTATCTATGCCTCTCATTATCTTGTATACCTCAATTAGGTCCCCTCTCCTCCTCCTTTTCTCATGATATAGCCACACAACCAGTTTGCTGATAGTTCAAGCAATTCCACTATACATTATTTCATGATTAGATTGTTGGTGGATCAAAACACAGACAAAGGGAATACTTCAGATGTAGAAAATAAAATGTTTTGTCTCAAACACACAGAACACTTTTTAAACCAGTGAAAAGAACAATGATCAGGTCTTCCAGATGGGTTCCAAGAAATTAAGTAACATCATTTCATGGAAAATAAATCATTCTCAGAAGATACAAAGTTGGAAACATATTCCCCAAAACTTTAAAGAGAAACAATGTCAAAATTTCAAGTTTCAATTGGGTTAATGTCACTAACAAGAAAATCAGAAAAGAACCAATGTATTGAGCACCAGCTCTGGGAAGGGAGACGGATTATGAAAGCCCTGGATGCACAATTAAATGACAGCAATTTATTTTTCAACCAACAGAAAATGGAAGCACAATGTGAAGTCAACCTTTGGAGGAATGAGTCAGAAGCATAAAGAACCCAACTATCGTCTGATTTAGAGCTGACACATCGCAGTAAAAAATAATCTTACGGCACTACATAGACTGAGGTCTACTGTTCCGTTCCCAACTTCTGTCACCTCAATCACACTAGAACAAGACAACCAGCATTTTCCAGTCAACAAGGCAGTGAGGAGCTGAAACTAGAGGTTATCCCCATTGAGTGCTGAACAGGATCTGCTCAGATAGCTCGAAGAGCTGACTAGAATTTATAAATTGTGCAGACCAGGATGGTTTCTCGTGTGCTGTTAACAAGGAGGAAGTCTCTCTCAAAATATTATTATTTCTGGAACTACAATTCCAAAGAAAATTGTAAATGGCCAAGTTCAAATGTACAGTCAGTTCTAATACAGCCAAAACCAGCATGGAAGCAGTGAGTATAGGAAGAGATCCAAAGTACTCACATGGATTATCCATGGTTCACCCTCCCATACCCACTGTGAAACTTTGCTGAGCTATTACAAGAGGTTTCATCAGGTGCATTAAGAATGGTCATGTGGTTAAACATGATGCAGAACAAAGCGGCTATTCCACCAGGCACAACATAATTCTCATCCTTCTGCAGAAGCCTTATTTTGCAGTAAAAGTATCACAAAGTGGCAAGTGAAAACAGTGGCTAATTTTCCACCACCTCCTCCCTTAGCTTAAAAGAATAGTGCAACTTCCTCAAGACCTCAAACATACGGCAGACAAGGACACACCTGGCTCAATATTACATCTGATACCAAATACCATAACTGTTACTGCAGCGCTTGAAATGACTTAGCATTGCCAGTTAAGTACTGCACTCAACTTCAAACACTCAAAGCAAAGCTAACACATCCCTTCTACTTAATTCATAAAGTCCGAGAGACAGAGCATACAATGTTCAAAAACACCCACTTGCCAAACATGCACATTTAAAACGATCTGGCAGATTCACCACTAAAAAGAAAAATTATGACTCTGACTTGCACTCAATAGCAAGAATTTTAGGAATTGAAAAGGTACTCCTTTCTAATAAATTCACTCTTCATTGCCACTTACTTCAGTCAATTACTTTTTCAATCCACAAATGCTTTTACTCCAAGCCTCTTCCACTTGATAACTAACCTTACGACACTAACTACACATGCAGGATATGCCACCCAATTTCACCCCCACCCCCCCACGCCAAGCTGCTCCATTTTTATTTATGCCCAACTTGTCACTTCTTTCTCCTTTCAACTCTTTTTCACAATTCTGAAAACATCAAGTAAAGTTGTACTTTACAAACAGAAACAAAATATTTCTAAAGGATCGCAGTCTCACTCAGTAGCAAAAGCCATTGGATTCACTAATGCCCTTTTCTGGGAAGGCAATCTACAGTCCTTACCTCGTCTGGCTTACATGCCACTCCCAACCCTCCATAATTAATTGACTTTTAATTGCCCTCAGAGTTGGACTAGACAGCCAATTGGTTCAAGGGTAACTTCATGGTTGGAGACCAAGGGTGGCAGTGGAGGATTGTTTTTTGGACTGGAGGCCGGTGACCAGCAGAACTCCACAGGTATCAATACTTGGTCCGCTTTCGTTTGATGTTTATATAAACACTAGATGACAATCTAGGAGGCATGATTAGTAAGTTTGCGGGTGACACCAAAATTGGTCGTAATAGTGGGCAGTGAAGGTGGTTATCTAAGATTGCAAAACAGATCTTGATCAAATGGCTCGGAGCAAATTGCTACAGATGCTGGAATCCGTATTGAAAACAACATGTGCTGGAGATCCCAGTGGGTCAGGCAGCATCCATGGAGGGAAAGCAAGTTAACATTTCAAGTCTCGATTACTCTTCAGAGATCTGATGAAGGGTCATCTAGATTCAAAACATTAGCCTGCTTTCTTTCCATGGATACTGCCTGACCTGCTGCGATCTCCAGCATTTTTCGATGATCAACTGGGTCAATGGGCTGAAGAGTGGTAGATAAATTTGGATAAATGTGAAGTATCTCATTTTGATAAAACAAACAAGGGCAGGACTTGTACAATCAATGGCAGGGCCCTGGATAGTGTTGTACAATGGAGACCTAGGGAAAAGGACATAAGGGACAACCTTTTTACAGAGTGGTTAGTGCAATGAGTGACCTGACGGAGGAAATGGTGGATGCAGATACAGTCCCAATATTTAAAAAGGTATTTGGATAAGTAAGTGAAGAAGAAAGGTATGGAGGGATATGGGTCAAATGCAGACAGATGGGATGAATTTAGTTTGGGAGCATGGTTGGCAAGGACTAGTTGGACCGACGGGTCTGTTTCCATGCTAGGATTGACTCTCGATTAAATAGAATGTGAAATTCATGCTCTAATCCCTACCTTGCCTATTCTAGGCATTTTAAAAAGTTACATAAATGCTCAAACTTGTAAAAAAGTTAAAATCCTTAAAATGAATGATCTTTTCAGAAGATTCTACTTCAAAGAGACAGAAATCCTCATGTTTTTCTAATTGACACATTTGAGGAGAGGAGAAAAACAGAGAAAGAAAAAGGAAAGAGGACAACAGGTGGTCTGGAGATAGGCACAGCATGTCCCAAACGGAGGGTAAAGGGACAGTTTGTTGCAATTGAACTTTTTTGATGCTACTGATAGAGATATTTTAACTGTAACACCACTGCCGAAATTACTCACTTTGGGAGTGCTTAATGAGGGTTTGCATTACATCAAACCTACGCTCTACTGAACTGAAAAGGCTCAATACTGGCTAGGTGTTTAAAGAAATGAACTTCTCTTGCAAGGCTCCCACCTCTAAGAGCATCTAAAGGAGAGGAAATAAAATACACAAGTAATTCTTGTGTTCAGAAAAATCAAATTAAGTATGATGTACATTAGCATTTTGACACTTCATTTAATTTGCTTCAAACTTATGCCTGCAGGTGGAGAACTTTCAGTCACTAGATAGTTTATTAGCAAATTTGAGAATGATCCAAGTTAAATCAGAGACTTACTGGTAGACAATACTTTTGCTCCGTGTCAGCCCACAAAGTAGCCATGGCTGCAAAGAGCAAATTCGTCCTCCAAAGACTTCAAACGTCAAGGAAAAAGTCAAATCATATGAACAACTAATCAGAGAACATTTACTCCCCAGCATATGGAGCTGTCAGAACCTCCAAGGAACTACTCCTCCCAAGTCTGGTGTTCTCATAAGTTAATTCTCAGAGTGGCGTAGACGTAGGTAGGCAACAAGGCTGATAGCCACATGCAACAAAGCCAGAATTTTATTTGGAGGAGCTGCAAAGATTTTTTTTGGGGGGGTGGGGAGGAGGAGTGAGCTGTTTAAAATCGTTCACTAATGAAATACTCGTCTAACCGGGAACCAGGTAAAATGTGACGTCACTGAGGTAATGAATGATGTGGGTTTTCACTCCAGCAAGATATTTAGTTTTAAAGCAAAATGCAACTGAGGAAGAGTCATACCAGTCATCTCAAACCAAGTGCTTCTCTCTCTATTGATGTTTCCAGACCAGAGTTTCTCCAGCATTCTGTGTTTGTTTCAAGGTGTTTCATCCAATATAGCAATGCCTACAATATCCCTGGCACAGTCCATGATCTTGGTTAGCTCCACGGCTGGCTTATGATTTAGAGTCTTGCCAACAATGTGGATTAAATTCTAGCATCAGTTGAGGTGACCATGAAGGATTCACCTTCTCGACCTCTTCCCTCTCCTGAGTCACGGTGACCTTCTGGTTATACAATCACCAGTTGTCTTTCTCGATCAAGACAACAGCCCCATGATCCCATGGGACTATGGCAATTTTACTATTACCCACGTTATTCTTCGTCACTAATAAATTAGTGTGGGTAGCAGATAGAGCTTGGCAACTGATAAGTTGTTGAATGTCAATATCTTGACAAAATTGTTGTTTTTGTGGTGATGGCATCCACTGTTTGAAGGAATGCCTGAGATCAAATGGAATGAGGGAACAGGAGATGGACATATTAAGAGTTAAGTGGGTTTGAATTATTTGTATAAATATAGAAAGCTTGACATCAGTGGGCTGTGCATTTTACGGCTTTAGTACTTTCTTTACTGACAGAACTAAAAATTGTTTTGGAACTGGAACGTGACAATTTGAACACAAAATGAAGGTTCAGACAAATTGTTCAAGTTAATGGATAAAATTTATGAAAAAGATGTTTTATTGACTGGTTATTGGGTATGGTCAGATTTTTGACAAAGCTAGCAAGGCTGAGGGCAGTACTATGGAAGTGAGCATAATGGAACTCAGTAGGTTGTATGAAAGACTGCAGAAAATTCATTTGAAAGTTTTCAATCTGTGCTGATGTTCAAGTTATTGAACAATGCCACAAGTATTAAGTATGAATAAGACTACTAGTTTTGAAGCAAGTACATTTGGCGGTAAGCATACACTGAGAACAAATATCAGAAGCATTAAAAAATTCTAGGAAAGCATTCGATCCCTGTAGCATTCACGGCATAAAAAGGCAGGGATACACCAGATAAGAGGGGAAATAATGTGAATAAACTAGCAAGACTGTCAAATACAAGGCAGAGGGAACAGTAAGGGGAACTGTAGCTGAGAGATGAAGACAGAAATGCTCCTGATAATTTTGAGAAGCAAAAAGAGAATTTGGGATTGATAAAAATCAAATGACCCCCAGAAATGCTCAGGCAGTAGTCAATCTTTCGGATGCCATTTAAGTTACCATTACAACACAAACTGCTCCCTCACGCTACAATGAAGTAGTCAAAAACACACATGAAAAGGGGAATTTGGAGAAAGAAGATGGAAACACGGATCAAAGAGAGGGCATTACACTGGTCACGAAGTTTCAGCTCAGTGACGAACATTTTGATGGCAGAGTCTTTTAATTGTGTGATATTAGACAGTGCGTGCATGTCGACAGTGTACAGAATAGTCTGGCTAAAATGCACCCAAGAGTCTGAATAATAAGGGCTGGAAAACATTAAGGAATTTGGGAGTTGTTCTCATTTCAGTTTTTTTTTTGGTGGGGGTGATAACTCGTGCAAGTCTTGGAATAGAATGATTATTCCTTCTAAAAATCAAACTAAAAATCAGTCATTTTATTTGGATCAGTGTAGTGTCCAGTGAAATAGCCTTGACATTAATGAGACCATCGATGAAGAAAGCACAGACAAAAAAAAAGTGATCAAGGAAAACAATACAGCTATTGTATTTAGAAAGTCTATGCATTTATACTTGACATAACCAGGATACTACTGTACTTTGATAATGGAACATATCTTCTCCATTATAGAAAATGTTATTGATATCTTTTACATTTCTATACCTTAACAAAGTCAATTATATTAAAATTACAAAGAGATTGCACACTTGCCTGTTAAATAATTAAAAGCTCTTAGTAGAAAATGCAGAAGTTAGGGATGAATACATGATAAGCTCACAGAAGAGACACCATGATGGATGTGAGATTTGTAAAAAAAAATCTAAGGGCACAGTCACAGCCTATAGCAAGACTACACTTAGTAAGACTTTAAGAGGTGGTAATCATTGATTTAAAGTTACAGGATAAAGGAAAAAGTGTTCATTTTGGACTTCAGATTTGGCAACCAGATTTCGTCAAACAACAATAATCTACAGTAAAGATTAAAACAAGGAGGATTGTGGATAGGAACTGGGCCAACATTACCAGAAAAAAAACCTCTTACTGAATTTCTTTTAGGGTGCAGAGGTTGAAAGAGGAGAACAGAAGAGAGTCTGTTAACATCAATTTGGAGATTTTAATAGGAACATAATAGATATGCATACAACAACAGAAAGCCCTATTTTTTAAAGCTACAGGGCACATGAGGAAAGAACATGCGAGGAGACAAAATGGTTTATAAAATATTGTCACAGAAGCCAACATAAATCATTTGCACTAGCAGAGGCTGTCCATGCTAAGAATTCATTGCAGGAGATGGGAGGATCAGTCCGTATCAGAGATAGTAGGAACTGCCGATGCTGGAGAATCTGAGATAACAAGGTGTAGGGCTGGATAAACACAGCAGGCCAGGCAGCATCAGAAGAGCAGGAAAACTGACGTTTCAGGTCTGGACCCTTCTTCAGAAAAGTCAGCTTTTCTGCTCAGCCTGCTGTGTTCATCCAGCTCGACACCTTGTTACCTCAATCCATGTCAGTTTGCTTTTGCTGGGAGTCATAAAATTCCACCAGTAATGGAGAGATCAGCCCCTAACATAGCCAAGAGTTACAATTACTTTTCAGAGCATTTGAATGCCTTGATTGCAGGCAAAAAGACCTTCATTAGTGTTCTAGTCTCAAAGAATTTGTCAAGTCTTAAGATACAAGAGAAGGTCATTGGAAACCAGCTCCAGTCTGGGATAATGGGAACTGCAGATGCTGGAGAATTCCAAGATAATAAAATGTGAGGCTGGATGAACACAGCAGGACAAGCAGCATCTCAGGAGCACAAAAGCTGACATTTCGGGCCTAGACCCTTCATCAGAGAGGGGGATGGGGAGAGGGAACTGGAATAAATAGGGAGAGAGGGGGAGGCGGACCGAAGATGGAGAGTAAAGAAGATAGGTGGAGAGAGTGTAGGTGGGGAGGTAGGGAGGGGATAGGTCAGTCCAGGGAAGACGGACAGGTCAAGGAGGTGGGATGAGGTTAGTAGGTAGCTGGGGGTGCGGCTTGGGGTGGGAGGAAGGGATGGGAGAGAGGAAGAACCGGTTGGGGAGGCAGAGACAGGTTGGACTGGTTTTGGGATGCAGTGGGTGGGGGGGGGGGGAAGAGAGAGAGCTGGGCTGGTTGTGTGGTGCAGTGGGGGGAGGGGACGAACTGGGCTGGTTTAGGGATGCAGTAGGGGAAGGGGAGATTTTGAAACTGGTGAAGTCCACATTGATACCATATGGCTGCAGGGTTCCCAGGCGGAATATGAGTTGCTGTTCTTGCAACCTTCGGGTGGCATCATTGTGGCACTGCAGGAGGCCCATGATGGACATGTCATCTAGAGAATGGGAGGGCGAGTGGAAATGGTTTGCGACTGGGAGGTGCAGTTGTTTGTTGCGAACTGAGCGGAGGTGTTCTGCAAAGCGGTCTTTCCAGTAAAGCTGAGTGGAACTGGGTGTTCAGTCTTTGCAGAACACCTCCGGCTCAGTTCGCAACAAACAACTGCACCTCCCCGTCGCAAACCATTTCCACTCCCCCTCCCATTCTCTAGATGACATGTCCATCATGGGCCTCCTGCACTGCCACAATGATGCCACCCGAAGGTTGCAGGAACAGCAACTCATATTCCGCTTGGGAACCCTGCAGCCATATGGTATCAATGTGGACTTCACCAGTTTCAAAATCTCCCCTTCCCCTACTGCATCCCTAAACCAGCCCAGTTCGTCCCCTCCCCCAACTGCACCACACAACCAGCCCAGCTCTTCCCCCCCCCCCCCCCCCCCCTACCCACTGCATCCCAAAACCAGTCCAACCTGTCTCTGCCTCCCCAACCGGTTCTTCCTCTCTCCCATCCCTTCCTCCCACCCCAAGCCGCACCCCCAGCTACCTACTAACCTCATCCCACCTCCTTGACCTGTCCGTCTTCCCTGGACTGACCTATCCCCTCCCTACCTCCCCACCTACACTCTCTCCACCTATCTTCTTTACTCTCCATCTTCAGTCCACCTCCCCCTCTCTCCCTATTTATTCCAGTTCCCTCTCCCCATCCCCCTCTCTGATGAAGGGTCTAGGCCCGAAATGTCAGCTTTTGTGCTCCTGAGATGCTGCTTGGCCTGCTGTGTTCATCCAGCCTCACATTTTATTATCCAGTCTGGGATAAATGGTTTATAACGAGGGAGGCGCTTTGATGGTTGAAGAGTCTAGGAGCCAGTTATTGTCAAAAATGGAAAAACAACAATTATATAGCACGGGAACCAGACTTTTCCAATACACTCAAAATTGATTGGTAGACCCAAATACTGCACAGCTGAGGATCAAAACTGCCACAACCAAGTTTGTCTCATGGTGGACAGATCAGTTCTGATGGTCAACATAAGGCCACTGGACCCAAAAGACAAACGAGCAGAAGTGGGTACCAAAGTCAAAATCAAATATTTACCAGAAGGGCTGGTCAATGGAAAATGTGGCTTAAGTAGAGTGGTGAAGGCTACTGGAAAATATAAGCCGGATGAACGTATAGGATGAGGGACAGGTGGTTAGACTCGTGTATTGGGAATATGGAGTACAAAAGGCAAGAAAATGAAGTGTAACCTCAAACAGTGGGCCTGGGAGTAAAGTTATTCCTGGAAAGATGTCACGGTCATTGAAAGAAATCCTATTTGAAGAAGGGGTGGTCAGACTGTCATAGTCTAGAAGAATGCAGAAGGCAAGAAAGAGGGCATATTTTACTAAGGACACGTAGTACAGTACACTCCAGGAATACTATCTGAAGCCCATATCAGGTCATAAATGGCCATGAACAAATCAGAAGGTAAGTTAATAAAAGATGCCAAACCACGAACTAAGCTGCAGAGAATTCAGGAATAGGCAGATATCTGACAGAAGACAACCAGCCTCATCACAAAAGGGGGATTTGCAAGAAAAAGGTGACCCTTGTTAGGATTTATAAAGCCAAAGCAAGACCAGTGGCACAAGGTTTTGAAGAAAAACTGGGGAAATAAAAGATTCAAGGATGGATTCCTCCAATGGCAAGGACAGCAATCCTCGAGGGGTCCTATTTGAACATGCAGGATTCTTTGGGGACTTAATGGGCTAGAAGCAGAAAGGTTGTTCCACAAAGGGAAGCAGTCTTGGTCCAAAGGGCATAATCTCAGATTAAGGGGCTATCCATTCAAAGCAAAGAGAAGCAATTTGTTAAGGTAGTGAATCTGAGGAATTCGTTATCACAGACAGCTACCGAGCTGGGTCATTAAATAGGTTCAAGGCTGCAATAAATCGATTTTAAATCACCAAGAGAATTGGAGAGTTATGGGGAAAAGTCAGGAAAGTTGAATTGAGGATGATCAGATCAGTCTTGACATAGCAGATTTGATGGTATAAACAGCCATCATCTCCTCCTGCATCTTATTAGGTTTTGTACAGCAAACATGATGAAGTGGGGAGGTTGTGATTTCTTTTCTTCCTCTATTTGTTTTGCTCACTATCCACTACGAAGCTTCTACTTCAGTACAGCAGGAGTTATTGGTGAGTAACTGGTAAACTATTCTACTTTGTAATAGTTAATACAGTTAAAAATCTCAGAGCAGCATAGCCAAGTGGAACATGAAGTCTGTGAGCAAATGTTGGTTGGAGTCAATAGTAAAACAAACTGCACTCCCCGTCTTGGGTACATTATAAAATCAGAAATGATAATAAACAATAATTTCAGTTTGCATATAGATTGTTTAACAAGTCAGCACTAATGCAGTGGAATACAAGTTTCTGGAACATGTACAAGATGGGTCTCCCGAACAGTACAGTGAGAAGCTAACTAGGGATTGAGTTTTGAGATAATGTGAACTGCAGGTGCTGGAGAATCCAAGATGACAAAGTGTGAAGCTGGATGAACACAGCAGGCCAAGCAGCATCTCAGGAGCACAAAAGCTGACGTTTCAGGCCTAGACCCTTCATCAGAGAGGGTCTCTGATGAAGGGTCTAGGCCCAAAACGTCAGCTTTTGTGCTCCTGAGATGCTGCTTGGCCTGCTGTGTTCATCCAGCTTCACACTTTGTTATCTAGGGATTGAGTTTTGTTGTATTTGATGCTGTGTAATAAGAAAGGGTTAATTACTTAGAACTACAGCAAGTTATTAGTGTCTATGTGACTCGAAACTTTCATGCTTTGGATGTTTATTCTGAAACTTTCATCTTAAACCTGAGCATAAAGAAACAAACAAAAGTCTGAAGGCCAGGTTGGCACAGGTGGTCTAGGAAAATACATAAAGACTTGACATGAGAGTGACAACAGCTAGAATTTAAAGAAATACTACAAGGTCTACAACATATACACATTCCTCCAAGGCACAAGCACCCAAAGGGAAAGCTGAATGAACCAACATTAATGAAAGTAGTTAAAGACCGCATTAGATCAAAAGCTAGGGTTTAAGAGCAATGAGACAACTCATGGTAGCAATTTAGAACTGAACAAAAGGAGGGCCAAGGACTGATAATGGAAAAAAATACAAATGCAAACTAGCAATGAAAATATAGGAGCACTGTAAACAATTCTACCGATTAAGTGAAAGCAAAAGGATTGGCACTGATAAATTCTTATTACTGTTAGGGACAGTTAAACTTATTGTGGAAAACTGGTGGTAAATGGCAGAGAAAATTAACAAGTTATTTTAAAAATGTCTTCAAGAAGACTAAGTGACCAAGGGACTTGCATAACCACTAATAGTTTCTTAAATTCTTACAGGGTATATATAGATGGAACATTCCCCTAATTAGTGATTCTAGAACCAGGGAACATAATTTCAGGAAAGGAAGCAGGCAACCCAAGTCTGAGATGAGAGCTTTTCTGAGGAATTTATTCAGAGACTGGTGAATCTTTGGAATTCTCTAAAGGTGAAGGTCTTTGGAAGCTCAATTGTTGATTAGAATCAAAAAAAAGAAAATTGGTACATTTATGGAAATTAAGGGATATGCAGACAGCATTAAAAAAACTGAGACAGTTAACATTGAATGGCCTACAATTTGATTTATTATTGTCATATGTACCAAGTTACAGTGAAAAGAGAGAGAGTTGTTTTGCAAAATTTGCAGGTTGACTATATCCCACAATGTGCATCAGGGTAGTAGAACAGAGAGCAGAATACAGTGCTACAGCGACAGAGAAGGTGTATGAAGAGAGAGATCAACACTAACATTTGAGAAGTCTTTTGAAAAGTCTGAAAACAGCAGGGAAGAAACTGTTCTTGAATGTGTTTCTAAGTGTACTCAAACTTTTATGTCATCTGCCCAACTGAAGTTAGTGGAGAAGAGTATAACGAGGTGGGAGAGATCTTTCATTACGATGGTTGCTTTTCTGAGGCAGTGGGAAATATAGATGGAGTCAATGAATGGAAGGCCGGTTTGTGAGGTGGACTGGGCTGTGTTCACAACTCTCAGTTTCTTGTGGTGTAGGGAAGAGCAGTTGCCATACCACGCTGTGAAGCATCAGCTCATTAATTTACAAATATTACATTACCTGACAGAAGTGTGTCTGGGCTTGTATTAAGCTTTAGATCAGCGCACTTCTTTTGGGATCATGCTTCAAGTGAGCCCAATTAAGATGACATGAGACCTTTAAACCCTCGAGCCATGCATTATAACACTGATGATGTCATGAACATTTCTCAAAAATTTACTGACATGATGACTGAGACGTAGCATTCCCCTTTTTGCAACGATTAAAATATGCCCCAACCAGATGTACATGATTGTACACAGGCATATGTCGTCAATTTGATCATGATACAAACACAAGTTCATGTTCACAAAATTCACATTTCAAACTTCAAGGTAAGGCTTTGGAAGGTATGGCAGCTTGTCTTAATCTGGTGATTATATCTGCCTGGAGAGCTATATGTAGTGTTGTCTTTTGCACGTGTTTGTCAACTCTGTTGTCTCACTGCTACTCATGCTTATGGTGGGGAAGCGGAGATGGCGATGTAGTGGGTGCGACTGTAACAGAATGTCTATTTGATAATTTAATACAGATCAAATTTTATTCTATTATAATTTCCGTATATATTATCATATCTCGCAGTCAATGGCTAAGGCAGCATCTGTTGCCCATTTCAAATTGCTCTCAAAGATGGTGGTATTTGAACCTACATGGAAGTGGAATTAGAAGACTTCGGTCGTCATTGGTACCTTGTTCTCGATGATAACTAGGGTTGGGTAATAAATGCTGGTTCAGTCAGTGACAGACACACCCCACAAAACGTACATTTTAAAATGCTTGATCACTGAATGGCTCAAGGTGCAGTGACTGTTCAACACAAACGCGCAACTGATCAGCTGTTATCTCAGCTCTCCACAGAAAGCACACGTTCGCTATGGCTGCGTGCGCATGGAAGTGTCTCAGTTATTTTAGTTTTCAAAAATGCATCTGTTGCTGATTTATACCTGATGTTGTGCCAATTTAAATACTGTGCTTTACACACTTTGCTCGTGTATTACGGCTAAGTTAAATGGAGACACAATGACTACCGAAGTCTTCTAATTCCACTTCCATGCAGGTTCAAATACCCCATACTTCAATATAAATGCAGAAAGTAAAGTGATGTTACCATGTGATCACATCACCCAGTTAAGGAGTTTGCGAGAACGAAAACGTAGTCCCCGAAAACCGAACCATAGCCACTGAGAAAATATAAAGAAATGCTGTGGCCCCCAGAGGAAAAAAAATGCTGAAACCCAGCCCTCCCCCACCATCCATCACTGAAACTAACCCATTCATGCTGCTCCTCCCTTCCACTGCTTAAAGCAACACTTCAAGAAGGATGAAATATAATAAAAGGATCCCCCACTTACTTCGCAACCCATCTTAAATGGCTCTTGGCCCAGGCCTCCTTTCCCCATGTGGCAGATTATTCAGCCCTCCCTCACACTAATTTCCCACTCCAACTAAGGGGGAAGGAAAGAATTTCAGCAAGGAAAATTATATTCTCTTTCTCGGTACTCTTTTGCAGGCGCCCTGAGCATGTCAGCTACTTAAATCAATAATCAAAAGTATCTTAAGAGCTTGTTTTCCTTCGTGGGCGCTGTTCTGCTCCAACGGATAAAGCACTGCAATACACTGCTCAAGACAGAGGAGAGTGCTCCCATCTGCTGTTTCGAATGCAGTCTGTGTCATATGGAACACACAGCCCAGCATCTGCTGTTCTCCACCCCTCTCAATCTGCTAAACCGGCAGTTTGGCAGGCATCAATCACATGACAACATTGACCACAAGCCCCAGAGGGATGCCATTTTCGAGTCAAATACAGCAGCCAGCATCAATAAAACAGACTTCAATCCTTTATGGATGTACGACCGCAACAAGACAAATCACAGTACACCAAAGGAGGCCAGAAGGGTGCAGGGCAAAAAGCAACCGGTATCCTGTTTGTCAGCTGCAATAAACATTCATTATACAAAATATTTCTAATTAAAGTTACTAAAAAATCCCCTCCTGCAAAGGGCAGAATGGAAATTGAAGAAAGGTAGTTCACATTCCGTCAAATGTATGTACACAAAACTGTAGCATTTAATCACTGTTTTCATGCCCCTGCTCATTTTGCAAGGGTGGCTTCAAGCCAAAATGCATCAAAAGTTCTTTGTTGCAAACGTCAATTTGCAAGAAATTTAAAATTTTGATCCGCCTGCCACTCATTGATCTGATGCAGAAAGCACCGGATAAACATTTAATGCCTTATCTTTAACTGTCACTCCAAAAATACTAGTAAATGCAAATATGGTAGCAGAAGCAGCTGCTGTAGTTCTGCCTGGGCTGAAGAGATTCTCCCCTTTTAACCCCTTGCAGGCAGTAAGCAGCAGCTTTCTCTTTGCTCAGTGCATAACTGTAGAGTCATACAGCATGGAAACAGACCTATCCGTTCAACTTGTCCAAGCTCATCATGTTCTCCAACTAAACTAGCCTCACTTGTCTGTATTTTGCCATATCCTTCCAAACCTTGCCTATACATGAACTTATCCAAATGTCTTTTAAACATTCCAACTGTACCAGCATTCATCACTTCCTCCTTTATTCTACACCTGAACCACTCTCTCAAAAAAAAGTTAGCCCACAGTCCTTCTTAAATCTTTCTCCTCTCACCTTTAAAATATGCCCCTGGTTATAAATACCCCACCCCAGGGAAAAGACCTTTGCTATGTCCCTCATGATTTTATGAACCTCTAGAAGGTCATCCCTCAACCTCTTTCTAATTGGTCATTCAAAACAATGCAATTTTATAAAGGGTCTAAATTTTTCTCAAGAATTGGTATTAATCAGTTCAAGGAATGCATCATATTGTGTTTCACAAACAATCCCAGCTATGTTGAAATACACAATTCCTCCGCAAAAACGTTGAGGCAAACTGCAAGTATTTGATAATTCCCTATCTGAAGTATCTTGTAATTAACCTTTCATAAAAAATATAAACAAAGCCATCTCTAGGAGTTAACAGAGATCATCAATAGTTATTCACATACAATTCCTGCCCGTTTTTGAATATTGTCAGCATCTGTCAATAGGTAGGCAATAAAACGAGACATTGACTTAATCAATCAACTAGCATTACTTTCTTGAACAGCCAGAACGGTTAGCAAGCATGGTCAGCAGGGTACAGTAGCAGTAAGATCAGATTATCGAGCACTAGAACAATTAACCTCCCAAAACAGTTGATTGATGCAACTACTTACAGCAACACTCTCTGGCATCTGGAACAGTTCAATATTGAAACACCCAGTGACAGAAAGGACTTTTGGTTGTAAGGTTCCCACAGGGAAATCAACCGAACAAGTCATAGTGGGTGAAAAACTAATGCTACACAATCGCCTTCTTAAAATAGACAATAGGATAGCTGACAAAGTGAGGGGAAACAAGCGCCAGGCAAGAAGGGATACCCCTCTGGAATGGGGCTGAACAAAAGCTGTGACATCGCCAAATAACTAAAGTGGAATGTGTCATGGCTGTCGAAACTCATTTTACAGGGTACCCTTCATCCACAGACACATCAATCCATGTCAGGCCATGCCCTGAATATTATTCAAAAATGAAAAAAATTCAGTCGTTTTCAAAATAATTGACAAGGTTACCTGATTTACTCCAGATGAGCCTCATATTATCGAGTTCTCTACTTCACAAACTGGATGGAAATTCCATCACTTGCTCCTAGACTTGATAGAGCTCAAAACCATGAAACCGATTGGCTGGAGTGTACTGCTGTGGATCAAGTCACCTTTAACCAGACCAAAGTCACCAGTCCCCTGCTGGGCTACGAATGATGCAGCACCAGTTAACAGTGTTTAAACCAGACTTTTATAAAGTGTTAAGTACACAAGAGCTGCTACAGCTGCATCAATGTTCCTCACCACTCCCAAGGTTATCTAATGGAATAAGAACAGCCAAACGTACACACATTTCCCCTTGCTTGTGGTACTATTCCTCATGCAGATTTATCAAGTATTCTTCCCATTATAAGCAGAATTGCAATTAACCATCGCATGGTTTTAAGAAAATGTTGCCGGAATACACATCCGGTTCAGAGAAATTTGCAACTTGCCGGCTGTAGAAATCGTACGGTAAATGAGTGTCCGCTGCTTTCTTAACCATGCCCAAAGCCCTACATTCACTATTCCTGCTGGAAAATAAAAACACACTTCAAACTGCAGAGGGCAAGCATCACTGCAATATCAGTTGCCAGCAACAAGAAAGTGAACAGAATAAATATCCTCCTGTTTTCTCCCTACACCATCCACCTACATGCACTTGAACATGATCAAGGATTTTCAGCAAATATTTCACACTCAAATGTTAAACCTCTGCTTTCATTGTCATTTTTAAAGTTACCTGTGGATGAGAACTAACTTTTTTTATATAAACTGTGCTTGTACAAAAACATCAGTGCCCAGAAATACAATATTTATCCAAGTACTGATGGTATCGTTAATTCTATTAGAACATTTTCAATATACATCAATAACTTGCTTGATAGGAGGGGGTTGGGGAGTTGCTCAAGCAACAACACAGCTGGATGTGATACATTGCTTAATTACACTCAGGCAATGCAGACCATGCTCTTTTGAGCAGAATTTCACTTGCAAAAAATTATTTTGCTGAGCTTATGTTTTCAGAGTAGTATATTTTATAGGTGCTTTATTGGCATGCATCATATATCAGGTGTACTTTTTAAAAACCATTTTAAAGGATGGATTTAAAATGCAACCTTTTTTGATATAAACTACAATAAATAACTGCACAGACATTGCTTTGAATTGCCTGAAAGCTTAAGTTGACACTGTATACAATCAACTCTCAAGACACGGGGCAAAGCATCTTTCTGATAGCTTGTAGGTTAAGTTCCATTGGACATTACTGATTCAACACCCCAGTGGTTAGAAGACAATAATTGTTAACTCCAACGTGTGCAGGAAAGATCTGTCAACAAGAGGCACGTTTCAACATTTCCCAACTGGTGCAGTTACCATTTAACTGTAGAGGTAATGGCAAGTGTTGATTTGGATTAGTTAGCCCCTCCCACTTTTCCCTGAAGGAAAATCCCCAGGAATTGACATTCTGCTGCTGCCTAGCCCTGACTGCATTACCTGTCACCCACCACAGGGACTACTGGGTGCTTTAACTCATTTTTCTCCACTTACAGAACTTACAGCTGGAAGCAACTTTACTTTAAACACACTGGGTTTGCTGAGATTGAATTTTCTTTTTCTTTGCTCCCTTTAAACCTGTACTAACAAACCTGGCAAATTTACAATATGAGATAACAAGGTGTAGATCTGGATGAACACAGCAGGCCAAGCAGCATCTGACGTTTCAGGTCTAGACCCTTCTCCAGAAACGACTGGGACTAGGCCTGAAATGTCAGCTTTCCTGCTCCTCTGATGCTGCTTGGCCTGCTGTGTTCATCCAGATCTACAACTTGTTATCTCAAAAGTTCTAAACAATTGTGCGTTTCCTCTCCCTAGGTACAGGAACCATCATGGGAAATTTCTGCACATCTCAGGTTGCAGATCAAATAGAAAAAGAAGTGGACCTAATCTTCACCGCTAGAAAATGAGAGGGAGTAAGTTTTAAGATTAAGATCTCCACAAGCTGACATAGTTGAACATTTTAAGATTAGCTGCCCAGGAACTTGCAAAAATTAGTACAGAAAGCATCATCTGTTCCTACCAGAGATGCAGCTAGATTTTGTTTTAAGAAGAAGAATGATAAATGTATTAGAAGGTCAAGTGTGCGATTTGAGGTTAGAGCTTTTAGTTTTGAAATTTTACTTCAAAACAAGGGACGTGTTCCCAGCAGATGTAGAATATTAGAAAACAGGGGCCGAGAGAGCACGAAAGAAAGGATACAGATCACTGTAGTCCCCAGGACGTGGCAACTGCCTCAGAAACAACATTTGGTCTCTCCATATGTTATTTTTCTTCACTGTTGTTCTCTTGGTGGTTCCTACAACACCACACTGCAGATTGGAGTGAAAGTATCATTTACGTTGGCAAGACAAAAGCAAAATACCATGAACACTGGAATTCTGAAATTTAAAAAAATGCAGTAAATACTCAGCAGGTCAAGCAGCATCAGTGGAGTGAGGGCCAAAACAGTGAACAGGGCTTTGAAGCCATTCAAAAGAGGGGTCACCAACTACATTTGTCCTCATTTAATGAGAACACTTGAAAGAGAGGAAATGCTCTGTTACTTTATTATATGCAAGGATTATTACAATGGCATAATAATCACAATAAAGGTTATGATTTATTTACTGTTCATTGACACCAAAACTTATCTTTAAATTATTTGTTCATTTGAGCATTCATGCCACTGCCCCAAAAGTGGTCCACCAGCCAAAATATTTAACCTAGGAGATAGTAAGAAATACAGATGCTGGATTCAGAGACAGGCCAGAGTTGGAGAAACACAGCAGGTCAGGCAGCATCGGAGGAGCAGGAAAGTTGATGTTTTGGTTTGGGATCCTTCTTCAAAAATCAACCCGAAACATCAACTTTCCTGCTGCTCAGATGCTTCCTGACCTGCTGTGTTCCTCCAACTCCACACTGTGCTGTCTCTAAAACGTTGACCCCATCTTGATATACACCTTTAGTTTATTAAACATCAAGTCATTGGGAAAATTGTCAAAAAGGTGACACTCAACCATAAGAGATATCTTAAGGCGACATATGTATGATGAAATGTTTCAATATCAATCAATATTTTCCTTCCATTTTCATGGCGAAGAATACTAGTACTACCCCAATAATGAGGTAATATAGAGATTATAAAAAAGGAACAAATCTGGAACAATCACTACTATGAGGGAAAACATACTGAGCAAACTATTGGGACTGAAGGCAAACAAGTCCCCAGGTTCAGACAGCCTCCACTCTAGGGTCTTAAGCTGGTGCAGAGTTAGTTCATCCATTGGCTTCAATATTCCAAAATTCCCTGCATACAGGACTGGGTCCAATGGATTGAAAAAAATGTTACCATCCTTACTCAAAAAGGGGAAAAGACAGAAAGAAGGAAACTATAGACCAATTAGTTTAACACATGTAGTTGGAAAATTGTTAAAATCCATCACGAAGGAAGTATTAATGAAACATTTGGAAAGTCAAACGGCAATCCATCAGAGTTGGCATGGCTTTATGAAGGATAAATCATGTTTGACTAATTCGCTGGAGTCCTGTGAAGATGTAGTAGCCAATATGGATAAGAATACTATAGATGTAGTATATCTTGACTTCCAGAAGGAATTTAATAAGGTGAGACAAAAAGCTAGTACGAGGTAAGATTGCATGGGAGTTAGAGGTAATTTCTTAGCTCAAATTGAGGAATGTCTCAGCACAGAGCAAAGTGAGGATAAATGCACCCTTTTCTAGTTGGCATGTTGTAACTACCGGGAAGCCACAGGACTCAGTCATCAGACCCAAACTGTTTCCAATCTATTTTTATGATGTGGATGTGAGGATGAAAAGTAGAGCCAAATTTGCAGATGACACTAAAATAGGTGGCAAAGTTGCAATGAAGAAATAATAAAGTTTAAAAATGGAAAGGTTAGATAAATGGGCAAAAACCTGCAAATGAAGTTTAATATGGACAAGTGAGAGGCAATCTATTTTGTTTGGGGAAATAGAAAGGCAACATATTGCCTAAATGGCAAGGAACTTCAGATTGCTTCGGTGTTGAGGGATCTGGGCACCCTTGTACATGAAACGCTGAAAAATAATACGTAGAAACTGGTGATAGGGAAGACAAGTGGAATTTCGGCATTTATTGCTAAAAGGAGAGAGTATAAAAGTAGGAAAGTGTTGCTGCAAACGTACAAGGTATTATTGAGACCGCTCCTGGAGTATTACATACAAGTTTGGTCCCTTTACTTGATGAAGGATGTAATTGTATTAAAAGCAATTCAGAGGAGGTTCACTAAATTGATTCTAGAGATGAGGGGTGTGTCTTACGAACAGAGATTAAGCAGTCTAGGCCCATACTTTCTTTAGGTTAGAAGAACGAGGGGTGATATAATTGACATGCAAGATGCTTAAGGATATTGATAAAGTAAACAAAGATGTTTCCTCATGTGAAGCAATCTAGAATGAGACATCATAGCTTTAGGATAAGGGGCAGCAGATTTAAATCAGACAGGAGAAGATATCTCTATCAAAAGGTCATGAACCTGTGGAATTTAATCCCCCAGAGCACAGAGGATGCTGGAGCATTGAATAAATTTAAGGAGATTGACAGATTTTTAAAATGAGTAATGAGTTGAGGGGTTGAGAGCAGCAGGAAAACGGAGTTGTGAAAAAAAATCAGGCATGATCATATCAAAATGGCAGCGCAGGCTCAAGGGGCTGAACGGTCTCCTCCTGGTTCTTTTGTTACTGTTGGGGAAAGAAAGTTCGAGGCAAATAGAAATCTGGTGAAATCATTTCAAGAAAGTTGGGGCAACCCTCAGATTGATTTCGTAGCTCATGATGACAAGGGGACAGAGTCAATGTTTCAGTTTTATAAGTTAGGCCACACTTGGATTATTGAGAGCAGTTCTGCATATTTGGCCTTGAATGGGGTGTGGCAAAATTTACCGAAGGTTTATCTTGTGAGGTTACTTAGTATACATTAATTTACACAAACTAGAGGAGTTGTATTCCCTGGAGCAGGAAGGTTAAAGGTGATTTCAGTTACAGAGACTGAGAAGTTGGGACTGTTTTCCATTAAGAAACCAAACGTCAAGAGGCCATTTGTTGGACGTATTCAAAATCACGGAGGTCCGGACAGGGCAGACAGGCAAAAACTGAACATTTCGGTGGAAGGATCAAAAGGGACTGAGGGGGTGGATTCAGGGTAATGGCAAAAAAAATGAAAGTAAGAGAGTTTAATGATGATGTCGGTGAAAGCTTTATAAATAGTTGAAAAAACCCCTCCGAATCACTGACACCCTTTAAGCAATGGAACTGACCTTCTACCTGGTCTGACCTACAATGTGATTCAGACCCACAGTAAATGGGGCCGACACTTAGCTGCCCTCAGGATGATAAATGCCAGCCAAGCCAGTGATATCCACATCCCGGGAATGAAATAAAGCAGCAATAGAATTATAAAGAGATTTTTTTTCATGTGGCAAGCGACTGGGATCTGGAATGTGCTGCATGAGTGTGCAGTAGAGACAGGGTCATTTGAAGAATTCAAGAGGAAATTGGATTACTCTTTGAAACGGAAGAATGTAGAAAGATTAGCAATAAATGACGATGGCACTAGGTGAATCACTCTGCATAAAGATGATACAGTCGTGAGTCGACTGGCCTCCATCCATACTGTAAAAATTACATGATTCTTTGATGATTAAATGCTTGATGAGGTAAGTGTTAAGGAGCCTTGCTGGAGGAAACAGAGTCAGAGTCAAACATGTTCAAGGTGTGAATTTAAGAGCTTAGCAGCTGAAAGCACAGTCAGCCATTGTGAAGCAATTAAAACTGGTGATGCTCAAGAGGTCATAAAGAGAAGAGTGCAGGCATCCTGGAGGGTTAGGAGGCTGTAAGAGCTAACCTTAGACAAGGTGTCATCACCATGGAGAGATTTGATGACAAGAGTTTAAAGATCTTGATACCTGATACAATATTTACTGCTCAGCTTGATTCTAACAATGCAAAAAAAGACAAATTTATGATCAAGTAACTAAAACCGAAGACAAACTCAGGTCATAGCAACTTCTGACTTGCACCAGTTTAAACCACCACTAATTTAGTCCAGCGTCTTACTTGCTTAACTACAGTTAAACACTGCAGTAATTGTTTCATTAATATTGCAACTATTAGTCCTCGATGTGAAACATAACAAATTTTAACACTCAACTGAAGAAATACTCTTACAATACAGGAGAAGCTGCCTACTGACTGATAGAATATAGTATCTGGTTAATAGCGTAAATCAAATAAAATGGAATGTTTAGACTCATAGCCCAATTGTTACCTCTTGCATTAAAAGGTAGAAGGAAACTACAACTAAAGTTATCTACTGCTGGTACTAGATTGGGAGTGATTGAGACATTACAGGCATTCTATTTTGTGATTCAATATTCAATTGTAAATTGGAACCCTTCCTCAGTATCCTAGCCAATGTTGACCTCCCTACTGAATGTCACCCCTCTCTCAACTGCTTGTGGTCCTGCTGTGGACAAATCATCCGCTGTGCTCATCAACCTAAGTGGCCAACCTCAATAGTATACTGAAACATTTTTGAACATACTGAGAACATGAGAAGTGGAATATAAGTTCATGATCATTTTCAACACCATCGAGACATGCAGTCAATACTTCATCCTAATGTTACACATTTTGTTACCTAGTGCAAAGCTGAGTTGAAAAGATAAACTATAATAATGTTGAATGATTCTCCCTGCAAGTCAAATAAACATTTTCAAATATACCAGCAAATCTTTAATGAAATTCCAGCATCAACGAAAACTGCATAATTCTGATATTAATTACTTGTAACCATTAATTTGATTAAGAAAAATAATGGAAAGGAGGCTCTATTTTACTTTGTTCTGTTATTGTTCCAAAAACAGGTCAATGCACCATTTAAAAGTACAATACCACCTGACCTTAACTGAGAAAGTGTCTCCGTACAAGTAAAGGGAATGTAAAAGTATATTTGAATATCTCAAAATTAAAACTGATCATTTTGCACTGTAAATGAAGTCCTTTCTGATTACAATAGAATCCTGAGATTGCACAGCCTCTCTCTATTGTGTTGCATCATCTTTTTCTGGACTAATATAAAAGAAGCTGAAGGCAAGGGTAGAGGCTGAACACAGATCTTTAATGGAGGTGGCTTCTTCCTGCTGCTACACTTTCTGGTCACAGTGCAGACCAGCAAAGACAGCTGAAGAGTATGACACACTGCATTGCTTCCTGTAACCATTTACATAGCCACAGCTAAATGAGGATTCTTGACAAGTTAACAAGCACACTATCATTTTTGACAACTTTCATTGAATTTTTAAAACGTCTAACATGAATATATACACAAGTGGCAACTATAATGCTACTTCATATGGAACATTCAACTCCTAAGACAAACATGTGGAATACTACCTTTTGAGGGGTTACTTGTGCTGTGTCGTCTCAAACATACCCGTTAGCTAGCAGTGTTCCTAGTGAGGTAATATTCCTTTACAGTACCTCAAAATTTGGCCATCTCAACTTGAATAATTGTGGTTCTTCACATACCTTTAACAGAATTTTAAAAATTACCGAGGTGGTAAATTAGGTTTTAATCTGCCGATATTTTTCTGGCTAGCTATTAAGGTAAGTGAATCGGAGCCCTCAGAATTCTTTTGACTCTTACTTGGAGACATTTTTGGAGGATTCCAGATACCAGCTAATTATCCACAGGAAATTTCAACTTCTCAGGAAATTCCTGCCAAGTCAGCTGAGACAGGATGTGTACAAAAGCTCGGATCTTGAAGTCCAGTTTATGCTGCTTCAGCGATCAACTTATCTTCCTATTGGAAGATCTGGGCTAATATTCACAAATTTTGCCTGTCAATTCATAACACGACATGTCAAAAGAGTGAGGAGATTGAGCTTGTGATGTCACTCATCCTCCCAAAAGGGAAAACAAATTCTGACAACATTGGCCTTTTCTCCAAAGCAGGGTTACACAGTACTTCATCAACAGTGGAGAGCTTCTTTTGGCACAAGGAGGAGTTGTGCACTTGGAGATTCGGGGGCTTATTCACTACTTTACCGCATGGAAGCCAAGTAGAAAATCCACAGCTCAATTTAGACCTTCAACACTTCATAGGAACATTCTTACTCAAACCAATAGCTTCAAAATTCCACATATTCTGTCGACGCCTGGGCGTTGACATTAACAGAAAGATCCATCCTCCTGGAAGTTTTTAGAACCACAGATGCAACAAGTAGCATTTTTTCACACGAGTTGGGATAAGCATATGGATAATGATGGGATAGTGTAGGTGGAGGGGCTTAGATTAGTTCACAGGTCGGCGCAACATAGAGGGCCGAAGGGCCTGTTCTGTACTATTGTTCTAAGTCCTATGGTCCCAAGCGTTCCTGGTCCTTTTGGTCAGGTCATCTCAAATAAGATTATTTTCTTCGTCTAGAAAGTATTCAATTTCCTTCCTAATACTACATTTTCCACAAGCAAACCACCCCCCCCCCCCCCCACACACACACACACACACACACACACACACACACACACACACACACACACACTTAACTTGAGCAGTTTTCCCAGTCATGCAAGGAATTTGGCAATCCTTGATGCATGTAGTGATTCATAACATGGAGCCGAGGTAACAAACAGCAGCAATACATTCCACTCAGCCCAATCCCACCATCTTCATGTGCCACTCTAAAGCCAGTAGATAGCTCATCAGGAATGAAAGGACGTGTCCCATCACCCACTTTCCATTAAAAATCAAGAATTTAGGATGGGCAAAGGGAGATTCCACACATGCAACAATAATTAAAGTTAGTAGTGCCACCCCTACTTTGTCCAAACCACAAATATTCTTTAAAATGAAGTTGACACCTCTGCACAGCTCTTGTTGGTAAAAGCTGTACAACAGACTTGCTTCACAGTTTAAAAAAGTGGGACACTAGTGCCCTCAAAAACCTACCAACCATAAATTCTGTAATGTACATAAACAACAACTAGATTAAAAAGTGGAGAGAATTCAAATGACAAAATGAACAGCCAGCTTAAGCTACTGGCTGGCTCCTGTAATAGCTAAATGCTCAAGTTAAATGGGCACTCAAAAAGATAAAGAGCAGTTTGAGCCTATATAACTTCACATACAATTAATCAGAAAGAGACAGACAGCAAGACACAAAAAATAACAGGCAGAGAAAAAGCAAGGAAATGGGAAAGACCAAACACACAAACTTTCCCTTAATGTTCACACCAGAGCCAAATTGAAATGTTATAAGAAAGTGTCAATTTTATTTCAATTAGCTGTCATTAAAATAATTACACAGTGAACATGCATCAAGTACAGCTTGAAAGGATTCTATAGAAAGCAACAGGGCAAGGGTAATAAAGTATGAAGCTGGATGAACAGTCAGCCAAGCAGCATCTCAGGAGCACAAAAGCTGACGTTTCAGGCCTAGACCCTTCAAGAGAGAGGGGGATGGGGAGGGGTTTCTGGAATAAATAGGGAGAGAGGGGGAGGCGGACTGAAGGTGGAGAGAAAAGAAGATAGGTGGAGAGGACAGTATGGGTGGGGAGGTAGGGAGGGGATAGGTCAGTCCAGGGAAGATGGACAGGTCAAGGAGGTGGGATGAGGTTGGTAGGTAGGAAATGGAGGTGCGGCTTCGAGTGGAAGGGATGGGTGAGAGGAAGAACAGGTTAGGGAGGCACAGACAGGCTGGGCTGGTTTTGGGATGCAGTGGGGGGAGGGGAATAGCTGGGCTGGTTGTGTGGTGCAGTGGGGGGAGGGGACGAACTGGGCTGGTTTTGGGATGCGGTGGGGGAAGAGGAGATTTTGAAGCTCGTGAGGTCCACATTGATACCATTGGGCTGCAGGGTTCCCAAGCGGAATATATGAGTTGCTGTTCCTGCAACCTTCAGGTGGCATCATTGTAGCACTGCAGGAGGCCCATGATGGACATGTCATCTAAAGAATGGGAGGGGGAGTTGAAATGGTTCACGACTGGGAGGTGCGGTTGTTTATTGCGAACCGAGCGGAGGTGTTCTGCAAAGCGGTCCCCAAGCCTCCACTTGGTTTCCCCAATGTAGAGGAAGCCACACCAGGTACAATGGATACTGTATACCACATTGGCAGATATACAGGTGAACCTCTGCTTAATATGGAAAAAGTCATCTTCGGGCCTGGGATGGGGGTGAGGGAGGTGGTGTGGGGGCAAGTGTAGCATTTCCTGTGGTTGCAGGGGAAGGTGCCGGGTGTGGTGGGGTTGGAGGGCAGTGTGGAGCGAACAAGGGAGTCAGAGAGAGTGTGGTCTCTCCGGAAAGCAGACAAGGGTAGGGATGGAAAAATGCCTTGGGTGGTGGGGTCGGATTGTAGATGGCGGAAGTGTCGGAGGATGATGCATTGCATCCGGAGGTTGGTGGGGTGCTGAGAGAGAACGAGGGGGATCCTCTTTGGGCTGTTGTGGCGGGGGTGGGGTGTGAGGGTTGTGTTGCGGGAAATGCGGCAGACGCGGTCAAGGGCATTCTCAACCACTGTGGGGGAAAAGTTGCAGTCCTGGAAGAACTTGGACATCTGGGATGTGCGGGAGTGGAATGTCTTATCGTGGGAGCAGATGCGGCGGAGGCGGAGGAATGTGGAATAGGGGATGGAATTTTTGCAGGAGGGTGGGTGGGAGGGAGGAGGTGTATTCTGGATAGCTGTGGGAGTTGGTGGGCTTGAAATGGACATCAGTTACAAGCTGGTTGCCTGAGATGGAGGCTGAGGTGTCCAGGAAGGTGAGGGATGTGTTGGATAGCCCAGGTGAACTTGAGGTTGGGGTGGAAGTTGTTGAAGTGGATGAACAGGGCAAGGCTTACCATTACCAATTAGACATGCAATGGGACCTGCGATAGTTTCCTGCTGCTGTATGCATCTGGAAATCTGAAATGAATTACATGATGTATCCAACAGGATACAGATCTCAGTTTTACCCAGTTCTAAACTCAAGATCTTTTTATTTGCCAGATTAAAACTACATTCTTGCACATATTACAGACTGTACACTATCCCTATGATCCACCCAATCAAGGCTATCCTCAGAACCTTAATTTTTTTTTAAACCTCAATCTCACATTGCTACAAAATAATCCACCTTGAAGAATCACTCCTCTATTAAGCATGATTGGAGTTAATCTTCCAGAAAACTTTGACAATCCTCAAATTATAATCTCACTTACACATTAACACTTTCGATGAGCATCCAGTTCACACCAGTCAGGCAATTACACGCAAAAATTAGTAATTTTCATTTTACAAAAATTGTCAATTTCTAATTGTTTGTAATAAACTGTTACAGAAGAAAAATCAACATTTTTTGTTTAAAGACAAAAATAAACTATCCTAATACTCTGAAACCTTTGACATAATTTAAAAAAATTTAAAAACTTTACAGATGATTTGGCATCAAATTCAGTTTGAATAGGAAACAGATATAACCGGCGCCCAGCACACCAGCTGCAGAAACCAAGAGTTCATCAAGAGATGTTACAGTGACTGCATTCCAACTCCCATCTCTATGGGCAGAATGGTGCAATAACATTGAAACGTGTTTAGAAAAATATATAACTGCTGCACAGTAACAGCAAGAACCTGAAGTGATGCTCTGCATTTACAAGACCAGATATTCAAAAGTCCTATGACAGCCAGCATCAGCACACTGGCATCCTCTAGACATTGCAGTCTCAATTATATGCAAAAATTGAAGAACATCAAAGCCTTTAGGGAATCCAGAATCAGACCCTACACTGATGAAGGGTCTAGGCCTGAAATGTCAGCTTTTGTGCTCCTGAGATGCTGCTTGGCCTGCTGTGTTCATCCAGCTTCACACTTTGTTATCTCAGACCCTACACTCTCCCTTTCACAATCACATTTGTGCAATTGTGTTTCAATGGGTGTGGACTACAAATATAGAATGTAAAAGGAAAAAAATCTGGAACTTTCAGAAGTAGTTTTCCTAAGTATTAAAAAAAATTCATCCATTTGGCAATTTCCCGATATTCAACTTCAAAAAAACTTCTTCAGCACATGGTCTGTCTTACAAAATAAGAATCAAACCTCAAGCAATGAATAAGTCTTTCTTCTTTTCCCATAACCCACTCATTTTTGATTACTTCACACCACTGGCCAGTGACTTAAGTAGGCTTACTGCAAGAAATACTGTTTCTGGCAGCAGACTCTTGACCACAATAAAATCATCACAATGGACTTTTACTCAAACATTTACTGCACAGCAGCCACTATTCAGCCCATCATGACACCAGTCAATCTTTTCCCCTTGCCATGATGGGTCTTACCTCTACAGTGATACTAAGGCTAAAGTGACCATCTAATCTCATAGGCAACTTAACTGTAATCAAGTGACCACATTATGGTGTTTCTCACTTACTGACTTGATAGTCAAGGGAAGCAATGTGAAGCCAACAATATCTCACACGTGGCCATCATTAATAGTTATCGCTAAATCAATACTTGCACTGGCCATATACATGGCCTTAGGTGACCACTTTTTCCTCACTGCACAACTGATAGCTTGTAAGCACTGTGACGATCTCCAGAACTCTATTTGCTTTCATCCCGTAAATCACATTTCACCACCCTACAATTGTCCAGGTACACAATGATCACTGTTAGACCAATGTTGCATATTTTCTGGCTGATGTTCAAAAAGGGGTCTAAAGGAGTTAATGCCAAGAACTGCCTTAAGCAACTCCCCCATGGCAATGTCCTATTGACTTGGTGCTAGAACTGAAGGAATTCAGATCAATCAGCAACCCCTGTAACAATGGCTTTCATATCATATTCATGTAACTTGTACATCGTTGCTATCAAGAGCCTCTCCTTACTATGCTAACAAGTGGTTTTCTCTCTGCCATATGGTGGAACAGGCCCTGTAGATCACTACCCGAAAAGAGGATGCTGACTGAAATTCATCTTTTAACAATCGTGCAGAAAACTCCTACAAGATAACCAGCAGAGGTATAGACTGCTCATACCACAGTTATCCCTTGAACTCTTACAATAATTTATTTTGCATTACATTCAGTCACATGCAGGTCTACTGGGAGATCTGAACCACAGTTTGTAATTCAATACTTCCCAATTATCATAACCTTCCACTTCATCCTCCTAGATTTTCTCTTGTATCACTAAATTTCCACCATCCGCATGAGATAAAAACATTAGCTAACTAACCAAGAGCAGATTACCAGCATGATGCAAACACTTTAAACAGGAAAGCTTTGCACTGAATCCTTGTGAAATAAATGGCAACAAAATGACAAAGATCTAAACAGTATCAAGGACAGGTTTTTGATCAAGGAAGACAAATAGTGATGATCCTTTAAGTGATCAAAACAAACTTAGAGGGCAATCTTGTGGGATTTCTAGCCTCCTACACTTCCATTGTCTTGTAACAATTAAAAAAGTTTACTAGTACTACAAATACAATTCCGTTATCGAGATGATGTCGCACACTACTGTTGAACTCGGTCTCATGAGGTGACGGTTTCTGGACTACTGTGCTCTAGCCACACCCTCAACACATTTGGGATGTGCTCCTGCTCCGGCAATTCCAATTTCCTAAAATATGGATCTTGGTCTCAGCTGTGCTTTTCAGGCAGAGACACACTTTTCCATACAAAAGGAAATGGCAACAGTTGACCCGGCAAACACAGCTCGGGACAGCATTACGTTTCACATACTGTTTCAAAATTAGAAAGAGGGCTTCCAGACGAGTGCAACATTAAAAACAACACTGCTTCACACCATAAATTAATTAAGAACAATACATTTGTTGAAGCAGCGAAACAAAACTATCTAAGTCTCAAATATAAGTAGCACATTAGGAACTAGAAAGTAGTTTGTTTCAAATATTATTTGTCAAAAAAGTCATATGCTAATAATCAGTTCTATTATCACAGCCATAATTCCAAACTGAGCTCCGAGAGCCACATGCTAACACAAAAAGCTTACATGCTCGTGTGCAGATAACACAGACTGCTCAATCCCACAACCACACCACCCCGCCACACCCCCCCGCCCCAAACTCCTCCACCAGAAATTCAAAATAACTTCTCAGCATTGGCATTGCTGTACAGTCTAGCAATTACATATCAGCCAAGCAGCAAGCAAATTCCATCTGTCATTTGCAAAGCATCGTGTAATTCCAAACAAAGAGCAACATTCTCAATAACAGAGCACAGTTGACACATACTAGGCCCTGCTATTTCAGATTTTGGGTGAAAGAAAGGTACATTTTTAATTAAAGCATTTGTTTGCAATCTTTTGCATGTTCTTCAGATATGAGAGATGCACTTCTTCCTTAAATTTCCCACTTATTCTATGAATTCCAGGTCCAGAGTCGGTACAGTTGCTTTTCAAGATTCTGCAGTCTGGAACCGTTCCTAAGGATGGGAAGGTAGTTGATACAATTCACTATTTTAAAAAAGGGGAGGATGAAAACAAGGATTTACATACAAGTTATCCCGACATTGATAATGGGGGCAAGACTAGTGTTCATTGTAAATTATTTACTCGCACAGCGCTTGGAAAAACAGTGACAGGATCAGACATGGAGTCAGCATGGATTTACCAAAGCGAAATCATGATTGGCAATCTACTGGAAATTCCTGGACATAACTAGTAGAGTTGGTGAGGGGAAGCCGGTGGATGTGATCTATTTAAATAGTCAGAAAGCTTTCAATAAAGGTCCCACATAAGAGATGAGCATGTAATATTTCAGTGCATGATATGGAAGGTAGTTTACTGACATAAACAGCCAACTGGCTGACAGACAGGAAACCGTAGGAATAAATGAGTCTCTTCCTGAGCAGAGGCAATGACGAATGGAGTACCACAGGGATCAGTGCTTGGACAATACAAGTACACGAGTAAGCTGTTCAGCTACTTGAGCCTGTTCCACATTCCTCACATCCACTTTCCTGCAGTGTTCCCATAACCCTCTATTCCAACAGTGATCAAGAATCTATCTCAACCTAAAATGTACACAAAGACGTTTCCTCCAAAGCTGTCTGCGGCAAGCAGTTATTCACAATATATACTGACAATTTAGATGAGGGGGCTAAATATAATACCTCCAAGTTGGCAGATGATACAAAGCTGGGTGGGAAGGTGAATTGAGAGGAGGATGTAGAAATGCTTCAATGTGGTTTGGATAAATTTAGTGAGTGAGAAAACACACGGCAGACAAAGTAAAGCATGGAGGTGCAACTAGGAGGTGGACATCTTTGGACACTAGTTGAGCAGGTGAAGGCAGCAAATAGTATTTGGCTTTCGTGGCAAGAGGATTTGAGTGGGTGGCACAGTGGCTAGCACTCCTACCTCAAGGCGACAAGAACCTTGGTTCAATTCCACACTCAGGAAGCTTAGGAGTTTGCATATTGTCCCTCTGTCAGGGTGGATTTCCTCTGGGTGCTTCAACTTCCACCCACAGTCCAGAGATGTGCAGGCTATGTGCACTGGCCATGCCAAATTGCCCATAGCATCCATGGATGTGTGGAGCAGGTGGATTAGGCATGGGAAATGCAGCATTACAGGGACAGGGTACAGAGCAGGTTTGGGTGGGTATGCTCTTCAGAGGACCAAATGTGGACTTGATGGGCCAAATGGCCTGCTTCCACACTCTGGGAATTCTCTGATTCTGCGATACAGGAGCAGGGGTATGGTTACACCACACCCGTGAATTATTTGCAGTTGTGGTTTCCTTATCTAAGGATGGATATTGTGGCTAGAGGGAGTGCAACAAATATTTAGCAGACTGATTTCTGGGATGGCAGGGCCAACGTATAAAGAGGGGCTGGATCAATTAGGACTTTAATAACTGGAGTTTAAAAAAATGGAGCAGGGTTTCAGAAACCTATCAATTTCCGAAAGGAAGGATGTTCCTGATGACTGGAGAGTCCAGAACCAGGGATCACATTTCAGGGATACAGGATAGGCTGTTTAGGACCAAGATGAGAATGGTGAGTTTGTGGAATGTGTGGCCAGGAGCAAAATATTGATTGCTTTCCAGGAGTTAGATGTAGTTCGTGGAACTAAAGGGAGCAACAAGGTGTGGGGAACGGGTTGCTGAGTTAAAGGAGGACGACACTTGAATCACAGAGCAGGCCCAGACAGCCAAATGGTCGACCCAGGGCCACAAGAAATACAAACACGAGTAGGCTGTTCAGCCCCTTGAGCCTGTTCCACCATTCAACAAGATCATGGCTGTTCCAACGCTCTTCACATCCACTTTCCCACATTGCTCTCATAACCCTCTATTCCAATAGTGATCGAGAATCTATCTCAGCCTAAAATTCACACAAAGACGTTGCCTCCAAAGCTGTCTGCAGCAAGACGCTCCAAAGACACAATGCTCAGAGAAGATCTTCCTTCTCATCTCAGTTTTAAATTGGTGTCCCTTTATCCTGAAACTACACCCTCTGGTCCGAGGTTCTTCTGTGGGGGTGAAACATCCTCTCCACATTTAACCTGTCAAATCCCTTAAGAATCCTGTGTGTCTCAATGAGATCACCGCTCTTTCTTCTAACCTCCAGTGTGTGGTCCAGACCTGTTTAAACTTTGTTCATAAAATAACCCCTCCATACCAGGGATTATTCTGGTGGAAAAGCAAATTACTGTTGACACAGGAATTCGTCCTGAAAACAGATGCTGGAGATCAGTGCGTCAGACAGCATCCATGGGTCTACTCAGAGCTGCCTCCAATTAAAACGATGACATCTTCCCTTAAATATGATCACAATTTCTCTCAGTACTTCAGATGTGGTCTCACCAGCACCTTGTACAGTTGCAGTAGGACTTTCCTACTCTTGCGCTCTAACCCCCTGAAAATAAGGACCAACATTCCATTAGCCTTCCTGATGACCTGCTGCATCCGTGTGCTTGCATTCCAGGTTTCATGAAAAGTGCCCCCATGTCCCCTTGTGTTGCAGTTTCTGCAGTTCTTCTCCATTTAAATAATATTACGTTCTTCCTTCCAAAATGAATGACTTCACATTTTCCCACTTCACGCTCCAATCTGGCCACAGTACATTCACTTCCTTCCTCTAAGTCATGAATATACACCGTAAACAGTTACAGTCCCAGCACTGATCACTTGGAGACAGTAGGACTGCAGATGCTGGAAGCTAGAATCAAGAAATATGGAGCTGGAAAAACACAGCCAGCCACACAACATCTGAGGATCAGGAAAATCAAATGTTATGGGCTGCAACCCTTCGTCAGAACTGATCACTGTGGAACGTCACAGGTCACCAAACTGGAAATGAACTCCTTATCCCCATTCGCTTCGCCTATTTTCTAGATTTCTATCATTTCAGCATCCCATCCTGTGTATTTAGGGCATAATCTTAAGCTTTCTGGAGTGGAGGTAAGTCAATGCTTTCTACCAACACACTTTGAAATTGTGCAGTGAAAAAGAAAAAACCAATCCAGCAAACAAGGGGATGTCAAGTTTGAGGCAAATCAGGTCATATTTGACAATCACAAAGCAATACAGTTGGAAACAAGGGTGAAACGGCTTCTGTGCTTCATGAAGCATATACTCTTAATCCCATATACCAGAGAACCATAAAAATCCATGTCAATTAACAAATCTACAAAGTGATTATGATCCATTGGCCCATATTTACATGAAGCATTTTTTATAATCTATTTTGAAAATAACTTCCAGACGTGTGCACACTCAAAATATATCTAAATCAATTTTGCTTGTTAAAGACCATAAAAAGTATTCCACAGAGCAAGAAAAGAAAATATAGTGGGGGGAAAAAAGACAATTATCACGTTGTTTCAGCTTGCTGAAAACAAGTCTGAACCGCAAAACGAACTATTTGAGGCACAAAGATTTAAAAGGGTGCCACCAGGTATACGTAGAAGACGCTTTGCTGACCACAAAGTCTAAAACTAGGGACATAACTTTAGGGCAGAGCATCACTATTTCAGACTAAGAGGAGGGAACCTTCTTCACTTAGAGGTTTACAAACCTTTGGAATTTTCTATCCCAGAGGAATGTGGATGCTCAGATAATCAGTTTATTCTATGAGTGTAAACCAAGGGAAGTGAACTTAGCCATTCCCAGATAGGCCAAGATCGTACATGCTTTGGTTTAAGAATTGGTTTTCAACTGGCATTTTGTTCAGAACATGGTCCCCAGATTTACATTACCAAATTTCAGAATATTCATTAACCTTGCCTCCACCTTATGTGGCAGTGAGACTAAAAACCACACAACTCTCCTAGTTCTGGCCTCACCCAGAAGATGAACCATCTTTTCCAAGTCCAGCTTGCCACGCCTATTCAGGATCTCATTAACTTCAATTAGATCACCCTTTACTCTTCTGAACTTCAGGCAAGTCTATCCTAGGTTTCACAAAAGCAACTTATCAACAACTAAGGTATAGAGCTAGATGAACATGGCAGGCCAAGCAGCAGAGGAGCAGGGAGGCTGACGTTTTGGGCCTAGACCTTTCTTCAGAAAATCTTCAGAAAAGGGTCTAGGCCTGAAACATCAGCCTTCCTGCTCCTCTGATGCTGCTTGGCCTGCTGCGCTCATCCAGCTCTACACCTTGTTATCTCAGATTCTCCAGCATCTGCAGTTCCTGCTATCTGTGAAATAATTTCAACCCCACTGCGAAGCCTCTAAGGATGCCTACCCTGAAGTAGTTACCCTCCTCCCTCCAATACAACCTCAACGGATCTCATGCATCTCTCTCATAAAATACGATTTTCTGAAGGGTCTAGGCCCAAAATGTCAGCCTTCCTGCTCCTCCGATGCTGCTTGTCCCGCTGTGTTTATCCAGCTCTTATCTTGTTATCAACAATTAACATGGAATTGACAAATTATGGATATGGTGAGGAGCTTGGATAAGCTGTCAAATATATGGGACAATAGATAATAGGCATGTATCGGAAATGTAAGGAGGCAACTGGTGGTGTCTCGTGAGGATATGCTGGGGCCTGAACAATTCGCTGCACTTTAGGCGTATAAAGTAGTCATTGCAGATGCATGTGAACACCATTACTTGCAAGTCACAGCCCATTCTGACTTGGAAATATATTGTTGTTCCTTCATCAGTGCATTAAAATCCTCGAACTTGTTGCAAGAGCAGCTTTGCCTCACAGAAATACAGCAGTTCAAGAAGATGGCTCAACATTACATTTGAGGCAATAAATGCTGGCCTTGACCGAAGTGCCCAAATTCCAGGAATTAATTAACGTGACAGCCGGATGTTCAGGCTGACAAAGCAGACAGCGTAGAGGAGAACGTAAAATTACAAAGGCCCACTGATTGCTCGAGTGAGCGAGCAAAGTTGTGGTAGATGCATTTGAATGTTAGCGTACAAGGTCATCCTTATTCAAAATGGTGCAAAATAGAATCAGTGGGAAATCAAGCGCACTTAGGACTCCATAAGCACAGATCTCAAACATGTATTCAAGTACAAAACAGAAGTCAAAGGGTAATGGAATTTTAGACTTTATGAAGGGTTGGAAATATAAAAAGGAAATTTTGCTACAATACACAAAGCCTTGGATAGACCACATCCAGAGGTACGTACAACTCAGGCCACTACACTTTACAGAGAATGTGTTTGTCCTGGAAGGAGAGCAGTGCAAATTCACCAGAACATTATCAGGGCTCCAACAGCTCAGTTGTGTGGGTTTACATGTGTGCACATGCAAGTGAATGAGATTTCATGAAATGCAAAGGCAATGGATTTGATTCAGGATTTTTAAACAGAAGTAATAGAGCAGGTGGGGAAATATTTTCCGTTGAAGGAGGGAGAAAGTGTAAAGAGAGAGGGATAAAACTGTACTGGCTAGGATAGAGAGCATGTCCTTAAGGTCAAAGGAGGGCCATTAATGAGAGAAAAAGGCATACTGCTGCATGTAAAGAGTGGAAATGCAGAAAACTCTCGCACAAAAAAAAATAATTGCTTGCCAAATAATAGTGTTATACCTCAGATTGACAGATCTCAGCTACATAGCAATGTAAAAGGATAACAAGTTAAACGCAAGTGTATGAAATTAAAACATAGACCAGTTCAATGCAGAGTACATTTCACAGGACATGCATGGTTAATGAAAATAGTTAAAGATAATATCAAGCTTGAAGAAAAAACATTGGTTCAATGATTACATCTAAGTCAGATAATTGACCTGAATAATGAAAAGTTAGCACAACAAAAAGCTAGACAGAAAGATGGTTAAAAAACAACAAAAGTGAACATTAGTCCAATAGGTGGCTCTAATGAATTAATAGGAAATATGGTAATAGCAGATAATTGGATTCTTTCACTCCAGAAGATATAGGGGTGAGTACTCTTGTGGTGCAGTGGTAGCAATCCTACTTGAGCCAGCAGGCCCAGCTTCAATTTCCACCTGCTCTGGAGGTGTCATCTGACCAGGCTGATTAGTAACATTTTAGTAATAGCTGTAAAATCAGGAAATGGAAAGGAGGAAAGAACTTAAACTATAATCAAAGAGAAAAAAGTGGTATTGCACACATTAAGAGAGCTGACAAGTGCCTGGGTCCTGACAGACTTCATCTTAGAATCTTTGTTTTTTTTATGGGGGGGGGGGCAAGAGAGCACGAGAGTCCAGAAGTTTGGAGGGTAAAAGACACGTTTCAGCTATCATAACCCTATTAAACCAACTTTGAGGGCTCTTATGATGCAGTGTCAGTACGCCAATCTTGGACTCAGGAGGCCCAGGGTTCAAGTCCCACTGCGCAATAACATGGCTGAACTGATTGATCAGACAAACAGACCACACCTCTTCTGGAAGGATATAGTGACCTTGAGGAGTGTGTAGTGAAGCTTTATCAGAAGCCTGAGCAGCTCAGATGGGACCATTCCAGGATCTGTGTGCTGAGTTCCATTGTTCCAGATTGAATTTCATATTTACTCAGACTACATTTAGGTTGAAATAGACAAATGTTTGGTATTCCAAGGAATATGGGAGCAGATAGGAAGTGGACTTGAAGCTCAAGATCAGCAACAGTTGTAACAAATAGAGGAGTAGGCTCAATGGACCTCATCGACTATTCTTCCTCCTGCCACTTATCTTTTTGTGTATTTAGCCCAAAGGGTTAAATTATCATTGGAGATTATACAAACTAGGGTTGCATACCCTGAAATATACAGAAAATCACCTCTTAGCCTTTTAAATTTTCAAGATGTTACAGGGAACTGATGGAGTAGATGGAGAGTAACTATTTCCAGTTGTGATAGTCTAGCACCAGGAGTGCAGTCTAAAATTTAGAGCCAGACCTTTTGGAATTGTAATTAGGAAAAAGAGATGTCTCCACCTGAAATAAGAAAGAGTAGAACATTGCACAGGCACACTTGTACAAAGGGCCTGTACCTATGCAATACTGTTTTATGTTCTATGTAAATTTGAACTCCCTGCAAACGGCTGTTGATGCTCCATCAATCACAAATTTTAAATCTGGGATCAATATAGTTTAAGTGTCTTTGGATAACAAAATCTATTCACACATTTAGACATACATTTGCGTTTAATATATAGTATGCAATTGTACAGATAGTGGGCAAAGAAGGATATGAAATAGGGTACAGATCAACCACGATTTTATTCTATGGCAGAACAGGCTCAAGCGGCTAAATTGGCCTCTGCCTGTCCCAGCATTCTTTGTGTTCTCTGCTGAGAACACATTAACTTCGAGGATGAGTCACCATTCACTTCACAGTAATCATTTCACAGTTCAAATGGAATAAGCCCTGACACAAGGCTTCTCAGTGTAAAACAACAGAACCAAGCAGCAAACCACAGTGTAAACTGCAACCAGATTTAAATGCACTGCAAAGTGGCAATGAACAGAGTTCCAGGATTATGCAAGGCTTTCCTATTAAATTTGTCTCAGTTTAACAGCAAGCTGTCATTAGTAGGCATTCCTTTGTCACCTCTCAATAAACGAAATGTGCATCTATTAGAGCTGAAAGTTATAATACCATCAAAACACCCTGCATCCAAAACCTATAAAGACACCAATGCGTCTTAGCCAACTTCTAGCAGCGGTCCGGGTAAATAATTGAGGCACTGACTCAACTAGTTCTAATTATTTTATGGGTACAAAGCAAGTTTGGATATATACAAGGACCAAAACCTGCCTCAGTACAGAAGAGAAACAAGACTGCACAAGAGCAAAAATCCACACATGCAGATGGACAGTCATTTGTTGCATGATCTTGAGTAACCAACCCAAAACGAACTGCTTTTGTGCAAGCTGACAGCAATTTAAAATACTTGTCAGCTTCAGTTCACCAGAAGGTCCTCCATCAGTGCTACATATCATGTTAACAAATAAATTTTAAAAAATCGCACCAGTGCTAACATGGTAAAGTCACCATGTTCTCAGAGGCACGACTGGTGGTGGTTTATCCTGAGTCTCATCACATCCCAGGCAAGGGAACAGGTTAAAAAAGGAGAATCCTTCATGGTAACCTCAACAAGCGTGGTAACTGAATGCATACTGGCAGCACACTACTTTGCAAACCAGCTGTCCAGCCAACTTCAGCTGACCTGTCCCCCCGCTACACAATACAGCCATTGAAATAACTTAACTGCAGCACATTTGAGCTAAATATCTAATCACTGCACATTCCAAGACTCAGAAATCTTCTGCATCATCCAAAGAAAACATTTTTTGCCCTAACATTTGTCAGTCTTGACTTAATGAAACATTCTTTGAAACAGAACACTACGGGTTCAAGTCTGACTCCAGAAACTGAAGCACAATCTCGGCTGACATTCCAGGACAATAATGAGGGAGTGCTGCACTGTCAAAGTGTTACCATTCAGATGAGAAACCATTTGTTTCTCAGGTGGGCGTAAGGGATCTTACGTCTCTATTTTAAAGAGCATGACAATCTCCCTGCTGTTCTGGTCAACATTTCTCAAACTTCACAAAATAAATCTGGCCATTATCTCACATCTTTGAACAATTTGCTTGCCACTTTTCTTGCACTGCAGCAGCGAATTACTTGACAGAAAAGTACTCATGTGCCATTGTCACAAACAGTACACTAAAAATGCAATTCCTTCTTTATAGCATAGAAGAAAATTTAAAACTGAAAATTAAGTTGGAAGTTAACACAACTGGTACAATCTAAATATCTTATCACCAGAGGACTCCTTTAGCATATTCTACAACTTCCTATGCATCCTACTGTAAACAAATCAATGAACTGTCAGGACTTTCATTAATATCATAGTTCATATGTATCAGTCTATTTAAATTCATGATCTGTGAAAATGTAGGGGAAGAAAAGGATCTTCTGATTGGAATGAGGTTCTTTTCATCAGGATATCACAACAGTTTTCTTTTTAAAAAGAGTGGCCATGGGCAGTTTAAAAGAGCAATTAAGGAACCTGTTTTAAAGCCAATAATCAGATCTTGAAGTTCTCACGTAGTAGTCTGCCAACTTCATCTATTCCTCAAATTTTTGAAACACCTTACCATTCCAGGTAATTTGAGGTAGACTGGGCACTATTCAGGACCAAAAATGACAGTCTTAGACCATTCACAAGCTTGCACAACATACAGCAAGGAAATGATCTGATTGTAATAGCTTCGATGCACCCTATTTCAGCACCAAGCTTGCCAGTTAGTGGGTTTGGTCCCACTAGCAAGGTCACCAATAAGGACAAAGTTATTGATGAACTTTCCTAAACGGAGAAATCACTCCATTGGAAAGAACACTTCAAATGAGCCATTTTTACAGAACTTTGGTAGGTGCTCATGTAAAAGAGGGTAGCATATCTATTCAAATCAATTTTAGATAGCAGATGAGAAAGTGCTCATATGAAGAAAAACACACCAAGGCACAAAAGCAAGCAAAAGAAAAACCTTGAGTGGAGACTTCAGTTTTTCAAATAAGAAAATAGTGAAATAAAGAAATTTTTTTGCCAGTCTTCTAGTCACATGTAATACAATCTTATACCATTGATGCATCTTTCTACATTGATAACGAAGTGACCGCACATGGCCGAGGCTCATAGAAACTTTGATTTTCCCTATCAAAATAGAAGTTATGAAACAAATTAATTCTGCAGAGGTTTGCTTACAGGTTTATTCTAAAATTGATCAGTCATGTCGTGGGCTTTTGCCTTTTGTAGGATAATCTGTACCTGATGCTACAATACTTATATCAATTCCCATAAGAACTAGACATGAATAACGCAGTAAATCTAACACTCATTACAGATCCAAGTATATGTATTAGTTACAGTCACAAGCATTTTCATGTCTGGCCTAATATTATGTATCAAAGTTAAAACAGTGGCATGTTTGATCAATGTGTCATGTTTCAACTGTCTCCAGAATAGATAGAAATGGAGACCTTGATACCACAATGATATTATAACTATGTCTTTAATGTTATACTGCATTTTAAGTGTAAGATAGAACATAACAAAAGGTTGTAAATTTGCAGTCAGGAGAGAGCCAGCAGTTCAATTTGAACAAGGTGGAAACACAGGGCAATTAAAACCAAGCTCAATCAAGTCATAAACCAACATCCAGAAACAGACTTCTTGCAAAATAGGTCACCAGACCATGAAGAGGAAACTTGGCTGATTCTTTCTCCTCAACATCCTGCCCTGCACCTTCCCACAAGGCCTCTTCAAGTGATTATCCCTTCAAATGCACCTTACGTCACCTGCCTGCATTGTTCTATCTGTTCCCATGAGTGGGTGGAAGCGGTCTATCTTTTCTCATCTCATCTTCCCCTATCCCACCATCACCTTTCACTCTCAAATGCCAATGAGGCACTTATGTGAGAAGTTCCTCTGACCTTTATGACACATGGCCGTATCTCAGTCCATTTATTTATAGGACTCTAAACAATGCAATGCTGCATGCATACATACATACATACATACATGTGTATATTCGAAAAACATCATGCTAGGAAAAACTGCAATTGGCTGAAGTGTACACTTCACACATTTACATGACACAGTCTCGGCTGGGCAAATCAGATCTACTTCACTGCAACTCTACAAAGGGCAATAATATTTCCATCTGCCAGTATAATCAGAGATAAATGGATTGTATTTCACCTCAAAAGTGCTTACCAATTCACGTACTCGTTGTTTCCACATACCACTCCATAGGTGTGCCTTGCACCAAAACTTTATCAGCTGAAATTTTCTTCATCATAAAGGAATGAGTGAGTATCTGTTTTTTGAATGTAATATTAGCATCTGACCCACAAGCAACCCACAGCAAGTGAATCTGTGAATCTAGCCCAACTGAACAGGATGAAACTATCTGCCCAACGTTGAGTTTCAACTGAGAGAGTGGCTCATTTTACAAGTTTGGATGAATTTACATCCAGATCATTGTTCATGCAGTGCAAGATTTGCCACTTTCCCATCCTGGCCTGCATGACGTTCACCAACATACACATCATACATCTGTTAAGTTACAACCATTTTGTTACTCAAGCCAGCCATGTGACTTAATTGGTTCTTCAATAAATTTATTTATTCATAACTTCAAACCACATGCACTTAACAAATCACAGTACAGCAAACATAGCGAGATTCTACAAGCACAGTGGCAAAAGAACTTGATATTAAGAGTATCTGTATGGAATGAAATAAGATTTAAGATGGTGAAATGTTATGAACAACAATGAACTAATTTAAGTGGATCACTACCAGCCATACTTTGCAGATTCTCAATACATGTCCCAGAAATTTAAAGCATTTGAACTGCATTGCAATGTAACTATCAAGTAGGGTTGGTCTGGGCAAATGGGAAGGAGAACCGGAAGCAATTTGCATTATGGGTAAATATTTGCTGCCATTTTTTCCGTGCAAACTGTATAAAAGAAAAATCAACAGGTAGATATGTTCAATGAGATCACGCTCAAGTATTTGCCTTCCAAAAATAAATACATTTACATTAAAATCTCAGAGACAACAGATCTGTATAAATGTTAATTAACAGGAAACTAGTCATCAATATTCAAAATATTTCTCATTCAAAAACCGAAGGCTGGATCCACAAATATTTTTTCTGAAGGACAAGAGGTGGCATTCTTTAAGCTTAATTGACCTCACTTGAGGCTGCAAAGTTGGTTTTAAAATAAAACATACTGTGAAGTGTTTTTAGGCAATTCCCTTGGCAACCTCCACAGCCACGTTCATGCCTTTTAGCAAAAGCAGAACCAAAAGACGTATCAAGTAGCTGCATGTGTCAATAGGATGCAGTGAACAACCTACAGAATAGTCCCAGTGGCAACAGCTCCACGCATCCGGAAAGTGGCCTAGAATCAGCACTTATCTCCCTGAAAACATTTTCATCTGCCAGCACAACCAAACACATCAATAGAAATACCCATCTTTCCTTTCCTGCTGCCAACTCACCCACCCACACACAGATTCTCGCCCCTCAACCCCACAAATGGAACCACACTGAGCAAATGGTATCGTTCCCAACTGAGGAGTCGGTGGACCCCTGCAGACAATGAAGCAAACAAGATACATATTAAATAACAGTCCTTTGTGCCTAAATATAGACTGCCAATTTCAACCAACCAAAGAGGTAGGATTCTATTTTACTTTGGCAAATTAAATGCAGATTTTCTAAAACATTTAGACTCCTTTGAGCTCAGATTTTTGTTCATATTATATGGTTTCAGATAGGTCAGTGCCCTGCCTCCATCTGTATTAGACCAGTAAAGGATACTGCCTACCTCACAGTCTATCCCTGGACCTGGCTAAGTTCACCAATCTTGGCCAAAGTGATGGCACAGGGTACAACTGCTGCCTGCGTTTCTAAGTTGGGAATAATTATAACTCCTGATTGCTATGCAACGGCTTTGTTGGCAAGTACACGAGAACACTAAATGAGGGCAGAATCAGGGCAATTTGGCTCCCAGGTTGAATAACCTGCCAATGACCACTGTCAAAGCTCACACTCAAATGAAGTAGCTTTGCTATGTAACAGATCAACAGCTATTATAACTAATAGCTAGAATCTAGAAAGAGTCACTCTTTTCTTCTAATCTATTCCAAGTGAGTAACTCTTGCCTGAAGTGACGGGGGTGGGGGGGTACTAAAATTGTCCCAGATACCCACTTCCCACCGCTATTAAGCAAATTAGCTGGCAATCTATGCTTGCAGTTCTGTGACTGGATTTGGTTTGGTTCTGATGTTACTTTCTATAACCAATAGACTGCAAATGCTCATTATTCAAACTAAAGACAAGATGCCCCAGAAAACAATGGGCTGTCATGGATAACCATACCATTACAAATCATTAAACCTTGTGCGGTAGGGTGAAAGACAACTGGCAGTTTGTGGAGGGGGTGGTGGGGGCAGAAGAGAAGAGATGAGTGGAGAAGGAAGAGGAGAAGATCTACTCAAGATTCCAAATCACTACAGATACTTATACCATCATAGGTCCATGCACTTTAGGGAGGGTTCTACGTACTTTGGCAAAGGTAAGAGGAAGAGATGTGAAAATTTGAAAATACAAACATATCCCACAGAGATGCAGCCACACCCAAGGTGCTGCAGGATCAAATTCCAACTGTACTGGCCAATATGATCCAAAGTAATGGTATGCACTGAAGGTCTTTCATGCAAAAGCAATGTACAGTTGCTCCACTGGCAGAATGACATTCATGGCAGTGGAGACATTACATTCCTTTCGCAAAAAAGATGCCAAGTGAGATTTTGTCCAATGGGGGCAGCAGAGCCAAGCTAGTTCTGACTGTGGGCCAGAACCACAACCGACTATTCCCTCCCTAGCTCAGGGGCATGGAGGGCAAATTCACAGATTACTGCATGTTAAAGACTAATATTACCATTAACTTGTGAATAACTCGTGAAAGATGCACATTGTTTCAACAATGCAGTTTCTGTATGAACCTGACCTGTAATTTAAGCCAGCCACAATCCACACCCCCAAAACAAGGCACACTCCCTTCATCTAGTTTGAGGGAGTCTGTGTTTGCACAAATACTTAATTCAGCAGACAAAATGCCTCAGTGAACCTAAAGTATAATTAACTTTAGCAAAACAATCTTCCCACAATTATAGCCAGTTTGGAACATTTGTCCCCTCACATTAGAATCAAGCAAGTTTTACAAAATTGCTAATGCCTTGCACACAATTCAGATTTAAGATTTCCCAAAGCCTCATTCAGTCAATGCAACAGATACATTGAAGTATACAGGTCATGAGAAAAACTCAAACTTAAACCCAGCTGGTGACGAATGAGCACATTTAAGCAAGAAAGCAGAGATAATGATTAGTGCCCATGACAAGTGTGGAGGTATCTAGAGACAGAAGCCACACTATATTGAGCATTCATGAAGGCACCGAGTATCAGCATTCACTTAGCAAGGTTCTGGATAGCTACCAGATCTTTGGACACCTTCACAAAAGGAAGTGGTGACTGGACAAAAAGTATGCAGACAAGACCCCCATTTTTCTACAAAGAAGGGCAAGTAATCTTAGTGGACTACACAATAGCCTAGAAAAGTGCATACAGATCTTGTATATACACCAAGTGGCAATACACAGACATCAGATTCCATTCAAACTAAGTATTTTACTCATGAACATATATTCAACTTTTACTAGATGCACAGCGAAATCAAATAAAGGCCAACAGAGTCTTCAAAAACAACCTAGTGTATTCATGCAGACCCTTCAATAAAAACACCAAGGCTCTTCACAGACTTTTAATGTTGCATTGAGACCATAGACTAAAAGGTTGAGTGGTTTCTGGCTACAATACAAATCCATAAATTTCAAGAGGCCTCGTAAGTACAGGGATATACATCCATCTATCCATTGAACATCACAACTGGATGATGCAGATTACTCTGATCAGGCAGCCTGTTCAACTAAATTTTAGACAGGCAATAACAACTAGATCACCCCCAACAAGCTCCCTCCACCCATTATTTTTGTCTGCCCGTGATTCTCATGCTGTTTGGGATTCCACTGTTGAGGCAGAATTATGAAAATTAAAATCTGTGAAAACCAGTGTGCATTCGGTACACTATATTTTCAGCTTCAGATCCTCAGTGAAGGAAAAAACTGTTTTCGCTCTGTGGTACAAATGGCAATCAGAATCAGTGAATATATCCTCATGCTTTGGCCAATACAGAATAAGCCAATCGGTATATCCCCAACTTGGGACTGTGTTAGCGCACACTGGGAATCATCTCTTATCCGCGTAACCGATATAGACTTTCATCCCAGGATTTGGTTTGAGCTTAATTGGAAAGGTTAGCATTCTTTGTAAAAGTTTATTTTAAGGGTCCTGTGTGGATCCACAAATCCAGTGTGAGTGTGCTTTGCCAAAACATTGGAAAAAAAAGCACGAGTGAAATCATGTCCAGTGTCAAGAAAATAAAAATTATAGTTTTATTTTTATGAAACAAACATTTCTGTAACCATCTGCCATTCAAATTATACGTACCCAATGAATTAATTTCAAAATATTTTTACCCAGGGAGCCAATGGATTCCTAAAACATTTAGAAAGTGTACTTTTTAAAAATCAAAACAGATCCCTGAATGATACTGTGGGAGATCAGACTGAGTCAGCGTACGGAAACATCCAGTTTTCCATATCGGCACACTGTTGCATTACCTGGTTTCAGTGAAAGCAATGAAGACCAACCACTGTTACCATATCCCCAAGGAAAGTGTGGGTGGAGATAGTGGAGTTGTGCAACAACAGTCCAAATTCCCACTCCTCATTACGATGCAGTGACCCCTGTAAAGTACACATGGGAACATCAATTGAGGACAAGATGTAATTGGTTTGTTGCACTCCCCCGTTAAATAGCCTTCTGATATTCCCCAAAGGTTACAGGTGAAGGAATGCAAATTTAAGCAAGGTACCAGTGTCAAAAAAACCACGTACCTGAATAACAGCAGGGCAGTGACAGCGAGACAGACAGCAGGACCAATGAATAAAAACTGAAAGAACTATGGGTGCTGTAAATCATCCATAGTTGCTGGAAAAGGTCAGCAGGTCTGAAGGGTCACCAGACCCAAAACGTTAACTTTGAATTTTCCTTCACAGATACTGTTAGACATGCTGAGCTTTTATAGTAACTTAGTTTTTGTGCAAAGAAAAAGGGAAAAAAAATCAGGGGGAGAAGGCTGAGTACAGTCCATAAAAACATATAACAGCTCGAGTCATCACCTTGTTCCTTGCAAACCAGCCAAGTTGGCAACAGGCAACAGCTTGCAGCAAACTTGGTTCTGAGGACAAGGTCACTCCATTTTGCTAAATTCAAGTGTTCTTAGCACCCAAAACTAGACTAACCAACTTTACTCTGCTTGCTACGTGAGCAAAATGCAAGCAACAAGTCAAGGTCCCTGCTTTCCCAGCAAACCGCTGGTAGATTAAGCAAGACAACAATTTACATGAACCAGTGGAAAAACATTCATTAAAATATTTAAGTGACTATTACGACAAGAAAACATTGTAAAGTCTAACAAGATTCTCTCCGTGAAACATTAAAGCTTTTCACTTAGATGGACGCTTTTTGCTTTTGTTTAAGGCTTCCGATTTACCAGACTGTTTATAGATGGGGAAGCTTCCTGTCCACAGTTCCATCATCACTTCACCACGAATACAAAGAAACCACTTAATTTTCAAGGGTTTGGTCCCCTTCAAGGAGTATCAAGGGTCATTTACATTCTATTTCTGGGATCAGCTGGAAAAAATAAAAACACTTTAGAAGCAAGAGGTTTCCTTGAAGGAGATACAAAAATTTTGTAACATTGCTTAATTTTTCATCATATATTCTCTCCTCTCTCAATATGTCGAAAGTCATGGCATTCTCTAAGTAAACATGAGATCCAAACCTACACGGACATTTCTAGTTTTCACCACGTCCGCAAATAGGTTAACAGCGGTGCATCTGCTGACAAAATGCTGTTGGCGATTTCTCACTTAATAGATCCGGGGATAAACAGAAGGCAAATTATTTGTACAGCATTCCTGCTCTTTGTAGGTGAAATGAAACCAAATATCTTATCTCCCAATTATATAGAGCTTTATTTTCCCCTTCCACACAATATTTATTATTGACAAGAGGCAAACTGCTGAATGAGATACTCACGCTCAGAAAAGCACCAGCTACGTGTACAAAATGTCACAGCACACAATTCGTTAAGGTGCCCTTCCTCAAGCAAAGACAGACCAAGGCAGAATCCCGCTGCCATGATACAAGATGTACCATTCACAAGGAAACTGCAGACTGAAAGAATGAGCACCTTCACAGGAAAAGTGGAACATTAAGCTTTAGATTCAGGGTCAGTAAAGGTGTACATTTTTGCAGCAATTTCAAGTTGGTCCAGAATCCACAAGTCAGAAATTGTGAAGAACTCTCAACAGCTACCAGAGAGGAAAAAACGCACAAGGTTCATCCAAATTAACATAAAAGGCAGATATTTTTGTACTAAAGGATAGGTCCACTTGCTTCACTCAATGATGAGCACAAAGAAAGAGAGGCATGAGCAAGTTCCCCTGCTGCTGCACCTCTCCAGATCAGCTTATTTAAAAAACCTTTACAAAATTGGTATTCATACCATGTCTCAGTTGCACCATGATGGTATGAAACATGTTTGATGCAAAAGCTGGCCCCTTCATGGTCTTGTCTTTTATTTCTCATAGGTGAACATCAAATTAGAAATAAATTTTACACCTACATACATTCAGTTCTGTAGCAAATTCCAAAGAAAATTTTTATTTTTGTGGGAAGATTAAATATATTACTTGAATATTTACTAGAATGCAAAACTGCAGAGAATAAGCATTCATAGCTTACAATTCATATGGCAAAAGCCAATTCACCGACACAATTAGATATCAAAACAGATGAGGAAATGTTACAAGGAGAGGTGTCAAAAATCTTGTTTCAGAGATAGATGTTTAAATAGAACTGGAAAATGGAGGGGGCAGGATGGGAATAGGTCTGGTCAACCGTTTTATTCTTTCATAGGTTAGGCTATAATTTGTTACCCATCTTTAAATGCCACAGACAAGGTATTGGTGAGTTGTTGCAGTTAGTGCACTCCAGTTATGCCCACAATATTGTTAGAAAGAAAAGTCCATGATTTTTGACAACAGTGATGAAATAATGATATAATTCCAAGTCAGGACGGTGAGTGGTTTGGAGGAGAGCTTAGAGATCACTGCTGCCCTTACCCTTCTAGCTAGTAGAGGTTACAGGTTTGGGAAACTCCAAGTCTCGGTGAGTGGCTGCCATACATCTTGTATATGCTCCACACAGCTGTCCCAGTACATCAGTGAAGACAGAATCAACTTTGAAGGTGGTGGATGGATTAACAATTAAGAGAGTTGTTTTGACCTAATGGTGCCAAGTTTAGGTAATATTCTGGGAGATGCACAGCATCCCATCACACACCTGGCTCGTGCCTTGAAATTTGAGCAGCCATGTAGTGAGCTACTCTAAAAGAACTGAATTCCAGAGGAGAGGGTAATGTAACTGTCAAATGCCACCTTGACATCAAAGACAGAATACAGTACTGAAGAGCCCAGGCAAAACTAGCCTCCTCGGGAACCAGGGTTAAGCTCTCCAATGTTTGGACACATACTGAACACAAAGAAAGATAGAGTCACATACTCCAAGACACAGACATTTGTGGTTGAAGATCAGTCATCTCAGCTCCAGGACACCTCTGCAGGAGTTCCTCGTGGTGGTGTCCTAAGCCCAACCAGATTCAGCAGGGATTATCTTCCCTCCGCCACAAGGTCGGAAATGCAGACATTTGCTGACAACTGCACAATGTTTAGCCTTACACCTGACTTCACATACTAAAGCAGTGTCTAAAATGCAACAAGACACGGGCAATACCCAGGTTCAGGCTGACAAGTAGCAAGTAACATCTGTATCCAGTGCCAGGCAATGACCATCTTCTACAAGATGGAACATACCCATTGCCTCTTGTCATTCAACGGCATTACTATGGTGGAGGTCATCATTGACCAGAACCTAAGCTGGACTAGCCAAATCAATTCAGTGACCACAAGAACAAGTCAAAAGCCAGGAATCCTTCAGCAAGTAAATCACCTCTCGACTTCCCCAAAGCCTGTCCTTTCAAGAGGGTACAAGTCAGGAGTGCAATGGAATACTCCCCCACTTGCCTCGGTGACTGCAACTCCAACAATACAAGAAGCTTGACACTATCTAAGACAAAGCAGCTTACTTGATTCGCACCACATCCCACAAATATTCACCCCTCCCAGCACCAGTGGTCAGTAGCAACCATGCGTACTATTTCTAAAGGTGCCCTGCAGAAATTCAAAGTTCCTTAGGCTGCATTTTCCCAAACAATATACTGGAGAGATAAAGACAGCAGATACTTGGGAACACCACCACTTGCAAGTTCTCCTCCATGCCATTCGCTATCCTGAGTTGGAAATACAATCACCATCCTTTCACTGTCACTGGGTCAAAAATGTGAAACTCTCCCTTTAACAGCATCATGGGGATGCCTTCATCAAATGGACTGCTGTGATTCAAGGCGGCAGTTAGCCTTGAAGTTATTGCTGGACTATGAATTGACAATATCCACATGCCATGAACTTACATTAACAAAATTAATCTGGAATCAGAAAAATAAATATTTCTTAGAAGCAGTGGAGGGAGGGGTCTTAAGACGATGGATTCAGAAAGGGAAAACTTAAGATGATGTGGATACGGGGATTAGAATTTTAAGCTGGAGATCTTGGAGACCCAGCAGCTAAAGTCAGAGAGAAAAGCAGAAGTGATGGGTGAATGGGGCAGGATATCTAGTTTTAATGGTTACAGAGTATGTGGGTCAAGCAACTAAACAGGAGAGCATTAGAATAGTTATATCTGTGAACAATCTAATACAACCTGACAATAAAGAGGAGGAGGATATGGGATTGTCAGCTACAACATTTTTTGTGGTAGGGTCAAAAGTTTACTTCCATCTTCCCAATACTTAAATCAGAGGAAACTATGATTTACACAGGACTGGGATTTCAGACACTGTTTAGCAAAGGGGCAGAAGTATTGAGATGTGATGATGAAAGCAATAGAGAGATTAAAGAAAAGAAATTGGTTGTCACTACCTGCTTTAGACTACATGGGCCTTCAGACACACAACAGCATAGATGGCTCTTGCTGCCCTCTGAGCAATTAGGGATGGACAATAAATGCTGCTGTACAGTAATGCCCACATCCCACGTATTTAAAGGGGACACGTTTGTGCCCCTTGTGGTGCAATGGTCACGTCCTTACCTCTGAGTCCGAGGATCCAAGTTCAAATCTCACCTGGCTCAGCGGTGTATAAACAGCATCCCTGAATAGGGTGATAGGAAAATATTTTCTAAAAATGGCTGTTCTTTTCCCTAGTAAAAGGAGTTGGACAGGAGCAGAAGAGGACAAAACCAAGTTTTATTTAATGATGAAACGCAAATTAACGGTTGTGCAAGCAGACGAATTCTGCACTAGTAAACGGATGACTTATATCGCTCGAGAGGTGAGGAAGATGTTTAAGTGGACAGTTGACAGCTGAGAAAATAAATGAGGGAATAAAAATAAGTGCAGGTGTGGTAGTGGCTAATTTAAATAACAAAGAGAAATTTTTCAGAAAAGGTAAGACACAAAACATTGGTAATGCCTGCAGGTCAAAAAAAAATGTACTTATTAAATTCCAGGCCTTTTTTAAAAAAGTATTTCCAGAACTAAATGCAACCAAAACATTTCTGATCTTCAGGCGAGTTGAGAGATTTGTGCTAGACTACAATAGCTGTTGACACAGTCTGCTTGATACAGCAACACCGTCCCAGGTGAATTCTACGACGAAGACAAAAGGAAGTCACCAGTCAGGATAGGCGAGAATCTAGAATGAAGGAATATCCCCTTCTACAGACATGTAAACAGCACACAGAGTCAGCTCTAAACTATGAAGACGACACTGACATCAGTTAAAATCTGAAGATGATCTTTTAAGTATGTGCTGACCAACCAGGCAGCATCACAAGATAAATCATTAACATCTGGTGAAGCTCAATTTCTTTTAAAAAAGGGGTTCTCTCCCGACAGAAATCCCTTAAATAATAAAAGAATCTCAAATTTCACAATGCAGCCAAAAGACCAGGCACCTTTTAAGAGTCCACTTAACAAGGGGTTTCAAACCTCAAATATATGTAGGCTTGCTGTGATTATGAAAACAGATCACAGGGATTCTAGAATTTAATTTATTTAGCACTTTTCAGAAGTCAACTGCAAAACCCTGGCCAAGGTTAGATTCAGTAGATAATTACCACCACATGGTGTGTAAGAGAGAACAGACTACTTAAGTTGTACGATCTGTTGAGTTGATTTAACTCGGGCAATTGTGGACATTACAACTGACATCCTACAGTTTAATCTGGAAAGACTGGGGGCTACAGGGCAGACAGGCAAGGGGTGAAAATCAGCCAAGATTTCACTACTGGTCATCTTCGAGTGATGTCAGCTGGAAAGGGCATATTAGAAGAGGACATAAACCATAATGCAACTAAAGCCAATTATCAGCAACATTTGTTTAGGACCTCTAAGGTTAAATTTGGCATTTTGGTGGCAACACGCACGCAAGTGGCATTATTAGAAAAATGGATTTTTGATTTAAAAGTAACTCTAATACCAAATCAGCCCCTACTTGGAGATTAGGTTCAGTATGGGGATACACAGTGCAACCGAGTAACCTGACACAAAGGATGACTGAGGCAGTATCTTCCAAAAAACTTCACTATAGTGGCTCCCTGCTTAAGTAGTTCTCTGCTTCAATCAATAAGTAAATGTTTCACAAGAACCAGAAAAAAACCCACAGTGGAAGATTACAAAATTCTGAAGGTGAAAGTGTCCCTCAACAATCCACTCCCACCACCGCCACCCCCACCCCCCACAACGCACCAAGGTTTATGCAGTGCTCACTAGAAATCTCAGCAGGATCGTAGCTAACCAACCCTCCCCCGACATTCTAAAGTCCAAACTAAAGAAAATAAATCCAGATACACCACTACTTTTGAAAGCGAGCAAAGAGTTTACGACATTTCACCAAGAGCACATAAGGGGCAGATGCCCGATTTGAATGGAAGAGTCTAAATAACAGAAGCTTTTTTTTGTTGTTTCACAAAGCAAATCATGCTGCAGTCCCCAATACGAATTGCAAATTTCCCTCTTTTGTCTTCCTTTTGTCCTTTAGAAACAGAGATCGTGGAAAGAATTGGATGGAGGCCCAAACACTATCTAAAGCTACAAATTTGTTATTAGGTTCTTTTTAACCCCAGCCTGCCAACCCCACCCTCCAAGACCCCACCCTATTCCCCCCCAGGAGGGACGGAGAGCTCAGAGTACAAATTAACCAGCATTAACTGCCCCAAATTTACACAAAGGCTCACCCGAGTGCTGGCCTCTATTAGACGTGGCCATGTCATCCTGGGAGCACACAATGAGCAACATTCTACAAACAAAAGGCAGCTCGCACTGGGCATCAGCTACGCCAAGCACTGCAGCTATGAAAAACAAACACACTCTCAGCTCATGGTTGGGGGGGGGGGGGGGGGGGGGGGGTCTTGTTCCTATTCGCAATATTTTAAACTAGTTGGAGAAAACAAAAATTTTAAAACGTGTCGGACTCAAACTAAGTTGCTGCGCTGCCCTCTTTAAACAATACCACCCACCTGAAGGCAGCTCAGTGTGTTCCCCCCTCGCAGGAAGCCAATCTGACATGTCGTCAATGCTTTTAACAATTGTCTGATAATACTGGACACTGCAAACATTTCACTTCAACCATTTTATTTCACCTAGTAAGCCCAGAAACTTCTCAGATACATTTGTCAGTGAAAAACCTGCTGACACCCAGGTAAACCGGGGAAGGAAGGATGAATAAACATGAGAATCACTGCCATGGCTCGTCTCTAAACACTGATAAGCAAACATTCCAGAGTCGTGGAGGAGCACAGCCAAAAGGAACCCTTCACTGTTGACATCCCTGTGCATCGGCTCCATACATTTTTAATATCACAGCCTTGTGTCTAAGGACAGGTGACTTAAATCTCGAGCCATCCAAGAAACTGTACAGGAGATATAATCATTATCCTGGCTGTGGCAGAAGCTCATATTCTTTTCCTAGTTCTTAAAAAATACCTTTAATAAATACCTTTAAAAAATAATCACTGTTGAATTCAAATGTGAAATTGCTATTACACTTCAGTTATGTCATTTTATGACACAAGGGAAACAGATTTAAAGTCCTCAAAATAGAAATCCTCAAAGTAAAAGCCTCCACAAGACTTTAATTTTTTGAGGAACTCGACAATGTGCTCATTTTGATTCTATTATTTATTGTACATCCTGTACATTTTACTGAATGACTGGGTTCCATTCGTCCTTGCATTTGAAGAGTTTAGTTTGGGACGCAATTTTAAAAAGATACCAAGAATTAAGCCATTTCCCTCCTGGAGGTCATGTTAAAGCTTTGCAAACTGGGACATTCCATCATATGAACCAGAGTTCATTTTTTAATTTCAAAAGAAAATGAAATAGCTCTTTGAGGGAGAGCTATTAATGAGAATGGAAAAAGTGTGGCACTCTACAGGCTGGCTGGGGCAAAAAACACCGACAGGTCTGATGAGCTAAAAAAGAACACTCCCTTTCTTGTCTTTTAAAGTACCAATTCTAAGAACAAACCATAGTCACTATTATTTTTCATTCTAGTAACACGAGTCACTTTTTAGCTTGAATGCTGACATTTACATTGGCTCTTTGAGCTTGAGAACAAGGAGTTCCTACTCATTAACTGTAGTGTAAAATAAGCATCACAAGTCAATGCATTCAATCTAAGCTGCGGTAGCAGATGAAACACTCCTAGTGGCCTCAGCAAAAAAAAAGGAAAGTACAAACCAAGGTATCTGCCCCGAGCACCTCTAGAACAAATGCTGATAAGATCAGCTTCTCCCAATATGCCACAGTCAATTAGATAGCTAACACACTCAATGGAATATAACAAAAAGAACAGCCACTTTGATGTACAACAGGAGGTCCTTGTGGAACAAGATTCCAACAGAATTAGGCTCCATCATGAGGAGGACGATGATGTTTGGTGACAATCAAGCGAAAACGTCTGTAAATTCAATAATTACAGATATACTGTAATAATATTAATTGCATATGATGCACAAAATGTTTAGCTTTGCTGTCCATACAATTATCTACATTGAAACCAAATTGGCACCTGCTGTGCTCAGTTACAAAATCAGAAAATTAGGGATTCATGCAACACTCCAAGAATTAGGTTATAATCAAGACTAATACACTGTTGGAGCATTGAGGAAGTGCAGTATCACCAAACACATAGCCCTGCTATTCTTTAGATGTAGGATTAAACTAAGGATCAGTTGATCACCAGTTCCAGTGGCTGAAGTAAGTGTTGGAACTAGTTTATTTCCTTCCAGTTTTCCTCCTGTCAGAGAAACCAACAGGCATATCATCCCACTGTTTGTGAATTCTTGTTGTCAAGAAAATGGCTCTCATACCAATGCACTTTAGGTTAGTGTGAAATTATGCCCCTTTAAAATGTGAGGCACGTGGATGACAAAGCAGCACAACTCGTTACCAATACCATCTTGGGGAGCTGCTCCTCAAGGACAGGGAGCCCATGGTTATGGACAGCACCTCGAGCATCTTGTGAGAACGAGGAACAGCAATGTTAGGAGGTTCACAGATCCGTAACAACACCTATCATAAGTGACAGAGACAATATATGCTGGCGAGGTGGGAGGCTGTACAGGAGAAAAACGAGGAAAACCAGAATACTGGCAAGCAGTCAAGATAACAGTTTGGAGCTGGATGAACACAGCAGGCCAAGCAGCATCTCAGGAGCACAAAAGCTGATGTTTCGGGCCTAGACCCCTCATATACTTACAAGGAGTCACTGTTTTACAAATTTTACACATAAAGGTACAGCACAGTACAGGGTCTTTGGCCCACGATGTTGTGCTGAACTTTTACCTTAATCCTAAACGTCTATCTAACCTCCAACCCTACCTTATACTATTATCCAGATGCTTAACAGTCACGTAAATGCCCCTAATGAGGCTGACTCCGCTGCCCTCTCCGGCAAAGCATTCCATGCCCCAACCACTGAGTGAAGAACCTACCTCTGACATCTCCCCTATAATCTACCTCCACTTACTTCAAAACTATGCCCCCTAATAGCTACCTCCACTCTAGGAGGAAAGTCCCTAGCTGTCTCCTCTATCTACACCTCTGATCGTTTTGTATACCTCTATCAAGTCACCTCTCGTCCTTCATCGTTCTAAAGAGAAAAGCCCTAGCACACAACCTTTCCTCATAAGACCTTCCCTCCATTCCAGGCAACATCCTGGTAAAACTCCTCTGCACCTTTTCCAGTGCTTCCACATCTTTCCTGTAATGAGGCCACCAGAACTGGACACAATTCCTCCAGATGTGGCCAAACCAGGGTTTTGTATAGCTGGAGCGTAACTTCACAACTCTTGAACTCAATCCCTCTATTAATGAAAGCCAACATACCATACGCCTTCTTAACAACTCTACCAACCTGGGTGGCAGCTCTCAGGGAACTGTGGACATGAATCCCCAAGATCCCTCTGTTCCTCCACACTGCAAGAATCTGTTAACCCTGTATTCTGCTTTCAAGTTTGTCCTTTCAAAATGAATCACCTCATGCTTTTCCGGGTTAAAATCCATCTGCTTACTTCTCAGCCCAGCTCTGCATCCTATGTCCCTTTGTAACCAAGAACCGCACTGTCCACATTATGTCCCACTTTCATATCGTCCGTGAACTTGCTAATCCACCCTTCCACTCCTTCATCCAAATCATTTACAAAAATCACAAATAGAAGACCCAGAACAGATTCATGTGGTACACCACTCTTAACTGAGCACCATGCTGAATATTTTCCGTCCACTACCACCCATTGTCTTGTAAGGGTCAACTGATTCTGAATCCCATCTGCCACATTTCCCCCTATCTCATGCCTCCTTACTTTCTGCAGGAGCCTACCATGGGGAATTTTATCAAACGCTTTACTTAAATCCATGTATACCACATCCACTGCTCCACCTTCACCCACGTGTTTGTCACCTCTTCCAAAGAAGTCAGTAAGGTTTGTGAGGCATGATCTACCCCTCACACATCCCCAACAATTATAACACTTCTGGCGGAAAATGGAATATTTTCATTTTACTGACATCTTCATGCAGTTAGATTGATGAATGCAGCTGTAACAACACAAAGTTCTACGCCATCTAAATTGAAGCAGCCTATGTGACTGCACCTCATCTAACACCAACGTTCATTTCCTCCACCAATACCAGTGGCAGCAGAATGTGCCATTTCTAAGATGCACTCTAAAAACTCATCAAGCATTTTCAGACTGCAGTTTCAAAATCTACAACGTTCATCACCTGGAAGGACAACACAAGCAGATGTATCTTAACACTAGGACTTAAGTTCCTCTCTAAACCTCATTCTAACTTGGAACTACATTGCTGTTTCATCAGTGAATGGATTAAAATCCCAGGACTCCCAAATAGCAATGTGAATGTACTACATCACAGACTGCAGCGGTTCAAGGCAGCTCACCAACACCTTCTCAGGGGGGAATAGGGATGGGCAATAAACCAGTGACATCCACATTCTGAAAATGAATTTTAAGTTACACCCCAGCCAGCTTTTCTGTACTGTTAGTGAGCCATTAGTCAGCAAGTTTTCTTATAAAAACTAGCTGTACCTTCTTCATAGAAGAATTAAATCCATCCATCCACAAACTTAAATGGCATATCTGACAAAAGTTTTAATTAAATTGATTACACAAGAAGGATTCTAACAGCTCACAGTGAAATCTCAGTAAACTGACACTCCACTTGAACTCAACCTGAGCTGTTCCTTAATACTTGCACAGATTAAGAGACCCATGTACAGATCAGTTTGAGAAATCTGAGGACAAATACAAAAGATTTGTTCCCAAAGTAAGATATATGTCCTTTAAGCATTCAGTTCAAACAAAATATAAAAGCAGCCCTGGTGGCAGATTGCTTCAGGCAAATATATTTTCCTCCCCTCTATCTCCAACATTCCTTTCACCATCTTTTTTGAAGTGGACGGCTCGTTACTGGGTCACAGTTCCACAATGTTTTTGGGTACTATGCCCAAACAGATAATTCTTGCTAACGTCAGCCGACCAAATGGACTCAGATTAAGTACCTCCCAATCCACACAAAATGCATTTTCCAAAAGGACTCTTAGGAATCAAAACATCTTGCATCTTCTAGCTCAGTGAAAATCTGGCCAATTTTAGTGCCTCCTTTTCCCCTCCTTTCCAAATCCAGCTGAGGCGAACCATCAACACAAGAATTAAACTAAGCTCAGCTACTCGTGGAGCTATTGGGAGAAGCTGCAATAAAAGAATTAATGCATTGAACCATCTGTTGCATGCTTAACAGCCACACAATGCTGTATCAAGTGTTTACCTGCATCATTGAAACCATTTCCAAGAGACCAGGAGTACAAACATGGTCAAGTTGCCAAGAACAGTTGGTCATTCATTGTCTTTTACATTAGCACAGCCAAACTTCAGGTTTTAGCTCAGTTATAAAAAAGGTGGCCAGCACAGCCCACTGCTGATGGTATAATAAAGGCAAAATACTGTTGATGCTAGAAATCTGAAGCTAATAAATAATGAAGAGATTCAGTAGATCTGTGAAGAAATGCACAGTTAACATTTTGAAACCAGTACGACTTTTCTTAAAAACCCAGAACCAAACTGGACCCAAAACATGAACTGTTTCTCTCTCCCCACAGATACTGCCAGACTTGTTGGGTTTTTGCAGCAGTTTGTTCTACTATTGATGCTGCACTGTAACCCAAGGTCAGTATTCAAACCTGAAGCAGCAAAATTGGCAGCATTCCTTCAAGTTAAAACATTAACCTGCTCCACTCTTTCCGACACTAATTAACCCATTGCACAGTTTTAGTGTTCAATGCATTTTAAAAAAGAACTATGAAATTAAAGACTGCAAATATATTTAAAGTCAAAATAATCTGACGAACAACAAATCCAAGATAACAAAATGTGAGGCTGGATGAACACAGCAGGCCAAGCAGCATCTCAGGAGCACAAAAGCTGATGTTTTGGGCCTAGTCCCAGAGAGGGGGATGATGTAAGGGTTCTGGAATAAATAGGGAGAGAGGGGGAAGCAGACCGAAGATGGAGAGAAAAGATGAAAAGGTGGAGAAGAGAGTATAGGTGGGGAGGGGATAGGTCAGTCCAGGGAGGATGGACAGGTCAAGGAGGCGGGATGAGGTAGTAGGTAGGAAATGGAGGTGTGGCTTGAGGTGGGAGGAAGGGATGGGTGAGAGGAAGAACAAGTTAGGGAGGCGGAGACAGGCTGGGCTGGTTTTGGGATGCAATGGGAGGGGAGATTTTGAAGCTTGTGAAGTCCACATTGATACCATTGGGCTACAGGGTTCCCAAGCGGAATACGAGTTGCTGTTCCTGCAACCTTTGGGTGGCATCACTGTGGCACTGCAGGAGGCCCTTGATGGACATGTCGCCTGAGGAATGGGAGGGGGAGTTAAAATGGTTCGCGACTGGGAGGTGCAGCTGCTTATCGCGAACCGAGCAGAGGTGTTCTGCAAAGCGGTCCCCAAGCCTCCGCTTGGTTTCCCCAATGTAAAAGAAGCCACACCGGGTACAATGGATACAGTATACCACATTGGCAGATGTGCAGGTGAACCTCTGCTTAATATGGAAGGTCATCTTGGGGCCTGGGATGGGGGTGAGGGAGGTGGTGTAGGGGCAAGTGTAGCACTTCCTGCGGTTGCAGGGGAAGGTGCCAGGTGTGGTGGGGTTGGAGAGGAGTGTGGAGCGCACAAGGGAGTCACAGAGAGAGTGGTCTCTCCAGAAACCATTTTAACTCCCCCTCCCATTCCTCAGATGACATGTCCATCATGGGCCTCCTGCAGTGCCACAATGATGCCACCTGAAGGTTGCAGGAACAGCAACTCATATTCTGCTTGGGAACCCTGCAGCCCAATGGTATCAATGTGGGCTTCACCAGCTTCAAAATCTCCCCTCCCATTGCATCCCAAAACCAGCCCAGCCTGTCTCCGCCTCCCCAACCTGTTCTTCCTCTCACCCATCCCTTCCTCCCACCTCAAGCCACACCTCCATTTCCTACCTACTACATCATCCCGCCTCCTTGACCTGTCCATCCTTCCTGGACTGACCTATCCCCTCCCCACCACCTTTTCATCTTTTCTCTCTATCTTTGATCCGCCTCCTGCTCTCTCCCTATTTGTTCCAGAACCCTTTCATCATCCCCCTCTCTGATGAAGGATCTAGGCCCAAAACGTCAGCTTCTGTGCTCTCGAGATGCTGCTTGGCCTGCTGTGTTCATCCGGCTTCACACTTTGTTATCTTGGATTCTCCAGCATCTGCAGTTCCCATTATCACGCATAACAAATGCGGTTCAGTCACAACTTCAGTCCACTAAAATACACTGTTAAAGAAAGCAAAGGTTGATTCTTCTCTATTTGCTCTCAGTTCCTTCCCCTGCTGCAGACAATATGGGCAAAGTGCTATCCTGGTTATATTATTTAGTGTTTCAATAATTCCTGTACACACCTACTTAGTCTCTTTCCCACACTAGTCATTTCTAAAGTTTTCACAACAGAACTCCTTAAAAATCAATTTCAAAAGCTCATTCAGTGAGCCAGATATAAGCAACGAAGTACAAAGCAGGGGCACCCATGTTAACTCCCACATTTGTGTTGAGCTAGCTGCAGTCAGTCAGTCAGGGTAATAACAGTTGCAAGAAAAGGTCTCAGTAATACAGTCAGAGTAATGGAAACAACCATGACTGGGAAGTGCTTGTGATACTAGAATAATAAAAGATTCAAGTGGACTAACCTCCAGAATCAAACAGCCTGCCAATACTATCTAAGGACAGTGTTGTAGGTTTCTCAGTGCTTCTACCACATGTGGAACTGAACAGGAACTGAAAAAGAACTTCACTGCCTTCCTAACTGCTTCTAACCATGTGGTAGCTGCTGTCTGAACACATGGAGTAAATCACAGGAGGCTAACAACTAATAGCGGCAAATTTTAAAATACCACAATTTTACATTCAAAACCAAAAACACACTCTTGGTCATTCTATACAATCTTTTTTTTCTAAAAATTAAAAGTCAAATTCAATTTGCACAAAATAAGAAAGCTTAAACATCTTATTCTGATAACATGGTACATTGTCACTCATTTATATTGCATGTTACTTTGAAAATAATGATCCATTTTGCAGTTTAAATATTTGTAACTGTGTCCAACAATTTAAACAACAAACTCAATCTGGCAGTCATGTATCATCTCACTGTCCCACTCCAGCCAAAACCTATGACAAATTAAACTACAGCAACTAACTATCCCATTTCTAGTCATTATGGTTAAAAAGTTCTTTCACAAAATGAAGTTCAAACCTCAGAAATTCAAACATACAATTACACAGTCCTCACATGGGTAATGGTATAGTTGGTGTGTGTTAGGGAATAAATCATACCAGACAAGTGGTTGCAATGAACTTTATACAACTCACAAACATAAAAGGTTGAAGACAAACTAGAATTCTGTGATATTGTTGGTGAATGTACCCAAAGGGTGGAAGGGCCATAATTTGATAAACTAACAGCGCCAGCTATCTGATCTCAGATGGGACCTCAGCATGGCAACATTTTTACATCTGGAACCGCGTCCCTGGCTTTGAACCAGAAGCTCAGGTCCCACCAACTCTGGAGGTGTGCTGTAACATGTCTTGACGTATTGATTAAAAATATCTAGAACTGCCTCAGAATCAGAAAGCAAAGAAAAACTCACATTCAAGTGCTAGTGACAATCAAGAAGAGATCGCAAAGTGATAATAAGCACACCAGGCTTAGGTTTAACCATTTCAGTTTCACTGTCCCGTAGCCTATGATCATAGTTCACACATACATCCAAATCTGGCTATGCCCTAGCTCAAGTCAATAGCTTCAGAGGTGGCAGCAAAAAAAAGTACTGATAATTGTGCATTCCAATTTTGAACCAAATGATTGCTGTGATTAAACGGGTAATTAACCCCCATTCTCACCTTTGTAAATCGACACTAAGAACAGAACAGTGAAGTTAGTTTGACATCATATGCATCACAAATAGCTTTGTCTTGCTAAAAGATGGGCAGTTGCATGCAATTATGCAAACAGAACAAAGTGATAAGCCTCAGCTAAAATGCATCTCTTTCAATGGTTTGGCAATTAAACACATTGCCCAATTGGATACCGTAGCATCCAATCCAGGGGGTCTCAAATCCAAATATCAGACGGATCATCTCTGTTGGAGCAACTAGAATAATTAGTTTTATGTTCCCAGGCTAGAGGCAAAAAAACAAACATTTTAAAAAGGTTCTTTTATCCAGTGATCCCTGCCAGAAAAACGTTCATACGCCTTCGGTTAAAACCAACTTTGCAGCCATGTCCACAGTCAGTCTATCGACACACACGTGAATGAGCAGCTGGACAAGGTGGTGACTTCTGATAAGCAAAGCCCTTTAAGCTAGAGGTGCACTCGAGTCCCAACTTTGAGGTCTGGGAGAAAGCAAAACAGGAAATTGCTAGCAATGAAAATTTGGCATACAAGTTATACCATCAATTCATAAGGTTTGTACAAATCATAATAAAGTTAAAAAACATTTACTTGGCACTAATTTTGATATTAACTTGTGACCAGATTTTAACTATTAGGTATGCAGCATGATAAAGTTTATAGGAAACATTCTGGATGGGTGAAACAGACAAATGTGAAGAGAGAACTACACAGACATGGACATAGCACTCAGTAGTTCAGGAAGCATTTGTGGAAGAAACACAGTCATAGATTCAAGTCTGATCTTTCACCACGACCAGTCACACAAAGTTACAGGCATGAAACTTTAATTCTGTCCATAGACACTACCAGACCTGAGTACTTCCAAGCACTTTGGTGTCAAACCACTGAAAGAATCTCAGGAGAAAATGCAAGCAGCTTACACAACTGTGGGAATAGATACGGTACAATGAAATCTGCCTACACATACTAGAGGCAAACCCACAATTCCTTCAGGCACACTAGCATGCTTGTTGTGCCATAACAGGTATTCTTCATTGAAAAGTATCCAGTCCATACGCATTCAGAATCATTTGGAACCACATTTTATGGAATCGGCAAGCTACCATTGAATCCTGTGTTCCAAGTGAATATCAGGACTCTAGCATCCAGTGAGCCTGCATGAGAATGACTGCCTAAAGAAGATCTTGACAGCAGCTAAGTAAGAGATCTCTTTCCTGGTCTTCCTACAGAATCATTGGTCCAACAGCTGTGAAAATCACCACACTGCAACGTTATACAATGCTGTCAGCAGTGGGCAACGACACTGAGCAATCAATGATATTTCAATTCTGGAAGTGGCCCATTACTTCCCAAAGTCCTGCCCCTTTTTCAGTCAACTAATCTTCCTAATGACCATTCCTAATGCAGTTATCTAGGCAGGGTTAGAGACAAGCCCAATTCTGATCTATAATCAAAACGTTCAATTCCCAGCAGCGATCAACGCACCAGCAGCTGACACGATGCTACCCAATGGAGAGGCAGGCAACCCAATTTTGACACCCCAACTTCAATCTCAATTCAGAACGGTCAACCCAGAAGAGACCACGGCTAAACCTAGAACTCAGTTTGTCTGAGCCGCACCAAGCAAAAATTCAATTCAAAAAACATGTCATTAAGAAAGGTGTGGATCAACAACCTTCCAGTTCTGACTGTACACATGCTTTGTTTACAGAAAGGGAAATCTGACATTGATGCAAAGACAATTTAATGATTCTTTACTTTCAACTTTTCTCATTTGTGGAGAGTAGGCAGTGACATAATGATACATAGCTCAATTGGTACCAGCAGACCCCTCGATTTCAAGCAGAATGTGTATGTCATGTGCTCCTCACTGTCATAATAATCAATCAATCTGCGGCCATCCTGTCCGAGTTGGGATTTCAACCCAGACTTTTTGGCCCAGAGGCAGGTACGGTACCACAACAAACTAAGACCCTTCGATCACACCTTACCAGGCAGCTACTTAAATTTAACATAAGAGAAAGAGGCAGGACTAGGCCACCTGGCCCATTAAGCCTGCTCTGCCACTCAATAAGATCATAGCTGAGCTTTTCATGGATTCAGCTCCATTCACCACCTGCTCACGATAACATTTAATTCCTTTAATATTGAAAACAAAATCTACCTTTGCCTTAATAACATTCAACGAGGTAGCCTCAACTGCTTCGCTGGGCAAGGAATTCCACTGAGTCACAACCCTTTTGGGGGTGAAGATCCTCTTCAACTCAGTCCAAAATCTGCTTCCCCACTATTTCGAGGCGACGCTCCCTAGCTCTAGTTTCAGCCACCTGTGAAAACAACCTCCCTGCTTCTATCTCATCTTTTCCCTTCATAATTCTGTACGTTCCTGTAAGATCTCCCACTATTCTTCTAAATTCTGATGCGTATAGTCCCAGTCGACTTAATCTTTCCCCATAAGCCAACCCTCTCAACACCACATTCAACCTAGTGAATCTCCTCTTCGTCACAGGCTCCAGTGCCAGTACATCCCTGCTCAACTAAGGATACCAAAACTGTGCACAGTACTCCAGAAATGGGCTCACCCACACCCGATACAGCCACAGCATAACCTCTCTAATTTTTAAACTCCATCCCTCCAACAATGAAGGACAATATTCCATTTGCCTTAATTACCTGCTCCACCTGCAAACCAACTTAGTGATTCATGCAGAAGGACACATGCTGCAATTTTTCACCGTATAAATAATAGACCCTTTTGCTGTTATTCCTACCAAAAATGGATAACCTCGCATTTACAAACAGTGTATTCCATGTGCCAGACCCTTGCCCATTCACTTAACCTACCTATATCCCTCTGCAGAGATTATGTCCTCTAAACACTTTGCCCTACCACTCATTTTAGTGTCATCCACAAACTTTGACAATACTCATGGCACCTTTAACTCCACTTCCCTTAAGGATTTTAAGGAGTATCAAGGACAACTACAGCAGCATAATTGATGCTGTGCTGGACAAACAGCTAACTTAAGAAGATTGATAACAAAAACACCCATGTTTTTAATCCTTCGAAGCCACAAAAACAATGCAGTCAGGAATTGAGCTGTTTAAGTCTCAAGCAAGCTTTGATTAATTGAGTACTTTTTTGCTCAAAACTGTCAAGCTTTGCCAATATTTGTCAACTTTCACATTCAAAATTAGTCACCTCAGATGCTATTATATTACAAAGAAGCAATTTTCCATGACAGTTATACATTATAGACCATCAATATTTACTGAAGAAGACCAAACAGTACTCGAAAAAAATTTGCTTTTGTGATGTTCACAAGTTTAGCAACGAATGTTCTGAAAGTCCATGAAACCTTAAGTTCCATTTTCACCTTCCACTTAAGGAGTGTAAATCAAACATTTAAAAAACACAAAAATGCACAATATCATTTCACTTATGGAGTACGTGCATAGGCTACATACAAAACTGAAAATAAGAGAATAATTTGCCTTGTTAAATTGCAAGTTAACTAGTGTGTGCAGAATATACACAATATTACATGACAAGTAGACTTCAACAACCCCTTTTCCGAATGAGTAACAATAGTTTGAGAAACCAATGTGGCAATTTAACCTGGCTCCAACCATTCAGTTTCACCTGCAGTTCAGTTAATCATAAACAGGTTGTTGTCACCTGGTCAACAAATAAAACCTCGTGCCAGGGTTATAAATTTTCTGGGCTCTAGCACAGTGACGCTGAGGAGATGCAGCTCTCACTCTTATACAAGCACGCCGACTCCACTTGGTATTCCATTGGCAAGCAGATCACAGCAAAGTCCAACTCAGCTGAACCACAGAGACATACCGATAATTAAACTTGAGAATAAACAGCACTTCAAACAGTTGCGGCAGTAAAGTTAGCGCATCTACCCTGCTAACCCATCAACATCCTGGGGTCACCATCGGCCAAACACTGAACTAGACTCGCCACATAAATACAGCAGATACAAGAGCAAGTCAGAGGCCAGAAACACTGCAGCATGTAACTCACCTCCTGACTGTCCAAAGCCTGTTGACCATCTACAAGGCAAAAGTCAGGAGTGTGACAGCTGATCCAAAAACTCAGGAAACTTGACACCACCCAAGACCAAGTCTGAGAGTATGGTGCTCGACAAGCAAACATCCACTCCATCCAACACTGATATTCACGAGCAACAATGTGTCCAATATGGAAGATGTACTGCAGAAATTTACCAAAGATCTTTAGACAACACGTTCCAAACCTACCACCTCCATCTGGACGGACAAAGACAGCAAATATCTAGGAACACCATCACTTGCAATTTTCCTTAAGCTACTCACTGCCATTACTTGGAAATATATCACACTTCCTTTACAGTGGGTCAAAATCCTGGAATTTCCTTCGTACCGACATTGAGGGTCTACAACAGATCAAGAAGGCAGCTCACTGTCGCCTTTTCAAAGGCAACCAGGGACAGGCAATAAATGCTGGCTAGCCAGCAACACCCACATCCCAACAGCATTAAAATAAAATACTATTACAATATTAACAGCATCCTGTATACTCCAAGATTCAGGAGTAATTTTAAAAAATATCTACACATAAGCATGTGTTCAGGCCGAACTGTTTAAATTGAAGTACAGTTGTCAAGTGAAACAAATTAATTATAGAAAAAGCCACATTCATGTGACATTTTCCAAAGTAACTGTTTCCACAAAGGCAACTTACTCTTGTACCACAAGCTTTATAGAGGAAGCAGTTTGCACTATTCACTATCATGGACAGATCATTGCCTAAAAATTAATGAAATCCATCAACAGAAACAGATGCATGGGGGGGCAGGGGGAAGTTAAAAATCCATTAAACTCTACACTAATACGCATTTCATGTGCACAAAGTAAATATCTTCAAAAATAAAAATGCTTATATTAAAATCCTTCAAGTTATCGTTTTTAGAAGCTTCCACTTTCCTCTAGCACAGGGTCTATTCTAAAATTTTATTCTTGATCGTGCATAAAAATCAGTTCCATTTTATGTCAAACATTTCCATAGCTTACTCTTAAATATTAGTTAAATCTCCAAAGATCAATACTGAAAGTTTCAATTTCGAAACAATGCAGGTTTATCCTGGACTTTCTTTGACTGTATTGACATGCTCCAGGCACCAACTAAAAATTACATGCACCAGTACACAATCAAGACAATCTCCAAAAGGCAAGTGGCAAATAATCCTCCATTTAAACAGATTAGAAGGCAAGGTTCACATAAAGCCACAACAAACCCAAAGCAACTCAAATTCCTTTAAAGAGAATTTTTAAAGCACAAGGTCCACACTTGTATAATTGAGTTTTTTTCCTCAAATGCTTTTTCACTTGGTTAGTGTAATAAAGTAGTGATCAGAGAATCAGACAGTACTCTCAAAGCCAACAAAATCGTTTACTAATCAACCATTATTATTTCAGGCCAGAAAGCCACAAACATTTTCAAACTACATAACAATAAATTATGAGATTGTATCTCAAAACTTCACAGCAGTAAATATTTTCCTGCAAAAAAAAACATCAGATTTCAAAACTGGCATTCCATTTCACATTCTCTGTGCACAGAATTATTTGGAGTCTACAATTATTTACAGGAATTGTAAAAACTCACATAATCATGGAAGGCTTTTGCTTCACTTGAATGTTCACACGTGTCTCGCCTTTCTGGAGCTGCACAGTAAAGGTCCCAAAACACACTATAGGGAAGGAAAAAAAGTCTATTATTTCTCTTTCTAAAAGCAAAAAGAAAATGTATACTCCAGGCATGCACATGCAAAGTACATGCGACACTGTTTGTTAACAAAGCTCATTAATGCTGTAATGTACTATGCTCAGGAAAATACAGCTTTCAATGAGAAGCAATATAAATATAGGGTGGATACTAGCATCAAAACCACAAAAAGCAGTCACAATGCTAAGAAGTAGTTAATAACCTCTCAGGTTTAAAAAGCAACTGACTAAAGAGTATGCAACTCAGGTGTACAGTTGCATCAAAAAGGACAAGAGTTAGAAGTTGTAATAGTTCTTAGTTTGAGTAATCAAGTAATTCAAGGCTCTCAACAGACTGCAAATGCTAACTGAGAAAACAATTACAATTCCAAACCATAGCTTCCTGATCTCAGCAAAAGGCATCTGCTTAGTCCCATTCATAGTGTGTGCTGCACTTGACAAATCCCCAGGTTCCACCTCAGGCCTCTACCTGCAGATGCTCAACTAAAACATTTACCTGACTGAACCCATAAATTTGCAAACGAGCCAATCATTATTTCATATAATTAGTGTCCCGTTGACAGCTGTCTAACTTGTACTACACGTAATTCACAGCCATCAAACCGAAATCTTGCCTTGTCTCAAGCAGACCCATTTTCTAATTTCTAGAAATTAGGGACAGATTATTGTAAATATGATAAAAATTGATTTCCTACCTCCAGAAGTTCCAAACCTCTCCAGAAAGCACATATCAATCTGGAGGTTCAATTTCAGAGGCACTATCATCTTCTAAAATACAAGACTATCCATCTAAATTCCAGAGCTGTGTCATAACCTCTTATTCTTAAATCTTCATTCTACTCTTACCCACCTCACAAACATAAAAGTTCACTGCACAATTTAGCTCATCTTTGAAAGTTTCAAGCTCTTGCCACCAAGGCTCTGCTGAAAGGCAATTCTAATTACTTTGTGCGAAATGCTGACTGACATCAGTTCAGAATGATTTTTGTTACATTATGTTTATGTTTCAGTCCATCTACTATTGTTCAATTTTTTTTTACACTGGTATTTTACCGAAATTCAGAATATTCCCTTGAATTTGCTTCCATTCAACACACCCTTCCAGGAGTTCAAGCGTAATAAATCAATAACACCAGTTAGTCTATCCCTCCCTAGCTGAGGGTCATGGTGGACAGCCATGGCGCTCAACTGTCGAGGCAGAGATTAGCAAAAGCACAGATTGAATTTGACTCAAATCTCACAGAGCAGATCAATGTCTCTGGCATAATCATCTTTCAGGAGAGTTAGAAGTATTAATTCAGTGAAAAATATTAAAATACTGCTCTAAGAATCTGCCATCAGCCAATGCTACCTCTTGGCCTACTCATAGGTCTTAGGTCATTAGATAAAGTTTACTAACTAGACAGAAATCCTTCCCATTACAGTGTAGAGGAGATCCAGAGCGGCAGCATGCTCTATGCTACTTTTCCACTGAGTGTTTAGTGTCAATAGTCAACAATCATGTGATTCATACAATTATGCATAATACAGTCAGACTCAAAGTTCTCTCTCTATAAATCTCTCCAGAAATACATCAAGTTCAAAATATTAGGTATTCCGCCAGAGGGACATACGGGTAATTTTCAGCATACAACCATAAAACAGATCAATAGTAAATAAGGTGGTGTGCAGCTGGATGAACACAGCAGGCCAGGAAGCAGAGGAGCAGGAAAGCTGACATTTCAGACCCAAAATGTCAACTTTCCTGTTCCTCTGATGCTGCCTGGCCTACTGCGTTCATCCAGCTCCACACCTTATCTCAGACTCCAACATCAGCAGTTCCTACTATCTCATCAGTAGCAAAGTTTGAAAAGCAGAATAAATTAATACACCTTTTGGTTTTCAATTATATTTATTAGAGCTAATAAACAATTAGCCAAATTAGCTGCCCTTTTTTTGCAATCACTCTCCCTTTGAAGACTCATTTTTAACAAAACATCAAGGACCCAAAAGAAATCCACAAACAGTCTAGAATTGAGGATGGACCACAGTCCATGTATCATAGACTCTCCCGAAAACCAAGACAAACAACATCTGATCAAGTTACCAAGACAGCAATAATAAAACAATGCGATCTGCACATTCACATAACTGTTTCTGAATCAACAATTTCAGCCTCCTGGTCAGAGAGGTATTTTAGTGAAGATAGAGAGAAAAATGATAATCAAAACAGATAAAAATAGAATTTATATCGTATGATTCTCCAATCTAATAAGTAGCACATGCCAGATCAATCTTCTGCCAACTGAGGAAGAGTATTCAAGAACAAGGGTCATACAAAGACTAAACGTTATAGTTTACCAAGAAACACTGATCTCAGCCTGGACATGGACAACCTGCAGTGAATATCTCAAAAGGCACTGGAACAGTTCAACCAGTGGTGTAATTCATGCATTCTCCAAATTCAGTAGCAAGGAAGGATGTCCAACAGCAGCATCCTCGCCCAAGTCACCTTGCCCAGCATCAAGGTGTTAACCATTCAAAACTAATTCTGATGGGCAACGTGCCATTTGTCTGCAGATGCCACATTTTCAAAGTGACAGCTCTAACCCAAACCCAGGAGATTCCCACAAAGATAGCAAAAACACTAAGAATGTCCCCAGAACACCCATGAAGAGATAAATCATGCCCTTAATTCATGGCAGGCCCAGACTCATGACCAACTAAAATGGAAGTGGCTCATCTAGGAAGACACAACATATTGACAGGCTTAGAAATGCTAAGCCACGACTTCAGAGTGAGAACACAAGCCTCCAAAACAACTCAGCTACTCAACCATTACCAGGGTAGACTTTGTCACATAGGGCTGATTGAGTTCGGAGATAACCATTCGACCAGGGTCTCAGCCAGTCACTCCTAATACTGAGCAACTGCTCAAGACATAATATACTCTTCCATGCAGATAAGACAACCCAGGGTTCAGTGGTAACTTGGCTCACACGAACAAGCGCAGCAATTGTTGACTTTGATTCTCCTGGGTACTTTGCCTTTTGGCAGGGCGGGGGGGGGGGGGGGGGGTGAAGAGGAGATTGGTGGTGGTGGTGTGGAGAGTTCCAGGTATGATTCCATCACCGACTTCAGTTTAGTAACTCATATGTAGAAGGATTTCGGACAGCTTATAACATTCTAACGTACACTTAATCACGAAAGAAATTAATCCTTCAGAAGATGAAGTGTAATGCCTCATATGCAATGCCAGCAAATCAGACCCTATGAAGATACGAGCCCCATGTTTCACTTGAAACAAAAAAAAACAAACAGAATTTGCTAGAGCAACTCAGCATGTCTGACAGCATCTGTGGAGAAAAGCAGAGTTAATGTTTCAAACTAGCAATACTTCTTCAGAACAAGTTTGATTTGTTCTGCAGTCAAGAACAAAATGACAATGGCTGGGGCTTTCCGGCAAAAGCAGGAGTACTTCCCATCAAGAGAAGGGGGGGGTGCGGGTAGGAGAAAAGGAGATTGAAAATGTTGGCGATAATTCCCTGAACTTCATTTGGGCATCTTGGCATCCACCCCACAATGAATGATGCAAAAAGGCCAATTACTGTCAGTAACTTAAGACTGCCCAAAATGTTACATACATAATCACACAAAAGTAAGTATATAACTAAACAAATGTTTACCAACACATTCAATTATCTGACAGATTACATGAAACAAATTGTTCAACATTAAAATCTGTTTGTTAAGACAATAGTTGTACACATTTCAATTTAGTCACTCACATACAGCAATAGAACTCCCAATTCATTAAATATGTCGGTATGAAATTCCCTTGGATCTTTCCCATTCCCAAACAGCTGCCATTTCCTCTTAGTTTCAACAGGACTGTGTGGGTGGCTATAGACTGATGCTGGTCACAGCTCAGTAATCAGTTAATAGGAATACCACTGCGAGGACTCCTCAATTTTTCACTCGGGTGCTTAACTGCCTTGAAGTTGAATACAGTACTGAGTGGGTTTTGAAGTTCTCAGTTTTCTCTCCAAGAGAATATACTGACATGCCAAAATATTTACCAGTATTAGCTGACCCTTCTGCCCTCAAAGCACAGGAACCACCACGTGACCCTAAACAAATAGCCAACAGTAAAACTGATGCCAAAAGTAATTCTGCTATGAAACTAAGCCACAGTATGCAGAGATTCCATTCCAAGTTCCAGTCTCCATTTATCCTGGGTTGATCTCATCCAGCACAATGGGACAAGGACAATGTTTTCAGGAGTAGTGGGTTTGAAGGTGCAAGTTAAATAGCCATGGTACCCAGTCAACACCAACATTCAAGATGCTGCCAGACCTACTGAGCTTTGCCAGGCATTTGTTTTTCCTTTCTGATTTCCAGCGTCCACAGGTTTTTTTTTGTTTAATGTAGAACCCAAACCTGAACGTGTTACCAAATTAAACATTCTACCAATAATCAGTTCTCACATGAAGAATGGGTACTTGGATGAACTGCTACCACCTGTGGAACCACATCTGAAGCACAAAGGTAAAAATGTTCCTTAAAAGGGGGCAAATATTGCAAATTAGGACGGGACTGAACTTTCAAACAAAAAAGGTGCAGTTTTGCACTAAGCCATCAGAAATAGTCAGTTTTCCATCCATTTTAACAAAGTAACAAAAAAAGGGTCCGAGAGCAGTAGTTTTACATTTTATTAGTAAACACATGTAACTTTACACTGCATCGGAAAGGTTCAAATCCAAGAGCAAAGCATCTCGAGTTTGTAAACGCTATGTAGTAGTGGTGGCTGGCGGGGGGGGTGGGAAGAGAGAGAAACACAGGTAACATTTTCTCTCTCTACGATGTTTGTGAAACGATTTCATGTATCCTCTAAAATCGTAGCATAAACTGCATTGCTCAAAATGCATTCTGAAAACAATTCGTGTATGCTGGATTTAAAAAGACAATAACTTACAAAACTAGTTAACGAAAGGGCGTTTAATCAGCATCAAAACTTCCGATTTTAACGAGAGATGCCTGTTGCTACTAAAGTCTTTTGTGTTGACCCCGGTATTAGTATTTTGGGTACACTGTTGCCAAAAAGTTCCAAAAGAAAACAGAATAAACATCACTTGGAACGATGATGGGAACTCTACACCAGCACAATGTGGGACACTTAAAATTATCTACTTACCACCACCAGGAGTGTAAAAACCCAGGAGGCTCTCCTAATGTGATATTTTTCTCCCATCGTATCTGCAAAATGAAAAAAAAACTCCGAATAAGTACGGAAGGAAACTGGGGTGAAGGGAGCGAGGGCAGGCTGCATTGAGAACTAGTCAACTGAATGAATTTTTTTTTTGTTTTTGTAGCCACAATAAATGGCAAAAGGTTAACACAATTCAAAATGGAGGCGAGATTGTCCGCCTGAGAAACAAAGGCTAAAGCGGAGTGATGGAGACATGCAGTTACCTCTGAGAGGAAGGTCTGTGCGGATTTCTGTGCCCCGACATGAAGCAGATATTCGTACACGTACAGAGCCAACCTGCGGGCGAAGGAGACACAAAGGAGCCGGTTACAAGGCTTTCTATTTATTACACGGGAATGCAGAGAGAGAGAGAGAGAGAGGGGGAGAGGGAGAGAGCAAGAGAGGAGCTGGGGGTTTGTCAGCGAGCGGCACTACACCCAGGCAGCCCCGCCGGACACAATGTTTCATTCAGTTTCTTTAGAGAAGCGGAAACGCACAGCGTGCAAGTCAAACACCAATACTAATGATAATAATAATGAAAAGAGATTTAATCCCCGGGATCTGCAGCGGCCGCTGTCTGGCCCCGGGGAGCCAGTAAAACGGTGAGCAAATTCCTTATCTTTGTTATAACAAAAATTAAACTTACTTTTCTCGAGCTTGCCCATCCGAGGGCACCGCCGAACCTTTGCTTTTGGCGAACATGCTTTTTGGGGAAGGAGCTGCCTGGCGGTCGGGCACCTGTCAAACCATCAAACCCGGGGCGACCCCATCGCCGCGTCCGCGCACGCAGCCCAGCCCCGGCAGCGGAAAGGGCGGCCGCGAGCCCCGCCCCCAACCATCCGGAGTGACAGCGAACTAGACCAACCAGTGCCCGCCACCAAGCGTCAATCACCCACTCAAACCAATCGCTATCTGCTCCTGCTTGTCAATCTGCCGCCGCCTGTCCCACGGTCTCCCCAATCAGAGGTGGGTTAGTGGGTGGGAGCTTCCCGCTGGAGTGACTGGCCAGTTTGGTTACAGAGACCGACTGTGCTGATTGGCCGGCGGTTCGGATACATCGACAAGGGGGGAGCCTCGAAACAGTGCACCCGCGAGTTTCTAAAACCCCCTCCCCTTATGCTATTCCGGGCGAGGGCGGCATTCCCCCTGCTCGGTGGTTGCTGTGAAAACCTGGTGCGGAATTATGCATCCAGTACAAACAGACACTAAACACAATCCTATTGTTTAAATCTCACTCCTTTCTCCTGGTGTGTTCATTTTATGTTGTGTTTGAGCTTTCCGCACGTTACACTTTTTTTGTCGAGTTATTCTCGCTTAATAATTAGCATGTTATCGATGTGTATTTGAAATGCAATTTTTCTGCTTTAACAAAGTCTACCTCTCCCCTCAGAAGACCCCCCAACCCAACCGCACACCCCATCCCTTGGGCACTGAAAAAGAGAGGCAAGGTTCATACAGAGTTAACAGGAGATCTGCAGAAGATCCGATCCCGATTACTTGGTTTTAAAATCAATGTTGTAAATTCCCAACTCATGAACAAAAGCGCATGAAGCGCAAAGCATGTGCTTCAGGTAAAATTACAACGCGCGGAGACAGACTAGAGCTGCACAAAACTCGTGCATTATTCGCGATGTTCTAATATCTTCTTGTGTGGCGGAAAACATTTAGCTCCCTTTTAAGGTTCCCTTGTGTGAATAAGAGAACGAGAAACGCAACAGTTTGGAACTGATCGAAACCGGTTTGCACGCACGTGATATGCAGTACAGTAGTTTTCCATTCAGATGGACCTGATCCTCCGAACTGCAACTCATTCAGGAAGAGACCCGGGAAGTGGCGTTTCCCCGTTTGCTAAAGCCTTAAGATCGTAACCATATCAGACTTCCATCCAAACATAGTGAAAAAGCAAGAGCCGTCCTGTGCACAATCATTGCGAGGTTTAACCGTCTAGACCCAACGTTTAACTTTGCAGCTTCCAGGATTAGTAAATTATTCAGAACCGGCTTCCTGTGTACATAAAGCATAAAATATATGCAGATTAATCTGTAATTTATGTGACCACGACCAGAATTATTGTTTGAATCTATGAGTCTTACCTCGGGACGGTTTCAAATTAACCGTTTTTTTAACAAAGTCTGGGAATTTGTTTTGCACATGCAACCGTATAGCCACATTGAAATAGAGCCCAGTTAAAATACCTGTTTTGATAATATTGTTATCCAACAGTCAAAACCATTCCTTTTTTTAAAGATGTCACTGTTCTTAGTTCTGAACATTAATTAATTGCCTTGTGAGCAATTATTTCGAGGTTTTTTTTAAGACGAAAAGCCCAAATCTTGAACCATATCCTTGGACCTTTATTTTAAACCCAACGTTACACAGCGTTAATAGCTGCGCAAGTACATCCGGTAAATCAAGGTTTGGACAGCTAACTTAAAATGGTCGTTTTAATGACCTTTAATGCCAGCGTATGGAATCTGAATTTGGAGAGACTGTCACAAGTCTTCATATGTGAACCTAATGCCGACTGTAATTTGCATAACCACAGCCATGCAAGCTGCAACTGAATACTAGCACAGTTATTTGCTATTTTCCATACTCACCTCTTAAAGTCGTCTAGCACAACTGTGCATTGTGTTTTAGGGGTTGAAGGTCTCTATTCACCAGCTACTCTGACAAAGACTCGACACGTGGAACTTGCCCTTGTTTTTACAGATACTAACTTTTTTTCATATTTTGGTTTCATTTCAGATTCCTTGTACTGTATTTACAATTTTTCACAATTGCGAAAACAGCAGTCCTGTAAGGTACTAAAACCAAAACCTAATGGATACTTTTGCTTTAGTATTTATTTTTATGTAGGCATATTAGTTAATATCACTAATTTAAGCACAAAATTCAAGAACAGGCTTCAGGTTCTGTCATGAGATAAGGGATATTTCCCAAAAATCATTTTATTAATTTGTGCTAATAACAAAACTTCAAAACCCCATATATGTCAATATCTCTTCCTTTGGATCCTGCAATTTTATGCAACTTCTGCTTCATTTGGTTTCTTAGAAGGCACATTCCATGCTGTATAGACTTTGCATCATTCAATGAGATAGAATTAATAATTATATCATGGTAAAGGTGCCCCTAAATAGCAGCCATTACAGTATGATAAATTTTATATTCAGTTTGAGGGAGAGAGAGTGGGTCCGAGACCAGGATCTTAAACTTATTCAATTCTGAACAATTTTGAGAGCATGAAAGCAGAGTGAACTACAGTGAACTGACTAATTAACAGTTAGGCCAGTAGAGATGCAGAGGCAGACAATAGGGGATATATTTAAGAGTAAAATAGAATAGATTCTAATGAGAAAGAAAAAAATCCAAGGGGTGGACCACCATCCATGGTTAATTTAAAATAAGTTGAAGATGACAGAAAATTTTTAAAAATACATAATTGCACAAAGATGGGTGGTATATGATTGGACAGAATGTAAAAAAAACCACAAGATTAATAAGGTAGAGTGGGGGGGAGTACAAAGGAAAACTTGCTAGAAATATTAAAACAGATAATGATGGTTTCGATAGCTAATAAAGGACATAGGGAAATGAATATTCATTCTACTGATGGGAAATTAAGTTACACCTGCCCTTTCCAGCAGACTCAACAATGTAATAGATGAGCCAGAGAAGTGCACCGTATACCAAGGCAGCGTGCTTTATTATGATTGAATTTATCTGGTCTAATGTTGGGATTCGGAAGACTTTTTTTCTGTGAAGTTATGCTAAGTCCTTCGGTTCTAGAAAGAACTGTCCATGACATAATTTTATTGATACCCTAAAAGTAATCTTCAAGTCCTTGCACTTGCTTCTCTCTCATGTACCTCATAATGAATTTTCACAGTGTTTGGGTAAGGTAGGATGAAATTTTCAGGTGGCATTACAAGTTTTGAAACTCAGATTTAATCAATGAGATTCAAGAATTTTGCCAATCATTTATAGTTTGATTCCTAGATTTTTTTCGTTCTTGTTGTCATGCCACTCAATTCAGTGAAAGACTTGAAATAATTTGTTTCATTGAATCTGCTCATTATGGCCTTTGCAGCCAGTTCAACATAATGAATTCAGCAATTGCAGGTAACAAATGATCTTTGACTCTAATTCTTAAACAGCAATGGCTTCTTTGGTTTATTCTGAACATGTATGTTATTTCACATTCTTATCCAAATTTCTTGCAGATGTCTCATTATCCCACATGTTTTAAAGCATACTTGAAAACCTAAGTTGATTACAGTGGCTGTGATTCTTAATAGTAAGGCTTAATCAAGTCCAGAAAGACCGTGATCAGTTTATAATTTCAAGACATAACATGCAGATACAAATCATTGTTGATAGATTTCTGAGGATTGCGCTTTCATTAATGAAAACATTTCTAGATACTCTTTTTTGTCTGTTATTTGTTATGTAATTTACTTTCTGTTCTGATTTTTCCCTCAATCTATTCTTTAACTGTACAGTCTCTACACATTTGGTTACGTTCTTAATGGAGAAGCACTGAGTATTGCAGATTGGGATTCTCCAAAACTAGTTATGGATATGCCTTTTTGAAAACACATCTACTGTTCGCTTCTCTGTTTAATCAGGGAGCTAAGAACAAACCAGAGAATCAACAGGGCTCCCCAAGGTCACTTCTGGGTTCATGTCTCTGTGTTCTGGCATAACCCGCCTATCATGTTCAAAAATATGTTCGTTCCAGCAATCAAGGTCACATTCAGTCACAATCAAAGTTTCATAGATAGATGCTCCCAGACATTGATTGCTTACTGTAGAATGTTCGGTTTCAAGGTTTGTAATTTATCCATGTTGTTTCTTTGCATTAGAAATATATAAGAACAGAGTTGATTGTAACTGATTTTCAGACATTTTGAGTTACATGCACAAGGTAAAAGTGTAGCAATATCGATTTTAACTCTGTCACTGCCTAATTTTCATTTAGATTTTTTTTGACCAACCCTGTTAATTGAAGTATTGAATCTTAACTCAATTGCCTTTGCCTTTTTTTGTTGCAGTGCCCCACCTCTAATTACACTGTGGGACAAAAAGTCCCATACTGTGACAATATGAAACTAAACTATTTTGTACATAAATTGAATACAGGTATTCATCTCATAGGAACACAGGAATAGGATTAAACCTTTCAGCCTCTCAACGAGGGGCTATCAACGAGGTCATAGTTAATCTGTGGCCTAACTCTATATACCTGTCCTCGGCCGACTCCCTTAATACCTTTGCTTTACAAAAATTTATCTATCTCAGATTTAACACAAACAACTAATCCTGTTTCCACTGCCATTTGTGGAAGCGGGTTCCAAACATCCAACGCCCTTTGTGTGAAGATATGCTTCCTAACATGTCACTTGAACAGACTTGCCCTAATTCTCAGAAAGGATATATTGGCCGCAGAGGGAGTACAACGCAGGTTTGTGAAAACAATACCTGGACTTCAGGGGTTAAGTTATAAGGACACATTATATATACATTAAGCCTGTTTTCTCTAAAATTCAGAAGTTTAAGGGGTGATTTGATTGAAGTCTTCAAGACATGAACAGGGAAAGACAAGGTCGATAAAGATCAACTATTTCCACTAATTGGGAATTCTAGAACTGGGGGCATAGTTTTGGAAAGCTATGGAAAACTATTCCCCTAGTTCTGGAATTCCCAACCAGTGGAAATAGTTTATCTTTATTGACCTTGTCTTTTCCTGTTAATGTCTAGAAGACTTCAATCAAATCACCCCGTAAACTTCTAAATTCTAGAGAAAACAGGCTTAATGTATATAATGTGTCCTCATAACTTAACCCCTGAAGTCCAGGTATCATTTTCACGAACCTACGCTGTACTCCCTCAGTGGCCAAAATATCCTTTCTAAGATGTGGTACCCAGATCTGCTCAAGTGATGTGTCACCAGGGTTTTATGTAACAGCACATAAGTTCTCCATCCTTGTATTCCAGTTCTCTAATATAAAGGCTGGCATTACATTAGCTTTCTTGACTAATTTCTGCACCAGTTCATAGCATTTTAAAGATCTATGCACCTGAACCCAAGTTGTTTTGGGCAGCCACTGTATTTAACTTCATAGCACCTAGAAAGTAGCCTGATCTATCATTTTTCAGTCAAAAATAACCTCATATCTCCATGAACTTTCCAGTACAGCTCCCTCATTTATCAACATGAGGCAGAAAACCTGGTAAAAATAATAAAGCTTTTACTATTCAGTAATGAACTCTGGGCTTGCCTGTCTGCAAAGCCCTGTGTGATCAATAATTGACTATCTGCTATGTCTTGCTGCCATATTTCCAAACAATGGTGCTGTGTGAACCATGAACTCACATATTTTTGCCATATGTGAAACAATAGACAAGAGCTAAGATACCGTCAGCAATGAATTAAGGTTGAATTTTTCAAGTTACTGTTCATTGTTGGTTTATAACCTTTTGATTATTTTTGATGAGGTACAGGGTGCCTTGGAAAATCCTGTGCCACAGTGACCCATCGTGTGCCTCTAAACCAGAAGCTTGTGGATTCAGGTCCCACTCTAGGACTTAGACAGCCATTGAAGACAGCACAGATAGCTCAGATTTGTAAATCCTTCCAACATACTCCACTGGCAGGAGGCAAAAGCAGAAGAAACTCCTAGTTAGCCATATGATGAAAATAAATTGTACCTTCGACTATCACTATCCATAACTCCAGGCTGCAACATGTGTGTAAAAATGATGTTGTCATAGAAACTCATACTACTTTTGGGCCAGTGACTCAGTTGACTGAGCTGCAAGTATGAATTGGAATGGTGCCAGTAGCATGGAGTTCAATCCCTATTCTAGCCAGGATAGATCCAGTACTCCTTCCTTGCCCTAATGGTGGGTTGGACCTGATTCCTGGCAGGGAACTGTTGAAGAAGACTAGATGTCGTGTTCCTGCTGTGACCCTGCCTGCTTTCTAGAAAGTGAGTTTTCATACTGCTCTGTGTTACTTGATATTCTATCTCCACTCTTGCCTTTTGTTGGGTGTGTTCTACCACTCACCAAGCTCTGTGCTAAAACAAACATTGACAAACATTAACTTGGCCTGCTTCCACAAATTGGCTATTGTCATTAAGGTTAGAAAACACAGATCAGTCTACTTAAAATTGTTAGTCATAGACTTTAACTGGAGTCTTAGTGGGATCTATTTTAGTTTGCCACTGAAAAACTCTAAAATACATATATTAAACATGGACATGCAGTATATGTGCAAAGATTGGCCTCAACGATCTTGAGATAATTCGGGGAAATCAGCCAATATTCTCAGTATCTTTAATCTTCTCTCCTTCCTCAAAAGTGAATACTTGTTCATCACTTGTGATGCCCTCGGAGTTAAATAGTGTGCTGATAATCACTCTCTCAACTTGCTCACATATAAAGAATAGCCAGTTGGTCACGGTAACAGAAGATGTCAAACACCTTACAATTCCAAGGCACTGGGTTACCTTCTGTATCACACACAAGAACCTTTTTTTAAATGTGAACTAGCCTATTCAACTGTGAGACCATCAAAGGCAACTTAATACTCTTCTGACTTAATATACTTCAACTTGCACTCTCAGCAGGTGACATCTGAAACATTACCCAGAAGTACTGACATAATTTGTACCTGCAATGGTAATGCAGTTCAGCTGGCTCAATACAGGTGAAGAATCACCTGTCTGGTGTGGCTCAGTAGCAACCATAAGACCATAAGACATAGGAGTGGAAGTAAGGCCATTCGGCCCATCAAGTCCACTCCGCCATTTAAATCTTGGCTGATGGGCATTTCAACACCACTTCCCTGCACTCTCCACGTAGCCCTTGATTCCTTTTGAGATCAAGAATTTGTCGATCTCTGCCTTGAAGGCTTCCAACGTCCCGGCCTCCACTGCACTCCGCAGCAATGAATTCCACAAGCCCACCACTCTCTGGCTGAAGAAATGTCGTCTCATTTCAGTTTTAAATTTACCCCCTCTAATTTTAAGGCTGTGCCCATGGATCCTAGTCTCCCCGCCTAACGGAAAGAACTTCCTAGTGTCCACCCCTTCGAAACCATAAATTATCTTGTAAGTTTCTATTAGATCTCCCCTCAACCAGAATGAAATTTCTCCCAAAAATCACTTAGCAGTCTTATTTTCAGTTTTTATCTATTGTATTACCTCATTTTCTTAAAGGTTATATTATGTTGCTTTTAAACTTGATCAAGTGAAGGGGTTTTCTGCTTGAACGGAAAAGATTGGAGCATAATAAACTCTTCAAAGTTTCCTTTGATCAATGACCAATGTAAAGGGCAATTTCAGATTCGAGATGCTTCATTAGTCACAGAATAAATGTTCCTTTATATTTCCAGTTAGCTGCATCATACAGAAATTAACAAAACTGCTTATTGAGCTGAGTCTCAAGATAGTGTACCTGAAATGTCTGAGATCTCCCTTCTAGCGCTCAAAGTCTAATTCCATTTTCAGTTTGTTTTGTGTGAGAAAAGTATATGATTCTGAACACATTTCAGGGTTGTTGATGGTTGCCTCTCAACCAATACAGTTCAGATCAAATCTATTAGAATGTTGGCAGTGAATTAAATCTCACTTGGGTTCAATCAGTATTCCTACAGTATGGGAGGATTTTCCTGTAAAACAGACAGAGCATAGGGAAAAAAGCAAAATGAATGAGGATTATATGAAGGGCAACATAGTTTATATACGGGATAACACTCAGGTTCCACTAGAGATCTAGAGAGCACAAGTTATGGAGAGCTTGTACAGTAATGAATAGTCTCCGGGAAGGGGGACATTTTCATCTTTCATTTCCCCGAACTGCAAAAGTGTGTTAGCCCACGGTGTGCCCTTTATGTGCAAACTGTAACCTCCCAGCATTTTTGCTGCCCCTACAATGAATCCTGGTGTCACTCCATTCCATTTGCGCTGAGTCAGGCTGCGGGCGGGGAAGCTGTGGTATTAATGAGACGTTACAGGAAGTTCCCTTTTAACAGGATTGCCTTTGAGGTTACTGAAATCTAATGGCTAATGTAACCAAAACAAGTAGTAGCATTTTTGTGTTTTGAGCAAAACCTACTACACATTAAACAAACCAATATTTGCGAAAATTAGACAAATGAATGTGTAGCATTGTAACCGGCATCCAACTGTGTGGCTGGGACTGAGAATCTCATCCAGGAGGGAATTATTATAATACTATGGAACTGGGCCATGTTGGAAGACCAAGCGTTTATTTTAAAACGAAACAATTTATTAACGCTGAATTTGAATTGTCTCTCCACCTTTACCTCAAAAGAAACTGACCCATTGTAGGAATGCACTGCTGATGGGAGTTCTCTGTATTGTATCTATCTGGCTGTTCTTGTATATCAGATGTGTGTTAACAGGCCATCCGAGCCTTGGGTATATTGTTATCTGATACATGGGTAGCAGGAGCCTCGGAGTAGTGATACAATCTCGAAACCTTGACTCGTTCTTACCTCTCCCTTATCAGAAGTCATCCTGCTGTACAGCAAATTCAGCTCTTATGGGAATCAGTCCAGGGTCTCCCTGGCGTGCACAGCTTGCTACTGCACCAGGCGATGCGTGTTGCCACCTGCAGTCAGGAGGATATGCACTTTGGAGTTTGCCTGCTTTTCGGATTCGCTCAGCTGCTCCGATTTTCTCCCACAATCCAAAATTGGGCGGATTGGCCATGCTAAATTGCCCACAGTGTCCTGGGATGTGCGGGTTCGGAGGGTTAGCCGTGGGAAATGCAGGGTTACAGGGATAGGGTTGGGGGACTGGGTGGGATGCCCTTCGGAGGGTTGATGTGGACTCGACAGGCCGAATGGCCTGTTTCCACACGCTGGGGATTCTATGATACATTGATGACTTCACAGCGCACCCACAGACGCTGTGTGAGTCAACAGCGCTTTAACTGAGAGTCAGATGTTACGATATTAAGGTGATTGTTGTAACGCTAACTTGCCAGAACAGAACAGCGGGGCTAATGTGGTGGCCGCTGAAGTGTGTGGCTGCATTCCTGCAGCGTGATCGCAAGTAAAATTCTTCTTTGCGTCACATTGCCTGAGCGCACTGTTTGTGGCCACAGGGACAGCAGCTCACCTCAGTTTTCTATCAACATTGGCATCAACAAGCTCTCCAGAATATGCAAAAAGGCTGGGGATATCGCGTTTTAAAATTTCCCGACCCCACTTCTCTCTCAAAAATGCCTCGCCAACACTGGAGTCTTCTCCACAGTAATAAGATCAAAGACTGCAGAATGGAGGAACTGAGCTCGTATTTCCCATTGATTCCTTCGACAGAATCCTGTACTACACCACTTCATTATTCAGGCAGTTACCCGCTGTGAATTATGGCCTTGGTGATCTCACTGTATCCGCAAAAATCACTGGGATATTGCGATCGCGACCTCAAGCCATCCGAAGTGTTTCGCAACCAATTAATCTAAGGGAAAGCGTAGGCAATGTTGTAATGTAGGATGAGGACAACGAAGCTTATCTCCTTAGATGGTTTTATTCAATAAGTCGAACAGATCAGAAATAAAACAAAGAAATGTTCGTCTCCATTCTGTGTTGTGCCAGCGGACCTTTAAAGGAGCAGTGACAGGGACACTGCAATTTGATTCATCATCTTAAAGAACAGGGAGGTGAGAACCAGACAAGAATCCTGAAGGGTCTAGGCCCGAAACGTCAGCTTTTGTGCTCCTGAGATGCTGCTTGGCCTGCCGTGTTCATCCAGCTTCACACTTTATTATCTTGGATTCTCCAGCATCTGCAGTTCCCATTATCTCTGATACAATTTTAACCTCACTGCAAAGCCTCTTCCAGGGAGGCCTAACCTGAAGAAGTTACCCTCCTCCCTCCGGACCAACCTCAGGGAATCTCTCTCCCACTGCAACTCTCTTGTAATCTCTTCAGCCTTGGGATGAAGGGTCTAGGCCCAAAACATCAGCTTTTGTGCTCCTGAGATGCTGCTTGGCCTGCTGTGTTCATCCAGCACTTCACACTTTATTATCTTGGATTCTCCAGCATCTGCAGTTCCCATTATCACTGAAGAATCCTGCTCCTGATCTTCATCCCCACTGAAGGTGCTAATGTTGGACACTGGCTAACGTTCGAAACAAGTTTGCAATATTGGCCTTAAGTGTAGTATTTTAGCTAAAGGTGATTCCAGCCTCCTTTTTGGCTAATTGTTCAGGCTAAACCCAATTAAGGATTAGTTTGTTTGAATCTAGTATCAAAGTAACATACAGAACATTGCAAAAATCAGAATTGTCTACCTAAGATCAGAGGATGGAGGAACAGACTTAGGCCATTTGGCCTATCGAGTCTGCTCTGCCATTCGATCATGGCTGATATGTTTCTCAATATCGTTCTCCTGTCTTCGCCCTATAACCGTTAATCCCTTACCAGTTCAGAATGTCTCTATTTCTGGCAGCATTGTGGGAAGAAAGCTGAGTTAACATTTCATGTCTGGTGACTTTAACTCTGCTTTCTTCCCACAGAAGCTGCCATACCTGCTGAGATTCACCAGCAATTTATGTTTTTGCTTCAATCTCCAGCATCTGCTGTTGTTTTTTTTTCAACTTTTCCGATCCATCTCTGATTTAAATACAGTCAATTACTTGGCCTCCACAGCCTCCTGTGATAATTGAGTTCCCCAGATTCACCACTCTGTAGCTAAAGAAATTCCTCCTCATCTCATGTCCCTTCACTCTGAAGTCAGCCCTCAGGTCCTAGTCTCTCCTATCAGTGGAAACATTGTCTCGGTATCCACACTATCCAGGCCGCTCATTATTCTGTAAGATTCAATGATATCACCCCTCATCCTTTTGAACTCCCATCGAGTAGAAACCCAGAGTCCTCAACCACTCCTCATATGACAAGCCCTTAATTCCTGGGATCATCCTTGTAAACCTCCCCTGGACCCTCTCCAACAAACAGCACATCTTTCCTCAGATACAGGGCCCAAATCTGCCCACAATATTCCAAATGCAGTCTGACAAAGCCTTATACAGCCTCAGCAGTACATCCTAGCATTTATATTGAGATGATTGCTAACATTGCATTTGCCTTCCTAACTGCCAACCAAACTGAATGTTAACCTTAAGCAAATTCTGAACTAGGATTCCCAAGTCCCTTTGTGCTTCAGATTTCCAAAGTCTTTCCCCACTTAGAAAATAGGCTATCCTTCTACTTTTCCTACTGAAGTGTACAACTTTACACTTTCCCATATTGTAATTCATCTGCCACTTCTTTGCCTAGTCTTCTAGCCTGTCCAAGTTCTTCTACAGCCTCCCCACCTCCTCAGCACTGTCTTTCACTCCTGCTATCTTTGTGCCTTCTGCAAACTTAGCAACAATGCCCTCAGTTCCTTCATCCAGATCATTAATGTATAGCATGAATAGTTATGGCCCCAAAATGGACCCCTGCAGAACTTAACTGGTCACTGGGTGCCATCGTGAAAAAGACTGTTTTATCCCACTCTCTGCCTTATGCCAGTCAGCCAATCCTCTATTCATGCCAGTACCTTTCTCCTAACATGATGGCCCTTACCTTATTTAGCAGCCTCCTGTGTGGCATCTTGTGAAAGGCCTTCTGAAATCCAAGTAAATCATGTTCACTGGCACTCCTTTGTCTAATTTGCTCATTACCTGCTTGAAGAATTCTAACAGATTTGTCAGATATCTCCTCTCCTTGATGAAGCCATGCTGACTCAGCCTTGTTTACTAAGCACTTTAAAGTGCTCTACAATCTCATCCTTAATAAGTGGACTCTAAAACCTTATCAATGACAGAGGTCAGGCTAACCAGCCTTTAGTTCCCTGTGTTCTGCTTCTGTCCCTTCTTAAACAGGGATGTTACATTAGTCACTTTCCAATCTTCTGGAACCCGTCCTGATTCCAGGGATTCCTGAAAGATCACTAATGCTTCTACAATCTCCTCAGCTATTTCCTTCAGAACTCTGGGGTGTAGTCCATCTGGTCCAGGGAATTTATCCACCTACAGACCTTTCCGCTTCCCCAGCACTGCCTCCTTAGTGCTGGTCACTACTCTCACCTCTGGCCCTGCCTCTCTTGAAGTGCTGCTAGTGTCTTCACCCATGAAGAATGATACAAAGTAGCTTTTGAGTTTTTCCACCATTTGTTTGTTCCCCATTACGAACCTCTCAAGTCCCATTTCCAGTGATCTAATGTTCACCGTTGACTTTCTCTTACCTTGTATATATCTAATAAAAAGCTTCTGCAATCTTATTTAATAATAGTAGCTGGTTTACCCTCATCTTTCATCTTCTCACCCCCACAGCACTTTTTTCCAGTCCTCAGCTGGTTTTTAAATGTTTTCCAATCCTGTGGATTCCCATTAATCTTCACAACATTGTATGCTTTTCTTTTGCTTTGATTTCCTTTGTCAGCGATGGTTGCATAGTCCTTCCTTTGGTGTGCTTCTTCTTTGGGAAGAAATTCTGCTGTGCCTCAAAATTACCCCCAGAAACTCCTACCATTTCTGCCCCACCATCTTCCCCACTAGGCTTCTCTTCCATTCAACTCTGAGCAGCTCCTCCCTCATATCTTTGTAGTTACCTTTACTTAATTGTAATACCCATTGCATCTGATTCCAGCTTCTCCCTCTCAAACTACAAGGTCAATTCTATCATATTACAGTCACTACCCTCTAGGTTACCTTCACCTTAAGCTCACTAATCAAGTCCACCTCATTGCACATCACAAAATCCAGAACTGCATGTTCCCTAGTAGATTCTTACCACAACTAGCTCCAAAAAAAAGCTCATAGACATTTTATAGATTCCTTATCTTGAGATCCACTACCAACCGGATTTTTCCAGACCACCCACGTATTGAAACTCCCCATGATTATTGTAAACCTGCCTTTCTTACATCCCTTTTCCATCCCCTGATTTATTTTCTGTCCTAAAACCTGACTACTGCTAGGAGGACTGTATACATCTCCCATCTGGTTCTTCTTTCCTTTGCTCGACACACACAGACTCTATACCTTCCAATCTGTATCACTTTAATTTCATTTCTTACTAACAAGGCAACTCCACACTTTCTGCCCATATGCCTGTCCTTTCGATAGGATATTTAGTTACAAATCCTGATGCCCTTACAGCCACATCTCTGTGATACCACAACATCATACCCATTAACTTCAGTACACTACCAGCTCATTTACCTTGTTTCATATACTGGGTATATTTAAGTACAATGCCCTCAGTCCTACATTGACTGTCACTTTCTCATAGTTGTCCTCTTACCTGCTGTGTCTGAAATATAGAAACATAGAAGATAGGAGCAGGAGGAGGCCATTCAGCCCTTTAAACCTACTCTACCATTTTTCATGATCATGGCTGGTCATCCAACTCAATAGTTTAATCCTGCTTTCCCCCCATAACTTTTGACCCCATTTGCCCCAACTGCTACATCTAGTCACCTCTTGAATACATTCAATGTTTTGGCATCAACTATTTCCTGCAGTAATGAACTCCACAGGCTCCATCATCCTTTGGGTGAAGAAATGTCTCCGCATCTCCATTCTAAATCATCTAGCCCGAATGCTCATACTGTGTGACCCCTAGCTCTGGAGACACCCACCATCGGGAACATCCTCCCTGCATCTACCCTGTCCAGTCCTGTGAGAATTTTACAAGTCGCTATGAGTTTCCCCCATCATTCATTTGAACTCTAACAAAAACAATCCCAACCTAGTCAACCTCTCCTCATACGTTAGACATGCCATCCCTGGAATCAGCCCGGTAAACCTTCACTGTAAGATTTCCTCAGAAAAGGATACCAAAATTGCTCTCAAAAGTCCAGATGTGGTCTCACCAAGGTCCTGTACAACTGCAACAACACATCCCTGCTCCTATACTCAAAACCTCTCGCAACGAAGGCCAACATACCGTTTGCCTTCTTCACTGCCTGCTGCACCTGCATGTGTTCCTAAGATGCTGCTTGGCCTGCTGTGTTCTTCCAGCCCCACACATTTTTTTCTTGGATTCTCCAGCATCTGCACTTCCCATTATCTCTGCTTACCTTCAGCGACTGGTGCACAAGGATGGCCAGGTCCCGCTACACACTTCCCCTCCCAATTTAGAGCCATTCCAGTAGTGACTTGCCTTCTTGTTTTTGCTTCTGAAGTAAATAAATAAGCTCATATTTATACTGAAATTAGATTCCTGAGCTTTTCTTTACTCTCTGTCCTATTACTTGTTCTGGAAACTTTAATAACCTCTGCTGAGCCCTTCCCACTTTTAACTTTTTCCATCGTTTCCCATGCAACTGAAATTACACACCCACTATTTAATTTAAAGCCCTATCCACAGCCCTAGATATGCAATTCTTCCGTTCTCTGGTCCCAGCATGATTCAGGTGGCACTCATTCCTTTGGAACAGTTCCCTCCTTCCCTTGTACTGATACCAAAATACCATGCATTTGAACCTGTTTCCCCCACACCAATCATTGAGCCACACATTTACCTCTTTAATCTTGTTGACACTGTGCCAGTTTGCTCATATCTCAGGTAGTAATTCAGAGAATACTATCTTTCTGGTTCTGCTTTATTATTTAGCCCTTCGCTGTTCATATTTCCTCAGCAGAACCTCTTTCCTCTTTATTGGTACCTCCGCGTCTGCAACAACTGAACCTTTCCCCTCCCACTCCAAGTTCCCCTGCAGCCTGAAATACCCTGAAGGGGAAAATTACTGCAGATGCTGGAATCTGTACTAAAAACAAAACATGATGGAAATCAGAGGGTCAGGCATCATCTATGGAGAGAAAGCAAGTGAAAATTTCGAATCTAGATGACTCTCCTTCAGGTAACCCAAACCCAGGCACAGCCACGCACCGCAGCTTTAGGATTCTTAATCCTGGTCACAGAGAACAGTGTCTAATCCTCAGACTATAACCATTCCTGATTGTCACTACATTTTCATTCCCCCTCTTGAATGGCACCCTGTACCACAGTGCTATGGTCAGTTTGTTCTCCCTCCCTATAGGCCGCACCTTCATTCACACAGGGAGTAAGAATCTCAAACCTGTTAGACAAGCTCAAGGGCTGAGGCTCCTTCAGCACTATCTCCTGGATTCCTCTATCTGCCTCACTCGTACTCACATCCTCCTGTCCCTGGCCAGTGACTAAATTCAAGGTTAGTTAATCAAAGGGGTACGACTGCCTCCTGAAACACAGCGTCCAGGTAACTCTCCCACTCCACCACAATATCACCCTGTCTTTTGTCTCTCATATCTCTGTTGAAAATTCCAATTGTGCCTTCATCATATGTGGCATCAAAGTAACTAATACTTGCTGGAGAAACTCAGAAGATCTGGCCACATCATCATCTCAAGCCATCCCAAAGTACTTCTCAGAATTTCAATTCTGATGAAGGGTCACTGAAGCCGAAATGTTAATTCTGTTTCTCACTCCTCAGTGCAACAAGTACAATATTTAAAAGGCATTTGGACAGGTATATATACAGAAAAGGTTTAGAAGGATACGGGCCAAATGCAGGCAACTAGTTCAGTTTGGGAAACCTGGTCGGCATGGATGAGTTGGGCCAAACGGTCTGTTCCTATGCTGTATGACTCCAAAAGATACTTGCAGACCTGCTGAGTTTTTCTAACAATTTCTGTTTTTTTGTTTCAGATCTTCGGCATTTGCAGTTCTTTGCTTTGTCACTGTAACCAGTGCTTTCCTCTTTTTGTAAATTCCTTCCTCCAACAATTCATCCAGGCTTAGTCCAGTTCATTTAGAACAATTAGAATGTGAGTTTGACTTGTTTAGGAATAAATTATTTGTCACAGAAGCAGAAACCTTATTTGTGAGCATTAAACATTGTTTCCCCAGTTTTACTATGAAGGCTCCCCAACCTCCATTCACTGCCCTTCTTAAATGTCCTTTCCCCACCTCCCTCTCTCCCTACCCTCTCTCCAACTCTGTCTACCCTGCCCTCATCCTCCCTACCCCTCTTCGCCCACCCTCTCTCCGACTTCCTCCCTGCCCCTTTCTCCCCCTCCTTCTCTCCGTCTGATGCTTTCTCTCACCTCCCTCTTTCCTCCTGCCCTTCTTTCCTGCCTCCTTCTCTCCCCGGGCCTCTCTCCCCCTCCCTTTCCTCTTGACCATCTCTATTTTTCTCTTCTCCCCTTCATTCTCTTTTGCTGCTCTCTCCTCTCCCTCCTTCCCCCTGCCCCTCTGTCCCTTGTCCATTCCTCTCCCCGCCTCCTGCTCCTCTCTTTTTCCCACTGCCCATCTCTCCCGTGCCCCTCTGTCTCCTTTCCCTCTTTCCACTTGCCCTTCTCCCTTGTTTCTTTCTCTCACTCCTTCTTGCCCCTCTCTCCTACTACCTATCTCCCCCGTTGCCCCTCTCTATCCCTTACCCCTCTCCTGCCCCTCTCTCCCACTGCCCACGTCTTCCAACGCCCCTCGCTCTCCTCCCTCTTTCCCGTGCACTCTCTCTCCCGGCCCTTCTTCCTTTCTCGCCTCGCTCTCTCCTACTTTAACTCCTGCCCCTCTTTCTCTCTTCCCCCAGCCTCGGGTGTGAACTCGATGGGTTTCAGTGGGTGGAGACCAGCAAGTGTAGACGCCTCCTACCGGGCACAAGCCTTTCTGGCTGTCTCTCTCGCCCCCATATGCTCCAACATGGGTTTTCCCCTCCCATTTTATCGCTAGCTGCTTGTCTTTCAGTTTTTTCTTTTCTGCCACTCCCTACTCGCTCTTTATTTTCTCCTTTATTCTGCGTTTTCCCTATTTCTGCATCACTCCACCTTTCACTCATTCACTCGCTCTGTTTTTCTCTCTTTACTCCGTCTTCCTCTCATTCTTCTCTCACCCCCCACATCCGTCCAATTTTTCCCCCAATTCCTCCATTTATTTCTTTTTTTCCCACGCATTCACTGCCCTCCTCACACGCTTATCCTTATTTTTCCCCTTTATTTTCAAAATGAGGATATTATTATCTAGGTGCAAGGCCCTGGAGAGTCGAGGCGATGAAAAGTTTCTGGATAACAAAGCGTGGAGCTGGATGAACACGGCAGGCCAAGCAGCATCTCAGGAGCACAAATTGCTTGGCTCTGCTGTGTTCATCCAGCTCCACACTTTGTTATCTTGGATTCTACAGCATCTGCAGTTCCCATTATCACTGAAAAGTTTCTGGTTTCTCTTTAGCTCCTTTTCAACCAGTTTGTAATCTAGATCCGATTTTTTAAAACATTTCACGTAAAATCTATTCCTCGTAAATGCATTCTTAAAGAGCTCTGAATGCAAAAAAAATGCTAAAGATCAGACTAACAGTCTTGTAAGGTATACCTGGGCCTCAGTACAATACCTATCTACAATGTAAAGTGTAACGGTGAGACAGGCCAGACATTCTGCCCAGCAGCTTTCAGTCCGGAAAGTACATTTAAAGTGTGAGCGACGCGCCATCTGGTGGCAGCTGTAAACCATAAATCCTGGAGGGCCCCACTTAATCTGCGGAAAATAATACCGCAGATAAAATCTGCACTTAATGCTATAGGTCCTATCAAATTATTGCCACACGAATATTTTCATATTAATATTCTGGGAATGAGATGTGCTCCATTTAATGCTACAGATTTGACCGGTTTGGCAATAAACTGCCATTCATGTTACAGTAAAATTTTAAGTCGGATCTGTTAATGTCTGCACAATCTCCAATTATGCTACCAACATGGTCACAGGTAATGATTTTGGAAACTTGCAGTTAATACTACAGGAACAATTAATGCTCCTAGCTTTTGTGCTCCTGACATGCTGCTTGGCCTGCTGTGTTCATCCAGCTCCACACTTTGTTATCTTGGATTCTCCAGCATCTGCAGTTCCCATTATCTCTTATAATGACAGACTAAATTTAGGCTAACAAGTAGTTACAGGAGGCAGCCTCGAATTACAAATTGTATATTTGCATGTTTTGGCACGTATATGTTTTTTGAAGGTGTGTTTTGTAGAAAGCAATTCCAGTTTCTACCTGCTGAATTCAGACAAGAAAAAGCTTGTTTCAGCAACAATGGAATGAAAGAACTGTAGGATAGTTTCAATCAGTTGTAAGGAAAGTAAGAATCCTTGGAGGGTCTGCAGAACTGCTGACTGGGATTTGATCTGGGGAAACCTGTGGTCAAATAAGAATTTTTCCTTCTCGAATTTTCCTCTATTTTTTACCTCTGCTTTCCAGACATTGAAGACTTGTCCTGACATACTGTTCTGCATTGCCGGAAGCAATGTCTTCAAGTTTGTGCAGGTATATAATCCTGGAAAGATTTTATCTCTATGTAGTCTAAATCCATTGGAAGCCAGTTATTCCCCTCTGCTGCTCCAGCTGAGATCAGTTAACTCAGCAGAGACCATGGATTGATTCTGTGTCTTTTCTGATCTAAAAGATTCTTCACCAGACCAGACAACATTTTAATGGTCTAAGCCATGGGAATTTTTTGTTTGTAACATGTTTAAAGTACACAATATATCTCCCAGTTCTTAGCATATGGTGACTTTAAGATAACTCAGTTTTTTTAGAATACAAAGTGTGAAGCTGGATGAACACAGCAGGCCAAGCAGCATCTCAGGAGCACAAAAGCTGATGTTTCAGGCCTAGACACTTCATCAGAGATGGGGATGAGGAGAGGGTTCTGGAATAAATAGGGAGAGAGGGGGAGGCGGACCGAAGATGGAGAGAAAAGAAGATAGGTAGAGAGGAGAGTTGCAGTGGGAGAGATTCCCTGACGTTGGTCCGCACTGCTGTGTTCATCCAGCTTCACAGTTTGTTATCTTGGATTCTCCAGCATCTGCAGTTCCCATTATTTCTGATACCTTTTTTTTTAGGTTGCCTAATCCTTAATTTGGCAAATATCCTCCACTCACAGAGTTCAAACTGGTCTAGAAATGTGAAGTGAGAAGTCTCTTAAATCCAATTCCATCTTATTGCAAATAAAATGTGAATAAAAACCAAAAGAACTACAGATACTGTAAATCAGGAACAAAAACAGAAGTTGCTGGAAAAACTTAACAAGTCTGGCAGCAACTGTGCAGGAAAAACCAGAGATAATGTTTCAGATCCGGTGACCCTTTCTCAGAACTGATGGTGGCTGGGAAAACGTCAGTTTATATGCAGAAAGTAGGGAGGTGGGTGGGGTAGGGAGTAAATGATGGGATAGAATCTGAAGAGAGAGAAAGACAGTTGGACAGACCAAGGAGTTGCGAACGATCAGGCTGGGAGGGTGAATAGTTGTTAATAGGGACTGTTGGTGATTAACAACAGGGTATGTGTAATGGCAGACTACGTGGTAACAAGGCCTGAGATAACAAAGTGTAGAGCTGGATGAACACAGGCCAAGCAGCATCAGATGCTCCTCTGATGCTGCTTGGCCTGCTGTGTTCATCCAGCTCTACACCTTGTTATGTCAGATTCTGCAGCATCTGCATTTACTACTATCTCTGGTAACAAGGCCTGGTGTGTGGGGTAGGGGGCTGGGCCATGGGAGTTTAGGTCCTAAAATTATTGAACTCATTATTGAGTCGGGAGCGCTACAGGGTCCCCAAGCAGAAAATGAGCTCTTGTTCCTCCAGCTTACTTTAGACTTTGCTGGAACACTGCAGCAAGCCAGAGACTGAGATGTTGGACAGGGAGCAGGGTGGTGCGTTGAAGTGGCAGGCAACAGGTAGTTCGGGGTCTTTTCTGTGAGCAGAACATAGGTGTTCTGTGAAGTGGTCACCAAGGCTATGCTTTGTTTCCCCAACGTAGAGTATGATAAATAAAATAAATAAATTGTGATTGTTTCATAAGTCTTTACCTGCATCCATTTTTCTTCATGTGCGGATGTTTAATTATGTTTGTGGCCATAAACTGATCATTTCAATGCCTTAAGAAGCAGCATTGTAAGGTCTTCTAATGGTTCCATGATGTATCAGAGTCCGTAAAACAGATCAGTATGACCCAGATTAACATTTCGCTAAGTTATGTGTTCGAAGTTACAGAAGCAAAAAGCAATGCATTTGGTCCCAGCATCTCTTAGAGAATGGCTTCCTAAATTGATTCCTGAAATGAGAGAGTCGCCCATTGAAGAGAATTGTCTGGAATGTGCTTGTATTCTCTGGAGTTTGGAAGAAAGAAAGGCAATTGAATCGAAACACGTAATGTTTAGAGGGCTTAACAGAATAAATGACAAGAGGCTATTCTCCTTGACTGGAGAGTTTAGACCCAAGGGACATAATGTCAAGACAAGAAGTTAGCCAATAAGACTCAGATAATGTGTTTTTTCACTCAGAGGGCTGAGAATCTTTAGAACTCTTTACCTCAGGTAAGCAGAGGGTGTCTCGTTTTGAGCGTATTGAATAGATTTTTGAGCATGAAGGAAATCAAGGGATATTGGCATATGGTAGAAAAAACAGAGCTGTTGTAACTGTTGGCCATGATCTCATTGAATGGTGGAGCACACTCAGGGCTGTAAACCAACTCCTGCTCCATTTTCTTATGTTCTTAATGTAAGGAGGAGGAAGTAAACTGGAATACTATTCAGGGATTCACAGAGTACCATAGAACGATTAGAACACAAAGGAAACCATTTGGTTCATCATGTCCGTTCTAAACATTATGTTAAAAAGTTTGTGTGCTTCATGTGAGAATATGTCTAGGTTCTGCCATGGTGCCATTTACAGTTTCATGTTGATAATGAGAATGGTAACTTGGAATATGTACTGGAAAGTAGTTGGCATTTGAAAACTGTACTGTGGCTTAAATCAGCACCTTCAAAAGAAAATTGGATGGAAGAGGTTTGTAATTGATAGTAATGTAGTTGACATCCATTATATGGCAACATTTTGAAAAAAAAACAAAACCTTACAGGCCCAAGATACACAAAAAGCAGTTTATAGAGTCATACATCACAGAAACAGACCGTACAGTCCAAACAGTCCATGCCGGCCATAATCCCAAACTGAACCAATCGCCCCTGCCTATGCTTGGTTAACCTGGCACTAATTAAAGAAAGACTTTTGGAATTCCTGTGCAAATGTCCTCAGATTTAGTAAGATGGCTAAGTGAGTTTTGCAAATCAGAAGCAGCCATTGAAAATTAAGATGAAGCATAAACATAGCACTGATTTTAAAATGAGATCACATGCTAGGAAATTTGTTTTCCTGGAGAATGTAATTCAGTACTTGGTACACAATAAAAAAAAATTTTGCTTGAATTTCAAAAGCTATCACTCTTTAAGGTGCTTAGACAAAGTGAGATTTCATTATAGGATACCTCACAAACTGGGAAAAAACATACTGACAAACACAAATATTAATAAATTATAAATATTATATTTCTTATGAACAGACTCTCCAGCAGATAATTCACTGAGCTATTGATAAGGGAAGCTCATTTTATCAGTTATTCAATTTTTAGTTATTGGTTTAAAAATGGTCTTTGTAGCCATATATTATTCATTGTGCAAACTTCCCATTCAAGCAATACATCAACAGGGGAGCTTGCTCATAATAGTTAGTTAAATATTGGCCTTTCACTTCTGGAACCAACATGAACTGAGTTTGGACAGATACAATTTTATTGCTCTGAGGAAATGGGCCAAGAGAACAAAGCTGCTCCTAATTTGGCAATCTCACCTTGGAATTTAAGCAAAATTAAGAGCAGTCTGATTTGCATTGCAAATGAAAACATGTCACATGCCATACCAGCTGTTTCCAAATAGTCATAAGAGATATACAGCATGGAAACAGATCCTTTTGTCCAACTTGTCCATGCTGAACAGGTATTCTAAATAAATCTAGTCCCATTTTCCAGCATTTGGCCTATATCCCTTTAAACCCTTGCTATTCACACACTTATCTGGATACCTTTTAAATGCTGGAGTTGTACTGCTTCCCCTGGCGGCTTATTTCCATACATGCACCACCCTCTGCGTGAAAAAGTTGCCCATAGCTCCCCTTTTGTCTATCGCTTCTCACCTTAAACCTATGCCCTCTAGTTTTGGATTCCTCCACCCCAGGGAAAAGACCTTGTCTATTACCCTATCCATGGCTGTCATGATTTTAATAAGCCTCATAAGGTCATCCCTCAGCCTTTGACATTCCAGAGAAAGTAGCCTAGTCTATTCAGCTTTGTAGCTCAAACCCTCCAACCCTGGCAACATCCTCATAAATTTTTTCTAAATCCTTCCTGGTTTCACAACATCTTTCCTATAGGAAGGACACCAGAATTACACCCAATACTCCGTAAGTGGCTGAACCAATATCTTGTATAGCCGCAACATGACTTCCTAACTCCTGTTCTCAATGCACTGATCAATAATGGCAAGCATACCAAATGCCTTCTTCACTACCTTATCTACCTGTGACTCTACTTTCAAGGAACTATGAACCTCCACTCTTTGACAAAGAAGGTCTCTTTGTTCAGCAACACTCCCAGGACTTTACCATTAAGTGTATAAGGCCAACTCTGATCTGTCTTTCAAAAATGCAGTACCTCACATTTATGAACTCCATCTGCTACTCCTCAGCCCATTGGCCCATCTGTACTCTGAGGTTACCTTCTTCGCTGTCCAGTACACCTCCAATTTTGCTGTCATCTGCAAACTTACTAACCATACCTCCTATGTTCACATCCAAATCATTTACATAAATGACAAAAAGCAGCCGACTCAGTACAAGCCTTGCGGCACACTGCTGATCACAGGTCTCCACTCTGAAAAGCAATTCTCCACCAACATTCTCGCTCTTCTACCTTTGAGCCAGTTCTGTCTCCAAATGGCTAGTTCTCCCTCTATTCTGTGTCATCTAATCTTGCTAACCAGTCTACCACGAGAAACCTTCTTGAACACCTTACTCCAAGTCCATACAGATCACATCTATCACTCTGTCCTCTTCGATCTTCTTTGTTACTTCTTCAAAAAACTCAATGAAGTTAGTGAGACAGGATTTCCCATGCGCAGAGCCATGTTGACTATCTCTAATCAGTCCTTGCTTTTCCAAATACCTGTAAATCCTGTCTCTCAGGACTCCCGCCAACTACATGCTCGTCACTGATGTCAGATTTACTAGTCTACAGTTCTCTGGCTTTTCCTTGCCATCTTCCTTAAATAGTGCCACCATGTTAGTCGCCCTCCAGTCTTCCAACACCTCACCAAATGCCATTGATGAGACAAATATCTCATCAAGGGGCCCAGCATTCACTTTGCCAGCTTCCCACAGAGTTCTAGGGTACACCTGATCAGGTCCTAGGGATTTATCCAGCTTAATGTTTTAAGACGTTCACTTCTTCCTCTATAATATGGACATTTTTCAATATGACGCTATTTATTTCCCTACATTCTCTAACTTCCATATCCTTCTCCACCATAAACACTGATGCAAAACACTCATTTAGTATCTCTTCCATCTCTTGTGGTTCCACACACATAGGCAGCTTTGCTGATCTTTAAGGGGACCTATTCTCTCCCTAGTTACCCTTTTGTCCTTAATGTTTTTGTAGAATCCCTTTAGAGTCTCCTTAACCCTATTTGCCAAAGCTATTTCATGTCCTGCTTTTGTCCTCCTGATTTCCCTCTTTTGTATATTCCTACTGCCTTTATGCTCTTCTAGGGATTCACTTGATCTCTGCTGTCTATACCTAACATATGCTTCCTTCTAATTCTCAACCAAAACCTCAATTTCTCTAGTCATCCAGCATTCCCTACACCTATCAGCCTTGCCCTTCACCCTAACAGGAATGTGCAGTCTCTGGACTCTTGTTATCTCATTTTTGAAGCGTTCCCATTTTCCAGCTGTCCCTTTACCTGAGAGTTTTATTAGATTAAACTTAATTCCAAAATACTTTTTCCACGGCAATTGTCTTTAAATGTGTTTGTAATTAAAAAATCTTACAAAGAGGATTATCATATCATTGGGTAGGGAGCAATGAAAGTCCCATTGTTTGTGCAGCAAAGGAGTGAGTGAACGGAACTATCTGAAGTAATGACCCAACCAATCTATACATTGTCTGAAGGTTGAATTATATCAAAGGGAAGGACTTTTACAAGTCTGTATAATCTCTGTTTCTGGCCAACTACTGACTGCTTTCTTGTATCCCCAGGTGTGCAGTTTTGACACAGATTGGTCAGATTATTATCTTGTATATGTTCAATTCAGTCTCTTCAGCTCCACTTTCAAAGGAGCACAAACAGCTGTCCCCAGTGTAGCTATACTATACCTCTTTTTGAAGTAAACATTGAGGCTTTCCACGGGAATATTGCTTTTTATTTTCTGAGGCAATACAAAAAATGGTGGCATGAAGTATTTTTATCAATTAAAAGAGGCTGATTCCAAATTAATGACTACAAACAAGTAGTCAGAGTTAACTATAACAGGCAGATTCAGAGACAACAGAACATGTCATGTGGAATTTAAGACAGGTACAGTTTGGAATAAGAGTTAAAATTCTGGCAGTTCTTAGCTACGGAAAGCTTAATGTGCTGATACAATCAGTTGGGTAATAGGTTGCTCTCAGCTGACCCTCAGATGGATTGTGCAAAATACTATAACTTTAATGATAAAATCTCTGAGATCTGAATACTTTCTGGAGCATGATGACCCTGAGAAATGTTAGGCACAGAAATGAACATGGAGAATTTGAAGAAATGAAAAACCTCTATTCAAGTTTTACCTTGGAATAAGAGACTCCAGTATGAGTGAGTGCAATCTTGGCCTGTATTTTCATCACTAAGTTTGAGACTCAAGTTTGTTGACTAAGGTCACATTTGGCCCTTTTTGATTGGCTTCAATAGCCTTGAGGGAAAAAAAAGCAAATTGATACAGCTCTGAAGGAAATTGTTCCAACCACTGTGTCTGTATCAGGTCTCTAAATGAGCATTTCCTTCAGTGCCATATTCTCCATAACCCTGCAAATTGTTCATTTTCAAATAATGGTCGACAGTAATTCCCTTTTGAATATCTCCACTGACTCTCAGGCAGTGCATTCCAAGCCTTAGACATTCATTCTTTTTTTTTCCCCATATATTCTTTTGCAAATCAACCAGACCTTTCACTCGTAGAAGCAATAATGTAACCCTTTAGTAAGAAAGTGATAACTTGAATTTATGTATTGCCTTTGTGAGCTCAGGATGTCACAAAACATTTTACTTGCAATAAAGTACATTTGAAGTACAGCTGCTGTGGTGGTGCAGGGTACACAAGTTCCAACAAAAACAATTAATCTCTTTTGTAAGTTTGCTTGAGGGATAGATATTGGTCAGAGCTCAGGGACAGTTCTCCCCTTGTTCTTCTTTAAACTATTGTGAAGGGATTATTCACATCTCTCCAACACAGCAAACCAGGCCCAAGTTTAACATTTCTTCTGACTGGTGGTATCCGATGCAACACTCTCTCACTACAGCAGTGGGACTGTCAGGTTGGTTTATACACTGAGATTTCTTGATGAGGATTTGAATTTGCAGCCTTCTGACGCAGAGGTACAAGGACTACCAGCGATCCATGGCTGATTACTACATGAGGAGCACTAAACATTAGAAGCATAGAAGATAGGAGCAGGAGCCTCTAGCCCCTTGAGCCTGCTCCACCATTTGATATGATCATGGCTGATCATTGAGCTAAACACCCTTACTCTGCCAGCACCCCTGTATCCCTTGAACCACAAGAGCAACATCTACCTCCTTCTTGAAAACACAATGTTTTGGCCTCACTTTCCATGGTTGTGATTCCCACTGGCTCTCCACTCTCTGGGTGAAGCAATTTCTCCTCATTGCAGTTCTTAAAGGTTTAACTCCTATACTTAAAGTACAAGACCCGGTTCTTGACTTCCCCACCATTGGGAACATCCTTCCTACGACTAACCTGTCTCGTCCTGTTAGAATTTTATAGGTTTCTGAGATTCCCCCTCATTCTTCTAAACTCCAGCAAAAATAATCTTAACTGACTCAATTTCTTCTCACATGTCCATCCGGTCATCCCAGGAGTCAATTGGGTAAACCTTCGCTGCACTTCCTCTGGAGCAAGAATATGCTTCCTCAGATAAAGGGGGCCAAAACTGCACAATTATTCCAGGCATGATCTCACCCATGCCCTGTTATAATTTCAGCAAGATGCCCTTGTTCCTGTACTTAAATTCTCTCGTGATGAAGGCCCATATATAGTTTGCCATCTGCTATGCATTTGTCCACTCAATCAGCCAGGCCAAATCACACTGCAGCATCTCTAAATCCTTCCCACAGTTCACCCTTGCGCCCAGCTTTGTGTTATCTGTAAATCTGGAGATATTACATTTTTAGTTCCCTCATCTAAATCATTGACCTATATTATGAAAGCTGGGGTCCTCATACCTATCCCTGTGGTATCCTACTAGTCGCTGCCTGTCATTTAGAAAAAGATCAATTTATTCCTACTCTTTGTTTCCTGTCTGCAAACCAATTTTCTATTCATCTCAATACCACTAATCCATTGTGCTTTAATTTTACACAATAATGTTCTGTGGGTCTTTTGTTGAAATTCCAAATAAACCACATTCAATGGCTCCTCCTGATCTCTAGTTACATCCTTAAAGAATTGCAGATTTGTCAAGTACGATTATCCTTTTGTACATCCATGCTAATTCTACCACTATTATCTAAGTACTCCAAAATGTTTCATAATGGACTCTAGCATCTTTCCCACTACCGACATCAGATTCACTGGTCTATGATATCCTGTTTGCTCTCTATCTCCCTTTTCAAATAGTTTCGGCGGGGTGGGAGTGGTGGGAGGGGAGCATTAGCTCCATTCCAAACTATAGGAACTGATCCTGAGTCTAAAGAATCTTAGAAGATACTCACCAATGCATCCAGTATTTCTAGAATCGCTTCTTTTAAGTTTTCTGGGATATTGATTATCAGCCCATGCAGATTTATCAGCCTTCAATTTCCCCAACATTATTTCTCTACTGATACAAATTTGCATCAGTTCCTCTCTTTCACTAAACCTTGTGCTCCCCATCATTTCTGCTACATAGGAAAGGTAAAGTAGTGGGTCTTATCATGACTCACAGGCTCATTGACTAGTTTCTGAGAATGAACGAAAAAACAGAAGTTATTGGAAAAGCTCAGGAGGTCCAGCAGCATCTGTGAAGAGAAAATCAGAGTTAACATTTTGGGTCCAGTGACCCTTCCTCAGAACTGTTCTGAGGAAAGGTCACCAGACCTGAAACATTAACTCTGATTTTCTCCACACAGATGCTGCCAGACCTGCTGAGCTTTTCCATCAACTTCTATTTTTGTTCCTGATTTACATCATCTGCAGTTCTTTTGGTTTTCAGTTTTTTAGACTGTGCTCGCTTGGTGGCAGCAATCTCATAACTCATCAATTAAACATCAATGAGGCTGACAGATCACATAGTACTAAGAATGCTGTACAGTTACACAGATACAATAATTTGGATTCAATGCTTAATCAAAGTCTTTTCTGTCTCTTTAGGTTAATGTAAATGATGAAGGACATAGTGTTTTCTCATATCCTGATCAAAATTTATTCCTCACATTATTTATTTCATTTCCATTTGTACAATCTAGTGAATGTGCTTTACTATCAATGCACTAGAATTGAAGTACTCTGAGAAGTCCGAACAATATACATGTTGTTACATTAATGCAAGTTGCTTTCAATGTTACATAATTACAATTTTTTTTTGTTAGTGAGTTTAGTATTTTGTGTTAAATATTTCAGCTTGAGAAATGTTAAAATTTATCTTTTTGCTGATGACACCACTACAGTGGGTCAGCTCTCAAACAACAATACAGGCAAGAGGTAGAGAGCTTAGTGGCATGGTGTAAACACAATTATCTTTCCCTCAATGTCAGCAAAATGAAGGAGCTGGTCCTTGAGTTCAGAAAGCAGAGTGGAGGACACGCCTCTGTCTCTATCAATGGTGCCAAGGTGAAGGTGGTCAAAAGCTTCAAGTTCCTAGGAGTAAATATCACCAAAAATCTTTCCTGGTTTATCTGGGTCGATACTGCAATCAAGAAAACACAGCAGTGTCTTTACATCCTCAGAAGGCCAAGGAAATTTGCCATGTCCACAATGACTCTTACCAATTTTTATTGGTGCCTCATAGAAAGCATCCTATCCAGGGGCATCACATATGGCAACAACTCTGCTCATGTCTGCAATAAATTTCGGAGTTGTGAATGCAGCCCAGTCCATCATGCAAAACAGCCTTCCTTCTATTGACTCAGTCTACATGTCCTGCTGCCTTGGGAAAGCAGCTAACCTTACCAAAGACCCCTCCCGCCCTGGTTATACTCTCTCCCAATCTCTTCCATCGGGCAGAAGATACAAAAAAGTTTGAAAACATATACCAACAGATTTAAGAACAGCTCCTTCCCTGCCATTATCAGACTTATGAATGGACATCTCATATATTAGAATTGATCTTTCTCTGCATCTTCTCCATAGCCGTTCTGTTCTATTACTTGTCTTCTATTACTATTACTGATGTACTTTTGTAATGTATGATCTATCTGGTCAGCACACAATTGATACTTTTCACTGTATCCTGGTATGTGACAGTAATAAATGAAATCAACTCAAAAAATCAAAATCAAATTTACTTTAAGTACTAACTACCACAATTAATTTTCCTCAACCTCAGTCATTGGAACCTAGTCAAAAACAGGATAGTTTGAACAACCTATGTAGCTGCCATAACATCTGGACCTGCATTTACTAGAAGGACAAAATCTAATACCCATAGCCATGATCAAGTGGCTGAATGAATTGTGTCCAAATGTGAAAGACAAAGATTCAAACAAAAATCATTCACTTCCCAGCCCAATGTATTTAAATACTGCACTTATGCAAAGATGGGTTCGAGAAGCCTTCATTCTTTTGATTGACTAGTTATGGCTATTTGTAAATTATGATCTATTAGACTGTAATATACTAAGTAGATAGTAAATAGGTGAAGACCTTAAATAAAAAATTTTGAATGTGAAAGAAGTTTTCCATTTAACCTTACTTGAGCCATCATACGGGCAAACTCTGAAGTTTTTGAATCGTAAAGTCCAACTGCTCATTTGGAGTCATAAACACATCAATGAGGAAAATGAATGCACCAATATTACAATGTTATGCTTTAAATGATCCTATATTCCCTGCAGTGATTTTCTCAATTTCAGCTGTGCCACCAGGATACATTTTATATTCCTTCATGGGCAACAGGTCATAAAATTGGAGAGTAGGTCCAAATTTGATGTACAGGTGCTGGTGTTGGACTTGGGTGGACAGAAGTCACTACACTTACTTGACACTACACCTGAGATATGAAAGTTAGTATTTTCAAATAAATCTGTAGGACTATAACCTGGTGTCATGTCATTTTTGACCTTGACATCAAAAATCTCTTTTGAATACTGCAGGAGTACCAATGGGCTCAAAACAGACTCTAGTAAAACAAAACACAAAAAAAGCAAGAACTGCATCTTGTTTGCAGATCTCTAACTTGGTTTATTTTGATCAGATTGTTTCTGTTTGTGATACTGTTTATATCTTTTGACTGATGTCTGCAGTGCAAGTTAACCCATACTGTTTTCATTTAATGGGTTCAATGTAGAATGCATCACTCAAGGTTAATCCAGTGCTTCACCCTTTGTTCTTAGGGATTTCTGCAATACTTCCAAGTTGCTTTTCCTCTTCTGAAAGAGAAGAGCTTTTACTGGGTTATAGTTCCAGGTACCTGGCTGTACCTCCATCGTGGTCATTATTCATATTTTCTTTCTTTCAGTGAGTTACAGCAGGTATTTGACTGCAGGAATGCCACCAATTGGCTGTAATGGATAAATATACTTCCAGGATTAATCATTTGATTACAAAAACACAAATAGATACCAAATCCATTCTAGACAGTCTTTGACTCTATATGTTCAATGCTCATATTGCTAAAATTACCAGAGCTACATTGACAAAAACGGCAAATTACAGCCCCTTCACTGGAGGCGAAGGGTAAAGATAGAGATGAGTGAACTAAAAAGAAATTAGGAATAATGAAAAAGTAGCATCCACAAAAGGATAAATAACAAAGTAGGCTTGAAGGTGATATGATCAACTTTATATTAGCCCAAGGACACTTAGCTAATTCTCAGTGATATCCATACACAGACCCATCCTCTTTCATTTTGCAAACCAAAAGTCTTGCTTTTAGGAAGATGATGTAATGAAATTTTCTTTCACCATTGTTTCTGATTAGGTTGAAATAAGCTAAATAATCCTCAGTTGAAAAAAAAATTCCTAACAGTTCCCTTTGTTCTTCTTCAGTTCATTTTGATCAGCAGAAGCATATTTTTCTTCATTTATCTTCTCAAACCAACTTTTGAGCACATTCATCTGGTCTCATCTAAGCCTGAATGTAAACTAAATATAAAGTACCCCTTTCTTTATAATTGAAACCTCTTATTCTTGCCAACAGTTTAGTGGTTCACTTCTGTATCGTCTCAATAACTTTGGTGCCTGCCTGAAATTAGAACACAGAAATTCATATAACTACCAATTTGTATTGACTTAAAATTAAATTCAGTTTAAAGTAAAAAAGCAGAAGTAAACTAAACTAAGTTAATATAATCTGGAATTGAAAGCTAGTCTCAGTAACTATGCCATGAAACTACTGAATGTTGTAAGGAGATACCTGATTCACTACTGTCTCTGAGGTAAAGAAGTCTGCCATCCGTAAATCATCTAGCCAATGTGACTCCAGATCCATAGTATTATGGTAGACTTTTAACTGCCCTTTGAAATGTGCTAGGAGTCAACTCAATAAGGCAACAAAGTTAGGGATGGACAACAAATGTTGATCTTAATTGCCAGTGACTCTTTATATCCCATGGAAAATATGGAGGAATAAAAACACATCTTCATTGAGTTTCTGATTTAAGAATGAAATTTGGCAGAGTCTGAACACAGGTCATCTCTCAGCTCAGTCAGGGTAAGAAGATAGATTAACAGATCAACAGGAAAAATTGACGACTAGCTGTACGGAGGGTGAGAAGATTGATATAAAGATGGAAAGACAATTAGCAATTAAGAATCAACATGCTTGATGAACTCACCTATAGTCTTCTATGTTGTAATTAAAATCCAAGTAGTTGCAACCCTGGGAACACTAAATTCTATGCTCTGAAACATTGTAAAAGACCATAAGTGTATTTATTAAATACATTGTTTATTAAAGTTAACACATTTTATTAAAAATACTGTCTTAGAAATTAAGTCACTGATGTTCATTTTCTTAGAATGGATTCAATTATTTCTTTTGGAAATTTTTACACAAATACTAGTGCAAAATAATCTGTTATGGCACCGGCAAACTGTCGCAGTTAAATTCCAAACAACACCTTCTCCACACAGAGCACAAGAGAAACCAGATGTAGAGAGCAAAAGGAGAAAATCTTTTAAATGGATGTTCCTTCCAGTGCCCACCCCCCTGCCCCTCCTCTAACTGTGTAGCTAATATAATCCGACCTGGATTCTGCACTCTCACATGGAACAGAGACTTGTGCTCCAATTTACTACCATATGCTCATCTATTACGGTTATTTAGTGCATGCTGTTCAAGAAGTGGGTAATTACAAATATCAAAGTTAATTAATTTAGGTAATTAGCATATTGTTACAAGATGCCATCCTCATTAGAACATGGAAATTGTCTTTGGGAATAGGTGATAAACACTGTAGATTTCAGACTGGTGAGCAAGACAAGCCCTGCAACACAAACCCACCTGTGAATATCTAACAAGTATTCATTAAGCACTCTAATTGGACTGGTTGAGAGATTCAGAATTTATGTTCATCAGTTATTAAATGTCAAATTAAGGGAGTTCATACAAAATTTTCTGATTTATGGCAAAACAAAGTGCAAAATTTTTTTTAAAACTGCTCATGTGATTCAACTGCATAGGTGAAATAGGGATTTACAGCAAATGCCGGTACAGTCTGTCAAAAACTGCACTATCAAGTCCAGGAGAACTGTTAAGATTGGAGATTGATCTGAGAGATTGGGAACATTAGCATCGAGCCAAATTGCATGGTTCCATTGTCACAGCCACACCAACGCCACTCCTGCCCGAGGTCATCTGGGTCACTTCTGTCCATTGACCAGTGTCTGGATCAAAGCACTCCACACTACTGAGGAAATCTTGTCCATCATAGCCACCTATCCACAAAAGATATGTCAAAACATGAACAATTCACATTCACCAAGATGAGCATTCTTGCAATTCATATTCTGTTCTGAAGAGTCATATTGCACTTAAAACAATAAATCTGTTTAATTTTCCACAGTTGATATCACATCTGAATATTTCAAGCACATTGTATTTAATTCTATAGTTCATATTCTTGTTTATGGGTAAAGACTTGAGACTATCTCATACACCTGCTGCTCAGCATGTGTATTATGAATAAAATAAATATGGAGCCTTGGTTTAGTGGTTGTACTTCAGCTATTTGTCGAAGATGATCAGTGATGACAGTGCTGTTAGAACAAATTTAGTTATTTCTTTTAAACATCTTTACCCAAGCTCTGATGTAAGATAAGTTAGTAAGACCACCAGTTGTAGTCCCATTCCAAAGAGCTGAACAATTTCAGTGCAGTAAATGAAGTGTTGCAGTGCTTGAGGTGGCATGTTTTGTAAGAACGGTTAAGTGGAGGCCAGTACGTTTGCTCAAGGTGAATTCAAGCAATACAATGTCACTTATAGACAAACAGGACTTTTTCTCTCGTGTGCAAGACAATAGTTACCCCTCAAATCAACAGCACTGTAAACAAGATTTTCTGGCAACTTTGCTTTCCTGCCTGCAGTATTTGACTGGCATGCTTGCCGATAACAACTACACTTCAAAAGATACTTCTAATAGTAGCTCCCTTCTTAGTTAAGGAAATTATTTCTTCACTTTGGGAGGTAAAATGACAGGAAGGTTCTCAAGAATGCACAGTTGATTAATTCATTTCCATAAAGTTGGACTAAACCGAATAGGCGGACCAGGTTAGTGATCATCAACCCATTGTACATTTTTTTTTTTGGGGGGGGTGTGAGATGAGAACCCACAGAGCCACAGAGTGTGGGGGAGGGGGGGGTTTGGACATACTGATTTTCCTTTGTTTTGTGACAATTCTAAATTGACAGTTGCAGGATCAGCTGCAGAATAGTTGAACAATCTACAGACCTGCTATCTAGGTTCCTAAATAAAGTGTGGCCATTTGGAACAGTGAGTCACATCACCAGGAAAGGAAACATGTTAGACATTCAAACTGTACTCTGAATATTAAAACTGAATATTAAAAATGCAGTTGATCCAAAATTAGTCTTAAAACTGCCAGAACTGTTTTCTTGGAGCAATGAGATTATTTACGCAAGGATACACAGGATTACCAAAAGAACTGTAATTTTTGCAGGAAGTAAAATTCACTGAAGATAACTGCAGTTTATGATTCAAACCCATTAGCTGAAGCAGACTGAAGTTTATTCAGAGCAAAAAGAGTCTTTCAGTTTCTGCTATCCTCTGTGAGAAGAAATTCTCTCTTAACCTGTGTGGTCCAGTTCTAATTTTAAGGTTATGGCATCCTGAACTCTCCCAGAGCAAATAATTTCTATGCTTTTAAAGTCTTAAAAAAATTATATTAAATATTTCTATTAGGTCACCTATTAATCTCTACATTCTTGAATACACAGAACATAGAACAATACAGCGCAGAACAGGCCCTTCGGCCTTTGATGTTGCGCCAACCTGTGAACTGATCTTAGTCCATCCCCCTACACTATCCCATCATCATTATCATCATCATCCATATGCTTATCCAAGGACTGTTTAAATGCCCCTAATGTGGCTGAGTTAACTACATTGGCAGGCAGGGCGTTCCATGCCCTTACCATTCTCTGAGTAAAGAACCTGCCTCTGACATTTGTCTTATATCTATCACCCCTCAATTTACAGCTATGCCCCCTCGTACAAGCCAACGTCATCATCCTAGGAGAAAGACTCTCACTGTCCACCCTATCTAACCCTCTGATCATCTTGTATGTCTCTATTAAATCTCCTCTTAGCCTTCTTCTCTCCAATGAGAACAGACCCAAGTCCCTCAGCCTTTCCTCATAAGACCTTCGGTCCAGAACAGGCAACATCCTGGTAAATCTCCTCTGTACCTTTTCCAATGCTTCCACATCCTTCCTGTAATGGGGCGACCAGAACTGTACGCAATATTCCAAGTGAGGCCGCACTAGCATTTTGTACAGTTGCAGCATGACATCACGGCTCCGGAACTCAATCCCTCTACCAATAAAACCTAACACACCGTATGCCTTCTTAACAGCACTATCAACCTGGGCGGCAACTTTCAGAGATTTACGTACATGGACACCAAGATCCCGCTGCACATCCACAATCCCAAGAATCTTTCCAATGACCCAGTATTCTGCCTTCCTATTATTCTTCCCAAAGTGAATCACCTCACATTTATCTGCATTGAACTCCATTTGCCACCTATCAGCCTGATTTTTCAGTTTATCCAAGTCTCCCTGCAACCTGCAACATTCTTCCACACTGTCCACCACTCCACCGACTTTAGTGTCATCTGCAAACTGACTAACCCATCCACCTATGCCTGCGACCAAGTCATTTATAAAAGTGACAAACAGCAGTGATCTCAAAACAGATCCTAGAGGCACACCACTAATAACCGGACTCCAGGCTGAATATTTTCCATCAACCATCACTTGTTGCCTTCTTACAGAAAGCCAGTTTCTAATCCAAACTACTAAGTCTCCCTCAATCCCATGCCTCTGCATTTTCTCCAATAGCCTACCATGTGGAACCTTATCAAAGGCTTTAGTGAAGCCCAGGTGCACCATGTCAACTGCCCTACCCTTATCCACATGCTTGGTCACCTTCTCAAAAAACTCAATGAGATTTGTGAGACACAACCTGCTCTTGACAAATCCATGTTGACTATCTCCAATCACATAGTTGCTTGCTAGATGATTATAAATCCGGTCTCTTATAATCTTTTCCAAAACCTTTCCTACAACAGATGCAAGACTCATTGGTCTGTAATCACCTGGATCATCGGTACAGCCCTTCTTGAACAAGGGCACAACATTTGCAATCCTCCAGTCCTCTGGTACTAAGCCTGTAGACAATGATGACTCAAACATCAAGGCCAAAAGCGCCGCTATCTCCTCCCTAGCTTTCCAGAGAATTCTCTGAAAAATCCTATCCCGCCTTGGGGATTTATCTACCGTCACACTTTCTAGAATTGATAACACCTCCTCCTTCCTAACCTCAATCCTTTCAAGTCTAATAGCCCGTAACTCAGTCTTCTCCCCTACAATATTCTCCTTTTCCTGAGTGAAAACAGATGAGAAATAATCATTTAGCTCCTCTCCGATCTCCACAAGGTCCACACACAACTTCCCACTTCTGTCTTTGACTGGCCCTATTCCTACCCTAGTCATCCTCTTATTCCTCACATACCTATAGAAAGCTTTAGGGTTCTCTTTTATTCTATCTGCTAATGTCTGCTCATGTCTTCTCCTTGCTCATCTTAACTCTCTCTTTAAATCCTTCCTAGCTAATCTGCAACTCTCCATCACTTCATCTGAACCATCTCGTCTCAACGTCACATAAGCCTCCCTCTTCCGCTTAACAAGAAATACAATTTCTTTAGTAAACCACGGTTCCCTTACCTTATCACTTCCTCCCTGCCTGACAGGGACATACCTATCAAGGCCACGGAATATCTGTTCCTTAAACCAGCTCCACATTTCGACTGTCCCCATCTCCTGCATTTTGCTACCCTATTCTATCCTCCTAAGTTTTGCCTCATGGCATTATAATTGCCCTTCTCCCATCTATAACTCTTGCCCTGTGGCATGTTCCTATCCCTTTCCATCACTAAACTAAACATAACCGAATTATGGTCACTCTCTCCAAAGTGCTCACTTACCACTAAATCAAACACCTGGCCTGGTTCATTACCAAGTACCAGATCCAGTGTGGCCTCCCCTCTTGTTGGCCCTTCGACATACTGTGTCAGGAAATCCTCCTGCACACACTAGACAAAAACTGATCGATCCAACGTACTAGAGTTATAGCATTTCCAGTCAATGTTGGGGAAGTTACAGTCTCCCATAGTGACCACGCTGTTCCTTGCACTCCTGCCCAGAATCGTTTTGCCAATCCTCTCCTCCACATCCCTGGAACTTTGCAGAGGTCTATAAAAAACTCTCAGCACTGTGACTTCTCCTCTCCTGTTCTGACCTCAGCCTATATCACCTCAGTAGACGAGTCCTCATCAAAAGTTCTTTCAGCCACCGTTATACTGTCCTTGACTAACAAAGCCACACCTCCCCCTCTTTTACCACCTTCCCTGATCTTTATGAAAGATCTAAACCCTGGAACCTGCAGCATCCATTCCTGACATCATTCTATCCATTTAGCTGCTGTGTTGGACTGAAAAACTTAAGAAAGGAATAAGTTGTATTCAAGTTTGATTTTAAATAATAGAAACCAACAGGTCAAATGAGAATAAAAAAAAATTAGAGCTGGTTCTCCTTAACAAATCAGAGCTCTGATAAGGGATCAGGCTCAAATCATTAACTGATTTTTTTCAAATGCTGGTTATCCTGCTGGGCATTTTAAAATCTCTAGATCTTAGAATTACTTGTTCAAAGACTCAGGTCTACCTAAAATATAAAAATATAATTTTTATGTACTGCATATATAATACTTTTAAACACAACTGACCTGATAAATAAAGCTAATTGCACACTTCCTAGTAAGAATTGCATGAACTGAACACAACAGACAATTTTAGAAGTTTATTAATCTACAATATTGTAAAGAAATGCACAAAAATTGAGAAGCGTAAATGTTTTAATCAGCAAACTACAGAACAGATAGGATGACTCTAGTGGCTTTCATTAAAGCAACTGTCGAGCTTTTGGACTACGTGGCTGACTATCAACCTTCAAACCACAACAGGATACATAAAAATAAAAGCACAGTTAGCCACTCGGCCCCTTGTCTCTGCTCTGCCAGTGAGATCATGGCTGAATTTATTACTATATGTTCCTGCCTAAGCCCAATAACTTTTCACTTGCTTATAAAAAACATACCTCTGCCTGAAAAAAACATTTAATTACTCTCTTCCTCAAAAAGTAATGAAAGCAGATTTTCAAAGACATCTCAAACCTCCTAAAAATCTATTGTCTGTTAAATAGACAAGCCTTTATTTTGAAACGGTGACCTCTAGATCTAGATTTTCCCAAGAGGAAACAATCTTCTACATTCATCCTGTCAAAGCCCCTCAGGATCTTGTATTTTTCAATCAAGTCGTTTCTTATTCTTCCAAACTCTAATCTTTACTCAGAGGACAATTTGACGATGCCAGGCATTGATCTAGTAAACCTTCTCTGAACAGCTTCTGACCCATTTACACACTTCCTTAAGTAAGGAGACTAATATTCAAGATGATGTCTCAAATGCTCTCTATAGTACAACCTCCTTTTGTATTCAATCCCCTTCACAAAAAAAACAAACATTCTACTAGATTTCAAAATTACTTGCTATTCTTGGCAGACTAATCTTCCGTAATTCATGCCACCTTGGCATCTCAGAGCTCAGTAATCTCCGATAACTGAAATAATGTGCTTCTTTATTACTCTTCCTGACAAAATGGATAGTTTCACATTTTCTCCAAAATATACTAGATTGTTGCCAATCACTTAACACAGCAATTTGCATTTGTAGTTTCCTGATGTCCTGTTCAAATTTGCTTTCTCACCTACTCTTGTGTCATCTGTAGATTTAACCATATCTTTGGTCCTTTCGTCCAAGTTATTCATATTAATTGACAAAGAACCTATGTCAAACCCTGTGGCACACCATTCATTATATTTCACCATCAGATGTCCAATAAAAACAAGCTGTTCAATTCAGAAACCAGTGAATGTACTGTGAACAATAACCAAGAGAAAAGAATTAGCATGAGATTTTATTTACAGTAATACTTTCTGGCCCAGGGACACAAGCAAACTTGAGTTGTGCACATCGCTCTGCAGTCTCTACCATGGAATTTGCAGGCTCATAAGAACATAAGAAATGTAAACAAAAGCAGATTAAATGGCCCACTGTAATGATCATGGCTGATCTTGGGCCTCAACTCCATTTTCTCACTGACTTCCCATAACAACTTCCCAAGACACCAAAAATCTGTATCTTAGCTTTAAACATATGCAATGATGGCATATCCACAGCCCTCTGTGGTAGAGAATTCCAAAGATTGACAACCATTTAAGTGATGAAATTTCTCCTCTTCAGTCCTGAATATGCTCCCAGAATACTTGCAGTCAATAGCTCACGAACAACAGGTCCAAAAATTGCTGCATGTATAATATTTTTAAACACAACTGACCTTATAAATAAAGCTAATTGCACACTTCCTAGTAAGAACTGGATGAACTGAACACAACAGACAATTTTAGAAATTTACTAATCTTCAGTATGATAAAGAAATGCACAAAAGTTGTCATTTTTGCTGACCAGCAAACTTATTGAAACTTACTGGATAAATGACTTGCAAGGCAGCTATTTATTTTGTTGTCAGCGACATGAACACACAAAGTGCTAAAAATTGACCTGGAGAGGCATTGTTAATATTCAGCACTTTCTCAATCACCGAGGGAAAGTTCCAATCTTTCAAACATGGCTCCAAGAATTAATCTGTATTTTAATGCGAACTAAATTGCTGTGAATTAAGCTTCTTTTAAAAACGGATTTACAGTAGACATATTTTATGGCGCTCAGTCAAGTGGTCAATACCTGTGTTATTAAAATAGATGCACATACAACTGTGCAAATCATCCTGCTGCAAGAACACTCAGGAGCAGTTATGTAAAATACCTAATCCACATCTGACTTTGGCTTGTGCCTTTTGAACTTGCCATGTATGACAGCAGTAGGCAATGTCAGATAATTCTGTAACCTTGGCACATAACCAAGATAAATGTACCAAAAGAAAAGTGTAAGTTCCCAGCTGTAATATATTAACTGAGCCAAACAATTTGTTCGAGAATTTAAAATAGGCCAAGACTGAAGTCTTTAGGCGAAATGAAGATTCAGCACAACTCTCCCAATGCCTTAATTCCTCAATTGCACAACTAGGTGTACGTCAAGCTGAACAGAACAGGAATGCTTCCAGTTTAACTTCAGATCATTTGATTCTGCATCAGTCACAGCTGGCACATAGCTGGTGTTACAATTAGCCTCGGCATTCTTGGCTAGAAAGTATCAATTAAAAGGTCTGCTAATTTTTACTCTCCTTACTGCTACTTTCAAAAGTGCCCACCCGGGGATTTAGACAAGTTAGGATTCAGTCACCAATGGCATAGAATCATCTGACACCAACTGTGCAGATTTACAAAGAAAGAAAGGCCACCATAACAATGTATTACAGCCATCACAGATTCAAAGTATATGTAGGAACAATAAATTTATTTTGTGAAATGTTAATTATCCACTTATTGACTGATACGTTGATAGAATCATTAAGGACAAGAGAACATAAGTCCTAGAAGTGTGCAAAGACTCCTTTAAGCAGCTAGTTAGATCTCTCAGGGATGGAGAGTTTGCTAAATCTAATTTGAGTAATTAAATAAACAAATATAGTTAAGGAACATATTGACTAAAATGTAAGGCACGATATCCGACTAAAGAGGAAAGATTTTAACAGAAAAACTAAAAAGACCTAGACAAGAGATATGACATATTTCAGAAAGATGAAGGACAAGCTAGCTGAGGCAAGGTTAAAAAAGGTTCACTGGACCATTGGACAACAGTAGATTTTATTTTAGAAAATATCCACAATACATTAAGAAAAATAGAGTAATGTTTGGATGCCATAGACAAGTTTAATCATTGCTATTTAAATTAATTTACTCTCCCATATTTTACGTGGCCCAAAGACAACAGACAAGGGGAAAATTGCCCAATGGCATAGCAGAGAGTGAAGAAATGGACAAAAAGCAGGAACAAATTAGACTTCAAAAGGTTGGACCACGCTAGAAGATGGCAGAGTGGTCAAACAGCAAAATGAAGCTAAAGTAATTACAGGTTAATTAGTTTAACATTTGTGATTGAGAATGTTTTACAGCCTTCGCAATTGAATATTCCACAAATTCTAATAAAGAGAAAAAAAAGTTAGAAGTAGTCCACAGAGGTTTCAACAAAGATGGTTTTTCATTAGGTTTTCAGCTGTTTTTCCCCTGTGTGGTTCCGGTGAAGAGAGAAACAGTGGGATCTGTGGACAGAAAAACAGAGTTAACATTTCAAGTCCAGTACGTTCATGATCAGAACGGTTCTGAAGAAGTCATACAGGTCTCCAAATGTTAACTCTTTCTCTCTCCAAAGATGCTGCCAAATCTGCTGAGTTCTTCCAGGAGTCTCTGTGTTTCAGATTTCCAACATTCACGGTAATCTGACTATAATGCATTGTCACAATAGGGGTAACAATAACCAGTGTGCTACAGGAAGGGACAAAGCACGCAACCACAAGAATGCACCAGCAAGCAGAGTCAGAGGCAGGAAAAAAAACGGTAAAAATGACAATTAATGGCTCTTTATATGAATACACAGTGTTAACTAAACAGATTATCCAAAAGGAAGAAATGATATATGATATCATATCATTGCAAATAAGTCTGTATAATGGACAACTTTATCACGACTGCATCTGAAGATTCAAAGGTACTGATATTTCCAAAAGACCAGAAGAAAGGAAACAAGAGGTGACATGGCTCTGTCAGAAAAGATTGAGAACAGCACGACAGTTAAAAATGATCTTGGGGCAACATGGTGGCTCAGTGGTTAGCACTGCTGCCTCACTGCGCCAGGGACCCGGGTTCAAATCCCCCTTGGACGATTGCCTTGTGTGGATTTTGCATATTCTCCTGTGCCTGCGCAGGTTTCTGCTGGGTGCTCCGGTTTCCTCCCACAGTCTAAAGATGTGCAGGTAGGTGAATTGGCCTCGCTAAACTGCCCGTAGTATTCAGGGACGTGCAGGTTAGGTGGTTTAGCCATGGGAAATGCAGGATTACATGGATTGGGAAGGGGGACGGGTCTGGGTGGGATGCTCTTCGGAGGCTTGGTCAGTGTGGACCTGTTGGGCCAAATGGCCTATTTCCACACTGTAAGGATTCTATGGTTCTCTCTCGGTTTGGGGATCCAAATGTGTAGTTTGGGAGGGATGAGAAGTCACAAAGGAAAGTCATTGCTGAGAGTGGATTATAAGCACCCTGACAGCAGCTACACTGTAGGGCAGAGGATAAATCTGGAAATAACAGGAGCCTGTAATAAAGATACAATAATAATCGCTGGAGATTTTAATCTTTATGGAGATTCCACAAAGATTCGGTGTATCAAATTGGTAGAAATAGTCTAGAGTAGGAGGAGTTCATGAAATGTATTTGGGACACTTTCTTGAAACAATAAATTCTGAAACCAAACACAACAGGACTATTTTAGACATGTTAATGTGCAAAAAGATAGTATTAATTACCAACCAAATAGTAGCATCCAACTGAGTGTGATCATATGTTTAATTTCACATTCAGCTCGCAGGTGAGAAACTTAGCTCTGAAGATAGAGACTTAAGCTTAAGTAAAGGCTATTTCATACAAGCGTATGAAAACAGTTGGTTAAATGAAATAGGAATAGGTTGAAATAAAACAGTACAGAATTAGTGGCAGATATAAGAACATAAGAACTAGGAGCAGGAGTAGGCCATCTGGCCCCTCAAGCCTGCCCCGCCATTTAAAAAGATCATGGCTGATCTTTTTGAGACTCAGCTCCATTTACCCACCCATTCACCATAACCCTTCATTCCTTTACTGTTCAAAAATTTATCTAGCCTTGCCTTAAAAACATTCAGCTAGGTAGCTTCAAACACTCCACTGGGCAGGGAATTCTAAAGATTCACAACGCTTTGGGTGTAGAAGTTCCTCCTGACCTCAGTCCTACATCTGCTTCTCTTTATTTTGAGGCGATGCCCTCTAGTCCTAGTTTCATCTGTTAGTGGAAACAACCTCCCTGCTTCCACCTTATCTATTCCCTTCACAATCTTTTATGTTTCTATAAGATCTCTACTCATTCTTCTGAATTCGAATGAGTATAATGCCAGTCTACTCAGTCTCTCCTCATAATCCAACGCTTTCAACTCTGGAATCAATCGAGTGAATCTCCTCTGCACCCCCTCCACCGCTAGTATATCTCTTCTCAAGTAAGGAGACCAAAACTGCACTCAGTATTCCAGGTGTGACCTCACCAGGACCCTATACAGCTGCAGCATCGCCTCCCTGTTTCTAAACTCCATACCTTGAGCAATGGCAGACAAAATTCCATTTGCCTTTTTAATTACCAGTTGCACCTGCAATCCTACTTTTAGTGATTCTTGCACAAGGACACCCAAGTCCCTCTGCACAGCAGCGTGCTGCAATTTTTTACCATTTAAAACAGTCCATTTTCCTGTCAGTCCTACCGAAATGGATGACCTCACACTTATCAACATTGTACTCCACCTGCCAGACCTTTGCCCACTCACTTAGACTATCTATATCCCTCTGCAGACTTTCAGTGTCTTCTACACACTTTGCTCTACTACTCACCTTAGTGTCATCTGCAAATTTTGACACACCACACTTAGTCCCCAACTCCAAATCATCTTTGTAAATTGTAAACAATTGTGGTCCCAACACTGATCCCCGAGGCACACCACTAGCTACTGACCGCCAACCAGAAAAATCACCCATTTACCTCTACTCTTTGCTTTTTACTGGTCAACCAATCCTCTATCCTTACCAATACATTGCCTGTGATATTGTGGAACTTTATCTTATGTAGCAGCCTTCGGTGTGGCACCTTGTCAAATGCCTTCTGGAAATCCAGATACACCATATCCACAGGTTCCCCATTGTCCACCATGCAAGTAATGTCCTCAAAGAATTCCACCAAATTAGTTAAACATTACCTACCCTTCACGAACCCATGCTGGGTGTTTCCAGTGGGACAATTTATATCCAGACGTCTTGCTATTTCTTCCTTAATGATAAATTCAAGCATTTTCCCCACTAACGAAGTTAAGCTAACTGGCCTATAGTTACCTGTGTTTTTTTTATCTACTTCCTTTTTTAAACAGTGGCGTCACGTTGCCTGTTTTCCAATCTGTGGGAATTACTAATGCATTTGCTATTTCCCCCATCACCTCTTTTAGTACCCTGGGATGCATTTCATCAGGGCCAAGAGACTGGTCTACCATTAGCCCCATTAGCTTGACCAGAACTGCCTCCTTAGTGATAATGGAGATATGTATGGAGGGAGTTATTTAATAAGTCTCAACAAAGATACATTCCGTTGAGAAAGAAAGAGATTATGAGAAGGATGTTCGATCACTGACTAACGAAAGCAACTCAGGGGTATAACAATGGCAAGAAATGCTGTAAAGATTTTTGGTAACCATGAAAATTCAAAGGCGTTTTAAAAACCTGCAAAATATGACTAAAGAGGGAGAGAGCAAGGGCAGAAGGGAGGAATTAAGATGAAGAGAAAAAGAAAACAAAAAATATGACTACAGATAATGCAAGCTTTTAAAAGGTATATAAAAGAGAAGTGAGTAGACTCAGTCAGTGTTGGTGTCTTTGGGGGCTGGCTGGAGAATTAACAAGAAACAAAGAAATGGCAAAAATGTTGAACAAATATCTTGTATCTGTTTCACATGAGGAAACAGAAAGCACTTTTAAGAGTAGCAGAAAATTAAGCTGCAAAAGGGAGGGAGAAACTTAAAACAATGATTGATGGATAAATGTACTCGAAAAATACCCTGGTCCTGATGTCCTGCATCCTAGGTCTAATGAGTGACTGCAGAGACATGAACACATTGCTTCCAAACTTCCCTAGTTTTTGACAAATGTACCAACAGGTGGATAACTACATATATAATACCACTAATCAAAAGCGAAAGACAGAAAGTTAAAAAAAAGGCCAGTTAGTCTAACATCTGCCATTAAAAATATCCTAGAATTCATTATTAAAGATTGTAGTCACAGACTATTTAGAATATTATAATATAATCAGGCAGAGTCGCCATGAGCTTGTGAAAAGGAAACAGCATTTGACAAATTTCAAGTTCTGAGGACGCAACAAGCAGGCTTGATAAATGGGAATCAAACAAACGTGGTATATTTGGATCACAGAAAGGCAATTGATAAAAGGTACCATGTAAAAGGCTATGACAGAAGAGCTCGTGACTGGGGAGAGTTGTTAAATATTAGCAGAAAGAGGGGACTGGCTAATTACGAGTTGAGATGGATGTATCATTTTTAGATTGCAAACTGTAACCGGTGGAGGGTCGCAGAGGATCAGTTCTATTACCTCAGCCATTTCCAATCCACATTAATGACTTGGACGAAGGGATCAACTATTTTGCTGCTACATGTGTTGACATTATGAAGAGAAGGTTGGGAGAATGACAAGGAATAAAGTTGGGTTAAGTAATTGACACAGAGTCATAAAAGTCTACAGCACAGAAAAAAGGGGCCCTTCAGTCATTTGAATCTCTGCTGGTCAAAACCAGCCATCTAACTATTTTAAACCACTTGGCCCATAGCCTTTCATGCTTTGGAATTGCAAGTGTACATCTGGATATTACTTAAATGTTAGGAGTTCATGGTTCCACCACCCTAACGGGCAGGAAGTTCCAGATTCCAGAAAGTATTTTCCTCACATCAACGCTAAATTTTTGGTCCCTTAGGCTTAAATCTATGCCCCTTGGTCAGTGAACACCCAACCAAGGGGAAATGTTTCTTCCCATCTCTCGGTCTCTGTTCCTTAATTTTATACATCTCAATCATACCCAACGCTCAGTCTCTTTGCTCCAAGGAAACCAACCCCAGTCTATCCAATTTCTCTTCATAACAAATTCTCCACTCCAAGCAACATTCTGGTAAATCTCTTTTGCACCCACAACAGGGCAATCACATCCTTCCTATAATGTGGTTTCCAAAACTGCACACAATACTCTAGCTCTGTCCTAAGCAACATTTTATACAGCTCCAGAATCATCTCCCTGCTCGTGAACTCTATGCCTCGACTACTAAGGTAAGTATCCCATATGCCCTCTTCACCACTTCCTCTACCTGCCCCACTAACTTGAGAAACAGGTGGACATGCAGATCAAGGTCTCTCTGATCCTTGGTGCTTCCAACTATGCAAAATAGTGGTAGATGGAGTATAATCTGGCAAATGTAAGGCTGTGCACTTTGGCAGGGAGAATAGAAAATTAGAATATATTTAAACTCAAGAGAGATTGCAGAATGCTACAGTACAGGGAGGTCTGGATGTCCTTGTAAATAAATCACAGAAGTTAGCATGCAGGTACAGCAAGAAATTTGGAAGGCAAATAAAATTTTGATCTTCATTGCAAAGGTGGTGGAGTATAAAAGTAGTTAAGTCTCACTACAACTGTACAGTGTATTAATGAGGCTGCATTTGTAAAACTGAACAGTTGGGTCTAACCACTTAAGGGGAGAATCTAACTGCATTGACATCAATTCAGAGACAGTGTTCTCTACTATGATAAAAGTATTATTTAATAATGAAATGTTGAGCAAGTTGCGCCTATACTCAATGGAGTTTAGTAAAATGAGGGGCAATCTTGTTGAAACAAAAAAAGCACTGATTAAAACAACCTTTCCATTATTGGAAACAAGTTAAGAATGAGGATCTGTAGATATAAAGATTAAATACAAAGGATGTGAAATAGAATGCAACAGAAACTTCTCTATTCAGAGAGTTGACAAGTTACAGAATTCACATCTGGTTTAATAGCTGAGGAATAAACCATATTAATTTTCAAGATTAGATTAGAAATGTGGTGAAGGGATATTACAGAAACCGAATGGACAATTATGATTGGGACTATACACTCACTGGGAAGGCAAATTTAAAATTGACTGGTTAGGTACAGTGGCATTCTGTGATGTATCTCTGTCTGTCCATGCACCTACAAAACTACGTACCAGAAGGTTTTAAAGGCAGAAAGTATCTCTAGCAAAATTAAAGTTAATGGGAATTGGAAAAAAACTCTCTGGCACAAAGAAAGGTGGTTGGTGGTCAGTCATCTCAGCAAGAATTCCTCAGGATAGTGTCCTAGGTCCAACCACCTTCAGCCGTTTCAATGTTCTTCCCTCCATCATAAGGTCAGAAGTGGAAATGTACATCAAGGTGATTGCACAATGTTCAGCTCCATTCACGATCTTTGGATATTGAAGCAATCCATTTCAAATGCAGTAAAACTTGGACAACATCTAGATTTGGACTAGCAAGTGGCAACTAACAATCATACCCCACGTACACTTCAGGCAAAGATTATTTTCAACAAGTGAGAATTTAATCATTGCCCCTTGACATTCAAAGGCATCACTAAATCCCTCAGTATCAACATCCTGGGGATTGAAACTGAACCAGATATCATTAGTATTGTAGCTAAAAGATCAGATAGAAGCTAGGAATTTTTGCTGCAAGAAACTTAGCTCCTGACTCCACAACGCCTGTCTACCATCAACAAGGCACAAGTTAAGCATATAATAAATGAGCACAGTTCTACCAACACTCAAAAAGCTTGACACCATCCAGAACAAAGAAGCCCACTTCACTGGCCCCACATTACAAACATTCACCTCTTCCACCACAAGTGCTCAGTGTCAGTAGTGTGTATTGTAAGTTGCACTGCAGAATTTCACTAAGGCTCCTCAGATAGCCTCTCCAAATCCATTATGACTATGATCTAGAATGATAAGGGTAGCAGATACGTGGCATCATCTACTATCCTGACTTGAAAATATATTGCCGTTCCCTCAGTGACACTGGGTCAAATTCTATGAACTCCCTCCGTAATAGCATTGTGGGCATATAAACACCAAATGGACTGAAGCAGTTCAAGGTGGCAGCTCACTGCCATCTTCTGAAAGGCAACTATGAATGGGAAGTAAATCATGGCCCAGCCAGCAATGCCCAGATTCTGTGAATGTACAAATTTTAAAACTTATTTAAAGGGAGAAACATTCAAAATGGACAAAAATCTCAAGTGATATAAACCAGGACTTGTTTCAGTTTGGAACCAACCTATCTGGAGATGCTGTGCCAAGACTGCCAATAGTGAGGAAATAAAGTTTGATGTTTATAACTTACCAAGCACATAAATTTTGCCCTGATAGACTGTTACTCCAAGTGCACTGCGCTTGTGTTTCATTGGCACAATATATGTCCATCTGTCCATTTCAATGTCATATCGTTCTACACTGTTAAGTTGGTTTATACCGTCATATCCTCCAATTGCATAAACGTAGTTTTTTAGTGCACAGATACCTAAACAAAAATAATAAGTCCTTTAGTATAACAGCTGTACACCCACTACGTTTTCTTCCTTCTTTCTAAAAGATACTGATTCACATTGGGCAATGGTTCAATGGACATAGTCACTCCTACTATACCTCACTCATGACTGTAATTACTGTATTACTGTTTCACATAATTAGTATTGGGCAGAATGTTCAATTATCATGGTAAAGCTTCATAGCTAAACTTTATCCATCCACACAGGACAGACGATTTATATGCACACACACATACATTTATCAAAGTTATCAGGAATAAGAAACATGGCTGACTCTTCAGGTCTGGGTCACTAATTCTAATTGTGGTGCTTCTGTCAATGTCAAGTTTACAAAAATGTAATATTAATTCACTATCAGGAGAGTAATGTGACATGACATTGAGTTATATATTGGATACCATGTTTTGTGGAATTTGGTGGCGGCCTTCAACTTCTATTCAGTAAGGAAACGAACACTTAACAGCTTATTATTGGCTTTTCAGTCAACTCATTGATATTAAATTGTGTTTCACTTTGGCAGTGAGATTAGGGTTGTCTGGACAGTGAAGTCTTGCAGGTAGATAGAACTCCAAGACTGACTAGTGCTTCCAGAGTTCATGATGAACTCCATGTATTTATCAAGTCAAGCTATCTACCCATATTTTACCTTCTTCTGTTGTGAAGAGTGGTAGGTTTAGGGGAGTGAGGAAATGAGATTTTAGGGAAAGAAGTGCATCTCCTTTCTGCCAATGACAATCACCATACTACAGAATGGACAGCTGTGCCATCACAAACTTTCCCCTAATCCAGTTTCAATTTTAAGCTATATAACAACTGAAAGAACTGCGAATGCTGTAAATCAGGAACAAAAACAGAGGCTGCTGGAAATGCTCAGCAGGTCTGGCATCATCTGTCAAGAAAAAAGTCAGAATTAACATTTTGAGTCCGGTGACCCTTCGTCAGGGTTCTGAGGAAGAGCCACCGGATCCGAAACACTAACTCTGATTATTTTCTTCACAGACGCTACCAAACTCGCTAAGCATTTCCAGTAACTTCTGTTTTTGTTCCATTTTAAGCTTGATGTCCTAAGTGATTTTCCCCAAATTGCTCACCTGCTCCACTCCTAACAGTGTTCATTGGTGCAATGGTGTTCCACATGTTGTCTTCAGGATGATAACACTCTGCTGAATTGAGGCGATTTGTTCCATCAAAGCCACCAACTGCATACAGAAGGCGATTTACTATTGCAACACCAACACCGATTCTGCTGGTTGACATTGAAGCCACAAATTCCCACTGGTCCTTCTCTGGATCATATCTGTAAGTTCAAATGTATTGTTCTAAAATGTGGTATAAACATAGCTCACAGGAAACAAGAGGTAATGTATCAATGCTCTGAGGTGTATAGCTAAAAACATAATTGGATGGCAGATTGAAAATTCTGTCTGAATTTAGAAAGACAGGTTAGAATTTCTGAAAGACGAATAACAATTTGGGAGATTCGTTGTTAGACGTATTTAATGAACAGGGTCAGAATGGAGACTCCTAAGTAATTTAAGATACAACTAAGTTATTCACTGTGCAGGGATAAGAGGGAATCATTTTAAGATAACTATTATTAAGATTACTATTATTTCAAAATATTATAATGATATTGTAATATTTTTAACTAGTACAATTTATAATCCAGCATAATAACCTCTTGGTTACAAGAGTGAGTCATAAATATAGAAGAATGGATAATATGTAAATTTTGCACATTAAAAGCAATATTGGTAAACACTGGTATTACTTTCACTCAGCAGAACTGAATGATGGTTAGCTGTTAAACTCTTGGAATCTGCACTCAATGCAGGTCTACTTACAGAACTGAAACAGTCCAAAAATTGCCAAAAAACAGAATTTACATCAACTTTTGACCATTAAAGATCAACAAAATAAATTTAAATGCATGCGATTTCTCCCCTTTTCTTGATGGTATGATGGAAGATGTAATGCACTATGTGATAACAGACTAAAGGAGTTTCCAGCAGGATCTATTGATGAAAGTAAGCAGAGATGGGAGACATTGCAATTACATTCAGGACAAGGGACTTACTTGTTGGAAGAGAGGAGAGAAGAGAAATAGCATCATGTTAACTTTCTGAATTTTTGAAATGTAGTGAGACAAACCTTTCTACAGAATTGTGATGGATACAGCCTTCAGATCCACCAACAGCATAGATCATTCCATCTATCACTCCTCCTCCAACCCTGTTCCTGGGGACATTCATTGGTGTACAGGGGGACCACTGATTGTTCATAGGATTGTAACAGTCCAATGCATTTGAATCAGTATTGCCATCCGGCGAATTATTTCTTCCTCCTATTGCATATAGGAGTCCATGAACGGTGCAAGCAGCTAAGCCGCTCCGCGGTAAAGGCATATCTGTCAATCGGATCCAACAGTTCTCCAAAGGATTGTAAGCTTCCAGAAAATTCAGTGATTGCCGGTAATACCCTCCCGCTGTGTACATTAACTGAGGAACATTTGGTGACCTGCAAGGACAAGCCTTGGTTGGTTTGTGCAGTGTCAGCTCCTTAAAGACTTCTACAAGATAATCTTTACACTTGGAGTCCATTCGGAGTATTTCACACTTCTGCAGTTGCGTTTTCAGGAAGTTTGGAGTCAGAGAATGGCACCTTACTGCATTCAGTAACGCATGGATATATGGACGTCTGTTTTCACAGTCATATTTCACCCATTCTATACAGGCATGATAGACCTCAGATTCACAGCGCACATTCAACTCATCGCGACTGATTAGGCTGACCAGCTGACACTGTGTAAGGTTGAAGAATTCTTCCTGTTTTGCTACCTATCAATAAGGGTATAATAGAAAAATGCTCATTCTTGAATCAACAGATAGCTATCTAATTTAAAATCAACTTTTTCTAATATACAAGATACAAAATACAAATAAACATGAAAATGCAAGAGCACCAAGTTGGTGGATAGTTACAGGAAAAACATTGAAATCGTATTTTAAGAAGGAAATTTAGTCCTGACTCTTAACATAAACACACCCCCTTACCATAAATTCTGGTTTAAAATGTTACTAATTTAAGCCAAAGACAAGTTTACAAAACAACTCTTGGTGAAGAAAATATGATAGCTATGTGATCACAAAGATACACAAAGCTTAAAGGGTTTGATAGGGTAGTCACAAACAAAAAAAAAAAAAAAAAAAAAAAAAAAATCGCTGCTGGACGAATTTAGAACATGATTAAGAGGTTCTAGGATCAACTATTTAGAACTGCAATGTGGAGAAATCATCTCATTCAAACAATTATGGATTTTCGTAATTCTCTACCTGAGAGAGCTATGGGTGCTCAGTTATTGTGTACATTCAAAACAGGATGTCAACAGATTTAAGTGCCAAAGGAATTGTAAAATGTGAGATATGGGGTAGGTGGAGTTGAGGTGGAAAATCAGCCATAATCTCGTGAAGTGATGTTGTAGGCTCAACAGGCCAAAATAGTTTACTCCAGCTACTTGGTTTTCCAAGTTTTAGCTTTTCCCCCCTCTTTAATAAACAAGGAATCTCTGTCAGAGGCATACCTTCTGCTCACGCCCACCCGCCGAAACTTTATAATTACTCTGAATGGAGAGAAGACTGATTTGACAACTTCCGAGTCTTCAGAATTTATATTAAACCAGTCACTGCTATGGCTGTTGAAGAAATTACTGCATAATTGCAGGGTTCAAAGAACTCAGCTCTTAGCAATTGCTTGTAGGATATGCTGCACTAATACCACTCAACCAAATGAGCATCACAATGCAAAACATCAGTTTAAAACTAAGAGAGGGAAGGAGAGGTGCGATGAATTCAATATGATATTGCAGCACTGAAATTTATATTGAAATTCGAACTCAGCCCTCAAAGGTTAGACATCTTTGTGAAATGAACTTTCTTTTCTACCAAAGTCCAATTCATAGCAATTATAGTGACCATGTCACAAATTCACCTAATTTCACATTACTATATTTTAGAATGGAAACAAATTACTGCTCTAAGGAAGCTCTGTTAATCTTGGAATAAGGTGGATTGTTGCAAGAGAGTAAAAGGAGTTTGCCATAACTACTGAGACTGGTAAACAAAACATGACTGGACAATTTTTTTCTTTTAAGTAGGTCGTCCCATTTCCTAATGTGGAATAATCTCACCTTGAGTGTTAAGTACGTGTACAGATGTATCACATCAAACAACATTATTTGTCAAATCGCTCAAATCGAATAGACTTAACATTTCATAATTGTTCATTTTCATGAAAAATACACTGTTTTTCTTCAGAGGCTTTTAACCTCAGTTCTCACGGTGACTCCTTAGTTTAGACTCAGCCTTTTCATGTCTGTATCACCATTAAGAGCTTTAAAGCTTCTTTTAAATCATTCTTTAGTGTAACTGACAAATTCACAAATATTTTTTGATCCTTCAGTCCCTCATCTAATTTCTTCTAGTCCTCAATTTTCAGTTACCTTTCTGAACAATGCTCTCAACTCAAAACTGTCAGTAACTGACACTTAGTGGGTGGAGGGTGCAGCACAGGCTGAGCTTTCAGAACAGAAGTGGGAATGGAGTTACGATGGGGCAGCAGTAATGTCAATGAATATTTAGGGGTTGCTTGCACTTAGAAACAGAATAAAAACTTAAGGTGCAGTACAGTGGCTCAGTAGTTAGCACTGCCGCCTCACAGTGCCAGGGACGAGGGTTCAATTCCACCCTTGGGCCACTGTCTGTGTGGAATTTGCATATCTTCCCAGTGTCTGCGTGGGTTTCCACCTACAGTCCAAAGAGTAGTGGATTGGCCATGCTAAATTTCCCGTAGTGTCCAGGGATGTTTAGGTTATGTGGGTTAGACTTGGGGAAATGCAGGGGTAGGGGAATGAATCAGGGTGGGATGCTCTTCAGAAGGGCAGTGAGGACTTGTTCCGCCGAATGGCATGTTTTCACACTGTAGGAATTCTATGACTAAAATTCAAATCCAACAGGGAAAAATTTGAGATTGGGGATAAACCACATTGCATTGTTTCCTCTCTTTCCCCTGACCAAAATAGAACATAGTAACATTTTAAAGGCACTCAAAAATATTTGTGAATTAAATTTGGGTCATATACTTTTTAAAAAGTTGCTTATAAATCAGAACCTCTCAAAGAAATCTGCAGGAAACAGTGAAATGATTTTGTGTGTTTTCCATATGCTGCTGATTCTGATTTATAACGATTTTAGGAATTCATATTTTGGGAAATTAACATGGATAACCCATAAGTGATCAAGTAAGCCAGTTATAAAATTGTGTGGAGTGATACTTCAAATGGCAGGCATGTTGTTTGTCATATTTTTCAATAATGCATGTTCAGTATCAAGTTATACTTACCTTCCTTGCAATAATGTACTGATTTGCAAAAGTTGCCAAATCATCATTGGTCATGACATCACAATTCAGTTATCAGATTAATATAAAACAGAGTTTGTTAGTATCTATTCTCCTTCCAAATTCTGTATTTTTTTTTCACAAATAGACTCAGAGCCATACAGCATGGAATCAGACCATTTGGTCCAACTTGTCCATGCCGACCATGCTAAATTGATCTAGTCCCATTTGTCAGCATTTAGCCCATACCCCTCTGAATGCTCCCTATTCACTCACCCATCCAATTGCCTTTTAAATGTTGTAATTATACCAGCCTCCACCACGTCCTCTGGGAACTCATTCCATACATGCACCATCCTCTGCGTGAAAAAGTTGCCCCTTAGTGTCCACTTTAAATCTTTCCCCTTTCACTTAAACCTATACTCTAGTTTTGGACTCCTTTAGAGTAAAGATCTTGACTATTCACTCTATCTACGCCCCTCATGACTTTAAAAAAACTTCAATAAGATCACCCCTCAGCCTCCAACACTCCAAGGAAAAGAGCCCCAACCTATTTAGCCCCTCCCTCAAACCCTCCAAACCTGGCAACATCCTTGTAAATCTTTGCTGAACCCTTTCAAGCTTCGCGACATCCTTCCTATAGCAGTGAGGCCAGAATTGAATGCAGTATTCCAAAAGTGGCCTAACTAATGTCCTGTACAGCCTCAACATGACCTCCCAACTCTTATATTCAATGCTCTGACCAATAACGGTAAGCATACTGAACACCTTCCTCAATATCCAGTCTACCTGTGACTCTATTTTCAAAGAACTATGAACCTGCACTCGAAACTCTCTCTGTTGAGCAACACTCCCCACTGCCTTACAATTAAGGTGTATAAGTCCTACCTTGATTTGCTTTTCCGAAATGCAGCACCCCACGTTTATCTAACTTAAACTCCATCTGCCATTTCTCCGCCCATCACCCCATCTCATCAAGGTCCCACTGTACTCTGAGGTAACCTTCTTCACTGTCCACCATACCACCAATTTTGGTGTGATCTGCAAACTCACTCACCAAACATCCTATGTTCACATCCAAATCATTTGTATAAATGACAAAAAGCAGTGAAACCAGCACCGATCCTTGCTGCACACCACTGGTCATAGGCCTCCAATCTGAAAAGCAACCCTGCATCACCACCCTCTATCTCGGACCTAGTTCTGTATCCAAATGGACAGTTCTCTCTGTATTCCACGTGATCTAATCTTGCCAACCAGTCTACAATGCAAAACTTTGTTGAACCGCTTACTGAAGTTCACATAGATCATGTCCACCACTCCACCTTCATCAATTCACTTTGTTAATTCTTCAAAAAACTCAATTAAGTTAGTGAGATATGACTTTTCACACAAAAAAACCACGCTGACTTTCCCTAATTAGCCCTTAATAATCTCTTCTCTGTTGTGATCAAGATCTAACCTAATTTCCTCTTCAGTGCTCACAGGCACAATCAATCAGTTCATAGCCTCCATCAGACCCACAGCTCCATCTGTTTGTTTGTTTGTTTACCATATCCCAGTCCAATGTCATGTTCAGGTTACTACTGCTCACTTGATATACTGACTACGCATGAGACAACCACAAAGAAACACACGAACAAATATGGAAGACTTACTGATTCGACTTGCTTTAAACATAGGTCAGACAGTGAAACGCCTAGAATGACTATCTCACTGCAGACTAAAAGATAGCAGGAATCTGGGATTGATTCTTCCAAAAGGTTTGCTCAAAAGGCTTACTCAACTTAAATTTTCAAAATTGAGTTTGGTAGTTTATTATGTAAGGGTAACAAGGGATATGGATAAATTCACACAAATCGAATAAAGGTACAAGTCAACTACAATCTAACTGAATGGCAAAAGAAACTCAGGAGGTATAATGGTCTCCTATTGTTCCCAGGTTCTAAAAGCAGCTTTGATGTTTCAATAATCCATCCAAAATTAAGTAGTATAGCCATTATTTGTACCCACCTCACTGAAATGCAGATATATATACTCTCTTGCCTTTTCACTCAACTCTCGGCAGCCAATTTCCTCAGCAAATGAGGCGATGCCAATGGCATTACTAGGATCCAATTGCTCCACTAGGAATTTGCAGCATGCTTTAACAACACTGTCTATCTGGTACATCACTGCTCCATTCATTACATGTAGCACGCATTTCTCTCCCACTGTAATACTAGCTGTGTATGCAAACTCGATCAAACGTTGCATTACTTTAGGGTGAATGCCCACAATGGGTATAACCTCCATTCCACATTCTTTCAAACCATTGGTAAACATGGCCTTGAAAACAGGGCTGCAGGAGGCAAGAACAATCTTGTGTGCAACAAACTCCTCCTCCAGAGCATTGTGCTTCACCTGAAGTGTCACATCACAGAGTTGCTTGTTTAAGCGTATCTCGTTCATTATTTTAAAAGCTTCCACCGTGTGACTTTCTAATGTGTAACTGAAGTAGCGACTAGCATTCTGTGATGGCATCACTTCTGCCGGGCACCCGGTTGTCGTCGACATTTCTTTATAGTCACTGTATGCAGATCATTGCTTCTCAGGAAAAGAAGCAGAAATTGGTTGCACTGTGGAGTTGATACATTTTGTGTCAATTCAGGTTGGGTCCATTCTCAGCTCCGTTTGAGAATAAATCACTTTCTCGGGCATCTTAGGGAAGAGAAAAAAAAATAATTAATTAATGAGAGAGGAAAGGCAGTTAGGTCTGACAAGGTTGTTTTTTTTTCCCTAAGTAAATTAATCCACCTTCCCATACTCCATTTTTCTTCCCCTTGAGTCTATGATCTTCCCTGGTCATCCAATTCACAGCTAAGTTATTCTTTGGATTGAAAAGGTTCACTTAACAAAAGGCTCTTACTTGTGGCTTAATGTTCAAACTTTTCCAGTTTGGCATTTAAATTGAAACAATTCCGTCTGCCTACTTTAATTCTCTCACAAAATTCTAAAATAAATTTGTTTCAGGGAGTTCATTGCGAGAATTAAACTACTAGAATGCCTACTCCTACAATAATTCAAATTCCTCATTTTGCTTTTTTAGCAGCAACCCATTGCCTGTGGTAAAAATACCAAAGAAACTGACCACTAGAAATCCAGGTGTGTCATGAGTGATTTCCTGCATTAATTGTTCAAGATTAGTAGTTATGGAAGTTTGGGGTTTACCTTTGATGGATATTCTATTAGTACAGTAGTCATGGTGACTTTTGCTTGCAGGTCAGATATTTCTGTTCAAGTATGTACTGATAAAGCTCAGTAGCTAGTTTTAACATAATGTAGCCTCCTCCTGAGCAGCATGTTGCCTTTTGCAGGAGGAGTCACAAGCTTCTCAATCTTGCAGATTTAGAGATATGAGATTCAACATGAATTACTAAACTGCCTTAGTTTACACACAAATTCTTGTATGGAACCTCAGTCAACAAGAACCCCATTCTTTCATTCAATCACTCTTCTGTCCTTCAAAACTACAGAAAAGATGTTATTAAGGGGTATCTTCCCTGGAGCATCAGATGCTGCAGGGTGGCCTTATAAAAGGTTTATAAAATCGTGAGGAGCTTGGATAGGATAAATAGCCAAGGTCCTTTTCCCAGGGTATGGGAGTCCAAAACTAGATGGCAGAGATTTAAGGTGAGAGGGGAAAGATTTAAAAAGCAGCCTGAGGGATAACTTTTTCCACACAGAGGGTGGTGTGTGTGTGCCGGAGATGCGGCAGAAATTGACATAATTACAGCATTTAAAAAGGCATCTGGATGGGCACATAAATAGGAAAGGTTCAGAGAGATATGGGCCAAATGCTGGCAAATACACTAGACCAGTTTAGGATATCTGTTGACACATATGACTTGGACCAAAGGGTCTATTTCTGTATTGTGTAATTCTCCGACTCTTATATAAAAAAAATTAATCAGATCTCCTCCTGCAATCTGCCCTGCAATGCTGCACTGCATGAAATACCAACTTTCAGGTATATTATTAAACAAAAGAAGACCTCATCTACCTCTTTGGATGGATATAAAATGTACTGGATCAATTGAGGAGGAGGAATATTCCCAGTGACTGTCAACATTTCTGTCTTGAATTACTGAAAATCATTTTTCACCTTGCTATTTAAGAGACGTGCTATGTGATCGCTGATAGATTCAATGCATGATCCTCAGACTCTGTCACATGTGGGGCAGATGGTGTTTGACGGATTGGGTAAGTAGGTTATTTGGAGGTTTGCACTCCTTCTGCAGTGTCAACTTCTCTCCACTTTCAGAGACTACAGGAATGTATTTGGGTCTTTCATAATTAGCTTTCCCCTTGCAAATCAGATACAAGCCAGGATCTCCAATGAGTTGATGAGTAGATTTAATCTCTCCAGAAATGCCTTGAGGGGATTTCTAAAGTGTTTCCACTATCCTCTACTGTTTCTCCTGACGCAACTGAGTTGCAAATTCAGCAACTGCTTTGAGAATTTAATTTCAGGTATATATGAATTACTTGCCCTGACAATACAGCTGGCTTTTGAACAAGTAACTCCTCAGTGCTGGGGAACTCAACTTGGAGGTGGACATGACTGTTGGATCATCTTTTGGATTTGAACGATTTTGTGAAGCACATGGGGTCACCACTGCCTGGTAAACCACAATCTTAGTCTTGGGTGAGATCGTGGGTCTCAAACACGGTCTTCTTCCATCAGGGAAAGACTCAATTGTCACATAGGAGAAGATGGTGAATGTTGTCATCTATGCATCCCTTCATGGACAGGAAGCTTCTAAGATTTAGAAATGGTCAATATTTTCCAGGATTTTGCTGTTGATTTTAATTTGGAGGGAGGTGTTTGATTGTGGGATTGAGTAGGAAGAGGGCTTTGTTTTCTGGGTGTTTAGTGGAAGGCTCATTTACCCACTTGCTTCAAGGAGGCGACAATTACCTGAAGCTCAGATTGAGTCAGCGCAAACAAGCATTATTTACATACTGAAGTGCTAAGGCTGAAGCAACCCGACATTGATTATCATTCGCTGGGCCTGTCAACATTTGAGATTTCCTGAGAAAGTCTGTTGGTTAGGGTAGAGATGAAAAAAACATATTGCATAATCTTCCCCAGTGTCGTACATCATCCCAGGTATTCATGCCTCACCAATAGAAAGCTCTTTCTCTTTCACATGCTGCCACTTATAATTTTCTTCATAAATCATATTTTAAAATATAATCCTAAAACACAATTCATTATCTAATCGACACCATGACCAGGGTTCCAAAAAAATTTGACAGGGTGCTAGACACAGGCTCTTCACGATTTCAACACATGCAGTCAGCTCTTAATCACCAAACTAAGTTCCCCATGTGCGCATACACACAGGATACAAAGACATCTATGTTAAGAACTTAAGTGGAAAAGATGAGAGCATAGAATCACAGAATTTTACAGTACGTAAGGAAGCCAATGAACCCGTCATATCTGTACTGGTTCCCAAAAGACCCAGCCACCTAGTCCCATTTTCCAACCCTACTGCCGTAGCCCTCGAAACTAAGCACTTTCAAATTGATATCTAACTCTTTTGAAACCTTTGATGGAATCCAATTTAACCACTCTCCTAGGCAGTACATTCCAAATCCTAACAACTCTGTAGTTTCTCATCTCACTCCTAACTCTCTCTTGAGAACATGACCCCTAGTTACTGCCATCCATTGCCCAGTAGGAATTCAGTGCCATTGCAGGATTAATCAGAAGGAAAGAAAAAGAGATTTATTATTTAGGCCACTGAAAAAGGATAAATATATCTTGATGGAAACTGCCACCTGAAGTTTCTCTGATGCTGCACGCCAAGGAATAATTGCATTGCAAAACAACAATCTCCTTAAAATTGTTTTCAAAACAAAAGGGAAATGTACATTGTAATGAACGAACTGAATCACGGATGGAGGCCAATATGGTGCAGAACTTCACTGGAGGGAAATAACTCCAATCCATTCCATTCCCTTTCTAAAATCAAACAGTAGAGAACTTGAGGCCTAAATTTTTGTAGAAGTTGAAATCCCTTTTTAAGCATCCTCAACTCTCAATGTTGGTTTGCACCTTAAATTGCAGTGGTGTTGTTACATGGTCAAAAGAAAACTCTTCAATTGGTTTAATAATGTCCCTTTACAAGAGGAAATTTGCCCTCTTATCTGGTCTGGCCTACATGTAATTCAACTTCTCTCTGAAATGGTCTGGCAACTCAAGACTATGGATGGTCTAGTTCAAAGACAATCAGAATGAGTTACAAGCACTGGCCTGTCCAGCACACCCATATTCCAAGAAAAAGTAAAAAAATGAAAGAAAATAAGTCATAAAAGAGTAATACAATTAGACTTTGTGTACCCTAATCTAGAGGAGACAACAACTGGGCAGGCCATATACAATACGGCCTTTCCTACAAGAAAATGAGAGCAACAGCCATATTTGACTGACTGTGGCATCAAGGAGCCCTAGCAAAACTGGAATTAATGGGTATCAGGGCAAACTCTCCAAGTCACATCTGGCACATAGGAAGATAGTTATGATTACTGGAGGTCAGTCATTTCAGTTCCAGGATATCTCTGCAGGGGTTCCACATGGCAGTGTCCTAGGTCCAAACATCTTCAACTCCTTCAATGATCTTCCCACCATCAGAATGTCAGAAGTGGCAGCATTTGCCAATGGATGCACAATGTTCAGCACCATTCACGACTCCTCAGATACTGAGGCAAACCATGTTCAAATGCAATAGATCTGGCAAATACCTAGGCTGGGCAGATAAATGGCAAGTTACAGTTGCACCAAACAATTCTCACCACTGCTCCTTTTATTCAATGGTGTTAACATTACTAAATGCCACCCCCCCCCACCAACTGTCAACATCTTGGGGGTTACCATTGACCAGAAGCTCAACTGAACTCACCGTATAAACAATGGCTAGAACAGCAGACCTAGCAGAGGCTAGGAATACTGTGGTGTGCAACTCACCTTCTGACTCCCCAAAGTCTGCCCACCATCTGCACAGCAGAAGTCAGCAGTGTGATGGGATACTCCTGCCTGGATAAGTGCAGCTCCACCAATGCACCATCCAGGACAAAGCAGCCCACTTAACTGGCACATCCAGAAGCATTCACTTCCTCCACCAGTGACACTCAGTCATAGCAGTGTGTACTATCTACAAGATGCACCGCAGAAGCTCATCACTGCTCTTCAGACAGCACTTTTCAGACCCCCAACCACTTCCGTCTAGAAGGACAAGGGCAGCGGACACATGGGATCACCACCACCTGCAAGTTCCCCTCCAAGCCATCCTGACTTGGAAATATATTGCTGTTCCTTCATGGTCATTAAAGGTATAATCCTGGAATTTCCTCCCTAAGAGCATTGTGGGTCAAACTACACACTCAGATTGCAGCAAGTCAATAAAGCAGCTCACTACATCCATGTCAAGGGCAATAAATGCTGGCCGGCCAGTGACGCCCACAAGTGAATAAAAGATCAACTTAGGATATTCTTAACTAGTGTAGGTCTTTCCAATATTCACTGTTTAGAAATGCACAATTGTCTGAAGAAGGTATTGAAGGATTACAGTAATAGCATGAGTCAGCGGTTTCAGGAAAGGAGGAGTGATAAAGGGATGAATAAATATTTTCCTTAGTTTTCCTCGTGACTCAGGATACAAGTGTGGCATGGCACTCAGCCATGTAGACCAGGAAGATACAAAGTTTATGCTGACTGCCAAATTGCTATTTTTTTATGAAACAATAGCATTTCACAGTTTGATCCCATCCACAAACAAACGTTATCAGTGTACACAAGCAGAAAAAATTGATTTATTCTTTTTCTTAATCCAAGATGTTGAAGCTATTACAGCAGCACTGGCTACTTCAACTAAGCAGTTAGCTTCAGCACAAGGATTAGACCTAGTCCATTTGATTTAGTAATGCGCCATGTTTCATACTTGTCAATGAATAACTGGGAACCTCAATTTTTTTTGAACGTACTCGCTTTATCAAGTGCAAGGTTTTGCACAAGTGACATCGGAATGCCAGTGTTACTACAATACCAAGCATTTATAACAATCTACTGAAAATTTTTAACTAACATTTTCATTGCATAAATCAGACCAAAACCACGTACGCAGATCCTTGAAAGTTGCCACCCAGGTTGACAGGGCTGTTAAGAAGGCATACAGTGTTTTAGCTTTTATTAATAGAGGGATCGATTTCCAGAACCAAGAGGTTATGCTGCAGCTGTACAAAACTCTGGTGCGGCCATACTTGGAGTATTGTGTACAGTTCTGGTCACCGCATTGTAAGAAGGATGTGGAAGCTTTGGAAAGGGTGCAGAGGAGATTTACTAGGGTGTTGCCTGGTATGGAGGGAAGGTCTTACGAGGAAAGGCTGAGGGACTTGAGGCTGTTTTCATTAGAGAGAAGAAGGTTGAGAGGTGACTTAATTGAGACATAAAATAATCAGAGGGTTAGATAGGGTGGATAGGGAGAGCCTTTGTCCTAGGATGGTGACGGCAAGCACGAGGGGGCATAGCTTTAAATTGAGGGGTGAAAGATATAGGACAGATGTCAGAGGTAGTTTCTTTACTCAGAGAGTAGTAAGGGAATGGAACGCTTTGCCTGCAACGGTAGTAGATTCACCAACTTTAGAATTTAAGTCGTCATTGTATAAGCATATGGAAGCACATGGAAGCACATAGGTTAGATGGGCTTGAGATCGGTATGACAGGTCGACACAACATCGAGGGCCGAAGGGCCTGTACTGTGCTGTAATGTTCTATGTTCTAAAACAAAAACTTGTTTGATCTCCAGTATCTATGTTTAAATCCATGTGAATTGTGGCATTGCAATCTCATCTCATTCTTAAGAATTCAACTTGAAATAAGTTTGATGTATCACAATCCAAAAAGATAATTGATGCAGGAAATGGAGGCAACAAATTAGCAAGGAAGAGAGGTGTACACAAGAGAAGGAGGAATGGGACAAGAGTACAAGAGACTGAGGGTATCGAAATCTGAATAGCCATAACAATGGTAATAAGGATGGGGGAGCAAATTAGATCGCCCACAAATACTAATCATTGCTGGCTTGCTGAAAAGTAAGCATGTATGATCAGGCCCCACAATGGGACGGAATACAAAGGAAAACTAATTGGATTGATTATTACTTCTGGGATGAGTATGTGTCTTTCTTAGGATTAAAATCTTTGATCATATGTATCAGAGAAACAAAGTCAATCCAAGTTATTATTCTCCATTTAAACAATGATTCAGTGTGACTGCACACTACAGCTCTCCTGTCTGAACAGCAGCTTGTGCATGTGCACCAGCAGCACGCAAAGCACATTTATCTCAAGGGTAAATTAAACAGGTACAAACGTCACATGTCATGTCTCCCCTGTCTCTGGGTGTAGAATGTGTATTCCTCACATGTACATTCACACATTTGCATGCTTCCAACTCCTGGAATAGATTAAAAATATTTACATGGTGTCAATTTAATTACTTCTATTAGTTTACAGCAATTCTTCTTGTGTCCTCAGACATGAAACATAATTATAAGTGCATCCTGTTCTTCAATGCAGTACTGTCAGGGGAAGGGTAATGTGGAAGCTGGAAGTTTCAATATGAATGTTAGGTGTCTATTTAAAAGAAATCCATCAGCATTCTGCATAGAAACTACAAGGGTTTCCAAACTTTGAAAACTAAATCAATGTATAGCAATTACAGCTGACTCCTGAGAATTTTAAATGCATTCAATAATTTTAAGTGAACAATGAAAAATTATGCTCTGATTATCAAGCCTTCAGTTTCTTTTTACTTATACTGTCAAAATTCATCATTTTAATCCCCTATAACCAAGTCTCCATTTATCTTTCTGTACTTCTATAGAGAAAATTTAATCTTTTCCAATTAATTCACAACTGCAATTCCATTGGGAACCATTCGAACAAATTCTTATGTACTCTCTCTAAATCATTCACAGCTTTCTTGAAATGCAGATCCTAGAATCTGACTGCAGCCCAAGCCAGTGTTAGAATCATAGAATCCGTATGAGTTAAAGCAAACTATTCGGCCCCTCAAATCCACACCATCCCTCTGAACAGTATCTCACCCAGACCTACCTCCCTACCCTGTCCCTGTAACCCTACATTTCCCTAGGCTACTCCACCTAACCTAAACACCCCTGGTTACAGTGGGCAGTTTAGCATGGCCAATCCATCTAACCTGCACAAAAACAAAGTTTCTAGAAAAGTTCAGCAGGTCTGGCAGTATCTGTGAAGGAAAAGCAGAGTTAATGTTACAGGTCCAGTGACCCTTCCACAGAACTGACCTGCACATCTTTGGGCAATGGGAGGAAACTGGTGCACCTGGAGGGAACCCACACAGACAGAGTGAAAATAAACTCCTCACATCAGCCACCCAAGAGTGGAATCAAACTCGGGTCCCTGGTGCTGTGAGGCAGTAGTGCTAACAATTGAGCCACCATGCCGCCCTTTTATTTAGGTTTAGCACAACCTCTGACTTTTACACTCCTGTGCTGCTATTACAAAGCCTAAAATCCCACATTTTAATAGATGATTTTGATAACTTATCCTACTGTTTTTAAAGCTGTGCACAAACACCAGATTTATCTTTTTCATCATCACTGAAATTAACCATTTAGTATATACTAGCACCCATTTTACCAACCAAAACGTATCACTTCATTGTTCTGTATTGAATTTTGTACGATGCAATCACCCATTCCATTAACTTGCCCCTGTCCTCCTGAAATCTATTATCATCTTCCTCATCTTTACTACATTTCCAAGTTTTGCATTGTCTGCAAATTTTGAAATTGTACTCAGTATCCATACATCCAAGCCATTACATGTATACCAAAAACAGTCAGTACTGAGCATTGGGATATCCCACAATATACCTTCCTCCGGTCTGGAAAACTACGTCCAGCTGTTCACCACAACTATATTCTACACCCTAGTTAACACTGTACATTGGCCTCTACCGCTTTGTTTATCCCATGCGCACATAAACAACGTAAAATGCTCTTGTACTTTGTTCCCTGAAATTGCTCAATTAAGATGAACAGTTGAAACTGTGAGAGTTGGTGGCAAAGTAATTTGAAAAATGTGTAATTTTAAAAGTCTCAATGACAGGTTTATGACAAAAACTCTTCTGCATTTAATTTTTCTGAGTATTACTTGGTCGACCATAAGTTGCATTTTGCTGAATCACTGCAGCAGTTATTAAACATGTATACAGACTGCTGTCAGTTATTGCAACCAAGAAAAAAGGAAACAATTTATTAATAAAGTATATCCTTTGCAACTTTGGTCAGATTTTGTTCTCTTGACAGGAATATAAAAATTGAACTCATCTTGTACATAACCGCAAACACACCTAAAAGTTCTGTTTCAATACGTTTGCTCTTAACAGACCACAGTGAAATCTTAGGTGATATCTAATGGCTTCTGTACAGCTGTGTTTCTAAAGTGAAAACCAAAAGAACTGTGGATGTTGTAGATCAGAAACAAAAAACAGAAATTGCTGGAAAAGCTCAGCAAAACTGGCAGCATCTGCAGAGAGAAATCACAGTTAGTGTTTTGGGTTGAGTGACCCATCCTCAGAACCCTTCTTGAAGCAGCAATTACAAAGCTGATTATCTCTACATTACTGGCATTGATAAATTCCAGTGATTTCAACGAACCGCATTAATAACAATTTTTTGCATTATCTATAGGTTGCGAAGTTTATTGTAAGTAGAAGCACCAGCATACGTGGTTTCACAAGTTGAAAACAATACACCTTTCACCTGAAAGGATTCCAAATGCAAAATGAACTTTCTCCAGGAACACACCTTTTATCACCTATTTACTCATATTTGCACCAACTAATCAAAGGGGAAGCCATCTCCACCCAATATTATTCCAAAAGATCCGTGGATCATTCTAAATCCGAACCAATGTACTAAACGTTATCAGACTATTCAACCATGAATACGCTAAAACTGAATCAGCTGTCATTTCACATCTGCATGCATGCACTATGAAGTGGGAATGCCAGAAACAGGAACTGGAACACTTAGGTGTTGCTTTTTCACTTCTTTTGTCTTTGAGCCAAATATTAGGTCAATTGGACAAAGATCAAACTCATTACAGAGCAGAGAGATTGAACTAGGACTATACTGAACACGTACTTATCAAAATGGCCTGTTGAGCAGTTCAATGGATGCTTTTAACATTTCATATTTACATTATCAGACCTTACAATAATCAGTATTGCTTTGGATTTAAAAAGCACTGTCAAGACCTGTAATCACAAAATAATAGCGCTGATAAATGACATCTTGTCAAAGCTCTTTGTCTTGCATTTGTCAGTACAATTCACAAGAATAGCAACTCAGGGGGAAAGATACACTTATGTAGTATTAGAGGTGACTGCTGATTGGTAGAGATACTGCTAAGGAGAATGTATCAGTGAATGACAATTGACAGCTGACCGCAAGATTTTATTTAAATCAGGCAGGTTGACTGAACTTGCAAAGCATTGCCCTAAGAAATGAACCAGCCAATGGATGGCACCTATTTTGGTGAGTTGAAACAGGAGCATTGCATGTACATATCCTCTCTGAACACAAAGAACAGGGCCTTGTGTATTAATATATGTAACTTCCTGTACATGCAAACTTGCAACATGGAAGTCCAGCTGACAATCCTAGTTTGTCAGCTCAATTCTTTGCACACTAAATAAATTTAAATGTTGTCTATTTGCAGAATCACACCTAATGTCGACTGTTGCAAATTTTACAAATGTGCGCTTGTAGGGTACAGTCAGTACCTTGCTTGTTATGAATAGCCAAAAGGATATTATTTGATACAATCTGCCAGGCTTTGAGACGTATGGCCTACATATCTAGTATCATGCCAGGACTGATATTCACATACCCCTATTACTCATTTGAGAGATAAACAGAACATTTTTTGGCTTGATGGTAGCATACTGTCATGATGAACATAATTCACGTTGGCGTGGCATGGTAGCAGAGTGAAATGGCCATCTTCACCTATTGCCCAGACATTTGAGACACCTTCTAATCTGAGCTACACTGGCACTTTTCAGGACCAGAAATAATGGCCTTAGAGCAGATAACCTGATTATTTGGCCAGGTGACCATTCTTCATGTGAAATGTCATCATAAGGGATAATGGGGAAAATGTTGGACACCTCCTTGCATACTATATAAATTTTCAGACTTGTCCAACTAAAGTCTGATCCCATGTCTCCAGTGCAGATGAACATGCGTCTTGTTTCAGTATCTGCTACTATCTCTAACTTGGATAGGACCCAATAACCAGAGGCATAACTACCCCAACTGATTAAGAATTGCTTCTGAAAAGTTTCAATTTGTTTATAATTTTAACTTTCAAATGATTCAGACCAAAGCATAATTTTGAGATGTCAGAAATGTTTCTTCCTACATGCCTTAGTCAAATTTTGTTCAATAACAGTTCCAACAGCTGTTCTCAGCCTAAAGGTTGTGAGCCAGTGCCAAAGAATAGAATGGAGAATTAAAACATGACAATCTATAACTTTTAACCTTAGCTCTTGAACAGTTTTTTTCTTGTTGGAAGATCTTTGGCCTCCAACATGAGGAAAATAGTTTGAAAATGATTTATTTTAAAGAAAGTTTGTAGTAACATAATAACATAATATTTGGATGAACCTGAATAGTTGAAGTCACCTGGCTTTCAGTTTCTACTCCAGTCACGACTGATTACACTTCCAAGATTCACCATGGTTCAGTTTGAATTCCTCATTGCTTTTCCAGGTCACAGGACAATTGGGTGGAAAAATTAGCATAAGTTATGATGTGATTGCACAAACTGAATAGCTAAGAGATTCAACAACTATATCATCACAAATGTGCACTCAAGATTTTTTAATAGTGTAGATGGAATATTTCAATTTTATTAAGTCTACTAATAGTAATCAAAAATGCAATTCATGACACTGTTAATTTTTGTATGGCAAGGATTTTTCCCTATATTACTAGAGAAATTTAAAATAAAGTTATCCCCACTTCATATCCCTGCATGAATTCTGGAAAATAAGTTAAAGCAATTTAAAATGTTCTCTCCCGAGTAACGAATCATTTGCTGTCACTTCAGCAAAACACAAGGAAATCTCAGCTTTCATTATTCACTAATAGTTCTCTCCACACTTGACTCTATTCTCTAACAGCTCCCATCGCACATGTTGTTCTTTTCACTAACAGCTGTCACTACACACATTTTCTTTCTATCCACAAACAACCCTCATTACATATACTGCTCCCTTTTCACTTATATCTATGCTGTGCAGGTTATAGGGCTTTTCTTTATCCACTACTGGAGACCGAATTTGCCCTCTCCTTCATTTTGGACAATATTGGCAATGCTTAAATAGGAGAAATAATTGTAACAGAAACAAAGTTGCTGGAAAAACTCAGCAGGTCTGGCAGCATCTGTGAAGGAAAAAACAGAGTTAACGTTTCAGGTCCGATGACCCTTCCTCAGAACCAATAGTGGCTCGGAAAACATCAGTTTACACACAGAAAAAAGGGTGTGGGGATGGGTTGAGAGAAAATGATAGGATAGAGCCTAAAGAGAGAGAACAGCAGTTGGACAGAGAGTTGATAACGATCAGGCTGGGAAGGGGAATAGCTGTTAATGAGGAGTATTAGTGACTAACAACAGGCGGTGTGTAATGGCAGGCCATGTGGTCGGTTGAAAGGACCCTCCAAAATGTCCATCCTCTTCCTCAACCAAAGATTCCCCAGCTCCGTTGTCAACAGTGCCAACAACCAGGTCCGACCCATCTCCTGCACTTCCGCCTTCACCCCTTTTCTTCCCTCCGCAATAGCGATAGGGTTCCCCTTGTCCTTATCCACCATCCCACCAGCATCCACATCCAGGAGATCATCAGAGGTCATTTCCACCAACTCCAGCAAGTCCACCAACTCCAGCAAGATGCCACCATCACATACATTCCCTTCCCCTTCTCTCCCTTGTCTGCCTTCTGCAGGGACCATTCCCTCCAGGCCACCCTAATCCAAACTTCATTTACCCCCAACATCCCTACGGCACCTTCCCCTGTAACCAATGGAGGTACAACACCTGCCCATTTACCTCCTCGCTCCCCAGTATCCAAAGGCCCAAACATACCTTCCAGGTGAAGCAGCTCTTCACCTGCACTTCCCAGAATCTAGTCTATTGCATTCACTGCTCACAATGTGCTCTCCTCTACATTGAGGAAACAAAGCATAAACTGGGTGATTATGTCCTGCTTGCAAAGAAGACCCTCAGCTACCTGTTGCTTGCCACTTCAACACACCAAACTGTTCCCTGGCCAACATCTCTGTCTTGCTGCAGTGTTCCAGCAAAGCTCAACACAAGCTGGAAGAACAACATCTTATTTCTGCTTCGGGACCCCACAGCCCTCTAGACTCAATATCAAGTTCAATAATTTTAGGGCCTAAACTCTCCCATGTCCCAGCTCCCTACCCCACACACCAGGCCTTATTATCGCATAACCTGCTATTACACACCCCCTGTTGTTTGTCACTAATCGTCCTATTAACAACGATTCACCCTCTCAGCCTGATTGTTAGCAACTCCTTTGTCTGTCCAACTGCCCTTCTCTCTCTCTAGGCTCTAGCCTATCATTTACTCCCGGTCCCACACCCTCCCCTTTTTTCTGCATTTAAACTGATGTCTACCCAACCATCATCAGTTTCCAGGAAGGGTCACTGGACTTGAAATGGAAACTCTGTTTTTCCCTTCACAGATGCTGAGCTTTTCCAGCAACTTTGTTTTCATTCCTGATTTACAGCATCCTCAGTTCTGTCAGTATTTAGACATAATCACAACTTCTCAAATTTGAGTGGTCCTGGAGAAGATGACTAAACTTGTATTTATATCGTGCTTTTCACATCCCCTGGACATCCCAAATGCTTTCCAGCAAATTAGTAATTTTTTGAACTGCAAACATGGCAACCAATTTGCATATTGTGAAATCTCTCAAAAAGCAAATTGCTCAAATGATCGATTTAATCTATTTTGATGCTGTTACAAGTGTTAATTTGGGCAAGGAGCACAACTCCTCGGTACTTAACCGACACATTGAATAAGACCAACATCACCTGAACAGATCGTTAGGATCTGGACACAAAATCTCACTTAAAAGTTCCCTGATGATGCAACAATGTGACATGGATAGACATGGATAGGAAAAGACTAATTTGCAGAAACAAACAGCTAGATTGTTCAACACAATCTCATATTTACCTTTAAACTGAAAGGGTTAAATTAACTTCCCAACTGAGGTAACATCTACATGTTTACTGGCTGGCTCTAGTATAATTAAAATGACCTGGTGACTTTGGCAAAGGCATATAACAAATGGAAAGCAAAATCTTTGAAATGGTTGGGAAAATGTCACATTTCCCTGTGTCATTCAACAAGAGTGATATACGAGTTTAATTTACAACATATATGAATAATAGAATTGCAAACAGTTCTCTCAGGACAGGTCTCTCACTTTCACAAAACAGCTGACATCACCCCTTCAAAAAACTATCAACTCCTCCAACCTTGCAAACCAATGCCTCATACATCTCCCAAATCCTTCAAAGTGTTTCCACTTACCAAATTTGGGCCCATCTTTCCCAAAACTCTAAATGTGAATGTCTACAATCAGGATTCTACAAATACTACTGCATCAACACAACTCTCCTTAAAAAAAAATCACAAATTACATTCTACATGCAGGCAAACTATACTTTCCTATATTTCAACATAGTTAACTGTGGGTGTAAGTTTGCTCGCTGAGCTGGAAGGTTCGTTTTCAGACGTTTCGTCACCATTCTAGGTAACATCATCAGTGAGCCTCCGGTGAAGCGCTGGTGTTATGTCAAAACTCGATAGTTAACTGTACCGTTCTCCTCTAAAACTATCTCTCCACTGTCATTTAGGTACGTGCGACTGTTCTCAACTGGTTCCACTCATATTTATCCAATCATGGCCAGAAAATTTCCAACAATGGTTTATCTTTCCAATCTTTCACTATGACCTCTGGTTTCTGTCAAGGATCCACTCCAGCATTCAAGAACCCTCAATTCACATCCACACGCAGCTCTTCAGTGACATAATCCAAAAACATGTCTCTTTTCACAAGTATGTTGATGACTCCCAGTTAAAATACTAGCACCTCTCACAACTCCTCTCCTGTTTTGAAATCAAACTGCTTCTCTATCAACTAGTCCTAGATGGACAGAATTTCCTCCAATTCAATACTGAGGATACTGAAATAACTCATTAGTCCTCATCACAATTTCTGCTTCCTGCCACTTTGGCTCTATGCCTCTCCTTGTCAGCTGTCTGACAGTAAATCAGACTGCTTGCAACCTGTGTCATATTTGAGGCAAGATGAGCTTTCAAATACTTATTCACACCAAGGTTGTATATTTCCATTTCTACAACATCGCCCAACTCTGTGGTGCCTCAGATCTTTGCTGAAACTCACGTGTTATGTCCAGAATTTGTTATTCTATAGCATCCTAGTCAGCCTCCCACATCCTACCCTCTATATTTGAAATCACTCAAAATTCTGTCTCCTTTGTTCTAATGCAACCAAATCGCATTGTTAATCAAATTTGGCTCCCAAACAAGTAATGCCTTGATTTTAAAATTTTTATTCTTTTTAAACAGATCTGTCCTTGACTTGGCATTCTCCCTATGTTCTCTAGCCAAGTATGCTCCTCTAATTTTAGCCAGTTGAACATTATTAGTTTCAAATTGCTCCACCGTTGGTGGCCACTGTTATAACTCCTGTATGGACTGATAACATCACAATGTTCAAAGGAACCAAAGAAGAAGATTTTATATTTGAAGAGTTTTGCTGCAACAAAAACCTGAAACTAATGCAAATGAAGTAGGCCTTATGAAACATGACAAATGAGACCCACACTTCTGGTAGATAGATACCATGAAAAGGAACAGTCCAATGGTCAATTCTAATCATCCAGAGCTTCACTTCCTCCTGCTACAAAAAAGTGACCTGTGATAATCATTCCACTCCATGTTCAAGTTTTCTGAATTCAATGACCAAAATACACCTTGATGACTCTGATGTTCCACTAAATAAACCCACCCCATGCCCACTCTGTTCTGTTGAATAGAAACTGAACTCTCAAAAGCATCCTGCTTGGTCATTAGTACAAAACAGCTCAACATGCTTTCCCATGACAGCTCCTTGGTTTCTGAGTTTCAAACAGCAGCTACCATTCATCAGAGAGATATTGTGAAAAGGTGATTAAAAAGTAATGCCCCCACCTTAATGGGCTTCTGTTTGAATTCTGTGGCAACCAAATCATATGGGCTTGTACTGAGCAAAGTGTTTATCCAGAATTCTCTTATTTACTTTGTATTCAAGATACTTTACGATGTGTCATGTTTTGAAATGTTCAGCACTCAAAACATCATGCCTTCAGCTCCTAAACCCTAAGCTCTGGGATATACTGTGTAAACTTCTCCTCTTCTTTACCTTGCTTTCTCTTTTCCAATGCGCTCCTTTAAAAAATGACCTCTGAGTAAGCTTATGATCACCTTCCCTAATCTCATTATGTGGCAATCTCATATAAACAATTGCTTTTGTGAAGTACCTTAGAACATTTTATTATGTGAAAATGTTGTATAAAAATAAAGTTATTTTTAGAAATGTTGCAAGTGAACAAGGCATAATCAGGTTACTGTTGAACTGAGATAATAAAATGTGAGGCTGGATGAACACAGCAGGCCAAGCAGCATCTCAGGAGCACAAAAGCTGACGTTTAGGGCCTGGACCCTTCATCAGACCTCTCTGATGAAGGGTCCAGGCCCGAAACGTCAGCTTTTGTGCTCCTGAGATGCTGCTTGGCCTGCTGTGTTCATCCAGCCTCACATTTTATTATCTTGGAATTCTCCAGCATCTGCAGTTCCCATTATCTCTGATACTGTTGAACTGAGCCTGTCATAAATGGATATTTTGAAAAGGAATGAACAGGTATATATGAATTGTATTGGGAATTTGAATTTGGAAGTATATTCAGAATTGTCCTATGGAATCCAAAAAATTTGGGTTGATTATAACATGCTTTTTTACCTGCACACTTAAAATACTACTGCATGCACAAATCTGTAAGTAAGTACTTAAAGCTTCAGTACCTTGTACTTTAGGATAAACAGATACAGCATTTGACTATAAATTAGTACACTCTCCTTCAGTTCTGCCCTGAAAAGCATAAACTGACAAGTCTTGGAGTGGAGCTTGAACACTTACCCTCCTGACTGCTAGAATGTGAAGACAATCACTCTCTAATTAAGCATCTGTATGAACCCACGTCCGGTCAGTCCTGTTAAAATCTAAATTTCTGTAACTGAACATTCCAGTACAGTTGAATCATCGTGTGTTCTTTGAAGTTGAAGCTCACTCTATCAGCAGCTTTAGTCAGAAATTGTCATCCATACACATTTTGGTCCGATAGTTTATGATAACCGGATAGGTCAAATTTTGTGCTCCTAAGATGCTGCTTGGCCTGCTGTGTTCATCCAGCTCCATGCTTTGTTATCTTGGATGTTCCAGCATCTGCAGTTTCCATTATCTCGGGTCAAATTTTATTGCTGTTTGATATTGCGGAATTGCTTTAACCAATGATTACATACTGCAATTTCAGTTTTGGTTTTAAAAAAGGCTGCTCAATTTAGAGAGAAGTTCTGACAAAGGTGATTACTGCTCAACATAAATAATAGATATTTTAGCAGCTCAAAATCACCCAGTTTAGTCTTCAAATGTCTAGTGTAGTCAAACATCAAATAACACTGGAGTAAGTGATGCAATTCATTCAAAGCTATCAAACTCCTAACCTGTCAGAATTTAGGCGAGTCCCCCAGGACTGGAAACTCAACGATGAAACACAAATAATAAATGATCACAAAACGTTAACAAGCAAGGGAACAAAATCCTGTTTTCGGCAGCAGGTGAACTTCGCACAAGATCCCTCCACACGCAATGCCTCTTTACAATAATACACGTTTATATACACACACAACACACAATTACAATCTGACTAGTGTTTCAATAACAAGCTACTTACTGTAACTTTGTCATAACAAGGTGTAGATCTGAATGAACACAGCAGGCCAAGCAGCATTGAGGCTTCGCAGTGGGGTTAAAATTGTTTCAGAGATAGTAGGAACTTCAGATGCCGGATTATCTGAGATAATGCTGCTTGGTCTGCTGAGTTCATCCAGCTCTACACCTTGTTATCTCAGATTCTTCAGCATCTGCAGTTCCTACTGTCTCCAGTAACTTTGTTTTGAGGCTCAGAGTGCGAGCCCTGCTGGAGATGAACTATTTGATAATTTCTGAGGGTCAGGGCTGAACAGGCCAAAGGAAGCTCCAGCCACTTGATTTAATGGAGGAGCGAGGAAAAGGCCTCCATAACGTAATTCTGGCTTCAACCGAGGCTAAGGCCCAGGCTCATCGTCCCCTTCCCCGACCTCACCGCCACATAACTCAAGGAATAGCTGCATCAATGTATGCTGTAGTGAGTACAGATACACCAAGTGATGGTAGCATTATCTCTCGGACATACTAACCGCGGGTGATAGTCTCCGAGTCGTTATTAACGTTTATATTCCTGATTGTTCCCTAGTCACGGAAAGAATCTGCCGCTCTGACTCCACCCGGCCGCAGTCAGATAAATTACCCCCCCCTTACCCGTTCTCTGTGGGCTCTCTATCAGCTCGATCTTCAGCAGGCCATGGCCTCCCTCTCTCGCAAGCAGAAACACGATGACAGCTCCCGCCCATCTCCAGCCAATTGGCGGCACGCGCACGGAGTGACAACACAGCTAACCAACTGGAACGGAGGACCGCAGAGTGACAGTTCCTACATCCACTCGGATACGAAACTCTGATGGGCAGTTCCCACAGTCGCTGCAACCTTCTGGTGAAACCACCAATAGGAAGCCAGATAGCACAGGGGTTTGTATGTGATGAAACTGTCAATCATCTGCCGCACTCATGATGACTCGGCATCAATTGAAAGATTGTTTTGTCAGAGTAAAAGCTCCTTCGGGGCTCCGTGACTGGCCATGACGACATGAAGAGCCTTTACATTAATAAGTGTAGTGCGTTTAACCCAGTTGCGGCTTCTGAACAAAGTGTGACACGTCAGCAAGTTGCTATTTAGGCTGAGTCAGGGAGTGAGTTGCAAAGTGCAGGAACCCTGCAGCGTGCCGTAACAGACAAAGCAGTCATCACAAGTGGCAAACTAGTTTGTCTAGATTTTTATAAACAAAATATAAATGTTTGTGCCATTCCCTCAGGGAACCATTATACAATGAACAAAACAACAGTCTCTTAGCTAATCAGACTTCATATATCTTGATGCAGTTTCAAATCTGCGCTGTGGCTGTAAATGAACTAGGGCGGGGCTGTTGGGATCGTAGTATTCATTTATTTGTGGATTCTGAAAATTAAGTGGACTGCAGCTACATGCGTGACAATTGACTTGGTATTGGTACAGAAAGAGGTGAATGTATTTATACGATTAAGATCAGATTTATACCGCAGTATCAAATGTTGTTTAATAATGAATAAAAACCGAAAGAACTGCGAATGCTGTAAATCAGGAACAAAAACAGAAGTTGCTGGAAAAACTCAGCAGATCTGGCAGCCTCTGTGAAGAAAAAGAATCAGAGCTAACGTGTCTGGTCCGGTGACCCTTCCTCAGTTCTGGTTTTGTTGTTTAATTAATAATGCTTGACTGCGCTTTGTGGTTTTCACTATATTTAATGCGTTCTGTAAATGCCAGCGTTCGATTCGGGAATCTATTCCTGAACTAGTTCCTGTTCATTGTTAAACAGGAGTTAAGAGGAGTACTGGAATGTAGCTAACGAACTCTCTTAAGTTAGCACTCGTGCTATTATTACCATTATGGTGTCTCAGTCGAGAAAACTGAGGTGAGAGGGAGGACCTGATCAAGTTGATAATTTCAGAAATGATTACCGATAATAATCTTTTCCCATCTCTCCTCTGAACGTGGAGGATGTCAGATAGGACAATCGGAGATGGTGAATATTGGTAAAGCTGTAATAATTAAAACATTTCAATTATACTCAAATGGAACCATAGAAATTTTATTTTCTTTCACAGTGAAACAGATTTCATTGAGTTATGTCAGCTTATTAATTAACAATTGAGGTTAGAGAGATAAAATGTTTAAAAATACTTCAATTTTATGGGAGAGGGGACTATGGTTAAGTCACCTGTGGAATGCAGCTGATCAGAGCTGAACATAATTCACTGAGTGCTCCAGAATTTCCTGGTCATTTTCTTTGAAATTTAATAGGTTATAAAGACCATGTGGTGGAAGAAATCTGTGTTACCTATTGAAGGGGGAGGCATGGTGGGCTTGTTATTATTCTTTTCATTGTTTCATGTTTTCTTACACTTAGGAAGTGTTGTCTTAAGAAAGAGACAGTTTCAATAATATTGATTTGTAGAGTAAGGGCCTGAACAATGTATGTTGAATTTTCGTATATACAGTAGGTGTGTTTAAGATATAGAAAAGATTTAGCAAATTTTTCTGCATAAAAACAGTGTTGCTTTAAAATGGCATATTGCTATTATCCAAGTAGAAACTGATAACTGTTAAAAAGAATTGAAACTTCCAAATAATTGCCAGAAAGGATGACTCAACAAGATTTCATGTTTTTAAGACTTTAATTTTAACAAGTAGACTAGAAGTACAATCGATCAAACAATATTTTGAAGGCAACTTGTGTTTTTACTATAGAATAGAACACAATTCTCCCTCTCAAGTAAGCTTGGCAGATTTTCAAGCCTTATTTAAATTCTCATGAAATTGGACTATTCAATCCAAAGCAAGTTTCCATCTGCCTTGCTGTGTGGTGAAGTATAAAGACTTTCAATCTCTTGCTGCTCTTTCCCAATTCCTGGCAGACAGCCTATATCTCAGAGATCATGGACATCCCTAGAAATCCTTCCTCTTTCAGAGCCCATCTCATGGCAACATGAATCCATGGGCCCTGTAGAAAAGCTGATTAACTGGCCTTGAAACCCTAATTGACTTTTATCTTGGAAGTAAATGAACAGATTAAAGCATAACTTTTTATTAAACCTGACATTTTCAATACCTTCTTGGGACCTCTGAGACCAAAGGTCTAACTAATGTAAACTGCAACTGCTGCTGTCCCCACCTAACATCTTTGCAGCAGCAATCCTAAGCTCCCTTTTAATCTGTAACGGCCACATCATCCAGGCCTATTGCAAGAAGACTTGAGTACAGGTATATGACCTTGTTCATTTTACTCCAAAGTCGTATTTTCAAAACATCATAATCCTACAAACCTCATTTGTAACACCTGTACCCAAGACATGAAAAGTCATCACTATAGTGACAAGGTTTCAAAAAGACTATCTAAAAACTTATAACATTCTCCATATTTTAATAACTAACACTATATTCTGTACAGATAGTCTTCTCTCCCTGTGCGGTCACATTTTGCTTTTAAACTGTCTTGGCAGTATCACAAAATATAGCCTGTAATCGACCAAGGTTAGAAGTTAAAGAGAAGTTAAATTTTGTAGATATTTAAAGTTCTTCCCTATAAATGAGAATTCTCTTTACTGCTCGTGGCTTTGCCTTCTCCTACATGTTTCAGTAAATCCCCTTTCTCATGTTGAGTAAGTTGCACAGCTTTTCCATGACATAGTTAAAAGATATTCCAATCACTTCAGTTTGGGTTGCTTTTATCAAGAATGTTTGTAAATAACAATCTGTGATTTTTGAATTCCATTAGGTTTGAAATGCAAATTGAAAAAAATCCTGTCACAACTCCTCATCTGGTTTTAATAAGTCCTTTTGTTTTTCTTTAGAATCAGTTTATGAACTATTTGGTCCAAGGTGTAAGGCTTGATTTCCACCCTCTTACATGGCTGTAGATTTTTAAAAAATTATCCACTTGGGAAAGTACATTTCGGTAAGCCAAACCACTGAATTATTTATCTCCAGTTTAAACAGAACAGTATAATTCTCCTTTGCTGCTTTAAAATTCTCATTTAAATTATGTAAGTTATCATTCAGAAAAATCCTAATCATCCTTTTTGATGATTCTTAGATTGTTTTAAATAATTTTCCTAATGGAGTATAAATATTGCTCCACTCCTCTTTCACAAGCCTCCTCTTTCCCAGTGTTCTCTCTAATTGTTTCTCCACTGCATGGACTTCTGAGATCTGTGTGCAGCAAGAACTAAGAACAGGATGGCACTCATCAAGAGTAGAATCAGCAGTCATTAAAAGCAGCACTTTGAGGATCCCCTCATCTGAGACTCAGTCTTCAAGGTGAGCACCCTTTATCACATCCATGCTATCTGGTATCACCTCAGGACAACAACATTAATAGGCTCTGAGGATATGATTCTCACATCAAAACAGATCCAATAATAAAGCAGAGAGCAGCAGTAACTCAACACATGGTCATCCTCAACCTCACAAAGGTCTTTGACTCTAAACCAGGAGGGGTTATGGAGCATCCTCCTCGAATTAGGATGCCTGCAGAAACTTGTGACCCTCTTCAACTTGCTGCAAGTTGTGATTCTTGCCAAATGATTCATCACCCATCCAATGCACAAGGGATTAACCAAGGCTGCATCATTGCACTAATGCTCTTTTTCAACTTCATCACTGCAACACTCTAACCCATATGAGCTTCTCTACAGATGGAAAGGAAAACTGTTCAGCCTGCATTCCCTGCAGACCCAAGATTACCCTAACCACTATATTCAAGCTACAAAATGCAGATGACGCTTGCTCGGTATCATTGATGTATTCATGTGAGAAAATAGGCCTTAGGCTAAACATTCAGAAGAAAAAGATCCCTTATAAGCTTACTCCCACCACATGACACTGACCCCTGACTATCAAGATTCAGTGAGCCACTGGACAATATGGATTAACGCTTATTACTATGAGACTCCCCAAGTATGAGGGTAGACATTGACGAAGAAATTCAACTTCACTTCCAGTGTGCTTGCGCAGCATTTGGCTGTTTGAAGAACTGAATTTTGATGACAAAGATCTCAAACTTGGCAACATGCTCATAGTCTACAACAGTGCTATTTGTCCTTCTGTATACATCAAAGACATGGACAATATGTAGCAGATATCTCAAATCCATGGAGAAATCTCTTGTGAATCCACTGGCAGGATAAGTGCTCGAAATCAGAATCCTCTCAGAACCCAATGTCTCCAGCACTGAGAGTCTGGTTTCTATCATTCAGCTGCATGGAATGCCACATTGTCCACATGCTTGTCAAAAGTTCTGTAACAATTCTATTGTGTACAGTGAATTTAAATTGTGCTTTAGTCTGTGGGTCTGCTATTGTTTTAGTGATGTCTAAATTACCAAGTAACAATGTTGATCTTATCTCAGAGAATGATCGAGCTGGGAACTAATGTCCTGCCACCAGATGCTTTCATGTCATCCACTGAAGTTAGTAAAAAGAAGAATGTGTCAACCAGATCAGTGAACTTGAATCTGTAGACAAAAACTTCCAAAACCTTTACTCTGAGCTTTGTCATTGGCACACAGGTACCTGTAGAACAAAGCTTTCAAACTTTCCTTTCAAAAAACTCCACTGTCTAATGGGAATCTGTTTCTCAAGACTGCCCAAATTGAAGAAGAAGCATATCCAAAAGTTCCAACCATCTCCAAAAGTCCCAGGTGTATGCCTAATACAAATGGGTGAAGCATGCAAAGATCATAGCATCCCACCCAGCATCCTTGTCAAACACCAGCTATTCAACCTGTGGCAGGGTGATTGGATCCCAGCATCAAATCTATTTAGTCACCTCAAGGCCACAACTCCAGCGGAAGAAAGTGCTTAAGAAGAATTCTTTTGTAATCAGACTGAAGTTTCAGCACCTTTTCAGTTACAGATGTTTCAGCTTTTGATTTTTTGATACTCCTCCAATCAAATTATTGTCTTTTAGATCAGGTTCAGAGACGAGTACATGTTCTTTCAAGGTTATTGATCAGGGTGATACATTCCTCTTTATATCCATTTCATTGAATGTTGTACAAATATGTGGATATTAGAGTCCAGTTAGACCATTCTCAGACAGAAAATCAACGTAATTAACAAGCAATTAGGACTCCACACTACAATAACACATCTACAGACTAAGACACAGTTTAAATTCACTCAGTATAAGAACAGATACATTATCTCCAGAAATACACTTCAACCATAAACTTTTATTTGATTAACTTTCTGCAAAGAAATTCACACCATTTGCTGATACAGTATTGGGAATTAAGCTAACACCATATCTCAATTTTTTTGGGCCTTTTATCAGACAAAAATTGGAATAATTTCACCCTCAAATATAAAACTCCCTTGTCTATTTGATTAATTTTTAATCTTTCCCACTATAAATTCATTAGATGGCTGTTGGTTTGTCAGAAGCTTACGATTTGGTGTAGGATTTTCTGAAACCACACTAGACACTCTTATAGATGACACATTGATGTCCTTGAATCATATTATCTCCTACAGTCTCTTTACTATTGTGCAGAATATCAGTCTTCTCATTTCTGTCACATCACACGTCTCCCAACCCCACACACACACACCCACACTAATTAGTATTCACCATCAGATTTCTTATTCATGTACCCATCCTGATGGCCTTTAAATATTGTATTTATACCCGCTTCCATCACCGCTCTGGCAGCTCATTCCATATGCAACACCCTCTGCATGAAAAAAATTGCCCTTCAGGTCCCTTTTAAATCTTTTCCCTCTCATCTTAAACCTATGTCCTCTAGTTTTGGACTCCCCTACCTCAGAGGAAAAGACCATAGCTATTCATACTATCCACGCCCCTCATGATTTTAGAAACCTCAAAAAGGTCACCTCTCATCCCCTGATGCTCAAGAGAAAAAGCCCCTTTTAAGGCTCTCCCTGCAGCTCAACCCCACCAATCCCTGTAATGTTTTAAAAAATCTTTTCTGAACCCTTTCAAGTTTAACAACATCCTTCCTATAGCAGGACAACCAGAATCAAATGCAGTACTTTAAAAGTGGCCTCACCAACGTCCTCTAGAGCTGCAACATGACATCCTAACCCCAATACTCAATGCACTGATCAATGTATCCAAAGAGAAATCCTCGTTTTTAAGGAGTGCTTCAGCAAGAGACATAGGCATTTTAATATTTTCAATAAAAACAGCAAAGGTCACTAAAATCTTCAGAGATAGTAGGAACTGCTGATGCTGGAGAATCTGAGATAACAAGGTGTAGAGCTGGACGAACACAGCAGGCCAAGCAGCAGAGGAGCAAGAAAGCTGACGTTTCAGGTCTGGACCCTTCTTCAGAAATCATTTCTGAGGAAGGGTCCAGACCCCAAACATCAGCTTTCTTGTTCCTCTGATGCTGCCTGGCCTGCTGTGGTCATCCAGCTCTACACCTTGTTATCTCACTAAGATCTTGTTCATTTAAACTACACCCAAACCCAACGTGTTCGTCTTAGTTTGTGGATTCAAAATTTCACAAGAGTCCCCATTTGTTATGATCCCTGTTGAGTCTGTGAATGTTTAAGTGTACATTCAAAATACAATAAATAGTTGAAAAGCATGACCAGATAAGATTTGATATTTAAAAAAACTGCTACATACAGACTAAAATCAGCACTAATAAATATTTTTGTAGACAACTAACATATTAAATACAGAACACAGCTTTCCACTTTTAACACAACCCAATAACCTATTTCACAGGATGCTTTACACTGACTTTAAAATATGCATTTGATTTTTCCAAATCTAGTTCAAAGTGATCTTAGCTCACAAAGGTTTACTTCAGTGTTTTCTTTTACCAGCCTAGTAACATTTAACCACATAACTTCTTTCACAATCGTGCCTCTTTTCCCAGAGATTCTTCATCTAGTGCAAGCTGGGTAAATCTCACAGACTTACTTCAAAGCCTCATAAATTTGGTCTTTTGAATCTGAACCTGAGCTCCCACCTACGTTACTGTGAACGTGGAGAATTTCAGCATCTAGTTGCTCCATTCGAGATCCTTGCAGTCCACTTTTGTCCTCAAGTTTTCTTGGATATCTTAGAAATCCACCATCTTTCAAAGCTCATTTGTTTGGCAATGTGAATCATGTGCATCCTATGTCCAAGTAGAAATGTGGATTAGCTAACCTTAAGACCCTAACTCTCCTTAATGTTTGAAATAGCTTGACAGATTAAAGCATAACTGTGTACAACCCACATTGTCAACATTTTCCTGGAACACTGAAGATTAAAATCAAATCATAGTAAGCACATGCTGCTGCCACTGTCTCCAGTGGTGAACACTTTATGCTTGCTTTCCAGCAAACAACTCAGGCCTCTTTTTAATTCTTAATAGCCACATCATGCAGGCATGTTGTCAGGCAAACCTCAGAACATAAACATGATCCCCTTAAAATTCAACACCTGTCATTGGGCTCTTACCACGAGGTCATTATTTCAGTCAATTGCAGGGTGAAATCATGCTGCTATTTTTGAACAGGTTAAGTGTATAGCAAACGCTATCTGACCTTTAGTGTTTCTAAACAGTCATCCACCTAAAGTCCCACTTGATGCAGGATAATGCAGAGTTGGAATTATCAAACCAATTTCATACACTTACAACTACTTGCAAATTTGGCTCTCATGGGTCACACTGGGGCACTTATGTAGATTTTCAATTTTACCAGAATCTTCCTCCATCACCCTGAGGCTCTAGTCTGAGTTTTTTGTCACCTATAATAAATTGCATTTATATAATGGCTTTCATAACTTCAAGTTTGCTCAAAGTACTTCATAGTCAATGAGATAGTAGGAACTGCCGATGCTGGAGAATCTGAGATAACACGGTGTGAAGCTGGATGAACACAGCAGGCCAAGCAGCATCGACCTGAAACGTCAAACTTTCCTGCTACTCTGATGCTGCTTGGCCTGCTGTGTTCAAACAGCTTCACACCGTGTTATCTCATAGTCAATGAACAATGATTCTTGTGCTCTCGATGTTGTGATGGAAATGTGGCAACATCGCAAGGTCCAGCAACAACAGGGGATGTATGACGAGTTAACCTGCATGTAATGTTGAGGTGAGAGATAAATATTGGCCAAGATATCCAAGAACTTCTATGCTGTTTGATTAATGTAATAGATTGAAGCACATGACCTATGATTTAATTTGTTCGTCTTTTTGCAAGGTGTAAATAAGAATCGCATGTCACAGGACTAATAATTATATATTTAATTAATATATTTTGCACTGTAATGTGCTACCCATCATGATGCTTGTCCTCTTTGAAAGGCAGAAAGCATCATTCGTTATTGTTCAGACCAAAGTAAGAATTCAGTTTATTTCAGTGGTATTGAACAACCAACAAGCAAAAGGTGTGTGGCAGATAATTCACATTGCCAGAAATGATAATATATTCAATTGTTTCCAAAATCAAATGTGAAATCTGCCAGATGTTTCAGAATTTCCTGACAAAGCCTTTGAAAATTGCAAGTATGTTCACATTGTAACAACAATGAAGAAAAATTAATGATGCAAAAGATTACAAAATGGTAAAATTGGAAGTACCCACCAATGAAGTATATCATCCCTCTAGGCCTCAAAAGTTAGAACACAATAACATCAATTACATTTCCCCTATTAATTAGGTTTGGAGTTCAGGTTGAAGAATGAGAGGAGTACACCTCTAGTTTCACAGTGAGATTTGACTATTTTTGACAATTACCTTGATATTCAAATAACTCTTACGTTAGTTGCAACTGATTTATTAGTACAGTCCATCAACATCACTGTGGTGAAAAGTCACCACTCTGTGAAGTCAAAGATTGTTTGTAACAGATTTCTATAAAGTCTTATAGTTCTACCTTGAAGGCAGGAACGTAAGAACAGGAGTAAGCCTTTCAGCTCCTTGAGTGCGTTCCACTGCCACTCCATGAGATCTCTGTGGCTTAACTCCATATGCCTGCCTTTGGCCCATATCCCTTAAAAAAACTATCTTATAATTAAAATTAACAACTGATCTAGCATCCACTAGATTTATGGAAAGGATTTCCAAACATGTAGAAACAGTTCCTAACATATCTGCTGAATTGTCTGGCCATAATTTTCAGACTATGCCCCCTAGTTGTAGAATCCCCAACCAAGGAAAATGGTTCCCTTTATCCACCCTGTCTTTTCCTGTTAATATATTGAAGATTTTGATCAGATCACCCTTAACCTTCTAAACTCAAGAGAACTGTCCAGAAGATGTCTATTGTGGCTTGAAAACATCAGACTATCACACCTGTCTTCCATTAAACCACTAGTACTTGCACTATTCCAATTGCACTACCCACCCATGTTCCCTCGGCGTGCCCGTATTTGACAATCAGTCACACTACGTGCCCATAGTTTATCACTGCACCTGTATCTGACAGTCGATCGCTCCACCTGCTCATGTTCCATCATTGCGCCCTCTTTGACAGTCAATTTTATTCTACTATAAAATCTGAGTGAGCAGGCCTTTTGCATTGTATTGTCCTGCAGCCAAATAAAACAAGAAGAACTGCTTGTAAATTCTACTCCCAGGCACTTGTGTGAAGGGTGGAAGAAAAGTAATAAGAAAAAAGAAATGAGAAAAATGGATGAAAGTAAAGGAGAAAATATATGCATGGAACTTGGTTATGAATCACAGTCAGTGTGACTGATACAGCTTACAGCTTTTAATCACATTTGTGTTTCATCAAAGAGTAGTGAATCATTAGAATTCTCAATCTCAGAGACCTGCAGAGGTCAGTCATTAAATAAGTCAGAAATTGATAGATTGAGTTATTAAAGACATCAAGTGTTATGGAGATAGATAGCCAACTGTGATCTAGAATGGCAGAGCTGGCTTGAAGACTAGGCAGAGGCCAGTGAGGTCCTACGTGTCCATGTCAGAGTAGTCTTGGTGAGGTACTTCAGTGCATCTTGTAGGTGGTACACACTGCTATCATTGTGCATTGCTACAAGAATCTGAATGTGGAAGGTTATCAATAGGGAGCTAATCAAATGACTTCTTTGTCCTGGATGTAGTCAGATTCTTAAATGTAGTTGAGGTTGCGCCCATCCAGTCAAGTGAAGAGTAATACATCACACTCCTGACTGTCTTGTAGATGAGGGTTGGCATGGTGAATCAGGAGGTAATTACCAGTGCAGTGAACTAAACACTAATACAAAAGCAAAATACTGCAAATTCTGGAGAATTGAAATAGAGAAAATGCTGTTAAATATTCAGCAGATCAGGCAGTATCCGTGGAAAGAAAAACAGTTAATGAGTCAGGCCTGTGGTCTTTCATCAGAACTCAATAATGTTGTAGTATAATAGATTTGGAACAAGTGGAAGGAGGGACGGTGGGAAAAAGAAGGGAAGGTCCAGTCAAGATTGAGTGACGAAAGGGCTCATGTTATGGAGCAAAGGGAGTGAAACAAGAAAGATCACCAAGAACTGGAAACGATATAATTATGAAGAACTTCCATCTGAACATGTAAAATGAGTGAAAACAACCAAGTAAAACCAAAACTAAGTCAGAAAAGGAAATAAAATCAGGTCAGAGATTATAATCTGAAACGTTTGAGCCGAGGATGAGCGAATCACACGAAGAGTGAAATTTCAATTGAGATCCAAATGGAATAATTTGAAACTAGAAACAGTTAATATAAGAATGGCAGGAGATGTAAAGTGAGTTTCGGCAATTCTCTGCTATCATTTTATCAGGCTGTAGGTTGACAGAACTCATGACTCGGGAAATGTTCTAGTGTTTCAGTTACGAAGAGAAACCACATAAGGTAGAGTTCTAGATAACAAAGTGTAAAGCTGGATGAACACAGCAGGCCAAGCAGCATCTCAGGAGCGCAAAAGCTGATGATTCGGGCCTAGACCCTTCATCAGAGACTCATTAACTGTTTTTCTTTCCACGGATACCGCCTGATCTGCTGAATATTTACAGCATTTTCTCTATTTCAATTCTCCAGCATTTGCAGTATTTTGCTTTTGTATTAGCGTTTAGTTCACTGCACTGGTAATTACCTCCTGATTCACCATGCCAACACTCATCTGCAAGACAGTCAGAAGTGTGCTGTATTACTCTTCACTTGACTGGATGGGCGCAACTTCAACTACATTTAAGAATCTGACTACATGCAGGACAAAGCAATCCATTTGATTAGCTCCCTATTGATAACCTTCTACATTCAGTCTCTTCAGTAGCAATGCACAATGATAGCAGTGTGTACCACCTACAAGATGCACTGAAGTACCTCACCAAGATTACTCTGACATGGACACGTAGGACCTCACTGGCCTCTGCCTAGTCTTCAAGCCAGCTCTGCCATTCTAGATCACAGTTGGCTACCTATCTCCATATCACTTAATGTCTTTAATAACTCAATCTATCAATTTCTGACTTATTTAATGACTGACCTCTGCAGCTCTGATGAAGGGTCTAGGCCTAAAACGTAAGCTTTTGTGCTCCTGAGATGCTGCTTGGCCTGCTGTGTTCATCCAGCTTCACACTTTGCTATCTTGGATTCTCCAGCATCTGCAGTTCCCATTATCTCTAAGGTAGAGTTCTCCTTGGATCAGAGGAGACAGAAGGAAACCTGATTGGGACCTACAAAATTATGAAGGGCATAGCTATGGTTGAAAGGAATAACACATTCCCTTTAGAGGGGTCAGTTACCAGGTAGGATAGATTTAAAGATATGATCTCCAACTTGATCAATCACAGAGTCTGACAGTTAATTACAATTACACATGGTCGCACCTGTCTCTGATAGTCAATTACACTACTCACCCATGTTCCCTTGGTGTGCCCGTCTTTGACAATCGGTCACACTACCTGTCCATATTTTATCACTGCACCTATCTCTGACAGTCAATCACACCACCTGCTCATGTTCCTCATTGCACCCTCACTGATAGTCAATCACATTACCTGTCCATGTTCCATCACTATGCCTGTCTCTGACATCAAATCACATAGCCTGCCCATGTTCCACATCTGCACCTGTCCATTACAGTTGATCTCACTCCCACCCATATTCCCTTACCAGGCACACATCATGCTTCTGCATGACTTTCATTTCTGGAGGCTATGTAACTACTGAAAAGTGCATGTTCTGAGCAAATTTTACCAGCTTGTTGCATTGTGTTTCACTTTGGTCCAGTTGGACTATTATTGCAGAATAATATAAGTTTTGTAGTGGCAATACAAACAAATGAATAAGAAATATGAGGAACTGATGTGTGAAACCAGAATATTATAGTACCAGAAACGAAGGAGCCTGGACAGCTCATCATGTGCATGTGGAGCTATGCTCCACTTCCAATATCCAAACAATGCAAGCAAACCAGGTGCCACAGAAACAACAGAAATGACCTCCTGTGCCTCCACACTTGAAAGCAGCCAAAATATTCTGGATGTTTCATAGGCCTACCTGTAGCATGACCAGCAGTGGAGTGACATCATGACATACAGGATGAAGACACAATAATGGATGATGAACCTGGACTAATTACAAAAAAAATTTAAAATATACAACTTCCATGTGGAATTGGAAAATGAATTTCTGTCTATGATAAGAGTGTTTGCTTATAGATAGAACCAAAGTATATTGATCAGAAAAAAGCTGAATTTGGAAAAACACCACACAACATGTACAGTAAATTCAGGGATAGTCTACCCTTGAACAGCACACTTTGGACAAATAGAACTGATGAGCTGAAGTCTGTTTTGAAAGCTAAACAGTCTTTTTTTCCCAAAATCAGCAGCAAAAGATAAGGCCTGCAAAAATACAATAAATCAATCACAGATGATGACATAATTAGAGAAGCAATGACATGGTTGCTGACTCTTTAATCAAAGACAACAACAATTAAGATAATAAAATGTGAGGCTGGATGAACACAGCAGGCCCAGCAGCATCTCAGGAGCACAAAAGCTGACATTTCGGGCCTAGACCCTTCACCAGAGAGGGGGATGGGGTGAGGGTTCTGGAATAAATAGGGAGAGAGGGGAAGGCGGACCGAAGATCTTCTTTTCTCACCATCTTCGGTCCACCTCCCCCTCTCTCCCTATTTATTCCAGAACCCTCACCCCATCCCCCTCTCTGATGAAGGGTCTAGGCCCGAAATGTCAGCTTTTGTGCTCCTGAGATGCTGCTTAGCCTGCTGTGTTCATCCAGCCTCACATTTTATCATCTTGGAGAGAAAAGAAGTTAGGTGGAGAGGAGAGTATAGGTGGGGAGGTAGGGAGGGGATAGGTCAGTCCAGGGAAGACAGACAGGTCAAGGAGGCGGGATGAGGTTAGTAGGTAGGAAATGGAGATGCAGCTTGAGGTGGGAGGAAGGGATGGGTGAGAGGAAGAACAGGTTAGGGAGGCGGAGACAGGCTGGGCTGGTTTTGTGATGCAGTGGGGGAAGGGATGAGACTGTAGTCCTTTGGGGATGATCCGGTTCCGTAGGCAGGTGCTGAGGAAGGTGATGTGACTGTGGTACCTGGTTTGCTTCAGGACATGGTCGAACAGTTAGAGTAGACAAGTGCTTGGAGAGACGATGATCTGAAAGGCTTCTTTCCATGCTCTAACACTCTAAACCTTTATTTGAGAACCAAGATTTTAATGCCGTACCACACAATTCCAAGCAACTGTAAAGAACACTCCAACCCACCAAACACTCCCATCATCTCAGTACGATCTGGCGGACGGTGGGGGTGGGGGGGAAATCAACCTGCAACTAACCTGACTGGTCGTCGGTCCTTTTAGACAGCGAAGTTTTGTTTTGGGAAATGGAGTATGCTGAACGCACGTCCAGTCGTTTGCAAACAGGCGGGGATTTTGCTGGAGTGTTGTGCTCATAAATGGAACCGCTGTCATCAAATCGGGCGTCCCAAACGGAGACCACAATTCTGCCTTACCGTTCTGAATGAGACTCCCGGTGATCAGGCGTGGACTCTGTTCACTTCTGCACGGACCCTGTCAGACCGCCTGGCACTCTGATTTTATGTCAGATCCTCTTTAACTCCGCGCACCGCATGATCCAAAACGAAATCGGAAACCGGCCCTGCCCGGTGCCGTTCCGCAGCGGTTAATAACGGCTGCAGTGACTGATGTGAGCGAAGGTGGACGCTGGGGAAATTCACTGACAGTTTCCATGGAAACCCGGCCTAGGAGACAGGAAGCGCGAAGGCGGCGCGCCCGCTGTCCCACACCCTGAGGCTCGGTGAGTAACAAGCAAAGGCCTCGGGCTCTCAGGCTCCTGGGCAGCCCACGGCTGTGATCCATTAGATGAGCAAATTTTGGTCACGGTCTTGTGCTACCTGATCCCGCGGTTGCAGAGCAAGATAAGAGTAGGCCGCCTCCTTGTTCTCTAACCTCCTCCCCCCCCCCCGCTCAGTCCTGACCCTTCCCCTTCCCCTTAATGCCCCTTGTCCCCTCCAGGTATTGATGAAACCCAACTCCCAGGTGAGGGGTTAATGCTGTAAAACTGAGCGTTTTATATATACTTTGTGCAAACTATTCAGAAATGTTATTGCACACCTTTGGAGCAGGTGGGACTTAAACCCAGGCCTCTTGTCTCATAGGTAGAGACGCTACCGCAAGAGATCCTCGGTGATTCTGACGTTTCACACGCTTCAAATCTGCCTGAATGTTTCCAGCGTTTTCCGTTTTTATTTCGTGATACGCAATGCGTTTGCTAGAACTTTATGATCCTCTTACTTTTCTTACCCGCTGCTAAGTGAGGATGACTTTACTTTTAGGCTTGGCAATTTTTAAATTTTGAGTTGCGTTTAGGTATCACCAAGTGAACTGTTTTTGAAGTTCAGCAGTTGATGCAACATGGGGAACGTGCTGCCCAAATTTGCGTTCAGCAAAATTTAACCTGTGACACACTAAACTCATGATCAGACAACCTTGGTAGCTCAGTGTCATAATTTGATTTTGTAAAACTCCTGTGAAGCACTTTAAAATGTTATTATCTGAAAGATGCAAGTTATTTGTATCTGTTCTGGTGGTATTTGGTTGAAGGATTGATATTTAACTTGACAGCAAGGGAATTCTGTTCTTTATAAGGTACAATGAGATTCTTCCGTCAACAGGGAGGGAGAGCCTAAATGAATGGATCATTTGGAAATTGGCATTTCTGTTTGTAGTGCAATGTTGTCTCTGTACTTTGTGAAAATGTCAGCCTAGATTCTGTTTGTTGCCTGAAGTGGGGATTGACTGTACAGTCATCTGACTTACAAACATAACCATTAAAGTAAGCCAGTCTGACATCAAATAGTCTGTTTATCTATTGTACATGTTGACTTGGCTTGTCAGGATTTCAAAGAAAAAAGTTGTGTCCCTTCTTCAGTATTCAATTTCCCCTTCCAATTTAAAATTTTTTAAAGTTCCCCTTTTAAGAATCAAGTCCCAAAGTTATGATTGTTGCTTTTTCACCACAAGGTTTGTAGTAGTTCAAGAGGGGGTTCATTATGACTTTGTCAAAGGCAATTAAGGGTGGTGACTGTGAATTACAAAGTATGAATAATTAAAACAAAATCACCACAAATCTACCTCTCCCTATTGCTCATTGCTCATCTGTCTTTGTATGAATTGCTGACAAATCATGATTGTTGCTTTTTCCTGAACTGTTTACATCATCCCTTGGAAATAAGGTGACCAAAACTCCGCAAAAAGGTTGCGTTGTCAGTGCTGGTCTAGCTAAGGTTGTGGTGAATGTAACCCCTCAGGAAGCTGATAGTGACGGATTCAGCAGTGGTAGCACCATTGTCTGTTGAGGGAGATGGTTGGATTCTGTTTGGAGATGGTCATTACCTGGCACTTGTGAGGCATGAGTATTGCTTGCCACTTATCGACCCAAGCCTGAATTTTGTCCATCTTCTACTACATAAGGCCCCAGACTGTTTCAGTATTGGTGGGTTTATGAATGGTCAGTATTCCACACCAATCACTAATGAACATCCTCCAGATGAAGGGAAAGTCTTTGATAAAACGGTTTTATAACGATACCTGGGCCTTGGGCACTACCTAAGAACTCCCTGCGATAATGTGCCAAGGTAAATGGTCTCTATGCTAGGAATAACTCAAACCAGTGGAGTATTCTGATTCTCATTGACTTTCATTGTAATAACTTCATTATTTCCTGTTTAGCAAAAGCTAAATTGAAATTAACAGTTCACCAGAAACATCAAGAATAAAGACAAAGTTGAACATCAGGGAATAAAATTTTCACATCTGTTTAATCAACCTGTTCAAACATGTTATGATGCACCTCTGGAATAGAAGGATCTTAACTATGGTCTTCTAGCCCAGATGTAAGGACACAGACCCTTGCACAAAAGACTATCGGTAACATTCTCAGAAGTGTATTAGAATGTGGAAGGTTGTGCACTACTGAATAGAAGCCTGTAACAGTTTAGAAATGCATTGTTTAACTATTTGAAAAGGAAGAGTGTAAGAAGCAAGGACAACTGATTTGGATTAAGATTAGATTGCTCTATTTGCAGACCTAATGGTAACCATTACGGACATAAGTTGAATTAACCTAATAACTGCATGTATGACACCAAAGCAGTGAAATATTTAATTCAAAAAAAATTACATCTATTAAGTGGTTATACTGTCCTCTTTCATTCAAAAACTAATCTGCAAGTTAACCTGTCAAGACCTGTAAATGGCCTCCTCTACATTGTGGAAACCAAACGGACGCTGGGAGACTGCTTTGTGGAACACCTATGCTCGGTACGTAACAAATGACCTCCCCTCCCAGTCACGAACCACTTCGACTCCCCCGACTCCCCCCCCCCCCCCCCCCCAACTCCTTGGATGATATATCCATCCTGGGCCGCCTCCAGTGCCACAATGATACCACCCAAAGGTTGCAGGAACAGCTCTTCATATTTTGTTTGGAATCCCTGCAGCCCAATGGTATCAATGTGGACGCCACAAGCTTCAAAATCTTCCTGTCCCCAACCGCATCCCAAAACCAGTCCAGCTGTCCCTACCTCCCTAACCTGTCTGTCCTTTCTTCCACCTACCCACTCCTCCCACCTCAACCCTCACCCCTACCTCCTACCTACCAGCCTCATCACTGCCTCCTTAACCTGTCTTTTCTCCACCTATCTACTCCTTTATCCATCATCCATCTGCCTCCCCCCTTCTATTTATTTCAGAATGCCCTTCCCCTCCCCCATTTCAAAAGAAGGGTCCAGACCCAAAATGTCAGCTTTCCTGCTCCTCTGATGCTGCTTGGCCTGCTGTGTTCATCCAGCTCTACACCTTGTTATCTCAGTAAATTTAACAGTTCTTTTTCTTCCTCTTTGTTTTTATCTCTGATATATTCTTTCTGCCGGTAGACTTGTGCAGTCTTTATTCATGTTCAGATCAAACAAGTTGGAACTCGGGCAGCACACTGCATGGCTCTCTAATGAAGAATAAACATACCTTAAATTCCCTGTCACAAAGTGAAACTGTTGCTTGAACTCAGTTCAAGACATTCCCTCATAGTGCAAGGCTGTTACTTTGGTCTGGTATGAGCAGAGTCGTTGAATCCCTACAGCGTGGAAGGAGGCCATTCAACCAGTTCACAATGACGTTCTGAAGAGCATCCCACCCAGACTCTCTATCCTTGTGACCCTTCATTTCTCATGGCATTCTACCTAGTTTGCGCATCCCTGGACAATTTAGCATGGCTAATCCACCTGACCTGCACGTCTTTGGATTGTGGGAGGATACCCACACAGATATATGGAGAATGTGCAAACACCACACAGGCAGTCAGTTGAGGCTGGCATTGAACCCGAGTCCCTGGCGCTGTGAGGCAGCTGTGCTCACCATTGAACCACTGTTTTGCCCCTGACTGGATAAGGTTGTCCCATTTGAAGTGATCTCATTAGTTATTCAGCTAAGATCTTGGGCTGTGAGACATTATTTTGCTTTCCACTTTTCAGTTACTAAAGTGATTCATGAAATACCGTTCTCCTTTAAAGTAATAGCTCAGAATTGATCTTGTAAGAAAAAATGTTTTGGCAGACAGTGCAGTGGTTGACAAAGATTAACGAACCACAAGTCTTTCATTTACCTTCAATCAAGTGAGTTTTTAAGTAAATGCAGACTTATTAGTAAAGTAGACACCAAACTGTTTTAAATGGTCACGTTTATAGGCTTTATAATTGCTCAGTTCGTTTCCAGTTTGTTCAGTGGTAAATGTACCAGCTGGTACACAGTTGAATCATGAGACGACAATTTTATCTGTAGTTTGTGGTCGCTTAGGTTCTTGGACAAGACAGCAGTTTGCAAGCTACAGTTGTCTTCTTGTTTATGAATGCTATCCATGGATGCTGTTGTTAATACACTGGATGAGGATGATGTTGAACTAGGCTGCAGTGCTTTCCCTGTGATTCAGTAGGTGAAAAATGATGACTAACATGAAGATAGCTTTTTCACAGTTGTACCTCGACATGCGTTAATTACTTGATTTTCCAGGATAGCTGCTGTTTAGAACTAAACATTTAGAAACAAATTTTAGACGTACTCAAATGGAAATGTGAGGTTTGCATGCAGTTTTAAGATTTGTTTAGAAAAATATTTCAAGTGTATACTTGGACATGTGTGCCAAGCATGGGAGGGTGGATTAATGATAGTTATTTTCAGTAAGGTGTTTTGATTGTAAAGCAGAAGTATTGCTGCATCGTTGGCCAGCATTGTAAACATGCCTGCAAGGTGGAAAGGGTTGGTTCAAGACTTCTGTGGACAGGTGCTTCAAGTCTGTGCGGCAGGTCAGCTGCAAATAATCCTAGCAACAAGAGTACAGTCCCATTTTTAGGAATCAAACACTGTATAGATAGCTCTTCATGGTAGTCAGGATAATAAAATGTGAGGCTGGATGAACACAGCAGGCCAAGCAGCATCTCAGGAGCACAAAAGCTGACGTTTCGGGATGAAGGGTCTAGGCCCGAAACGTCAGCTTTTGTGCTCCTGAGATGCTGCTTGGCCTGCTGTGTTCATCCAGCCTCACATTTTATTATCTTGGAATTCTCCAGCATCTGCAGTTCCCATTATCTCTTCATGGTAGTCGTTTGTGTGGATGCGATAATGTAGATATGACTTCTGGCTCTTGGTAGGTACAAGCTTTGAATGTTGACTCCCCTGGCAGACCATTTTGCGAGTAATGTCACCAAGGTCAGGACAGGCTGGGATTGGATGAAGCTGACTCATTTCACATTTCCAATAGATTGGCTGTCCCAGCTTCCTTTTGTGAATAGGAGCTTTACCTGTACAATTTTATCAAAGTTTGGTATGTTCACTTCTGTTTGCAAATGTGGATGTGTATGTACAGGCGGAAGGTCACAGAGCATCTCTTTTTTATGTAGTGAAGCCTAAACTGCCTGGCAGCCCTTCAATGGTTCTTTCTCAAACCTGTAAAATAGATGATTCCTTTTTGATAATCCATTGCTGCCTTACTGGTGCTGGCAGAAGAAATGGAATAAATTGACGCGAAAGGTCACAGTTACTTCATGGCTGCCAAACTGGTCAGGAAAAGCCACATACTTATTACAGTCTAACAACTGTGTTCCCAACCCAATGGATACAATTAAGTGTGGAAATGATATGTGATAGGATTTTGGAAAATAAATGTGCAGAACGTCCCCTTTCCCAAGCTAATAGTAAAATTAAGTGACTGCCTATATAAGGCAAGAGCTTCCATCATACTATTGCCACAGCTGTCCATGCATGTGATACAAAGCAGCAGGTAGCTCTCAACTAAAATTGGTTCTGCCCAATTTACACCCAGTTTGGAAGTCCAGGCTGGTGTGCTCAGGGATCTTACAGAGGTGAAGCAATATTTGCAAAATGTTAACACATAAAATTGACAGTTTTTGAAAAAGAATTGCATCAGTGCACAGTTACGTTAGTTGACTGTATGCTTCCCCATGCCTTGAGTAATAAACTAACTTCTGTACTGAATGTAGAGAATAAACAAAGAGCTGTTTCTGATGGAGATTTCTGTTTCCTTATGTGGCCCGTTAGCTGGAACCATGAAGGTTGTGCCCAACTGAGCAACTAAAAGCATCAAGTGTGCAGGCGCACTTCAGTGAATTGTCATTTAACAAATATGAAGCTAAGTTTGTCTCATTCTGGGAGTTGAGCTTTCAGAAATTTTCTACTAACTGGAGCTGTTTTATTATTGTTCTGCACTTCAAACATTTGTATTGTTTCATCATAAGGGATTCTTTGTCATAACCAGGTGTGATGAGGTTCCTTCCCTCTTGAAAATGCTCATTGTTTTTGGCGAACTATTCTTTTGATTAGCCATTTCACATGTTTGAGTCAAAAATTAGTGTTTGTCATGGTATTGACAGTTGCTAAAGCAGTATGTAAGTGTTCTAACCTGGATATTGCATCTCTTCGCACCACCCTATCCTACAATTAATCCCTGATATGCTCTCACACACACACTCACACATCAATGTTCATTGGATCATAACCTCTCAAGTCCTATAACTGTTTGTCCAAAATAACTCATCCATACCGATGCTTAGCTACCAAACGCCTTCTAAAATATACACAATACATATTTATACCTTTGCAATGGTTATACTCCTTCCTGTTCTCATGTTTGTATGTGGAAATTATTATTGCTAATTTAGACTCATAGAGTTATACAGTACGGGAACAGACCCTTTGGTCCAACCAGTCTATGCCGAACATAATTCCTGACTAAATTAGTCCCACCTGCCTGATCCCGGCCACTATCTCTCCAAATTTTTCCTAATCATATATCCATCCAAATGTTTTTTAACATTGCAATTGTTCCCACATCCACCACTTCACCAGGAATTTCATTCCACACATGATCCACCTTCTGTGCAAAAAAAATTGTCTTTTTTCAATCTCTTTCACCTTTAAAAATGTGTCCCCTAGTCTTGAGAATCCCCATGTTAGGGAAAAGGCAACGACCATCAACTCTATCTCTATACCTCTCATTATTTTATAAAGTTCTATCAGGTCTCCTCTCAACCTCCCGTGCTCCTGTGAAAAAAGTCCCAGTCTGTCCAGCCTTTCCTTATAACCGAAACCTTCTATATGCAGCTATATCCTAGTAAACCTCTTCTGAACCCTCTCCAGCTTGATAATATCATTCCTAAAAATGGGTGACCAGAACTGCACATAGTACTCCAGAAGAGACCACACCATCTCCTGGAGTTCAACACAAAGATGACCTTCTTGATCTTTAAGAGGCCCAACCCCCTCTCTGGTTACTGTCTTGCTCTTAATGTATATGTAGAATCTCTTTAGATTATCCTTAACTTTATCTGGCAGTGCTATCTTATGTCCCCTCTTTGCCTTTCTAATTTCTCTCTTGAGAATACCCTTACACTCTTTATATTGATTAAGAGATTTAATTGAACCAATTTGTCTATATCTTAAAAAAATTCTCTTTTATTCTTGAGTACAACCTCAGTATCTTTATTCATCCATTGTTCTTTAATCTTACCAGACTTACCCTTCACTCTAACAGGAATAAAATTGTCGTCATCACATTCTTGAATGCCTCCCACTTGTCAGATGTCCTAGTAATGTGAACAGCCTACTCCAATCAACTTCTGAATGTTCTTGTCTCATATCATTAAAATTTGCCTTACTCCTATTTAAAAATTCACTTTTATGGAAGGCTTATCCTTTTCCATAGCTATTTTGAAACTAATGGAATTATGACCGACAGACCCAATGCGTTCCCCCACTTTTACTTCAGTCACCTGCCCTGCCTTATTCCCCAGAAGAAAGACTAATTTTGCTCCTTTTCGGGTAGGAGCATCCACATATTGATGAAGGAAAATTTTTTGAGTACATTTGATAAATTCTTCACCATCCAAACCTTTAACACTATGGTAGTCCCAGTCAATGTTTGGAAAATTAAAATCCCCCATTATTATAACCTTACTATGCTTACATACATGTTAGATCTCCCTACATATTTGTTTCTCAGTTTCTGTTCCTACTGGATGGCCTATAGCACAATCCCATCAAAGCAATCTTTCCTTTCTCATTTTTTATTTCTGCCCATACATTTTCACTGGACGATGTTTCAGAAATGTTTTCCCCAGTTCCAGCATTAATGTATTCTTTAATTAAAAATGCCACCCCCTACCTTTCTTGCCTCCTTTTCTATCCTTCCTATAATCATCTAAAACTGGGAGCATTGAGCTGCTAGTCTTATCCATCTCTGAGCCAAGACCTAAAGTAATTTCTACTTAGATGGGACTGGCATTTTCAACATTTTCATGTTGCCGATTTCTTCTTATTTAAAGATCAGCACCACGTTCATGTCAAGCATTTCTGTCTGGTGAACACAGGTAAAATGTTGTAAACCTTGAAAGGGTTCAGAAAAGATTTACAAGGATATTGCCAGGGTTGGAGGGTTTGAGCTATAGGGATAGGCTGAATAGGCTGAGACTTTTACCTGAAACATCTGAGGATGAGGCATCACCTTGTTGAAGTTTATAAAATTATGAGGGGCATGGATGGGTTGCTTAGTGAAGGTCTTTTCCCCAAGGCAGGGGAACCCAAAGCTAGAGGGTATAGGTTTAAGATGAGAGTGGAAAGATTTAAAAGGGAGCGAAAGGGAAATCTTTTCATTCAAAGGCTAATGCATGCATGGAATGAGCTGCCAGAGGAAGTGGTGGAGACTGGTGCTGTTAGAACATTTAAAAGGCTTTTGAATGGATACATGAATAGGAAGAGTTTGGAGGGATGTGGGCCAAATGCTGGCAAGTGGGATAAGATTAATTTAGGTTATCTGGTCAGCATGGATGAGTTGGAATGAAGAAAAAAAAGTTAAAGTTTTGGGTCTGGTAACCCTTCCTCAGAATGGGTCGGTTCTGAGGAAGGGTCACCAGACCCGAAATGTTAACTCTGTTTTCTCTTCACAGATGCTGCCAAGCCTGCTGAGCTATTCCAGCAACTTTGTTTTTGTTCCTGATTTATAGATTCCTCAGTTCTTTCTGTTTTTATTGGAATGAAGGATTTGTTTTCATGCTATACACCTCCAAGACGCTATTAATGTCATTACAGAGCTGTAATATTTCAGTTCTATGTTTTTGACCTTATCCTCAGAGGACTCCTTGATCTTTACATTAAATATATCCACAATTGGTTTATGAAATCTGTCCATTCCCTCTTCCCTTTTGGCTGTTCTCTGCAGCCAGAAGTTGTCATGGTCAGATTCAATCTTTGATTTTTTTTACCAGAGTTCATTTTTTTATTGTGAATATTTTCAATTATCTGTAATTTTGTCTGTTTGACACCCTCTTTGTCTCTACATTGAACTAATTTCCCATTTAAATACTTTGGCCTGAGTATTTGCTTCAGTGTCATGAACAAAGGGAGATAGAAAGAGGAGTGGTTGCTTCGTCGGTGAACATAGCCTGTCATTCAACTATATCATGGCTGATATATATCTTTATTTGATTCATCTCCCTTAGCACCCTTAACTAATGAAAAAACATTATCGATCACAAGTTTGAAAATTTCAATTGACCCAAATCCACAGTCTATTGGCGGAGGGAATTTCTGACTTTCATAACGTTTCAAGTGGATAAAAATGCTTCTTGATCTTCCCAAAACTTTTAAAGTCAAGCAAGTTTTGTTTTATAATGCAACCCTGTAGGCCTTAGCATAATATTGTATTGACAAATCAATGCCACGCCTGCCTGCCTGAGGATTGTTGCTCAAAAGTAAACTCAGTGCTCCAGCATTGATTGATCAAAGTTCTTTAAACTTAAGCAATTTAAAAAATACATTTTTTATTCCAATCATCTTTGAATTTAGCCTCCTTATTTGACTCCTACCGCATTTCCACATGTCCTTGCTTGGACATATCAGCAAGAGAAGATTTGTTGACACAACCCGTAAGCATTCTTTGACTGCAGCTCTCTGCTAGTTTCACCTATAGTTGATCAACAAGATCAGTTTCAATTTCTGCTGCCTATATATCTACCCCTAGCACAATTGTGTAAAAGTGTTCCTCACTCAGTGCTGTCTGCTTGATTGATTTAGTCATTCAGTCTGGTGAGCTCTGGTTAGCTTTTGTGCTAAGATCAGTGTTTTTGCCTAACACTTAACTGTTGTTGAACTGAATGATCTAAAAGGCCACTTGAGAAGGCAGTTAAGATTCAACCGCATTACAGTATATCTGGAGTCACACACAGACTAGACCAGGTGGCATGGCAGATTTCTTTGCTTCATAGACATAAATGACAATTTTTCCAACAGTTGATAGTTTTGTGGCATTTTTATCAGATTTCTATGCCAGTTCTATTAAGAGTTTAAATTCCAACATTTTCTATGATGAGATTTGAACTCGTGTTCCTAGAACAGTAATCTGGGCATCTGGATTACTCTTCTCGTGATGTTATTACTATACCACCAATATCTTATTCCTTGTAACTCTCTTGCTACCAAGTTATAAGTTGGTTCTGATTAAACCTTTTCCGTTGCTGTTTAGTGCAATACCCTTTGACTGAAGAGAACTGGGCAGAAATGCCTTCAAAAAAGGCTACAGTTAAACCCTGTGTCAGGACAAACTGCACATAAAAAGCATGGAAGTCGACCAGTGACTGTCGTGTACAGTATTGCTTTGGATTACCTCAATCCCATGTAGAAATTAAATTTTACTTGCTTACTCAGCTTTTTTTACTGCTGAGTTCAGGAGGTGCAGGGTTGATATTCCCACTCAGAAGTTTTCTTTTTGTAACTGGTAACTGAAATAACTGTGATTCTGATTGTGTAAGGCAAGTCAGAAAATATAAGGGTGAATTCACAGGCCATGCATTTCCACCTAGGAGCAACACTTGACTAGAGTATTTTTCAGCAACACAGTAATGTGAGGCATTGACTCTGTGGCTCCCTACTGGAAGCAGAACATTCATGAAAACGCATAACAATCTCTACCAATGTTAGTTATGAGAAAAAGATTAAGATTTAATTTTTAAAAATTGGAGGACAATTCATGCGCAATTGAATGTGACGTGAAAAGAAATTACAAGTTAACTTCTCTTCCCAGCTTTCCATACTCTCTGTTATGCCTCTTTCCACCACCTCTGTCCATCCTTCTGAAACACATAGTGGTTGCTGGTATCAGTGATAGAGACAAGGAGGAAATGCACATTGGAGAGAAGAGAGGTACACGGGAGGAGGAGGGTGGCATCTATTTTCTTCATGTTTATTTTCCTCATCACTAGCTTTTACAAAACATGCTTCTGGATTTAGAAATAACTAAAATGTAATGACCACCGTAACAGCTACCCAGTTGAGCCTCTAACTCATGCAGGGGAACAATATTTCTAGACTGAATATTTAGAGATCAAAACACACTCAGTCAGTTGTACTTTTGTCTGTCAGTGCAAATTGGAAGGAAGAAGTATCACACTGAAATGTGCTTTCTACTCAATTGCAATTCTGTCAATTTCTGTGGATTTGAGTGCAGAACGCTTCAGTGTCTGCCCAAATTACACACTGATCGTTGTTTTCTATAGTTGGGATTTGTTATTGCTCATTCACTTTCAGTAGATCCATTGTTCCAAAGGTTTGCGGTTCTTCAATCAAAGCTGAGTGGTTTTGGTTCTATTCACAAGAATTAGATTAACATTCAGTCACTCAGTAATCAAAGATACCGAGTTCGCACATACTGTGTCATAACCACAAGATAAAGGCTGCTAACAAAGGTCATTTGTATTCTATAAGATAAAAATTAAAGCTTTTGTTCATTGTTTATTTTGTGTGGTCAAAATCTGAGGAATTTGGCAGCTTGACTTGCTGAAATAAGTTAAATAACAATAAGCTACATAAGCTTGAAGGTTAATAATAAATAAGTGTAGATCTCTACTATAAATTCAATATTTGTAGTTGACAGTGCTTCTTCCCTTTTATCTGGTCCATATTAAAAAATACCTTCTGGAGATTATATGAAGTTATGTAGAAGTCAGCATTTATGCTGTTTCATATGTTGCTTTATATTTATTCCATGTTCCTAAATTACTCTCTCCTGTCTCCTCCTCCATTCCCTCACAACAAAATGGGCCAGAAGCTCATGGACTTCATAGTTATCAAGATTTAGAGCACCCGATCTGTTGCCTGTGCTGTTTTCTTTCCTCCCCTAAACCAGCCAGATTAAACTTCCTTGAAGGTGAGCCCAATGCCATCAACCTCCAACTCACCATCAGCTTAGCCCCAAACTCACTTGCCTTTCTTTTATTTGTTTCTTTACTATTTCTCCAATGTAGAGTCATAGATTGGCAACAGCAGAAAAGGAGGCCATTTGGCCTGTTGGGTCAGTGCTGGCTTTCTGTCAGAGCAATGAAGCAAGCCTCACTCTCCTGCTTTTCCACAAAAACCTGCTATTTTTCTATTTCCTTTTGAAAGCTAAAGTTGAATCTGCCTTTACTATCCCTTCAACTGGAATATTTTATATTCTGATTTAGATGAGTGCAGACTGAAAGAAAAAAATCTGATTCTGATCGATGGTTTTTAAAAGAAAGATTTCTCATGTTGGTTGTTTTGCCAATCTCATTAAATCTAGATCCTTCTAGTTTTTGACCCCTTTGCTGAAGGGAACTCTCTCTCTCTCTCTCTCTCTCTTTGCTTTGTCGAGACTCCTTGAAATTTACAACACTTGTAACCGACCTCCTCTTGACCTTCTCCCTGGCTGCGCCTTTGCTGCTGAAACCCTTTTTTATGCTTTGTAATCTTTTAAACTTTGCTACTGCAGTGCACATATGGTTGAACCTCAACTAGCAATTTCTGTACACTTGAGCTCATCCAAAACTCTTCCGCACATGTTCTAACTTGCTGTCTTGTTCAATAAAGAATCTAGAGAACATGTCAGAAGTAGCACCAGACGTAGCTAAAAATGAAAACAAAGAATGCCGATGCTGGAAATCAGAAACAAAAACAGACATTGCTGGAAAAGCTCAGCAAGTCTGGCAGTATCTGTGGAAAAAAAATCAGAGTTAACATTTTGGGTCCAGTGACCCTTTCTCAGAACTAAGGATCTGAAACATTTAACTTTGATTACTCTCCTCAGATGTTGCCACACCTGAGTTTCCAGCAATTTCTGTTTTTGTACTGAAAAATGAGATGCTAACCTGGTGCAGCTACAACATAAGACAACATGCTTGCTAAACAGTGAAAGAAGTATACGATAAGTTAAGGGATCTCACAACCAATGTTTCAGATGAAAGCCTTGCATTCTTGCCAAATACAGTTGTCAATGGCAGTGGACCGAAGGAGGAAGATCCACTGATATTCCCCTACTCTGTGATGGAGTATACCAACATTTCCATACAAAAGACATGGCTCAATCAGAAATGTGAAATGGATGAACCGTCTCCTAAGGTCCTCACCATCATGGATGGTAGTCTTCACCCTATACAGCTCAGCCCATGTAAACTGTCAGCAAGAAACAAACCAAAACACTGTGCACGGTGAAGGCTATGGACCCTCACCACATCTTAATTATAGTACTGAAGACATGTGCTCCTGAACTTGCAATGCCATTAGCCAATACAACTTCAACACAGCTGACAATGTAGGAAATTCTGCAACTATGTCATTTCACCTTCGAAGATTTTTATTCAACCTGTTCATACTTATTGTGACACACCTCCATGGCAAGTGGAACTTGCAACCTAGATCTTTTGGCCCAGAGGTATGATCATTACCAGCTTGCCTCAAGAGCCCTTTCCATCCCCGGAAAGCAAGGAAATCAAATATGACCAGTTACTCATGATTTTCCCAAGAATTTCAGTGTTCAATACCATTTACAAGTCCTCAGACACTGAAGTGGTCTATGCAGAAAAATATTCAGGCTTGGACTGACACAGAAAGTAATATGCAAGCCACACAGGTGCCAAGCAATTACCATTTCCAATAAGACAGAATCTAGCCATATTCCCTTGACTGTCAGTGGCATCTCTTTGCTAATTTCTCCCTGTATCAACAGCCTGAGCTTTGACATTGGTCAGAAACTAAACTGAACTGAACAACTGTGAAACATTTGGCACAAGGGCAGGTGAGAGGGTAGAAATTCCTCAGCAAGTAATTCATTGCCTGTCGACTGTCTACAAAACAGAAGTTGAAAGTATGGTTGAATACTCTCTGCTTGCCATGATAAGTGCAACTCCCACAGCTCGGGAAGCTCAACCCTATCCAAGGGGGAGAATCCTGCTTAATCTGCACTTTATCCACCACTTTAGGCGTTCACTCCCTCCATCAGCAGCACAGTGTCAGTTGTATGTAGTATCTGCAGAATTCACTGTGGCAAGTCAATAGCATTTGTCAAGTCTGCAACCTCTATCATCAATAAAGCAGCCACCTACATGGGAAAATCACATTCCCCTCCAAGTCACACAATATCCTGACTTGGAACTATTTTGCTGTACCTTCACTGTCACCATATTAGGATGCTGGAACTCCCTTCCTAACACAGTGTGGATGTATCTACAATATGTGATTCAAGAAAGCTGCTAGCCACAAGTTTGTCAAGGGCAGTTAACAACAGGCAATGACTTAAGACCTTTCCAGCAAAGGTCATGTCTCAGGAATCAATTAAAAAGAAAAATAATCTGGTTCGGTTAAGTACCTCCTTGATTTTAAAATTCCAATTTTTGTTTGAAAATCCTCCATGGCTTTGTCTCTCTCTATTTCTGTAATGTTCTCCAGCCCTGCAACGTTCTTGAGATACGTGTTATCTAATTTGGCCTCCTCAACATCCTTGAGTTAAACCTTCAAGAAGGTCAAGATCATCCAGGGTAAAACAGCTCATTTGCTTCACGCCCAATCCACAACCTTAATATCTCCACTACCAGTTCGGTGTGGCCTTGCCAATGATGCTGAAATACTGTGACTAAATAAAACAAAATGCTTTACCAATCATTGCCATCCCTTTATCTGACAAGGCCCTAAACTCTGTAATTCCTAACCTCAGTTTCTCTACCTTTCTTTGTACCTTTTAGATACTCCCTGAAACCTACCACTTGGACAAGATTTGGTCATCTGCCCTGATATTTCCTTGTAGAGGACGTGTCAGATTTAGTTTGAAAATGACTCAGTGCATCTTTTACTAGATTAAAAGCACACTTCATAAATGAGTTGTTGTTCAGTTTTATCATGTAGACATCACTGACAAGGTGATTGATATCATATCTCTTGATGCCCTTGACAAAGTACAACTATGCTTTCATACTGAGCTACTGGAAAACAAATGATGAAATTGTGTCCACAGTGTCACTCGGTAAAGAGTTCCAAACTTGCAAGTGCTGTAGTGACAGCCATGAATTTTCAGATGTGTACTCTTAAAAGAAACTTTTATTGTGTTTATTCAAAAATCGCATGGTTAAACAAATAAACTAAACAGCTGAACCAGCAAGAAAACTCAAATTATTCCTTGTCAAAAAATACCATTTGGTATGTGATCATTGTTTCTCTGAAACTGTTTTCTCTTAACTGTACTTTACACCATTCTGAGTGCTATGTGACCTCTCAATGCTGAAATCAAAGCAGTATGCCTAGTCTCTTCCTCCTGATTTAGTGATATAGTCTTTCCCAAGACACTGGAATTTATTACATTACTGTAACATATTTTCCTCTAAAATCTAAAGGCTTTTAAGCACGAGATATCCCCACCTCTTTATTTGTCTCACCTTTATTTTGACAGTGATTTCAACCTGATTGATGTTGTGCACTTTGGACTGTTGTCCTAGCCCCTCATTTCTCAATTTAACAAATATAAATAAAGTGATGTTTTTATGAACGTGTGAACTGTCTCTAGTACTAGTACTCTCTATGGTCACCTAGAGTTCATACTTTTGATCTACTGTTGCAGGGATTGTTGAGTACTGCTACGTTGTGCTATCATTGGTTGTTTTTTTGAAATTTGGTTGATCGTGCAAATTTTGCCCTCTTCCTAATATTTCTTTCTTGATGGCAGAAATCAAAGAAATGGAGAAACTTGAGGAACCACTCTTCATTTTAGAAAATGGGGATGTATACACAAACCCAACAGAAGTGAAAATGAGTCAGCTTATCCTGCCGTGTCATGCCAACCACCGTGGAGAACTGAGCGCAGGACAACTGCTGAAGTGGATGGACACAACAGCGTGCCTTTCTGGTAAACTACCTTACTTGTGAAATTCAATTTGTGAAGCTTACATTACAGCTGCCTGGAAATGAAAGAGATGATTTTGAGTTAACGTTCTTGGGCAATCATAAAATATTTAGTGCTTAAGATAGCCCGTTTTAGTCTGTCACAAGTCAGCAATGCTTTCTTTGCTCAAGACTCTAACTCTATGATACTAGTTGATCGTAGTACACTATTTCTTTGTAAACAAATGATCTGATTTTCATTTTGGGAAACTTATCGATGCTACATCAGTAATGGCTTGTGGCAAAGCATTCCTTATTCCAGAAAACTACTGTGTTTAAAACAAAATGCTGTCATTTACTATGATTATCTTCAATTTGGTACCATCATGCCAAGTATCAGAAGCAATCTATCATTGTCATTTACACTATCACATAGCAAAATAGAAAATAGGCACAGAAGTCGGTCAATTGGTCCTTTGAGTCTGTGCTGCCATTCAATATGACTGTGACTGATCCTCTCTAACATAGACGTGTAGAAGATAGGAGTAGGCAGTTCAACACCTTGAGCTCCTTCACCATTCAATATGTTCAAGGCTCATCGTTGAGTTCAATAGCTGTATTGTTAGATTGAAAGAACTGAATCGGTACTTTAAGGCCTGATCAAAATGAATACAAGAAGACACGCACTTCACATAAACTGGTGAGTGAAACTAATTTATTAGCCTAATCAACCTAATATAGATATACAAACAAACAAGCGAATTTATTAATTTAATCTACCTTACATACAAACGAATGAATCTCAGCCTTTCTGCTCGTCGCAAACTTTCGCAATGGTAGCACTTGGAGCTCTTATCTCCAATTCTATGGCACCAGACTCATGAATGCCACTCAAGTGAAATTTCAATAAGTGGGGCAAAGTTTCTGATATTAATACTGTTCTCAATCTAATATTATGCACTGTATTGACATTTCTTTATACCTTCAAAATTTTTACAGGCATTCCTTTGTTCAAAAAACACTCCACGTGTGTCTGTGTTAACTGCACAAAAATTGTTTTCCCAACCACCCAAGGTCATGCAGTTACCTCCTAGTAGAAACAATATGTTTTGAACTAGGCCTGATTTCCATGTAATTTTCCACTTTTCAGTTGCTCATTGTTGTATCCAGCTAATTCTTAACGATCTGGTTTAAATACACCACACACTATGCTTTGATATCTTCAAAACTGATGATTAAAACCTTATACAAGCGCATATATATTGTTCAATAGTTGCATGTTGGTTTTACATGCCATTATGTGGGTACATAAAAACAAGAAACAAAAATATTAACAATAATACATCTGGATGCCACAAGAGGGAGACTACTGCTGAAACCTCAAGTGACATAAATATGTCCCACCAATGGTGCACAATAAGGATTCCCAAATTGTTTGCTATGCAAATCAATTGATCATGGCTGTAAGTCATGGCAGTTTCTTGCTGTAAGAAGTCGTGGTGTTCTGTTGCCAGTGCAAGGAAAGCCTGCAATTTCTTAATGGAACATGTAGAAGCATGCTCATCAATCAATTGGTGGTGTGGTACATGGTTACAGCGTCCCATTTTTTTCAATTATGTTGGGTTTATCTCCAATTGTGTTAGAGATAACAACATAAATACTGTCCCTACATAAGTTGGTGGATGGTTCCCCTCTCTCATCAATAAAATAGACTGTATGAGTGCTGGCCATACACATGTGGTTGGGACCAATTTTGTGAATGATTGCATGTGGAAGGAGTTACCTCAATAAGGTAGCAAACATTTTATTTTGTGTTAGCTTCTGCTTTTGCATCCTGCCTTTATCAAGGGGTTCCCTTTACTCCACTCTGCTACCTCACCCGAGTCTTCATTTGGCCTTCTTTTGACATAAGCTAACTGTCCTAACAAATTACAATTCTACCTGCTAGCTTGAGCACTGGGGTGCGTGCATCATACAGTTGCTAAAGATGGGGCAACTGAATGTCATCTGATATGCTTTTCCACTCAGACCCCAGTCCATGACCCTTCGTCTCTGTAACATTTTGACGTGACAACCAATCATCCTGTTATTTTAATTTTACTTTCCTTTCACTAATAGCACTTCCATTGTTTCAAACTTGGTTTTTCCAAGCATTATGTGTCAGTGCCTTATCATTTAAACAATGTTTTTTGTGCTTTTTCAGGCCGCAGTAACTATTTTGTCAATTGGGTATATCTGCCTGACACATTCTTCAGTCATTTTCATCATGTTTTTTCACATGTTTGTTACTTCAGATGCAGCAACCACTTTTGCACATTTAGATCAGTAATCCAAGATCATGCCACACATTCTTGACTTTCAGCCAATTTTTCGAAAGATCAAAAGTTGGTGGAGGGTGCCTTTGTAAGTTCCTCCCCAGTCCCAATGTTTCAGGTAGTAGCCAAATCATCTAGTTCAGTTCCCCTTTAAAAAGGAATCACAAGGGCAAGAGAAAACTCTTTTTTTTATTCTTTAATTCCGTCGACACTTTGCTTTCATTGGAGATATTCCAATTAACTACACCCAAGTTGGGTCATTTCCATCTCCATTTGAAGCTGTGTCACTTTTTTGCTGTCACTATTCTTTTATTCTAAGTGGGCCCCCATTGATCACCATCATTAGTAATACAGGAACTCTAGAGAAAACTTTACTGTCCAGAGTGACTAAAAAAACAAACATTTTCCACAATAACTTTAAGAGGCACACAACATTATTACTGAGTGGTTTTAAGCATAATGAAATTTTGCTTGTTTGGTCTTTATTTTGGAAAAAGTACAATTTTGTCACCAGATAATACTCAAATTTCTGACTTTCAAAATTATTCCAAATTCAAAATTGGTAACAACAGACTCAAAGGTTTCTTCTGTGTACAGCAGGAGCGGTGTTGTTGGCGAACAGGTTTCATTAGTGGTCAATTTCTTCCAAACAATCTATCCCATTTTATTTTGATGCAAATTAAAACCATCTAGTCTGTGTTTCCATTGGCTCTTGTTTTAAATTACAATTGAAAAGTTTTAAATTATTTGCCCTTTAAAATTCAAATGAATTTGCCAATGTGTGCTTGAACTCGCAACTTGTATCAACTAATTTTGTCAATCTCGATTTCAGAAAAACTCACATTCAAGCTTTTAAACAGTTCTCTCTTTTGTATTAAAGATGCAAGTGATTGTAATCAGTTCAGGGTTCCCCGGTTTCCAAATGCTTTGCTTTTGCAAGACTTCCATCTCCCTCTTCTTGAAGCCCGTTCAAAATACAGTAAATGACAAAATATACTGTGGCTTTAGAAGAAGCCCAGGGGGTTAATGATGTTCAATGAACATATCTCGCCCCACAGAAGGTGTGTGAGAAGATTTAAAACTGTCAGCAGTAAGAGTTAACTCGCCTAGCCTCAGAAGCACAGGGCCCAAGGCACCAGGTGACATTGTCATCCTTTCACATATTCAGTTTTAAAACAAAACTATTGTGGAAATGCTCTGTGAACACAATGCAATTTTCGCAGAAGGCTTCTTTAACGTCACTGTTGGAAAGTGACTTGTTGATCTTTTCCTCAACTGTGCCTAACAAATCCTAAACCTGTCTGCTCCTTCCATCTCCATGGTGCCATTGCATACTTGCTCTGTCTCTACACAGGGGATGAAACAGTTTGGGAAACATTGTCAGCCACATTCTCAAGATTGCTTGCCTTGTCTTGCCTTGCAAGCTGTTGCCTATTCACAACTTTCTATCTGGGCGACAACTCCAGGGTCCAGCTGTCAGGATTTGCAGCTGCTCTGCCTAGATAACTTTCAACTATCCAGAAGGTTGTGACTATGCCCCATAGCTTCACATGACTAATTTCCTATTTGCCACCCTTTGATATAACATGGATTTTTCTGTTTAAAAGCAGAATGATTAAATGAATTCACTCCACACCCAGATTCCACTTGTAGTATCAAAGGGGTTCATTTAAAGATACATTTCTGTGCCCCTCTCACTCCTTTCCCCTCTCTATATCAGTCAAGGCTAATAAAGGGCGCACTTTCATCCAATTTACCTTCCAAATTTTGCCCACTTGTTGTGCTGGACAATGCCTCAACTAGTCTTGTTTTCCCTTTGTTTCAGTCCACTCTCTGGCCCGGGCAACCTCTGCTATTCTGCTGCAATCAGTGCAGCAGTCAATGTATCATTTGCCCCCTTTAATTCTTACACTTTCTGATACAACATTCAGAGGTCAGGCACAAGAATCTACCTTTTGGGTGACACATTTGGTTTGGTTTGCTTTGGCAAACCTACTTCCTTCAGACTGTCCTTCTTGGAATGGTGTAGCCCGTTTGGATTTTGCTCTAAATCCCCCTGGACTATTCTGGGAAGTGGAATGTTTCCCCAGTCACGATGTCCTCCTGTTTCCTGAGCATTTTGCTCCGACTTTGCTCTCAGCATCAAGTGTTTTGTTAGGCTGATAGTACCTGAAGGGTTCTTTGAAGTCTAGATTAAAATGAATACAAGATGATGTGCAAAACTACTGAGTGAATCTATTAACTTAATCTACTTTACACACAAACTAATGAGTCTCACTGCCTTTCGCCTCATCAGGAACTTTGGCAACAGCGGCTCCATCTCCAATTCCATGGCACCGGTCTCTTGACCCTGCTCCAATGGTGAAAGTCCAATGAGTGGCCCAAAGTCCCTGATATTAACACTGGTCTGAATCTAATGTTGTTTTGCCATTTCTTAGTACATTTGGTACTTTTACAGGCATTTACTTGTGTCAAAATCACTCCACTCTGTCTGTGTTAACTGTACAATGTTTTTGTTTCCCACCAGGCAAGGTCATACAGATGCCTCCCAGCTGATATAGAGTGTTTTAGCACCAGGTCAACTTTCTATGTAACTTCCCCCTTTTTTCAATTACTGATTGTTATTTCCAGTTAACCTTTAATGATCTGGTTTGGACATGTCACTTCTAAAGCCCAACACTAAAATGGCATAATTCCACCCTTTTTCCATATGCCTAGCTCCCTTTAGCCACAAAAGCTATATCTACCTCCTTCTTGACAACACACAATGTTCTTCCTTGAAATGAGCCTCATATTTGACCATCTTGCTGGTCTATTTACTTGAGATTAATTTCTTAAAATTGAAATTCGTCCCTGACTTAAAAGAACACAATCTACTTAATTAACTTGCAATCAAAGTGCCTTATTTTGATGTAGCAAAAACTGAACAAAGTGAGTTCCCCCAGCAGATCTGCAATCCAGTTAACACATTGTTTCTCAGCAAAAATCCATTGATCATCGCAACAGTTCAAATTATTTTTAACTGCATTACTTAACCGTAGATGACAATATCACTTCATGTAAACTTGGGGTAAATGCAGTAGTAACTGAGCACCACGATACAATTAGCTTTAAAAAAAAGTAAAGGTTAAGTCATCAGATGCTGCCAAATCTGCTGAATTCTCCAGCAATTTCTGTTTTTCTTTGTTTCAGATCTCCAGCATCCACAGTTCTTTGTTTTATTTCATGTTATTGCAAAGATCTGGCTATCTTAGCATTTATGCTGTTTTGAGATTGGAGGGACAAAAAGGACCATTATTTTGGGAAAATTGACTAGCGATATCAGAATGGCAGTGTGAGTAAATTATGAGCAGAGGTGAGCAATGCTGCACATGTTTCTAAGTAAATAGGCAGCTTTTCATCCTGTAAGATGATGGTTTACATTGTGTTGATCAACCCTGATGAAGATCTGGCTCAAGGGTCCCATTCTGGTGTGGAAATTGTTGCAGGGGAAAACAGTGAACTGCTTAAAGTGATTGACTTTTATCATTTAGTTATGGGCCAGACTTAATGAAGTAGCCTCCAATAAATAGAGGCAAGTGAAGAAAACATTTTCATTTATTAGTACTTCCTTTCAGATTTTTGGGAGTCTCCAGATGTAAAATGTTAATCTTTATGCCTATAGAAAATATTCTGAAAAAGTGACATGCATGCATCAAGGAAGTAATCCTCTTCTTTCATGGGGGATTGGTTACACGCTGGATTAGACGTTATCACGTTGACTTTTGGGATATTTATATTCAAGCTCAGCTGATGGAATGAGGTTTTTCTTTTGATAGCTGGCTGTAATGATCATTGAAACGCAAAAGCTTACGATGTGGAGCTTTAACATAATGCAGGGTAATATTCTTATAACAGATAGTTGTCCTTGTCCTTAGATTTTAAATGTAAAATGTTACTTTGACACTGTTTTTTTTTTCTTCTCTGTTTATCCTCCCTGCCCCAAAAATGAAGCGGAAAGGCATGCAAACTGCCCCTGTGTTACTGCCTCAGTGGATGATATTGATTTTGAGCATACACTCAGGTAGTGATTTCATTTGCCTTTGTTTTATTGTATCTATTATTGCATTCTTACAACTGTGGGGAAATGTGGATATTAATTAAATGAGTGAATTTATTGTAGGCGCTATTAGAATTTTCACTCTGACCTCTTTGAAATGAAGCATACAATAGTGTTCAGCAGCTCGGTGATTTATATCTGACTGCCTGGAGTTTTTCCTATGTCCCTGTTTGTGTAGTGATTTAAGACACAAGCTGAAAGGCAAAAAAGGGCACAAATGTATAATGCTCCTGACCAAGCCAACGAGAATTCATTGGCTTGCCTTTATTTTTGCTGTTCTTCTCTATCAGAGAACCAGACAAAGCAACCTTGCTGGTATCGGCTTGAGGTGTGGAATCCTTTTGATGCATGGCCTTCCAGTGAATTTGTAAAGTGTACAATGCTGATTCATAACTCTTATTGCTGTGAAAGCTTCGAACACATTTTTTTTTCAGTGTAAATTTCCTACTGTTGACGCATGTACCTTACATTTCAGTAGTTCATGCCACAGATTTGAGAGCTTGGGCTAGTTACAATATATCTATGAATGTCTGCAAATAAGATTCTAGCCTTAGTACTGATTCTAATTTAAGTCATTTGACAATTATATGTTAAATGTAAGTTGCTGTGTGCGCACTGGCTGTCAAATTTCCTTACATTATAAGAAGGACGAGCGTTTTGAGGTGTCCTGAAGTTGTGAATGGTGCCTATGAAAAAAGCATTTCTTTTCACTTCAGCTAGACTGTTGAGTGTGTTTCAGGTTCAGGAGGTAGGTAAGTGTACCACAGTTTGGTGTTGACAGAATTTTGTGGCACTTGCTTTTCATTTGTTTAAAGATTTTCCATGTAACTTTATTTTTAAAATTAAATTTAGACAATATGCAATTTCCACGCTGTATGACTCTGACTCTGATGTTATAAAACATTTAATTAAGCTGTTTTGGCTGTGCGAGATCTTCTCTAGTATTGCTGTTGACACGTTGGAACATGAAGCCTTTCTGTTGCTTGTTCCGCCTTGTTGCCATTTCCTTTTTTTTCGCTGTGTTGTGAACTCGTGTTTTATTTTGCATTTGTTCTTAGCTCTCTCTAGTTCTGATTTTTTTACTTTTTTTTCAACCCATGTTCTGGGTGGTAAATAATGAAGGAGTGGCAGAGTGGTCAGAGTTTGTATTAGTGTTGCAGGTTGGAAAATGTTGGATCGTAGCGAAGGTTAAATAGTCTCCTGTTTGCTTCTATCAAGAGCAGGGTAGCAGGTTGTGGGATTAGTAGGCATTTCAGCAGAGATGAGAGCAACTGAGCATGGGGCAGGAAGCAGCAGGACTAGGGACTTTAGATTTGGGTGGCTGTGGGATTGAAAGTAAAAATCAAAAGGCAATTGGTAGAAGTGGAACCGAGCCGTCTGGTTGGAAATTGAGCTGGACGCAATGCTAGTTGAGTGTCATCTTGAGAGACTGTTATGAACCAGACTAAACCCCCTCAAAATATATTCAGATAGCCTTGACCCCAACTTACACTTGCTTGTAAAAATTAGATTAAGGCATTTTGTTCCAGAAGCAAGTCAATTGGTCGAATTACCAGGCTTGAAGCAAAATATACTTTATTCCTATACTATAGTTAAAATACAAATAAAGGAAAAAAAATTGAAATAACAACAGCTCTATTGGAAAGTTTGACAGAATACTAGATTATTTAACCACTAAACAGCAGCTGTTCCAATATAGTAACATCTCATAAAGACACGTTTTGGCAGAGGCAACATCTATAAAATAGGTTGTCTCACATGCAGTTCTCCTGTCCAGGAGGAAAGAACATCAAGAGAACTCTGAATGGGAGAGAGAGAGAATTCCAAGTATTTTGCTGTGGCAGAGAGAGGCTTACAGCTGCTTCCTAATCATAGCAGCTACTGAAAGTTAAACTAAAATCCTGGTTCTGTGGAACCCCACCCCTTCATGCTGCTGCTGTTGTTCCAACTTTAAAACAAAATCCAAGGCCAAACAAGCTGCTTACTCTACGGGCTTAGACCAGACCGATTGACACCTCTGTCTCAACCTCCCTTCATAGAAAAAGGACAAAATAGATCTCTTAAAGCCATAGTATCATTACAAGAGGTGGAGGCACGAGAGTACAACCATGAATTATAATTTGGCCTGCTTGGGAATCATAAATTTTTTGCCTCAACTTTTCTTTCTGAAATGGCAGAAGTAATTTGAAATGGTGAGTGAGTAGGTGTGGTAGTGTGGTTTTGCATAGTTCATTTTTGAAAGTGATCTATGTTCTTTTAAAATAGGTTTGAAAATAATTAAAATGTTATTTATCACTTTGGTAAATAGATTAATTTATTAAAGTACTGGAGCCCTCACAGCTGTCCTTGGCTATCTTAGTAAATTTCGTTCCTGACTTGCATCATTGGCCTCCCAAGCCCACACTGTGCTGTCTTCGTGGCTTTGGGTAGAACTTCAATTCTTAGTGACCTAACTCATAGCCTGTCCATTTTGCTTCTTCATGAAATAAACAGAGAGCATGCCAAGGGATACCCAAGACTCTATAATTGTGATCACCTTCATGATAGGAGGTAAAACTGATTGCGATAATGATAAAGGGATCACCTTTCTGTCTGCCACAAGGAAGGTCATCATAAAAATTCTTCTCAATCTTCTCTGCCTGAAAATTACCTCACAAAGTGGATTCTGTCCATCAAAAGGTAGTGGCCATGATCTTCACTGCAAGCCAAGTTCAAGTAAAGTTCAGAGAGCAGCATAGGACTGTTAACAGGATCTTTTTGACCTTGAAAATACCTTTGTTTCTTCAAAATAACGCCATGACAATTGAGCATTTAGGCTTGGGCAGATCGTGAACCATGATTGGCAACTGCAGTTCTGTGGGTAGTGGGACCTGGTAGTTAGAGAATGAAAATGAATAGTAAACCGAGAGACCTTTTGAGGTAATAGAGCAGGCTGAATGGCAGAAAGGCCAGATTAGCTAATTTTAAGTTTTTGTGTAGAAATGACTTTGGCAGCACAGTGGCACCTGGTGGAAGGTAAAGACAATAGTATGTAAATGGATTAGCAGTAATATAAACCAGTGTAGATTGCTGATTGATCACAATATACGAGGATGTTAGTTGCCTATTTAAAAAGTAATATTAGGTGGCATTTCTCAAGCTATTTTCACTTGTAAGACAATGAAGAAAGTGATAGTGTTTCAGAGTTAGTCAGAACTGCAGATGCTGGAGAATCTGAGATAACAAGGTGTAGAGCTGGATGAACACAGCAGGCCAAGCAGAATCAGAGGAGCAGGGAGGCTGGCGTTTTGGGCCTAGACCCAGTCATTTCTGAAGAAGGGTTTAGGCCCGAAACATCAGCTTTCCTGCTCCTCTGATGCTGCTTGGCCCACTGTGTTCATCTAGCTCTACACCATATTGTGTAAGCCATTACTATCACTTCCTTGCATGAGTATTTGTTAAAGATATTAGGATTAGATAATACAGTTAGTTGGGCACAATGAGCTGAATGCCCTACTTCAATGTAATAATTCTATGATCGTGAAATGTCACAAGAAATGTGACATTTAGTGTAATAGCAGGAAGACCGTGCACTTGGAAACATTTTAATACGTTAAGAAACTTCTTTTCTTTCTTTGTGAGTCTGTATGCTTCTGTTTTTTTTTCCAGCATTGGGCAAGTGGTAAACATCAAAGCAAAAGTGAATCGTGCCTTTAACACAAGCTTGGAGGTATGAACCCTTGTTTCTGCAATGATTCTCATTAATTCAATAAAGTAACGAGTCTCTAATATTTCAAGGACTGTAATGGATTAAACTTTATAAAGGTCTGGTATTTACTTAGCTCAATCTTTTTTATTTTTTCATTTTTGCCCTCCTGTCGTGCCTCGTTGGATTCCTACCAACTGCCAGTGGGTTATTTTATCATTGACAGTAAAGTCAAGCTCAATCCTGGCATTCCCCCTGCAAAACACATCCAATTTGACATAATAAAACAGGCAGTGACTCTGTCACAAATCTAACAGTAGTGAAACAAATAACAGTGCCCCAGTCTCAGTGTCAGAGCAGTCAGGGCATTAACCTTGAACATTGAGGTGTTGATGTTAAAATGTGCTTTTGGAGATCCAGTTTGGGTTGGGATTTGTGATGTTGGATCATGCTTTACGGATTGTTTCATTCAAAAGGTACCTCCTTTCTTAGGTTGGAATTGCTGTCATTTGTGAAGATCCCTTAAGTGGAACACAATGGAAAGTGTGTAAAGCGTTTGCTACGTTTGTGGCTAAGGGATCAGGACTTTGGAAGGTAAGAGCGTGGGCTTAAAACATTTAGTGAGATCTCCAGGTTGTGCTCTACCTAATAAATATCTTCTGTAAAGTTGTTGCCAGATTGTTCCTTTGATTAATAGTCTTTAAGTACAAACTCTCAAAACCTGTAGATGTAGAGTTGAACAACTAACAAAGTTTATCAACGTTGACACTGGCCACTGGATGAGCAGTTTAGGATTCAAGTCAGGAAGTACTTTTTTTTTTACACAAACTACAGTTGATAAACTGTAATACTCTGACTGCAAAGGAGCTTGAGTCACTAAAATTCATGCACCTTACTGAAGAATCATTTGACTTTTATTAGATTAATTGTAGGTAATTAGAACTCCACTTATAGGCAGTAAATCCAGTGAATGATTCTTCTTCAGGATCATATATTGGTTGATCCCCTTGTGGGTCAGAACTTGGTTTAACACAGCCTTGAATACATTTAATTACCCAACCTCTGCAATGAGTCAACTACATTGCTGTCACAGATAGACCAGACCAGGTAGGGATGCCAGAATTTCTTTTCTAATGAACTTGTTCACTGCGACACTGACTGCGAGGGCACTCTTCCCAGTGACACAGACGGGGAGGACATGCTTCCCAGAATGCCAATGGCACTTTGCTGATGCTTGAACATAGACTGATGGGTTTTAATTTACCAAACTGGGTCAGTCGTGCATTTTATGTACAGGATAAAGATGGGCAGTTTCTCATTTGTCGGATTGGCACTAGTACAATGAGACTGCAATGGATCATCCACTTGCCAGTTCTGACTGAAGATGCAACAAATACTTCAGCCTTTTGCATTGATATGCTGGCCTTCATCATTGAGGAAAAAGATACCTTTTGGTGTTTCTTGTTAATGAATGATGGTGGACAATTAAATAATTATTAGATTCACCTAGATGTGGCAAGACTGCAGACCTTTGATTAGATCTGCTGTTTGTGGGATTTTATATCTCTATCGTATGCTGCTTTTACTGTTCAGCCTGCATGTAGTCTACTGTTGTTGCTTTAGTAATTGTCGTTTCATTTTTAGGTGTGCTTTGTGCTACTCCTAAAATGCTCTCCCATACTAGTTTCACAGGTTATGCGGTCGTGGTGCAGCACCATGTCATTTAACTCACAATAGCTTGCATTTATATAACGCCTTAATGAGGTAAAGTGTCCCAAGGTTCCTGAGAGGGCATTATCAACCAAAATTTAACATGATCCATGTAATTGGACATTTGGACATATGTGAAAAATTTTGGTTAAAGACTTAGATGTTAAGGAATGTAACGGAGAAAAGAGAGGCATAGAGTCGTAGAGATTTGAGAGCTTAGGTCCAGAGAAGTTAAGGATGGCAAGTTCCTTTCCCCAAGTGAATCAGTTCATTCCATTTCTAGTGGTTGTTTTCTGATTCCAGCCCATACATCGCAAAGCAATAATGAGTTTAGTTTGCACTTTGCTACTTTTGGAATTCAAATTCATGACTGTTGCTAGTCAGTACCATAGCAATTAGTCCATCTTGTTATCCGGTCAATTATTTGACTTTCTGCTAACTTCTGAAATCAAATGAGGCATGATCTGATTTTAACAAATTGAATTCTGGCAGCACTTCACATTTTTTAAAAATCACAGTAACTTTGAAAGTAGTTGATAGTTTAAAAAACTTGGCAAGTAACTGTGGTGCACCTTTGTCAACAATGACTCTGTTTAGATTGACCTCAGTTTACCCAAATATCTTCAGGGACTGTTCTGATATAAGTCAAGAAATTGCCACCAGTGTGGCAACAATGGTGAAGCCATTTGCTAGTATGGCTGAAGTGACAGTGTACCCAGTCAGTATACTGACAGTATGATTTTCCTTTGCACAAAATACAATCCAATCCTTCAGTGGCATTTTTCAGAAAATGTTGATTCTACTTTCTGCGCCTTGGGAGATTGTTTTCTGTTCAAATAAAAATATCAGAGGGCTGTGTGCTTTCTAGAGCTTGATACTGAGCAACCTTTATGAGACCCATGTCCTGCTGCCTGATGCATGTTTTAAAGTGTGATAGTAGCAGTAATTTTCTTCTCTCATTTGCACAGAACACTTTCCACAATAGCAAAGCTGTGGCTAGTAATTTGATGGTGGGGACACCAGGCTTAGTCTGTGTCTTAACACTTGTTTTTTAGTCCTTTAGTTCTCTTTCTCCTGATGGTAGCATTGTTTTACTGCTTTCAGTGATTTATTTCCTCTGTCCCTCCATCATGCTGCATCAAATGACCCACACAGTTTCTTCTCCCAACTCTAGTTTCCTGTAAGATCTGATTCTTGTGATGTGTTTCCATATACACAGGAAGCCATCTGTGGCATATTCAAGCAGGCATTCTTTCATGACAATGTTAGTAGGTTGTTCAACACTGAGGGCATCACACTCAAACCTATCCCATTCCCACCGGATGTCCAGATGTGAACTTCCAGCTAGATCACTGGATAATGATCACATGGAGGGAAGTAAGCATGGCTACTTAGTGTTTGGTAGCTGAACCCAACAATGTATTGAATCATTTGCAAGAAGTAACTTTAACAAAGGAAAGTGACCTTTCTCCAATATTTGCTTCATTGATATGACCATTGATTTCTTGCCAGGTGCAGTTAAAGCCTGTAATTCCCAGAACTTCTGAAGAACAGATGGAATACAGCATCGCTGCTGAGCGGCGCCGGATGAGGCTACACCACCTGGAAACCATCAAAGATCTGGTCTCCACCTGCACAATTCGAGATGGTAGCCCTTTTGCCTTCTCTGCATCACTAACCATGTACAATCTTTATGGGAGATTAAGACATTAATTGCAGAATAGCAGCCTTCATAGTTAACAACGATTTAACCTAGCCGTTTCTGAAGAATGGTCCAGGCCCAAAACGTCAGCTTTCCTGCTCCTCCGATGCTGCTTGGCCTGCTGTGTTCATCCAGCTCTTCACCTTGTTATCTCTCTCTCTATCTCAGACTCTTGATTTGAGTGATCTACATTGGATTACATAGGATATACAGCACTTAATCAGGTTATTTGGCCCAACCCGTCCATGCAATTATTTATGTTTCACTCCAGCTCGTTTGTTTTTTGAATCATTTAAACCTATCCTTTTACCACCTAATTTTTTTTTTCTCCCTCAGTCTACAGGACAAGTTTTCTCCAGTTTCCCCTTAAATCTATACTTCTCACTTCAGTGACTCCCTTGGTGGCAGAATCAATGTTTTCACTACTCTTTGGATAAAGAATTTTTTGTGAATTTATTATTAAATGATTTTGTGACAATTGAATGCCTGTAATTACGCTTGTGCCCTTAATAACAAAAACTCTCTGAATCCACTTTAACAAAACCTTTTCATAATTTTGGTTCTGTTAAGTCATCCCTCAACCTTTTATTCAAGAGAGTAGAGCACCAACCTGTCAATCTCTTCCAGTCATGTATGTCCAGACATATCTTGCCATCCTTGTAATCCTGCTCTGAACCCTGTCCACTTACTTATCTTTTTCATAATATGTTGAACTGTACTATCTAAAATTGAATGCAGCTTTTGTATAACTTGCCCACTTTTCAATTCTATCCATTTGGAATCAAAGTCAAATACTTGATTTGCTTTTACTAATGATTTTGCACGCGTATGGTGCAACACTTAGTTTAGCATTTGAAGTAATTAAAGATTGCCTGTTCCCTAGTGGGACCTACCAGATTGTGCTCTTTTAAAAAAAATCTTGTACGTGTTGCACAGATTTCTTTTCTTGAATTGTAGACACAGTTAAAACATTTAAGACATTTGGACAGGTACATGAATAGAAAAGGTTTAAAGGGATATGAGCCAAACGTAAGCAAATAGTTTAGTTTGGGTAAACTCGATCGACATGAATGACTTGGACCGAAGGGCCGGTTTCCTTCCTGTACAACTCAATGTCTGAAAGTATTCCGTGAAATAAAATAAATGACATGTAAATCATCATTGGTAATATATCATTCAGCATGGATTGATCAAACTGATGCATTCAGTTCTGATTTCCACCCCATCCAAATAGTCCGACAGTGCATTCAGTAATGGAAAGTGACAGCTGAGGAACACATTGAGCTAACTAGACAATGTGGACTTGAAACCCACGCAGTCAAGATTTTTCAAAGAACTCTAAATTTGATTCAAGGAACAGACTGGTCTGCATAGAATGATATAAATGCTTCCTGTCTTGACCTAATACTTTCGTGAATGAGAAAGCATGCATAATTTAAGTGAGGCAGCTTCTTACACTTTGTTTCTTGCTCAATTTCTTCTCTCCCGAGATGGGTGACATTGGACAGAACAATGTTTGTTGTTGGCACTAGCCTGAGTTGTTTGTTGGATATCTCAAACTTACTGTAGAGTGGTATTTAAGTGGCAGTTTTTATTTGCTCTAAGTAATACTAAACACTCAGTTGAAGCAGTGTATGAAACGTTTGAATTAAAATTCATATTTCTAATCTCTTTCTCTCTTCCCAGCAGATGCAAAGCCCCCATTTCAAACTCCCTCTCACATTTTCCAGCAGTGAAGATTAGGTCCGCTCCTTTTTCTATTTGATGTCCAATCTGAGATGCACAGAAATTTCCCACGATGGTTCCTGAATCCAGGGAGAGGAAACACACAATTGTTCAGAACTTTTGAGATAACAAGGTGTAGAGCTGGTCTCGGGCCTAGACCCAGTCATTTCTGAAGAAGGATCTAGGCCAAAATGTCAACCTTCCTGCTGCTCTGATGCTGCTTGGCCTGCTGTGTTCATCCAGCTCTGCACTTTGTTGTCTCAGATTCTCCAGAATCGACAGTTCTTACTATATCTGTTTACAACTTTTCTTGAGTTTAGATTTAGCAGCTCTAGGAATCTTATTGTGCACATTAAAAGTCTATGGTGTGATATCTCATTTCAGTTTACTCTGGAATATTCTACACACCAGGATCAAATTTCTGAGGCAACTGGTTTTATTGCTGTGTTCTCTGACTGCACTTTTTCATGCGATGTCAGTACATCATGCAGAAAAAGAATTGGAAATTTTAAAAGTGCACTAGAGAGAATTCCACGAAAGAAACAAAACTGTTTAATCCTGAATTGATTCTGTTATTAGGTGGGTGGTTGGCAGTGAGGAAGCATCTTGTAACATAGGTCAGTAATATTGATACTGATGCTACATTGTTGTTTTCTGTAGTGCCCTGTCACATCAGAAGGTGATTAAGTATCCTATTCTTCAACGTTTTCAATTCAATGCCTTATACAAATAAATGGGCATTTAAATTGACACTTGTAATGGCTGTGTATGAGAATGGAGTCTTTTGTCAGCCTTGTGTCGAGACGCAGGAGACATCCAGTCAAAGTATGTTTACATTCAGAGCATTTATGACAAGAAGTGAATGTGCAACATGAACCTTCCTTAAACTAAAATAATCTGTAACTTAGTCAGGATGGGAAGCTAGCTTGATCAAACCTTCTTTTGTACGTTTGTTCCAGTGATTGCTCACGCAGGGTAAGATGTCCTGAGTTGGTCTGCAGGTGAAAGGTATGATGTTGCTCATGTTTGAAATGTATTTGTCAAACCAGAACAAAATTTTGAAGAATCCCAGAGTGCTGTACCAGCAGGGACAACACGAGTTGAGAGCATCGAACTTGTCTTGCCACCTCATGCAAACCACCAGAGTAACACTTTTGGAGGACAAATCATGGCTTGGATGGAAAGTGTTGCCACAATCTCCGCAAGGTCAGATCTCCAACATGTTTATTTGCTATCCTTTCTTCCATTTTTTTTTTGTTAAATGGCCAGCAGGAGCCTTGGATATAGTCTCACACGCACACCCTGATCCAGGTTGCTTTGTGACTAACCACAACCAGAAATCTGCAACAGTTGGGATGATTGTTTTTCTTACTCCATCACCCTCCCACCAATTCTACACTAATAATTTTGATTATGGGACTCTCTGAAACTCTCTCCCTTGTTGGTTCCTCCCCATCTATTGCAGACTCAGTTATGTTCGTTAGGACCCAATCAGCTTGATCGATTTGGCTGCTGCCAAGCCACTTGTGGTGGAGGACATTGAAATCCTCCATCTGGAGTACATTTTACATTGTTGCCATCCTCTGTGCTTCCTCCAAGTATTGCTCAACAGAGGAGGTTGATTCATTAGCTGAAGGAAGATGGTATGTGGTATTCAGCAGGTTTCCTGCTGTTTAACCTGAAGCTCTTCAACACTTGATTTGAGCTCCATTGTGACACCATCTTATGAGCTCACAGAGCAAGAGTCTAATATATTGTTTCTTTATGAAACTGGCTGTAAGATAAATGCCTGTCATAAGTAGCTCATGGTAGACATCTCATGACTTTGGCTAGCCACAGGACACATTCTTACACTATTGCATTGCTAAACCAAACAGTGTGTCTCCTACCTTGTGGTTCTGGGTGAAAAAGATTATAGATTTTGAAGGTAAGTTGCTGCGTTTCCTCTTGTTGGTACACATTGCAGCCAACTTGTGTCAGTGGCAGAGAGATTGAATGTTGGATTGGGTACTGATCAATGGGTTGCTTTGTCTGGGATTATGTTAGGTGTTGTTTTAGTTGTGCCGTAGTATTCCAGTTTTTACTTTTTAAACTGGAGGAAATCTTTGGAGAATCAGCAATCATACATATCCAGCCTCTGAGTTACTCTTGTTACTGTAACAGCATGTTATTTGCAACAAACATCTCTCAAAACCATGTTGCTGATGGATAAAGTTTTGGCATGTTCAATCACCAATGGAATTGGTTAGACTCTCATTTCTTAAATACAATAATTGCCTGATCCTTGTTTAGTGTGAATGTTATTTGCCACATATCATCCCGAACCATAATGGCGTCCACGTCATGCTGCACGTGGGCATAGGCTGCTTCAGTATTTGAGGAATTGTGAATAATACTAAATAATGTGCAAATCATCAGAGAACATCCTCAGTTTCCATATTATTAGCTCATTAATGAAGTGACTGAAGACGGCTGCCCTTTGGAATTCCTATGTGATATCCTGTAACTGAGATGATTGCCGTCCATTTTCCACAACCAACTTCCTTTGTGCTAGATAAGACTCCAGTCAGCAGAGAGTTTCTCAACTGAATCCCATTGACTGCAAGTTTGCAGAGTACCTTGATAACTTGGTCAAATGCTGTTTTGATGTTAAGGACAGTCACTGTCACCTCGCCTCTTGAATTCTGCTCTCTTTTCCATGTTTTATTTTAACCAAAGCTGTCATAAGATATGGAGCCATGTGATCCTGCAAGGACCCAAACTGAGCTATGGTGGGCCAGTTATTATTGATCAAATGGCAATTTGATCTTCCACCAATTTGCTTATGAATCTGTGTACTTAATGGGATGGTAGATGGGTTGGGTTGGCTTGTCCTTTTTTCATATATATACAAAAATACCAATTTGTTTAAATTCAGTCGATGCCAGTGTTGTAGTTGAATTTTGAAGAGCTTAGTTACAGGCACAGCTCGTTCTGGAGCACAAATTTTCAGTACTGTTGTGGGGTTATTGTCAGTACCCATTGCCTTTTGCTGTGTCTACTCCCTTCAGCCATTCCTTGATAGCACATGGAATGAATTAAATGGACCAAAGACTATGATTGTGGAACCATGGTAGGAGGCCAGGATGGATCATCCACTCAACACCTGTGGCTGAAGATAGTTATAAATGCCTCAGTGTTTGCTGTGCTTGCAGTGAGTTTGAGGACAACTATGGAGCAGTTGGTTGTTTAATTATCCACCAGCGTTCATGCCTGGATGTGGCAGGATTGCAGCGCTTTGATCTGTTGGTTGTAAGCCGCTTCATAGTATCTCAGGTGCTGCTTGCAGTATTTAGCTTGCATGTAGTCGTATTGTTGTAGCTTCACCAGATGGCATTTCATTTTGAGATCTGACTGGCATGCCCTCCTGTTCTCTTAATTTAGCCCAGGAAGCTGATCTCCTAGTTTGATGGTAATATGGTTAATCATGAGGTCGCAGATTGTGTTTGATTGCATTTCGGCAGCTGCTGGTGGACCACGGTGACTCATGGATGCCCAGTTCTGAGTTTTTTGATCTGCTGTGCATCTAACCCATGATAGTACTACCACACAGCGAAATGGAGAGTGTCCTTAGTATGGACATAGGACTTACTCTTTGCAAGGACTGTATGATGGTTATTCTTACCTAATACTGTCATGGATAGAAATGTCTGTAGTTGGTAGATTAGTAAACACAAGGTCCACTACCTGTTCCCCTTGTGTTGATTTTCTTAGTGCTTGCCACAAATCCTGCCTGGCACCAGTGTCACTTAGGATTTACCAACTCAATCAGTAGTGGTACTCCCAAGCCTGCCTTAGGGATGGACATTGAAATCCCCACCCAGAGTACATTTGGTGGCCCTTGCTGTTTGCTGTGCTTGTTCCCAAGTGGTGCTTAGTATGGAGGAACATTGATTCATCATCTGAGGGAGGACAGGTGCTTAGTTATTTGCACATGTTTGACCTGATGCCAGGAGAATTCTTGGGATTCATGGTTTGAGGATACCCAGTGTTATTTCTGTTTACACTTGACAACATCTTGAGAGGGTTGATTAGGGTAATGCTGTTGATATGGTGTATGGGACCATAAGACATAGGAGTGGAAGTAAGGCCATTCGGCCCATCAAGTCCACTCTGCCATTTAAATCATGGCTGATGGGCATTTCAACTCCACTTCCCTGCACTCTCCCTGTAGCTCTTGATTCCTTCTGAGATCAAGAATTTGTCGATCTCTGCCTTGAAGGCATCCAACGTCCCGCCTCCACTGCACTCTGCGGCAATGAATTCCACAAGCCCACCACTCTCTGGCTGAAGAAATGTCATCTCATTTCAGTTTTAAATTTACCCCCTCTAATTCTAAGGCTGTGCCCACGGGTCCTAGTCTCCCCGCCTAACGGAAACAATTTCCTGGCGTCCATCCCTTCTAAACCATACATTATCTTGTAAGTTTCTATTAGATCTCCCCTCAACCTTCTAAACTCTAATGAGGACAATCCCAGGATTCTTAGCCATTCATCATACGTTAAACCTACCATTCCAGGGATCTTCCGTGTGAATCTCCGTTGGACACGCTCGAGGGCTAGTATGTCCTTCCTGAGGTGTGGGGCCCAAAATTGGACACAGTATTCTAAGTGGGGCCTAACTAGAGCTTTATAAAGCCTCCAGAAGCACATCGCTGCTTTTATATTCCAACCTTCTTGAGATAAATGACAACATTACATTCGCTTTCTTAATTACGGACTCTACCTGCAAGTTAACCTTTAGAGAATCCTGGACCAACACTCCCAGATCCCTTTGCACTTCTGCTTTACAAATTTTCTCACCATTTAGAAAATAGTCCATGCCTGTATTCTTTTTTCCAAAGTGCAAAACCTCACATTTACTCACATTGAATTTCATCAGGCATTTCCTGGACCACTCTCCTAAACTGTCTAAATCTTTCTGCCTTCTGGACTTCTGTGCATGGGTAATTCTGTGAATATAGTATGCATGGACCTCTACGTGGGTAATGCTGTTGATATGGTGTACATGGACTTTTAAACATGTTTGATAAAGTACCATGCACTGATTTGAGGAAAGTAACAAAAAAAGCAATGACAGTATGAGGAATGAGATAATGGGAACTGCAGATGCTGGAGAATTCCAAGATAATAAAATGTGAGGCTGGATGAACACAGCAGGACAAGCAGCATCTCAGGAGCACAAAAGCTGACGTTTCGGGCCTAGACCCTTCATCAGAGGGGGGGATGGGGAGAGGGAACTGGAATAAATAGAGAGAGAGGGGGAGGCGGACCGAAGATGGAGAGTAAAGAAGATAGGTGGAGAGAGTATAGGTGGGGAGGTAGGGAGGGGATAGGTCAGTCCAGGGAAGACGGATAGGTCAAGGAGGTGGGATGAGGTTAGTAGGTAGATGGGGGTGCGGCTTGGGGTGGGAGGAAGGGATGGGTGAGAGGAAGAACCGGTTAGGGAGGCAGAGACAGGTTGGACTGGTTTTGGGATGCAGTGGGTGGGGGGGGAAGAGCTGGGCTGGTTGTGTGGTGCAGTGGGGGGAGGGGACGAACTGGGCTGGTTTAGGGATACAGTAGGGGAAGGGGAGATTTTGAAACTGGTGAAGTCCACATTGATACCATATGGCTGCAGGGTTCCCAGGCGGAATATGAGTTGCTGTTCCTGCAACCTTCGGGTGGCATCATTGTGGCAGTGCAGGAGGCCCATGATGGACATGTCATCTAGAGAATGGGAGGGGGAGTGGAAATAGTTTGCGACTGGGAGGTGCAGTTGTTTGTTGCGAACTGAGCGGAGGTGTTCTGCAAAGCGGTCCCCAAGCCTCCACTTGGTTTCCCCAATGTAGAGGAAGCCGCACCGGGTACAGTGGATGCAGTATACCACATTGGCAGATGTGCAGGTGAACCTCTGCTTAATGTGGAATGTCATCTTGGGGCCTGGGATGGGGGTGAGGGAGGAGGTGTGGGGGCAAGTGTAGCATTTCCTGTGGTTGCAGGGGAAGGTGCCGGGTGTGGTGGGGTTGGAGGGCAGTGTGGAGCGAACAAGGGAGTCACGGAGAGAGTGGTCTCTCCGGAAAGCAGACAGGGGTGGGGATGGAAAAATGTCTTGGGTGGTGGGGTCGGATTGTAAATGGCGGAAGTGTCGGAGGATGATGCGTTGTATCCGGAGGTTGGTAGGGTAGTGTGTGAGAACGAGAGGGATCCTCTTAGGGCGGTTGTGGCGGGTTGTGAGGGATGTGTTGCGGGAAATACGGGAGATGCGGTCAAGGGCGTTCTCGATCACTGTGGGGGGAAAGTTGCGGTCCTTAAAGAACTTGGACATCTGGGATGTGCGGGACTGGAATGTCTTATCGTGGGAGCAGATGCGGCGGAGGCGGAGGAATTGGGAATAGGGGATGGAATTTTTGCAGGAGGGTGGGTGGGAGGAGGTGTATTCTAGGTAGCTGTGGGAGTCGGTGGGCTTGAATGGACATCAGTTACAAGCTGGTTGCCTGAGATGGAGACTGAGAGGTCCAGGAAGGTGAGGGATGTGCTGGAGATGGCCCAGGTGAACTGAAGGTTGGGGTGGAAGGTATTGGTGAAGTGCCCCCTTCCCCTACTGCATCCCTAAACCAGCCCAGTTCGTCCCCTCCCCCCACTGCACCACACAACCAGCCCAGCTCTTCCCCCCCCACCCCCCCCCCCCCCCCCCCCCCACTGCATCCCAAAACCAGTCCAACCTGTCTCTGCCTCCCTAACCGGTTCTTCCTCTCACCCATCCCTTCCTCCCACCCCAAGCCGCACCCCCATCTACCGACTAACCTCATCCCACCTCCTTGACCTGTCCGTCTTCCCTGGACTGACCTATCCCCTCCCTACCTCCCCACCTATACTCTCTCCACCTATCTTCTTTACTCTCCATCTTCGGTCCGCCTCCCCCTCTCTCCCTATTTATTCCAGTTCCCTCTCCCCATCCCCCTCTCTGATGAAGGGTCTAGGCCCGAAACGTCAGCTTTTGTGCTCCTGAGATGCTGCTGGGCCTGCTGTGTTCATCCAGCCTCACATTTTATTATCTTGACAGTATGAGGAATGTCTGTTTTATGCAGTAAGTGGTTAAGATCTCGAGTGAGTTAAGATCTGGAATGCTCTGACTGAGCGTGCAGTAGAGGCAGTTCATTCGGGGCTTTCAAGAGGAACAAAAACAGAAATTGATGGAACAGCTCATTGGTCTGGCAGCATCTGTGGAGAGGAAAGCAGAGTTAACATGAACTCTGTTTTCTGTCTACAGGTGCTGCCAGACCCACTGAGTTCCTCCACGAATTTTTGGTTTTGTTTCAGATTTATAGCATCCGCAGTTCTTTTGAACACAGCAGGCCAAAGATGCAGCTCCACACTTTGTTATCTCGGATTCTTGAGCATCTGCAATTCCTACTATCTCCGCAGTTCTTTTGGTTTGGTTTAGTGTTCCTTCAAGAGAAAATTGAATTATCATCTGAAAAGAGAAATGTACAGGGTTATGGGAAAAGACAGGAAAGTGACACTAGGTGAGCTGCTTCTTTGAAGAGTTAGCACAGATACAATGGACTGAATGGCTGCATCCTTTGCTTTAATCATGCTGTGATTCTAGAAATGTTTTGAAAGATTTCTTTTCCACTGGCCTGTGGAAATGTTACAGGAGTCTTTGCAATATGAATAAACCAAAGAAATATTACCTAGAAAACTTTGTGGAAATCTGGACAAGCTGTGTTTTCCAAAATATGAAGTGCTCCTAGATTGGTTGCTGATTTCAGACTTGCAATTGTTGCTATTTTCTTTATTTTTAATTAATTGGGTTCTACTGATACTGTCCACCAGATGGAGACATCTATCCATTTTAAGGATACTTGCAGAATCTAAACTGAAAATGGAATCCCGATACAGCACATAATATTATGACGTTTAGAAGCAATTATTGTAAAATTAAGAAGTCAATGCACTGCTTTTCACTCCTGGAAATAGTGGTCGTGATCATGAGTACTTACATACTGCTTAAGAAAGGAAATGTGTTTCATTTAGTTAATATACAATCTGCCTTTGGCCCCTATTCCAGGACATGGGACAGTAAGGTGGCGCAGTGGATAGCACTTCTGCCTCACAGCACCAGGGACCCATGTTTCCATTGCAACCTCGGACAACTGTCCGTGTGGGGTTTGCAAATTCTTCCCATATCTACGCGTGTTTCCTCTGGGTGCTGTGGTTTCCTCCAAAGATGTGCAGATTACGTGGATTGGCCATACTAAATTATTCGTAGTGTCTTGGGATGTGCAGGTTAGGTGGGTTAGCCATTGGAGATGTGGTTATGGGGATAGAGGAGGGGTCTGGGTCTGGGTGGGATGCTGTTCAGAGGGTCGGTGCGGACTTGATGGGCCAAATGGTCTCTTTCTGCTCTGTAGGGATTCTGTGATTCCGAGATCTACTGCAATCTTCATCCATTCTTTTGTCAGGTTCTGAAATATATCAGTGCTGTCTTGTCCAACTCCAATTCTGTAACATCTTTAAATTTAAACATATTCCATCTTGCACTAGTTTATACTTGCCTGTGACCTCTATTGGTTTCTACTACCTTATCACCCTGCATTTAAATTCCGTCAGGACTTTGCACTTCTTCATTTCTGTGACTCTTCCCTGCCCTATAAACCCTGTCCCTGACTTCTTTGCTGCTTTTCTGTTTCTTACGCTGGCTGTGCCTGAAGTGGCTTAATCTCCACTTTCCTGGATTCCCTGGAAATCCCTGTTCTAAGTGATTTTGTATTTAATGGCCCCCACTGACTGCACACAAAGGCACATACAGGAGATAATTATAGGCAAGAGAGGTCACATGACTATGGCAAGCCGTCCATGACACAAGGTACAATTGCATTTCCCATTCCTAAAAAAAACTGTGCATGATCATTTGGAATTCCGTTATGTAATTTACATGGTCATAAAGAAAATGATTGCTCATCAGTCAGTTCCATGTTTGTCACACTCTGCATATGCAAATCACACGCAGTCTTTAAATCATACAGGTCTCTGAATGCTGCATGTTGTCATTGGCTGTGCATTTGCAGTCTCTTCCTTCTAAGTGTGACATTCCTTCACTGGCATTCCCATGGCAAGTTTTTTTTTGCCATGGCACTGGTTCTTGTTGATCCACTTCTGTGGCCACTGGCCACTTGGCCCCTGGTGCTTGTGCTTGTGGTTGTTCTGTACTCGGTGAGGCCAGGGAGATCATTTTTCACTGATCTCTCTGAAGATACAGCTTCCTCAGATGTATGTAGATGTTTGTGGTTGCAATATATCTGGTTGCACATATTTGCTATGTACGGTTGTGGTGACAGCCGCTTTTCGAAGATCCCAAGTTGCTACGTGGATCTATTTTTGTGAACGTTTTATGTGTGCACCCTGGATTTCCAATGCTTTACTCGGGCAATGTTTTGGTAGATTTATCAGCATGAAATCTGGTTTTCGGTTACTTCACTTGGATTTGCCACTCATGCCTGTTATTTTTTCGGGCTTCATTAGTTTTATTACTATTAAAGGATGGATGGGTACAGTGTGCTATCAGTCTTTGCTCTAGCTGCTTTCCGTGCCTCCATGAGGTGTATTTCTCCACTCAACAATAGCCCTGCGCTGGATTTAAATTCGGAAAGAACTGCGGATGGTGTAAATCTGAAACAAAAACAAAGTTGCTGGAAGAGCTCAGCAGGTCTGGCAGCATCTGTGAAGGAAAAAACAGAGCAAGGTGCTCCTGACATCACTATCAGTCTCTCCAGACGTCTCATCCAATTTTTCCACAAACTTTACCATGGCCCGTATCGTTCACACTTTGAGAAGATTCTGCCCCATGTCTTTCTTTCCCATCTGCCAGTATGTCAGCTATGTGGTGGGTTTAGGCTCTTAAGTGATCATTGATTGACAACTTTAGGGCCTTAATTTCTACCTTTTTGAGAAAGTTTCCAATTGACCACCTTATCCAACAATTAATTAGTGATGTGGACAACAGGGACAGTATCTCTCCAGGGTCAACTCATCCAGTCATTCCCTTTGCTTCCTTCAGGGAGGGGAAACTTATGCCCCATGTCTTCCAAAGAACTGTGAGGAAAGTGATAGCTCATGGGGATAAAGAAGGGTCAGTGGCAAAGTAGAGCCAAAGGTGACTGACGGTTATGTAACGGTTATGGGCACTTTTCGGGCTGATGAAGTGGAGTTCCTAAGAGTCAGTATCAGAACCCTTGCTTTTTGTGTTAAGTGATCTAAAATCTTAAGCATGGGGGACAGTTTTAAAGTTTACAGACAACACCGGACTTAAGATTGAAGCTCTGAAGAGGGCAGTGTAGAACTTCAGAAATATTATTGCGTTAGTAGAGTGAGTGAATAGGTTGCAGATGAAATTCACTGCAGAGAAGTGAGATGTAATACATTTTGGTGCAAAGTACTTGGAGAGACAGCATAAAATAAGGCTGTGAATTGTATAAATGTCACCTCTAGATGGAGTGAAGTGCATGCATGGGCAAAGTGGTCAAGTGAAATAGCTACATTGTATATTGACAAAGTGTGTGGTGGCTTTCAGCGTGATTAGCAAAGATTCCCTGAGTGCACTCCGCCCAGAAAACATGATCAAAATACCTGTAGATATCTGACAGAACGTTAGCACTTGCAACATAGTTCTCAAAATAATTCGCATGACTAGTGACATCTAGTTGCAATCAGTGCTGTATGACCACCACAACCATATTATTGTATCACAGCCCGAACAAAAATTGCATACACAGATGTTATTAGTGCCATCTGCCTGCATTCAGCAGACAGTGGCCATCTTTGCCAGCCAAATTGGTCTCCATTACACAGTCTCTTAAAAGAAATGGTGCTATTCTGAAGTGCATACAGCTGCAGAGAGACCTGCATATGTATGTGCATCATTTGTTAATGGAAGCAGGTCAGGTGGAAAAAGATTCTCTTTTGAAAAATGTTGTAGCATTCAAGGCTCTGTTAATATGGATATTGAGTAAAAGAGCAAAGTGGTTGGGATGAACTTATTTAGATACTGGTTGGACCTTAGCTGGAGTAATATGTGCAGCTGTAGGTGCCATGCTTTTGGAAGGTTATGAATGGAGAACATGCAGAAAAGTTAATTGTATTTCCAGGGATGAGAAACTGTAGTTATGAGCATGAATGGAGAACTTGGGACTGTTTTCTTGGAGAGGACGCTGAAAGAAGGTTTGATAGAAGTTTTCAAAATTGTAAGGATCTGGATAGAGCGAAGAAGGAGGAAATAATCTCACTCGTAGCAGGCTCAAGAACCAGAGAGGATCATTTTAGAGTATTTTATAAAGAAAGAATGAATGCAGGAGAAACCCTTATCATGTAGCGAGTCGTTTGGGTTTGGAATGCATTGCCCGAATATATGATGAAGACCAGTTCAATTGAAGCATTCAAGAGGACATTGTTTCTATTTAAGTAATTGTCCAATACATGTGGTTACAGGAGAAAAGACAGGCCATTGGCGTTAAGCCAATTTGCCAAAGAGCTGGTGTAGACATAATTAGCTGGGAAGCCTTCTGTACCATGACAACTGTGATTCTGGGAAGATGATGAGAAAGAGAGATCAGGTTCATTTTAAGATTAGGCTACAGGCTTCTCTGGAAGCCCAGGTTTAAAAAAAAACACCAAAACATCATCTCCCAAACCATCCACAACCTCATTACTTCAGGTGACCTCCCACCCACAGCCTCCAATCTCATGGTTCCCCAACCCTGCACTGCCCACTTGTATATCCTTCCCAAAATCCACAAACCTGACTGCCCTAAAAATTTTTGTAAGTTACATGGAGCAATCTATCTTCCGTAACTACACTGGCCCTTGGCCCCACCTCTTCCTCCTTTACATCGATGACTGTATCGGCACCACCTCATTCTCCCACGAGGAGCTCAAACAGTTCATCCACTTCACCAACACCTTCCTTAAGTTCATCTGGACCATCTCTGATACCTTTCTCTCCTTCCTGGACCTCTCTATTTCCATCTCTGACAACCACCTGGAAACCGATATCCATTTCAAGCCCACTAACTCTCACAGCTACTTAGGTACACTTCCTCCCACCCATCCCCAATTCCCAATTCCTTTGCCTCCACTGCATCTGCTCCCAGGAAGAGGCATTCCACTCCCGAACATCTCAGATGTCTTCGTTTTTCAAGAACTGCAACTTCACCCTCCTCAGTGGTTGAGAACACCTTGAACGTCCCTCACGCATTTCCCACAACTCATCCCTCACACGACCTCCCTGCAATAACAACCAAAACAGAATCCCCTTCATCCACACGTACCAGCCCACCAACCTCCAGATCCAACGCGTCATCCCCTGACACTTCCACCATCTGCAATCTGACCCCACCACCAAAGACATTTCTCCCTCCCCACCCTTGTCTGCTTTCCGGAGGGACCACTCTCTCCGTGACTCCCTTGGCCGCTTCACACTCCCCTCCAACCCCACCACTTTTCCCTGCAACCGCAGGAAGTGCTACACCTGCCCCTACACCTACCCCCTCACCCCCATCCCAGGCCCCAAGAAGACCTTCCGCATCAAGCAGATGTTCACCTGCACATCTGCTCATATGGTGTACTATATTTGTTATTCATTTTGTGGCCGCCTCTACATCGAGGAAACCAAGCGGATGCTTGGGGACAGCTTTGCAGAGCACCTACACTGGGTTTACACTAAACAACTGCACCTCCCAGTCACGAACCATTTCAACTACCCCTCCCATTCCTTAGATGACATGTTCATCCTGGGCCTCCTGCAGTGCCACAATGATGCCACCCGAAGGTTGCAGGAACAGCAACTCATATTTTGCTTGGGAACCCTGCAGCCCAATGGTATCAATGTGGACTTCACAAGCTTCAAAGTCTCCCCTCCCCCAACTGCATCCCAAACCAGCCCAGCTTGTACCTGCCTCCCTAACCTGTCCTTCATCCCACCTATCCCTTCCTCCTACCTCAAACCCTACCCCCATCTCCTACCTACTAGCCTCATCCTGCCCCCTTGACCTGTCTGTCCTCCCTGGACTGACCTATCCCATCCCTAACACCCCACCTACGCTCACATTTACTGGCTCCCTCCCTGCCTCTTTGATCTGTCTGTCTCCTCTCCACCTATCTTCTCCTTTATCCATCTTTATCTGACTCCCCCTCTCTCCCTATTTATTTCAGAAACCCCATCCCTCCCCCATTTCTGAAGAAGGGTCTCGGCCTGAAACGTCAGCTTTCCTGCTCCTCTGATGCTGCTTGGCCTGCTGTGTTCATCCAGCTCTACACCTTGTTATCTCAGATTCTCCAGCATCTACAGTTCCTACTATCTCTCATACCATAAGAGTTGCTGCTTTGTCTTGCATATTCTGTAGCTAATGGAGAGGTAGACAGCAAGAAATAAAATCAACTAAAGAAAATGCTGATTTCCCCCATTCACCAGGCAGGACACAGGTAGTGTTCAGATTGAAGACTCAGTTTGTGAGTTGTTAAAGCAGGCTAGAACATTCACCTAATTTTGAGATAGAGGATAGAAATCTGCATCATTGCCCTGATGTGAAGGGCAGTTCTGGGATTAGGAGTTCCCTCACTCCGAAGTAATTGATTGGAAGCTGAGAGCAGCTGTCATGGTGAAATCTTCTTGTGTAATTCTTTCAGCTCATAATGAGTAGTTTAAATTGCTCTTCTAAAAATGTAAACGTCTCCATGGAGGTTATGATTAGATTCCCTACAGTGTGGAAACCGGCCCTTCGGCCCAGCAAGTTCACACCGCCCATTGAAGCATCCCACCCAGACCCATCCCCCTGTCACCCACCCCTGAACACTATGGGCAATTTGGCATGGCCAATCCACCTAGCCTGCACATCTTTGGACTGTGGGAGGAAACCGGAGCACCCGGAGGAAACCCACGCAGACACAGGGAGAACGTGCAAACTCCGCACAGACAGTTACCCAAGGCTGGAATCAAACCTGTGTCCCTGGTGCTGTGAAGCTGCAGTGGTAACCACTGAGCAACCATTTAGGATATCTAGTCAACACTGACGAATTGGACCGAAGCGTCAGTTTCCACGCTGTGCATCTCTGACTCCCAGATGGGGAAACCACCTTTCCATGGCCACCTTGCAAGTCCTCCAAGAATTTTGCATGTTTCAATAAGATTGTAATTTAGAAGGGTGAGACACAGTGAGTGGAGTCCCAAATAACTCAACCTCTCCTCATTAGAAAATCCCTCCATACCCAGGATCAGGTTATTGAACCTCCTTTTGACTGCCTTCAATGCCAACGTAGCTTTTCTTGTCCACAATATTCTAACGGTGGTCTGACAACTGCCATGTATAGTTTTTACAAAGCCTTCCCTACTTTTATACTGCATTCCTTTTGAAATAAAGGCCAATATGACCTTTGCCTACCCATTTGCCATCTTATTGTGATTCACGTACATTTAAAAATCTCAGTTCGTAATTTTCTCCACTTAAACAATATCCAGCCCTCTTAACAAATTGTTTCTTCCATCTGCCAAACTCCGAGATGTTCATAGAATCATAAAATCCCTACAGTGTGGAAACAGGCCCTTTGGCCTAACAAATCACACCGACCCTTGGAGCATCCCGCAGACCCATCCCCTTATAACCCACATACCCCTGAACACTATAGGCAATTTGCATGGCACCTAGCCTGCATATCTTTGGACTGTGGGAGGAAACCAGAGCACCCAGAGGAAACCCATGCAGACACTGGGAGAATGTTCAGACTCCGCACAGATAGTTGCCTGAGGTTGGAATCGAACCCGAGTCCCTGGTGCTGTGAGGCTGCAGTGCTGACCACTGAGCCACCGTGCCACCCCAGTGTTAATATGTGATAAGAAAGTCATTTGCTGTACTGCCTGGGATCAGCTAACTCCACACATCCAGGATTCAAACCTGCAATCTTACCGTGCCTGGAATTTTCTCTCATACAGTAAAAAATGCTGATTGAAATGAATTTCTTGCATCTGCTTGTCTAGTGAGAACTAACCACAACTTTTTGATTTTGTAGTTTTAAATTTAACAAAGCCATGTGCTCCCATATGAAGTCATACCAACTAACTATTAAGTTGATGAATTTGTTTGGAATTTTGTGCATTATTTTGGAGAGGTTTGCAAAGAGACAGAGATTTAACCTGGAGTTCATAGCGAGCTACCTGAGACCAATGAATGTAGAATGCTGTGTACTAGCTGTAAACAGCCCAACATGAAAATGGCGGATTTGGCAACCAAATTCTGCTTGGTCTAATATATTCCTCTGGGAAACTATACTCCCCTGTTTAAGTAAAATTTTAGTACTGTTTGGCTGGATCTTGTTGAAAGAGATGTGTGTGTATATAGCAGAGTTATCACATTCCATACATTTTATTAATCTCGCAGTCCATTTTTACCCATTTAAATTAAACCCTGGTTTAGTTTTTATTTCAACTTTACTCTCACTGTAGCCGCTTTTGCAAAGGGCATCCAGTGCTGAAGAGCATTGACATGTTCCACTTCAGAGGACCCTCACAAGTTGGAGATCGCATAAATTTAAAGGCAATAGTTAACAACGCATTTAAAACAAGGTGAGACCATAACTTGTTAACTTGGCTTCCTCAGACACCTATTGTGAAACAAGTGTGAACTGTGTGCATTTTAGAATTGATTTGCTCATAGATACAAGTTCAGAGTGGATCCTGTCTGTAGTCTCACAGGGAAGCTCTTTATTGTCCAGCTTTTTAGATTGTGAATAACGGAGGACCAAGCACTGTGGGCCTGCACTAGTAACAGTCTGTCCTCCTGAGAATGATTTTGTTTATTCTTATTTTTTTGCCTGTCTCTGTTAACCGATTCTCAATTCATACCAATAAATTACCTGAGTTGCATGCAATTTCATTTCATTTGTTAGCTTCTGAGATGAGACCTTATCACAATCCTTCCAAAAATCCACATTCACTGGTTGTCCTTCATAAAAGAGCAGAGTAATATCCTCAGAAAACTCCAACATGCTTGTCAAACGTGACTTCCATGTTAATTGTGCCCAATTTTACTGACATTTTCCAAATGTCCTGTATTAAAATCTTTATTATAGGTTCTAACATTTTTGTTAAAACTGATGTCAAACTAAGATCTGTAATTCTGCACTCTTCCTATTCTTCCTTTCTTAAATGTGGTGGCATTCCATTTGCTGAAGACATTTGATGGTAGGTGCTACCCAGAATGTTATTTTGGAAAATAAAAGCTCATGGATAAATGGGCAACTTATCGGCATGGATTTGAGATTGGCTAGAAAACAGAGGAGGCAAAAATGGGTCGTTTTCTCATTGGTAAGATGGGACAAGTCATGTCACAGGGATCCGTTTTGGTTCATCAACTATTTCCTTACAATTTATATGAATGACTTAGACAAAGGGACTGAACGCATGAACATTCAAATTAGTTTGCAGCACTGGGCCACTCAATAGCTCAAGCCTGCTCCACAATTCAATAAGTTTATGGCTGTATGGTTACTCCACACTCCCTCCCACACCTGGTAACGGTTCATCCTCTTGCTAATCAAGAGTGTTTGCCTTAAAAATATTTGAGGACTCTGCTTTCGTCACTGCTAGAGAAAGAGATTTCCAAAGACTCATGACACTCAGCAAAGAAAATCTCCTTAATTCTGTTTTAAATTCTTAACCCCTTATTTTTAAAACCATGATCCTCAGTTCTAGATTCTGTCACATGAGGAAACATCCTTTCCACATTAATCCTGTCAAGGTTCCTCAGGATCTTGCATGTTTGAATGAAATCACCTTCACCTAGCCTGTCCAACCTTTCCCCATAAGACAGCAGGCCCATTTCAGATATCAGCCTGGTAAACCTTCTCTGAACTGACTACAACATGTTTACATTTAAATAAGGTGACCAGTTTTGTGTGTGCTACTCCAGATGTGGTCATAAGGCTTTGATAGAGTGGAGAAAGGGAAGATACTTCAACTTGCAGAAATTACTAGAATTGTTCCATTTCAGATAGCCAGGCAGTGAAGTTCAAAACTGGATTCTGGTCTTGACACACTTTATAAGCTTTTACTTGCAGAGATAGACTTATTAAATATGCAACTCCAATCCTAAAGATTACAGTTCCAATCTGCTTCAATATTTAGGAGCACAATTGAATCCTCAGTTAATGCCCACTACCTGAATACTACCACAATGCTAAAATTACATACAACTGACAAACTAGGGGCTCTAAATATATGATGGTAAAATACCCGCTAAGAAATTTAGAAGAAACTTTTATTGCTGAAAAAGTGATTAGGATGTGAAACTTGCTAAAACTGGAAGTAGTTGAAGTGAATAGTAAAGATTAGTGTAAAGGGAATCTAGTATATGAAGACAGAGAGAAGTTAAGGAGATAAGAATGGGTGGGAATGTGAAGGCATTCGGAAACGAGGATGAGAATTTTAAAATAAGATCAGTGAGCACACCAGTTAGGGTTGAATAGAACTAGGTATGAGTTAGTAAACAGACATCAGGACTTTTGATCAGTTCAAATTTACAGAGAGTGGCATGTGAGAGACTAGCCCAGTGAGCATTGGATGAGTCAAGACTGGAGACAGCAAAAGAGTTTCTTTGCAGATGAGCTAAAACAAGGGTGAAATCAACCAGTGTTTTAGATATGGAAATGGGTGAGCCTGATGATGTGACTGATCAGAAGGTCATCTTGATGTGTATGACACCATAGTTGCAGATGGTATGATTCAGTCTCAGATTATTGTCAAGTTGAGGAATGGAGCCCATAGCTAGGAAACAGGTTTTGTGTTGGGGACTGAAGACAATATCATTGGTTCTTCCTGATTACTTATTTAGCTGGAAAAAGTTTCTGCTTGTCCAGTACAGAATATTGAACCACTGTTGTGACAAATTGGAAATTGGACGAATTGAAGAATGGAGAGGTTGACAGTGCTGGTAATGAGGTCAAGTTGGACATTTGCAGTGATGTGAAACATTTATTTTCAATTCTGTGAAGTGCCTTGGTGTCTCTTACTACGATAAAGGAGCAATATAAGTGGAATCTGTAACTTGACTTTGTGTTGATAAAGAGATAGGCCTTATTTAGAGTGTTTGTTATCAACAAATTCCTTATCAACATACTGCCTAACTGCATGGGCTGCTCTCAATGGCTGTGCTTGCAGTATGTTCTAATGAGAGGAAACTGGATTGCGTGATTGGTTTAAGTGCAAAGAAGCCCCTGAATACTGATGGCCAGAGTGTGTTTTTTGCTGCAAAATTTGATGAAGTTGTTTCAGTTTTTCTGGGTGATAAAACCTACTTTCCATCCAGTCTCTCTGTTGCTTCCAAAATAAAAAAAAACAGGAAAGTAGCCAAAAAAACTCGGTTCAAGGACAGAGCTGATAAAATGTAGCACAACACAGCTTTATGTGAATTTATCTTGTATTCTTTACAGAGTCATAATTAACAAGGGTTATACACATTACACCATGCAATTAAACTTTATAATATTGTTTGGAAAAATGGTTTAAAAAGTATCTTTGGCACAATCAGCAAATGTTTTATCACATTAAAAGTGTCATGATTTAAGCTCACTAATCATTTATGGAAAACATTATTGCTTAAAAGAGAAATCTAGCCGCCTTATTGGTTCAGTGGTTAATTGTCAATATCCAGTTTATGAAGGTTCTGGCTTGAGGTTTGGTTTGCACTGCAGAAGCTGATGACTGCCAGGGTATTAGATGGAGAACTTACCGTGGCTAGCAAAAGTATTAATACCAAAGATTAAGGCATTGCTGTCTGTTAATACTTATCTGAATTGGCTTTTGAAGAACAACTTGTGTGATGTACAGAGATTATTGGAATTGGAAATGAAAATGTTGCATCTGCTGTTCGAGTCATGAAGAGAGTAATGGTATTGCTTCTGTAACAAACTGTTAAAGAAACAAGGCTAACGTTTACAGAGGAGGTGAAGAAGAGTCAACTCTCGTGATTTGTTATTAAATTAGAAGATCTGAGAATTTAAACTTCCAAATGAAGTAAACATTGAACTGTTAGTAGGATTTGAGGCATAATCCCACTTTGCTGCCTGGCATAATATCGAGTGGTCACTATTGTACGTAACTGTGCGCATATATGTATTTAAATTTTAACTGACAATAAAGTCAGTAAAGATCCTCTTTACTAAGGATACTTTCTAAATCACCGGTCTTTTTCAGCTTTGAAGTTGGTGTCTGTGCAGAAGCCTATCATCAGGAAGACTGGGAACGGAAAACACACATCAACAGTGCCTTTCTGACCTTTGTTATGCTGGACAAAGATGGAGAGCTCAGCACATTGCCCTGCATTAAGCCAGAACCAGGGGTGAGTGCTGTGCTGTTTTAAAAGCAGACATGGCCTATTAAAATCTTTAGAGAAGTAAGTTTAATGTCTTTACCTGGTATGGTCTACATATATCTTAGATGATTCTTAGCAGCTCACTAAAATGGCCACCCGAACAGAGTAATTAAGGATATGCAATAAATGACCGCCTAGCCTGCCAATCCCACACTGGAGAATGAAAGACCTTTTACAAGGCAGTATAATGTGAGTAAGGGTATGTCATTTCACCTCTACTGATCCAGTTCAGTGATCTTCTAGCTGATCTATAGACATAGATGGAAAACAATCAGAATAGATGGGCTGAGAGTCCAATTTCTGAGCTTTATATTTGATATAACCCGCACTGATCACTGCAGACATTGGTATAAATGTGGAATTCTACTTACCATGTGTTCATTTCACACAATATTTTTTAAAAAATGAAACTCTAGTCCCAGAGGACCATAAGGGCTGTCATTAGAGAGGGATGACTGGTTGAGAGGCAAGATTTGAAAAACACCGAATGGGTAACTTTTTCAATCAGAGAGTGGTGTGTGTATGGAACGAGCTGCCAGATGATGTGGTGGAGGTGGGTATAATTACAACATTTAAAAGGCATTTGGATGGGTATATGATTTAGGAAGGATTTAGAGGGATATGGGCCAAATGTTGGCAAATGGGACTAGGTCAGATTGGGATGTCTGCTCAGTGCGGATGAGTTGGACTGAAGACTGTGCTTCCATTCTTTATGACTCTATAGTGATGAGTTTAACGGCAGGGTCACCACATCTCAGGTTGTGAAGGTGGGACATTTGGTAGCGTTAGCTAATGTGGAAATTGAACCTGGACTGTTGACCTCATTCTGCATTGCAAATTAATCATCCTGCCAACTGAGCTAACTGACCCACTATGATAATTCTAAGGATAGCATTGTGTTTTGTTTTGTTTTTGAAAGGTAGATTCTCACTGAAGCATAAGAATTTAATGTTGCTGATTTTAATTTTAATAATAAACAGAAAATTATTAAAATAAATAAAGATAAAATGGAATAAGCTAGACTAGTTACTTGTAATATAAACATGTAAGATTTTTAAAAGTAAGCTAATATTTATTCTTGTTAATACTTTATGAAAAAAAACCTTTTACAGTGACCAAAAACACCTTTGTACAATACACCATAAAATGATTTTTTTGTCATGTCTGAATTTGTAGATTCTGACTTCAACTCCCAGTCTGGAAAATCACTCACTAACCTTTTCCTGGGCTGTCACACATCAGAGTTTTAAACTGTCTCAGCTTTAAACAAGTTCTTCAGAATTTTATCCAAACACTTCTGGTCTGGTACTGCAATTAGACTCCTTACCCCAAGATAATCTATTTTTTACTATCTTTTCCCCCTCTTGGGAGCGCTTTATACATACATCTTCATCTAGAAACTTCCCCCAAAACTGAAACTAAAAAGAACTAGAGATAAAACAGTGTGGAGCTGGAGGAACACAGCAGACCAGGCAGCACCAGAGGAGCAGGAAAGCTGACGTTTTGGGTTGGGACTTTCTGAAGAAGGGTCCTGACCCGAAACATCGGCTTTCTTTCTCCTCTGATGCTTCCTGGCCTGCTGTGTTCCTCCAGCTCCACGCTGTGTTATCTCTGACTCCAACATCGGCAGTTCTTACTATCTCTAACTGAAAAGAACCTTTATTTTCAAGTTATGGGTATCTTTCGTTCGATCTTTTTGGAAAGAAATTCCAGAATTTTCTCTCAGAAATCTTTGATAAATTATTATTTACTTTGTTCAGTCATAAGCCGTCCTAATGTACACAAAACAAGGAGGTTGTGAAAGCTAACTTCCTCAAACCATTTTAAAAGTGGTATCCATGTCTGCAGACATACTTGCAGGTTACTTATGGGTTTTTCTGCATTTGAGATTTAATATGTCACCAATTCAAAATACAACCAACCAAACTTAAAAATTAGTGATCTTAAAATATTTAAAAATGTCACAGTCTCCCACACACTTAGAAGAATGTCTCTTTGAGGCAGAATCAAAATTTAGATGCTAAGCCAAGGGGGATGTTGGCAGGGGTGAGTGAAATCTCGGCAAACCATAGGCTTCTAAGGACCAGCTTAATGAAGGAAAGGGAGAAGAATAGTTGGAGGTATTTTTGAATAGGAATTCCAGACCTACATATCTGAAGACATGACCCCCATCTGGGGTAAGAGTCCATGGTGACGGCCAAGTTGTACAAAAGGCTAAAATCATTACAAGGCTATTCACCTGGGAGGTGATTGGTTTTGTAAACTGACTATATTTACCTCAACAGGATGGAGAAAGAAGATACCGTGAAGCAAGAGCAAGGAAGAAAATACGACTTGACAGGTCAGTAAACCTGAATACCCTAACTCTTTGGTGATAAATGCTTTTACAAAACAGCAGAAGTGAATATCACAGCGATTCTCACACATATTCTTTATTTCAGCATGGCAGCAAGAGAACTTCACATGGTGATTTGCTTTGTGAACCTCTGGAAACATCTGTTGGGTGTCTAAAATATGTGTTGCCAAACAACTGGAAAGGACCATTGTATTTCTTGTTAGAACACAGAGCAAATGGTGCCTGTCACTCAATTACACTGACTGTGCATCCTAAGGCCTGACCCTAATCCCCTAAACCCTCACCCTAATTCTCTGCTAACATGCTCTCAGGTTTCACTTTGTGCCGATCGCAGCAGCCATGCCACGGATAAACAGAATGCAAGGGGATTCCCACTGATGCAGCACAAATCTGCCAACCTAATGTGCATGTTGAATTTGTAGAACACATTGGAATATTTTCCCATATTCAAGGTGCTATATAAAAACAATTTGCTGCTGAAATTTCAATTATTTCTCACCGTGACCACATTTTGAAACTTGAAAATTGTCACCATCTCTCAGTGAGATCGAAGAGGGCAGGATATGATGGAGGTCATGTCTGTTAGAATGGGAGGGCAGCTGTCAAACTGCCAGTGAGAGCTCCACTGCAGGCTTTGCTGCCTTGAAGCTTATGACCCAGAGTTTCAGCTTGAGACCCCATTTGGAGTTCCAGCTCCCTCTTTGTGTTCTAAAATTAATTGACGTCCAATAACTGTACAAATATTCTGCCTTTTGGGCTAAATGGTGCATTGCCCTGTGGAGTAAGGAAAATTCAGTCGGTTTAATTGCAATATTCTACAACATGAAGCTGCTGGAAACAGCAGTAATCCCAGAAGTCCCTCCCCCACCTTTTGTGTAAATGCAGTAAATGTGTGTTAATACAAAAATATTGTTTAGTTAATTGTAGATTCTTGTACCTTCAGTGACAGAGAGGTATCATTTTTTTTCTCCTGGCGAAGTCATGTTTACAGCAAATTAATCCAAAATTGTATGTATGTGGTATGGTTGTTTGGACATGGGATTTCCTTGCATGATCCTTTAGGCTGAGATTTGGAGTTTTAACAGGATCTCAGTTGAATGTACTTATTTTTTTTCTGAATGTTCCCTTTTGAGTTCTGATGGCACACACCAATCAGTGGAGACTGATGCAATTTCATGGCATCAAGGCCTTGAATGTTTAATCTGAAAGTTGATTGTTGGATTCGTTTTCAGTCTCTGATGCTTAGCCGTAATGTTGATTTTCTTTTTCAGTGCAATTTTGCATTCCACACTGGGGAAAGAGAAAGCTTATGTTATATTAGCTTCTTCCACAACATTTGGGTGTACTGAGTGTTTCATAGCCAACTTTTGAATCATAATTGGTTTTGTAAAATGGAAAGCACAGTAATAAATTTACACACAACAGAACTGCACACACGGCAATGGGTGAATGATCAGGTAAAGCTAAATAATTTTTTTTTGGCAAGGTGGAGAGGAAACTTTTCTGCTTTGAAAAGTGTTTGTTTTACATCTACCTGACAGGTCGGATGACACCTCAGTTTTACTCCATCTTAAAGGTGGCATCTTCAAAGTTTGATTACTGCCATGCTGTATCAGCCTGTGTTTGTGTTTGTGTCACTGGGGGTGGATTTAAACCTCTGACTTTCTGACACAGAAGCAAGGGTATTATCACAGAGCCAAGTCCAGCAATTAACGTTTGAGAACAAGTCCACATGCTCTGAATGGGCCTGACATTGTCATATTCCAAGTAAAATCTAATAAGAGTCTAAAAGAGTTATAGTTAAAAATCATGTGCTAAAACCTACAAATTCCTCCAGGTAATTAAGAGTTTGAACTAGACAAATGAACTGTATTTGCAGATCTTTTTATAGAAATTTAAAATCCTATTGTTTTCTTTCAGAAAATACATCATTTCACGTAAGCAAACTGAAGTACCACTATCTGTGCCCTGGGACCCCAGCAATCAGGTAATCTCTCTTTCCTGATACAGATAATTTAGAGTAGGAACCTTTCATTTTCATAATCAAATAAGTTGTCTTTTTGTCTGTTGCTTTACCCCTTTGCCTGGCTATAATAGATGTAATCTTTGTATGTTCCTACTTATTTTACCTACTTTATTTTAACGATTTGATAACTGGTTCTTTGTATTAGTGATCAGGTTTGTATATTCACAAAAAGCAGTTTAACTTTAGCCATCTGTGGAATATATTTTTAGTGAGGATGATTTCGGTCAGTTCTGATGGCCATATTTATACGTGTCATGAACAAAACTTAAACCTTGTATGGTGGTCAGATTTGATAGGCGGTTTACAACTTGCCTCATCTTACTCCTTGTTACTTTAGTGGTAAGCCCCATTATCTGTGACCTCCTAACTATGTTGTATTACCCAGGTCAACAGAAGTCAGTCAGGTCTCGTGTTGTATGTTGCTGTCCAGTTTTTAAGCCCTTACCTTTTTTTGTTTATTAGCATAATGTGTCCACCCTGTGCTTGTCTTCCCCTTTTTCCTCCCCTTCTTATCAGAAGGGCATGATTCCTGCTAAGGTACCACTCAGAACAGGAACCCACAACCAGTAATTCATCTTAAGTGCCCTTTTATCATGGAAAACCCAGGAAGGATGTTAGTGTATTGAACGTCAAAGTTAAGTCCAATCTTGTCATCCACATTTCCAATGAATAGTCGTAGATAGCGATCAGGATTGGTAAATCTGACTTATTTCTTATATGGTCTCCTGCTGGTATCGCAGGAGTACTGAAGCCAGTTACAGCACTCAAAATGTTCTGACAAAGGTCAGCAAATTCTGCATTAACCAGGCATCAACCCTGATATCTTCTAGTATCAATATGTCAATGCTACACACTGGCTTAATCAACTGATGTTTGAAGTGACTACTTTGCTTTTTGTTTGTTTTAAGGTTTACCTCAGCTACAATAACATTTCTGCACTGAAAATGTTGGCTGCAAAGCAAAACTGGGTTCTGAACTGCACACACAACAAGGCAAGTTAAACTAACAGTAACATAGAGTTTAAGGAATCAGCCAACTGTTTGGAAAATGATGCAAATTTCCTTTTTCTAGGCCAAACTGTTCACTCTGGAGGAAGGTCAGTTTCTGTCCTTCAAAGCAGAAATGTCTGTTTCTGTAAACGTCAAGCAAGTTTTCATGCTCCTGTCTGATATGAGCCGTCGACATGAATGGGATACCCACTATCAGTAAGAAGAATGATATAAACTAAGAATGGCCATCATTGACTGTGAAAGAAAGGATAATGAAAAGGAAAATATTGATACAATTCAGTGTACCAGGGAGTACAGAGATGTTATTTCTCTCTCTCCTCTGATGGAACAAATGAAATCTGATTTAACTTTTCTTCTGTTTAAGAAAGCAGAGTGATACATCACTTGGTGATGAGCTGCCAAACAGCATATGGTCACATAGCTTCAGAGAACACGATTTTTGAACTAACTCTCCTTGTGATTCAACTCAGTCCTCGAGCATCAATGTCTTTTTCTTTCACGGGGTGGGTGTGATGGTCATTATTGCTATATGGGCCGGCCATGTAGGTGCTGTAGCCGCTACAGCAGGTGAGAGTCCGTGTTTTCTGCGATGAGTGACTCGCATTCTGACACCCCAAAACATTGCCAGCACCTGCAGGACTTGGGTATGACGGTAATGCAAAGCTGTTCTCTTACCTGGATGGATGGAATTGGATCAATACCATCTAGCTTGATTGCATCTCATCCACTAGCCTTAAAGCCCCCTCTATCATCAACACAGAGAGGCTGCGCTGTACACAATCTACAGTAAGCCCAGCAGAAACTCACCACCGCTTTTTCAGCAAAGCCTTCAAAAGCTGCTAATTCCACTTTCTAGAAGCACAAGGATGGGAGGTGTGTTAGAACACCAATGACTTTGAATTATTTACCAAGTCACCAAACCATCCTGATTTCATCATATATCGTTATTCCTTCATTATTGTCAGGTCAAAATCATGGGATTCCACCTTCACGACACTGACAACATCTTCACAAAGCAAACTAAGGACGGGCAATAAATACCAATCTTTTCAGTTAAGCCCATTACCCCAGAATTAGTACAAGAGTATTCACAGTATGTAGTTACGTTCAATTTACATCAGGGATCAGTGAATTTATTTCTACCTGAATTTCTCTGGAATTATATCGTATTTGTGGAACTATGATGGGATAGCTTATACACGGTTAGTGGATGGAAGATCTGAGGGTTTTCAAAGTGGAAGGACCAGGCATCTCTAGAGTGCCCAAAGAGGAGCTACCTGGAGGCCTGACCGAGGCACGTCCTTTGAATGGGTGCCTTCTGGCACTGCCCTGTCTTATTCTAAGGAAGTGGCACCTGGAGTGAAGTCAGGGTGCTTTGTCCTCTTTGCTGAGTACTAGTGATGGAGTATAGGTTTGTCCATATATGCATGTCCATGGCAGTTGCTAGCCTGCCCACGGAGGTAGCCAAATGCACACCAGCTTGCTTCAGCACAATACGTAAAGCATTGTCCTCCAACCTTGGAGTCAGTTTCCTGAGTGTCCCTGACAGATTTCCCTGCTGCTTTCGTGTCTGCTTGTGCATATTGTCGAAGTTACTAATGTCCAAAGCCATGGGATTGTCTTCTGCCTGGGGCTGAGCAGGTGCCTGGCCACAGACATTACTCTGACTGTCAGAAATGGTGTTGGGGAGCATTTCTTCCTCCCGCCAACTGCAGTGACATGACAGTGATGTGTTGAGTAGAATATGAACACCACCACCACAACTCCCCCCACCTTGTTAATATCAAAGCCAGAATGATGGTTATTGTTGCACACTCCTACCCCAAGCCCTTCCCACCCTTAGTACCATTTCCCTCCCATGCCGTATTGTCCACCAACCTTATTTTTGAGTTGCTTTCCTTAACAATTATTATTGCATCTGTATGCCAGCATGCTGCCTCCAATCCTCAAATATTCCCTCTACAGCAATGACACCTGATAACCCTCCTTGACTTCCAGTTAACTGATGCCCTGGACTGACCATGTCCTACTCCACTGAAAGACCAGAGCCCTGACTGATCTCTCTACAGATCCCCCAGTGTCTTGCCACGGCACCCTGGATTGGTTGAACTGGACCTTCAGGACTGACTGTGGCTCACTCCCTGTGATGTTATGCACCTTGTGACCCTGGTCTTCCCCATGTTCCTCACTGGCCATTTCCATGCCAGGACTGATATCAGATCTGACCTAAACCTACAGTGGTGGGACCCACATCCTGAGCGATGACAGAACCCGTTAAAGTTTCAGACATGGCCATTTGGTTGAAGCACATGTAGTCTGTATGCCATATAAGCTGTTGCCACATGCTGTAGATGTGATACTGATGCAGCACAATTCCATTCAGCCACTATGACTGATCATTGCTGGTGAATGCGACAAGCTGCCTGACCTTGTGGTCTGTGTTAAATAGCATGACAAAGCAGAAAACAGAGGCTACAACTTCTGAACGATATGGCAGTGTGCAAAAAGACAAAGCAAGGTAGAGATGCTGTGAGCATCCAACTAGGTGCAAAGTGAGAGAGTAAGGAAAATCCTGGAGTTCACCCTGTTCTGATACATGAGATTAGTGTGTGACCCTGTGCGCACTGTCCCTGTATTAGCATTGCCATGAAAGGTGTGACTGAGCTTCAAAGTGCAGCATTGAAGTAGTGAGCTCTATTCTGAGTGAGTTGAAGATGTACCATGATGTGGTGAGGCTGGTGTGCCCAGTGCCAACTCCATGGATGAAGGATGCAGGCAGTCACTGCCAGTGAATGTGCCTGGAGATGGTGGGGACTGGCAGCCAGGCTGGAGCCCAGAAGAGCATGTGGTGGCCAGGCTGGAGCCACCATTACCCAGGAATTGTTATCACCTATTTTCCCTCCACTGCCTGGTAAAATAACAAACTGCAATAAGTAATGTAAAGTTAGATAATGACGTGTGAGAACGCCTGCTGCTCACTAACAAGATTCTCCTCTCGCCATTTAAAACCTTGTGTGGAAAATCAGACTCTTCCCCCCCCCCCCCCGCCACCCCATATCAAGAATCACATGTTTCTGATCTCAAAGTATTTTTCCAACTAATTTGCCATTGCCCGTGTCGTTCAGGTGCTCGAAAGATTCCACTTCACAATTCTGAATTACATTATAAAGCAAAGGCTTTTCAGTCTGACTGGATGGCAGCTGTTGACATTACGTTAAGGGATGGGATGCAGCCTGAGATACTACTTTGATGCAGTGGTGTGGAACCAAGTCTGAGGAAACTCTGGCAATGCTGAAGTAGCTGTCAAACAGTCCGAAGGTGTCAGCAGATTTGATGGAGTCCCTTGTGCGCTGGAGGAGCCCTAGATACAGTTCATTGTGTGCAGCCAAAACTGAGTGGGAAAGTTAACTTCATCCCAGCTCATATAGAAAGGACAGAAATTGTCAAACTGGTCAGAGATTATCATGTGATATATTCCTTAAAGAGCTGTCTTAAGTTTTATAATGTATTTTTCTCCCTCTCCCATGGGTTGTAATGAGCAGAGCTCCAGGGGAGTGAAATATTTGATGGGTGTGAGAAGTAGGAATATTAGGCTCAAGCAGCAAGACAATAAAAGTAATGCTGAGGACCTGGCAAGATTTGCACATGAATCAAGCAGTTGGAATACTGGGAGTTCTGGTCTGCAAAGATCATTGTTTTATCCTGAGGATATCCACTCAGAAATGAGTTGTTCCCCCAACTCCCCCTAGGGTGGTGCATGTGGAATCATCTAAGTATGGAGTGAATTTTCAGCAGACCTGCAGCATCTGTGGAGAAAAAAAAATCAGAATTAACATTTCGGGTCCAGTGACCCTTTCTGAGAACCCAGTTCTGAGGAAGGGCCGTCAGACCCGAAACATTAACTCTGATTTCTTCACAGATGCTGCCAGACCTGCTGAGCTATTCCAGCGACTTCTGTTTCACGGAAACAGTGAAACACACTGGCACCTCTTGCTGTCCCTAATAAAGATACTAGAGGGGATCCCTACTCCAGCGGGAAGTCTTCATGAGGGAAAAGAGAATTGACAAAGAGAAAATTCCAAACTGTTGCCATTTCCATTCTTGGAGTGTATCAAATTTTGAGGAGTGAATTTATATTTTCCTTCATGGGTTTTCATGTAGAAAACTAGGGGATAAATTCTTCCATAACGATTTGAGTCATTAACATCACCACCAAAAGAAGAAAGAGAGAAGTTAGGCGTAATAACTTCACCATAGTGGTGTTAGGACCAGACTAAGCAACAACGGCAGAATCTGTTCCAGTTTTCAAAGGGGAAGTGATTTATTGGGGGCCGAGAAAGGGCAGGAGAATGAGGCAAAGCTGATAGTTCTTTCAGAGAATAGCTACAAGCTTAATGAACTGATTGGTCTCTTCTTCCACTGGAAGATTCTATGAAGCAAATAAGAATATCCATAGGGGAGGACTTTTTCAGCTAGTGGAAAAAATGGGATTTCTAAATAATAAGAATATAAAATAAGAAATCATAGAATTAGATGTTTTACATAAAATTATAACAATTAGATGTCACATGAGTTTGATTAATGCTGTGGCTTCAAAATGAGTTATTGAAGTATACTCTACTCCTTGCATGCAGAAAAGCAAATAAACTCATACGACTTCTGATCATTTTATGATTCCTCCCAAGGAAATTTGAGTTGATACAAAAGGTGGATGAAGATGATGTCATCTATCACGTTATCTCCCCTTCTGTCGACAAGGAGAGTCAATTTCAAGACTTTGTTTTACTGGCGTCTCGTAGAGTACCTTGTGCTGATGGGTAATTTCACTTCGATTTTCTTCAAATAAAGAAGCAGACTGAGAAACCTTTTAAAAAGTTGAAAAAATCTCCCAACAGTATTTCTGAAGAAATGAAAAGCCAAGTTTTCGTGTTTAAATTTTCAGGTCCAGAGGTGCTGTTTGACAGAAATTACCACATACCGTGTCAAGTCATTACAAGCCCAAGGGATCAGTTCTATACTGTGTTTAGTGGGTCATTAGTAGTTTAATGTTATTGCACCTCTCGTACCTTCCTCTATCTTAATGCCATGTTTCATTCCAATTTTCATCTTTCTCTTCATGATTTAAACCTGATTTATAATTCCCTGGGTCATGTTTTTAATTTAAAACTTGCATGTCTGTGTGAGAATACTTCTGTCGTGATTGAGGAACTTTGCCAGCGTATGCTTACAGGGCTCCTGCAGGGGTTGTCACCTGGTTCAGAAACAGATGATGACAGTGAAACCTTATTAAGTAACTATTAGCATAGTGCATAATGAGCACAGTCTTTCCATCTCTCTTTACAAAATCTCAGCTGTTATACCCAAATGCTATGTATCCTGTGTTGTCACAATGCATTCACATCTGTTACAATGTCCTTGCCAAGCCATCCAGGTCTTCATGAAAACTGGGTGTCGTAGCCAGCATCAAAAAGATATGTTTAGAGAAACATTTACTAGAATGTAGAGCTGGGAGACGCAGGACTGCTTTTCATGGCTCCTCATGAAAGCCACGGGCTGCTGCTGACCCTGCAACCCCCAATGACATATCAATCAGGGATGCTACAGCCTAAAAATTTAAGTAATTTTCTGTGGTGAGTTGAGGACATCCAGCAGACATCTGTAGCTCATCAATCTGGGGTTACTGAGGTGTTGCAGCTACTTGTCTGTTGCAGGGATCACTTCCAGCCTCCAGTATGTATCAGCTGACTGCATAAAACATCTGTAGTCCAGTTAATAGATTTATTCCTATTTCTTTTGTTAACTTTTACCATCAATATATCCAGCCAGTTGATATTATCAGGTTCTGTCTTTTACCCTTCAATATAGACAGTCTCCTATTTCAACCACTCTTGCCACTTGTATCCATCTATCAACAGATGAAATCTTATCAGTTCTCAGGGTTAACCATTTAATGTTCCAAAATTGTAAAATGAGCCTCTGTATTTTCCCTCTGTTTATATCCAGATTGCTCAAACTGTAGAATATTCAGCTTTTTTTTGACCTAATCTTGACTACCTGTTTTTCGGGATGGAGAGAATGGTAATGTTGGCAGATTTTTCTCTGTTCAGAATGTTCTATACATTTCCACGGTCAGGTCAGGTCATCCTGTACCTTTTAACAATAGCTCGTATTTTTAGCAGCTGCAATTAATTTCAGAAATCCAATTGTTGCAACAAATGCCTAATCTATTGTCTAAATAACCTGATATTTAGCTTGAGGTGCTGAACTGTAAAATTTACAGAAAAAAACTTGTAAAATGGCCACCTACCAAACTATTTCGCAGCAGGTCAGCAAGGCATGTCGCAGCCAATCTCTCCTGCCTTCTCGGGAGACTCCCTGGTGGAAGCTGCATGGAGTCTTAGAGTTTAGAAGCAGACCCTTCAGTCCAACTGGTCCTTGCCAACCTATGCTGAAAAAATGCAAGTGACCCTCGGGCTAGAATCTGGAACCAGGTCACAGCTTGTGGTGAGCACAGGTTCTTCTACATGCTGTACTGATTTTAAGGCTGAATAGGAAATCTAGGCTATGGTGTTGGAACTGTTATTCTAGTGTTACTAACTTATATCATGTTATTTATTTGTCTGTAGGCTTTAAAGGATAAAATAGTTAAGCAAAATATCCCATTTTGTCATTTGCTTTATAATGCAAAAATCCAGCAACGATTAAAGCAGTAAGTCACTTGTTATAAACTTTGTTTTTCTAGCGATCCGTATCTGATAGCGCTCCGCTCAGTCAGACTCGCTGCGGCCCCACCAATTGAGGGTCTTGTTCGAAGTGAAGTATTGTGTGCAGGCTTTACACTTTGGGAAGAAGAAGTCACTCGCACCAGGGTAAGAGTCCTGTCTCCAATTAGTGAATGGTAATGATCAATTTATTCCAAAGGTTTGTATTTATTATTAACATAAATCAAGTTGACCTGAATAAATAGTAAAATGTGAGGCTGGATGAACACAGCAGGCCAAGCAGCATCTCAGGAGCACAAAAGCTGGCGTTTCGGGCCTAGACCCGCTCTCTGATGAAGGGTCTAGGCCCAAAACGCCAGCTTTTGTGCTCCTGAGATGCTGCTTGGCCTGCTGTGTTCATCCAGCCTCACATTTTATTATCTTGGAATTCTCCAGCATCTGCAGTTCCCATTATCTCTGACCTGAATAAATAGTTCTCTTTACCCAAAGATATGGTTGTTAAATGGAGTCTGACAGTGAATGTAGAGTAAGATTTCCTTTAACTTATTCAGACTGACTAGCTGTTTCCTGAATCTAAAAGCCAACAGATTAAAAACAGAGAGCCTCAAGGGTCTAGGCCCGAAACGTCAGCTTTCCTGCTCCTGAGATGCTGCTTGGCCTGCTCCATCCAGCTCTACACCTTGTTAGCTCAGATTCTGCAGCATCTGCGGTTCCTGTTATCTCAGATTAAAAACAGTTAAGTTCTCCAAAGGAAGTGGTGGGATATACTAGATTGCTCTAACACATTACAGGATCTGAAATGGTCCTAGGTTTAGTATTGTAGTAAATGACTTGTTATAACACAGGTGCTGGTTTGGGAGTCATACTTTCACAGCACAGTGGGGTTGACACAACTAAATTATACTGCTGAGTCTGCAAATCTTTGTAAAAAAACAAGATTGAAAATACCATTCACTGACACAAAACTGGCAACTGCTTGTTGTTCGAAGTTAAACTTAGTAATAAATTAAAATTTGAAAGTTTTCCCAGTAGCTCCATGGCTTCAAGTTTGCAAACACAAAAGCCTGAAGATCAGGTGACTGGTTTGATTACAATCTGCATTGTTAGCTGCTCATTTGGAGAATGGATTAGCCACAGTGTTTGGGTTAGTGACTAAAATGCTGTTGCTAATTACTGTCCTGTAACGCAGCTGTAAATATGTTTGCACAATGGCCTGGGGGCAGCATAGCAGAATTTTATCATTTCAGGTTGTGTACTGTTGAAGTATGACTCAGTTTTCTTCAAGACATCCTTCCTTCCTAATTTGGAATACCCAGAATTTAACAGAGTATTCCAGATGATGCTGGATGAGCGTTGCAGTACATGTTTGTGTTTTTTATAATCTGTATTCCTTGATTAAAACAAATCATCCTTTTTTACATCTACAAGTTAATGTTGAATGATTTCTCTAGCTGGACTCCCCCAGCTTATATTTTTCGCTGACTGTCCATGTCCCCATCTGCTGCTGCTACCACATCCAGCATCACTCCTTTCAGCCTAGCATATTGCATCTTGGTCTTGGTGACAACTTGTTATACCTGTATGTAGGCCTCTGTTTATTGTCCCAGTTCTGCAGTCAGCCCATATGACCACCTCAAACTTTATAGCTTCCACAGCAGTAAACATAACTGGTGATCCCCCACAAAATTAGAAGAAAAGAAGGGATCGGGATAGAGGAAATGGGGAAAAAGCAGTTTGGAGTCAAGGGAAGGGAAGAGAACAAGGGATCAAGAGGCTTATGGAAACAGGTTGACGGAGAGGAGATGAGCTAGGACAATGATGCAGAGCAAAGGAAATAGGAGATTTAATAGGTGATATGCAGCTTATTCTTTGTGGCTTTTGAAATGTTAAAGTTTCAAGAAACACTTCTCAGCAAAGAGATACTATGGAGCCACAGTTCCATCATTAATTTCCCACAGACGCTGGTGTTCTAATTTTCTAAAAGGGAAGGTACAGAGCAGAGATGTGATAGAAAAGGATTGGGGACACTGGAAGTGAGGATGAATTGGTGGCACCCTATCATTTTTTAAAAAGAAATATCATTCGTGTGATGTGGGCATCACAGACAGGCCAGCATTCATTGCCCATTGCTTGTTGCTCTTGAGAAGATGGTGGTGAGCTTCCTTCTTGAATCATTGCACTCCAAATGCTGTAGGTATACCCACTGTGCTATTCGAGGGAATTCCAGAATTTTGACTCAGTAAAACTGAAGAAATGGTAATATATTTCCAAGTCTGACAGTAACTGACTTAGAGGGGGAATCTTACATATGTTGAGATACATGTGTATCTGCTGACCTTATCCTTCTAGATGGTAGTGGTCATGGGTTTGGAAGGTGTTGTCTAAGAAACCATGATGAGTTTCTCCAATGCATTTAGTAGAACGTAGACACTGTTGCTACTAAATATCGTTGGTGGAGGGACTAAATATTTGTGGCTGTGTTGCCAGTCAAGTGGGCTGCTTTGTCCTGCATTAATCAAGCTTTATAAGTATTGGTGAATGTGGGGAAATGGGGAGCATTTCATCGCACTCCTGACTTGTGCCTTACAGATGATGAATAGGTTTTGGGGAGTCAAGTTACTTGCTGCAGGTTTCCTAGTCTCTGGCCTGCTATTCTAGCCATAGTATTTATGTTGCTATTCCAGTTCAGTGGTAACCCAGGTTTTGCTCAATTTTGGTCACACTCCCAATCATGTCACCATTCCCCACCCCTCTCCATCTGCAAACCAGACCTTTTTTTGGAAATTTTCATTGCTGAGATGAAGGTATCACTGGCTAGGCCTGCTTTATTTCCCATTCTAATTGCCCAGAAAGCAATTAAGAGTCAGCTGCATTACGGTCAGTCCGGAGTCACATGTAGACTAGACCAGGTAAGAATGGCTATTTCCTTCCCTAAAGGACATTAATGAAACAGATGGGGTTTTCCTGACAATTGACAATGGGTTCATGGTTATTAGATTCTTAATTCCAGATTTTTATTGAATTCATGTGTTATGGTGGGATATGAACCCAGATCCCAGAAAATTACCTGAGTGTCTGGATCAAGAGTCCAGTGATGTTACCACTAGGACATTGCCTTTCCATTTAGTTCTTGTTGTGTGGCCTGTCATTTCCTACATCACACTTAATACAGGCTAACTATGTGTAAAATAAATTATTTTTACATAATGTCAAAGTAGACACTTTGGAATACACAGAAGTACTATTCAGGAAATGAAAACACTGGAATTACGGTGCATTCTGATTATTGTCCTGATTAGTAATTGACCTCTGGACTGGTTTTGTCAATCTTCCTGGCTATAAAAGAACACCGCTTCAGTTCAGTAGTAGAATATACATGGCACAGGTTTTCTTTCCTTACAGAGTGCTGTACATATCATTTCACCTATCTCCTTACATCGCTGAAACATCTAGAAGTGTTTCAACATAAAAGATGTTATGGAAATACAAGTTGTTATCAGTACATCTCCCATATTAAACATAAATTTAGTACGTGAAAGCATTTCTATTGTGACAGATTTCAGTTTACAGCCTCTCCCCATGTGCACTCCCTTCCTATTTTTGTGAATCAAGGCATGTCAGACTTCCCTGTGCATTTGCCTATGTAATGGTAATATTTGCTCTATTCAAACTAGTTTGGATGGTGATCAGGTGTTTTATGGAATTGACACTATTCACTCCTATCCCTGCCTCAGCCTACCCAATGGAAAAAAAAATGCAAGGAAGCCAAACAGCTAATATTTGAATATGGCACCTCAGCGATTTGTGTTTTCTTGTATATACTTATCCTCCCACTCCTTTAAGGACTTATGGCTCTTTAGGCTCTGGTACTTACCCATCTCTACACTAGGATTAGCTACTCTAGAACAGACCAAAAATAAACCTGAGACATCCCCATTTTTGTATAATTTCAGTGCAAACAACCTGTGCAGTTTCCGGCACAGCCATTGGGAGAAATCATGATTATCTGGTTTCATGAAAGGAAAAAAACAGGCTGTAGGACAGAATGTATCTGCTGTCAGTGTTTGAAGTTAATGAAGATACTTGTCTTTTTTTTTTCAGATTACCTACTACATTCAGGCGACTCCTGGTGTTCTCCCGTACATCACCCGTGACATTACCGGACTCTCTGCTGACCTCTGTAAAGTCTTTGAGGCTTGTAATAAATTTCTCGAACAAAATAAGAATGTGGACTATGTAGTTTTGTAATATTTGTGCGATGTAGGGCTGGATACCTGTTCCTGTACAGTTTGCATCACATAATAATCCAGGGGATTGGTGCAAGAGGAACTAGGTCATGGGATAAATGAGATGTTGGTTCAGTTTTGATCAACTGGAACTCCAAGTGTATGATGATTAAGCTTGTTGAGCTTTTACAGTGCATAACTTTTGTATATTTTTGTAGTAATGGCATTGTTCTTGGTTAATTAAGATTGTACACAAATGGAACTCCATTATGTAATAGTGTGTAGTTCTTGGAAATTACTGTTATCTGATTTAGAGAAGGGATCACTGCAATAATTTGTAAATTTGAGTAAAGTTTTTGTACAGAATACTAACTGCCTCTTGCATACAACAATTTATTACAGATGGCCCAATTTAATTTGTTTTATTGTAATTTTCAGAAGAATGAACTTTAAAGATGAAAAAATGAGGAATTTAAGAATAACTGTCATTGATAAAAGACAATAATATTTTTAATTGATCATTTTACTGGTCACTGAGCCTACCAAATATTTTCGATGCTCTTTGGATGTGTATAGTGAGATTTTTTTTCCCCTATTCTTTACAAACTGCCAACAAATTTATTCAATCAAGTCATGTTCTCTGTAAAGTTAAATTTGATGATTTTTTTTAGTTTCTGAGTTGAGTGTGTGGATTCAGAAAGTTACTTTACCATTAAGTCACAATCAATTATCCTTACAACTGGAACCAGTGCTCGTTAATGCTACAATTTATTACTGAAACACAGATCAAAATTAATTTAATCCGATGGGAGAATCAAAGTTACCGACAGTAAACTTATTGCATTGATTACCACAAAGTATTTCCACGGTGATTGTGGAAACCAAATTTCCTGTGAATTAATTCTGTCATTTGAAACACTAAATAAAAACACACTGAACTGTGATTGTGTACATTTTATTGATGACTAAAACTTGAAATGCAAATTTTTGCAAAGTAGGAAGATAACAAACCTGCCTGTCAACATAAAATCGGCTAGTTACAAATAGCAAATGATTCAACGGTTATGCATTAAGTCAAACATCACTTGCTGTTTCTGCAGTGTCGTCACGACATCAGCCACTTGCAAGTGACTGATTTAAAAGACTACAGTGAAGCAATTCAATTTTGCCCTTATTCATTTTTAAAATGTGCGGACTTGCTGCACAACAAAACTTACGGACATTTTACATTTGGGAAAATGTCAGAGAGGTTTAGCTAAGGAGCAAATCATTATGTTTAAAATTCAACCTCCCAGTTCCATTGATGGTTCAGTGAGTTCAGTCAATGAGCAGCTGACCCAAGGATCCTAGGTTTAGAATCTCAGGGGGTGGGGGGAGAAGAGAATTATCCCAGTGTTCTTGTTCTCAAACATCTTGATCAGGCATATCTGCATTGCCTCAGCTCCTGCAAGCTTAGTAGTTTGTCACCACTTCCTGTCAGGGCTCAAACATGAATAGCCACCTGGAATGAGGTGTTTGTTCTTGTCTATTACTGATGGAGCCCTGGTTTGCTAAGGAGGGAAGAGTGAAAGCTGCAAGGAAAGGAGTTCAATCCTTACACGGACCTACCCTCAAGAACATTGTAGGTGGAAGCAATGAGTAAAGGTGAAACCTGCTCAAGCCCAGCTTTCCGGTTGGTCACTCGGTAACAAACAATGCATAGATTAAACGAATAAAGGAGAATCTTTCAGCAAAATTCCTGTGGTTGTTTACATCCGATTCAGGCTTTCAGTCGATGTTTGAAAGGATTTTATGGAATGTCAACATTCATGCACCACAACTTTTATTAAAGCACCTTGAGTGTAAAATAGAAAATATGCCAAGGTATTTTTCAAAAGTGCTGAGCAGAAAGTGAAAATGGAGCCAACCAGGTGGGTTTTAAGAAGGAGGAGAGGAATTTAGAGAACCAAAGTGTGGACACCAAGGTGGCTGAAGGTTACATCTGACAATGAGAGGACGATAGCTATGTTGCCAGTGACCAAGAAACAGCACAAACTAGGAGTGAGTGCTATGGTGCTGGTGAAAGTCACGCAGGAATTTTGGTGGGGCCATGGACTAATTTAACTTCAAAGGATAAGAACTATCAATCAAATATTGAGATCCAGGAGCCAAAGCAGATAAAGAAAAGATAATAGTGACTGTGACTTGCAAATGGTAGGGTAAAGGTAGCAAAACTCTGGAAGTGCAAGTGTTTATGGAGGTTGCAAGAAGAAAGATTCAAAAGAATAGTTTAGAAGATGCAAATCTGGGCCTAACAAAGGTATGAGGTGAATGTTTCAGTCTCAGATGGGCTGAGTTTGGAACAGTGGCAGAAGATATCAGAGGTGGAAGTAGGCAGGCAGAGACTATTGGGAATTATCAGCATGGTTTTAAAATAATAGAGATCCCAACATTCCCTGCCTCTGATTGCACTCCTTGCCACAGTTACATTTTTTTCCTTTCATTTATTAATCTCATTCCAATCAGAAGCTATTAATAGTATTATACATCACACTTAAAATCTGAATTTCTCACTGCCAAAAATTATTAGAAGCTACTTGATTGTTAATTTAGCAATTTGAACAAATTTTTCAATCATGATGGAGAAATTAATCAAATTGCTCAATATTTCACTAAACTGCTGCATTTACACACTGTTGGTTGGGGTGGGGTTGGTTTGGAATCAACAAAGTGTTTTTCAGGTTAGTATTCTCAGTTTGAAAACACGTGCAAGAAATTTTCTTCATTATTGAATGTCTATTAGTTTCACAAGCCCCCAGTCTTCTTTAAATGCCCCCCTCATAATTTGTCTTTTGCAGATCATAAGCAGATTTGTTCTTGACATTTTAAGTATATTATTCAAAATAAAGTGTAAAGTGCAAAGGACCAATAACATAGGGGAGAAAGCAGGATACTGGCATAAGATAATATTTATTTAGCAGGCACAATGGGGTGAATGGCCTCATGGTTGTAGCACTGCTGTGATTCTGTTATACCTGAACTTTAAAAGTTAAATCAACTTTTAGAAGTTTACACATTTTGCTTATTTTCACTCCGAGGAGTCTCTGCTACTCACTATCCGGAATACTGTGATTGAACTATGGGCGCCTATCTATGTGCTCCTTGCTTGTGCTGTGTGCCCCACACAATACCTTAGGCACAAGATTAAATATTCTATTACACTGAAGTCTACAAACCAGCCATCAAGTTTATTACATAGTAAATAGATGAAAAATATTGAATAAAAATGGTATATATTTACAGTAATTACAAACCTTTTATTCTCTTAATACCAGAACAACAAATGGTTCATTCCCTGTGCTGATACTCAATATTAAGGTGAATCTCAAGCCCTGCTTCCTAGACAGTTTTCAAGACACATTGGTATCATTCTTGCCTCTATCCCAATTGCTTCAGATTGTTGGTTGGGAAGAAGTCAGCCTCAGTCGGCATGTTTTAATGCATTACTGAAGTAAAGGACGTCAAAGTGTTTGACTCAATTGCATTAGACATTCAGCTATTTACACCATTTCTAATAATGTTTTCACCAAAAATACAATGAGAAACAGACTAAAAAGTTCTCCAGGATGCTGGTCTATGAACAAAATGAATTGACTCTTTACCTGAGACAAAAGTATTTGGTTCTATCTGCTTCAGTTTATTCAATTACCAATCACACAGACATGTCCAAATAATGTTTATATGGACAGAAGTTCATCTCTCGCCTGAGCTATTATGTAACAATTGGTATTTCTCCAAATCCTGAGTTTTTAAACCAAGCATGCAGTATGACCAGCAAGAACAATAACCTAATTCATCATATTTTGCAGTGCTCCATTTTGTGTTGCACTAAAAGATATCTCTGACTACTTTAGTTTTCAGTGTAAGTAAGATAAATCAAATTTTACATTGAGTTATTCATGATATATCCTATTATATATTGGGATGTTACATTATGCAGTCAGCAGTGAGCATCACAAATCGTTCTGTAGTCCTGAACAATTTGAGCGCATTATTGAATGTCTATTAGTTTCACAAGCCCCCAGTCTTCTTTAAATGCCCCCCTCATAATTTGTCTTTTGCAGATCATAAGCAGATTTGTGCTGATATGACCGATCGCTTCTAAAATATGCTGGGAACTCTGTATGGCTGTGAGGGACGTGAATGACTCAAAACACCTTCAACAGGATAACAAAACAATCTAACATAACAAAATGTGAGGCTGGATGAACACAGCAGGCCCAGCAGCATCTCAGGAGCATAAAAGCTGACGTTTCGGGCCTAGACCCTTCATCAGAGACTCTGATGAAGGGTCTAGGCCCGAAACGTCAGCTTTTATGCTCCTGAGATGCTGCTGGGCCTGCTGTGTTCATCCAGCCTCACATTTTGTTATCTTGGATTCTCCAGCATCTGCAGTTCCCATTATCACTAACAAAACAATCTAGTTTGGTTGCCAAATGGACTATACTATTCTGAGTGAGCATGAGCTGTAAACCTGTTCTGCCTATTTCTAAATTGTTGTTTTCTCCAACATTATCTGACGTTTTTATCCAAATTTGATAGTCAAAAGAGCAAGATGTGAGAGTGTGCCTCTGAGTGAATGGGACAAAATACAAGTTTATTAGATAGAGGTAAGACATATGGAACATGAGCCTGTATTATACCTGCCAATTTTTATGAAATGTTTCAGTTTAAAGTTTTTGACAAGATTTGCAGCTCAGGTTGTGGATGAGGCAGTAGACTTGCTCGCCAAGCTGGTGTGTTTGTTTGCAGATGTTTCATCACCCTGCTAGGTAACATCGTCAGTGTGTCTCCAGTGATACTGGTGTTCGGTCCTGCTTGTTATTTATTAGCCTCAGTTTGTTGGGGTGGGTGGTATCACTTCCAGTTCTGTTTTTCAGTGATTTGTATATCGAGTCCAGTTCAACATGTTTGTTGATGGAGTTCCGGTTGAAATGCCAGGCTTCCAGGAATTCCTCGGCATGTCTCTGTTTGGCTTGTGCTGTTATGTGTTGTCCCAGATGAATTTGTGTCCTTTGTCCACGTGTATCGAGACCAGTGAGAATTGGTCGTGTCTCTTGGTGGCTAGTTGGTGTTCATGTATCCTTACTGTCAGTCTTCATCCAGAACCAAAAATGATGCCAACCAGCCCGAGAAAACTGAGGCATATAAACAACAAGTGGGACCGAACACCAGTGCTTCACCAGAGGCGCACTGACGATGTTACCTAGCAGGGTGACGAAACGTCTGCCATCAAACACACCAGCTTGGTGAACAAGTCTACAATCCCAATATTTGAGTTTTTCGATCAGAAATCAAGGGATAATTCATTATTTAAATATTGGAACTTTAAGAGTGAGATTTGTCTAAATCATTCACTTACAAATCAAAGCGAGTGGCTCTCTGGAGTGTGAGTTAACAGCTTTGTAGTGTCAAGCATCACTTGGCTTCAATCTTAAAGAAAAATGAAAATATTTTAACACTGTGGTTTCACAGAAATTAAGGCCACAGCTCGCACTGCAGTCTGCTATTCAGATTTATCACTGCTGTATGTATAGCTGATATCTGTGTTACTTGAGCTTTCACAAACCTGCATGGTGGGTTAGCGATGTATGAAATGATGGCTCTCATTGCACTTCTTGTTACCTCACAAGGGTAGATGAGCAAAACAGGGTCAAGGTCTCTGTTTCATGGGAAAACCGAGAAATGTAATTGCAACAACCTGACTGAGGAAAGCTGCTCGCAACACCAACAAAATACACCTCTATCTCTTATGTATGACAGACTTTTTGCCAAATTTTATAATCAAAATTTATAAAACTACCTTTGGTATCAAAATCTTAAATTTTTATCTCTACTAAATTAAGAAAATATTCAAAATTGATAAGGTTGTAGCTTATAAATATGACAAAATTTAGCTAATAATTTCGGTGGTTCAGAAATAGGGAGTTATAACTCAGAGCTTAAAAATGATTTGCCTGCCTAAAAGGCAGGAGTGGTTAGTGATACACAAAAACTCACAAAAAATTTTTTAGGATGTGAAGACATCGTTGTGAAAACTGTTTCTATAATCTTGAGGTAAGCGGTAATAAATCCTACGAGTGCTGTATGTTCGAATGTTTATCAGGCCCTGAAACCCATCCAAGTAGCTGCCTTGCTCGCGTAGATGCTCCACTGTCAGAGTGTAGGCAGGGGAAGCCTGCAGTAGTTGAGTGGTGGCTTTCCATGATTTACCCAGAGCAACAGCCTGAAGCTGGAAGGACACTGCTTGCCATAGCCCATGGCAAAGATTTAGCATGTCTTCTACTAATGGCTGTGTATAACCATGGGTGAGCACTTCTTTTGGCCAGCTAGGAGCTATAGTTACAAAAGGAAATATATCATTGATGGTTTTGATGAATTGCTTTCCCTCAATGTACCCATGGGTGCTAAAACTACCGTAAGAGAGATCCATGCTAATCCATACAGGCTTGAGGAGAAGGTGTGCTGTGTAAACCCGTTCAAGCAGATATAAGGTTGGGGCCAATGCCTCCTGGGATTTTATCTTCAGGTAGATGCCCCATGGCTTGGATGAGGTTGCAATCCAATTTAGAGCTGATTCCAAGGGAAATTCCAAACCCTTTTCCGCACCTACTACCACTGGAATGGCATCGTTAGCTTTTATCTTCACATTCAGAATAAGCATTCCTCCAACATTTCCTTAATAAATTGAAAATACAACATTTATATTTTCAGTTTTACAAGACAAACAAAACCACACCAAGTGTCAGCACGTAAAAGAAAGGATCAGCCACTGAGACAATAAATTAACAGAAATAATAATAAGTGAAATAATTGGTCAACTGGTGATACAGTGTGTCTAATCTGGGGGTTACAGAAATAGAGGCTGAATTAAACATTGGGCATTCCAAAACTGGCATGTTACCAGGACGTTTCATTTATCCATCCAGCTGCTGCCTCCTAGGATGTACCCAGCAATTCATCCACACTACATGTTCCATTTCAGATACAGATATTTAACTGAATTCTGCCATATTTAATTGTTCAAAATAAACCTTTCTATATTTGCAAAGTCTGACCTTCTATTAAGGCATTCACTCACCGAAGTCTCAAGAGAATGAGCTATGAAAATATGTATATGTCAGAGGATCTAGACTTTGAAAATGAAGACCGGGTGAGACAGTTTTAGTTCTATTTATGTATCAATTGTAGCACCTCTCAACCAGAACATTTGGGTTCTAGCTGCGCTCTGGAGATTTACACACAATCGGGACTGATACTCTAGTTCAGGCAGTGCTGCATTTTTGTAAGATCTCATCTCATTTGAAGGAATGAGGATCCTGTGTCCTTACCTAATAAAACTAAAGCAGATTAGTTTGATCATTTACTTCTTTGACATTTGTGGGGCCTTGCTGTGTTCAGACCTACTGTCGCATTCACCAATAAAATAATGGCAACACTTATTTCCTTTAGTGCAAAAATGTTTCAGAATGTCTTACGAATGTAAAATGATTCGTATAAGTGTGAGCATTCTATCTTACTTCAAAAAAACTGAATTTTTCAAATATGAATTTCAGGAAAGACTTGGAAATTTTAAAAATTTGTATTGTATTACTTCTTAGTCATAATTAGCATTCATTATCTTGAAAAGAAAGAGACGTGGATTTTCATAGAGTTTGGAGTGTGTTTGGAGAATGAATATGGTGGCTGGGACCCAAGTCTAATTCAGCATCCTTGGCTGAGAGTCTGACATTCAGTAAAGTGCTAAAATAGCTCAGCCCTAGGCAAAACATTGTTTTCTTGACAGATTTAGCTCTTAGATCTCTTCTTTCAATTGCACAGTGTTTCTCAGAAGCGGGTTCTTGCAGCCCGCTTGCAGTTTCTGCTAAATGATATGTTAAACGGATGGGATGATTGACATTTTATTGGCCAATAAGAATTTTACTTTCAAAGAGGCAGTAGTAATTTTAAAATACATCCTATATATCCTGTCACTATATAGTTAATGAGTTCTATGTAGTTGGTGAATGGGCATGGAAGTGCTGTAACCTGGCAAGGGCTACAAAGGGCACAGGGAGAGCCATAGTTTGACATGAAGTGATGAAAGGACATGGGGGTGGGTGAAGGGGCACAGATCAACATGTATGTTAGGAGGAGTCTTGGGAGATGATGGAAGGATGCAGGTTGGCCTGGAGCATATGAGGAAACATATTGGATGGAGGGGTTGGTGGACTGGCATGAGTGGAAAATTGTGTATGTATGTGGAAGCTGTGGAGATGGAAGGGGTGAGGGCGAGAGGGCCTTGCTGTTTTCATTATAAATGGGAAAAGTCTCAGCACTGAGATGGATCTGTTAAACAACTCATCTTAGCGCACAGAAGTTCCTGTTGGTGTCTCTGAACACTTGATAACTAACAACCGTACCCTTTCCCATGATGAAAACCCCATCTGTGGTGGGCACATTCTCCTGAGGTAGACTAGCCAAACCAAAAATATTCCCAAATCTCACTATACTCCTCAAAGATGAAAATCCAGGTTCTTATCCCTCTGCAGAGTTTGTATTTAGATCTGAAGATGTTCTGTACATTAGATATCGAAATTTCAAAGGTCAAAGAATAAAGACCATAAAAATACAGATAAACGACTACACCATCTTTATATCCAGTCACATTACGCAACATTTTCTCTTAACTTCTGCAAGCAGATATTTGCGAGTTCTCTGAAGTTTGCCTTTTGTAACCTGATCATACGTTCATGCCTGTAACATCGATAATATCATTACTTCCATTGAAAATAAATAAACTCTGAATAAGCTCAAATAATTGCAGTCCTAGTGACATGCATCATAGCTTTCAACTGGTTGATCCACTGCACCACCTTGTCTCTTCTAGCATATTAAATATTGTCACTTCAGAAACCTGGGCTCAACCTACACCACACAGTCATACAGTACAAAGCAGACCCTTCAGTTCAACTTGACAATGCCGACTACGTTTCCCAAGCTAAACTTGTCCCACTTACCTGTGTTTGGCCCATATTCCTCGAAGCCTTTCCTCTTCATGTCCCTGTCCAAATGTCTTTTAAATGTTGTAATTGTACTTGCATCTACCACTTCCTTATTCCACATACAAACCACCCTCTGTGTGGAAAAGTTACCCCTTGGGTCCCGTTTAAATTTTTCTCCAAATACGCCCCCTATTTTTGAATTCCCCCACTCTAGGGAAAAGATCTTTGCGATACATCTTATCAATGCCACTCATGATTACATAAACTTCTATGAGGTCACCCCTCAGTCTCCTATGCTTCAGTGAAAAAAGTCTCAGCCTCTCCTTAAACTAAAGTCCTGCAGTCCTGGCAACATCCTGGTAAATCTTGTTTCCACCCTCTCCAATTTAATAATATCCCTCCTATAGCAGGACAATCAGATTTGTACACAGTACTCCAAACTGATGAAATTAAAATCTGCTCTCTCTGTTAGCTCCAAGGGACAGATATTGTAGCAGTTTATGCAAAATGCATCAGTTGAGGTTAAGTAAATAGAGGTGGAGGGAATTCATTGGATTGTTACTCAAGGAGATATACAGGGACACTTACTGACCCAGGGTATGAGTCAGTTTAGGAACTATACACTTGTAATAATTTATTCTGAATAAATCTATACAAGTAAAAGTTCGTGCTTGTTTCTTCCTCCACCCGAACATCCACGAGGACACTAGCCTGTAGTATTTGCCTACCGTCCAAAAAAGCTCGTAATTAAATTTTGGTACATTGTAGTTTTCCTTCTAAAATGGGGTAAAATGATACATTGGGAAAGACAGAGGGGGATTACTCTAAATTGAACCTAGGACCAAAAAACTAGTGGAGTACAGAGCACTTTTCTCTGTGTCTAAGTCCAGCAATGTTAGATTTGTACGTTGAGCTAGCATAGAGGTCAGTTTACTCTTTGACTATCCCATGTCCTACCTGACTTGAGATGCTCACTGAGACAGTGTAGGTTTATGCTGTGTGCCACATAGTATCAGAATCTCCAAGCTGTATATCAAAATATGAAACTGTGCACCTTCTCCACCTGCATGTGTATGTGTTTCTAAATCAGAACCAGAAGAACTTGAAAGCATCATAGTAGTAAAAAATTCATTGACTTGGGGAAAGAATTGGCACAGAACTGCAAGATGCGTTGTTGATGTTGCATTTGACAGAAGAAGGGATGAATTGTTTGTATTAATCAGCTGTTTTACTAGCAGGGATACAATTAGCGGAACGTAAGTGCTTTCTGAGGTACAAGGGTAAATGATCTACCATATTCTCATTTAATTGCTTTTGTCATTACCCATATTTTTTAAGGGCATTTTATTAATTCTAATTTTTAACAATTTTAATTTTCATTAAATTCTTTTCAGGTTGAAGTTTGATGTGGCATGATATTAATCCTGTGATGAAGAATGATATTAACTATCGAGAATGTTGTTACCTTGAAGTAATTCCATCAATTCAAGTTCTGTGGATCCAATGTCAAACCATTTGATCTGCAGTTCATCAAGATTTTGGTGGGGGAAATAATCCATGAGTTTCCCTCCAGGGTAAAACCTCCTGGTTCGGTTTGTCTGCACTGTGCACAGTAAAGTAGATTAACTGTATAAAATTCAGATTGGTTCAGCAGGCAACTACGTAACAAATTTAAGCTCACTCTTTGTTTAATTGCAAATTTCCACCACTTCTGCTTGTGCATTACAGAATATTCTACCAGTGTTGATAACGAGGAAGGGAGAAAGAGAATAAAACCCAAGTTCACTTCTGTTCTCATCCAACAATTAAAGTTTCTGGCAACGATCAATGAACAGTGATCAGGAGCAGGTGACCTAGCCTAGAGATAAAATGGCCCAGATTTTGCAGTAAACGTAATGCCAATTATTGAGTAAATCACAAACAAATTCCACAGACTGCACACAAGTGACTTAACTTGAAATTCTGCTCCTGTTTATGTTCCTCCTAATGTTTTGATAGCTCAGAGACAGATTCGGCATTGAAATTCAGATAAGTCTCCACTGCTGCTCTGATACTGAAAAATAATGCTCACAAATATGGACTTTTATTTCTTCATATTTTAACAACTGATTAGCATTTTTTTCAAAAGAATTTTTTTTCACCTTTTCATTGTATCTTTTGCCTCTTTTAGTCACATTTCTTTCCCTCTCTGTATTTTATTCTCGCTACCTGATTTCACATTGAAGTCGCTGTTTTCACTTACAGTTGCTGGTTTAGCCTTCGCACGACTCAGTAAGTCATGCAGGTTGGGATGTGATACTGGTGCAATAGGTGAAGTTATATTTCTGCTCTAGGTTGCAAGGAGAGCATATTTAAGAGTTTTAGGTGGCATTTAAACTGCTTGACCTGGGACTGCTCAATGTACTGTTATTACCTATTGGTTTAATATTTGCACAGCAACTTACAGCAACAGTACTGTGGCAGGAAACACACAATGAGAAAACAGTGAAGAAATGAATGGGGATTAACAGTGATTGCACAGCAGATTGAGTTCTAATGCAGTATGCCACAGAAAAAGACCAAATTGCTGAAATTCTTTTATATTCACTCATGGAACATGGCTGTGCCAGCATTAATTGCCCATCCCTAGTTGCCCTTGAGAATGTGGTGGTGAGCTGCCTTTTTGAACCAGTGGGAAATCTATGAGCAGAATCTGGGAACCCTCAGACAGGGAGCTGATTGACTGGACGAAGATTCATTCCAGTCTGTGCTCACAAAAAAACCAGATAACAGAGGCAAAGCTAATCACCTTAAAGCAAAGCTGTGGCCTACTCTCTCCCTCTGGGTAAGTGTGTAGTGCAGAAGGAGGAAGAATAGGAGAACTAATGAAAATGAACTCCAATACATACGTGCAATTTGTTTGAATTTAGACAAAACTGGTTCATAAATGTCATAATAGATTTGCTCAACGTTGCTATTATCTCTGAAGAATAAAAGATCTTCCACAGTGATGGGATCAATTGATCCTTGCCATAGGGTAAGGCTATACCTACAAAGAAACAGATACAACCATTACAAATGCTTTAGGCAGACACCTCGAAATCACTAAACTCTTCTGTAAGTTTCCATTTACATGGATCGACGATAAGAAATGTTACTAATTTTCTTCCCTCATCTTCTGGAGGTGCAATGGTTACAGTTACAGGGCCATCAGCAACACACTCTAGCCATATCCAAGTGCCACTTCAAATGAGCAGCCCGAGGACTGAGCGCTTCATGAGCTGTTCCAATGCCAATCCCATGGATATTCAATATTTCAGCTGAATTCCCCACGTTAGAGCGAGAAAGTGGAACCTCCAGTGTGCATGTAGCCCTCCTTGGTCTAGGATTGGGGTTTGTTCTCATGGATACGTACTCTTTCTTAGACTGTGGTGGGTGGGGGGGGCGGTGGTGGGGGTTGGAGTGGGGACAGGGAAGCAACTTCAGTGCATTTATATTCCTCTCAAGCCTGATGGTGACTCCAGACGATTACACCCCCTGCACTATCAAACCAAAGCCCCATCTGCTCTCAGATGGACGTAAAAGATTCACTGTAGGATTGCTGAATGGAAGAAGAGTTTCTCAGTCAATGTTTACTCTTCAGTCAAACATCACAAAAACAGACTTTCAGTTGTCATTATTACACTCCTGTTTGTGGGAGTTTGCCGCTCACAAATTAGTTACTGTGTTTCCTTCATTACATCATTGACAAAACCTTAGAAAAACTACACCCTTCACTATAAAATGCTTTAAGACATCCAAAAGTTGAGAAAGGCATTCTATGGTGGCAAGTCTTCATTTTTCTTTTTAGTAACTGCAAAGATATTTCCTTCCCCAGTTTGGAAATCACACATGTGGATGTGTACCTCTTCTTAGGCAGGGGATTGACCCTAGTGGATAAATACCTCTCCTTCTCAAAGCAGGATATGAATAGTGGATTCATACCCCTTCCTTGCCTGGGCGGTTTTGATACACTGTATTAAAACACATGCACTACTTAACTGTTGCACGACATGTTGTGGGATTAAAAGGTCTCTACTTCAATGCCCTACAGCCATTCGTCACTGCAATCAGTCTGATTGCTCCACTGAGAGGGATGAGGGTGAATAAAGTTTCCCAGGCTTCCCTTCCCTCGTTGGTCTCTTGAGAATCCAATTGGAATGTCTGCTCTGTTGATCAGGGAGGTGCTCACAACTTGCCTGCAATACTAAGCCGGGCTGAATAACTAACAGATGTGGATGCCAAGGAAAACTGCTGAAGGGTATCTGGAATCAAAATGCACCAAGATTCAGTCAGCTAAACAGGAGGACAAAAAAATATAAAAACTCAGGCTAAAAAGCTCTGTATCAGATGCTACAAGTCAGTCCTGATATAGATACTAACTGCACCATGTTACCCCTTCACCTCTAGAATCTGAAGTAAGCAGAGTTATAGGTGATCTCTCTATCTGTCTTTCATATTTCATATCTGTAAGACTCTTCTGTAAAACATTATCTGATCATCTTCTCACTCTGAGTAGGTAAAGGACATCCATTTCCATCATTGCAATTGGGGCTGCTCTTTTGATTTTTGCATGGAATCCATTTGTGATCCAAAGCATCAGACACCGACTGTTCATCCAGAGCATCTAACATCCCGATGACAGACATATTCATACTCAGGTCTTGGGAGCGCTGTCACCTAGTTACGCCTGGGTTCCACAAACATTCAGTCACTATTCTCCAATCTCCTGCAGTTTACGACCTTACAACCTATTTCCAGTATTCAGTTTTTTTAAAAACTTAAATTGATAATAATTGCAGTTAACCGATGTAAATAACATAACATGACGGGAACTTTGCAAAACAAAATAAATTTGACATTATTTGAACGAAACAACTTTGAACTAAAGGGATGTAAATGCAAATTCTAACTCCAGCTGTTCAGAGAGGAAGGAAATATTTTTGTCAGCAACAAACCTAAAGCATTCTTTGTGGCTTTTATCTTCTCCTGATTGTAATTTATTTAAAGTTTCAAACTAAATTACGCTGTATTGACTCTGGCCCTGAGACAAACTAAACAATTTACAATTCATTCAGTCTCATTTTAGAACTCAGCATTCATAAGATCAGGAGCCTGTGATTAACACTGCTGTGAGTAACAATGCTAACCACATTTAATTAGAAAATAAACAAATATGCCCAGGAACACTCGCGTGTGTCTCATCATCTTGCAATTATCATATGGCAAATAGCAGACAACAGAACTAAACTCAACCTTACCCTTTGTGACTGACATAGGTTTGTTGCCACCTCATCCTTTGCCAATCTAAACGTTGAATCCATTGGAAATATGCCTGTACCATTGAGAGGGCAATGGACAAGGATGGCATGCAGCCCAGTGTATAGGACGTGCCACTTTGAGGAAGAGATGATCTAGGGCATGTTTCTTACACAACATCTATCAACCACTTACAGTAAAAGGGCCTGGGAGCTAGTTATTTTCCTGGCCTCGCCCAACAGCAGAGATGATTAAAAGACCTTGTTCTGATAATGCAGATTGATTTGACTGTTGAGTTATTTTTGATCATATCTAAATCTCCTTTAATACTGGCTCCATTTTAATTTGGAAAGCAGCCTTCTTCAGCCGCATGTTGCTAAATCTGACCAAAAAACTTCAAAAACTGACACCCCATCTCGTCCAAATCCCAATACATCTGGCAAATGAGATTAAAGTTTACTTTTCAAGGATCCCTACACTTTTACTCTGAGATAATTGAATTTATTTTAATAGTATCAGCATAAAGAATGTGATCTGAGACATAGATAGAAGCACAAATTGGAATGAAGCAGCATCAATAAATACAGACAAAATAAACAGAATGGCATCATTAGTTAGTATTCCTTTATGGTTACCTTGGAGACTGACTGAGTAGCCAACTAAAATGTGGCCAAGCTCGCTTCAACAACACAGCTCGGACGGGGAATGTGACACGTTGTGATAAACCCTTCACCAAGTCATACATTTCCTCCACCATCTTTCGAGTGTAAGGTTTAGTTGCAATTACTGGTAAGTACAGAGACATCCAGCCAGGAGAGAGGATTACACTCGGGAACTTTCGCTGAATAAGACCCAGGAACCTGCAGGAGAAATTTCATGGGTCAGATCATAGCCAGAAATTGTTTAGCAAGAATTCACTATTAAATATCTGTTTAATATTTCGTTGTTCTTATAGTAAGCTCCTGTTTCTACTCAAGACTCCAATGTGCAAAGCTCCATACAGGTTGTGGAGCTCCAAAATATTAGTAAAGCAAAGGTCAGTCTTTGGGTGTTTCTTTAATTCAGTCTTCAACTATGAAAGTTACTAATTAGGCTAATACCCATAGCCAATCCCTCGTATCTCTTGAAGAAGGTGGTGGGTTTCTGTATCGATTCTTGCAGTCCATGAGGTCTAGACGCTCCCACTGTGCTGTTAGGCTTCAGGACTTTGTTCCAGAAGTTATGAAGGAATAGCAATATTGATCTTTGATCGCCAAATGCTGTTGAGCTTCTACAAAACTGCTCTGGTTGAACTTATCCCCAGACAAGTGGAGAATATTCAATCACATGACATGTACCTTGGCAGGTTTGGGAGAATCAAAAGGTGAAACGTTTGTTGAAATTTATTAGACTTTTGTGTGCTGGTATGAATCTGACAACTGAAGAGGTTAGTCAAAATAAATCATCTAATTCCTTTGTCAGCAAACAGCAGGAAAAATATTCCAAGATTTCATGAATATTGCAATGTTATCAATGTCTCTTTTGGAGGTGTCACCTCTCAGCAGGAGCAGGTTTGGGATCATCAGAGATTATAGTTCAAAAGGAGGTGTGATATGAAACATGAAAATATTGTTGAAAACACTAAATCAATGATTTAAGCTAGTAGTCAGACATGAGATAGGGGCTTACATATCAAAAGAGCTTTGTTTTCCCAGTTTATTGTAGATCAAATTCAATCTACGACTCATACTAACAGACAACTATTATTGTTGAGTTATTTAGTTCAGTAAAGTGATAAAATCCTTGGATCAAAATCTATGCATTGTTTCTGATCCCAACCTCTTGATTAAATATCTGATTATCCTTCATTCTAAGGATTCATTATTCTATGTGGATACCTTCCAAACCCTTTCAATCGTCTCCAGTCTGTAATTTACAGCCAGCTGTTTTATTCTAAGACCCAGATTATTTTCTTTAAATCAGTAAACTATAAATACACTGGGATTTGCATTCTGTGGAATCACTGAAACAAATGTACATTTGTCCTACTTTGAGCATATTTGAAGTATAAAACTGAATCACAGTCGGTTCTAATGGAACAGTAAAGGTCTGCCTGATTTTGTTGGGGTCAGGTTGTGCTTTTGACTGCGACCTCAGGTGTGAGTTTCTGCCATGAACCCACCTCCCCATCCCCCTCTCTGATGAAGGGTCTAGGCCCGAAACGTCAGCTTTTGTGCTCCTGAGATGCTGCTTGGCCTGCTGTGTTCATCCAGCTCCCCACTTTGTTATCTTCATGTGACTGAACAGGTTTAACGTCGAATCGGGGACAGAGATCTAGAGTTGCGAATTCATTTCCTTTTCATCCCTTCTCTGTAACATCATTCAGACATTATGAAGCCAAAGCATGATGCAACTTGCTGGACATATTGTCACCATTTTGAGCGACTGGTAGTAAGTCCCCTTCTGTCATTGCCTTTAATGCTGCTGTGCTTCAAGGAGAGTTCCGAGTATCTCTGAAGTATTTTCTTTGCTGCGCTGGTGAGGTTGGCCATTTGAGAGTTGAAAAAATGGGACCCAGTGGGGAAAAGGCTTTGCAGCGATCTTGCCATGGTATCCAGTCTATCAAAGTTGATTTTACAAGTTTTACACGAACATTTGAGGAGTTGGCTTCAAGAAGGACAATTGTATTTGTTCAATGGTCCTCCCATTGAGAGTGGAGGTTATGGCAGAGGCATTGATTCTGGAATTTCCCTAGTGTTCCTGGTGCCTCTGATACATAGCCCAGATCGCACGGCAGTACAGGAGTGCACCAACAGCAACTACCCTGTATACCACAACATCTGAGACAGGTGGTGGCCAAGATAAGGCCCTAAGCTACAACAGCAGTATTAGGCCATTCAGCCCATTGAGTCTGCTCCACTATACCTTGCACCACCACATGGGCTCTTATCTTGTTTAGTAGCCTCCTGTGCAGCACCTTATCAATTGCAGTCTGGAAATCCAAATAGATCAAGTCCATTGGCTCCCCTTTGTCTAACTTGTTCATTATTTCCTCAAAGAATTATAATAGACTTGACAGGCATGACCTCCCCTTGACGAAGCCATGCTGACTCAGGCCTATTTTACCATGCACTTCCAAGTACTCTGCAATCTCACCCTTAATAATGGACTCAAAAATCTTACAAAAAACCAAGGTCAGGCTAACTGACCTATAATTTCCTGTCTTCTGCCCCTCTCTCTCTCTCTCTTCCTGAACAGGAATGTTACAGTGCCATTTTTCAGTCCTCTGGGACCCTCCCTGACTCCAGTGATTCCTGAAACATTACCACCTATGCTTCCATAATCTCCTCAGTTATCTCCTTTGGTATCCTGGGGGGTAGCCCATCTGGTCCAGGTGGTTTATCCACCTTCAGACCTTACAGCTTCCCCAGCACTACCTTCTTTGTGATGGTCACCACTCTCACCTCTGCCCCCTGGCTCTCCTGAAGCTCTGGTATGCTGCTACCATGGTATCTTCCACCATGACAACTGCGGTAGGGTTCAAAATACCAATTCAGTTTGGTCCAATGTCCACTCTTGCCTCTCTCTTACCTTTTAGATATCTAAAAAAAACTCTTGCAATCTTTTGTATTACTGGATAGCTTCGATTACTAGCTAGCTTCATCTCATATTTCATTTCCTCCTCACTTTTTTTTAAGTTGTACTTCTGTTGCATTATAAAGGTTTCCCAATTTTCCAGCTTTCCCCAATTGTGTGCATTTGCTTTTATGCTGTCCCCGACTTCCCTTGTTTGCCATTGTTGCCCTGACCTCCACCCTCCATGTAGGAAGTTCTGAGCATATTGCAGCATCTTTCCTCCACCATGTACGAAAGATGGAATATTTAGCTGACCAAATCGGGGTTGTTATGGCTTTTACTTTGGGCAACATTCAAGGACGGGCAGAATCTCTTGTAAAATTGAAAATTTGAGAGGAAAACAAATTTCTCCCCACTTCAGGGATCTAACAATTGTAGGTATCTTCAAGAAAGATCAATCATGTTTTGGAAATGATCAAGGTATTCCCCTTGTGCACAACAGGGACCATCCAGCAATTAGCCTAAAGTCTGTTGCTAAGGAAATGTCAGTCACAATGTAGCTTTGGACATTTAAAACAGACATCTGATATGGTCTTTCTTATCCAATAAATGCAAGAAAAACATCAAGAACCACACCACAAACACTGTTTTGCATTCATTGACATGGCTAAATCATTTAATAGATAAAATCACAAAACTCTGGGGATTGTGCTCCAAAGATTTGGATGTCCAAGAAACGTAATCACAATCTGCAACAGTTTCAAGGTGGTATGAGTGCAACCGTCATGAGAGAGAGATCTGAAACAGATACCTTCAAAATCCAGCCTCTGTCAAGCAAGTCAATAGAGTGTGGAGCTGGAGGAACACAGCAGGTCAGGCAGCATCAGAGGAGCAGGAAAGCCAACATTTCGGGTTTACATCAGGACTCCTTTGTCAAACAAGGCTGTGGGATTGTCCCAATACTAGTTACAATCTGCTTGAAAATGGTTATTCACCTCATCAAAAATCGATGTCCCTTTGGTATCATTATTAAATACAGTCCAGTCAAAAAATCCCCTGGCAAGCTAGCTCATGAGCCTTCCTTTTACACATTGGTGTGCATTGGCTCACCATATGACAATCCAACCCTAAACTTGTGATCATTGCAAAAGCAGTGGCATCTCTTGCACTGTTGGCTACGGGTGTCAGATCAAACGATGGGGGCTTCTCTTTCAGTGCAGTAACTCTCTCTCCATTTCTCTTGGGACTGCAGCAGTCGGGCAGCGAGCAAGTTCTGTGTGTCTGAAAACAGATGCTGGTGGTGTGACACAGGACTGCAATTGTGGTTACATTATGTAATTGTTATTCAGCAACAGAAATATCTGATGAAAAAAGATTTCCGGAAGTTCAGCACAATGATTTTTCTTTAAATGTCATTTTAACAAGACACAGAGCAGCCAGAAATAGCTCAATGTCTGTCAAGTGGAAAGTTAAAGCTCAAGGACTGTCTCTAAATTACTTAAGTGTCTCTTTGTGTCAAAGAGCAGCTTCATCAGGAGGGCGAATGAGAGTGAATTAAACATAATCTTTTCTTCTCAACAGAAGTGATGATTCATGTTGGACTATAGATCCATGTCACACTTTCCATGCTTCAGCATAACTGATAATTCACAGGAAACATGACCATTCAGAGTGTTAATGCTGAACCCTAGATGGTACATACAAGGTCTCAGTTCATTGTTCATTATGTGCCATACTGCAGGGCATGCATATAAATGGAAATGCAATGAATTCTAGCCTGGTGCTCCCTGGCTAATGGTACCGCAGCAATACTATCACAATGTGGGTTCACAGCACAGAGACGATGCTGGTAAGCAACATCAGAAGAGTGGCAAAAGTCCAAAGGTACAGCGCTATATCGTCACATCTACATGTGGAAAAACTTACATGCAAAAAGGAGAAGGCAGTTGGTTCTTGTGAGGTTTCTCAGCAAGGCACAGTATTCCAACAGGACACAACAGAAATAAGACTCATGTCGGATGTGAAATTAACATGAAGAGTGTTTAGCAGTGATAGTATTTTTGAAACTTGCAGCACCGGGTTTAAGGTTACCTGGATGCATTGACCGGATGCATAAATCCTGGGACATTTGGGCCAATCAGAATGTCAGCATTTAGCCAGACTGGTCGGTTGAAATGAATTTCATTATATTTCTTTACCAGGATGTCCAGGGAAGGGTTTACCACATCAATGCTTTTAAAATCCAGCTTGATACCTGGAAAAAAAAACATTCATTTTACATCTGCAAACCCTTTGACGAAACGTTGGAACCCTTCCCCTCGCCCAGAGTCTACAGTCACTCACATATTTAACATTCTGGTAGGTCTGATCTGTAATCCACCATACAGGGTGCATTCACAACCATCATTACCAGCCTATGTCTGAAAATCATTATTTTGATTTTCATTACAGAACACAGACCTTTCTCACTGTTGTAAGAGGTTCAGTTGTGTGCACTGCATTGCTGTGACAGGCTACATGGGAAGGATGAGCATTCATTCCAACCACATCCAGAAAATACACTGTCCACTCTGTGAATGGTGACCATTAAATCTCCCCCTGTTGTCACTACTGTCCTGCCATGAACAGCCATTAGATCCATCAGTCGGGGCACAAACAGGCCTTTGGAAAGAGATCTTCTCAGGATCCCCTTGCTCCCCGAGCTGCAGTAGCACCTCCTCTCGTTCTGTAGCACTACTGTTGAAGTCAGGGCAGCTGTCAGTATCCACCCTACACTATAAAGAGATATCGAACATCACATCAGCTGGTAAAGAGTCATGGAATAGATGCTAAGTGTAACCAAGTGAGTATGTGGGATTGACTTACAAAGAAAGGGAAGATTTAATGATGCTTGCCTAGATAAGAGAAAATCTTCTTTATCTCAAAAATTGCTGAGTGGAAATGCTGAGTTATGGGGAACATTGACCGGACACAGCAGCAAGGTACCTTTCACAAAGAACAGGGGAATAAATCGAGGAATTTGCAAATGTGTTCACTGATATCGAATGCTGGTGCCACAATTTTCTCACTGCCCTCTCTCAATGTGTGTCCATTTTGCTCAACATCCCCTCCCAATCACCGACACTCTCACTCACTCTTCACCATCCCCGGGAATGAGGAACCACTGGAAGTGAGAGGGACAACAGTGCTGAGGGGTGGGAGGAAGAAGCAGGGAGTGGGGCACTGACAGAAACAGCAAGCAGGAGAGAGGGGCATGGAGAGAATGCCTTGAACACTGAGGGCACACAGGGTTGAATTGGCACTGGTTTCGGGTGTACATCAATATTGCCTGTGGCGTTACCTCTGCCAGTCTGTTACCCTTTAGGATCAGTTAATGAGCACTGCACTAACATGAGTGTGTTTTTTGCAGTCTTAGAGTATTGTTCTTCTTCTGATTATTCTCCCTCTAAATGTCAGATGTATTTTCCTCATCCAGAAGAAGGTATAAAACTACTTAGTGTTTTAAAGGAAATTTGAACAGGGTAGCTGTTTATATAAAGACAAATTACATTTCTTAACGTAATAAAGTCAACAGAGAGTTATTAAAGAAAATGTGCCACTGTGTCATCTAAGGACAGAACAGACCAATGATGGGGAGCTCGATTGTAACAGTGGGTTTTCATGAGTTTCAAGCAGGAGAGAGAGTTGGGGATTTGCAGCAGCTTGGGAGAGATCAGTCCAGAGTTTAGAATCTGGGCAACTGAAAGGAGGCTGAATGGTTAAACTCAGGGATGCTGGGGGAGAAATAAAGAGATAGCGAAGCCGATGGCATTGATGGATTTGAAAACAAAGATGAGAATTTTTAAACGGAGGCAATGTTGCAGCAGGAGTCAGTACAGGGAAGACAGTAGTTGGGATCTCGTGAAAGTTAGCACATGGACAGTGCAGTTTTGAATGACCTCAAGAACTAGAGAGGTCAGCCAGGGGTGTGTGGGAATATTTAAATCCAGTGGTAATAAATTGCTAACAATTTCATCAATGGACAGATTTGGAAAGGAGGAAGATCTTTTGTTCAGAATGAGTTTTTAAGCAGGTAAGTGTTACCTTTTTTAGATCTGATGACAGCATCCAGCCATTCCTGCAAGGTATTGTCACTGTAGATACTGGGTGGGTGAGCCATGACGGGGGTACCAGTCTCGTTTTGAGTGTTGAGTCCTTCAAGATTGACATCTGCTTCCAGTACCATTGCACTCCCTAGGAACACACATCCACAACAATCAGACTGTGGAACTAGCAACATTCCATATGATTTCTTTATGGCTTTCCCCACCTGTCATTTCAAGTGGGTCAAAGCAGATTGGTTCATTTCACTGTAATCTTCATGGACATTGAGGTGCTGCTAAATTAGAAAGGTTGGGTCAACTGAGGCATGCATGAAGGAAGACCGTCTCTTTCTGGGCTTGTTTCTGAATACATGTTTCACAGTAATTTGGCCAATATAACATATTGTGCCACAGACTGCTGGCTTTGCAATTTTTGGCTCACTGTCTTTGGAATCTCCTCTCTGATCATGTCTGTGCTGCCGGGGTTTCTTCTGTTTGATTCTGTTTCTGCGAGCATCTGGGCTGGGATTTGTACATCTCAGTCCTGCGCAGAGGTTTTGAGATAGCGTGCAGTATTCCTACTTGGTGATCCACCTAAGAACGGCTACCTTAACACATTCCAGTTACTGAACCTGAGCCCTGTGCTCCGGACGGTGTACTTTGGTACAAGTACTTAGCCAACAAGCCAGTCACCTTCAACCACACATGGAATTTCTTTTTCCTTGTTCCCCAGACAGGGCAGCTACACCATCACCATGAATACTGCTCATTTAAAAATCGCTCCAGCTGAACTTCAAAAAGCAAGAAGATCTCTACGGTCTTCAGTTTATTATTTCCAACAAATTATTTCTGTCTTACACAGGGTGCATGACATTAGGCTTCTGCCTGCATTCAGTAAATGGACTCACAACAGCAAACTGATAACAGTGAGACAGCTGAAAGTATTCCGTGTGCGGACATTAGGGATACAGGCTAAGGGTCATGTGGTTATAGTGATATGCCCCTACTCTGAGCCAGGTGGCCCAGTTTAAGTCCCAACTGCTCCAGGGGCATGTCATACTAATAATATCTATGAATACAGCTTCTGTTTAATTTGGTGGTCCTTTGACATTGAGCTTCCAGTGTGACCTGATCTTTCCCTTAAGTCCACAGATGGTTCCGGACAGTTTCAATTCAGACTTTTAGTTTTAGTAACCAGCTTACAAAATTGTCCATTCTCAGCCTGTGATGAAAGCAGAGTTTTCACCCTGCATTAAACAGGATTTGCATTACATTTTTATGTATGCTTTTATATACCAAGGGTAGATATGCTTTAGAGCCAACTGGTTTTACTAAGCTATGAGATAGAGACAGTTCAGATTCCAATTACAGTGGATGGAGCTTTCATCTGTAGATAAGCATGTGGCCTTGTCCCAGAAGTTAACCTCATTATAAATGGTTTGGAAATTCATAGACAGAAGGCCAGGGATGAAGTGTAAACAGTCATTCATCAAATAATACACATAATGCAGTCTATGCCTTTGAACTTAATTGGTTCTGTGACCTACATATCAGCAGTACAAATAGGCCATTTAGCCCCTTGAGCAGGTCCGCTATTTGATTAGATCATGACTAATTTGATTGTAACTTCAAATATACATTCTTACCTACACTTGCCAGCCTTTCAACACCTTGCTTCACAAAGAACTATCCAGCTCTTCTTTAAAAATATTCTGGGACTCTGGTTCTATCATTCTTTTAGGGAATAGAGTTCCAAAAACTCATGGCCCTCAAAGAGAAATTTTTTTAACCTAATCTCTGTTTTTAAAAAGCACAGGAAACCCCTGATTTTTAAGCAGTGGCCCCCTGGTTCTAGACTCTCATATAACAGGAAATATATTTTCCACATCTACCCCATTCAAGGGCCCTCAGGACTTTTTAAGATTCAACCAAGTCACTTCTTTCTCTTCTAAACTCCAATCTGAAAATAATGGGGTGGCATGTGATGTCTTTTGGAGCAGACGGAAAAGTAGTGGGCATCCCATATGGTCTCAAATGCAATGATTGGAGATTAAAGAGTTGGTGTTAATCCTGTGGCAGGTTATCCCATTCACAATTCATTGGAGACTCAGTGCACTGTACATTCATTAAATCAAATAGATAAGACTTTGTTTTAACGGCTCACTCCTGGAAGAGTGCTTCACTGTGCTCTGATGGGTTAGTCCATATTGCACACTTCAGTCATGGACCAGGCTTCAGCGAACAATATTTTTAACTCAAAAGCAGGAGTGCTATCAACTGAGCCAACCTGACAAGGGGAAAGATAATAAAATGTGAGGCTGGATGAACACAGCAGGCCCAGCAGCATCTCAGGAGCACAAAAGCTGACGTTTCGGGCCTAGACCCTTCATCAGAGAGGGGAATGGGGTGGGGGTTCTGGAATAAATAGGGAGAGAGGGGGAGGCGGACCGACGATGGAGAGAAAAGAAGATAGGTGGAGAGGAGAGTATAGGTGGGGAGGTAGGGGGGGGATAGGTCAGTCCAGGGAAGACGGACAGGTCAAGAAGGTGGGATGAGGTAGTAGGTAGGAGATTGAGGTGCGGCTTGGGGTGGGAGGAAGGGATGGGTGAGAGGAAGAACAGGTTAGGGAGGCAGAGACAGGCTGGGCTGGTTTTGGGATGCAGTGGGTGGAGGGGAAGAGCTGGGCTGGTTGTGTGGTGCAGTGAGGGGAGGGGACGAACTGGGCCAATGTGGTATACTGTATCCATTGTACCCGGTGTGGCTTCCTCTACATTGGAGAAACCAAGTGGAGGCTTGGGGACCACTTTGCAGAACACCTCCGCTCAGTTTGCAATAAACTACTGCACCTCCCAGTCGCAAACCATTTCCACTCCCCGTCCCATTCTTTAGATGACACGTCCATCATGGGCCTCCTGCAGTGCCACAATGATGCCACCCGAAGGTTGCAGGATCAGCAACTCATATTCCGCTTGGGAACCCTGCAGCTCAATGGTATCAATGTGGACTTCACCAGCTTCAAATTCTCCCCTTCCCCCACTGCATCCCAAAACCAGCCCAGTTCGTCCTCTCCCCCCACTGCAACATACAACCAGCCCAGCTCTTCCCCTTCACCCACTGCATCCCAAAACCAGCCCAGCCTGTCTCTGCCTCCCTAACCTGTCCTTCCTCTCACCCATCCCTTCCTGCCACCTCAAGCCGCACCTCCATCTCCTACCTACTACCTCATCCCACCTCCTTGACCTGTCCGTCTTCCCTGGACTGGCCTATCCCCTCCCCACCTCCCCACCTATACTCTCCTCTCCACCTATCTTCTTTTCTCTCCATCTTTGGTCCACCTTCCCCTCTCTCCCTATTTATTCCAGAACCCTCACCCCACCCCCCTCTCTGATGAAGGGTCTAGGCCCGAAACATCAGCTTTTGTGCTCCTGAGATGCTGCTTGGCTTGCTGTGTTCATCCAGCCTCACATTTTATTATCTTGGATTCTCCAGCATCTGTAGTTCCCATTATCACTGATACAAGGGGAAAGATAAACCAGCCCAACTTCTCCCTTGTTTTTTGCTTCCGACATCAGAAAATCGATGTTGTTCGAAGTGATCAAATTCTTCCTTTGCACTGGAACAAGCACAATGTAAGGGTGGACAGAGTAGAGTTTATTTGTGAAGAACATTAGTTTCACACATTTACCTTTCAAGGCTGCCTCCATTTCGCTCTTGCTATTTGCAGCATGGTGCCACGTTACCAGCAGCCCATCCTTCTTGTCAATCATTCCTTGTTGAAGCAAGTACTCCAGTAGGTCCCCACCTGGACTGAAAGATCCATTTACTTCAAAGCCCTTGGCTGAAGTTGCAAACAAAATATATATATTTTTTTACTTGTCATCACTTTAAATAAGTTTCTCTTCCTACTCTTTTGGTTCACACACTGCGATTAGTATCTTTGTGACACACATTGTGTTAATGCAAGTGACTGGATTTATTTTTCCTATATCAATAACAGTTAAAACTAATTGTTTGGTGAGATGCAAGTGATACAGCTTCAGTAATCAAGCATATGCCAAAATATTCTAATATTGCAATGATATTCATTTAACATCTTCTGTGCCCATCCTACCCTTGTTAACTTATGATTCTAATTCCAACAATGTCCCACAGGGTGTGTTGATGATTGACAAGTCAGCCTGGCTTATTATTGAGAGCTGCAGAACTATACCAGTCACTATCAATATTTTTTTGAAGAAGGGTCTAGACCCGAAACGTCAGCTTTCCTGCTCCTTGGATGCTGCTTGGCCTGCTGTCTTCATCCAGCTCCACACCTTGTTATCTCAGATTCTCCAGCATCGAAAGTTCCTGCTACCTCTCACTGTCAATTGGCATTTGTTCTCCTTGACTCGATCTAAGAGTAGAACCAAAGCCCTGCTGTTAATGTGGACCCAACTGCAGAAGCAACTTGTACACTGCCGGATATTCCCCCATGCTATGTTAACATGCTGCACTAAGCTCTGGATTTATGCATGTGTATGTACTGCTGCAGAAAAGAGTCAGTAGTCTGAATCAGAAAAATTAAAGCTTTAACCATGGGTATCTCAGTGGGTCAGTTTAGCAATCCATGCCTGTGGATGGATTTCAAAAACTTGGCCAAAAGTAAAATGTTGCACGAGGCATTTGCTGTTATCTCTTGTGCTCATTCTAAACTCAGGTGACCACCGAAGATCCCATTGCAGAATTTAAAAGAGAAAAGGAGCTCTCCAGAGTTTTGTCCAATAATTATTTCTCAACTAACATTACTAAAATAGCTTAGCTGTTCATCATCATTGCCGTTCATGAGAGCTTGCTGAGTGTAAATAGGCTCTTCAATTCCTCTATTAAACAGTGACTACACTTCAAAAGAGTTTCAATGGCTCAAAGGGGCTTTGGGGCATCCTGAAATTATGAATTATACATATTAAATGGAAGTCTTTCTTTTCTTGCATTCAGGAAACTCAAAGTATATTAAATTAGTGGTGTTCAAGCTGCAGTCTGAGAGGCCCATATAATCCCCTAGCTCCTGAATATCCAGCCCTTGAAACAAATACCATTTGTGGATTTAATTTTACTGGTTTGTCCCGAGTATACTCTGTGCACCTGGAACATTAGGAAGGGCTGGTCTGTGTGGTTCAGGTCAAAGTCTGTGTCAGGGCATTCATGGATTGAGCCACACGTGAATGAATCAGAGCCTGAACAGTTTATGTGTGCCCCCTGCCCCCCTCCAAATCACCAAAGTTCAAGTTCATACAACTCGCAAAGACAATACAGACTATTTCAGACTTTTCAGCTTCCTGAACTGGTCTAGGAGAAGCTCAAAGTAGACAAATGAATCAGAGGCGCTGTGACCAGAAACATTAGAAGGGTCTGGGGACTCCTCCCCACTGGCTCCCTAGCCATGCAATTAGATGGAAAAAAATAAGCACAGTGGTAACCACACGATTCAATGTCAACAGCAATTATAACTGCAAACTCAAAAGCAACAGCCTATGTTCACTAGATAAACCTGTTTTTGGGTTACAGAGACCAGTAAAATCTCAGGTGTGATCTCTATGGTCTGTGCTGGGTTTTCTGACATCACTAACATTTAACTCCACTGAAACTAGCTGAAGTCATCATTGTGCAACCTTTGCTGGACAGTATCTGTATTCATACACTGGGTATGCAAATCATGAGGTTCTGCCATGATGCCCTCCACTGTTGAACAGCCAGCCTGCACTCAAAGCCCAGGCAAGCGGAATGGCCTTTAAAGAGAGGACAGGACAACCGGTAACCCTGGAATCTCTACCAATTCCCATAATCGCTCCCCACATCCACCATCCAATCCATTCCCATGGATCATTCACCGTTGTCTGAACAGGATGGGAGAATGCATGGGGGAAGGGGTAGTAAATTGTTTGGGCACGGGGCATGTTCAGGGAAGAGCCAGATCTTGATGAATGCAGAATTGTGTCTGCAGTGAGTAATTGAGGTGACATTCGAATAGGGAGTGTCTCAATCAACAACACTCTGCCAAATCTGTAAATCATCCAACATTATCATTAACGTTTCTCGTGCTTCAGAGAATTCATGAGTAAAAGGCAGTGTGTCGGTTCTCAGAGCTCTGTGGTGTCTGTAATGAAGATAATTACAAGCAATTATGGAACTGCATGACCGAGTCTGAGTGCAACATAAAATAAGATGATACAGGGAGAGGTTCTGAATTGCAATGTTTGATCACTGCTATCTGATTAAAAGGCAGGCAGCCTCCAATTCTGCAGAATCATGTCACATTGCTGTCCTATAAATAATTTCTACTCACTGATAGCATCCTTTATTGGCTCAACTTGTAGATAAAGTTCATTTTGAAATCTTTATCTTACCAGTTTCTGATGTGATGTCCAGACAGTGCAAGATCAGCAATTGTGCAGATCCTAGCAACTGAAGGAAGTTATCTCAGGAAAGGGTAATGAAAGCAGGAAAGGAGCTAACATGTAACAATAACACGTGACAATTTCTGCATTTCTTTCCCACGCATATTGTGTAGTCTTAATTTATTTACAGATTTGTTAATGAATTTTTGGATACATTGCGTTGAAGGGTTGTCAGCAGCAATGTAAGCATTAGCAACTATGCAAAGGAGGAGGAGGAATACCTCTTCCAAGTGTTTAAGGATAATGGATTCCAGGAGATGCCAATGGGAACAGCATCAGAAAGATTCTACACGCCCCAATACACTCATCACACTACCCTGCATCAGAAACACTTCAGAACTCACCACACAACTTCTATGACCGCTGGGCATCAGAGTGGCACACAAACCCACATCAACACGACACCAAGTGTTCACCCGAACTAAAGGCCCACTCCCCGCCATGGACAGGACCAATGTCATCTACAAGATCCCCTGCAGAGACTGTGAGAAACACTACAATCAGACAAACAGGAAGGAAACTAACAACAAAGACACACAAACATCAACTGGCTGCAAAAAGACACGACTAATTCTCACTCATCTCAATTCACATGGTCAAGGAGAACCGTGACTTCGACTGGGACACCACCAAAATCCTGGGACAGGCTAGGCAGAGACAAACACGATAATTCCTGGAAGCATGGCACTCCACAAAGCATGCTATTAATAAACACATTGAACTTGACCCCTGCAGAGGAAACCCAGAAGTGAGGCAATCCATCGCAATGGACCCCAGAGTTTAAAACCCAGGCGGGAAAACACACCGACGCTTCAGAGGCTGCACTGAAGATGTTACCCAGCACAGTAACGAAACGTCTGCGGAACAAGAAACCAGCTCAGCGAGCCAACCAACCTCAACACCAGCATCAGGTTGAAACAGGAACTCACTGGGCAAAGAACTCTCAAACATGAACTTAGACCTTAGTGATTCACCACTCGGCAGAAGTAAAATTGATCAATTAATAACTTTCTCACCAGATTTCCTATGGCAAAATGGATCCTGTTGCCCCAGTTGACTTCTTTGAAAGCTCATAATATTTTGACATGGTTAGATTCCACATTTTTGTTATCCTCTATATTGCAGGCAGCTTCATGCCAGGTTTATTGCACCTCTGGGTGGTTTTGGACTATTGTGGGAATATAGTGCCTTGTATCAATCCTTTCAATTGCACAGCAGGGGTTGTGGCTGGGCAGATATGAGAACAACACATTCACACATCAATAGGACAAGCTTTCACTTTTGAAGGAAGTAATTTAAGATTAATGTCCTGTTCCAAACTCTACAGCTGTAATGAAAAAGAGATTTCACTCTCTCAGCTTTAATACTCAGAAAAGACGGTGGTTCACGAAATATAGTCAAATGAAGTGAAACAGAGAGTTCTTCGTCCTCAAAGTAAAACAGAAAATAGATGGAAACCCTCAGCATCTGTGGAGAGGGAAATGGAATCAACGTTTCAGATCAATGATTCTTCATCAGAACCGCAACATGCTTGATTTTGTGCAAGGGATGTTTGGGTAAAGGGCAGAGGAAAGTCTGTGGCAGGAGGGAAGACAGGGCAGACAAATTAGTTGGTTTTTCAGGGCAGGGGCATTGGCGATGGAGGGAGGAAAGAAACGAAAGGACAAAAGATATGCCTGTAGCAGGTGTGCTGCTGACTGAAAGAAAACAAAAGACAGTCTGAAATGATTGAACTCAGTATTGAGTATGGAAGGCTGCAAAGTTCTGAAGCAATGGTGAGGCGCTGTTCCTCAACTGTACATTGCTCTTCACTGGGTCAATGCACAGGACTGAGATACGAGGTGGGTAATTAAAATGGCTACAGAGATAGTAGGAACTGCCGATGCTGTAAAATCTTAGATAACAAGGTGTAGAGTTGGATGAACACAGCAGGCCAAGTAGCATCAGAGGAGCAGGAAAGCTGACGTTTTGGGTAAAATGGCTGGTCACTGGAAGTTTACAGACTGAATGGGCCATTTTGCAAAGCAGTTACCCAATCTGCCCTCAGATTAAACTGGTGGAGGATGGAGGTGGATGGCGACTGGGTGGCCATGGCGAAGAGATGGTTAGGGGCAAAACATTGGAAAATTTTAAAGTGACTGAGGCCATCAGTACAGTCACATGAGTAGAAGAGGAAAGACTGGACAATGGGACAAATAACCGAATCCAGATAGGAAGACATCAATTCCAACTGGGCAGGAAGAGTTTGAAACAATGGTGCCACTGAGGCAACCTTCTGTAAGGATCATGGCAAGGAGATTGTTCTTCTTTGGTCCATGTGCTCTGGAGTCTTTAAAATGTATGATTCAGACAATTCTGTGATTGATGATATTCTTCATTGGTTGTGAAACCCATTCCCTGCAGACCACACCGTCTTGCAACAGTTCCTACAGCAGGACATTTTCAAAGCATTGCCTGTGTATTGAACAACTCATTAGAAAATGTTGTCTTCTTCTTCAGTCCTCAGTCCTCATTTTGCCACGAACACAACACCACGAACTGGGCAAGAAGCCAGATTCAAGATCCACCCTGCCCCAATCTGAGCCACACTGACTGGTCAGAAAAGCTTTACGTAACCAAATCAGCCTTCCATTGATTATTTGACTGAAATGGGAATTTTCCTTTATGAGATTTGAAGGTTTTTATGTCACATTCTGGGTGCTCATTGCACAACCACTGTTAAATATATAAATGTTGAGATAGGGTTCTGTGGTAAAGTGGTAGTATCCCTACCCCAGACTCGAAGCCCAGGTTCAAATCCCACCTGCTTCAAAAGGTGTGTACAAACATCTCTGAGCAGGTTGATTCATAAATATCTATAATCACTGAGAACATCAAATGCTTGTAGCTTAATTTTGAAGAAGTGAAGGAATCACCAAACACAGTCATTTGAATATCTCATTGTATGTGTCACTTAAACTAGGTACATTGAGAAGAATGAATGTCGAAGAAAGCTGATGTGACAGCAGTTGGTCACTGATATATCACTGAATAGTCACTGAGAGTGTCACTAAGGAGAACAACAGTGTCTGCTACATATGGACAGGGTATGTGTATTTCATGTTTACAATCAACTGAATGCCTTAAAACTAAAGCTTACTAATAATACACTGAACGTAGACTTTGAACTTAAACTCACTCAATAGCTACAATAACATGAATATAAAATGATGATCTATCGTGAAGTTTACAATTAGATTAAATTTATAACAGACTAAAATCTGTAAATTATTACTAAGACTCACTTTATCTCTACTGCAATCAATAAATATTTAAGCCCATGATGGGGGTGGCCATATCCTGTAATTGTAGGCAGATGAAGTAATGGCAGTAATACAGGTTTGTGTCTGCTTCCTGTTTGAAATTCTCATCTTTGTTTTCAAATCTCTCATCAGCCTCAATTCTCCTAATCTCTGTAGCCGCCTACAACTCAACAGCCCTTTCAGATGTCCATGCTCCTTCAATTCTGGCCACTTGTACATCTCCAATTTTCTTCACTAAACATTTGGTAGTTGAGAGATAGTAGGGACTGCAGATGCTGGAGAATCTGAGATATTCAGGAGGAAGGGACTAGGTCCGAAATGTCGGCTTTCCTGCTCTTCTGATGCTGCTTGGCCTGCTGTGTTCATCCAACTCCACACCTTGTTATCTCTAATTGGTAGTCGAGTTTTGCTCCTCAACTCAGGAATTCTTTCACTAATCCTCACCCTCTTTCTCTTTCTGTAAGCTGTTGCTTTCAACTTATCACTTTGACCAAACATACATTCATCTGTCCTAATATCACCTTATATGTCTTGGTGTCAAATCTGACATTATTGCCACCCCCAGCAATCTTTATTATCAGAAAGATTCTGTATAAATTGCACGTGTTATTGTTGATGTCTCACAGGAACTGCACTTCACTCAATACTGAGTTTTAATTTTTAATTCTAATTAATAATTCTAGCTTTAATTCTGATGTTGATTGGTTTGGTTGAATTCATAATTAATACCGTTAAACAGAAATGAGTCAATTTAACCATACATTTGCTGTACAAAATGTTGAACAGGGAACAATTTAAAGCTTGAATGTGAACATAAAGGGGGAAAAGCCATCATTTATTAACATTCTATTCATGGGCCATCCACTGGAATTTATCAAAATTAATTTGAGTTTTGAGAAAGGGTAGGGGCATGAGATTAACGAGACACAATGGTTTAAATAGTCTTCTTTCATGCTGTATGATTCAATGCTAATACAATAATTGGATATGTTAAAATATTGTCAATGAGTTAATATTTGGCTATTTTACAGAATATCTCAACAAACAATTGCATCCTTGAATTTTCTCTATTGTATCCACATTATATCATTAGCGAGTTTTGAGAAGATTTGTAGCTCAGGTTGAGGTTCTGGATGTGAGCTTGCTCGCTGAGCTGGAAGGTTAGTTTTCAGACGTTTCATCACCATTCTAGGTAACATCATCAGTGAGCCTCCGACGAAGTGCTGGTGTTATGTCCCGCTTTCTATTTATCTGGTTAGGTTTCCTTGGGTTGGTGATGTCATTTACTGTTCTTTTTCTCAGGGGATGGTAGATTGGCTCCAAGTCAATGTGTTTGTTGATGGAATTCCGGTTGGAATGCCATGCTTCTAGGAATTCTCGTGCATGTCTCTGTTTGGCTTGTCCTGGGATGGAGGTGTTGTCCCAATCAAATATCACTTGTATCCTTACATACAGATAAGGAAGGACACCACTTTGATTGGGACAACACCTCCATCCCAGGACAAGCCAAACAGAGACATGCACGAGAATTCCTAGAAGCATGGCATTCCAACCGGAATTCCATCAACAAACACATTGACTTGGAGCCAATCTACCATCCCCTGAGAAAAAGAACAGGAAATGACATCACCAACCCAAGGAAACCTAACCAGATAAATAGAAAGCGGGACATAACACCAGCGCTTCACCGGAGGCTCACTGATGATGTTACCTAGAATGGTGACGAAACGTCTGAAAACTAACCTTCCAGCTCAGCGAGCAAACTCACATCCAGAACATTATATCATTATCACAGCTTTGAACTTTCTTACCATCTTTAAAATACCGAAATGCTGCTGAGTCAATGTGAGGAATGACATTGCTTACTCAATGTGCATGGTGCTTAACTTGCACCTTCCCCCCAGTCATCCTCTTCCAAGTTCTCAGTGAATGTGCTGCCTCTCGTGGAGCTATGATTCCATAGGAATTTGCAACTCTAAAAGGGGATGTGAGGATATGAGTGTACACTCTTCATAAGTGAATTTGAAAAGGTATCATCAGTGCATTATCCAAACACTGACAGCATCATAACTAAACCCAATATTAATGGAAATCTATGTAACAAAAAGCTTTGAGCAATGGGATTTGATCTGGGGGACGATTTTATTAGAATTTGACCATGTTTTCATTCTATGGATCAAAAAGGTTACATTGTCTGCACAAAGCTTATGTGATAGTCTCTATCTGAGACTTCCAGCAAAGTGCACAGTGACAGCAGCACATTGCTGTTGGAAACTGCTTCACAAAATGCAGTGCGCATGCGAGGAAAGTAGTAGCCATTCAGACCTGTGAGCCTATTCCACCATTCTGTTAAATCATGATTGATTTGTACCTCAATACCATTGATCCATCTTAGATCCTGGTACCCTTATCCAACACAACCCTGTCTATCTCACATATCCTCACATCACAGCCTTTTTAGAGAAAATAATCACTACATTATGGAACAAAATATGGTTTCTGATTACATTCCTCATGGTTGTCCCCTTTTTCTTGTATCCCTGCCAAAGGATGATGTAGATGATGTAAAAATCCTATCCTATGCTGAAGAGCGTGCAGGGAAGGTATCCCTGGTGTCTGAGCCAAGAATTGTCCAATATTGATTGGCATCACAAATGATCACATTGCTGTTTGTAGGAGTTTGTTGCGCACAAATTAACTGGTACATTTCCTACATTATAACAATAGTTACACTTCACAAGTACTTCAGCAGCTGTAGAATGCTTCGCAACATTTTGTGCTCATGAAATGTGCTATTTGGATGCAAATTTTCCTCTTTACCTCATCAAATTACTTTATGATTTGAACATGCCAATTAAATTATTCAATAACGTTCTAAATTTTAAGGAATACAAACACCACTGATACAATCCACATAATTTAATCCTCTCAGATCTTTTTGGTGAATCGCCCTCCAAATTCAATATAACCTCCTTGAGGCACAGTGCCTAAACTGACAGAAATGCTCCAAATGGGGCCTGACCAAAACCCTATACAACTGAAGAGTAATTTCTGGTCTTTTATATTCCCAGACTAAGGCTTGTTCATTTTGAATATGCACTTTCTCCATTCTGTTTTAATTGATTCTAGGATATCTGTGCAAGCACACTGTTCTGGTTTGAACTACAATGGGACATGTTATTGTAGGGATAAAATGCAGAAGAAAAGGTCAGAGGGTTCACAATGTTGAAAAAAACGAAACAAGGCAAACAAAACAATTGTGGAGAAAAGAGGAAGTAAAATGATTCAGAAATAAATCCTGCACCAGTGCCGTTAATGAAGGGTTATGTATGCCACTTCTCTTCACAGATGTTGTGGCTGAATCGCTCATTGATTCCAACTATTCCTGTTTTTGTTACTGAAACTGCAGTGACACACTCATCTGACATTTTCCAATTCAACCAAATATCTCCATCACCTTAGTGTTGGAACCAGAGTGTCACCTTGAGCTGTCACACAGGCTCTTTGTCTCACAGAAACAATTTCAGTTGCCCCAGGGCTCTTGGGCTACATTAGCCAGATTCAATGCCTACTGCTGCACTTTGCCATGCACTAGATTCAGAAACTCGGATCAGTTTCTGCTGTTTTACTGAAGCTGGTCCTAAGTTGTTGACAATGCTGCAGTATGTTACACGGGCACTGAAGAGTTACCAAAGAGACAACGGGTAATGAACAAGTTGAAAGTTAATTAAAAGTCCTTCCAAAGGGAGTGTAATTGTGAATAATATGAACTGATCAGATAGGGTTATTTGTCATTAATTATAATGTATTCTATATTTGCAATTGGCCAGAAACTCAACAAAAATGGACAAGTCTCCCGCTTCCAATTGCAATCCAGTGGGCCTCTGTTCGAATGTGTTCATAATAGGGGGTCAGATCAGGTTCAAACACAATGTGATGACTTTCACAGTTGAATAAACTGTCAACACTTACAATTCAAGCATGAACACAGGAAACAACCACTTTGGTGAATATCAGTGAATGCCTTCTGCATGTCGAACTCAACTCCAACATGAAAGGTAGGAGAGAGCTGACGGCTTCAGTTAGTTAATTATTTTGCAATCATTCCTTCCCATCTCTGGAATGAATATTAATGTCTGCAAATTGCAATTAGCGACACACCCAGCGAACCACCTCAGCAGCCTCTATTTATTCATATAAAGAAAAACTTACACTTGCATTGTTGTAATATAGACAATGCAACTGCTAATGTATGCCTGGCAAGTGCCTACAGACAGCAACACGCTAAATCCAGAATAATTCGTTTTTATGATGTTGGCTGAGAAACATCTCACTGGAGTGTCAATGTTGATTTTTGTGCTAAGGACCTGGAGTGGAACTCATCTTATTCCCTTTTGACCCAGAGGTAGGACAGCAAACAGGGCGACTTGGGGGTGGGGGTGAGGTTCAAACTGCCTTCCTCTCTTACCTGGGAAGAAGTTCCTATAAACGGCGAAGTATCCCACCAGGGCGAGGTAAGCGGCAGCCAGCACAGCGAAGAAAACGCCGGCCAGCAGCTTCCATCGCCGGCGGATGGACAGTCTATTCCTCCCATCTTTGTACAGGAACTCCTCGTCCGGTACCAGCTCCAGCATCGCGGCTCCAGGCTCCCTCTGCTCCTGCTCCGCTTCCCGTCAGGGTTTTCCCAAAGGCCGGGGCGGAGCTCAGCCTGCTCCCTCCCCTCACACCCGCCCAATTCCTGCTTCCCAGGCAAAACCAACCCAACCATTACAAAATCAAACCCCTCACACACACACGCATCCCAGTAAAACACAACTCTAAAATTAAAGGGAACCGCACAGTGCTTCAAAAGTACAGACGTAAAGCGGACTAAGTTTAGAAACTATTTGGTATTTAGAACCAACACCAGCACCCCCTCCCGCGCCCCGAAGCAGCCATTGACATTGTCAGTGATAGTGGGAACTGCAGATGCTGGAGAATCCAAGATAACAAAGTGTGAAGCTGGATGAGCACAGCAGGCCAAGCAGCATCTCAGGAGCACAAAAGCTGATGTTCCGGGCCTAGACCCTGCGGTGCCACAATGATGCCACCCGAAGGTTGCAGGAACAGCAACTCATATTCCGCTTGGGAACCCTGCAGCCCAATGGTATCAATGTGGATTTCACAAGCTTCAAAATCTCCCCTCCCCCCACTGCATTCCAAAACCAGCCCAGCTCATCCCCGCCTCCCTAACCTGTTCTTCCTCTCACCTATCCCATCCTCCCACCTCAAGCCGCACCTCCATTTCCTACCTACTAACCTCATGCCGCCCCCTTGACCTGTCCATCCTCCCCGGACTCACCTATCCCCTACCTAACTTTCCACCTATCTTCTCCTCTATCCATCTTCGGTCCGCCTCCCCCTCCCTATTTATTTCAGAACCCTGTCCCCATCCCCCTTTTCTGATGAAGGGTCTAGGCCCAAAACGTCAGCTTTTGTGCTCCTGAGATGCTGCTTGGCCTGCTGTGTTCATCCAGCTGCATACTTTGTTATCTCAGATTCTCCAGCATCTGCAGTTCCCATTTTCTCTGATAACAAGGTGTGGAGCTGGGTGAACACAGCAGGCCAAGCAGCATCTTAGGAGCAGGAAACACCTTGTTATCTCGGATGCACATTTCTGGTCTGGTACTGCATTAAGATTACCCAGTGCAGAACAGGTTACTCTGTACAAATGAGTTTACTCAGAATAAGATTGTGATGACTGTGAATTATAATCTTGGATCTTGTATGGACATATTGAAGGTTTAATTCACAAAGATTATTTCTAGTTGACAGTCTGTGGCTAACCGAGGGAAAGTAGGTGAATTAAAAAGGGGGAGCCTGTTGATCTCCCCTCATTTGACAATTTAGGGTATTTCACCTGGGGCTGTAAAAAATTAGGGAACCTTGCCTGGGGACTAATCCCAAAAATTGAGGTTCAGACCAGATTTAAAGTAACAGGTGAATTATAGAATTAAGAGTTGGTAAATTGCTCTTTGAAACTCATTTTTTAAAAAAAACTACAAAATAACTTTCTTGAGTGTAAACTGTAATAGAATAGAAGTACCTACATACAATGCTGGCAATTCTCATGGAGAATTAGAGCAAATTACTACTGAGGATTTAAAAACTCTCAGGGCATTAGGATTAGAACTTTTTTTTCCAAAAGCCAGAAAATTGAAAATTTAGAAAGAACAATGGTTTATTGTGCTCAATGAACCACAAGGCTTACTGCTGCTCCCACTGTCTACATTTCTATGACATGGCTAACTCAGGCTTAAGGGCGGAGGCAACTTGCTTTAACATTTAATTCTGACTTTGAGGAAGACGCTTTCTTGATCTCTTTTAAACAGGGGGTTGCATGCCCTTTAAAGTAGCCAGTCCAATATCGGCCCTTACTACTGCAGCTTTTGGGGAAAGCTCACAAGGTTTACTCCCTGTTGCCTATCAGAAGCGCCACTGATTGTGAGGCAGTTTAAAAAAAGGCGATCTTAAGAGTGTACCAGTGGGTGCTGGAGGTGTATCAGCCAAGCTCCTGTACCCTCAGGAAATGGCTTGACCAGACACTTCTGGAATTTGAAAGGTTTAAGCATCTTATTTTTGACCAGTGGGTCTGGACACTGAAAGCAGAAGCCTGTTATGAAAACATCCATGAATTAATTCCACGTGATGGCTTTAAAACATCCATCCCTTCCCCATAAGAAAACGCTTAGAGCAACAGAGAATGACTGCATCCAACAGGACATCTCAACATCTGATGATTTTGAGCTGATCAACAAACCTCTGTTCCAGAAGAAACTTCCTCTAGTTTCCCTGACCAATTGAAAAGGATAAAGTTGGGAGAGATTGTTTTATTCATTCATGTGATATGGGTGGTGCTGGCTGGGTCAACATTCATTGTCCGTCTCTAGTTACCCTTGAGAAGGCAGTGAGCCAACTGCCTCCTTAAACTGCTGTAGGTTGATCCACAATGCCCTTGAGGAGGGAATTCCAGGATTTTGACTCAATGCAATATATTTCCAAATCAGGATGGTGAGTGGTTTGAAGGGGACCTTGCAGCTGACAGTGTTTCCATGTATCTACTGCCCTCTTCCTTCAAGATGGAAGTGGTCAAGGGTTTGGAAGGTGAGCACCAATGGGAGAGAAGGAAATGCTGGGAGCCCTCCTTAGGACAGAAGGGCTGGTGCTGAGATGAAAGGTGAGGCCAAATTGCCTGTGTATTTTACTGCTGAAGGGTCTTATCTGGGCTAACAGAAAAGTCAATGAGATTTATAGGGCCACATACGCCCTGTGCAGAGAATGGGATTCAGTTAAAGAGCATAACAGACCAGGCTACATCTCTGCCTGCAGCTGTGACTCCCAATAAAGGCATTCCTGAGGATGTGGGTATCATTGTACAATTCTTGAGAGTTACCAGGATTTTATGTCTAAAGGAAGGGTGAGGGGAGCAAGCCTATAGTGACATGGAAAGAGACCAAGGCCATCCATATTCTACTTCCCACCAGACAGGGCAGTAAGTAGAGAAGGAGACTACATGCCCATTCCCCTTTACCAGGTGTACCTGGCAGTGCAACACTGCATTGGGACCAGTGACTGCGGTGAGTTATCCCCATTTTCCCTGTGATTCTGCTCCTCAGAAGGTAACAAAGGTGAAAACATCCCTAGTGGTCTCTGACAGCTTGTTGAGTTCAGGGAGAAAGGCCTGGCCTTTCACTGACTCTGTGGTCTATGGTCAGACAATCTCAGACAGTGAAAACTGAGCTGGTACAACAAAGACACACCCCCCCATGGAGGACGTTCCAAGGAAAGTTTCGGTCAGTAGTAGCCCAGTAAGCTGGCCCACTGTTAAATCCATGAGCTCAGACTGCCCTTGCTCTCTCTCTCTCTGGAGCTGAGGCAGAAGCTGTCCCTGAATTGGACGAGAATAGAAATGGGGAAATGGAGACTCTCCCTCACAGATCTGCACATGAGGAATGGACAGTGAGCCACAACACCGTGGAACTGCTGTTGTACCTTTGGAAATATAATGGCTGCTCACAAGTCTGACGGCTGAGCTTGTCACATTGCAGAAAACCGTGATGACACCAGCTGCATCTTCACGGCCAACAATTCCACAGGGACGTAGCGGGGATATCGTCTCAGTGTATCACCTCCTGCCATTGAGGGTGATGGAGTGCATAGCTGGAACTGGGGCCTGGAGACTACACGTTAGGGTTCCTCCCAACACCAGCAGAACCCTTAAAGACCCAGCTCTGTAGCCCACATCAGGCAATTTGAGGAAGTAAATGACCTGATTGAGACCCCAGATCGGGGAATAAAGCAAAGACTGTGTCATGTCAAGTTGACAAAGCAATACCGTTGCTGAGAAGGGGACAAACAGTTATCCCACTGTCACTCAACCTGGAAGATGAGGGTAATGGCAGGGATGAATTGGAGGGTAACATACTGGAGGCCCAAATGAACTCGCTCGCACCTGGCAAACTTACAAAAAAGCAGTGAGCAGACTTAACAAGGTTGCTCTCACTGCTAAGATATCTTCATGACCTCCTATTGTACAATGATGCCTGGGAAACACCTTTATAACATCTGAAAGCATTCCTCCAGAAAATACAGTGGTCAATCCCATAAAGAGTGAGTTTGCCAAAACCACATGTGGCCAATCTCGGGCACATGGTGAGTCAAGGTCAAATGTTGCAAAGGGCTGCAAAGGTTAAAGCAGCAGCACGGATAACCATTCCCACAAGAAAATGAGAGATATTGAGGTTTCATGGGTACATGCCATTTTACTGAAAGTACCTCTCAAACTTCAGCACAATAGCTGTGCCACTGATAGACCTTCAAAAGAAAATAACAAAGGTGATTTGGACTTGTGAAATGTTAAGCTGGTTTTGAAAAGCTAAGGCCCATTTTAATAGTCAAGGCTGTGCAACTCCACACTTTACCCAAGCATTTAAAGTGTCCATTGATATGAGTGACATCAGGGGGTTCTCCTTCTGGGTGAAGAATCCCAAATGGAAGGAAGAATCGGCTATTTCTCCACAAAAAAACCTAAACAGCCATCAGAGACGGGTACTCCAGAACCTCAGAGGAAACCTTTGGGTTAATACTGGCTCTCAAACTTATTGTGATATACAGTCTGTTCAAAATGGGTTCAGACAGACCACAGTCTATACTGACCACACCTCATTAACTTTTGTGGAAAAGTTTAACACACAGCACACCAGGTTTATTCCATTAGAATTTTCTTTATTAACTATACCATCTAGAAATCTCGCACATTGTCGAGAAGTCACATGATTACAGAATACATTGTCCAGGACCTAGAGAGACCTGGTGGGAATTGAACAGTTATAAGTGACCAGTACCCAAGGAATAAATAAACTTACTAGTGTTTCTGTTGTTAAATGACTGTTTTTATTTTTCTCCTTTTGCGCTGAAATGGGTCTAAATGTAATTCAATTCTTTATCTGGGGAAAATTTCATGACCATGGATCATAACCCCAAATTACTTCTGGACATTTGAACTTTTAGTTCCAACATGCATGTTTGAAAAAGAGGAGGTACAGCCAAAAGAGGCTGCTGATGTAAATTCTGGAGAGGAATGTCACCTGAAATTGTCATGCAAACTTCAAAGGCAGAACTGGTCAAGAAAAAGGAAAAGGCTTTTTGTCACTGAAATCAAGTGAATCTGTCAAGGAATATAAGTAGGTACACTTAAGAGGGAAATCAGGAGGGCAAAAAGGGGACATGAGATAGCTTTGGCAAATCGAGTTAAGGAGAACCTAAAGAGATCATTTGAGTACATTAAGAGCAAAAGATTAATTAGGGAAAGAAAACAGCCCCTTGAAGACCAATGTAGCCATATATGCGTGGAACCACAGGAGATAGGTGAGATAGTAAAGAAATATTTTACATCAGTATTTACTGTGGAGAGGACTTGGAAACGAGACATCTTTGAAAATAAATAGTAATGTCTTGAAAAGAGTTCATTTTGCAGAAAAAGAGATACTGGGTGTCTCAAAACACATAAAAGGTAGATAAATCCCCAGCCCCGATCAGGTGTTTCTCAGACCTTTGTTGGAAACTACAGAAGAGTTTGTTGGGCCCCTTGCTGAGATATTTGTATCATGTATAGCCATGGGGGAGGTGCTGGAAAACTGGAAGTTGGCTAACGTGGTGCCATTGTTTAATAAAGGCCATAAGGAAAAGCCAAAGAACAATAGACCAGTGACCCTGACGTCAGTGATGGTTAAATTGTTACAGGGGATTCCGAGGGACAGGATTGATATGTGTTTGAAAAGTCAAGGGCAGATTAGAGATAGTCCACGTGGCTTTGTGTGTGGAATATCATGTGCCACTAACTTGATTACTTTTTTGAAGAGGTGAAAAAAAATGATGAAGGCTGTTATAGACCAGATAAAATCCCCTCGAAATATATTAGGAAGATAGTCAAGACCACAACTTTTTCTTATTTTAAAGATTAAGTGTTCCGGATGCAATTCGATTGGCCAAGCTACTCGACTTTAAACAAAACACATTTTATTTTTAAACTACAGTTAAAGTATAGCCAAAATAAAAAAATAAAAGGATTGGCTTAACCAAAACTCTATTGAAATGTTTAACAAAATATAACATATTTTAACTAGTGCTAATTAACTGTTCCAACATAGTAACATCCCATAAACGTACCCTTTGCAAAGGCAAATTCAGTAAAATAGATTGCCTCACATGCAATCCTAGCAGCAGGAAGAGAACCCCACCTTTAGCTGTAACAGACAGAAGACATCCAGCTTTAAGATCCCAGTAATTGATGAAAACTAAAATTAAAAATCCTGATTCTGTGAGAGTTTGACTCTACCCATTCAGGCTGCTTCTACTGTTCCAACTTAAAATAAAACCCAAGGCCTCACAAGCTGCTTACTTTAATGGCTTTGAGCAGACTTTTCTTCACCTCTGTGTCAACCTTTCTTCATAGAAAAAAGGACAAAATTAACCCCTTAAAGCCATAGTGTTGTCACAAGGCAGAATGGTAGACATTGTCTATATGGACTTCAGCAAAGCGTTCAACAAGGTTCTGCATGGTAGACTGGTTAGTGAGGTTAGATCACACTTGGGATCCAGGGGAGCTAGGCAATTGGATACAATATTGGCTTGAAGGTAGAAGATAGAGGTAAAAACAGAAATTGCCGGAAAAACTCAGCAGGTCTGGCAGAATCCGTGAAGAGATATCAGTATTAATATTTTGGGTCGAGTGACCCTTCCTCAGAACTGCTGGTTACTTTTCAGACTGGAGACCTGTGACAGAGGTAGGACACAAGGATTTGTGCTTGGTCCACTGCTCTTCGTCATTTAAAAAAGTGGTTTGGATCTGACTATAGGAGGCATGGTTAGTCAAATGACTCGAAAATTTGTGTTGTAGTGGATAGTGAAGAAGATTATTTTAGGGTACAACAGGACATTGATCAGATGGGCCAATGAGCTGAGGAATGGCAGATTGAGTTTAATTTAGATAAATGTAAGGTTTGCATTTTGGTAAGGCAAACCAGGCCAGGACTTATACAGTTAATGGTAGGGCTCTGGGAGTGTTACCGAGGAAAAGGCATAGGGGTGTAGCTGTATAGTTCTTTGAAAGTGGAGTTGCAGGTTGACAAGGTGGTGAAGAAAGCATTTTGAATGTTTGCCTTCTTTGTTCAGAACATTGGCTATAGTTATTGGGATGTCATGTTGCAGCTGTACAAGTCATCGTTGAGGCCACTTTTAGAATACCGCATTCAATCTGATTGCCGTTCTGTAAAAAGGATGTTGTTAAACTTGAGATGTGCAGAAAGGATTTACAGGGGTGTTGCTGGGACTGGAAGATTTGACTTATAGGGAGAGACTGAATAGGCTGGGTCTTTTATCTCTGGAGCATTGGAGGCTGAGGGGTGAACTTATAGGGGTTTATTAAATTTGAGGGGCATAGATAAGGTGAATAGCCAATGTCTTTTTCCCATGGTAGGGGAGTCAAAAAAAGAGGGTATAGGTTTAGGGTGAGAGTGGAAAGATTAAAAAAAAACCTGAGGGGTAACTTTTTCACACAGACGGTGGTGCATGTATAGAGCGAGCTGCCAGAGGATGTGGTGGAGGCAGGCACGATATCAGTATTTAAAAGGCATCTGGATGGGTACATGAATAAGGAGGGTTCAGAGTGATATGAGCCAAATGCTGGCAAATGGGACTAAATTAATTGAGGATATCTGATCAGCATGGACGAGTTGGACTGAAGGGTCTGTTTCCATGCTGTATGACTCTATAACCGAATCGTGACTGCCTATGACTATTTCAGACTGCAAATATGATTGGAGAAAACAATGCACTCCAGGAAACAGATATGTTTATGTGTTCCCTTTTCCAGAAAACTTACAGAGAGTGTTTAAAGCAGAGTTCCAATCCTGGTCTGTGTGTGCTAGTGGGCTGAGGTGCACTCTGTATTAACAAGGTGTAGAGCTAGATGAATGCAGCAGGCCAAGCAGCATCAGAGGAGCAGGAAAGTTGACATTTTGGGTCTGGACCCTTCTTTGGGTCTAGGCCCAAAATGTCAGCTTTCCTGCTCCTCTGATGCTGCTTGGCCTGCTGTGTTCATCCAGCTCTACACCTTGTTATTTCAATTTCTCCAGCATCGGCAGTTCCTACTCTCACTGTTCTCTGTATTAGCCTAGTTTTTAGCTCTAATGTGTTCTGCTAAAGAACCATCCGCTAGTCACCCTTCAATGCAGGTGAAGGAATTCCTCACTCAAAGCTGGAAGCTAGTTAGTAAGCCAGTTCTAAAAGAAACAAGATAGATGAATTTCAGAAATAATAGAACTGCAGTTGCTAGAGAATCTGAGATAACAAAGTGTGGAGCTGGATGACCACAGCAGGCCAAGCAGCATCTTAGGAGCACAAATACTGCTCAGCCTGCTATGTTCATTCAGCTCCACAAGCTTTTGTGCTCCTAAGATGCTGCTTGGCCTGTTGTGTTCATCCAGGTCTATGAAAGAATTTCAGCTAACCTGTAAACCAAAGATCACCAAAATATACTGCTCAACTATTCTAGGATCTACTGTTCAAAAATGAGCAGAGAATGACCCATAGAAAATTGTAAATGTAATCCTTTTTTGGACTCACTTCCCAATTCTAATCCATCCGAACGTCTGTTTCCTTATTATCTTTTTCATGTTCAGTAGCTAATAAATTCAAGAATGAATTGCAACTTGTTAATTCAAGAAGGCTCAATTGAATTGGCTACTTACAAAACATTAATTCATTTGGTCTGGGAGAAAGGTATGTTCAAGGGAGGGGATCCTTTTTAAAGTAATCTCGTTGTATTGAACCAAGGGGGTTAGGCAAATCAAGAAAAGGAGCCAATTGATCCGTCCTCCTCCTGGATACCACATCAGAATGATCTTAAATTGGACACCCGCGTCTGAACACCGTCGTTCATCCAGCTCTGCACCTTGTTATCTCTGGTTTAAAGTGCATTTATTTCAACGCACAAGGCCTGACTGGTAAGGCAGATGTCCTCCTCTTAGGAAACGAGGTCGGGAAAGTGACAGAAGTATCAATTGGAGAGCACTTTGGGTCCGGTGACCATTATTGTCTTAGTTTTAACATAGTAATGGAAAAAGATAGGACAGGTCCTCAGGTTAAGGTGCTGAACTGTAGCAGGGCCAATTTTGGGGCCATTAGGCATGAAGTAGCTGAGGTCGATAGGGTGAGTCTGCTTGAATGTAAAGAAACAACTGGCAAATGGGAATCTTTTAGAAGTGTGATATCAAGAGTCCAGGGACAATATGTCTCTGTGAGGGTGAAGGGAAAACCAGACAAATTTAAGGATCCCTGGCTGACGAGGGATATTTAGGGTATGGTCAGGAAAAAGAAGAAGGTGTAAAGTTTAAACTATCGGGCTCAGGTGAATTCCTAGATAACTATAAAAAGTGCAGGAGCACACTCAAGAGGGAAATCGGAAGGGCAAAAAGAGGATATGAGATGGATCTGCCAGATAAGGTTGAAGATAATCCCAAGAGATTCTTTTCACAATACTAAGTGAAAAAGAGTGGCTGGGGAGAGAATAGGACCCCTTAAAGATCAGCATGGCCGTCTATATGTGGAGCCACAGGAGGTGGCAGAGATTTTTAATGAATATTTCTCCGCAGTGTTAACTGAAGAGAGAATCATGGATGCTAAGGAAATAAGGGAAACAAGTGGGGATGTCTTGCACTGCAGACGTATTACAGAGAAAGGGTATTTGCAGTCTTAAAGTGCATTAAAGTGGATAAACCCCTGGGCTTGTTCAAGTCCATCCTCAGATGTTGTGGCAGGCTGGGCAAGAAATTGCAGGGGCCCTTGCAGAGATTTTTGCTTCATCTTTAGCCACTCGTGATGTTCCAGAAGATTAGAGGGTGGCTAATGTTGTTCCATTGTTTACGAAAGGTAGCAAAGACAAGCCAGGGAATTACAGGCCAGTGAGCCTGACATCAGTGGTAGGCAAGTTATTGGAGAGAATGCTGAGGGACAGGTTCAACCAACATTTGGATAGTCAAGATCTGATTAGGGATAGTCAGCTTGGATTTGTGCACAGGAAATCATGTCTGACAAATCTGTTAGAATATTTTGAAGAGGCAACCAAGAAGATCGATGAGGGTAGGGCAGTAGATATTGACTATATGGACTTTATTAAGGCCTTTGACAGGATCCCACACAGCAGGCTAGTCAGGAAGGTTAGGTCGCATGAGATCTAGGGTGAGCCAGCTAATTGGATTCAAAATTGGCTCAGTGGTAGGAAGCAGTAGTGGTTGAAGGTTGTTTCTCGGACAGGAAGCCTGTGACTAGTGGTGTGCCGCAAGGGTTGGTGCTGGGACATTTGTTATTTATTATTTACAATGATCTGGATGTGAATGTACAAGACATGATTAGTACGTTTGTAGATGAAACTAAAGTAGGAGGTATCGTTGATAGTGAGGGAGTTTATCAACAATTACAGAGGATCCTTGATCAGATGGGAAGTGGGCTGAGGATTGGCAAATACAATTCAATGCAGATAAGTGTGAGGCGTTGCACTTTGGTAAAGCAAACCAAACCAACTTATACAGTAAATGGTAAGGTCCTGAGGAATGTTGTGGAGCAGGTGGACCCAGGAGTACAAGTACATAGTTCATTGAAAGTGGCATCGCAGGTGGACAGGGTGGCGAAGTAGGCATTTGGCTTGGTGGCCTTCAGCAGTCAAGGCATTGGGTACAGGAGTTGTGGCATTATGTTACAGTTGTGTAAGTCATTGTTGAGGCCACTCTTGGAGTATTGTATACGGTTTTGGTCACCCAATTATAGGAAAGACATAGTTAAACTGGACAGTGTGCAAAGAAGATTTGTGAGGATGTTGCCAGAAATAGTAGGCTTGAGTTATAGGGGGAGGTTGGCCAGGACAGCACTTTATTCCTTGGAATGTAAGAGAATGAAGGGTGACCTTATTGAGGTGTATAAATTCATGAGGGGCATAGATAGCATGAGTGCATAGAGTCTTTTTCCCAGGGATGAGGAATTGAAAACTAGTGAGCATAGGTTTAAGGTGAAAGGGGAAAGAATTAAGAAAGACCTGAGAGTCAACTTCTTTACTCAGAGACTGGTGCGTATATGGAATGGGCTGCCAGAGAAAGTACAATAGCAACATTTAAACATTTGGATAGGTACATGGATGGAAAGGGTTTAGAAGGATATGGACCAAATGTGGGCAATTGGAACTAGCTGAGTGGGCACCATGGTCTGCATAGACCAGTTAGGGCCAAAGGACCTGTTTCTATGCTGTATTACTCTATGACTCTACTCTAAATCAGAAGTTGCACCTGCAATATTGAATACAATCCCACAATGAAGCAGCAACACCAGGTGTGACAGTCAGGATCGAATACTTCAAGAAGGTACTGTAGAAGTGAGGAGAGTCGGAGAGACAGACAGGGACAGGAAGAGTTTGACCAGGCACCAAGGCGATGGCAGGAAATGGAGAGTTTCTCTTCATAAGTATGACTCAAATTTGTTTTTGGAAAAGTGATATTGTTGTGGCTGTGATCATTCCTTTCAATAAATGTAGAGATTAAACAGATCTTAATTCTGATGTAACCATGTTTACATTGTATAAATCTGAGCTCTGAGGAAGGGCCACCCATTAACTCTTATTTCTCTCCACAGATGTTGCCAGACCTGCTAAGCTTTGCTATCTGTTTCTGATTTACAACATCCACAGTCTTTTTTGTGTTTTATTATGTTTAAATTAAAACTTTGCTTGTTGACACCATAGACTCCTAATAAACTACAGCATTGTATGGTTCAGCATGTTCCACGATGGAATGGGAAGCCTAGTGCATGTTAAAACATTTGCGATTCACCTGCACGATGACTGAATCTCTACCTTACTCAACTCTCTAGCGTCAGACCTGAAGTCTCATTTGCCTCAGTGTTTTCTCTATGACAGTGGAATCTGCATCTGTTAATTTCTCTCTTGGTCCTTGAACACTATTGCAGGCCTCAGGGACTTCCATTAAATGAGTAATGAGTTAAATAGTCACAAAGCGAACCGTTAAAATCACTGAGATATTAAATTAAAATTGTAATGGAAAAGGAGGATCGTGAATTAGTTAGGCAATAAGCAGCAAAGCTGCAGCAAAATCCGTATCCACAGCTCCCCCTGCCGATAAAGCCCATTGTTATCAACGTGCGAAGTCTGGGATGATGAAGTGAAATGAAGTCGCAGCCGTAGAGTTGTGCCGCGAAAGGCAGCTTCATTCTTGAATTTTCTCAATATGGAAATTATAACATTTTACAGCTGTATCCTGCAGTGTTTCAGCAATGAAAACTGAATTTGTCGGAGCATGCAGACGTGCAAGTTCGGTGGATTGGACGTGCGAAATTGCCCATAGTGTTCGACGGTATAGATGGGTTAGCCGTGGGAAATGCAGGGTTACAGGGATGGGTTAGGTCTGGGTAGGAGGCTGTTGGAAGGGCCAGAGTGGACATATTGGGCCGAATGGTCTGATTCCACACTGTAAAGATTCTATGGACTCTATGGATATGGGTGGTGGGTGAATTATTAGATGAATTTGTTTTAAACTTGAGATTGAGGCACAACGTAGTTTCGATAGAAGGGTGAAAGCTAATCTTTTCTGGATGCCAGTGTTTGGAATCATTGAGGGCTATGAGGGAAAGGCAGAGAATTGTGACTAATTGTGACTAATCTCTCAAAGAGCCAGCACAAACACAATGGATCAATTGGCCTCCTTCATTGGTACAATGTTGTTTAACCCCTTACCCAGAGTGTAGCTTCAACCAGCAATCTGAATCAAGAGCAGGCTGTGAGAAATGGGAATCTTACTCCGGTACCATTATGAAGTTGGGAATGAGAGCACATCGTCAAAGAAGATTCTTTTGTATTTGTTTCTGGGATGTGAACATTGCTAGCAAGACTAGCATTTATTGTTGTTCTTTAATTGAATGTATTTTTCAGCTGCTGCTGTCCAGATGGTCACGATACACACACCATGTCTTTCGGACTGGAGTCCCAGGTTTTTCAAGCCAGGAGCTGTGGAGCAATTGTGATCTCTTCACAAGTCGGGATGCTGTGACCGTGGGGGCATCTTGCAGGTGGAACTGTCCATATGAACTGGCTAATCCATTGGCTAACTAGTAGATGACAGAGACTTGGGATAAAGGGGGCAAATTCAGGTTGCTAACTAGTGGAGCACAACAGGGATCAGTGCTGGGGCCACAGCTATTTACAATGTGCATTAATGACTTGGATGACAGAAGAAAATACCCGATTGACAAGAGGAATATAGACAGGTGAAGTGAGTGAACAAAATCTTGGCAGATGGAATATAAAATGTGGAAGTGTGAGGTTATGCACTTTGGCAGGAAGAGTAGAAAAGCTAAATAAATTTTAAATGGCCATTTAAATATTGCAGAAAGATGCAGCACAGAAAGTTTTATGAGTCCTCGTGCACAAATCGTAAAATGCCAGCAAGTTCAACAGATAATAAGAAGACAAATGCAATGTTAAACTTTATTTGCAAGGGAATGCAATATTAAAACAGAACGATCTGGTAAAACTATACAAGGCAGACCACACCTGAAATACTATATAATAAACTGTGAGGCTGGATGAACACAGCAGGCCCAGCAGCATCTCAGGAGCACAAAAGCTGACGTTTCGGGCCTAGACCCTTCATCAGAGAGGGGGATGGGGTGAGGGTTCTGGAATAAATAGGGAGAGAGGGGGAGGCGGACCGAAGATGGAGAGAAAAGAAGATAGGTGGAGAGGAGAGTATAGGTGGGGAGGTAGGGAGGGGATAGGTCAGTCCAGGGAAGACAGACAGGTCAAGGAGGTGGGATGAGGTTAGTAGGTAGGAGATGGAGGTGCGGCTTGGGGTGGGAGGAAGGGATGGGTGAGAGGAAGAACAGGTTAGGGAGGCAGAGACAGGCTGGACTGGTTTTGGGATGCAGTGGGTGGAGGGGAAGAGCTGGGCTGGTTGTATGGTGCAATTGGGGGAGGGGACGAACTGGGCTGGTTTTGGGATGCAGTGGGGGAAGGGGAGATTTTGAAGCTGGTGAAGTCCACATTGATACCATTGGGCTGCAGGGGTCCCAAGTGGAATATGAGTTGCTGTTCCTGCAACCTTCGGGTGGCATCATTGTGGCACTGCAGGAGGCCCATGATGGACATGTCATCTAAAGAATGGGAGGGAGAGTGGAAATGGTTTGTGACTGGGAGTGCAGTAGTTTATTGCGAACCGAGCGGAGGTGTTCTGCAAAGCGGTCCCCAAGCCTCCGCTTGGTTTCACCAATGTAGAGGAAGCCACACCGGGTACAGTGGATGCAGTATACCACATTGGCAGATGTGCAGGTGAACCTCTGCTTAATATGGAAAGTCATCTTGGGGCCTGGGATAGGGGTGAGGGAGGAGGTGTAGCATTTCCTGCGGTTGCAGGGGAAGGTGCCGGGTGTGGTGGGGTTGGAGGGCAGTGTGGAGCAAACAAGGGAGTCACGGAGAGAGTGGTCTCTCCGGAAAGCAGACAAGGGTGGGGATGGAAAAATGTCTTGGGTGGTGGGGTACAATCTCGTTGGGCCTGTGTTCATTGGGATTCAGAAGAATGAGAGGAGACCTTTTTGAAACATAAAAGATCGTTAAGGGGCTTGACAGTATAGATGCTGAGAGTCTTAGTCCCTCGATTGATTTTGATAGATTTTTATTGTCATGTGTACCAATACACAGTAAAAAGGTTTGTTTGTGAGCAGTACAGGTAGATCACAGCAAGCAAAGAATGTACAGATCAAAAAGACTTAGAAGTATACAGGTTGCATTGCAGATTACATTATTTGAGGCTAGAGTCCATTCAACAGTCTGATAACAGCCAGAAAAATGCTGCTCCTGAACCTGCTTGTGCGTGTGTTCGGGCTTCTGTAACTTCTGCCTGACAGAAGAGGTTGTAGGAGGTAATTACCAGGGTACGATGGGTTTCCGAAGATATTGGCCATCTTTCTGCAGCAGTGAGCCATGTAAATAGTCCATGGATGGAAGGTTGGCTTCGGTGATGGTCTGGGCTGTGCCCACAACCTTTTGTACTTTCTAACAATCCTGGGACCTTATGGAAATGCCAAATTTCCTGAGCCACCTGATGAAGAACAGGCATTGTTGTGCCTTCTTGACTGTCACGTTTACGTGGGGAGCCCAGTGCAGGTAGTTGGTTATTGTCACTCTGAGGGACTTGATGCTCTTCACTCTATCAACCTCAGTTCCATTAACGTAGATGGGGGCATGTTCTCCTCCTTTCTTTCTGAGTTTGATCGTCAGTTCTTTAGTTTTGCCGACTTTGAGAGACAGGTTGTTTTCATTGCTCCGCTTCACCAAGCCCTCTATTTCCTTTCCGTATTTTGACTCATCGTTGTTAGAAATATGTTCCACTATGGTGTTGTCGTCAGTGAACTGATGTGGGAGAGTTTAGGACCAGAGGCCAAATCTCAGCGTAATGGCTCGCCCATGTAAGAGATATGAGAAGAATATTTTTCTTTCAGAGGGTAGTGAATCTGTGGAAAGATTTACCACAAGAGGACTGTCAAGGTTGAGTCATTAAGAATATTCAAAGTTCATGTAGACATATTTTTAATCAGTGAGGGAATAGATGGTTATAGGGACAAGGCAGGAAAAAGGAGTTGAGGATATCAGAGCATCTATAATATCACTGTATGGCAGAAGACTTGACCGTCTCCTGTTCATATATCTTATGGTCTAATGATATGAATTTTGCTCTGGTTTATATATCATGCATAAAACTTAGAAGTTTGTGCAGGAACAAGTAGAAGGAATATTATTGGCTGGTCCAATTTGCTTTCTGGTTAATGGTATCCACCGTGGATATTAATGGATGGGGTGAGTTTTATTCAAAATGCTTCACCTGACCTTGAAGTGCTTAATGTGCACCAAAAGTAAAATGGATCACACTCCCCTAGTTCAATTAATACAAACACTTCCCGTTTTCACATCTTAAAACATAAAATAAATTAATCCTTTTGTTTCAGCAACTGTGTTTCATTGTGATGAATATCAGCAGATCACTCAATACTTGAGCCTCCTAAGTTATCTTGTCAACCTTACAAATACTGCTCATTGTGACAGTGTGTCCCTAATCAATGGTACCTGTCAGCTAATAAATTGAGAAGTTAAAACGTGTGGCTAGTAATTGGCTGTTTGATCATAGAGACCTGTTTGTCCTTCCATTTGGCAGGGCCTGTGACACAAATACCTATTACAATGTCGTGAAAGGAGAGGCACGAGTGGAAACACAGTGAGGCCAACGTAGATTTCTAGATATTATTTACCTTTAATCCATTGTTAGTCTATTTCCATAGACTTGTTGGCAGGTAGTTAGCTAACAGAGATGCTGAAAAATATAACTTCTGCTTCTCTGCTGGAACACAGCCAAATATCACTGTACTTTTCGCCTGCTCCGTCCAATCTCATTGACATATGTTAATGTGAAACATGCAGAGGAATATTAAGTAAATGTCACGCTGCCCTGAGAAGTACAGGACCAGCCCCATTGCAGTTACAGACATAGAGTCATACAACACAGAAGTAGACCCTTCAGGCCAACTTGTCCATGTTGACCAGTTTTCCGAAACTGAACTAATCCCACTTGCCTGCGTATCTCTTTAAACCTTTTCCATTCATGTACCTGTCTAAATGTCTTTTAAATGGTGTGATTGTACTCGGCTCTAACACTTCCTCTGGCAGCTCATTCCATACTTGCACCACACTCTGTGAAAAAGTTGCCTCCTAAGTCCCTTTTAAATATTTCCTCTCTCATCATAAACTTATGCCCTCTAGGTTTGGACTCCCTTACCCCAGGGAAAAGACTTTGTCTATTCATCCCACCCATGCCCCTCGTGATTTTATAAACCTCTGTAAGGTCACTCCTCAGCATCCTACACTCAAAGCACCACTTGACTAAATGTGGCATCGATGAATTTGAACAAAACTAGAATCAATGGGATTCAGGGGTAAACTGTGCTCTGGCTGGAGTCAGACCTTGGTTGGAATAGGGATTTTTGATCATGATTACACAGTGTTCATCACCATTCATGACTGCTCAGATATTAAAGCAGTCCATGTTCAGATGCAGTTAGATCTGTTCATCCAGGCTTAGGCTTAAGTAACATATGCATCACACAAGTGTCAGGCAATGGGCATCTTCAACAAGAGAGAATCCAACCACCTTGTTTTGATTATAAATAGCACTCCCATTGTTGAATCCCCTGCCCTGTCAATGAGAGAGAGATGAGGACAGGGAGTGAGGGCAAGAGGGAGACTGGGACTGAGGGGGAGTTGAAGGTTGGGAGTGAGGGGGAGTTGGAGGCTGGGAGTGAGGGGGAGTTGGAGGATTGATAAAATGGATCTTCCTCTTCCTGGCAGTGGCTGCAGCTCCCTCCAGTTGCTGCATTATATGGAGAAGGGCTCTTTGAGAGGGACTGGGGCTGCTGCTGAATGTTTCCGCCACTTGCTGCGCTCCCTCACTGCACTCAAAGAAAGAGTGGTCCATCTCCTCAAGAAGATGTCGAAATGGACAACAAAACTGCTGTGGGCACATGTGCTGACAGGGCAATGATGTCAGCTATCTTCCCGTCTATGCTCGCAGCTCTGCTTGTGGTAGCTGTCACTATGTACCAGCCTCAACACCTCACAGTTTTTAAATTGTTCCACCTGGCTGTTACTTGAAGCCTGAAACCTGTCCTAGAAACTGCGTGGAGAAGTAGGCCCTTTCGGTCTAGGCCCGAAACGTCAGCTTTTGTGCTCCTGAGATGCTGCTTGGCCTGCTGTGTTCATCCAGCCCCACACTTTGTTACCCTTTTTACCTACCCTGGTTTCACAGGTCTCCCACTTCCACCTTACACTCAAGGTTAGGTGTCTCTTTCACCCCTCTCCTGGATTGCACAATTTTCAAATACCAACATGGGGCCACAATGGGGAAAGGATCAGGCAAGTTATGCACACCAGCAACTCAGTGAGCTACTTTGAAAGAACCTCGCAGGCCCGAGAACTCTTACTTGTCCAGAGACTGTCTCCCATAGTCCACATTCTTGCTTGTTTTTTCATGTCAAAGCAAACGCCGTGAATTATAACGTTGCAAAATTGCATTTTAATAATTTCTAAGCACTACTTGCAGCTGTGTGGAAGTGTGGAACATCCACAGCTCCTCAGAACGAAGAATTCCAAAGATTTCAAGATTTTAAGTGAAGACATTTCTCATCTCAATCCTAAACCTGTATTTTGACAGGGAGCCACACTCTAGACTCCCCAACCAGATAAAATATTTTCTCAATATCCACTCCGTAAGCCCTGTAGAACTTCATTTTTCAATTTGTTAATCTATATTTTTTTCTAAACTGCAGGGAGTATGTGTCTAGTCTATCTCCCCTCAAAGGGCAATTGCCCTCCAGATCCAGTCCCGTGAACCTTCATTGCTCTTTCTTTAGGGCAAGTATGTATTTCCTTAGGTAAGGAGATCGAAACCGCTGCTTTAAATGTGAGTTCATTCATAATACTGTAAAACTTTATTAAGAATTTAGTTCTATACACAATCTCATACCAACAAAAGCTAACATTCTAGGGTTTTTTGGACATCAAAATAAGAAAAAGTGAGGTCAAGGAAGGATCTCTACAAGAAAAAGATTTGACTAAATTTAATTTAGATTAGATTAAATCATAAATCTCTTATTGTTTGCATTCAATAATTGACTAATTTTCTTTAAGTGGAAAAATTGAATGAATTATCAGACCTAATCTCAGGTCAATAACGTACAAGTATAAGAAAGCGTTGAATATGATAATCCCTGGCCCTGATTTCCCAATTTATCCCACCAGTCTAAATAAGTCACGTTGATATGATTACCCAATTTTAATAAGTAAATCTTAGTGAACAATTGATTGGTGCATTGTACTGGCATAAAAGATGTTTCAAGATAAACAAAATTTCAGAACAATTGTTGAATTAAAAGGAATATTTATTTACATATATTTTGTGTATTTTCACATGAATGCCATTTTCACATTATTTGTCAAAAATTTCTATTTGCAGATTGGGACAAAACATGCCACTTTGTGTCAACCCCTAATTACAAAAGTTAAATAATTTAGACCAATCATTTTGTTCAGTCAAGTGCCTAAAGTATAACGTTTCGTCATAATGCTATGGAACAAATCTGGAAAAGTGGTAGTTAAATTTCACAAATGTTAATAATTTAATAAGTGAAGAGGTTAACAACATATGGTTGAAGAGTGGAGTAACAACTTGATACATTCAAAATGATACGACTGGTAAGAGTTAGTAACATCCTTAATTTTCAACAATTTAATATTATACTCTTATCTTACATTACATTATGCACTTGAATGTTTGTTTTAATACAGCATGTACAGTAGAATCTATAATGCATCTCTAAAATACTCAGTCCTTACAGAAAGTCACTTCACCAAAGTCATACTGAGACCAAGCAGTTGGGAATGTATCTGTCTTTTGACAAGACGCTCTGCATCCCATCACTGGCCAGCGATTCTGGACGATCTGCATGTTCGGCCCCATGATTCCCAAGAAGGACGATGCAGTCTCGAGACACAAAATCCTGAAGCAGGCCACGTCTTGTTAGGCACTTTTCCTTTTCTCCTAAAATCACATTTATCTCCTTTCAAAAGTCCAGAAGAAGACTGTCCATAGATTTTGTTGTGAAAAGAGAATACCTCGACCATCTGTTCAGTCCTGCTAGATTTGAAAATGTTGGAGTAATAACACAAAATTTCTGAACTCTAGCACCTGGTCCCAATGTCTTTGCCTCTTTGTAGGTGTGAAGGGTGAAGATTACATTCCAACACCAGAGGTGGAGAGGATGAGCAGCTAAAACCTGGCCGGTGTCCAACGGAGTGGGTCTTGTGCGCCTGTCGCCACCCACCTTCTTTCACTGTGTGTTTCCCCCGTCCCCATTGCAGCCTCCCCTGCACCCTCATGCTGAGGAGTTAATGTTGCCTGAGGACATCAGGGTCTCGGGTGTGCCGCACTCATCCTTGTGCTGGTGCGATGAGTTGTCCGACTTGCTGGGGCTAAACTCCAGGGCAGCGGTGAGTGAGGGCTTGTGCCGCCGGGCTGGCCCACGGTTGCACAGGCAGCAGAGCAGGCGGAAGAACGCCCGCCTCATCTCCCGGCTGGTCAGTGTGTAGATGACCGGGTTCATGGCTGAGTTGAGCACGGCCAGGGCCAGGAACCACTGGGCCTTGTACAACACCGGGCAGCCCTGAGCCTGACATGCCACGTCGAGCAGCAAGAGGATGAAGAGCGGGGACCAGCAGGCGATGAAAGCGCTCAGCACGATCATCACCGTCTTGAGCAGTGCCAGGGACTTCTCACTGCTCTTGCTGGAGCGCACCGAGTACTTGCGGAAGGTGAGCCGGCGGCTGCGGGAGCGCACCAGGGCGTAGATGCGGGCGTAGAGCAGCACGATGGCCAGCAGGATGAAGCTGAAGACAGTGGTGCAGAAAAGGATGTAGTGCTTGTGGTAGAGAGGCAGCACAGTGGAGCAGTGTGGGAAACCCCGCAAGCAGTTCCAGCCCATGATGGGCAGGCCGCCCAGGAACATGGACAGGAGCCAGCAGCCGCTGATGAGCAGGAAGACACGCGAGCTGCCTCCCGAGCTGTGCGGCTTCATCTTCAGCATGGTCAGGTAGCGCTCGATAGCGATGGCCAGCAGGCTGAGCACCGAGGCAGCCAAGGCCACAAACATACTGCCTTCCCTCAGGAACCACTGCACCGGGGTCAGTCTGTAGGTGTTAGAGCCTGACAACAGGATGTTGACAGTGTAGGCGGCGCCGGCCAGCAGGTCCGACAGTGCCAGGTTGCCAATGAAGTAGTACATGGCCCGGTGGAACTTTTTGGTCTGCCAGATGGCCAACAGCACCATGAGGTTCTCCAGGATGATGAAGCAGCAGATGACAATGAAGAATATGGACGAGACGGTGAGTCCAGCCGCCAGGCCATCGGAGCTGACCCTCAGCTTGCCGGTGTAGTTGTAATGCTGCAGGATGATGTCCGGGTCCGTGTAGCTGTAGCCAGTGTACGCCGCGTGGCGCTGCCTGCCCGTCTCCATCCTAATTCACTTCGTTGTTGTTGTTGTTGTTGAAGCAGCTGGCGCGCCCCTGTTGGCCGGCAGATGGCGCCGCGATTGGCGGGTCAGTGAGGAGCTGCGGGACGACCATGGGCCATCGCCACTTCAGCCTGGAAAACAACAACAACCCGCGAGTTTACAAAACCATCCCAAACGTAATGTCTTCAAGATGCAAAAGGCAATCCTCCGAATTTCACTGAATTGCACAGGTAACAGTTTGCTTCACGGTATCAACCGATGCACTTTTTTTTCGCCCCACCAAAAATTATTTTTAGCTTTTTTCCCCCCCCTGTATTATAACCGACTGCAGCTGGGCAAATACTTTTAAAAGCTCCCTTTCGTTGCGCAAGGCGCTTTTAAAATGCAAGTTCTAATTATATGGAAACAGAAATCGTCGTTTAACGTTTCAAAGCGACTATCCCGAGACGGCCAGTAACTATCTCTCCATGTGCTTATGCAAAACAAAATCAGTTATTTCCAAAACAGCCAACGCAATCTTTAATAAAAAAAATTCCATCGTTAAAAATGCATTCATTTTTGCTGAAACACGTTTCAAGCTTCACTAGAAACGAAAGGGAGGCGATGGAAGCAAGTCGAGAATAAATTTAGTAACATTGCAACTTAGTTTGCGAGCAGTTTAAACGTTTTTTTTGCCAGACGAAGATTACCTTGGGTAATCGTTTAACGATTTACCGTTTAAAAATAAAAGTAGCTTAGAGGTGCGAGACCGTGAGAACAGGATACTGTCGGCGATTGAATTAGAAACCGGCGTCTTCTCTACAATAGAACCACTTGTGTAAAAGAGGACCTTGCTTCAGTCCCAGCCTGGCGACTGTCACCGACCCAGCAACATCAAAACCAACTTAGCTCTGAGACTGGGTGGCGATAAATAGAAGATGCACGCAGCTGATAACAGAGCAAAAACAGGAAAAAGGTTGACGCAGGGTATCCAGGACAGGAGCAGCCAGACAACAGAATTTAGCAGAAACGGTTAGAAACGCCCCGCCACATATCTAACGCACAGATAACTTGCAAAGAGAACGAAATAAGTTTCCTGAAAATGACAAGTGGTAAATTAAAAACCTCGTAAACTCCCAGAACTCGACAGCATGTCAGACTTGGGACCTCGCACAAGTCAGGGATGAGAGTTCAAAAGTAGCATCTTTATTTTTAAGCGACAAAGAAGTTGCAATTTTAAAAACAAAATATGCAATATTTATCCGCAGACTGCATTAAATAAATGCCCACGTGGCGCCAGTTCTGAACAAAACAGATGAAATATAGTTGGAGTCCTTACCTAGTCGCGTCTGTGGTAGCTGAGTAGCTTCCCACGTGTTGACGGTCTCAGCCCTGGGCTGTCAGTGAAACACATTGAAGAATCGAGCTGGTTTTTACTGGACAATCAGTCCACAAGCGCCCCCTTTTCCTATTTGCTCCAACAGCCTACACTAACCCTGTCAGAGGGGTGCATTCACTTGGCAGCGGTATTATTTTGTGCTGGAAGTCACCGATTGTGGATATCGTGCCCGTTATTTTCCACTGCAAACGTGAAATGATTGAATTCGTGCCGTCCGCTTCAATAAAGAGATCAAACAGGGCGAATTAAAACACAGGGTTTCAAATATGTAGATTTCCAAGGCGTCGGTATTTTATCATAGCCCGACCCGCGCCAGACATTTCAGGAGTCAGTAATCTTAGATGCAGGATCTGTTTTCTGTGCTGCTGAGTTTACTGCCATTTATGTGTCTTAAAAAAAATCTTTTGTACAAAGTGGCTGTCACTGCTGACAGACCGAACTGCACAGTTTGAAGTGGTGTGAAGAGACTTGCAATGTAGCCTTTAATTAGCAGTTGCTGGGTCAACTGGCAACAACTTCAATGTTTATTTCTAAACAAAAAATCAGTTTTGCTTACACCCCTGAAGGCCACAGTCAGAGGCGCTATTGAAAAGCAGTGGCAGAGCTTCCCGCTAACCGCAGTGTGTGACTGACTGCGGAGGGAGCAGTCCAGCTGGAGTTAGGTGGGGGGGATGGGGGAGTGGCACTGTCTGTACACTGTCTGCTCAGGGCTAGGAGGGGGCGGGGCAGGGTGAGCCTCATTTCCCTGAACCAAAGGCTTTGGAAAAATGGGACCTGGTCTACGGGAGCGGCAGCGCTGCAGGAAGTGACTGCAGAATCATTTGGACTGAATGTGAGGCCGACTGGGTGGAGTGTGAGGAGGGAGGGGGAAGGGGGATGGAGGGGAGATTCCGGGCTGTCACCGTGTAGGCGGTGGATGAAAAGTGTTGGAATCCGGCAGGAAGCGTTTTCTGCTTCCCCCATTAAAAAAAATTTCCCTTTTATTTTGAATATCTAGTGTGAGGGGACGAGCTTATTAAAGCTTGGCGCTCGTCTTTAGGGGTCAATCATGGGAAACTGGTGTACAGTTGCCAGCCCACACTGGAAACCCCTGAAGAGCACAATTGGTAACCCAAGGTCAGGAGTGGGGACAGGAACATTGTTCAGCATCTGTAGGGCAGCCACTGGAGTGTACCATAAAGGCCCACAGGATGGGGGCAGCAGCCATTGCAGGATTTCTCCTTGTGGAGGAGGAAGAGGAGCAGCAGCGGAGGAGGGCGGCCCAGGAACGCCGAGGGCACAGGAGGATAACCACGCGGCGAACAAACTACCCCAGGCACCGGGTGTTTAGGAACAGGGTCAGTTATTTAGGCTTGACAGAGGAGCAGTGCCTGAAGAGGCTGCGGCTGAGCAGGGAGGCTGTGACCGAGGTCTGCCATTTGGTCCAAGGTGATATACACGGAGAATCCATCATCCGCACGGCTCTGCCAGTGGCGGTGAAGGTCACAGCTGCCCTCAACTTCTACGCCACGGGGACTTTTCAGGCACCCACAGCGAACGTCACTGGGATCAGCCAGTTTGCTGTGTACCGTTCCATTAAGGAGGTCACTGATGCATTGATTCGACATGCTCCCACCTACCTGACCTTCAGGAGTGATGAAGAACAGCAACGACAACAGTACTTCTTCACCATTGCTGGTTTCCCCAAGGTACAGGGAATTATTGACTGTATGCAGGTTGCCATTTGTGCACCGAATAACAATCCCATGGCCTACTTAAATGCCGAAGGCTATTACTCTATCAATGTCCAAATTATATGTGACCACCGCCAGAAAATAATGAACGTCAATGCATGCTGCCCAGGGGGCATGCATGACTTCTACATTCTGATGCAATCTGAGGTGCCCTTGATCTTTGAAGGAGAAGGAAAGTTGAACGGATGGCTCCTTGGAGATCTAGGCTATGTGCTGCAGCCATGGCTGATGACACCGCTGCGTCTTCCCAGCACTGAAGCTGAAAACAGATACAATGTTGGACACGCACAAACCAGCAGATTCATAAAACAGACATTTGGACTGCTGAAGAAACGCTTCAAGTGTTTGGATCGTTCAGGGGGTGCGCTGCGATATGCTCCAGAAAAAGTCAGCAAGATTGTAACTGTGTGCTGCATGCTGCACAATATTGCTATGGACTGTGGCCTCTCCTTGGATTTAGACGAGGAGCTTCAATCCATAGAAGATGAGGAAGATCACGGCCCACAACAGCCACCAGCCCTGGATCAGCCGCTACAGGCAGCGAGACAGATGCGTGAGGAAGTCATTGCTCAGTTCTTTAGTTGAGGGCTTATGCTGCTGCCTGGACAGATTTATATTTGGACTTGGTTCTTCTCATTTTTGCGTTTTGGACACGGAACAGTTCTTTTTAATTGCTTCTCTACTTTTTGTAATTTCTGCAAAATAAAATAAGACTTTAAAACTATCATAAAATATGCAATATATTAAATAAGTGTGTTTTATTTTGAGTTGGTGGGCTTGCACTTTCATGGCATATGAATAAAGTGTGGTGCCTTTCCAAGGGCTACACCCCTACATGCTTCTTCAGTTGTGAAAATAACAAGAGATGGCTTCGCACATGAATAAGCAAACATCTCTTTTCTGGTTCGTTTCTGAGATTTGGCCATTATTGGTAAACATTTATTAACCATCACCAGTTGCTTTTGAGAAATGGTAGCAGCTCTTGAATCACGATAGTCCGTATGGTCTAGCTACCTCATTGGGAAGGAAGTTCCAGGACTTTAATCCAGAGATAGTATGAGTATAGAATATGGTTTTAAGTCAGAATGGTGTTTGATTTGGTAGGAAACTTGGAAGTGGTGGTATCACCAAGCATTTGTTGTCCTTGTTTATCTAGGTAGTAGAGATGATGAGTTCCAGAGGTGGTGTTGAAGGAAGCTTGGTGAGGCACTGCAGTGCATCTTGTGGGAAGTGTATACTGCTGCTGATATGCATCAGTAGTAAAAGAGTGAATGTTCAAGATGGTCAGTGGAGTGCCAGGATAGTATTGAGCATTTTGATTGCTGTTGGAGCCACACTCCTACGGGCAAATTGTGATATTTGGGAATGAAGGGGTAAGAGTTAAGAGGAAATTATGCATCAAAGAATTCCCAGCCTCTGCTCTTGTAGCACAGTATTTATATGGCTCTTCCAATTAAAATTCTCATAAATAATGACACCCAGTAAATGTTTGGTCACAGATTTGTTAATTGTAATGTTGTTGAATGCCAGGGAAAGATGGTTAGATTTTGTTTTGTTGGACGTCATTATTTGAAATTTGTGCAGCATGGTTGTTCTTTATTTAGAAGACAAGGCACGGATAATGAAGGAAGGAAAAGGAAACAAATTCTGCACTCTAGATCTGACTACCTTCTTAGAAAATCCTGCATCATACACCCAAAAATCTGCAGGTCAGTAATCAGCCTGTTTAGCTGTGTGAAGACCCCTGGCAGATGCTCAAGACCCTGAATAGATGCCATGGTCAAATTACTCTCAATTGGCCACTTAACAGCTAGTAGAGAGATGTAGTCATGGTGTTATCAAAGCTGGGACTTGAATATTGAAGCGTATTTAACATTTTGAAAAGATAAAAATCCAGGACAAGGTGTTGGGGTAGTTTTTGCTTATCTAGGGGTGTTATTACTACAGTTATGAGACATGGCCTTTGATTAAAACAGCAAAATGTAGAATATAGAACAAAAATAGAAACTGCTGGAAAAGCTCAGAGATGTGGCAGCATTTGTGGAGAAAAAAATCAGAGTTAACGTTTCAGGTCTGGTGATCCTTCCAATGTAGATTATGTTTGGTTAGAGAGAAGAAAGGTAGGAGACCATTTGTAGGGGTTTATAAGCTCTTTAATAGTAGTAACACAGTGGGTCAGAGTCAAGAAAAAGAATAAACGGAGCATTTAGGAAAGGTATTGCAGTTATAAAGGGGGTTTAATCCACGTGTAAATTGGGTGAAAAAGATTGGAAAAAAGAGCCTGGACAATGAGTTAATAGTGTACACTTGGATATATATTTTGAGCAGTACATTCTAAAGTCAACAGGAGCCTTTCAAGATTTATGTGATAAAAGTGTATGATATATTTTTGCTTTCAAATTTGGGGTTTTAAAATAAAGGTAGATGGATTTTGAATTCAGTGAGGCAACCTTTTATATAAAAAAAGGTCAGAAAGTAATTTGGAATAGTGACCAAATAGGTCATTTTCAAGAAAGCATGTTATTCTGTCATATGCCCAGTAGGGTCCCTGTGAAGTGAATTGATAGAATGCTTATACCACTGTGTTTATGACAGACAGATTACACAGACCCTGGGGGAGCTCATTTAGTTTTGACTTCAGGAGAATCAAAAGTTAAGTTCTGAAGAAAAGATTCCTCCCAGCAGAAAAATCAAGTTTTCAGATGAGCAGAACAATTACTCTAGCAGAAGAGGTTTAGAATTCAAGCTGTGAGAGTTTGTACACAAATTTTCGAATTGTCAGAACTGAAAATAGTATTAGGCCATTAGAACTGAAAGGAGAGAACACAGTGTGGAGCTGGAGGAACACAGCAGGCCAGGCAGCATCAGAGGAACAGGAAAATGACGTTTCGGGTCGGGACCCTTCTTCAGAAATGGGGTGGGGGAAGGGAGCTCAGAAACAAATAGAGAGAGGGGTGGTGAGAAGGTAGGTGGGATGGTGATAAATGAGTGCACGTAGAGAGTGGTGGGTACTGGTCAGTGAGATGGGAGGAGCAGATGGGTAGGAGAGAAGATGGACAGGTTGTGGCAGGGATGAGAGGGAGGGTTGGTCATGGGATGAGGCCCCTGAGAGGAGGCCCAGATCAGCAGAACTGGAGAGAAATCATAAAACCGTCTCAGCACTCCAAGAAGGAAAAATGAAAAGAGTCAGTTAGATAAGAAATTAGAATTGAGACAACCTGATAGTTCTTTGGGATTGTGTATCTGTAATGGATATTGCTGGAAGAAAGGTTGAAACTTTGTTTTGCTGTTTATATATTTTCTTCTAAACTCTTACTTGTTTAGCTTTCTTTATTTTGTGGGTCAAACATGTGCTATTGTGTAAAAAAGAAGATTTACAGCCTAATGTCAATATGAAACTAAATTTATCAAGCCAATTTTTACTGAGATATGGCTTGTCAATATTAACTTCAGCTGATATCATTACATCTCGTAATGAGCAATGAGATAGGATTTACCTCATGTTAAAGGAATGTCAACAAGAAGTGACAACTATCATTACTTGAATTTCATGTTCAGTATGAAAATATGGGTCCACAACAAGCATTTTAAGCTTAGATAAAAGTTATTAAAATGGTATGAGATCAAAGCTAACTGAAATGACCGGGAAACTAGCTAATGGGGAGAGAGTAGAAAGTGAGAAGGAAAGACTCTTTGAGAAATATGCTTCATCCATGACTCAGTCAGGTAAGGGTAGTATGAAATTGAAGAAACATTGTATAAATCTGAAAGGTTAGTGGTAGGTCAGAAGATTGGTCAGATTTTAAGAACTACCAAAGAATGACTAACACAATAATGAATGGAGAAAGGAAAGAGTGAAAGATGCTAAGCTGGTAATATAAAACAACAAACGTATTAAGCATTTAAATATAAAAAGAGTAACTAAAGTTACAATTGATTCACCAGAAAGTGATAGTAGGGGATTGAAAAGAGCAGTCAGGAAGTGATGGTGGTGGTGGTCTTTATTCAGAGAAATGTAGATGTCGTTGACAAATCGTGCATTTGCTGCTCTCCTATAATTTCCCTTAAGTTGAGTGGCTTTCAGGGTGGCTTAATTACCCTTTTCAGAGGGTAGTTAAGAGTCAACCGCATTGTTATGGATGTGGAATCACAATTAAGACAGACCAGATCAAGGACATTAATGAACCAGGTCAGATTTTACAACAAAATGTCACAGTTTGTGGTTAGCTTCAAGATATTGACTCATTAATTTATTTAAATTCCAGCAGCTGCCATCATGAGATTTGAACCCATAGCCCTGAGCATTAACACAAGCTTCTGGATTACTGTCCGGTGAAACTGACTCTATACAATCATTGCCCTGTATAGCTGTGCCCTTCTTCATTGTAGGAGACTTTTGGAAACATCCCAAATATGCTTGAAAATGAAGAGATGAAAAGAAAGAGGAACTTAACACAAACATCACTAGAGAAAAGGTGTAGGAAAGTATTTTAGACCTAAAGGCTAAAGAGTTTCCAGCATTTGGTGCATTAATTATTATCTTCCAAAATGCCTTCATTTCTGGCAGTGTCCTAACACATCAGAAAATAGCAAATGTAACACCTTTAATCAAGAAAGGAAGGAGATTGAAAGTAAGAAATTTTATTTGCCGAGTGTAATTGTCAAATTGCGAGAATCCATTACTGAGGATGTAATAGTGGTTTACTTTTAAAATCATTCAGTGGCCATTTAGAACCAACAGGGTGTTGTGAAAACGAAATTGTGTTGAACTAATTTATTTGAGATTGTTGAGGAAGTAACAAGCAAGTTGAATAAAGCGAGGCCTGGCGATGTGGCGGACTTTGATTTCCAAAAGACAATCAATGACGTATCACATCAAAGTTTAATCTGCAAGGTATGAACATATGGCACAGGGGACAACACATTTAGCATGGATCAAGGATTGGTCATCTAACAGAGAAAAGAGAGTAAGAGTTGGATGAAGGAACTATACATATAGCAACTCAATTTAATGATGGCTCCTGCAAACAATTAAGAAGGTATATTGCCATTTATTGCAAGGAAATAGAATACAAAAGTGGGGAGGTTTTTTGACAGCTGCCGAGGGTCTTGGTAAGATCTCATCTGGAATATTGTGCACAGCTTTCGGAATTGATATAAATGCTTTGGAAGTAGTTCAGAGAAGTTTCACGTGGGATGAAAGATTTGTCAAAAAAGGTTAGACAAGTTGGGCACGTATCCATTGATGGGTGAGAGGTGAACGAATGAGGCGATCTTACTGAACCATTTAAGATCCAGAGGGGATTTGCTAGTGTGGATATTAAGTCATAGAGTCAGAGAGGTTATACAGAGTGGAAACATGCCCTTTGGCCCAACTTGCCCATGCTGACCAGGTTTCCTAAACTGCATTTGGCCCATATCCCTCTAACGCAGTTGAGGCTGGGTCATTGAACTCACTGAAAGCAGAATTAGATTTTTTGGTAGGTGTGGATATCAAACATTATGAGGGCAGACAGGAACATGGATTTTTAGACCATAAGCCAATCCGCCAAGTGAAAAAGCTTGCTGGGCTGAATAGCCTTCCCTTGCTCTGAGGTCCTGTGTTCTAATGAGCAGGCTCAGAGTTGATCAATTTATGCAATGAAAGTATGCATGAGGTCAGAATCTAATCTCAGGATCAAATATGAGAACCAACTTTATCTCAGAAAGTTGCTTGGATGAAAAATGGAGTCAGTAGTTAGGAATGAAGTATGTAGCAGGGATGAAAATAATGACTTCAGGTTCCTGAAATTTAGTAGTTGGAAATTTTTGCTTATCCAGTATTGGGTGCTCAATAAGCAAAATGATAACTTAGCAACAGTGAAGGTGTTGAGTGCAGTGATGGTGAGATTGAACTCCTCTCAGGTGTTTTCTATTGATTTGGACAAAGGCTGTAATGAAGTCTGGATCCAAATAGGCTTGACAAAATTGAACTGAACGTTGGTGAACTGGATCTTATGGCTAAATGCTGCTTGATAGCACTGTTAATAATACCTTGAATGGATGTCCTATTTTGAGCTGTTAGGTCTATTCTGAATCTATCCCATTCACACTAGTACTGTTCTTAGTGACGAGATAGGATTTTATCTACATAAGGACAGTTGGGTGGTGGTCACTCTGAGATACTTTCTAACCAACCTGTTCCTACCATTGCTGTGATGGACAGATGTATTTGTGACAATTTGATTGATGAGTCTGAGGTCCCTCACCATGCAGCATAGGTCCAGACTGTCAATCACATTGTCCTTCATGGATTGGTCAGCTTGTCCAATAGTGATGCTGCTGAGCCAGTCTTGGTCAGAGTAATTGAAGATCCACCCCCCCCCCACCCCCACCTCATTCAGAGTACATTTTGCACTCTGCTGCCTACCTTCAGTGGCTTTTCAAAGTCGCATTCAACATGGAAGAGCATTGATTTAACAACTGAGGGAAAGCAGTGGGATGTGATCAGTAGGCAGTTTCCTTGCCTATGTTTGCTCTGGTATTATGAGACTTCATAGCATCTGCAGCAGCCCTGCAGCTCAGAGGGAACGCTGGTCTGCAGTTAGTGTCAAGGGTGCTCTGGACCTTTCTCTCCCAATGTATAGCACAGTGCCACTGCCTCTGCTGTATCTGTCCTTTCAGTGAGACAGGACAAACCCAAGGTTTGTGACAGAGGAGTCTGAGACATTGACTGAAAGGTGCAATAAGGTCATAATGAATGCAGCTGTCCCAGATTTAGCAAAAGTTGTCGATTGTTGATGAAAAGAACTTCGGCTGTGTTATTGAACGGGAAGGGTGTGCCTTTGTTGCTTCCTGTGTCTAGACCAATGTGGGGTTGTTAATTCAGTTTTATTCTTAGCTCACTTTTCTATAGCAGTTTAGTACAATCGAGTGCTTTGCTTGGCCATTTCAAGGGACACTTAAAAGACAACAACAGTGCTGTGTGTCTGGATTCACACGTGGGATAAGGACATGATATTAGTGCAACATCCAAGTTATATAGTTTCATGATCATTATTATTAAATACTGGATTTCTGTTCTAGTTTTTTGAGTTATTTAACTGAATTTTCTGATGGAATTTGAACATATATATGTTCTATGTTCTATGTTCTATATATGACTGATCATGTAACCTAGTTATCAACTGTGGGTAACACTTAATCTTATCTAAATCAATTTGTGTGATCAAGTCCCACACCAAAAAGTGGCTCATATAAGTCAGGAGGTACCATTGTTCAAATGCCTTATTAAACCGTCTTCCATCTTTGTCCTCCAAAGTGCATGTAAAAGATACCATGCCATTGACTGACCTTAGCGCAGCATCTTTTGTGTCACACCTGTGCTTCAGTGTTTGTAGGACCTTCTCTGTGCAGGTGAAGCCATAAAGCTGCTGCTGGGCTTAGAGCCCACCAGCTCCTGTTCTGTTGTTCCATTTCTAGAACACTCAATGATCAAGGGAGAGTAAGTCTTAGCATTTATATAACATTCTGTCATGTCCTCAGGATGCTCCAAAGGGCTTCACTGCCATTTGCTTATGTAGTCAGTGTTAAACTGGAGGTAATGGATGCAGCAAGATTCTGCAAACAGCAAAGAATCAGAAAATCCCCACAGTGTGAAAGCAGGCCATTTGGCCCATTGAGTCCACACTGACCCTCCAAAGAGCATCCCTCCCAGATCCACCTCCCTACCCTTTTCCTGCAACCTTGCATTTCTTGTGGCTAATCCACCTAGCCTGCACATTATGGGCAATTTAACATGGTCAATCTACTTCACCTGCACTCTTTGGAGTGTAGGAGGAAACAGGGCCACACAGAGGGACCCACGCGGACACAGTGAGAATTTGCAAAATCTACACAGACAGTTTCCCAGGTTGGAATCAAACCCGGCCACCCAGAGCCGTGAGGTAGCAGTGCTGACCACTAAGCCAATTTGCCACCCCAAGACATGAATAGTTAATCTATAATTTGGAATGGCCTTAATTGAGGGATGCATTTTGCCCAGGAGAATTCTCCCGCTAATTTTCTAAATGTACCTTGGGGTCTTTTATGTCATTGGTGAACTGAACAACCCCGTGTTGTATTTGTATTGTTTACTGTTGCTTCTGAAACAGACCTGTGTTTACTGGATGGCCTAAAATAAAATTCCTAAATTCCTCCTCGATGATTGCCTGGGGAATGGACTGCAACTGTGATCCATTGCCGCAGTCCAATTATGAGTAACATTGAAGCCATGTCTGTGGTTTGTGTAAATGTGGTACTGGCAAATCCTCCATTACGTCATTCTTATGTAAAATGACACTGTGGAGTCATCTACTTCGCTTGTGATGACTTGGTTGACTTCTGCTGTATACAATCTGTTACACCAGTAGAACTGGCATTGATTGACATTGTGGAAAATTGACCAGGTCTGTCCTGTACTCCGAAGGCAGGACATGTCCAATCTGCTAATTACTGCCCCATCATCTTACTTCTGATCATCAGTGAAGGTACAAAAAGGGGGGTTATTAACAGAGCTATCAAGCAGTTTTGCTTCGTAATAAGCTCTTCATTGACTCTTAGTTTTGGATTCTGCAAGGGCCAGTCTGCTCCTGACATCATTACAGCCAAGGTTCAAGTAGAGAGAAAAGAGTTAAATTTTAGAGGAGAGATAAGAGTGACAGCCATTGTCATCAAGGTCTTATTTGACCAAGTCGCCCTCAAAAAACTAGAATTAATGGGAGTTGGAGTCATATGTGGCACAAAGGACGATGCTTGTGTTTGTGGGAGGTCAGTAAATTCAGCTCCAGGACATCTGTGCAGGAGTTCATCAGGATAGTTTCCGAGGCCCAAACATCTTCAGCTGCTTTTTCAATGACCTTCTCTTTATCATAAGGACAGGAGTCAGGTTCTGCTGATGACTGCACAATGTTCAATATTGTTCATGACTCCTCAGATACTGAAGGAGCCCACGCCCAAATGCAAGACCTAGACAATGTCCAGACTTCGGCTAACAGATGCCAAGTAATATTAGTGCCATACATGTCTTAGGCAATGACCATTTTCAATACAATCTAATCGCTGCATCTTGACATTCACTGAATCTCCCACTATCAGCATACGGGGGGTGGGGGGTCAGGGGCGTGGGGTGGTGGTTGACTGTTGACCAAAAAAAATACAGAGACTACAGGAGAGGTCAGAGTGTAGGAATCACATTGAGTAACTCTCCTCCTGACTCCCTAAAGCCTGTCCATCTTCTGCAAGGCACAAGTCTGGAATGTGATGGAATATATCCCACTTGCCCGTATGGGTCAGCTCCAACAACACAAGAAATTTAAGCCAATCCAGAATAAAGCAGCCCACTTGATTGGCACCACGTCCAGAAGCATTCATTCTCTCCAGCATCGATGCTGAGTAACAGCCGTGTGTACCACCTTCAAAATGCACTCCAGAATTTCATCAAGGCTCCTTAGACAGCACCTTCCAAACACATAACCACTGCCACCTAGAACGACAAGGGCAGCAGATACATGTGAACTCCACCCCTTCAAACCACTCACTGTTCTGACTCGGAAGTATGTTACTGTTCCCTCAGTGGCACTGGGTCAAAATCCTGGAATTCTGTCTTTAACAGCCTTGTACTTACACAAAAGGGTCTGAAGTGCTTCAAGAAGATCTACCCACCACCTTTTCCAGGACAACGAAGGATGGGCAGTAAATGCTGGCCCAGGCAGTGATGTCCACATTCCGTGAATGAATTTTTAAAAATCCATCCTGAATCATGTAAGTGAGTATGACAGATCTGGCCTCCATAATGAATTCTCTTATCAAGTGTATCTATTATTGATAGCTATTTTAATCGTTGATTCTGATTACTTGACATATGACAATTTTGGCTTGTTTATTTCTTCCTTGAGGTTTTTTTTGGGTGTGGGACAATTAAAGGAAGTATCCATTTCTGCTTTGAGTTACTAAACCTCAAATTTGAACAAATTGTTCTGAGTCAAATTTGAACAATGGATACTTAAATGTGGCATTGTTTGTGAAATGACTCTACAGAGGCCAATGTCCCTTCGCCAAGTCACCCTTCATTTGGACGTGCACAGTACTTGACACTGGTCCGGCTTCCTCAGAGCCAGCTCTCGGAGGGAACAGAATCCTTCACACTTCTGTTTCTATCTGTCAGCCCAGGACTCCCTGATTGGACCAGCTCACCAGCCCCAATCAGGAAACTTATGTTCTTTGCAGGCCACTACAATCACTACATCCCTGCCCTGTAAGACTGGGGTTGTAGACCTATTCTTATGCTTGTAGCTCCTCCTGGGGCATTTTTGCATCGGGTCTGGTTCTTCTGACTCATCCTTGGATATAGGCGGTGTGTACCAGACCATAGCCAACCTCTTGCATTCAGAACGTCTCGGAAGAAATTCGTCCTCTTTTTCAGTTGGTAAAGGCATTGAGGCTGCAACTGTTATTGTGTCCATCTCAGCCTCTGAGGTTTTGTTGAATCTGGATGGAGGGGGAGAATCCATGGGTTCCGACAGCCTTTCCAGACGTCCTGAGGGGCTGGGAATGTTTTGCTCCTGCCCCATTTGCAATTTTGCAGCTTTCATGTAGTTCATGTGCTTGTTCAGGACCACCTCCCCCGACAGGAATTTTGTTTGTCATGGGGCCTGACCTCGCATTGACCATGCTTGAGAGGAGTCTTGTGCCTGGTATTGGTGTTACCAATTCCACCTCCTCCTGAGCTCAGTCCAGGAAGATCAGCTTTAACCCAGTGGGGAGTCTCTTCCGCATTAACAACTCTGGTGGGGCTGTCCCTGTAATTGCATGAGGGGTGGTCCAACAATCAAGTAGGAATCGGGACAGTTTGTTATGTTGCAAAGCTGTAGGTTTTTTCTTTAAGCCTGCCTACAAAGTTTGCCCTGCTCTTTCCACCAGACTACTGGATGATAGATGGTTTGGAGCTGACTTTATGTGCCAAATGGCATTCGACTTTCAGAAATACTTGAAATTCCTGCTAGTAAATAATTGCCCTTGTCTATAACCAACACTTTGTGGGAGCCTGTGTATTGTAAAAGATGCTTGCAGCTTATGATTTTTGACAAGATTTGTAGCTCAGGTTGTGGATGAGGTTGTCGACTTGCTCACTGAGCCGGTGTGTTTGATTGCAGACATTTTGTCATCCTGCTAGGTAATATCATCAGTGTGCCACTGGTGAAGCGTTGGTGTTTTGGCCCATTTGTTATTTATAGGCCTTGGTTTGCTGAGGAGGTTGGTATTATTTCTGGTTCTGTTCTTCAGTGGTTTGTATATCGCGTCCAGTTCATTGTGTTTTTTGATGGAGTTCCAATTGGGATACCAGGCCTCTAGGAATTCCCTGTTACGACTCTGTTTGGCTTGTGCTATTATGGACGTGTTGTTCAAGTCAAATTTGTGTCCTTTTTCGTCTGTGTGTATTGAGACCAGTTGAGAATTGGTCGTGTCTCTTGGTGGCTAGTTAGTGTTCATGTATCCTTATTGTCAGTTTTCTTCCCGTTTAGCCTATGTAATGTTTCTCACAGTCCTTGCATGGTATTTTCTATGTTACATTAGTTTTATTGGGTGTGGGTATGGGGTCCTTTATGTGCATCAGTAGCTGTCGTAGGGTGGTTGTTGGTTTGTAGGCTACCCTGATACTTAGGGGTCTGAGTAGTTTTGTGGTCATCTCTTATATGTCTCTGATGTACAGTAGTGTGACTATTGTGTCTGGCCGTGTTGTGTCTTCCTAATGTGGTCTGTCAGGGAGTTAACGGTGGGTTGTGCTTTTTGGGTATCCATTCCTTTTAAAAACTCAGTATAAGTGCTCCTGTTCTGCTTTGTTCAGTTGCGGGTTGCTGCAGTGTGTTGTTTGAATAGTGTCCTGATGCAGCTCTGTTTATGGGTGCTGGAGTGGTTGCTTTTAGAATTAAGTATCTGGTCCGCATGGGTTGTCTTTCTGTATACACTAGTCTGGAGTTCCTCATTGTTTCTACGTTCTACCATTATGACTAGGAAGAGTAGTTGGTTATTGTTCTCTTCTTCGTCTTTTACGAATTTTATTCCGGTGAGGATGTTGTTTAAGTGCCAGTGGGTTTCTTGTAATCTTGTGCATTTGATAGTCATTAAGATGTCATCTACGTAGTGGACCCAAAGTTTGGGTTAGGTAGTGGGGCATGCTGTCTGTTCTAACTTTTGCATTACTACTTCTGCAATCAGCCCTGATATTGGGGATCCCATTAGTGATTTGTTTGAATATTTGGCTATTGAAGGTGAAGTGGGTTGTGAGGCACAGATCCAGCAGTTTCAGGGTGCTGATGCTGTTGGTGTCATGTGGTGCTTGTCTCCTTGATTCGTCCAGCAGTGTGGCAATTATTTACTTGGTTAGGTCAATGTTTATGGATGTAAATAGGGCTGTTACATCAAAACGATAATGAAATCTTGTCCTCTTCTATTCTGGTCTCCTTGATGATGTTGAGGAATTTTTGGGAGGAGTGGGTGAAGTGGATAGTATTGTCAACTAAGTATTTCATATTCTGTCTTAGTTCTTTGGCTTGTCTATATGTTGGAGTGCCTGGTAGTGAGACAATGTAGATAACTACAACTATAACAGTTCCCAAGAATTCCTCAACATCATCAAGGCCACCAGAATAGGAGGGCAAGATAATGGTATCCATTGATATAACAGCACTATTTATATCCATAAACATTGTCCTAGCCAAAGAGACAATTGCCACACTGCTGGGCAAATCAGAAAGACAGGCACCCCAGGACACCAAAAGCATCAACAAGGAGAGCACCCTGAAACTACTGGATCTGTGCCTCACAACTCACTTCACCTTCAGTGACCATTTATTTAAACAAATCAACAGAACACCAATGAGATCACCCATATCAAGGCTGATTGCAGAAGCGGTAATGCAAAGATTAGAACAGACATCACTCCCCATTATCCACCCTAAACTCTGGGTGTGCTTTGTAGATGACACCTTCATCAAACGATACTGCCCATATCCTTTTCACCCGTGTTTGTTAAACCACATCGGCTCCTGGTGCCTTGAGTTTAAATTTCTCATCCTTGTTTTCAAATCTGCCTGAGGTTCTCACTTTTCTCTTTTGCTGTAAATTCCTCTGGCTCCACAACACTCAAGACATCAGCAAGCCTATAATCTTGACTTCCTCAGCATCTTTAATTTTAATTGCTGACCTGTTGGTGACTGTACATTCAACTGCTTAGTGCTTAAGTTCTGAAATTCACTGCAAAGTTTCTCCAACTCTCTGTCTTTACTTAAAGTGCTCCTATTTCTTTAATCAAGACTCCTTAATGTTACCTTATCTGGCTGGCTCATGGTCAGATTTTGCACTATAATCTTCCGTAAAATATCTTAGAATGTTAATGTTAAAGTGCTTCATTAATGCAAGTTGCTGATGTTGGTCTTTACATTATCTACAGCCATTTCCTTCACTTCATGCTAAATCTCTGACATTCTGGAATCCACTAGCAGCCTGGTGTTTTTAATTGCTTGTACTTTACTTCCTGCAGTAAATTTCTTCATTTCATCTTGATTTATACGATGTTTTTATATTTCTCTCATTTTCTGGTTATCGGAGCTCCGTTAGGAATATCAAAGCTCTCTGATAGTGCATTACAAAATTGATAGGTAATGTACAGCAATTGTCTCCATGAAATTATAGAGTCACTCCGAGGCTGCATTAGTGAATGTAGAGAGATTTATGCCAGTTAAGTGACTCATTGGCTGCCCGTAAAGCGTCAATGAGCTGTTACTGTTCCTGATTATTTGACAATGTTGACCACTAATATGTGCATTTCCAACTGAATTACACATGCACTGCATTGTGCATTCATTAGCATTTTTATTGAAGCATAAAATGTGGTCTGCTCCATTAAAACTAAGTGGGTTTCAGCCCTTGATAATTTTGCATTGTGAGGCTGCAAGGTTCTCAACATCAACAACAGTTTATATTTATAGTCACACAGAACATAGAACATTACAGCACAGTACAGGCCCTTCGGCCTCGATGTTGTGCCGACCTGTCATACCAATCTGAAGCCCATCTAACCTACACTATTCCATGTACGTCCATATGCTTGTCCAATGACGACTTAAATGTACTTAAAGTTTGCGAATCTACTACCGTCGCAGGCAAAGCGTTCCATTCCCTTACTACTCTCTGAGTAAAGAAACTACCTCTGACATCTGTCCTATATCTTTCACCCCTCAATTTAAAGCTATGCCCCCTTGTGCTTGCCGTCACCATCCTAGGAAACATAGTTACCCCTTTACACCTAGTAACACCTTTAATATAATGAAATGTCCGAAGCTGCTTCACATAGAATATAGAACACTACAGCGCAGAACAGGCCCTTCAGCCCTCGATGTTGCGCCGACCTGTGAAACCAAACTGAAGCCCATCTAACCTACACTATTCCATTATTATCCATATGTTTATCCAATGACCATTTAAATGCCCTTAAAGTTGGCAAGTCTACTACTGTTGCAGGCTGGGCACTCCACATCTTTACTACTCTCAGAGTAAAGAACCTACCTCTGACATCTGTCCTATTTCTATCACCCCTCAATTTAAAGCTATGTCCCCTCATGCCAGCCATCTCCATCCGAGGAAAAAGGCTTTCACTGTCCGTCCTATCTAATCCTCTGATCATCTTGTATGTCTCTATTAGGTCACCTCTTAACCTTCTTCTCTCTAACAAAAACAGCCTCAAGCCCCTCAGCCTTTCCTCATAAGACCTTCCCTCCATACCAGGCAACTTCCTGGTAAATCTCCCCTGCACCCTTTCCAAAGCTTCCACATCCTTTCTATAATGCAGCGACCAGTACACAGTACTCCAAGTGTGGCCGCACCAGAGTTTTGTACACCTGCAACATGACCTTGTGGCTCTGAAACTCAATCCCTCTACCAATAAAAACTAACACACCATACGCCTTCTTAACAACCCTATCACCCTGGGTGGTACCTTTCAGGGATCTATGCACATGGACACTGAGATCTCTTTGCTCATCCACACTACCAAGAAGTTTACCATTAGCCCACTACTCTGTATTCCTGTTACTCCTTCGAAAGTGAATCACCTCACATATTTCCACATTAAACTCCATTTGCCACCTCTCAGCCCATCTCTGCAGCTTATCTACGTACCTCTGTAACCTGCAACATCCTTCTTCACTACCCACAACTCTACCGACTTTAGTGTCATCCGCAAATTTACTAACCCATCCTTCTACGCCCTCATCCAGGTCGTTTATAAAAATGTCAAACAGCAGTGGCCCCAAAACAGATCCTTGTGGTACACTACTGGTAAGTGAACTCCAGGATGAACATTTCCCATCAACCACCACACTCTGCCTTCTTACAGCTAGCCAATTTCTGATCCAAACCGCTAAATCACCCTCAATCCCATAACTCTGTATTTTATGCAATAGCCTACCGTGGGGAACCTTATCAAATGCTTTACTGAAATCCATATACACCACATCAACCGCTTTACCCTCATCCACCTGTTTAGTCACCTTCTCGAAGAACTCAATAAGGTTTGTGAGGCACAACCTACCCTTCACAAAACCGTGTTGACTATCCCAATCAAATTATTCCTTTCGAGATGATTATAAATCCTATCTCTTATAATCATTTCTAACACTTTACCCATAAGCGAAGTAAGGCTCTCTGGTCTGTAATTACCAGGATTGTCCCTCCTCCCCTTCTTGAACAAGGGGACAACATTTGCTATCCTCCAGTCTTCTGGCACTATTCCTGTAGACAATGACGACATAAAGATCAAAGCCAAAGGCTCTGCAATCTCCTCCCTAGCTTCCCAGAGAATCCTAGGATACATCCCATCCGGCCCAGGGGGCTTATCTATTTTCACACCTTCCAGAATTGCTAACACTTCCTCCTTGTGAACCTCAATCCCGTCTAGTCTAATAGCCTATATCTCAGTATTCTCCTTGACAACATTGTCTTTTTCCTGGGTGAATACTGACGAAAAATGTTCATTTAGCACCTCTCCTATCTCTTCGGACTCCACACACAACTTCCCACTGCTGTCCTTGACTGGCCCTAATCTTACTCTGGTCATTCTTTTGTCCCTGACACACCTATAGAAAGCTTTAGGGTTTTCCTTGATCCTACCTGCCAAAGACTTTTCATGTCCCCTCCTGGCTCTTCTTAGCTCTCTCTTTAGGTCCTTCCTGGCTAACTTGTAATTCTCAAGTGCCCTAACTGAGCCTTCATGCCTCGTCTTTACATACACCTCACCCTTCCTCTTGACAAGAGATTCAACTTCTTTAGTAAACCGTGGTTCCCTCACTTGACCACTTCCTGCCTGCCTGACAGGTACATACTTATCAAGGACACGCAGTAGCTGTTCCTTGAACAAGCTGCACATTTCAATTGTGCCCAACCCCTGCAGTTTCCTTCCCCATCCTGTGAATCCTAAATCTTGCCTAATTGCCTCATAATTGCCTTTTCCCCCAGCTATAACTCTTTCCATCTCTAAAGTAAATGTAACCAAGCTGTGGTCGCTATCACCGAAGTGCACACCTACCTCCAAATCTAACACCTGGCCTGGTTCTTTACCCAGAAACAAATCCAAAGTGGCCTCACCTCTTGTTGGTTTGTCTACGTACTGTGTCAGGAAACCCTCCTGGACAAAAACTGACCCATCTAACGTCCTCGACCTATAGTGTTTCCAGTCAATATTTGGAAAGTTAAAGTAACAGGAGCATTTAAACAAAATGTGACTTGAGCCTTGTCAGGAAATGATAGGCCAGATGAAGTAGAGAGATGGAGGGGTGTAGGGCAGATATTCAAGAACTTAGGACTGAAGCAACTGACTGATGCTGGAGTGATTAAAATTGTAGATGTTTTATTGGCCAGAATTAGGGGAACATAGAGACCTCAGGGAGTTGTGAGGCTGGAGGTATTACAGAGATCAGGACGCATGAGGCGTCGGAGTGATTTGAAAATAAGGTTGAAAATTTTAAAATTGAAGCATTGTTTGAGTAGGAGATAATGCAGGTCTGAACAAGTTGTCGTGAGGGGAATGGGATTTGGCGCAAGTTAAGAGATGTATTTTTGCAGCAGACATTTGGGTGATCTCACATTTACAAAGGGCGGCGTATGGAGGATCTCCAGTTTTCAAAGGTCTCTTCCCTGCTTTTATACAGGACAAAATGTTATTGCAATTAACTCCCACACTGGGCTACTAAAAAAAATGAGTAAATATTAAACTAAAACACTTTGTGTTTGGGCAGCGATTTAAAAAATGTGATGTGGAAAGTGAGTAGGAGAGATCCTGAAAAAGACAACAGGGTTAGCCCAATCTCATGGGATGCATTGTTCCCTTTTATGAAAAGTCTTTTAAAAAGACGAGGCAGTCCAGAAATAACCTAAAGATAACCTTCTTAGTTCAATGTAGAAAATCCCAGAGGAGTTGCAAATGAGGAGTTCATCAGCAGCACTGAACACTCATTAGAGAAGTGCCAACTGCACTTTCGTGCACTAAAGTCATTACTGTATGAAGTGTAAAGGACTGACCATGCAAGTTGTATTACTGCCAGAACTTAATTTTTCATTTTGAATAAACATCCACATGCATTTTTAGTAAATATTCTCATGGATTTCACAGAACAAACTGATAGTATCTGGAAGATGACTGAAAGCATTGTTTAAGCAGTAGCTGTTTTAAGCCAGAGAATTTTAGGTAGATCAACTAAATTCTGTCACCAATACACTAAGATGCATGGGAAGCCAAAGGGTGAAAGCTGAATACCCAGATGTAAGATTTGAGTGACTGGATGGGGTCTATCCACAGGGGGGACAAGGAACTTGCATTCAGTACACCTTGGATGGATATCAGTGGAGATACCGATGGGACAGAATGGTTTGGTACAGCAGAGGATATTAACCAATTTGCTGTTTGTGTAGAGCCATGTTCAGGTCAGCTGCTGAGGAGGGTATTGGAAACAGAGGGGACCAAAGCCGGGTTTGTCTCAGCAGTGGCGGATATAAAATAATGAAAGAGGCATTATAATCTTATGACTTAGACCTCGGTGTACAGGGCATAGTTTCAAAATTTGTGGATGACTTGAAACTTTGAGGAGCATTGTGTAGAACTTTGAAAAGACATAGCAAAATTGGTGGTATGGGCATACAAGTGGAAGATGAAGCTTAGTGTGGCATGAGTGAAGTGATAAACTTTGTTAAGAATGCCAAGAAACAACAGATAATAAAAGCTGCAGTTCTAAAGGGGCACAGAGGAACTTGGGCATAAGTCATTGAAGATAGCAGGGAAGGTTGAGAGAGTGGTTAATAAAGCATAAAATATCCTTGACTTAATTACTGGGGCATAGAGTAAAATAGCAAGAAGGTGATGTTAAACCCGTATAAAACATTGGTTTGACCTCAGCTAGTACTTTGTCCCATTCAGTGCACCAAACTTTAAGAAAAATATGACGGCATTGGAGACAGTGCAGAACAGATTCATCAAAATGGTTTCAAGGACCTTTAGATCAGAGAAGTTGGGATTGTTTACATTGCAGAAAAGATGGCTGAGGGGACATTTGACAGGAATTCAAATCATGTGAGATCTAGAGAGACTGGATAGGGAGCGTTTCCACTCATGAAGGCTTCAAGAATGCAGCAAGTGGTAAGGAACTAGAATATACAGCATGTGTAGTGTTGGCAGGTTCAATCGAGGCTTTCAAAAGGGAATTAGATAATTCTGGGTGTTAAATATTCCTGGTAACAATGTGTTCAGAAAAGAAAGGAAAGGAAACAAGGGGAAGAATTGTGTCTTTTGGTTAAGGAAAGCATAGTAGTACTGGATAAACAGGATGTTCCAGAGGGTTCAATGGAGAATCAGTTTGGCTCGGTTAAGGAATAAGGAGGATGCAGTTATTTTGCCTGATGTAGCAGATAGACTGCCAACTGGTAGGAAGGATCGGGAGGAACAAATCTGAAAGAGAAACAAAGAAATTACGGAGGTGTATACATTGTGGAGTAGTTATAATTGGGTCTTTAATTACCAGTAAAAAGTAATCACCATAATTGTACCAGATTAGAGAGTTGTTCTCATTAGAGAGAGATGACTGGTGGTAGTTTAACCCTGAGGGTCACCATGCCTCAGGTGTGGGGAGAGGTGAGGAGGAAAGTCTTCCACAGTAACCTCAGCTGGTGTAGGAATTGAATCCATATGGCATCATTCTGTTTTGCAAACCTGCCATCCAACTAAAATAACTGAGCCCTCCTAATTACCAGTTGTGTAGACTGGGGATAATTGTAAGGAGCAGGGAGGGAGGGGCAGACATTCCTAGATTGTGTTCAGGAGAAATTCCTTCAGTATGATGTGTCCAGTCCAACAAGAAAGCAGGCACTGTTAGTGTTGGTTCTTGGGAATGAGGCAGGCCATTTAGATCAAGTGACAGCAGGGGTCATTGAGGGAACAGTGATCATTGTATTGTAAGGTTTAGAATGATGGCAGAAGCTTACACTGGTCAGTTAGACTGTGAATAATCAACTGGCAGACAGAAGACTTCAGTGGGGCAAGAACAGAACTGGGCCTGATAGATTGATACAAACATTGGCAGGAAATAAAGTAACTGATCAATGGGCTACCTTCAAAGAAGAGATGGTTTGAGCACAGTCAACACATGCTGTCTCAAAATGGAAAGGTAAAACAAACAAATCCAGTACTCCCTGAATGACAAGGGAGATAGAAACTAAAGAAGAAAATTTATGTCCAGTGTCAAGTAGAAAATACAGTTGAGAACCAAGCTGAAAGCAGAAAGATCCTACAGGAAATGAAAAAGCTAGTAAGAGAGGCAAGGTGGGATTTTGAGTAAAGACTGGCATCTAACATCGTAGGAATACCCAAAGTCTTCTATAAAGCACTTCAACAGTTAAAGTGTGGTAAAATGTCATTGACTCTCGATTACCATCAGTGCAGTTAGGGATGGGACATAAATGCTGGCTGAGCCAATGATACCCACATCCCCAATGTGGTATACTGCATCCGCTGTTCCCGTTGTGGCTACCTCTACATTGGGGAAACCAAGCGGAGGCTTGGGGACCGCTTTGCAGAACACCTCCGCTCGGTCCGCAGTAAACAACTGCACCTCCCAGTCACGAATCATTTTAACTCCCCTTCCCATTCCTTAGACGACATGTCCATCTTGGGCCTCCTGCAGTGCAATAATGATGCCGCCTGAAGGTTGCAGGAACAGCAACTCATATTCCGCTTGGGAACCCTGCAGCCCAATGGTATCAATGTGGACTTCACCAGCTTCAAAATCTCCCCTCCCCCCACTGCATCCCAAAACCAGCCCAGCTTGTCCTCGCCTCCCTAACCTGTTCTTCCTCTCACCTATCCCCTCCTCCCACCTCAAGCCACACCCCCATCTCCTACCTACTAACCTCATCCCGCCCCTTCACCTGTCCGTCCTCCCTGGACTGACCTATCCCGTCCCTACCTCCCCACCTATACTCTCCTCTCCACCTATCTTCTCCTCTATCCATCTTTGGTCCGCCTCCCCTTCTCTCCCTATTTATTTCAGAATCCTCTCCCCATCCCCCTTTTCTGATGAAGGGTCTAGGCCCGAAACGTCAGCTTTTGTGCTCCTAAGATGCTGCCTGGCCTGCTGTGTTCATCCAGCCCCACACTTAGTTAGATTGTGTGGTCCTTTGTGCAACTTTCCTGCTCTTGTGCAGGTTGAGGATTTTCTGCACACTCTATCAATGAGTATTACCCTCTTGGGTGTTTGTAAAGTTTTCTTCTTGCGAGTAATCAGTACAAATTTCTATTGGTTTCTTATTCAATAATATGAATGAATTACAGTTTCTCCTTATGATCCCACGGTCTCAATTGTGATGTGTTGCACTAATTCTTTATCATTTGCTCTTCTTTGTCCTATTGCACTCTGTTGTGGTTATTCCCAGCGATATAAGGCTTTAACATTTAAGACAGCGATGTAAACTATGTTTTCAATTTCTTCCTTTTCATTTACACTGACAGTGATCACCAATATGGAATAGGTTAAGATTATTAATTTAGCAGCACAATATCTAGGTCTTTGTTTTTCTTCAGTAATATTTACTTGATTACCCTCTCTCAGTTTTTCTATTTGCTAGAGGATAGTAAGGAAAACTGGTAACATGAATGAAATCATGTTCATGTGCAAATCTCTTAAACTTCTTTTTTGCAGATTGTGGATCATAATCTGATACTACCAAGTCCAAATCCTATGTGGTGAGTAGATTCTCTTCAGTGATTGTTTTACTGTCTCTGCTGTGATGCTTTGTAGATGATTAACCTCAATTCACTTTGAGTAATAGATAGTGACGATAATAAGAATTTTTCCTTTGAACGTAAATGAATCCATTCCCTGGTGCTCTTGATGGAAAAGTTTAAGGTAATAGTGGTTACTTTTTCTCTTGACTTGTAGGTATTTTGTAGGTCAACTATGATCTCAGTAGTTTGAATGTTTTGCTCAAAAAATGTTACCTTAGTGTTACACCTGCATTCTGTAGCACGTCTATCACTGGTTTAATGTTTGGTTGTATTGCTCTTTTGTGGATCCATGTTGTCCATATGTTATATGACTATGAGTCAATATTGTGAATCAGTTCTACTGATTCTCTGCCAAGTGCAATTCTCTGCCACCCTGTAAAAATCATTAATGAACAAATGATGCTTTCCCCGGCCTCTGTTTCCTTCTGCTGAACTTTGCCTGCTCAAAAAGTAAATTTCAAAGGCCACTGAAATAAGTGTTAGAAGTCCATAATACCTGTTCATGTAATTCTGCATTCTCCTCAGTGCCCTGTCTTGTAGTGATGATGTCTACTGTGTAAATAACATATTTACATGGTCCTTTTGGCCCCTTGAGTCCAGTGCTAAAGTTCGTCAGTATGGGGTGAAACCTTTTCCCTTTGTTTCCCATCCCTGAATCTGGTGTGGCCCTTTGACTGTCCAGAATATTTCTGTATTCCATGCTTCTTCTGAATACTGGAGATGTTCCTGCATCTGCTACTTTGTCAATGCTGCTGCTTGTGGTTTTGGGTCATTGCTCACTGCTGTCCAATCTGCAGGTCTGATATTCAGGTTTCTGCTGCTTCCATGATGTCCTGGGAGTCTTCTGTTTTTCTTGACCATGAAGTTCTCTTCAGTGAATGACTTTGGTGCTTTCTTTTCCATTGCCATTGTGTTTTATTGTGTGTTGGGCTCTAACACTGATTGGTCTTCCAAAGTAATGTTGCTTGAGTTCATGGAGCATTTTGCAGGATCACTGTACTCATATCTTGATTGACACACACATTGACCAAGCTGTTCTGATAATTAGAGAGTTATTACGGCAGTGCAGACTGGAGTTGTGTTTGGGACTGTTTGGTATGCCTGATGCAGCAGGTGCCGTGGGAATTGCTTGGGCAATGTAAATTTCCAACGGTCAATTCCCCTGCATCAGACACAGTCTTAGAAAGTCAGACACTTCAGAGGGTTCCCTACTGTGGAAACATAAGAGGGATAAAAACCGACTCTAACTCCAGGGTAGCTCATAAACTGACCTCCTGACTCACCACTGACACACCAATGATACCACTGTCTTTATACTCCCAGACCTCCTGACGACTCCTGTCCAGAGCAGATCCCAGCTCCTGGCCTATCCCAAACCTATCACCGCCCCCAACCCAATCATGCCAAATGAAAACACCCACCTCCCCCATTCTGAACCAATCCTCCATCCTCTGACTTCACCTTGATCTCCAACCTAACCTAAGCGTTCATTCACTTACCTGTTACCATACCCACCTCTCCCACCTGGCACCTAAACCCTTAACCAGCTGCAACTATAATCCCATGCTTAGTACACACTTACTGTGTCACGGAAACTGTCAACAAGGCCATGCTGAGCACATACAAATCACAGAACACGCCAAATGATTCAAAAGGAGGGACGTGGTTTGAAGAATATATTTTGCGCTGCTGGATTTGGAGATTCCTGCAAAAGTTAATCTGATCAGAGGCAGAAATTGGGTTTTCACCAACCCACAAGCCACTAATATCATATCAGGTAATATTAACAGGCACTAATATATCACTTCTAGTTGAGCAATTATATTACTGTGACATGTTATTATGATGAAATGGAAGCTTAAACGGAACTCATGTTTTCAAACCTACGCTTTAAACCAGATAACACTTACAGATTTCTTTTTGGAGGGAGATTAAAACCGTGCCTTTCCCTCACTACTCTACTGTCAATTTGTTCGTTTTCTGCACACCCTCCTGTCGTCATTTGCTCTTTGTTACAGGCATCATGATTAACTGAGCCTGTAAAGTGAGTGTTAGGGAGCTGAAACCAATCCTACCCTTGACTTTCACACTTGAACATTTTCAGTGGAACTTCTTAGATTGCGATCAAAAACAGAAACCCTAGTTTCCCTTATTTGGGAGTGTTTAGGCCATTTCCAGGAGGTTTCCAAATTTTGGTGAGACTACGTCAACACTGAATGTTGATTAAACCTCAAATTTTCCTGGTTCGTACAGCTCCAAATATTGAGGAAGCTCGTAAACAACTGATAATTATTCAGTCCTAATACTTTCTGTGAGAATCATTGTGCTGTGTATCAAAGCAAATTAATAAACATATAACCAATGCTCATTTACCACAATACATTAAGCATCACTAATTCTCACCATTCTTAAATCTAACTCCCAACTAGCAGCATTACATATATGAACTGGGTTAAATATTCCATTTGCAGAGATATTCAGTCAGCTGCAGGTAAAGCCTTGACTTTTTTTTGCTGGTGTCAAAGGGGTTTTCTTCCAATGAGTTTCAGGTTTATTGAACTGTAACGATGAGAACTCACTTGCTGATTTTGCCAGTCGCACCTGCTGTGCCAGCTTCCTCTGAACATGTTACTGAGCAACACGTCACCTATTAGTACCTGAAAGAGGAAGTTCTAGAGGGATCAGTAACTGCAGTTTCTCAGTTTCCATGTCAATTACAGAATGCAAAAATGTTTCATGCTTAAATTAGTGCCTCACAAAATACAACTGTGCCTGGAGGACCACCCATTCAGTGAAAAATGCTGTCTGGTCTACCCAAAACATGCTTATTTTCACTGCGAGGAATTATCCCTAGCTGAGCTTTGCAGACTGGCATGTTGTGAAGTCCAGGACTGTGTGCCAAGATCTTCCCTAAAGTTTGGGCTAGCTGCTGCAGAGATGTAATGGGGCAAAATTGCTTTCAGCCATACAACTGCATGTGCCTAGAATCTACAGAATCCCTTGGGCTGAGTGCCTTACAAAAATTGTATGGCGTAGATCAAGAGTATTGGAAGAAATGGAGAAAAACACGTCAAACAGAGAAATTTATATCCATTGCGCTTACTGTAAATTCCAGTTTGAAATGTTTTACCCTCAGGCCGTAAAGCTGGTGTGAAATATATTCTGTAAATATTAAGACAATTACAGTCAAAACAAATGAAATATGTCTTTGGACATGTTGAATTCCCTCTAAAATTCAAGTCCAAATGTCTTTGTTTACAAATGTTATGACTGAAGCATATTTTTGAGAACAGAAGTGCCTCAATGAGGTGAGGTGGATGTGACAGCCCTTAATATCAAGGCTTTATTTGACTGAGTGTTGCATCAGGAAGCCCTAGCAAAACTGAAATCAATGGAAATCATGGGAAAAACTCTCCACTGGATGAAGTCATATCTGGTAAACAGGAAGATGATTGTGTATGTTGGAGCTGACCTTCCCTCCATTCATCAGTTCAGAAGTTCTCTGATTACACAATGTTCAGCACCATTTGCAACTCGTTAGAAAATGAAGTGGTCGATGTTCAAATGCAATGAGATCTGGACAATATTCAGGTTTGGGCTGCAAGTAATATTCCCTCCCACCACACAAATGCCAGACAATGACCATCTCCAATAAGAGACAATCTAATCACTGCTCCACGACGTTCAGTGGTCCATCACTAAATACTCCGCTATCAACATCCTGAAGGGTACCACTGATGAGAAACTGAGCTGGATTCTCTGTATAAATACAGTGGCTACAAGAGCAGTTCAGAGGTTAGGAATCCTGCGACAAGTAACTCATCTTCAGACTCCCCAAAGTCCGCCAGCCAGGCACTTACAAGGCACAAGTCAGGAGTGTGATGGAATACTCACACCTGCCTGGATGGGTGAAGTTACAACAATCCTCAAGAAGTTTGAAACCATCCAGGACAAAACAGCGCACTTGATTGGCACCACATTCCTACAGTGTGGAAGCAAGCCATTCAGCCCATCCAAGCAACACTGACCCTACAAACAGCATCCCACCTAGACCCACCCCATCCCTGCATTTCCCATGGCTAATCACTGACCCTACACACCTCTGGACATTACTGGCAATTTAACATGGCCAATCCACCTAACCTGCACATCTTTGGACTGTGGGAGGAAACCGGAGCACCCCAGAGGAAATGCATACAGACACATGGAGAATGTGCAAGGCCCACACAGACAGTTGCCCGAAGATGGAATTAAACCCGGGACCCAGGTGCTGTGAGACAGCAATGCTAACTGCATAGCCAGCATGTTGCCCCTGCATACTGAGCTGATTGCTAGTTTTGCCCTCAGTAGCTCTTCAATAGTGAGAGGAACCTAGTTGTAGTTTCTAGCTATGGATCCTTGACAGCAGGTTCTGTGATAATGCCCTCCAAAGCTGTATACCTTGGCAGCACTGTGTCTTCTCCAAGTGGAGGCTGCAAACTGAAATTTTGGGGTCACATACTCCAAGATACCAGTGACAACCATTGAGCTGTGACTCAGGGAATAATTATAAGGCAGCTCTAAACTTTGTATTTCTTTTGAACTGGACGTGGCCTGAACAACTTACCATTCCTCAGTCCTGCAACAGTAAAAAATGATAGACATTGGCTAATATGTTTTTAAGCAACCATACAATATCCTTGATACACCCCTCACCCATCTAGAGAGGCAAGTCCTCCCCACTGCTCTTCCAAGCTGTACCTCCCAATTCCCTGCTGTCTTACAGCATTCACTGAGGGGGTCACAGCAATTTTCTAGGACAGAGATGGATGAAAATCTGAAGCAAAAAGCTATACACTGTAAGATATATTCGTAGAAGGAATGAAAACTTTCCAGAATGGTAGGAGCATCAAAATGAAGTTAAAAATAGGAAATATATTGAATAATGTTGCCGTGGAATCACAGCACTGAATCTAGAAGCGCAGTCAGTAAGGATGAAACTTTGGGAGACTTTTTAAGAATTTCAGATTCGGAAGAAAATATCTGAATGTAAACATATGCTCTTCCGTGACTATCTCCATGAAATCCAATTGGTAGCAAGCATAATAAAAATAAAGTCACTGGAAAACTCAGTAGGTCTGGCACATCTGTGAAGAAGAAAAAAATGAGTTAACATTTCAGGTCCGGTAACTGAGGAAGGGTTACCGAACCCGAAACGTTAACTGTTTTTTCCTTCACAGATATTGCCAGATCTGCTGAGCCTTTCCAGCAAATTTATTTTTGTTCCTGATTTACAGCATCTGCAGTTATTTTGGTTTTCATTTGGTAGCAAGCGTGTTGATGCATTGTATCTAGATGGCACGGGGAAGTGTGGCCTGTGGAACTACACGATAAACAAGAATGTGAATTTATAGTGAGCCTTTAATGTAGTAAAATATCACAAGTGCTTAACAGAGGTAAAAAGGATGACAAATATTGATAGAAGAACTATTAAGGAGATGCCAGCACATGGGTTAACCATTAATTGCCCTCCATAGTGATCAGTGTTTATGGAGTGCAACTTTAAGTGAGCACACAGAAATGTGGCATGTGCAGTGAGTAACATTTAACCCAGAGCAGGGCCCATTATCAAACCACTAGTTGCAGATATATCAGTTTAAGGTATTGAAACTGCATGTTATGCAGTCAGTACTACTTTACTTTCTAACATATTTATATTTACCAAAGTTACAAGTAAGCTCCATTCATTTGCAGCCCAAAAATTTGGAAAGAATAGCAGCTCATGATGAAAGCATCAGCTCAAAGTGTGAAACCATCAATTTCAGATGCTCACTGATCAGCTATGCTGTTGCAGTGATTTTCTTTTCTGTTTTTATCCCTCATTCTCAAACACATGTAGTCCCTTGTAAAAATGAATGGTACTGTGGAAAGAAAATGTAGGAAAGCAATATTTGTGCATCCAATGATAAGGACACCAATTTCAGTGTCAAAACCAGCCTTGTTGGTTAGCATTATTTGGCTTCTGATATTCTCATGGGTAAATGCTTGCCATAACTGAATGTGGGATTTTAGCATAAAGATTGTGTAACTAATGCTTATGCAATCTGTCGTAATCTGGCACTGTCATTGAAGAGACAGCTAACAAAGAAATACAGAACCTCATGTAGTTTATTATAAGAATAGCATAGATCCAGCGATTGAAACTATCTGTCATACATTTGGAACTCAGTTTTCCTGTTGTATTTGAATCTAGGATCGACTGGATCATCATGTTTTAAATTGACTGTCAAATTTCTAAAATTCAAATCTAAAATGACAATCAGGTTTTTAAAATTGGAGTCTCCTTTTTCTTGTTTATTTCATTATGTATTTAATCATGTGAATGCACTTGTTAAGCTATTTAATGATGTGAATGCACTTGTTAAGCTATTTAATGATTTTCAATAGCCAATGAAGGCATCAAATTGCAAGCAAACTTCCAGCCCATTCTATTCCCCAATAAATTTGAAACTTTGAAAAGGTGGCTGTTGAATCACTCAACGGCTTTGACAACATATCTAAGTATTCACCATATATTTATAATAACTGATTTTTTGACAACAGATGCAATTATCCTGCAATCTGATTAAGTACCTGTAAATATTTTACTTTAATATCATTTAAAATTCAAGTAATTAATCCAGGATAGTTACAGGCTTTCTCATTTTTGACATGATATGCTTAGTTACAATAAGTGATTACCAAGGAGTTATTCTGAGGCTTATCTCAGAGCCAAGCAACAGAAATTCTAAGAAAAAAAATACAAAAGAAGTGACAAGGTTGATTTTGGTACATTTAAACATTCTATGTTCAGTTGCATAATTCAGTTCTTATGTCTTCAAAAAAACAATGAATTTGGGGGAAATAGCATTAGATGATTTTCTGAATACAAAATAAGAAACGCAAAAGTAAGGTGCACCGAAGATTATTCCTGTGAACTTGACTTTGCTGTCTCAGAGCCTCAGGTTAACCATAAATTTAAAATGATCATGTATCTTTTTCCTCACTTTTAATTTCTCAACTGCCAGCCCACATATTGAGATAAGTGTAGCAATTATTCTGTTTGCACAAGTATATTACAGCATGGGTTATTACTTGCATTAGTAGCTGAAAATAAGATGAAGTGATGTGGGAAGTATACTACACTAAGTGTCTGAATGGAATAATCTTTAATTTCCATACTAAAATTTAAATAAAATGCATGGATTAATGCAAACTTAAAGTTTAAATGTAAAAATCACTTGATATTTGGAGGAGGGCACAAACGTGACTCTTAATGAAACTTTCCTGGAGTACTCTTTTCATGGTAAATATATAACTAATCAAATGGGGCATTAAATTAAAACAAATAAAATCCTCAGTAAACGTCAGTTTGCTTACATAGCTCATTGTAGATATGGACAAAACAGTGTCTCAGAGCATTCAATGAACATGAGATAGTAGGAACTGCCGATGCTGGAGAATCTGAGCTAACACGGTGTGAAGTCCTCTGATGCTGCCTGGCCATTCAATCAACATGTTCACTTTACTGAGAGAGATCCTTTTTGGCAATAGTTGCTTCTGATTGGGGTTTCTGTTCCTTCCATAAAGGGTAGTTCAGTGTAATCAGCTTTTTGGTATTCTTCAGTGAGTTCATAAATAGGAAATCATCTTTGCTGAGTGAAAAATCAAAGACCTGTAAAACAAATCAAAGACACATGTCCCAGTGTATAACAAAAGTATAGTCACTGTTTCTTAGCTTTACAAAATGGCATTGTTTGTTGTGAGGGCACAGCGTTATAATTTAGACAAGATCATTGTATGTTTCAAATTCCTAGTGCAATCCAAGGAAAGACAGTTAAATTTAGAGCTCATAAAATTATACCTCAACAGTTACACTACATTTTAATTTTTGTAGGTCCACAAATTCAAAGCGCTAAAAAAATGGAAAGCATTTCACTTCACCCAGTTTTGGACTATATTGTCCTTCAAATGCTTGTGTCCATATTACTTTTTGGTGACTAATTTCTCCATGTTAGGCCAGGAATACTTCTTCTAGCAGATGTCTCTTTATAAAAGCCATTCCGTGAAGAGTGGTAGAAATGGTTATAATAATCCTGCAGTGGCTCTTATTATTTTTCCAGTGTTACTTGGCTGTAAATTTTGTCTGCATGAGAAAGCCTTGATTCCATAAAAAATATTGGTGGAATAAAGTTCAGGCGAGTCTGTGAAACCTCACAGGATTTTATTTATCAACAGTCAGACCTGGCACACCTCATAGTTACAATTACACTCCTGTAATTTAGCCTATCTAAAACTGTATTAACCCAAATAATAAAAACAGCATAATCAACTAAACCACTAAATGTAGTGGTAGCATCCAGTATTCAGGCAGTACACCCAAGTTACAACTCCATTTAGCCCTTAGGTCTTAACCTAGATTTACCCATTAAGAATGGTCACTTAAGTGACATCTTTGGAACTGTAGGAGAGATAAGAGAAAATTATAAGTTTAAGTTGAAAGTTTAGAACCAAGTGATTAGGTATTGAATTTATGCAATATCTTTATGTATTATTTTAAATCTGTTAGTGTGTAATTTTTTGAGTAGTCATATGTATATGTTGCTTAACTGCAGTATCTCTTTCAGGCAGCATCACTTGTCAACTTTCTTAGACCACGTGGGAACAAGAAACACAATAATGGAATTTACATTGAAGATCTGCATGAGCACTGTCATTTGGTATCCACATAATGAGACCAAAAACCTCTGGCTAATAAATTTTGCAAGCAGTGATACATTTAACAAATAGATTACATCATAATTTATTCAATCTAGTTTCACAATACCTCCCCACTGCAGTCAGATCTTCAAAGTTAACCATTTATAACCTGAAAATGGATGATAGCTGCTTGTCTGCTACAGATTCTGTGCACACTTTGAAAGATTAACTAATAGTGAAATTCTTTGGTTCACATTATTCTGATTACATTATATATTCTAATTTGGAATAACTCATCTTTACCCATATCTGAGCAATCAAATAAAAGTTACCTTTTGCAAAACTGTTTATTTTTGTCAACCCTGGTTACCCTGAAAAGATGTGAATTATTTATACAAGTCCCTGTCTCCTATGATAACAATGTGTAGGGACGGTTCTGTGTGCCTGATTGGTAAGGTAACAAGTTTATTTTTTATTCTTTATTTTTTAACAGTCTTGGGAATTTAGAATAATGGGAACAGAGGTCAGGGCAGTTGAATGTTCCTCCTGCAGAATGTGGGAGGTAAGGGTCACCACTAGTGTCCCTGCTGACTACATCTGCGGGAAGTGCACCCAACTCCAGCTCCTTGAAAACCGCGTTAGGGAACTGGAGCTGGATGAACTTCGGATCATTCGGGAGGCAGAGGGGGTCATTGAGAGGAGTTACAGGGAGGTAGTCACTCCTCAGGTACAAGAAAAAGGCAGATGGGTTACGGTCAGGGGACGGAAAGGGAACCGGCAGGCAGTGCAGGGATCCCCTGTGGCCATTCCCCTCAAAAATAAGTATACCGTTTTGGATACTGTTGGGGGGACGACTTACCAGGGGAAAGCAGTGGGGCACAGGTGTCTGGCACAGAGTCTGTCCCTGCTGCTCAGACGGGAAGGGGGAAGAGGAGCAGAGCATTAGTCATTGGGGACTCCATGGTTAGGGGGACAGATAGGAGGTTCTGTGGGGACGAGACAGACTCACAGTTGGTGTGTTGCCTCCCAGGTGCAAGGGTGCGTGATGTCTCTGTTCGTGTTTTTGGGATCCTTAAGGGGGAGGGGGAGCAGCCCCAAGTCGTGGTCCACATTGGCACCAACGACATAGGTAGGAAGAGAGATGGGGATTTAAGGCAGAAATTCAGGGAGCTAGGTTGGAAGCTGAAAGCTAGGACGAACAGAGTTGTTGTCTCTGGTTTGTTGCCCATGCCACGTGCTAGTGAGGTGAGGAATAAGGAGAGAAAGGAGTTAAACATGTGGCTACAGGGGTGGTGCAGGAGGGAGGGTTTTGGATTCTTGGATAATTGGGGCTCTTTCTGGGGTAGGTGGGACCTCTACAACAAGATGGTCTTCATCTGAACCAGAGGGGTACCGGTATCCTGGGGGGGTAATTTGCTAAGGCTATTCGTGTGGGTTTAAACTAATTCAGCAGGGGGATGGGAACCAAATTGTAGTTCAAATATAGAAAAGGTTGAGAGTAGGGAGGTCCGAGATAAAGTTTCAGGGACGCAAGATGGCACTGGCAAGCAAGAGGTTGGTTTGAAGTGTGTCTACTTCAACGCCAGGAGCGTCCGGAATAAAGTGGGTGAACTTGCAGCATGGGTTAGTACCTAAACAAAAACAAAATTAAAAAAAAACAGCCAGAGAGTTGTGAGCGCATGGAATAGTTTACCAGTGGTAGTCATGGAAGTGGAGTCATTAGTGACATTTAAGTGACTGCTGGACATGCACATGGACAGCAGTGAATTGAGGGGAATGTAGGTTAGGTTATTTTATTTTTGGATTAGGAATATTCCACGGCACAACATCGTGGGCCGAAGGGCCTGTACTATGCTGTACTTTTCTATGTTCTATGTGTTTTGGCATTTCTCTGTTAGGATAAGAGGAATCAATCCACTGTTTTCAGAATTGGTGGAATTTCTCTCTTAAGAGCTTAAACTAAGTCTGAGACTTAAATTCATGTGACAGCATGCCAAATATGCCTTTATGAAATATGAAAAAGTGGGTTTATATTTCAGATTGAGATTTTTGATGAAAATTTTCAGTTTTAAACACAGATGCAAGAAGAGCTCAAGGTCGAGACAATGTCTTCCTAGTAATGCTTTGAACTTAGAAACACTGAAATACAGTTAAATGCTAATGTTTTTGTATCTGTATATATAATATTCACATTTATGTAATAACTGTCCCTACACATTGTCATCATAGGAGACAGGGGCTTGTATAAATAATTTACATCTTTTCAGGGTAACCAGGGATGACAAAAATAAACAGCTTTGCAAAAGGTAACTTTTATTTGATTGCTCAGATATGGGTAAAGATGAATTATTCCAAATCAGGATTGTTCTTGAGAAAGTAAATTCCTGATTCTATTATTTAAGTTTACTATTCACTAACTTCAACTTAAATTTATGCTCTTATATTCTACTTTCTTGGGTTATTTGTAAGTCACAGATACAAGAGAGTTCTCCTAGTCAACATAGATCTCTCAAATGACATTACCATAAATATAATTTCTGGTCATTTACCTTGTTGCTACTTGTGGTGTCTTGCTGTGTGCAAATTTGTAAGTACACTTCCCTACAACAGTAACGATACTTCAAAAGTACTTCATTAGATGTGATCTCTTTATGGATCAGCTAAGGTTGTGATTTATACTCTGCAAGTGCAGTATCTTTCTTTACATACATTTTGAAACCATATAAGGCTTTAGGGAGACCACATTTAGAGAAGTGTATTTTTGGTGTCCTTACCTAAGAAAGGATACACTTGACTGAGAAGGATGCAATCAAGGTTCATTCGACTGCTTTCTAGGACTGAGTACTCAGTATTCAGCAAAGGTCTCCGTTTTATCCCTCTGTCCCCACCTTAATGAATTTTGGGTTCTCCATGATGTTGAACTCTTCTTCCGTCTCCTTCGCCTCCATGCCCATTTATTTGGAAAAGGGTCCATCCCTGTCCCACAGATCCCACTCACCTTCCTCCAAACTGTCCCTCCACCTGGGGGGCCCCTGCCTCTGGCCTCCATTCAAATGTGACACTAGTCACCTTGATTTCTCTGCCCTCCTCACCCTTTCCAACCCATCTCCCTCTGAACTGACTGCTCTCTGTGCTCTCAGATCCAACCCTGACTTTGTAATTAAGCCTGCTGGTAAGGGTGGTGCTGTTGTTGTCTGGCATACTCTTCTCTATATTGCAGAGGCTGAGCACCAGCTCTCAGACACCTCTTCCTGCCTCCGCCTGGACCATGACCCTGCCATGGAAAATCCGACCATTGTGTCCACTACGGTCACCATCACAATTTCATCTCGTGATCTCCCCTCCACTGTATCCAATCGGATAGTTTCCCAACCCCAAACAGCTCACTTCTAACTCCTTCCCAAAATCCACAAGCAGCACTGTCTAGGCAGGCACATTGTTTCTGCCTGCTCCTGCCCCATAGAATTTATCTCTTCCTATGTCAACTCAATTTTTTCTTCCTTGTTCAATCCCTCCCCACTTACATCCATGATACCACTCAGAGATAGTAGGAACTACCGATGCTGGAGTCTGAGATAATCACGATACCAGTGATGCTTTATACCAGTTTCAGAATTTCCAGTGCATGGGCTCCAGCCACTTCCTCTTCACTATTGAAGTGTTAATCCTTTTACACGCCCGTCCACCTTCAGGATGGTCTCAGGGCTCTCTGTTTTTTCCTGAAACAGAGGCCTGAATCGTCCCCATCCATCACCACCCTCTCCTGCCTGGCCAAGCTTGTCCTCACCCTAAACAATTTCTCTTTTAACTCATCTCACTTTCTTTAGGTCAAAGGGGTGATCATGGTTACCTGCATGGGCTCAAGTTATGCCTGTCACTTTGTGGGCTGTGCGGAACATTCTCTGGCTACTCTGACTCCCATTTGGGAACTGTATAGTTTTCTAGACTCAGTATCAAGTTCAACAATTTTGGGGCTCGAGGCGCCTTCTCGCATGTCCTTACCCCAAACACCAGGCCCTGTCATCACATGGGCCGCTTCCACACACAACCCATTGTAAGTCACTAAATAGCCCGCATTAACAGCTATTCTTTCTGCCAGGCAGACCTTTATCCACTTCTTTGTCAGTCCAACTGTTTTTGTTCTCTCTCTTTGAGCTCCATCACTGTTTATCATTTACTACTCTCCCCTCCCTATCTCCTGCATAACTGCCAAACTTTTCCTATCTACCATCAGTTCTGAAGAAGGGTCACTGGACCTGATACATTAACCCTGATTTAAGTCCACAGATACATTTTTCCAGCTATTTCTGGTTTTGTTTCTGCTTTCTGGGATAAGAGAGCTGCCCTATCAGGAGAAATGAAGTGGACTAGGCTTATATTCTTTTGAGTGCAACAGGCAAGAAGCTAAGGGATTGTCTTCCCCCACCACATCTGCCACTTACAGATACTACAAGTAGGCATCTTAGTCTGAGGCTGGCCATTTAGCAATGAGACCAGAGGAATTTCTTCATTTAGCAGTTTGTGAATCTTTGGAATTCTCTATCCAAGATAGATGAGGATGCTTTGTTGATGGATTCATCCATGACAGAGATTGGTATGTTTTTGTGCACCAAGTGAATCAAGGGATATAGGTATAAGATGGGTATATGGAGTTGATGAAAAAGTTCAGCCATGATTTTGCTGAATGGCAGGGCATTCTTGATTGGACCAGTGGCCAGTCCTATTTCTTGTGTTCATATGAATTATGCAATGATCTCCTCTCTAGCTGATTGATTCATTGTTAGACAAATGTTAGGAATCCTTCCTAACATTGAAATTATGAAATATGTTGGAGCGCTAATAACCAGCAACAAACACAGAAAGCATAGTAATGCTAACATGAAAGGACATTAAATGGTAGCAAACAATGTTTTGAATGATGATAAGCATCATTATGAAGGGAAAAAGAACCACTCTCAAAAATACATGCTATAATGAGGGGCAAAAAGTATCAGCAAAGAGACATAGGAATGTCAGAGAGATCAAACCATCACAGTGACACAAAATGGGTGAACCATTATATGGCATAGTACAGTAATCAAACTATGTAAAGATATAGTTGCAAAGAGCAGCAGCTGTGTGGTACAACGATACATTAGCAATTTTCAAGACACAACATGACCATATCAACAGACTGCTTCAGACTTAAACTCTGATTCCGGGCTGAAACTCCAACTGTAGATTAGGTGCAAGTAGAATGTGCTATTTCCTTGTAACATATCTTGGTTAAAAACATACAAATTTAAAACTAAGGGACTTTAAGTCTTATGGTTGATTGTTACATACTTTCAACAGATGTGAAAATAATTCCCATACTGGGAAGTACACATTTTTGCAAAGCAAGTCACTGTCTATGACTTACTTAAACTTTTTTTAAAGAAATAAACTGTTCCTTTCCACAGTTTTTGCTCTTTCAATACCACATATCATCACAAGAAAAAAAGTCAGTGACATTATCTGGTCTCAGACTATCACTGGAGTTAGTCTGAATCTGTCTCTGGGTGGTGTGGAACTCCATGCAATCTTGATGTGAAATTCGGCCCAACCCCCAGACATGATCTTCTGGGATGGTTTAACTGAGGATTCCAAGCATCTACTTAAATGGTGTAATGCATAATGGATTCACACCCTAATGCTTTAATACACAGCAACGAGCAATGGTACTGGCAATGCTTTGCTATAACCATGAATCTTCTTTTTTACCCTGCACTGATGGAAAACAACACTAGAAGCAATATATTACATTTTCTTCTCCTTGCTCGATAATAATTCTAAATTCTGGGCAGGAAGTTGCCTTGATTGTTTTGACAGGATATGTAGGTGTCTGAATTTGCTTTTGTTAAACTCTGGACGTGGCTTCTTTCACTGTTTTCTTAGTTATGATGCAGGATATCAACTGAGATCTGAGTAATTGCACATTTTGTACTGCATGATACAATAAACAATGATTCGAGACAAGTCATAACTGAAAATTAGTTATATCTTTAGCATGTGGTTTATAGGCATATTGCTTCATTGTTATCCTAACAAAAAGTATATTAAACAGCATACAATGCCAGCAGTTTGCACAGAATTGTCAAGTTATTAAACACAGATCATTAAGTAAGGAAGTATCCTTTAAAGATGCATGAATAAGACATACCATTTACATGAAAACAGCAGTGGTTTAAATGTGAAGTTCACCTCTGTAGAAGATTTCACTTTAAAAAGTGCAGTGGATCTTTTCATATTTTCTGAATTAATATTCACATTAGAAAAAATTATAGAAAAGCTACGGTATCCTCAGAGATTTCAGGGTGTTTCTGGGTGTAGATCGTTGACAGTTTGAAAGATATTACTGTGCTTTCAGTCTCACTCAGCTGCAATTTTTTTTTACCACCTGCTATTTGGTTAAATGATTAATTAGCAGAAGCAAATTATTCTTTTAAAGATTAGAGGGAAAACCGAAGAAAAGTAATGACAAGCAGGAATTCCCAAGTAGTTCATAAAATAACAGACAAGCAAAAGGATGTAAAGAAATGAATTTGTAAATTACAGATTAGGAGTATTTAAGAAGTTTCAGGAAGTTAGAAAAGAACAATAATTATTCTGAGAAATATAAGGCATATGTGAAAAACCCCAGTTATGCTAATTTCTCCTGCACAGTTCTCACTGGAGTAAGCATTTTTTGCTGCTAAAAGGATAAATACAAGGACTCACCCAAAAAATTTGGTAATACTGAACTTCAACCAGCTACTAGAAATATTGCAATAGTCCAGCAATAAGTTTCCTTTTCAAACTCTGGCTCTCCCTTTGGGAAGGTGCCTTGAGTGCAGTCACTATCTGCACAGGAGCAAAATGAGGTCATAAAATTGAACTTGTGTTGCATTATTTCACATCATTAATACTCCAACGTTACATCATTGCTCTGAATTTTACTTTGGCTTTGCACTATCAACTAAAGGTAGGCCTGTTTTTCCACGGAACTGTGGAGATTCCAACCTCGACCAAATTGATGTTTGAACCCCAGCTCCCATTTCTGACAAATCCTGATGGGTGACAGGGTGTAATTCATGCAGGGGGAGCCCAAACTCAGCAAAGCCATTCAAACTCACTGCTGAGTGCAAACAGATCCTGTTTTATCTGAAGCAAAACCTGTTTGCCAAAGTGTACAACTTAGGTTTGTAACAACTGATGTGAATGTGCATAAGTTGGATGACTATGGAACTGTCAAAGCTATCGAGTTATTTAAGCTCTGTGCTCTTCTAATTTTGAAAGATAAGTAGCCTGTTGTGCTCCTGACTGGGGAGAAAAATGGACGCTTGCAATTTCACTGGCTGTTTGTTTACATAACCCTTAATGTGGGTTACTACTTGACAGCTTCCATAACGTGTCGTTATCACTGTGAAGGGCCTTTAGGCTCACAGTTTGATTGAGAGCTCCTAGAGATTTTTAAGGAGTTAGGTGTCTTTGATGTCATGCCAAGAATAAAATATTTTTTGTTCAGGATTAAGAACTTGAAGGGAATGAGCTTTTCAGTAAGGGTGTTCTTTTAATATGATGAGGTCTGTAATTTATTTTATTTCATTCAGCATTGGTCCTGAGGTGTGCCCATGAAGAATACTGGATGAGTTATTATGAAGGATGTAAAGACAAAATGCAGTGTGTGGAGGAAATTGGTTGGCAGAAGTTGGTGTAGGGGCTATAAAATGAGTCATGAGAAGAAGTGAGCTTAACTTGCCCTCCCTTCCCATGGCTTGCACTGACAATTGGCTCAGTTACATAACCAGGCAGGTGGCTATGATATACAGCAGGCTTCAGTTGAGGGTGTGTGCATCTTGCCATATGTCAGGTGGCATGTCACTCTAACATCTGTATCATGTAGTCTCAGCGTTTGTGCCAAGCGCATAGCATTTGCAGCAATGAGTATGAAATATCTCTGCAGAGATCCTGTCACCAAATATCCTTTTCCTCACTGATTCCAACAATAAACAAAACAATGTATCTGCAAACATTTTTAGTAAGGAGTGCCAAGTAGATTGGCCATCTCAGCTCTTCTAGAAGTCTCCAACATTATATCAGTCTCGACCCAATTTGATTCACTCCATCAGAGATAATAGGAACTGCAGATGCTGAAGAATCCGAGATAACAAGGTCCGGAGCTGGATGAACACAGCAGGCCAAGCAGCATCTTAGGAGCAGAAAAGTTGATGTTTCGGGCCTACTGTGTTGATTCACTCCCACGTTCGATCAAGAAATGGCGAAGGCATTGGATTCTGCCTAGATCTCATTCTGGCCTCAGTACTGAAGTCTTGTGCACTGGAACTAAGCATGTCCCTAATTAAGGTGTTCCAGTACAGTCACAGCACTGGCATCTACCTGACTTTGTGGAAAATTTCCCTGGTATTTCCTATCCACAAAGAGCAGGACAAATCTAACACGGTGAATTACCTGTGCATCAGTCATCAATCAACAGTGAAATAATAGAAAGTATTGCTGACAGTGTTATCAAGCAGCATTTCTTTGATAACCCATTTACTGTTGTTCCGTTTGGGTTGCACATGGCCCACACAGCTCCTGACCTCATTATAGCCTTGATCCAAACAAAGAAGAGCTGAATTCTAGAGATAATGTGAGAGTGATTGTCCTTGACAAGCATTTACGAGTGTAGCATCAAGTACGTCTACCAAGCTTGAAGTCAATAAGAATCTCCATTGGGCAGAGTTATAGTTAGCATGAAGGATGGTAGCTGTGGCTGTTGTTCGTACCAGGACCACTGCAGGTTGTTCCTTGGAATGATGGTCTGCATGCAACCATCTTCAATGACTTCATGCAACCTTGAAATAGATATATTTCTGATGAAAAGTGGGATAAAGGGCAATGGGAGCTGGCAGGAAAGTGGATTTGAGACCAGGACAAAATCAGCCATGATCACGTTAAATGGCAAAGTGGGTTCTAAGGGGTGAATTGCCTACTCCTGCTTCTAATTCCTACCTTCAAATGAATGACACTCCTTTGAACATAAGATCAGAAATGGGAATGTCCTCTAACGGTTGCACTGTATTCAGTACCATTTGTAACTCGTCAGATACTTAAACAATCTGCGTCCGAGTAATACAGGGTATGGGCAACATCAGGCTTGGACTGATAGGTGGCAAGTAACATTTGTGCTACAAAAAAAAACTAGACAACGATCATTCCCTACAAGACAGAGTGGGACAAGTGCCTCATGACATTCAGTAGTAATACAATACCTGACTCCCCCACTATCAACATTGTCAGGATTACCACTGACCAGAAACTGAACTAGACCCGTTATATTAATGTTGTGGCTGCAAAAATTGATCAAAGCATCGGAATTCACCTGGCTATCCAAAACTACAAACACAAACAACCTACAAAGGCAAAAGTTGGAGAGTAGTGGAATATTCCCTGTTTGTTTAGGGTGAGTGCAGGACCAATAATACTCAAGATGTTTGCCACTATGCAGGACACAGCAGGTTGCTTGACACTCTATTCACCAGTTAAAACATTCACTCTCTCCAAACTGCCTATGATCCATTTAAATAAGTCACTATAACGTGAGGAGTCTAAAGTCCTCATCTGTAATGCCTCAATTCGTAATGGTCCCAATATTTGCATTTGAAGTTTCTGTTGCCTTTGTTCCTCATGTGATATTTGTAGAAAGTTGCTCAATTTGTTTTCACAAGATCAATAAACTTCAGAAACATAATCTGCAAAAGGTTTAATGTATATTTCAAGAATGAGTGCACCTGACACATTGTTTGTTTATCAATTAACATATGTAAGTAAAATTTTGACATACATCATTCGATATTTGAAGGATCCCAGGAAACATGCAGGCCATCATGCATTCCATTTAGAACAGCAATATCATCCTCCACAAGAGAAAAATGGAACACCTATGAGGTAGTGAAGTCAATAAACTTTCAGTATTCCTTAAAATTAGTAAGTTAGTAGGAAACCAATACGAAAACAGCAGCTTATATTTACCGTAGCATTAATCTTCAGTTCAACAATTTTCATACAAGATCATTAGTGAACACACTGAGATGGTTTACAGATAACACGGCCTCAGAATTATTTTGTTGCCATCAATTGCTAAATTTTAATACAGTTTAACACACTGTTGTAGTGCTTTCTATTTGAACTCTTAGGGGCAGCATGTGGATTTATGTTTACCATTCCTAACACAAGCTCTTGGTCTCATGATGATAAAATGTGAGGCTGGATGAACACAGCAGGCCAAGCAGCATCTCAGGAGCACAAAAGCTGACGTTTCGGGCCTAGACCCTTCATCAGAGAGGGGGATGGGGGGAGGGAACTGGAATAAATAGGGAGAGAGGGGGAGGCGGACCGAAGATGGAGAGCAAAGAAGATAGGTGGAGAGGGTGTAGGTGGGGAGGTAGGGAGGGGATAGGTCAGTCCAGGGAAGACGGACAGGTCAAGGAGGTGGGATGAGGTTAGTAGGTAGCTGGGGGTGCGGCTGGGGGTGGGAGGAAGGGATGGGTGAGAGGAAGAACCGGTTAGGGAGGCAGAGACAGGTTGGACTGGTTTTGGGATGCAGTTCGCTCCACACTGCCCTCCAACCCCACCACACCCGGCACCTTCCCCTGCAACCGCAGGAAATGCTACACTTGTCCCCACACCTCCTCCCTCACCCCATCCCAGGCCCCAAGATGACATTCCACATTAAGCAGAGGTTCACCTGCACATCTGCCAATGTGGTATACTGCATCCACTGTACCCGGTGCGGCTTTCTCTACATTCCTCCCACCCCCAGCCGCACCCCCAGCTACCTACTAACCTCATCCCACCTCCTTGACCTGTCCGTCTTCCCTGGACTGACCTATCCCCTCCCTACCTCCCCACCTACACCCTCTCCACCTATCTTCTTTGCTCTCCATCTTCGGTCCGCCTCCCCCTCTCTCCCTATTTATTCCAGTTCCCTCTCCCCCCCACGGTGATTGAGAACGCCCTTGACCGCGTCTCCCGCATTTCCCGCGACACATCCCTCACACCCCGCCCCCGCCACAACCGCCCCAAGAGGATCCCCCTCGTTCTCACACACCACCCTACCAACCTCCGGATACAACGCATTATCCTCCGACACTTCCGCCATTTACAATCCGACCCCACCACCCAAGACATTTTTCCATCCCCACCCCTGTCTGCTTTCCGGAGAGACCACTCTCTCCGTGACTCCCTTGTTCGCTCCACACTGCCCTCCAACCCCACCACACCCGGCACCTTCCCCTGCAACCGCAGGAAATGCTACACTTGTCCCCACACCTCCTCCCTCACCCCCATCCCAGGCCCCAAGATGACATTCCACATTAAGCAGAGGTTCACCTGCACATCTGCCAATGTGGTATACTGCATCCACTGTACCCGGTGCGGCTTTCTCTACATTGGGGAAACCAAGCGGAGGCTTGGGGACCGCTTTGCAGAACACCTCCGCTCAGTTCGCAACAAACAACTGCACCTCCCAGTCGCAAACCATTTCCACTCCCCCTCCCATTCTCTTGATGACATGTCCATCATGGGCCTCCTGCACTGCCACAATGATGCCACCCGAAGGTTGCAGGAACAGCAACTCATATTCCGCCTGGGAACCCTGCAGCCATATGGTATCAATGTGGACTTCACCAGTTTCAAAATCTCCCCTTCCCCCACTGCATCCCTAAACCAGCCCAGTTCATCCCCTCCCCCCACTGCACCACACAACCAGCCCAGCTCTTCCCCCCCACCCACTGCATCCCAAAACCAGTCCAACCTGTCTCTGCCTCCCTAACCGGTTCTTCCTCTCACCCATCCCTTCCTCCCACCCCCAGCCGCACCCCCAGCTACCTACTAACCTCATCCCACCTCCTTGACCTGTCCGTCTTCCCTGGACTGACCTATCCCCTCCCTACCTCCCCACCTACACCCTCTCCACCTATCTTCTTTGCTCTCCATCTTCGGTCCGCCTCCCCCTCTCTCCCTATTTATTCCAGTTCCCTCCCCCCATCCCCCTCTCTGATGAAGGGTCTAGGCCCGAAACGTCAGCTTTTGTGCTCCTGAGATGCTGCTTGGCCTGCTGTGTTCATCCAGCCTCACATTTTATCATCTTGGAATCTCCAGCATCTGCAGTTCCCATTATCTCTTGGTCTCATGAGCCTGTTATCAGGTGGAGGGAGATTCTAACATCTGTTTCTCACAGAAAATTGCTGGCTCATGCTAGCCGGCTTTCCCGTGCTCCTGTGCCCACAAGTGACTGACTCAAGACCAGATGCTAGGAGCATAACATGTGCCTTGCTTGAAATGAGGAAATAGGCCTTGATTGATGACACTTAAACAGACACAGAAAAATATCCTTTGGCTATAAAGTGACATAGCTTTTATGGCACCTGAATCATGATGTCTTTGGTACTAATATCTTGTCTAGGATTTGATTTGCTGTTGTGAATATTTTGAAGCCAAAATATTGTCACTACATTACACTGCTATTGTGTGACAATTATTCGATTGTTCAACACATTAAAACTCTTTGACAGGGAGTCTGTTATTTGTTGGTATGAATACTTTTTGTCAGTAATTAAATAGATATAGGAAGATACTCAGCCCAAATATGTTTAACCCTTCAATTAATGTACTTAAAACTCTATTTGCCCCATGATATGTTTACCTGATAAAACATATGCATTAGTAGTCATAACAATTTCAATCCAACCAACAGCCACAGTCTTATGGAGCAGTGATCCAAATGTTCCCTACCATTTATATGGAACATATGATCCCTGATTTCACTCTTGAGTGACCTAACACTGATTGTCTACTGAGGTAGAAATCCAGAACAATAACATTGTTTTATCTACCCTACTGATCTTGTTAACATTTTAACCAGACCCGTTTAGGCACTGAACATCCCGGATGGATATGAATTGCAGACCATCAAGAGCCCTGTGTCCTTCCACTGGTCTGGTGCCTAAACTTGAACTCAGTAATTTACCTGGGGGCTGATTAAGGTGTTAAAAAACTGAAGCGTAATTTACTCAACTCTGAATTTCAATTCAACAGGACAGAAGTCAACATTTCATTTGTCTTATTAACTACCATTTGTACCTGTGCATGAATATTTAGCAATTTGTGCACCTGGAAACTGATATCCATTGTTACTTCTCAGGTCCTAGTGTCTATCTCCATGACGAAAATTCAATTGCTGATTAGGTACTAACACACTGGGCCAACATGTTAGTGAATAAAGTCTACTAGTATTAATGATTCATGTTTATTGCGGCTGTATCTTATGGCCGTTATTGTCAGACTTTTTGACTCACTGAAACTCTGTTGTTGCTTCTCTGAATAGTTGTAAATATTTCTGCCAATAATTCTGTGGCTCATTGACATGAGCACTCTGCTTGACACTGCTAATCGGTGAAACCAAGGTTTTTTTTGTGGATGATATAACTTGTTGCTGTGAAGATACTCTGTCAGTGATTCTAGGATTTCCTAGTATTTCTGAGTCACTGAGTATTAATTCTGCTAAATGAGTCTTTTCATTCATTGCAAGAGCTCACGATGGAATACTGATTGCTAATGAGAACCCTTTCTACAAGAATGCAGGAAAGTTAGACGTTAGTGTGGGGGCGGTGCAGAACAACTTATGAAAGACAATAACGTAAAGTGAGAATATTAAAAAACATTATTTTGAGAAAAAAAGCTTACCTGACAGTTTTCCCAAATCCGTTCTTTCTTTGTGGACTTTGGAATTGTGACAACTCCATTCTTGGTTTTGAGAGAAAAAAAACAATCACAAGTTGAATGATCAATTTATCCTCAGTGAAGACAAATCATTTTGTTTCTCTGTCACTTTACTTTTGTATTATTTACAAGTTAGTCTTTTCTTCAGGTAGTGAAAAAGAAATGGCTCACTTAGAGTGGATACTAACAGAACTTACCACGTTAATGGATACGGTTTTTGAGAGGTATTAAAACAAAATATAGAGGACAAGCCAAACAGAGACAAGCACAGGAATTTTTAGAGGTCTGGTTCTCCACAAAAGTCATCAATAAACACAAAATTAGACCCTATATACACACCATGGCAAAGAAAAACCAGAAATGATGTAATCAACTCCAATGGATCCCAAGGTTCAGATACCAAGCGAAAAAACACAACAGTGCTTCATTGGAGACTGCACAGATGATGTTACCCAGCAGGGTAATGAAACGTCTGCAAACTAATGAGCAGTGGTCAAGAATGCCCTCGACCATATCTCCCGCATTTCCCGCAACTCATCCCTCACACCCCCTCCCAGCAATAACTGCCAAAAGAGAATCCCCCTCGTCCTCACATACCACCCCACCAACCTCTGGATACAAACGCATCACCCTCTGACACTTCCGCCCTCTACAATCCGACCCCACCACCAAAGACATTTTTCCATCCTCACCCTTGTCCGCCTTCCAGAGAGACCACTCTTTCTGGGACTCCCTTGTGTGCTGCACACTCCCCTCCAACCCCACCACACCCGGCCCTTTCCCCTGCAACCGCAGGAAGTGCTACACTTGCCCCCACACCTCCTCCCTCACCCACATCCCAGGCCCCAAGTAGACTTTCCACATCAAGCAGATGTTCACCTGCACATCTGCTCATGTGGTATACTACATCCGCTATACCCGCTGTGGCTTCCTCTACATTGCGGAAATGAAGCGGAGGCTTGGAGACTGCTTTGCAGAACACCTACGCTCGGTTCGCAATAAACAACTGCACCTTCCAGTCGCGAACCATTTTAATTTCCCGTCGCATTCCTTGGACGACATATCCATAACGATGCTAACCGGAGGTTGCAGGAACAGCAACTCATATTCCGGTTGGGAACCCTGCAGCCCAATGATACCAATATGGATTTCACAAGCTTCAAAATCACCCCTCCCCCCACTGCATCCCAAAACCAGCCCAGCTTGTCCCCGCCTCCCTAACCTGTTCTTCCTCTCATCTATTCCCTCCTCCCACCTCAAGCTACACCTCCATTTCCTACCTACTAACTTCATCCCACCCCCTTGACCTGTCCGTCCTTCCCAGCCTGAACTATCCCCTCCCTACCTCCCCACCTATACTCCTCTCTACAGGCTCCATCCCCGCCCCTTTAACTTGTCTGTCCCCTCTCCACCTATCTTCTCCTCTATCCATCTTCGATCCACCTCCCCCTCTCTCCCTATTTCAGAACCCTCTCCCCATCCCCCTTTCTGATGAAGGGTCTAGGCCCGAAACATCAGCTTTTGTGCTCCTAAGATGCTGCTGGGCCTGCTGTGTTCATCCAGCTCCACACTTTGTTATAATTAATGAACCTGCTCGGTTGTCATGTCACCAGACCAGTAATCAAGAGACCCAGGAACATGCTGTGGGCCACAGGTTCAAATTTAATCAATTTAAATAATAAGAAAAATCTGGAATTGAAAGTTAGCCTCATCAAATGGTGACCATGAAACTATCATCTCCAGTTGGCTTATTAAAACCAGCATAAATTAGACTAATTTCCCATTTAAATTTGAGTCCAAGTACCACAATGAAAATGGGCCCCTCCTAAATATCAGTACTGCTCTAATTCTGGCCTTTTGAGTTTATCTAATTTTAATTCCTCTAGCTGTGCCTTCAGCCGTGAGGTTCTCTCCCAAAACACCTCCACCTCTTTTTACAGGAATAGAAACAAAGTTGTTGGAAAAGCTCAGTGTCATAAGACACTATACGATTCACAATTTCATTTAGGGCAGTGAATCTTTCATCTTTAAATGGTAGTCCAGACCTACAGCAGTTTGGCTTTTAAATAGCCTTGAAAATGATCTAGCATGCTACTCATCTCAAGGGAAATTAGGGATCAGCATTTAAAACTGGGCTTATCAGCAACACCCATACCCTGTGATGGAATTTAAAAAAAAGAGTAAGTATGTTATTTACTTGAGTTCTTTACAGAGGATTAGTATATTATAAACAGCAGAGTTTAGTGCTACATACTAAATATATGGGATTTTATTAAATATCTTAGTTACTCATAGCATAGTCAGTACAATATACAAGTCAGATTGTAAAGAGTATGTCTTAGTTTTATTTAAATTGTGGGCTGAAATGAGAAAGAACAGTTTTAAAACTAGTGTTTCAAAGGAATCTACATGTTTTGAAAAACAAGTAACCTGACACTTACGGCAAACATCATGTAAACAGCCATTTGAACAAGTAGTTTTTGAAGTGTTTGCACATGAATTGGAACTGACGGGTTCCGTGCAGTGATGCAGTTGGGTGGCCACAAGATGACCTATGGACTACTGACCAGCTACTGAAGACAAAAGCCTTTTGCTTGCCAACAACATGATTCTTGGGAACTGAACTGAAATCAAATTGAATGTTTGATTTTCTCCTGTACCTATACACAGAGGCCTCTGACAGCATCCCAAGTTCCTGTAGGATATGTATGTCAAATATTGAGAGAATTCTCAACACGAGAAACATTTCATTTCATGTACAGGTTAATGGTCACTTAATAGAATAATAGATTCTTATAATGATCAATATCTGTATATGGTCACCCAATGCCTGCAACATTACTCCAGAATATCAGAACACATAAGATTGGAACACTCATTATTAATAAAAGATTACAGCTTCAATGGATGAGAAGCACAAGGAATAGTTGTTATCATCTCTTTATTATTAAGAAACTGCACAATATTGGGATGTAGAAACTAGCAGACATTCCAATGGATAATCAAATACTTCCCCATTAGTTGTGGAAATTTCTTTGCAGACTTCCCATTGAATTTTTATTTAAAATCCATTCTTGTACTCATCATTGTGAGTGATATTAGTGCTGAGGATTAGAAGGTATTAAAATGGGAACTTCCATAGTTAGTTGGTCTATCTCAATTGTTGAATCCAGTTGAATCCAGCTAAAACTCTGATTAACCTGCCCCAATTGCAAAATAACATTCTCTATTTTACAAATGTGACATTCACTATTTGAATGCCAGCTCTTCTCAATGAGATTGCTGATTTATGGACAGATTTAAGCCTTTCGTTCTTGCTCACTAGAAACTGGGGTGAGTCAGCCTACAATAATCTCCAGTTGGCTTATTAAAACCAGCATAAATTAGACTAACTTCCCATTTAAATTTGAGTCCAAGTACCACAATGAAAATGGACCTCTCCTAAATATCAGTACTGCTCTAATTCTGGCCTTTTGAGCTTATCTAATTTTAATTCCTCTAGCTGTGCCTTCAGCCGTGGGGTTCTCTCCCAAAACACCTCCACCTCTTTTTACAGGAATAGAAACAAAGTTGCTGGAAAAGCTCAGCAGGCCTGGCAGCATCTGTGGGGGAAAAAACAGAGTTAACGTTTCGGGTCCAGTGACCCTTCCTCAGTTCTGAGGAAGGGTCACCGGACCCGAAACATTAACTCTGTTTACTCCTCCACAGATGCATGTTTTCTCCTCCTCAGATGCTACCAGACCTGCTGAGCTTTTCCAGCAACTTTGTTTTTGTTCCTGATTTACAGCATCCACAGTTCTTTTGGTTTTCACCTCTTTTTATTCCTTTAAGACACTTGTTAAAGTTACCACTTTGATAAAGCTTTTGGTCATCTGTCCTAATATATTCTTATTACCCTGTTACCTCGAGGTTTAGTTATTCAAATACAGTTCTACCTGGGCTCACACAGACTAGCCACAATACAACTGTTAGAAGCAGTTCAGAAAAGGTTGATTTGATTCATTCCTAGGATGCCAAGTGCTTACTTCACCAAGAAAGGTTGTATAAATTTGCGCCAATATTCTTTGGGTTTAGAAGAATGAGAGGTGACTTGTTGAAATATAGAAGATCCTGAGCAGATTTCATAGTGTGGATACCAGGAGGATATACTTTTGTGGAGGAGACCAGAACTAGGGAAGAAATTAAGAATAAGAAGTCTTCATGTTAATAAAATTGAGATTTTTGTTTTGTCTCTCAGAGGATCATTAGTGTGTGAAATTCCATTCCCCAGAAAGCAGTGGAGGCTGGGTCTTTGAATTTATTTACAGCATCTTTAGACATTTCCTTGAAAGACAAGGAGATGACTCCCGACAGGGAAGCGGAGTTCAGACCACAAGATCAGCAACGATCTTACTGAATTGTGGGTAGACTCAAAGGACTGATTAGCCTACTCTTGCTGATCAAGGGTCTAGGCCTGAAACGTCAGCTTTTGTGCTCCTGAGATGCTGCTTGGCCTGCTGTGTTCATCCAGCTTCCCACTTTGGTATCGTAGCCTACTCTTGCTCCTAGGTCCTGTGATCCTTCAGAAATTATTGGTTATCTGTAGCCTTTTTAAAAATTCATTCCGGGGGAATGGAGGATTCATTGACTGGGCCAGCATTTACTAATTTCCATTAAGTGGTAAGCTGCCTTCTGGAACTGCTGCAGTCCATTTGTTAAAGACCACAGGTAGGGAGTTCCAGGATTCTGACCCAGTGAAACTGAAGGAGCAGTGACATGTTTCAATGTCAGGACAATAATGATGTGGAAATGAACTTGCACGTGATCCTGTGTATCTGCTGTTCTTGTCCTGTGAGATGACAGTGGTCCTAGGTTCCAGCCCCACAACCCTCTGAAGTGTATGCACTCATCTAAATCTGGCTGCTCAGGCGCACTCAAATTTAATCACTCCACCATTGGTAGTGATGCCTTCAGGTGTATAAATCCTAAGCATTCGAATTTCCTCCCTCAACCTCTCAAACTCTCTTTCCAACTTCAAGACGCTCCTTGAAACCTGCCTCTTTGATCATGTTGTTAGTTTTTCGCCTTCACATGTTACATGGTTTGTATCAATAGTCCATTGTAATATTTCACTAAAGCATTTTGTTAAATTTTATTACGTTAAAAGTGCTACTGAAATATGAGTTAGTATTAATATAATCAATTGGACCATACAGGCTCCATCTCAGTCTTTACACATGTAAACACTCTCTCCCAACCTGCAACATTTTAAATCTGGAAAGCCCAATAAGCTCAAGTCTACGATTTCAAGTCAGCTTTAGGCATATTCAAAATTACTGACAGTGGATATTTCAAGCCTCATAGCAGCACCCAGTAATCTTTAGATAATTACCTATTTTAGAAATATTCAAATTACTGTTAACATTTAATATAATTAGAATCTTTTGAAGGATTTTTTTTAGTATCACTAATGTTTTTTCATTCAAAACAACTAACGTGTTTTGGCTTGTGACTAAACTCCAGATATGGCTTTATCAACTGAGAAAAAGTTAACCAATTGGAAATCATGGCAATGTATATCAGATAAGACTTCAGACTTACTTGTATACTCCACCGGATACAGATTTGAGAGGGTGAGCAGTTATATCTCGCCGACATTTTGATGATGTCAGGATGTGACAAAGCCTGTCCTTTAGCTAGTGGGCAGTACCCTTCAAAGACTATTCCATGGCTTCTGCAGTAGTCCACTAGTTCCTGGGGCCTCTGGAAAGGATGATATTCAGCCTGTGCAACACACAACATTTGTACAGAATGTACAGTATATCACAGTACACTATTACATAGCCAGAGCTCAAATCTACAAGTTAACCCAGTAACTCTTGTAGAATATTGTACCAAATTCAAGTTCTTGTCTTAGATATACTACCTCCAATTTTCATACAGTACAATTCAACTAACCTCAAACTCCAGGACAATGTTGATCTTTTAAAATTTGTTTATACAATATTTCACTATTTTGGTTTGTTTCTTTATTTCACTTCCATTAAGTACCTCCTTGCCACATACTGTGGGGATAAATTTGAGCTGGATGGCCTAATGGTCAATCTCTCTACCCTGGAACAATTTTTCCTACAGTTGGCTGATGGGATGTATTCAAATGTGGACATAGACAACTCCTATTCTGTCCATGCAGAACAGCCTTATAATGCTCAGCTGAGATGAGTAACTTGTAGTGCAACATATCATCAGCCTGAAACTGAATGTAACATCACATTCATGGGAGGCCCTACACACAGCTACTGTGTTACATTTTGCTGTGATGCGATTGTAGCTAAATCAGTTAAAATGTCAGTGTTTACAATCTTCAAAAATCCAATATTTGTCTAAATATATAAAATAGTTCTCTTGTAGCCACAGTTAAGCATTTAGTCCCTCACTTTTCTGTATAGCCCTTTAGGTTGCTTCTGTGCCTCGCTATCCCTTTTGTGATTTTTTTTTACTCTTGTCTCCATTTTATGTTGTTTTTCTCTTGTTTATTTTCATCTGATGCTTTTCTTTTCATTGCTTTTATTAGATATGTTGTGGAGGGAGCTGCTGAGGGTGTACAGTATTTTCCAGGTCAGGTACAAGGAATATGTGGGCCTGGATCTTCTGAGCAGCTGCAGTAATTGTCAGATTGCCACTGAGCTCATGAATTCCCCTAACTCACACTGGAATGCCTTTCTCCTGGGGACCTCCAAGCCTGCTTTCACAGAAATAAGCAGTGCAGTGTCCCCCAGGGAACTCTGTCAGAGGGAATAGGCTCAGGGAAGACAGGACACACGATGTCTTTTCAGCACTAGCTGCTGCATGTGATGATATAGGAGCAGAAGTAGAATGAGATGAGTCACATACATAAATTGTGTGGTTGCACGGAGGAACAGGGTGAGTAGGTAGTCAGATCAAGAGGAAATTGGCTTAGGTTAAGAGTGTCATCGTGTGGCTGGGAGATGTTCTTCAGTTCGGGATGGTAATCAGGTTGGGATGTTGATCAAGAGGGCCTGTGATTAATAAACTACTTCAGCTTGCAAATTCTATCTGTGTCCAACACCCAACATACATTCCTCTTCCCACCAATCCTTTACTAGTGTTGTAGATGTGATATAGCCTCATTTACATAGTAACATCAATCTTTGAATTGCTGTGTCACCCTTATACATCCGTCTGTTATTGTGGGTCATATTATTCAATCTCCTTCCCAGTTAGCCCACAATGTCTCTTTAGCCACATCTTCCAGCCTCCCCTTACATTCCATCCACTTTCGATTCCCTTACCTTTCTCCTCCTCAGTTCCTCATTGCATATTCTCGCTCAATATTCTGTCACTAACTCTCTCTCTATCCTCTCCCTTCCACCACTTGCTATTATATTCTATCTTAATACCTTCCAATTTTCCATCATGATCCTATATCCCTTCCTATCTGATTCCGCCCACAATGTTCATCCTTATTTTCTCTAGCACTTCCTTTACTCTCTGACTAATGCAAACTCACAACAAAGCAGGAAATTATTTTTTAAAAAAAGACATTAACGTTGCCACAGTCCAAGTTTAGTTCTGATCTGTGGCAAAGATTGAAATAATAAACGTGCAAGTCATTAGACCATAAGACGCAGGAGCAGAATTAGACCATTCAGCCATTGAGTTTGTACTGCCATTTGATCATCGTTGATGTGTTTCTCAATCCCATTCTCCTGTCTTCTTCCCAAAATCCTTGATCCCCTTACTGATCAAGAACCTATCTCTGTCATAAATGCACTCGATGACTTGGCCTCCAGAGCCTCTGCGGCAATGAATTCCACAGATGAATAACCTTCTGGCCGAAGAAATTCCTCCTCATCTCAGTTCTGAAGAATCCTTCACTCTGAGTCTGTGCCCTTGGGTCCTAGTTTTTCCCATCTTCTCCATGTCCACTTTATCCAGGCTTCTCAGTATGTTGTAAGTTTCAATCAGATCCCCCCCATACCCTTCTAGACTCAATCAAGTACAGACACAGAGTCCTCAACCACTCCTCATATGACAAGCTCTGCATCCCCGGATCATCCCAGTAAAGCTCCTCTGGCCCCCTCCAACACCAGCTTATCTTCCTTAGAAACGAGACCCAAAATTGCTCACAACATTGCAAATCTTGTATGACTGGAAACATATACGGTGTCAGCACTATATTTCTGTTCTTGAATAATAGCTGTTTTGAAATGAATGCTAACATTGAGGTTGTAGATATGCTTGCCAAGCTGGTGGGTTTGGTTGCGAATGTTTTGACACCCTGCTGGGTAACATCATCAGTGTGCCTCTAGGGAAGCGTCAGTGTTCTGTCCCACTTGTCATTTATCTGCCTCGGTTCGTTGGGGTGGTTGGTATTACTTCCAGTTCTGTTTCTCAGTGGTTTGTACACAGGATCTAACTCAATGTGTTTGTTGATAGAGTTCTGGTTAGAATACCAGGCCTCCAGGAATTCCCTGGCATGTCTCTGTTTGGCTTGTGCAATTATGGATGTGTTGTCCCAGTCGAATTTGTGTCCCTCATTGTCCATGTGTAGTGAGACAGCTACATAATACACAAATGGGACAGAACACCGACACTTCACCGCAGATGCACTGACATTGTTAACTAGCAGGGTGACAAAACGTTTGCAACCAAACACACCGCCTCAGCAAGGAAATCTACATCCACAGCTCAAGCTACAAATCTTCTCGAAAACTCTGAATGCTAACATTGCATTTGCCTTCTCAACCACTAATTGAACCTGCATGTTAACCTTAAGAGAATCCTGAACTACGACTCCCAAGGCCCTTTGTGCTTCAAATTTCTGAAGCCTTTCCCCATTTAAAAAAATAGTCTATGCCTCTTTTCTTCCTACCAAAATGCATAACCTCACACTTTCCCAAATCATATTCCATCTGCCAATTCTTTACTTACTCTTCTAGCCTGTCCAAGTCCTACTGCAGTCTCTGCTTCCTTACCACTGCCTGTCCCTCCACCTATCTTTGTGTCAGCTGTAAACTCAGCAACAGTGCCCACAGTTCCTGCATCCAGGTCGTTAATGTGTGACAGGAATAGTTGTGGTCCCAACACCGACCCCTGGGGAACTCCACTAGTCACCAGCTGCTATCCTGAAAAACAGTCCTTTATCCTCACTCCATGCATTTTGTCAGTCAATCAATCCTTTATCCTTGCCAATAACTGGCCCCTAACATCATGGGCACCTACCTTATTTAGCAGCCTCCAGTGCAGTACTTTGTTAAAAGCCTTCTAGAAGTCCAAATGGATCACATCCACAGGCTCTCCCTTGTTTTACTTGCTCGTTATCTTCTCAAAGAATTCTAACAGATTTGTCAAGGCATGACCTCCCTTTGATGAAGCCATGCTGACTCAGCCATACATTATCATGTCCCTCCAAGTGCTGCACAATTTCATCGTTAATAATGGACTCCAAAATCTGACCAATGACTGAGGTCAGCCTAACTAGCCTTTAGTTTTCTGTCTTCTGCCTCCCACTCTTCTTAAACAGGGCTGTTACATTAGCCATTTTCAGCCCTCTGGGGACCCTCCCTGACTCCAGTGATTCCTGAAAGATCACCACCAATGCCTCCAAACTGTCCTCATCCCTCTCCTTCAGAACTCTGATATGTAGTCTATCTGGTCTAGGTGACATATCCACCAAACCTTTCAGCTTCCCCAGAACCTTTGCCTTAGTGATGGCCATTACACACAAATCTGTCCCCTGATTCTCTTGTAGATCTGGTGTGCTGCTGGTGTCTTCCACTGTGAAAACTGATGCAAAGTACCTATTCAGTTCCTCTGCCATTTCTTGGTTTCCCATTATTACTTCCCCAGTCTCATTTGCCAGCAGTCCAATGTCCACTCTTGTTCTCTCTTTAACCTATTTAAAAAGAACTCTTGCAATCTTCTTTTATATTACTAGCTAGCTTACTTTCATATTTCATCTTCTCCCCCCCACGCCACTGCTTTTTTAGTTGTCCTATGCTTGTTTTTAAAGGTTTCCCAATCTTCTGGCTTTCCATTAATCTTGACCACATTGTATGCATTTTCTTTTGCTCTTATGCTGACCTTGACTTCTCTTGTCAGCCATGGTTGACTCATCCTTAACTCAGTATGTTTCTTCTTCCTTAGGAAGATTTTCTGCTGTGTCTCCCGAATTATCCCAGAAACTTTTGCTTTTGCTGCTCCACTGTATTCCCTGTTCGGCTCCTCTTCCAATCAACTCTGGCCAGGTCCTCCATCATGTGCTTGTACTTACCTTCACTGAATTGTAATACCATTACATCGGATTCTAGCTTCTCCCTCTCAAACCGCAGGGTGAATTCTATCATATTATGGTCACTACCCCCTAGGGATTCCTTCACTTTAAGCTCCCGAATCAAGGCTGCCCCATTAGCCAATCCAGAATTGCCTATTTCCTGGTGGGCTCTACCACAAGCGGCTCTGAAGAAACAAATCTCGTAAACAGTCCAGAATTCCTTACCTTGAGATGTGCTACCAACCTGATTTTCCAGTCCACCTGCATTTTGAAGCATCCCATGATTATTATAATAGCACCTTTTTACGCATCTTTTCTATCTCTTGACTTTTTTTGTCCCACATTCTGACTGCTGCTAGGATGAGTGTACAGATCTCCCATCAGTGTTTTACTTTTAGTGCCAATAGTGAGCATATCCTCTTAAGGCCTATATTAGCTCGTCATAACATTCCCAAAATACATTACATTTCCTGCCCACCTCCCTCTGCTTCATTCCCAGGCAATGGGCTGGTCAAGAATATCTTTACCAAGGTTTTAATACTTCACTGCCAACCTAAAAGAACATTTTTAAATTCACTGTATACAGTAAACTATCAAAACCTTGAATGCACCAAAATGAAACCAGTTCAAATATTGGGTTAGAAAGCATCTTTCAGGGGGTTTTGAAACAAGAGCATTCCACCTAACAAGCACAATGCAAAAAGAGAAATGTTAGTAAATGCTTTCACATTATCTTCTGAAGGTAAAGCCAGGCTAAGAGAATGGTGTTTCTTGTTTATACAGCATTCATAGATTTACTTAAATGGAAGGAAACAATTTCAAACCGTTATAATAGTGATTACTCATTTTGGTTTCCCATCCTCAAAACGGTACATTTTTAACAGTTTGTCATTGTGGTACCTGCCCTAGTCAGACACAATACTGCTCAGAAATTAACTGGTTTAATGCATTTCTGACACTTGCTGAAGAAAATATAATTTGCTTGCCACATCTGAAAAATGAATTGCTTCGCAAGAGAAATATCCTGTTCTCCATTTACTGAACAATTAATCTGGTTAGCATTCAGATTTCACTTACTGTGAATCAAGATGTAAAGACCAAGAGCAGAAAAGAGATAAATAAAATTTTTAAAAATGAGCGGAAGAATAATTACTAGCAGGAAAAGAGTTCACAAAGCAGATACATCCAGGACAATAACTTTCCTACAGTTATAACTGGGGCTTAAATGTAATATCAGAAGTGAAGCTTTGGGAATTGGAAAAATACTCACTGTTCTCAGACATGGATTTCCTCCCTTCTCACCCTCATTAATTTGTCCTCTTTCAAGATACATTCCACCAAAAAAGATACTTGTGGTGCATGTGTCATCGCAGTTATATGGAATAGGCTTTTAGACAAGTCTTTTTTTTTTCAGTAATTTTCAAGAGATTCACCCTGACATGGGTGATAGGCTACTGCAGTGTACTTGGTGAGGCAGACAGCTGATTCAGCTGGCACCTCCAATGAGCAAATTCATCTCAAATCCTGATTGGGAAGAATTGCCTTTGCCTGAAATTTAGAGTAAGAGTGACAGCGGCAGCTGTTCAAATGAAGACACATCAACTTCTGAAGCTTGCAGATGCTGTGGTGAAATTGGCCCTGATTTGGTGTAATATGGATATATCTAAAGAGAAAAGTATGAGGGGAAAAATAATTTGGACAGTGCCACTTTCAGCAATCCTGTACTGATTGATCTCAATTCTCCAGGAGCAGCCTGTATAGTACTGCTCAAAGTGGTGCTATGTAAATTAATTTCGCCCAGTACTTTTTCTTCATTCATGGGATATGGTTATTGCTGGCTGGGCATTTATTGTCTGTAGCCAACTGTCTGGCAAAGTCAGTAGTCGGCTATGTTCCTGACTCAATGCAGTCCTTGGGATATAGAGAAACCCACAATGTTTTTAGGAAGGGAGTTCCTCAGACAATGAAGGAACAGCAAAATAGTTCCAGGTCAAGATGGTATGAGACTTGGAGGAGAACTTGTGGATGTTCCTGTGCAGCTGCTGCTATTGCTGTTCCAGGTAATAGAGGTCACATGTTTGGAATTTGCTGTTGAAGGACCCTTGATGAGTTACTGCGGTACATCTTATACACATTGTTGCCACTGCCTATTGGTTGTGAAGGGAGCAAATGCTGAAAACTATCTTTTATCTGTTTTGTATTGTATCTGCACTGGGATTCAACAGCTATTGCTGAGGCTAAAAATATTCTGTCAAACTCAAAAACATCTTCCGAAATCTTCAGCTGTATTCTAATCATTTACATATCTGTTTAAAGAGAAACTTTTCACAAGAAATACTTCAAAACAAATATTGCCTAATTGAAAATGTGCATGTTTAAGCCATCTAAGCAGATAATATCTCCAGGTATCCTTTAGTCAGACATCAGCTATGATGCGCCCCTCCCTTTCCTTTTCCTCTCAGTTACGCACTAACTGGCACTTTGGGGCTCAATGAAATCAACGTTTCCACGCCTAGCAAACAATAAGGACTATAAAGAAAAAAAAATCCCCCCTCCCCCACCCCAGCTTTTCTGAGCACTATCAATCAACACCCATTTAGTAGGTTCATTATTTTGTGTTATTTTTTGTAAAGCAGTTGATCATCTATGGCATTACACATAGGGATTCCAAACCTTCTTCCCCTCTGTCAACACCACAAAAACCACCATTTTCCAGCTCTGAAGACAGTCATATTGAGCTCAAAACATTAATTCTGTTTCTCGCCCCAGAGATGCTGCTGAATTTCCTCAGAATGTCCTTTTAACTCAAAACCAATGTAAGTAGAGGCCACAGGCCCTGGACTAGGATGCACTGATCGAATGCATTCCCTATTTTAAAGTCACACATTTTACCATGTCCTGCGTCTGCGTTTATAATGACCTTATTTATGCAAATTAGACTATTGTTATTATACTCTCCTGTTAACAGTGACAACGCAACAATAATTTTAATTTATATTGTGCCATTAACAGAGTCAAAACATCTATAATTATAGGGGTCTTGCTGCATAAAATGAGACAACAAGTCTCATAAGGAAATGTTAGAATGGACAACAAAAAGATTGGTAGAAGAAATGGGTTCAATGTAACACCTTAAAAGTGCAAGGGAGAGACATTGAGGCATAGAGGTTTATTATGAATGGACTTCAAGAATTTGTGTCATAGACAGCTAAAGGCATACCATCCAATGGTGGAGTGATTAATATCGAGGATTCACAACGCTATTAGTTGGTAGAGCACAGAGATGGGTTGAAAGACTGCAGTATACTACAAGGATGAAAACTTTAAAGTTGAGGTGTTGTTGGATTAGGAGCAGTGTCAGTTAGCTATCATGTGGGTGTTGCTGAATACAGCAACAGAGTAATCAGGTGTTTGGACCTTGTTTGAGGACTTTGTAACTGGATTAGATTAGATTAGATTCCCTACAGTGTGGAAACAGGCTCTTCGGCCCAACAAGTCCACACCGCTCCTTGAAGCATCCCACCCAGACCCATCCCCCTGGAGTAAAAATTAGTTACAGCATGCACCATAGTCAAATTTGCAAGTACGTTCTCTGGCTTACCTGCTAGTCCTTCAAGTGCTTGTTTTATGCTCCGTTTTTTATAAATGGAATTCTATATGGAACCTATATGGAGTTAGTCAGGAGATTATGGAATCCACATGTTGGAGGCTGCTTCTGGCCTAAACTGAAACACACTGCTAGTTCCAATTGCCTCTGTCCATTCAAGAATTTACAAGGGCTTGCTGAAATTTCAAACTTCCTGAATTTGATAAGACTCTGGTTGGTGAGCTGCATTAGGACGACCTTTCATTGATTTTATGGAAATGAGGACAAGGCCCAATTTGGAAACAGCCTCAAGCCTCCACATTTAGGCACATGTTCCAGAGTTACTGCTGGATTTGGGTAGTTCCCAGTGCAAATCCAATTTCTTAGTCTGTGCAGCTCTCAATTAAGATTAGTTCAATTGATGAGAGGATGTTTACTTTAAAATTTAAATCCTTTCTTTAAAAGAAAATGAATAAAAAACATACATGGCAGAATTTTTCCAACCAGTTGTAAGTGAGTATGAAGGTGAGTGAGGGAAGACAATGCCCAAAAATTGATTTCAGCAATCCTGTCATGATCCCACAAGCTGCATGGTTTCCCCAAGGTGGGATTTAAGGAAGGCAGGAGAACCCCTTGGATCTAATGGTTAAGTAATTTTTAAAAAATGGTTGAAGTTGTTAAGAAGGCAATTAGTAGCCATTAAGTGCTGTAAAATATAATTTTAATCTATCTTCTATGTTCTACAGTCCCAGAAGCCATCTAGTGCGTCACAAACAGCACAAAATGATTTTTTACATGGAAAGGTGGTAGAACATGGAATGCTTCAGGAAAAACAGACACAACATAAATTTTTATTAGGCTTCATAAGGAAGCTGAACAAATATTTGGTAAAAGAAAGTTTTAAATGACTGTGGGGAAAAAAGGCAGAAACTGGCGCTCAGAGGTTAGATATTTTAGACAGCTCAATATGTCAAATAATCTCTTCTGAGTTCTGTGAAATTCTATACCGTATAATATGTAGTTACATGACATGAGGAATACTGATTTAAAAATTATTAACTGAGTGCATTTTCGGAGCAATGTTCTGTAAAACATCATAAACAGTAATGTCTTTAGAACAACTGAAGCATGACTGACACCAGAAAAGTTCAAAGTAGACAGTCTTTGAAATTAGTGTAGCAAATTTAATTTGCTTACAGACTTTTAACAATGTACCTCCTCAGATAATATGAATTGTGACACTTCACCAACTGTCTTAACAACTACTAAAACTTGGTATAACGTTTTGGTGAGGTTTTATTTACAGCGTGGCATTTGGCTCAGAAGAACTGGAAGAAAAAGTATGCCCTTAAAATTGGCAGCTCTTGGATACCATGAATGCCAAAAGATTAGGACACTTGTTCCTCAGAAAATGGCTGACAATCTTTGTGTTCTCAGGACAAAAACCATGTTGTGGTAGCCCTGCAGGATTACCGAATGTGACAATCAAGCTACTTCAGCTCTGTGTCTGGCAACTAGGTTAACTATATTTAATAGACTTTACAAATACCTTGATTATTGATTGATTGATTTATTGTCACGTGTACTGAAATACAGTGAGAAGCTTTGTTTACGAGTGGTACAGGCAGATCACAGCAAGCAAAGGATGTACAGATCAAAAAGATTTAGAAGCATACAGGGTTACAATATTTGAGGCTGTAGTCCATTCAAAAGTTTGATAACGACTGAAAAGAAGCTGTTTCTGAACCTATTCCTACATGTGGTCAGGCTTATATCTCATCTGCCTAATGGAGGAAGTTGTAGGAGAGTATTATCAGGGTGCGATTGATTTTTGATGATGTTGGCCACCTTTCTGCAGCAGTGAGCCATGTAAGTAGAGTCCATGGATGGAAGGTTGGCTTCTGTGATGGTCTGGGCTGTGCACATAACCTTTTTAGTTTCTTATGGTCCTGGGCAGAGCAGTTGCCATATCAGGCCGTTATGCACCCAGACAGTAAGCTTTCAGTGATGCATCTGTAGAAGTTGGTGAGGGACTTTGTGGGCATGCCAAATTTCCTGAGCCACCTGAGGAAAAAGGGGTGTTGCTGTGCCTTCTTGGCTGTCGCATTTACATAGCAAGTCCATAACAGGTCGTCAGTTATCATCACCACAAAGAACAAGTTTTGTCACCATCTGCCTTTGCAGTGATTTTTTTTTAATGTACCAGATAACAACTGGTATTGCTGCAAAACAGATTTTTTAAAAATTCAGCAAGGAGATAGAGAAAACTGAGATTCTCTGTCAGCCTTCAGTAACCAAATTTAAAGTGACTAACCAGGCATCATAAATAATGAGATATTAAAACTATACTTCTTAACTGAAACCTACCTGAACTCCCTATCCAACACTAGCCCATTCTACGTAACCTGGTGTTACTTGGTGTGTTTTAGCCAGAATAAGATGGATAAGTTAAATAGCGAGATCTTGGGTAATTTTAACTGAATGGCACAAATCCTAAACATCTGAGGTACTCCTATTGATGTAACATTCTCTTTCTAAAGGATGCTCTGCACAACAAGATAATGCTATTATTTCTAGAAATTTGTAATTCTTCTAAATCCATAAGCAGGGAGGATTGTCATGATAATGTTTTTGTGTTTCCCAGTAACAATAAAAATTGGTTCATTTGAGGATCTGCAGCACAGTGGGTTGAGGGTACAAATATTTTGAGATTTAGTTTAAAAGCATAAAGACATTATAAACGTAATGCAATTTACAGAGTGTTCATTAACAGTAAGTTTTTGCTGTGGATCTCCATGTGACTGAGCACATCAAACTGCAGCGTATTGAGCATATGGAGAAGGATGTCCCGTACACAGGGATTTAGAGTTACTTATTTCTCTTTTACAATAAAGATGTTATGATGCAAAGTGCAATGAAGATCAATATAAAAGTTGGTCATAATGTTTCATGATCGGTAACAAGGTCCTCCCAATCATTAATATCAACGCAACTCTGCTTCAAAGAGAGCTTCATGGTGCCTTTGTTGTATTTTCTTTGTCCAGTCCTGGATTACTTGTCATTTGAAAGTTCAGTACACAGAACCTAGCTTTTGTTGACTTGCAGAGGTCTTTGTTATCAAAGTCTCACTGCCATAGTTTGTAGAAGGCTGAGCTGGCAAAGTTGATCCAGTTTAGGATCTCCTCAACAATGGTTCCCTTTTGACTGAGGTGGCTTCCAATGCATGGAAAGTGATCACTCACATTCCATAAGTCTCCCCTTTAACATAGGGCAGGTGGAGTATTTAACTGACCGCATCTGGGTTGATATGAATGTTTTATTTTGGCAATATTTCAAGGACAGGCCAAGTTTTGTGTATGCAGCATTTAAAAGATCAAGGGTGGTTTGAAATCCAGCACAGAATGAGCACTGACATAGCTGAATACTGCCGGTCATGTGCGTCTCTGGTGGCCAGTTTAGTTTGGCATGGAGATGAGTTAGGTTAAAGTATTTTTAAACAGACAGTATTTAATACTCACACCAGAGGATAGTTTATCTTTGACGAGGTGAACAATCACTATCAGGTAGATTGTAAATAATATGAAGATGGCCAAACAGCCTTGCTTAACATCAGTCTGGATTATAAAGGCATCTCCCACTCTAGACAACTGTAATCAAATCATCATGAAGTATTTGCAAGATTGTGAAGAAGTTTCTTGGACATCCAGATTGCTGAAGAACAATCCACAGAGCTTCCTGATTTACTGAGTCAAATACTTTGGTCAGGTATATTATTACAATGGAGAGTTCCTGGTGCTGTTCTTGACATTGTTCCTGGAATTGCCTGTTGGCAGAGAGAGTATGTAATAGATTCCTCAGAAAGGTCTAAAACCATACAACGTCACTGACAGGATTTCCTCAGCTATAGGAAGTAGGTGACCAGGAGAATGCACAGCAGGGTTTTCCTTGCTATGGACAACAGAGAAACATTTCTAACAAGATGATTTATCTCCCTTCTTGAAGATAATTATAACTGCAGCATTCCTGAAAATAGGGTTTCTTTTCTCCCAAATATGCAGGATGAGTTCATGAAGCCTTGAGTTGATCAAAAGCCTACCAGTTTTGAAGACCTCAGCTGGAATACCATTCGGACTGCAGGCTTTGTTAATGTTCCTCTGCTTGATCACTTGTTGCAGTTCTTCCGGAGATGGTGGGTCACCCATGGATTGTGCCACAGGGTTCTAGAGCTTTGCATGTTGTGGCAGTCAGTGTACTGTTTGATTTCTCAAGCTTTCTCTTCCCACCACTTGTCTTTTATGCTCTGAATCTGTCTTTCGGCATCAACTCTGTGCTGTTCGAATTCTGCCTCTTTGACTTAGAAACTTTGTTCTGGAAGACAATGAACATTGCCTGTTTTTCTTCCAGGATATCATATGCTTCAACATTAATTTTGTTGAACCAGTCCTGGTGATAACGATGATCAGGAGAGCTGTTTCGTACAGCTGACTCTATTTGATCCCATTGTTCTGGAATTGAGTTGTGTGTAAAGATTCTCTAGGATGACTTTGAGCAGCTTTTGCCAAAGACATCTGCTGTTTAGTTGGAATGCCTTAGGGTTGAGATGTTGATCTTCCATCTCTTCGCTTTCTGGTTCCTGCGATGTTCTTTTGCGGGGTGGATGTTCATTGCTGATCAAACAACTAGATGACCAGTCTAGCAGGCAGCCATCCTCAGATAGATTAATGTAACAGATATAACTTGGATCAGGACTTCCCAAAATAGGGATCTTGGGACTGTGAAATATGAGGTTGCAATGGCCACTGTGTAGCTCTGAGTTACAGCAGCTGCATTACTACCTTTGGGAAGCTCTTAGAGCTCTCACTTCAGGCTAGTGTTATTTTTCAGTCTTCAAAGTGGGGTCGAAGTGGGGAATAGATTTCAGAACCACTGATTTGAACAATTACATAACTGAAGAGATGCTGATGCATTGACCTAGGATACTTTAATGCACTTTTGTATTTGAGATTGTTATTTTGGCATTAAATGGTGTTTGTTTTAGCAAAGCTATGCTAAGAATACTTTATCAGCAGGAAGACATAATTTGCATTAGTTTTTCCCACCTTATTTTTCCAAATAGTCCTTCTCCTGACACCGGAGTCAACGCTGACATTTATAGAGGGGGTTTCGTGGCATAATGTTAATGTCAATAGTCTAGTAATCCAGAAACCCAGCTTTATTCTTTGAGGACATATTTTCGAACCCCATCATGGCAACTGGTAAATTAAGTAAATTAAAATAATAAAATACAGATATAATGGGCTGAATGGCCTCCTTCTGTATTGTAAAATTATGATTTTATGAAAATTTGTAATTGAGTAACTCCAACAACAAATTCAAAGAGCATGACTCCAACAGGACAAAACTGCTTGATTGGCACAACACCTTGTTCTTCAACATTCTCCATCCTCGACCAATGCACAGTCTGTATCATCCACACATATTGCAGTAACCCATCAAAGCTCCTTTATCAGCACTTTCTAAGTGTACAATCACTAAAGTTTGCTTGAGGATCAGGAACTGTTTATGTAAAAGTTTTATCCATAGTTTAAATTGGCTACAGACAGTAATAAGGTAGAAGATATGTGGTCTATGGTAGGAGTGAACTTGACTTCTCATTAAACCCTTGCATATTTTCCTGCATTATAAATATTCAAAATGCTGCAGCCTCTCACCTGGTTGACGTGTGGAATGATGTCACAATCTTCTTTCAGCTGCTCTAAATGAGAAATGAGGAAATTGCTCACTCCAATGGATCGGCATATCCCTGTAAGAAATAACGTGCCAGAGAATTAGTTACATGTCAAAGGATATCCTGTAAAGTACTTTCAGCATTGCAAAGATGCAGCTGCAGCAGTATATCGGACAATAGAAATTTTCAGAGAAGAGCAAGAACTCCATGAGTGAAGGTCTGAGTAGACACCATATTTTAAATGCCTGTTCCATCAAAACCCTTTTAGGAAATGGTTTTCTAATACAAACATACTGCAGCTTCCTGATGATTCATGTTAAGTGCTGGGAAAATTTAATGAGGCATAAGCTGAAAAAAAACAATTAGAAATGCGTCAGCATCAAAAGAAGGAAACTATGTTTTGTGCACTTGCCAAATTTATGCGTAACTATAAGAATGAGGAACAAATGAGAGGGCCACAAGCAAGGACAAAGAGTTCCTAACAATCACAAACACATTGGCTCTGTGACAGTACTGATTGTGCTGGAGTTTCGTATAATATCCAGTGAAATCTAAATAAGTCTAGCATTGACAGCCAAGTATTAAGGTTAAAAGTTTAATTATAAACAAAGAGACCAGGGAGTTTTAACAGTAGTTTGACTTTTAGCCTTAAATAGTATTAATAAAGCCAAAAGTTCTCCTCTTTTCCCAAAAGATAGTCAAAATACAACTTTTGTTGGCATTAATAAAAGGTAATAAATTTCTATGACATTTTTAAAACATAGAATTCTTGGGAATGCCTGTGTTCCAACAATTCAGCCATATGTTGTACATTACAGAATGCTGTATATTTAAAATATAAATAGAAAATGGCAAAAAACCATAGTAAATATTTAGAAGAGAATAAAAGGTTAATGTAATTGCTAATAAAAGCAGAAATTGTTGGAGAAACTCAGCAATTCTGGCAGCATCTGTGGGAAGAAAGTAGAATTAACTGCTGAAGAATCACTGGATCCAAACTGTTAACTATGTTTTCTTCCCACAGATGCTGTCAGACCTACTGAATTTTGCCAGCAATTTCTGTTTTTATTTCAGATCTCTAGCACACACGGTTCTTTGTTTTATTTTCATCAAGACTTGCAAAGTAACTTACTCAGATCATTATCTTACTTTTCTCATTCAGGTGCCTGTAGTTTCCAGTTTAAATTAAAATCTTTTGATACCATTGCATAATCATATTATTATTATACAATATTCACACATCTACCTTTCTGAATGAATAATGATAACCAATTGTGCCTTTCACTAAAGAAACTCACCACTGGATTCACAGCAGGCAGGCACAACTGAACTACCTTTATTTACATCTGTTCAATGGAACTGAGATTAATTCTTACGAAATGCTGCACTAAAGGAAACAATTTATACAAAAAGTGTAAAATTTATGTGAATGTAAATTCTCACATTAAAATAGGATTAAATCGTCATCAACAAGACTTTAAGATGTAATCAAAACCAAAACAGATAAGACCATTATTTCCAGAGAAATTAAATGTAAAAGCAAATCTCTTGACACAAGCATGTCATTAACAAAAATATCATCTATTGACAGGAAGTAATAAAAAGAACAATTTATTTATTTTTCCTTCCTGCATACATTATCTGTTTTGAGGAAGGGTGACATGAAATGTTAACTCTGTTTTCTCTCCACAGATGCTGCCAGACTAGCTGAGTTTCCCCAGCAATTTCTGTTTTTGATTTAAATGATCCTCTCTGGCTTCTTTCTCTTTCTGACTGGGAGTGTCTTTCCATTTTCATTAAGTTGATTCTGCTCTCTTAATCTGAATTTTGACTTTTAATGGTTGAGACTGTGATGGTTATTGATTAGTCTTCATAGAATCCCTGCAGTGTGAAAGCAGATCATTTGGCCAATTGAATCCACACTGATCTTCTGGACAGCATCTCACCCAGACCCATGTGGTCCGCTAACCTATCCCTGTGACCCATGGCTAATCCACCTAGCCTGCACATCTTTGGACTGTGAGAGGAAACTGGAGCACCTGGAGGAAACTCACGCAGACATGGGGAGAATGTGCAGAGTCCACACGAAATGAATTGAATCTGGAATTGAACCTGGGTCCCTGGAGCTATTGTGTTGTCCTGTCTTCAATAAGACCCTTTAATCTACCAATGAACAGTGTAATACTGTAAAGTCCTGACATATGGGAACCTGCCTTTTGAACATTTGCTTATCTGTGCAATTCTTGCAGGGTGCCTTTTCAGCCACTGCCACCCCAATGTTCACATGTCTGTGGCATTTCGGGCATATAAGTGTACACTGAATGGTGGCATTTTAGCGTACATCAGCAAATGATTATCACCTCTTCTTGTCAGATTTCAGTTTTAAAGCAAGTTATCTGCATAACACGGATGTAGTCTGTCTCCAGTCTTCATGAGATATGTAAATAATCCCAGTCTCTTTACAACAAAGTCAAACACATACTTGGCCTTATCACTTCAGTGATTTTCACTATGACCTTCAGACTAGCATTAAATTTCCTATGTTGTATGGCTGGTGTATCATAACTCATCTTCACCTCTCTTGCTTTTCTTATTTTGCTATCAACGTCAGGTTTAAGCAAATTAAACCTTGTCCTAGGAATGTGTTTAAACAGTAATTTGAAAGTTAAGCAATCTGTTATGGCGTTATTCTGTACAAGAATAGAAAATTCAGCCTGTGTCAAAGAGAAACATGGGGATTCAAATCAGAGGGTCATACAGCACGGAAACAGACCATTACTGCTTAGCTTGTCAGCTAGAAAATACTCCTGCAAAGATCTCTTCACAATAAAATTCTACATTAAAGTGCAGCTGACATTATCATTATTTAGAAATTAAATCACGATAATAATTTGCATGGAATTTCAGACAGAAACATAACATTTTAAACAAAATAAGGAGGAAACTACCTTGCTTATTTGTTAAGAAAACATTTGAGGATTCTGACTGAATGGGTGTCTTAAGTCTTTCAAATAATCTATCAAACAAGGTAGCATACCATTGTGTAGCCACGAATATTTTGGTCAGTACTTAGAACTATCAGCAGGTCACAATAGCAACTGAGGCCTCTGCACTGAAACTAGAAAAATTACACCAGAACTGAGTCTCTATGTGCTCTTAGGCCTCTTTTAATATGGTATATGTTAATAGGTTCTGAAATCTGGGGAGTATCAATCAGAATGATTCTTCTTTAAATTGGGATCTACTTTTTGTCATTGGATTATAAAACAAGAATGCAAAGGCATCTCTTTGGAGGCTGACCCCTTGAAAAGAAATTCCACGAACGAAGACTCCAAAGAAAGGGCCCCTGCAAAGCAATTAAATCTCTTGCAATGAATTTGTTTCTAGGATTGTCCAGATAATCTTAACTTAATCTGACTAGCAGAAACTGCGCTGGATGAACACAGCAGGCCAAACAGCATCATAGGAGCAGGAAAGCTAACATTTCGGGCCTAGACCCTTCTTTTTTGTACAAGTTGTTTCCTTTAGTGCAGCATTTCGTAAGAATTAATCTCAGTTCCATTGAACAGATGTAAATAAAGGTAATTCAGTTGTGCCTGCCTGCTGTGAATCCAGTGGTGAGTTTCTTTAGTGAAAGGCACAATTGGTTATCATTATTCATTCAGAAAGGTAGATGTGTGAATATTGTATAATAATAATATGATTATCTTAAGAAGGGTCTAAACCCGAAACATTAGCTTTCCTGCTCCTATGATGCTGCTTGGCCTGCTGTGTTCATCCAGCTCTACACCGTATTATCTGCCATTGAAACTGGAATGGCCTTCAAAATGTTACTGTTCCTGTTACCATCTTAACCTTCAACTAGACAAGATACTGCTCAACTTGGGTGAATTAATACCGACAGCATAGGGTCCTGTAGTATCATTAGGACTTCAGTGTCATTTTTGACCTCCTACAGCTGCCTTGCTAAGTGAAATGTGGTCTGTAGGAAGAAGAGATCCTTTAGTTAAGTGCTAATTTTCTTCAGTGGGCCCAAAGAGGAGGAGGAGTGCTCCTTCAGCCATACAGAAGACCTCCACCAGTGCAGGATTTTCTACCCAATCCCTACACCTGGCTGAATGTCTGGACTGTAAAACCTCTGGTGTGTGAATCATTCACAGGAACCATGTATAACTCTAAATTTATGAAGACAACATGAATTGTGATTACTGATGTATTTATCCTTATGGTTTGAGGGTAATAGATCCTTTGATGAGACTAAATCTGATTCCAGTCATCACTTGAACACAATAATAAATTATTTGTACTGATAATATGACTGCAAAATTAATTTCACATTGTAAACCAAAATCTTAACCGCAGGTTCAATGGCATCTTGATTTGGCTTATCTGTTGGAACCATCTCAAAATCACCCAGCTTGGATGCACAGTATACAGATAGGTCCTGGTGGAGTGAAAGGGATGAACAGGGGCCAGCAGCAGTTCACATCCTGCTTTGGAGAAAGGAGAAGTGCCCTTCCTCCTGACTAAGGTAAGTAAAATAATAAAAGCTTACTGTTCTTTGGTGGTGTCTACTAAATAGTGCTTTAAACACCATTAGTAAGGTTGCTGTAGATTTCAAATAAATTATATACTAGAGATTTAGCCAAATTAATCATCGAGGTATTAAAATTACAAATAGCCATCTGATTGGCAGGGTGCCCCAAACACAAATTAGCACAGAAATCAGTGCTCAACTTACTTTTCACTGCTACTATGGCTTCCCAGGCTGACTTTTGTCCAATCCTACTTCTTTGTCCCTGCCTTCAGAAGTATCTCGCCTACAAAGCCTCTCTTCAGATCTTAACTGTCCTGCAGATGGTATCCATCCCTCTTTTTGCTGTAAACAATCTTGGAGTATGTTTTTCTTTTCATTACTGGCACCAGATAAATGCAAGTTACTCATTATTTCACCATGTGCACATTTGCCATGGCAATCAGATCGGTGAATACAGGCATTACAATTTCTGCAAACTGTCTGTTTCTTAGGTTTATAAATGACTTATTATCAGGTTCTGTGAAAAAAGGTCACTTGATAATCAGAAATCTCTGTGGTCAAATTAAAACAAAATCTGAAACACAACATAAATCAAATGAAGAAAAAAAAAGATTTCTGACAAACGCTAACAGGTTATAAAATCAATGTACTGAGTTATGTTGTCTGTTCTGTGTGATGCAGCAGACATGTCTCAGCCATGTTGCAACAAGAAGAAAAATGTACCACAGAGAGGTCAGCTTTATAGAACTTCTGCAGACAATCGCTTCAAATGATCCAGTGCAAAAGGAGATAGGTATCCATGGGAATTTTACTGTTACCTTGAGGGAACAATCCATTGCGTGGGAAATGAATAGAGAAATTTCTCTCCATTTGGATATAAATATGCCTGTTCCAACTGTAAGCATTGTTTTAATCTTAATTTAATATGTTTTACATCTGGCAGATTGCATCAAAGTGCTTTCCCATCTCAGAAAGTTTTTTTGTAAACATCACACATTTTTTTCTCATCCACTTTGACTATTGAAAACATTTAGTTAACCATAGAGTTCTGTTCCACATCATAGACTTTGCTCTCAGAATTTCTAAGAATTGTATACATTGGCAACCTTCTTTTTAGTTAATGGAGGGACAGGAGATTCCCTCTTCACTTCGGGGAAATGTAACCTTTTGCTTCACAACTCCCAAAGTTCCAACAAAATTACTGCTGTCCAAAATTTAAGTTGCGACCATACTTCAGTGTCAAATTTATTCATACAAATTCTGAGAAACAAGATAGACTCAGACTTACATAGTGCCAAAGTCCCACAGCATTAACAATAAATAAAGCATCTTTTGAAGTGTTGTCAGTGTTGCAATCCAGAAAACATGGCAGCCAATTTGAGCAAAGCAAGTGCACATGAACAGCAATGTGGTAATGATCAACCAATTTACATTTAATGATAGTGATTGAGAGGTACATTTTGGCAATAATCAATTTGTTTCAAGTCCCAGGAGTGTTTCTTTTATCCCAGTGGAGGGCAGGCATAACCTATCTATAATCTCTTTCTTCCATAGGCTAATCACAGAACTTGTAGTACACAGTTGACTAACCCCAGTTTAACAAATGGTGGTTACCTGGAAACATAGACAGTGTGCTAGGCGATGGCAGTGCTAGTGAAGGAGTTTCAGAAGTGTTGTGTGAACATTTTCCAGAGGGACCTTCTGAATTGACACTTTGTTAGGTGCAGCATTCTCATAAGCATCAATCTTATTTTGAATCAAACAGCGGTTAAAATCATTTTTGTCTGAATAATTTAGCATTCCAAATACATTTCTGAACTCCTACATCACCTTAACAATTCAAACAAGATTATAATTAATTAAGAGCACAAATAATTACAGAGTTTCAACTGTCATTTTCTTGGGTGTCAACCTTCACAGAGATTATTTTTAAAAATTAAGCCAAACGTCAATTATTCAAATTTAACATATTTATTTGTTCAACATCTTGTCAGTTCTGACCATAAAGATGTTTACTTAGTTACAAATTTCAGTTCTTGTGGTTATCCCCAAATATCTACTGACTTTGTTAATTGTTTAAATTTTCATGCAGTTAAAAATTTTATTGACAATAGTAGTTTCTAACAAGTGTTTCATGGAAGAAAGAGAGGTGTAGAAAAGGAATTTCCAGACTTAGGGTCCAGGAAACTCATGGCACAGCCACCCCTAATGGGTCTGGTCAAATTTGAAAAAACTTGCAAGGCCAGATTTAGATGTGTGCAGATACTTCAAAGGGTGGAGAGATGAGAGGAAGTTAGAGAATTAGGCAAGGGAGACACCCCAAGTAGGGATCTGCAATTAAAACATATGTTGCTTTAACAGGAGCCAACATAGGTCATAAAGATCGTGGGACAAATGAATAGGACATCATGTCAGTGAGAACACAAGCAGCAAAGAGTTAGGGTCATAGAAATGTACAGAATGGAAACAGACCCTTCGGTCCAACTCATCCATGGTGACCAATCTAGTCCCATTTGCCAGCATTTGGCCCTTATCCCTTGTGCTTGTTTGGAATAAACTGCCAGAAGTGATACATGCAGGTACAGTCACAACAATTAAAAGACACCTGGACAAGTACATGAATAGAAGAGGTTTGGAGTGATATGGGCCAAATGCAGGCAAATGGGAAAAGTTTAGTTTGGGAAACTTGGGCTGCATGGACGAGTTGGATTGAAGGGTCTGTTTCTGTGCCATATGACTCTATGACCCTTGTTGTCGCAACCCTGATAACATGGGATTGTCTCATTTCTATAATGTCTTGTATGTTGATTAATAATGCACTAACTGTAACGATTATTTACTGAACGTTACAATGCTGCTTTATTCCTTTTTTGTCTGGTATCTGGGTATCACATTAATTATTGCATGTTACAAAAATAGGATCACACTAGAAAACAATTTGGGAAGCAATGCTTTAGAAATCAATTGTTACATGAATCACAGTATCACCAATTAAACATCCCCAGTAAAAATCTAGTTATTCTTCAGTATTACTAACTGGACTGTCTCCTTTAAAAATTAACATTTCCACTTTTCACCTAAACACACAAATAGGCAATAGACAATAGGTGCTGGAGTAGGCCATTCAGCCCTTCGAGCCAGCACCACCATTCATTATGATCATGGCTGAACATCCACAATCAGTATATCCTGATAAATATCAATGGTAAAGAATGTTACAACATCAAAGTAAGTTTGCATTTTTCTACCAAATTGAATATTAGCATGATACTTTACTAAGTTAGGAACTGTCTTGACGTGAAAATGCCATTCTGTGCACATGACCAATGTTAATTAACAGTTTTATTAAGTTTTGAAACAAAACATATCGGCTTGAAACGAAAACAGTAGGCAAGTAAGAGTGTAGACAATAATTGTATGAAGCATAAAAGAACACTGCAACTAGAAAAACAATGAGTAAAAGTGCAAAAATAGTTTAGGCATTCGGTTTCTCCACTGGGACCTCGTTCAGATCCAGCCCAGGCTGACTGAAGTTTCCTGTCCCCAAGGGTCTTCTAAAACAGATTTCCTTACCTTTAGGAGTACGAAAGTTCATGAAGAGTGCATTACACTGCATAAAGTAAACTGGAAATAATTCACTTTTGAGTTATGGTTAACTATAGTTTGCACAGCTCACTTCAAGGTCTTGCTCAATTTAAACACCTATCCCACCATACACCACAGTACCATCCTTCACCCCATTTCTCTGGTCAGCAGAAGTGCAGGAAAGGATCAGGTAACGGTTTAAAATGACGAAAATTGCAATCCCTTCTCTAACCTGTAATGTTCCCAGCAGTTAATGGTCCACTTAAAAAGCAACAGTCATGGCCCATTCATGTGATAATGTAATTTAATATCAAGCCCAGGAAGTGCCACAGAACCTGTTGCCCAGCTGCAGATTCACAGCTACAGGGGCCTACCGCTTCAAAAAGGCCAACAGAAGTGTAAGGAAGTCTCTTCCATTTGAAGTCCTTATTTTTCCCACACTTTCCCACAAAGCCCAGAACCTTTGGTCCTCCCTTCCCAAACCCCCTTTCCCCCCTCACCAATCTGAAGGTAATCCCCCAGACATTCATTCCCCACCCACCCTGAAGACCCTTTCCTGCTCTGACTCTTCCTGCTATGGAATAAACCTTCAGCCGTGGCCTCCCATGATCACAGACAAACTCATCCTAGATCAGCGACCAGCTGCCAATAAATTTTTACATCCACCCAGGTAGTGAATCATGTCATGTGTCAAGCAAGAATCTGTGAACTTTTATGTTAATCAAACCATTTTATAATTCCTGAAGTCACTGTGTGTTGTCCACTCATGGGCTCATGTGCAGCATTTTCATCCTCCATGATTACATTTACTTTATGTAAGCTGTTAGTGAACGTACTAATCCCACAACATTTATAAGCAATGATCACTTAAGTCCAGGAGATAGATTCTGGTGAAAGCAGGAATAAGCTATTTTGTAATGACACACTATTTATGAGAAAAACAAAGGGAGAATAACAAAAACTAAATCATAGGAGAAAAAGTACCATTTGCTTAATATGTGGACATCAGAAGGGGGTAGCAAACAAAAATAATAAAAATTTAAGAAGCCACAAAATTAGGAAGGCAAGGGAAACTACAAAGATAAATTATGAAGGGTTAAAAAAAGCACTCAGTAAAATATACTGTGGCTGCATGAAAAGGAAAAGAAAAATCCAAGGCAGATTATGTACACAATAAACTCACACAAAATGACAGTGACGAAAAAGAGCCTGGTAATAAAGGAAGTTTAGGACTCTACATCCTCAACAAAATGTACGTCAGTTTGTGTTGGCTTCCTCATGGGAATACAGGAAAATGCAGCTGAAGAGTTTTGCTGTTTCCCTTTGATGTATTTTGTACTGGCATCCTGTCACGTGTCATGGGCAAAACCCTCACATTTTAGGTAGCTTCTTTGTCAATTCCTTAAGTTCAGTAGTGTGACCAATGGCTTACGGTCTATCTGAAAAGTGAACCTGAGTTCCAGATGAAAATATCTTAAAGCCCAGGAAGCAGTTTGGTATATCACATATGGTATGCTGACCTTCAGCAAATTGAATTTCAGGCATCTTAGCAAGGATTTGTGTACACAAGCATGGATGTTTGCTTAAGTTGTACAGGACCTTGGTGGGACCACTTCTGGAATATTGTGTGTGGTGTAAGTCTCCTTACCTGAGGAAGAATATTCTGGCTATGGAGAAAGTCCAAAAAAGGTTTACCAGACTGATTCCTGGGATGGCAGCAATGACATGTCAAGACAGACTTGGTTGGTCAGGATTAGATCCACTTGAATCTAAATGAACGAGAAGGATCTCACAAACCTATAAACAGGACTAGACAAAATAAATACAGGAAGGATATTCCTGATGACCAGAGAGCCCAAAACCAGGATCACTGGTAAGGATACTGAGTAGGTCATTTCGGACTGAGATGAATAGAAATGTCCTCACCTAGAATGGGTAAACATGTGTAATTCTCTGCTATAGAAAGCAGTTGAGGCCAAAACACTGAAGGAAGAACAAAGGAGGAGTTAGATATAGTCCTTATGTTTAATGGGATCAGGGGGTAAAGGGAGAAAGACAGAAATAGGGCACTGAGGTGGCTGATCAGCCATGATCTTTTTTTTAAGAGTCCCTACAGTGTGGAAACAGGCCCTTCGGCCCAACAAGTCCACATCAAACCTCAGAGCATTCCGCACAGACCCATCCCCCTATAATCTACACATACCTAAATACTATGGGCAATTTAGCATGGCCAATTCACCTAACCTGCACATCTTTGGACTGTGGGAGGAAACCTGAGCACCCGAAGGAAACCCATGCAGACATGGGGAGAATGTGCAAACTCCACATACACAGTTGCCCGAGGGCGGAATTGAACCCTGGTCCCTGGTGCTGTGAGGCAGCAGTGCTAACCACTGAGCCACTGTGCCACCCCACTGAATGGCTGAGCAGGTTTGAAGGGCCAAATGGCCTACTCTTGTTCCCATTTTCTATGTTTCCTGCTGTCTGTCTTGTTACAACATGCAAGTTTACCCTCAAAATTATTTTCTCCCTGTTTATTTTTTCAGGCTGTCTTTTGCTGGTTTTTAAAACTTTCTCAATCCTCTGGTTTACCACTAATCTTTGTTACATTATACGTTTTTTCTTTCAATTTGATGCTATCCTTAACTTCTTTGGTTAACTATAATTGACCTATTCCCTTCTTCCAATCCTTCTTCCTCATTGTTGTGAGCATGAACTATCTTCTTAAACATCTATCATTGTTACTCAGCTATCTTTGCTGTTAAATGCCCTTCACATTCCATTTTTGGGTGATATAGACTGGAATGAGATACACATGGAGCATTAAAGCTACCCGAACCCATGGGCCCAAATAGGCTGTTTCTGTGCAGGAAACACCATGAGTTGTAAATTTGGAAAAATAAACCATAACATTTGATAAGTGGTACTTTATCAGAAACATACAATGTGGCATGTGAAAGGAAACTAGAGCTAATTGAACCTCAGTTACTCAAACAGGAGGGATGTGTCCCTTGAATGTGAAATCAGCAGCTTCTCAAAGTTGCTTAGGGCAATTGACATTACAGTTTACAGTTACTGAAATTGGAGTGCAAGGCAATAAAACCTACAAATATAGCATTGTATTTTTAAAAGTTGACATCCAGAGACATGAAACATGATATATTGCCACTGTAAATGGTCAATTTATTTTCAAAGGGAACATTTTTTGTGCTGATTACTCAGTTCAATAAAAGGGATCTCAACAAAAACAGAATATTAAAATTAACCAGTATCACAAAAGGTTCATGGTCAGATTTTTAAATCATTCACATACAGATCATGCAATTATATGTATGTTTCATTATTTTCCCAATTCACTTCCAAATACGATTTAAATTAATTTTCAAAGTATAGGCAAAGCTGCTATTTCTTACTGAACCCTAGCCACATTTACGATGGACAGTGGGCATTATTTTTGAATCACTGCAGTGGTTTGATACAATCAAATGGCTTATTATTGCCATTTCTTAGGATTTTGAGTCAAATAATTGGTGTGGATCTGCAGTAATGCGTAGGTCGAACGAGATAAGGATTGTAGCATTCCTCTGTCGAAGGCCGTTAGTGAATAAATTGTGTTTTTTATGACAGTATGGCTGCTTCGTGGTCACTTATACCAACACTTTTTAAAAAAATGATTATTGAAACCAAATTCAAATTCTCAAACTACAACCATCTCATTGACCTGGTTATTGGTTTGCATTGGAAAGTGAAATTAGCTGGGGTTCTTGCGATCAGTCATTTGCTGTAGGAACATATGACACTACTGGACCCAAAGCATATTGTATGTGTAGATGAGAAAGTAAAAGGTATCCTACCCCCACATATTTGTTAATTTCCTCTGACCTGGCTGCTTAGAAAAGCAGATCAGGGCAGCTGCACATCTCATTAAAAGAGATTCTATCTCAAAGGAACTAATCCACTTTTAAAACCAGAAAATACTACTGGAAAACCACAAGGCATTGTCCACATTATTTTAAGCTACAATATATTTCAAGTGGCTTCAAATGCCTTTTGCATCTAACTAGGATCAGAAACAAAAAGTTATGTTGTGTGGAACTTGTTTTAGCATAGTTCTTAAATTCCTCATAAATTTAAATTAATGCCTCTAAGGACATTTGCTTCATGTTGATGAAAATAGCATTAAATCAAATTCCAATTAGTGGCACAAATGATGGCGAACTGCAGTGCAATAAGGCTAGATCTTATTGTGGGCTTAAAATAATGACATAAATTATTTTCCTGTATAGCAGATTTAAAGGGAACTATAATTACATTCTGTTCTTTAATCATACATTTCTCCACTAACATCTTCGCAAATTGACATATATTTTCAAAGCTACTTTATATCAAGAACATACATAATTGAAGCTATTTTTCAAACTTTTCTATTTCTTACATTTACAACATGTACTTTGAGTATATTCAGAGAGTTTCAAAATAAGGTAAAGAATGTAGTGTTTTCAATGGTATTCCTTACAGTCCACAAAATCCAAACAACCACACATTTCTCTGCTCAGTCATGTAAATAATGGGTTTCAATTTTTACATCTTTGACAATTTTGACTCATTTCTACTTCTGTATATAAACACATGAAACGAATATGTCAAGTGAGTAAATAGGATTGATACTATTAAAATGCAAAGTTTTCAGATAAGCTTTGGGTTATACTGTCCCTGAATCCTATGGTTGCTGTACATGAGAGGGTAGAATATTAACCTGTTCTCAGTTCTTTGCTATTTCTCCCCTGAGCTGGCTGCTCAGAAATACAAAATAGCAGCCAAGGGACAATACTCGTTTGATTATGCAAGATCAGAAAATTAGCGCATAGAAGTCAATATTTGCAGGTTGTGTGTTTAATAATTGAGCCCGTATAAATGTGGAAAACGGTCTTCTCTCTCCATTTTAATTTAAATGTATTCTATTTATAAAATGGATTTTGCCGGAGATGATGGGCAGCTACAACTGGCATCGCTATCCCATGCATCAGCAATTGCCCTGGTGGTTACATAGCTCATAATACATGTCTTCCCCCACAGTTAGGTGTTCACTGCCTATGTTACATGTAAGCATTGACAGTTTTTGTGGGGTACCAGAATTTGCATGTGAAATTCTATTCCATGTGAATCACCGCTTTCACAAAATTGAGTGTAAATGATAGAAAAATTGGAAGGAATCTGCATGTTTGGGGGAATAAATTAACATCCTAAATCATATTTGGACAACTATGTTTCCTCAAAATAGTGCTTTAAGAAAGTAGAGTGCACAGATGCCTTTTCCATCAGTTGATTTGGTTCAGATTGGGGAGCAAGCGATCTGAATGAGAGTGAATTGGGTTAGTCTGAGACACAACAGCTTTCCTCATTACTGCTGTCACAACAGTTGATCTGCAGGGAAAGATAGTCCAGGAAGACTCAATATAAAAGTAGACAACTACACACAGTACACATTTATAGGGAGGCTAATGTTCTGGGGACCCAGGTTCAAATCCCGCCACAGCAGTTGGTGGAATTTGAATTCAATAAAAAACACAATCTATGGATAACCATGTAACCATTTTCGATTGTTGGAAAAGCTCAGCTCGTTCACTAATGCCCTCATCTGGTATGGCCTAAATGTGACTCCTGACTCACCGCAGCTGACTCTTTATTTGTCGTCTGAAATGGCCTAGCAAGTTGTAATTGTATCAATTAAGTTGTATCAGTTGCAACGAAATCTCAACAAAGAAATGAAACTGGATGGACCACCTGGCATCGACCTAGGCAGAGGAAAAGACAATGACAGAAACAGCCCTCTTGACCCTGCAAAGTCCTCTTTACTAAAATCTGGGGGCTCATGCCAAAATTGGGTGTGCTGTCCCAGAGACTGGTCAAGCCTGACAGTTATACTCATGGAATCACACCTTGCAGACAATGTCCCAGACACCACCATTACCATCTCTGGACATGTTCTGTCCCACCAGCAAGACAGGCCCAGCAGAGGTGGTGGCACTGTGGTATACGGTTGGGAGGGAGTTGCACTGGGAATCCTCAACATGGACTCATGAACCCATCAAGTCTCGTGGCTTCAGGTTAAAAATGGCAAGAAAACCTTCTGATGATAACCATGTACAGTCCTCCCTCAGCTGTTGAATCAGCCCCTCCCATGTTGAGCAACACGGAGGAATCGTTGAAGATGGCAGGGCACAAAATCTGTTCTGGGTAAGGGGATTTCAATGTTGCTCAGCAGCAACAGTACTGATTGAGCTGGTCGTGTCCTAAAGGACACAGCTACTAGATTGAGTCTGCGGCAGGTGGTAAGAGGACCAACAGGAGGGAAAATTGGGGATTCACTGAGGATTAGGCTGACAAGTGACAAGTAACAGTCATGCACACAAATGCCAGGCAATAACCACCATCAATTACAGACAATGTAACTACCACCTCTTGATATCAACATTACGTCTAACTCCGTATCATGTGCAATAAGGCTAACACAACAGATCTACTTTGTTCAAATCTTCCAGCAAAGACTTGTAAGTTAAACATCAGTTTCAAATAGATAAATGAAAGTTCTTGCTTATGAATTTGAGGCTATTAAAACAGCAAAGGCCTTTGCTGAGCCCAGGCATCCAAATACAATTTAGCCAAGGTTTTCTGTCTCCTAAGGAACACTAGGGCAGAATCTTACAAGCCTGGACAGAGAAAGGGAGTTTGGTTAAATGGGATGGTGACTCATCAGAACCCTGTCATTTGACTTCCTTTCCCAGAGTTCAGGGCAGGAAGCCCCAAGTCTGACCTCTTCCTGTTGCCAATTGAGGACCTGTGGTTCGTCAATAAGTACTTAAAAGCTTGTTCCCTACCCAACTCCTCGGCTGCATTTGTTTCAGCACCCTGCAGGACAATGTATGACTGGCTAATTAATATGGCAGACTGTCAGTTGTTAGTCCCTTGATCTGAACTAAACTATGTTTGATTGAGGGAGTGGACCTAGGGAAGTGATAGTGGCAGCTACAGCCTCCTGTCCAGCACTGCTGGAAGCTCGAGCTACAGTCCTCTGATTAGTTGGCATCTCTTTGCAGCCAGACATTGCACTTCCCCTTTCCCAATCTATTGCCAATCAGATAATAATTCACCTTCCTGATTTTGCTGCAATCACATCCTGAATTCAAACTCAAGGAGAAAGCCCACTGGCAACCAATTAGCTGCTTGACTGCTGGAAGGTCCAGAGGGCTTTCCTGTCTTTCTTCATTGGTTGTTGGCTTCCCTCCCCTAAAATCCCCTACTTTCAGACTGATCTGAAAACAAGAAGATCCTGGACCTTTCCCGAACGAATTTCATGAAAATTTGAACCTTATGATTTTGATCTCCTGCTGTACCACGTTAAGTCACCTTGGGCATCTCTCATCCCAAAAACAAAACAGAAGTCAAATATCATTTAAATCTCTTACACAGTATTCTGCAATGTGATACCATACCAAAGCAAAGAGCTCAATATATTTAGTTTTAAACTACTTAGTCTAAAATAAAGTAAATAACTGCGAGGCATTTAGAATTAACTCAAATGCTATCAAACCCTTGAATCCCATATGTTCATTTTCAACTCCAGAATTCAGATCCACTCTGCCTTAGAATTTCTGCAGGTTTTAAATGACCTCCTGATAGAGAAATGTGATAAAGGAGAGAACTGAAATACAGATTTTGTTCCGTCTCTCAGGATTTTGTTTTAAAACAATCTTCTCTTATTTATGATGTCCCCCCTTTCAGATTTCCCTTTTACTCTAAAACATTCCTAACTAAATGGGCATCCAGAAAATTCTCCTCTGCACCTCTGCAGCTGACGTTTTGTACAAGTTCTACTTTTCTCTTCCTTCAGGAAGTTCAGAAGCATCTCACCCAAATATTAGCCTCCTCAGATGAATTACTGGAGGTCAGAAACTTGTTATGTTGAACATATAACTATAATGGTAATATTTTCTAGCATTAACTGTATCTGCTTCCTCCAACCAGTCTCCAACCATTTCACCAAGTCATGAAATGCCCGAGAATAAATGAGTGCAAAAAAAGTTAATTTAGGAAGCTACTCTGAAAAATTATGCAAACCTATGTTGTTCAACTCTATTGCCAATAACTGAAGGGTTAAAATATTTCCCAAATGCAAAAAAATGTCAGCACGACAGTCTGTTCATAATCTGGTTAATAGCCACCACTCACCTTCATCATATAATTCTTCCAATACTTGCCAAGTTTCAGCTCGGAGTTCTCGATTAGTTTTGCCCAAGGCATTTCCATCAGGCCAGTGCATGAGATACAGATCTGAAACAGGAATATATGTACCATACTGTTTATTCACAGGAGGAAAAACAGATTGAAGCCAACGTTTAGACAAGTCAGCAATGCCTACAAGAGTTGTTGATGTGAATAGCAAATGCCCTGCCAGAGCTCAGCAAACAGATGCTGTACTCAAACAGATCAGAAAACACATATCCTGATCGGCCAGCAATTTAGATGAAAATCTGGGATTGATTCCAGTGTTATAAACCAATATGGATATTGATTTACTATAAGATTAAATAGTTATTCAAGCAGAGATGTTGAGAACGTTAAGAAGGTTGGCTAATTAAGCAATTTGGCCCAACTTTCCTTCAAATAAACAGAAATTCCACTGCATTACTAGATCAGTGGAGTTTTATTTCTGAAACATTAACAGTTGGTGGAAATAAATAAGTTTACAGGTTTGGATATTTTCTTCTTATAGACAAAACGGATAGCTAGACTGTCAAAATTTCAGTATCAAGTACCATCATTCATCGAAAAGCTTTCTTTATATCAGAGAGCAAGGTGGCTGACATTTTTAAATAGTTTTGTCAAGGTGAATATGTGTAATTTTTAAGCTCTGAAATGTACAAGTTTTTGTAATCCCAATCACATCATACTTTTGACATCTACTTGCAAGGTTAATTTATCCACTGTATTTCGAATGCTCTGTGCATTCAGGCACAAAGCGTTAAGGCTTGACTTTTCACTGTTCCTTGTCCCATCCCCACTATTTTTACTGTGGCTTTGGTGGATTCTGGCCTTTGATTCCTCTGCCTATCACTTCTCTTATTTCCCTTTCTGTATTTTGTTCTTGATCTTGATTCTCCTCCTCTGACTCCTTGCATAGGTTCCCATTTCTCCCTCCCAATTTCATTTCAATCCTCCCCAATCACTTTAGCAAATACTGTACTCTCGCCTAAGCCAACAGTCCTGTAACATACTAAATAAAAACTGAAAGAACTGTGGATACTGTAAATCAGGAAAACAAAAACGAAGCTGCTGGAAAAGTTCGGCAGGTTTGGCAGCATCTGTGAAGGTAAAAAATAGAGTTAATGTTTCGGTCCAGTGATTGTTCCTCTGTTCTGAGGAAGGGTCACCAGACCTGAAACGTTAACACTGCTTTTCCCTTCACAGACGCTGCCAGACCTGCTGAGCTTTTCCAGCAACTTCGTTTTGGAGTCCTGGAACCTGCCCAGTTTGTACTGGTCCCATTCCCCCAGAACCAGTCCCAATGTCCCAGGAATCTGAAACCCTGTCCTCATACCATTTCTTTAGCCTTGTGTTCATCTGTTATAATCTGTCATTTCTACTCTAACTAGCACATAACATTGGTAGGAATCCTGAGATCACTACCTTTAAGGTCCTACTTTTTAGCTTGATTCCAAACTCCCTAGATTTTAGGACCTCATCCCATTTTTTGTTTGCCTATGTCATTGGTACCAATGTGTATCATGACCACCGGATGTTCACCCTCTCCCTCCAGAATGTCCAGTAGCCACTCTGAGACATCCTTGACCCCAGTACCAGGGAGGCAATATACCATTCTGGCATCTTATTTGTGGCCACAGAAATACTTTATAATTGAATCCCCTATAACTATTTCACATTTTTTTACTCCTCCCCTGTGTAGCAGAGCCAGCCATGCTGGGTTGAATTTGGCTGTTGCTGTTTTCCCCAGAGAGGTAATTTCCTTCAACAGTATCAAAATGTATTTGTTTTTCAGAGGAAAAGCCATGGGGTTTCCTGCACTGCCTGCCTGGTCCTCTTGCTCTGCCTGGTGGTCATCCATTCTCTTTCTGCTTGGGGACTGTTAGCTTGCAGTGTGACCACCTCTCTGTACATGTTATCCATGATATTCTCAGCTCCACGGACGGTCCACCATGTCCCCAGCTGCCACTCCAACTTTGAAAGCTGGGCTTCCAGGAGCTGCAGCCAGGGACGTTTCCTGCACACATTTTGATCCTGGCAGTGGAAATGTTCCTGGCTTCCTACATAGAACAGGAGAAGCATACTATGGCTTTGAACTCTCTTGCTCTAACTTACCCTTTTAAATTAAACATTTTGGAAGATGCTGAATATCAAGTTACATTGATTGCTGTAGTACCATTCTTTCCTATTCCTTGTTACCACAGAATATAGCCCTTAGAAAATATAATTGTCAAAAACATCTTATAAACTATATGTGACAAGTTGTAAATATCTGCCGCGTACTCATAGTGTTTTGCTTGTGGAATAAAACATTTGCTGGTCTCAAACATTCAAAATGTGCAAAAACTGCTTCCCTCTAACACCAAAGGTTACAGTGAACTGAATTTGGAGTTGTTCGATACCTGGAAGTACTGCCACACAAAGGTACTACAATGTCTGAAAGTGTCAAACAATTTTTATTCAAAATATGTTATCGAACTGATACTTCAATTGTTTCTATTTGACACTGATGCATATTCTTATAAATATTAACAATCAATAGTCAACTACATTCATTTTGTACATGTTTCATTTTTTATCTGCACTAATACCCATGAACAAGATTGCATAGCTCTTTGATGTACAATGGGAAGAACACAAAACTGATAAGAAATTGAATAAATAAAGGAAATTCTAAATAAACAGAAAAAACAGGAAATGCATTGGAGAATTAGTATCTGAAAGGAGGGAAATTTCATGTGTATCCCTATACATTATAAACATGCACACAGGGATGTTAAATAAAGAGTAAGCATGTTTAAGATAGAGTGAGTGTGAGTGAGCCAAAAAAAAGCATGAAGATAGAATGTAAAAACAATGACTGTAAGAATACACACCTGAGTGAAAAACTGGTTTCTTCACAGTATTCGGGTGCAATCATACATCAGAACAGAACATTCTATTTGTTGTGAAGCAGTTTGGTCCTTGAATTTGAATGATTGTGTGCAGATTGTTAAGGCTTATTTTTGTGTGAATGGTCAGTACCATGTCAGGTGCATGTATTATTATGTTTATAATTCTAGTAGCAGGACTGTAGACCACCAGAATCTGAGTATTCCTTGCCTTATTTTTGCCACACAATCCAGCCCTTAAGTTGGCCTCTTTTCGTCACCCTTTAGCATGGTCAAATATACGCAAATCACCCAAATCTGTGTCAAAAATACTTTGAGAATGCTGGTAGAAATACAAGAGTGATGTGAGGACATGGATTCCTATTGTTGAAGTACATGGCCTATGTTCAGTATTTCCTCAAAGCAAATGACGGAGTCGTGAAATTCACAGAATGCCTCCCATTGTGTGGCAATGTAAGAACCACAGCTTTTATGGGAGACTAAGTTTTAAGGTTTTTAATTTAGCTTGTTGCTTAAGGCCCTGAGATGGGGAATTTCCAAACTAGGGGACACACCTTTAAGGTGAGAGGACAGAGATTTAACAAAGACATGAAGGGCAATTTTTTTTTACACAGAGGCTCGTTCGTGTGTAGAATGAACTTCCTGAGGAAGTGGTGGATGTGGGCACACTTACAATGTCAAAAAGACACTTGGATAAGTACATGAATAGGAAAGGTTTGGAGGGATATAGGCCAGGATCAGGCAGGTTTGTAATGATGTTCAGCATGGACTGGTTGGACTGAAGGGTCTGTTTCCGTGCTATATGGCTCCATGGTTCTATGACTGGACAGTGCACTTAGGCAAGTAGCATCATCATGCAGTTCACTCTCGTCACTTCCACAAAGGAATGCGTTCAATTAAACTCTGCAAAATAAGATGTCGACTTTTATGAGGACATTTTATTCTGCAAAACATTGATGTAAAAGCTTGCAAGGACTCCATTGCTGAAATTCCTGTAATTCACAGATGAACATGTTTTTCCTAAAATTAGAACAATACATGGTTATTTAGATGTGCTGGATACAGCTTGCACAAAAGGTAATCATTTTATCTCACCCTCGCAGCTGCTTGGTCACTTTCCCTGCCGACTTCTGAAACTGGTCCTACATACTTTCAGAATGATGCCAGAAAAATACTTGAAATGTTTACAGACACATATGAAAAGATTATTACCTCATGGAAAATAATGGAATTCTTGAAACTTACTGCATGAACCTTTTTCAGTAACTTCTTATCAGCATCATTGGCAAATATAAATTGCCAACTTTCACACTGGATGAGGCTGTTACAAATTCAAAACAATACTATATCCTACATATAGCAACCAAGTTTTGCAAAAGACGGAAATTCAACAATGCAAGTGGTGCATTTTGAAACCGTGCCCTTCAAAATAAATACAAGCAAATTCCAACAGTATTGTTTGTTCAGCTGTTTGTTGCCCATAGTACAAATGGGAGCTTCCTAATTAAAACTCTTTTCCTGACATCACATCCTGTCTTTTAAATCAAACAAGAGCAAAAGGAGGCTGAGCATCAAGATGTCTCACTCGCAACAACTATTATTATACTTTAAGAACCAGCAGTAATTTTTTAAAAAGTGCATTTAAATTTGTGTAATCACATTAAAAAAGGACTGTATTGAAAATTATTTCCTTCCCCTCAGATACCAATCTAGAAAAAGGTGCTCAAATAAGGAGATAGACAAACATAAAAAACATTAGAAATATACACCAAATCAATCAGCATTTGATGAAAAAAGACAGGTTATGATTGCATTTGGATAACTTTCATCAGGAGTGTCTGATGAGTAATTTCTCTGAAATATTGATCTGTGTTTCTGTTTCAGGCGTTGACTGATGTGTGTTCTTATTTCAAATTTCTGGCAATTTGTCCATGCAAAGATATCTTTGCAATTAAGTGCAGGAAATGACAATGTAACAACAATATTGACTTTGTATAGCTAGCTGAAAAAGAAAGCATTTGTACAGCCCTTTCATGACTTCAGAACATCCTAAAATTCTTTACAGATAATGAACCTGGGAATTGTGGTACCCAATTCACACACAACGTCCCATAAACGGCAATGACCAGATAATCATTTCTTAGTGATGCTGATTGAGGGATAAATGTAGGACAGGGCACCAGGAGAGTTCCTAAACTCTTTGAATAGTACCTTGAGATCTTTTAAATCCCGTAAGGGTGAAGGGACTCTCGGTTTCACATCTTACTGGAAGAGTGGGACTGACTGGTTCACTTCGTGGCAACTAGTATTAACCTGGAGGGCTAAATAGCCTCCATGACTCTATAAAGGTGACACCCCTGTCATTCGAGCAATATTTCAGTAATGCACCAAAGTGTCAACCTCAGTTATATGCTGAAGATTCTGAAATGGACCTGGATCCATGATATTGTGAATCTGAGATGGCACTGAATTAAAACACACAAGGATGAATAAAAGCAAAATAAAAGGAATCATATTGAACTTGAAATGTTAACTCTATTTCTCTCATACAGATACTGCCAGCCTTGCTGAGTTTCTCCAGGACTTTGTATTTCATCTCAGACAAAAATGAATATCTGGAAAGGAATTAAGAGTTTAAAGAATAAATCCTTTGGAATTTTTTGTGCAACGTTATGGTCCTTAGGCTGGGAAACATAATTAACTTCATGCCAAATAAGATAGTATAAAATAGACATTGTAGCATGAGTTGGAGTCGATGTGCTGGAGCTTTACAATCTTATGACATTAATTTATTTTTGCAAAAGGAGTGAGAACAGTGACTCTTGTGTGGGATGAAATGAATACAGTGGGTTGTATGCAGCCTGTGGGTCCAACAGCTTATTCTCAGTCCATGTGTTTTTGATATTGTTGCAAGTGGTGTTCCTTGTGGGAGGCCCAGAGGTTAGAGGAATTCTGCCGAGTGCTTCCAAAGACATGACAAGCTCGGAAGGAACAGTGTAAAATGGTTTATGAACACTAGCAACTAGATTGAATTATTGAGTTTTAAAAATATATTTCTGATAGTTGTTCAAGGTGTCACTTTAGCTCATTCTTTAGGAGTTATATTCAGGGTAGATCCTGTACACAATGATAGAAGAAGCTTAGAAATTCAATGGGATGATATGACTGGCAATGAGACACAGTGGATAAATGTGAAAGAACAATTTCTTTGTTAACTGAACATTATCAGTATTTCAATAGTTCTAGCATAATTTCGTTAAGGATGATTTATGTTTTTGATATTTGTAATTCATCATCTCAATTAAATAACGGAGCAATTGGTCTATAAATGTCATTTCATCAAGAAAATTAAGAATTAAGATCGAGCTGAAGGAGCTGTATATACCTTTATCTGACATGCTGGTAATAAATATTCAGTTAACAAAGAAACTGTTCTTTCATATTTCTCCCCACTGTGTCTCATTTGACATTGTTTGTGTAAAGTTGCTAATATTACAGCTCTGCCACCGTGATTTCTTGGCTAGCTATTTTGTTAGCGGGTGGTTTGAGAATGAAGGAGCTGAAAGTTCTTGCATATCTGACAGACTCGCTATAATGTCACTGCAGTTAACCTGCATGGGGCAGGGGAGAAGGTGATGGCTTGCTGATTAGATGACTAAAATTCCCCTAATTAAAAAAAACTTCTTTAGAAAAGTACCCTGATGAAAGATAAGAATGTACCAAGTTCATACCTAAAAAGTATAAACTGCTCAACTTAGACCCGAATTCAATAAAATCATATTTCTTCAAACTGTTCATTCGTACCAATGTAATCCACACCAAGTCTTTTGCAGGACTCCAAACATGCTGCTTTAGTGGTTTCACAGCCATAGTCCCCAGGCCAAAGTTTTGTAGTTATCCACAGGTTCTCCCGATTTATGCCGCTCTCTTCGATTGCTGTCTTTAGATGCGATTCACAGCCATATCTTTTTGCAGTGTCGATGTGACGAATGCCACATTCTTTTAGGGCATACACAACTGAAGAATGGGAATAGCCACCATGATGTGATGTACCTGAAAGAGAAAACAAAATTGTGTGACAAAGCATGATTTCTAACTGTCACTGAAACAGAACATTTGAACTCTGACAGTAAAATCTCAAAATGCCAGGTCGATCTTGTGTAAAAGACAAACAAAAATAACTTTGATGGCTTGCAACAACTAAGATTACAAGTTCAAAATTTAACAAAGTTTAGTTTCATAAGATTTAAGTAGAGCTTCAACAGATACAAATCTTTGACATATTTCTGTGTTTGGTACTTCATTTTAAAAACTACTGAGGAAGGGTCTCGACAGGTCCCACCTGTAATATGACAACATGGTACCAAGGTGGAATGGCAGATACACAAAGCAGATCAAATTTAAAGTCATTTTGATTGCAAAGCAGACAAAAAATTATGCAGCAGCTACTAAAACTCAAGGATTTCGAGAGGAGTATTAAGAGATAGCAGAAAGCATTCTTCACATTTTAGGCAAATTCCGGAGTATAAATGTGCAAAAAATGTGATCACACTAACGTGGCAGCAGTTTGAGATCTTTGTTACAAAATATGTTCAGTGTTATGCGCATTCTTGAAGTGCATTATGTTGTTGTACTCTTATCCACAATTATTTGTAAACAGGATTAGAAGTAATAGAGATAGTAGTACATTTCTCTGAGGAGATCCAGTCTTTATTAGCATAAATTACAAGTTAATCCTGTTGGATCACATTTGAAGGAGATTACTGATCTAAAGTAGGACAGTAGAATTAACGTTAATGTTTTCCAGTTTTTCTATAAGCTTAAATGGTTTCATGATATTTAATGGTATTTAAAGCAGAAGGGAAAATCAAGAAAGGCAGCAATCACATAGCTGTCCAATGACCTGATGGACCAAAGTCAGGACATCACTGCTCACTAACTGTGGAGGCTGATATGCAAGTTTCAACTGATCTATACGTGAAGTATTGAGGAACTAAAATACAAATTGACACAATCCATTCAAAATACTTCACAATTATCTCTATCAGAGCAATTGGTCTGTAATCATTTAGACCAGCAGGCTACAGCTCTTTAGCAACCATAATTGTGATGGATATTTGCCGACAGTAAGGAGCTGTAAGCATGTGAAGTGATATCACAAAATCCAGAGAGAAAGGAACTGCTAACTGATGAGCACATTCCTTAAGAACTTTCCTGTTGATCTGATTTGCACAGTGTGCTTTCTGTGGCTTCGCTTAGTTGAACTACTTCTGTGTCTCCCCTTTATTGGTAGTAACACAAAACCTTCGAGTTCAAAATGTGAATCCTGCTACAGAAACACATTATTCATGAAATTCATTGTTTCCAAACTGGCTAAGAAATCTGTCTAGTCCTTTAGCCAGCTTTGTTCAACCAATGAATGTCTCTCTAAACAAGCCCTTCACAGACAGCATGAGAAGAAAGTGTAGTGATCTTAATGATTGGAAGCAGGAAGCATTCACCAATACTGTTCATGCTAATCTATATTCATTTTTACTCTGTAACAACACTATTTTTTTCACTCCGTTAGATTTGGACCTAGGTAATTGTACCCAAGATGGCACCACTAAAGGCAGCCACTGTAAAAACTTTTCACTGTACTCCTGTACTGGAATACATGCAACAATAAAGGATATTCTGATTCTGATTCTGGAAGCATGATACGGGTTCCAATGTTCCCAAAACAAAGTTGCTGAAGAAGGGTCACCGGACCCGAAAAGTTAGCTGTTTTCTCCATCATAGATGCTGCCAGACCTGCTGAGCTTTTCCAGCAACTTTGTTTTTGTTCTTGATTTAATTATCCGCAGTTCTTTTGGTTTTTTTTCCCCATGTTCCCAAACCTGCATGCATGCAAAAGCCTGTGTTGGCATTAGAATGGAGATTGTTGTCACATCATTCAAGAAATAGGAGATATCCAGTACATATAATGGCACAGAGAAGGATTATTTCAGGAATGATACAGCTGATGAAGAGTGATGTTAAGATCTATATGATGATGCCACTCAGGAAGCCGATAGGGACATGTTCTGAACATGATGAAGAGGTGGATTTGTTACACATTCGGTGTATGCTCTGCTGTCAAACAGGATAAATCTTTTCTCTCAGAGGGCCCCGAGTCTTTTGAATTCTTTACCCTTGTCAGTGCGAAAGAAAAATTCATTGAATACTTCTAGAAAGAAGTACGCAGATTCTTGACTAACAAGAGATTATAAAAATATTAAAATATTAAATCGGTGAAACGTAAAAATGTAGAGATGAGGCCACAATCAGATCAGCCATGAGCTTATTAAATGGCAGAGCAGGCTTGTGGGGCTGAATGGTCTATTCCTCCTCTTAATTTGTATGTTTGTACATTCATAATATTTCTGTACCGTGAGAAAAGTAAGTTAAAACGCATAAATTTATATATGTGGCTTTTCTTCTTGATCTATTTAATGAACTTAGCTTGCAGAAATTAATGCCTGTCTACCTGGAAGCTACTAGTTTTTAAATAAAGTTTAAAAATTTAAGACAACAAAAACGTTTTTGCACAGTGTTTAGAGGTAGAACTATGTCCGACCTGGGAACGTGACAATGGAGAGGCAAACATTTCAACTTCTTCGACCTGTAACTCACGTAAACCTTGACTCCGTACTTTTTGGTAAATACCTCAACTTAGAAATTTGACTTACAGGAGTATATAAGGTGGGTAAAATCAAACCTTTAAAATGAACATTATTTGGAGGGATGATTGAGAATACTATCTTGGGGCTCGGGTGACCAAATAAACTATTTCAACTTTGCTTAATAACTTATGCTCTAACAGAAGAATCTCAACAAATTTACTGTCGTTGTTTATCCTCTATTTGGTTTCTTTGTGAATATGATTGCTAATACATATAAAACTTTTTTCTGACAGCATGTAAAGATAAAAAACCCTAGTTGAAAACTTTATAAAATCAGTACTTGCAAAATATGTTAAAGTCAATTGTAACAGTATCACATCATAAAATGGATATTGTACAATATCAGAATATTTTTAAAAGCTGCACATGTATTTATGAAATAAACAGAGTTCTCACCTACAGCAAAATTGTTTAATTTCAGTTTGCTGAGTAAATATGATGCCATCTGAGGAGATGGTTTAACACAATTGTACTTCTTTTCAGTGTTGAAATGCCAGCACAGGTATGGAGTATTCCATGAAGAATGGAAATGGCCTCAAAAATATCAGCAAAAAGTGTTTGTATGCCATGGCAATCAGCCATCACCTCAAAAACCTAAACATAAGAAAGTTATTCAACATCATGGAGATCAGTGAGTCCCTCAGTGTGTTCTAAGGAATGAAGTGAATCAAGTCCATTAGTTGGCAGTGCATTTTGGTGGTAGTAATAATAATTTGATTGTATTTAGCGTAGCTATGAAAAAAAATGAAAAAAACCCAGGATTTATGAGTCGTACAGCATGGAAATAGGCCTTCTGGTTTAACTCATCTGCACCGATCAGACATCCCATTCTGACGAGTCCCATTTGCCAGCATTTGGCCCATATCCCTCCAAACCCTTCCTATTCGTATATCCATCCAGATGCCTTTTAAATTATACCAGTCTCCACCACTTCCTTTAGCAGCTTATTCCATACATGCACCACCCCCTGAGTGAAAAAGTTACCCCTCAGGTCCTTTTTAAATCTTTGTCCTCTCACCTTAAATCTATGTCTTCTAGTTTTGGACTCCTCCACCCTGGGAAAAGGACCTTGGCTATTCATTCCTATCCATGCCTCTCATGATTTTATAAACATCTGTAAGGTCATCTCCACCTCAACCTCTGACACTCCAGGAAATTTGGCCCAGCCTATTCAGCTTGTCCCTATAACTCAAACGCTCCAGTCCTGCAAGATCCTTGTAAATCTTTTCTGCACCTTTAAAAACATCCTTCCTATAGAACGGCAACCAGAATTGAACACAGTATTCTAAATGTTGCCTCACCAATGTCCAAGTGCAATCTGACTTCCCAGCTGCTATACTCAAAGCACTGATCAACGAAGGCAAGCATGCCAAACATTTTCTTCACCACCCTATCTACTTGCAATTCCACTTTCAAGGAACTATGCACCTGCACCCAAGGTCTCTTTGTTTAGCAACACTCCCCAGGGCCCTACCATTAACTGTATAAGTCCTGCCTGGTTTGCCTTACCAAAATGCAACACCTCTCATTAAATTAAACTCCATCTGTCACTCCTTGGCCCATTAGCCCATCTGATCAAAGTCCCATTGTACTCAGAGATAATCTTTGTCACTGTCCACCATATCACCTGCAAACTTACTAACCATACATCCTATATTCACATCCAAATCATCTGTATGAATGGCAAAACACAGTGGATTCACTTAAAGTAATTAACTGGGAAAAGGCCTATTTCGCAAAGGTGGACTGGAAATGGTTATTTTAAAGTAAATCAAATCAGAGCATTGGGAGGCATTTCCAGAAAGACAGAAAGGTTTTTAAGTATGTTCCCACAAACAGAATGGAGTGACTTGTACAAATCATGAGTCCCTTAGATGTACACTGGTGGGATAGTGCAAGAAAAAGGGGAGATTACTTTAAGCACAATAGTACAAGAAGTCATAGGAGGTTAGAAAATTCAGCAGTGGAATTAAAAATTAGATAAACAAAGACAGGGTGTTAAAAACAACAAGTAAAATCCAGGAAAACTGCTTGATTAACACAAAGAACAAGAAGATAACTAAGAGGAGTTAGGATCAATTACAAACTAAAAAGGCAAGCTGTGGAAGATTTAGGATTGTAGTTAAGGATGAGAAATGTGAAATGTTGAATGATATAAACATAATGTGAAGGAAATATGAAGGGCTTAGCATCTTTCCAAGCAGATAAATCTCCAGATCTGGCTGAAATGCATTCCAAGTTGCTAGGAGAATCAAAGGAGGAAATAAGAGAGGCTCAGACTATAATTTTCTAAACCTCTCTGGCTACAGGTATGGTGGCAGAGAACTATACAACTGTGCAGCCAGCCTAATCCTGATAGAGGGAAAATTGGTGGAAAAAAATCTAAAGGACACTATTAACTATCATTTAGAAAGGCACAGATTAATCAAGGACTGCCAGCAGAGTAAGTGAAGGTGAACTGAAATGTATTAATTTAAATAGCTTTATTGTCATATGTACTGAAATGAGTACAATGAAAAGTTTACAAGTTGCCACATTACAGCACCATTTTAGGTACAGGGTACTTCAGTCCAGATTCTTAAGAACAAATTCTTATATTTAAAAAAAAATCAGAAAAAAGAAATAAAATGTTCAGAATAACAGTCTTTCCAAACCAGTCCACACTAGCACCCAACCTTCAGTAACTGACCTTCTAACTAACTAACCTCCACTGCCTTGCTGCTGCCTGTGCCAGGCCCACCAACATAGGAGTTGCCACATAATGATGCCATCTCTTTGCCAGAGGGCCTACTTCACTGATGCTGCTGAAGCCATACTTACCCCTCAACCAGAAGTACCCAGCTCTGCTGCTGCCGCTGCCTCACCAAGAGTGCCTGCTCTTGTTGTAACAAGGAGTTCCGCTACCAGGCCAGGCTGCCGTTGCACTAAGAGTCTTGCTTTGGCTGGGGATGTCACCACGCTGGCGCCGCCATCTTGAAGAGTCCACTGCCGCCAGCACTGCCGTCCCCGATCACTGGAGGAGCTTTGCTGCCGCTGGCCCCGAACACCAGGAGGATGTCCTTGCTGCCTCAGCCACCAGCCCCGAATGCCGGGAGGATATTTTTGCTTCTGCTGCCTCTACCACCAATGCCAGGAGAAGCCACGTCTGCCACTCTGCATGTGACTTGCTCTTGCTGCCGCGCCAATGCTGCCAACCAACCAATCTGCCACAGAGGAGCAAACAGTGAATGAAAGAAAAAGAGCAGAAGCAAAAGAAAAGAAAAAAAGAAAGCAGATGGGAGCTGATGAGCCCTGGGCAAGAGCCCACATGTAGTTCTGCTACTCCACTACTATCTTGAAAAAAAAGTCACGTTATGACTATCTTGAGAAGGTTTTGAGGAACTAACAAAGAAGATTGTTCAGAGTAGTGCGTTTGATATTGTGTACTTGGGTTTTAGCAAGGCTTTTCACAAAATTACAATGGTTAGTACAGCAAAAACCCACGGGAACCAATGGTAGGTCTCAAGTTAGATGCAAAATTGGCTCATTTTCATGATGCAAAGGATAATGGTGACCACTTTTTGCATCTCTGGAAATCTCTTGTGAGGGTCCATGCGGTTCAATACTGGGTACCCTTCCTCATGTAGCAATGATTTAGTCTTAGAGGATATGATTAAGAAATTCGCAGGTGATCCAAAAATTGACCATGTGGTGGATAGTGAGGTAGAAAGTAGAGGACTATAAAAAGATATTAAATGGACTGATCACACAGGCAGAAAATGTGGAAATTGTAATTTAGTGTGAAATAATGCATTGGAGAGGGTAACCAAGGTAAGAACTGCAAATATATGGTAGGATACTGAGAAAGGCAACAGGACAGGTAGATCAGATGCTTAAGATAGCTTAAAGAATACTTTCCTTTATTAGCTGAAGCTTAGAGTACAAGTGCAGCAGGGTTGTGCTATAACTGTATAAAATACCCATCAGGCCATAGCTATAGTACTGCGTAGAGGTCAGTACACTATAGGGAAAATGTGATTGTACTTGAGATGGTACAGAAAAAATAGGAGGAAACATTTGATAACCTGGGTTGTTTTCTTTGTAAGAGCAGAAGCTAGGGGAGAATTAATTAACATGTATGAAATTATAAGGGACCTTGTTGCAAATGATGGGATGGACCTATTTTCCTTAGATAACAAGGTGTAGAGCTGGATGAACACAACAGGCCAAGCAGATCAATAACCAGGAGGACAGATTTAACAAGTAAATGGTGGAAGGACTAGAGGAGAGTTGAAAAAAAATTTTCCATCTTGAGCGTGGTGGGAGCAGTCACTTTTGAAAGGGGGGGAGGCTCAGAAACCTTCATTGCATTTAAAACACAGGAGGTGCACTTTGAGTGCTACAATTTTTCAAGACTGAAGCTGAAATGTGAGATTCAGCTGGATAATACTTTTTCAGCCAGAACAAGCACAATGAGCCAAACAGTCACCTTCTATGCTGAAATCTTACATGATTCTATCAAGACATGTTTTAATTGATTGGATTGTAAAGAATACCTGAAAGCAGCTTTCTTTAATCATTGGTCTTTAAGTAACAATATTTCAAAAATACAGCAGTGAAGTTGGATGTAGCTGCAAAGTTGAAATGTGATTGTCACATTTTCATGTGATCAGCCTGCCAGGAATGCCTGTAACCACTGCTGGCAAACCTACCCCCTTTAACAAATCAATCTGAATTTAGAACAAATATATTGTTGACAAATTTGCCTCTAGGAGTATACATAAAAACCTCAATATATTCCTCATGTATTGTTTCAAATTTACTTCTCATTTTTTTAAAATCCCTTGGTTTTACTTTTTAGCTTACTCTAAAATAAGAGTGTCTAATTGTATCCAATATATTTCTCAATTAGATTTTCCTAAATATAGGGACCAATAATTCAGTCACAAAATATTTTTAATGTTTACTTCAACTTGTGGAAGCACCTGAACTTCTTTAGCATTTTCCAATGAGAGGGAAATTGCTTTCACCATTTACAGTGCAGCTAATTACCACCTAAACATCTGCTTGACCCTGATCTTGCTGACATCTCATTGTAATTCAACTGACATATTATACTCAGCACTATGAAATGTAAAATTGTTTATGACAATGACCCTAATTAATCTTAAACTGCAGTTTACATGTGTCTACAAAGACAGGCTACAGTCTGCAGTGTTATTAGGAACTAGAATTCATATAAGTTAAAAAGCCTCAACTACTCAACATGTATTTTTATGCATTTTCTTCTAAAAGACACACCAAATGACACTGTTGCAGGTAAATCAACATAGCCCTCAAATTAAGGATTTTTCAGGCACTGTTTTTGTTACAATGATCTTTACAGCACCTATGGTAAGGTATGGAATTTTGTAAGGTCAGGAATATTATATTATGCAATACACAATGTATTCATTTTCTGACAAGATGTGGCCAACACCTCTTAACTCCACAAATTGTGACTCTTGCAACAAAATATCTCAGGTCATTCAGAGTCTAATTATAGTTTGGGCAAGAAAGTTTGCAAATTAAAATGTGCTAGTCAGTCACGGGGTCCAACTCAGTAGTGCGTGATATTATAAGGTTGTTGTTTATTAACAATATGAAGTGGGATTTCAGCATTTCCAAACATGTCATTTCAATTACAGATAGACAACATATGCGTAATTTCAAATGCGTATATGCATAGCTTGTTTAATTTCTCACTGGAATTTATTACCTCAACTGATAGCACAGATCCAAAACATAAGAACGGGCTGTTGCCATCCTCAACACACCCTTGGTACTATTGCAACCTTCATACATTGCCTAAATCACCTCCCAACTCAGCTGACACTAATCCTTCCCTTGCTGACCTGCCAACTTTAATCCTCCAAAATCTACAAAATTATGCAAGATCTGTGAAAGCCCCAAAAGCCTGTTTTCCCTTCACCACTCTTGTAACTTAATAAGGTTCCCCACTGGATCCTTCACTCCTGCAGAGATAGCAGAGTTGTCTTCTGCTTAAGCCTACACTTTGTAATTACTTCCATGTCTCTCTCTTCAATTTTACAAACATTACAAACCCAGATCTAAATATAGTCTTGTCCATTCTCCTAATCTGTTTCTGACTCAAATCTATTTTCTTTACACCTATTTGCAAAGTGCCTTTGACCTTTATTTTTCAAACCTTAAAATGCTATATAAACATAAGTTCAAAGTAGGCCTTATTCTAGACCCATAAAGTAACCAATAATAACTGGAAGATTTAGTTCTCATTATTCCTTTTGTATGATATAAAGAAGTTGAAGTTAGCATGATACAGGAAGATGTAACTTTACTGTGGTTACACAACTGGACTGCAAGAATGGAATGCTTTTGCAGACAACAGTAATGTGTTTGTTGGGACAATTAATGAATGCGCTTTTAATGCAGTCAAATTTATAAAAGGCATTGTGGAACACACACAAACAAAAGCTTTTGTGAATTTGCTGCCAGCTCACGAATCATTCCTTTTCAGCTGATTCTTTCCCACCGTTGTCTAGAACATTTCCCATTACGAAAAAATTGTTTTCAGATGCTGTGTTCCACACAGCTTCCTTAGAAACTTTTTTTTTTATATAAGGAATTGTGGCTTTCCTCAATAGAAAGCTCCAGCTGTGAAAATGCTGCATTTCTGGCACATATTATTCCCCATTAATCAGGTTCAACAAGCCTTTTCTTTTCAGAATAATGCCTTGTGACTGGATCCTAGCTGTTATAGGATGCAAATGTGGAACAAAGTATTTTTACAAAGTTCGTCAACACATCATTATTGCAATTGTTAAACAATATCTACTGTCATATCAGACCCAATCAAATAAGAACAGCATACCAGATTTTATGTTTGATGAATATTATTGTCAGCTACCATTATTGGTAAAAACAGTTATGTCATGTAAATAGCCAACATTTCTATTAGGGCAATGCGAACCATTAATTTTGTGTTAAATATCTAGCAGGCACTTACAAAAGATGCAGAGCTGGACAACTTCTGTGCTAGTAAGTTCTGCAACATATTTTATGATGTTTCAAGCAGTGAAGTCTGATGAAATGCAAAATAAACAAATCTTTAGAACTGCTGAATTCATGGTAACATTTTGAAAAAAAACTTAAAATATCTTCCACCACAGAGAAAGTTCAAAGACAACTTTTATAAGCCTAACTTTATGATCAGACTGAATACAAAAAACCAGCTTAAATGTGCCTCGAAGTACAGTGACATTTGTAAATCAATGAAAAAAGTTGGATCCATAAGCTATTCTTTACTTCAGAAGCTGCTTTGTTTAAAATATTACTCAATGTTTCACACAGGAGGATCATCAAACAAAAGCCTGGCCAACTCACAGATAGAAACCAGAGGTCAGTATGGCTGTGACCAATTCAAAATGGAACGAAAAGAACGCAAAGCTTTTCAAAGTGCCTCACAATATTCACTTCAAGGACAAAAGGGCTTTCACATTGGCTGTGAGCCTACTTCTGTTGCTATTTTTTTTTCCACAAAATGAAGTCTCGAAAAACAGCAGGATAGACAGCCCCTAACAGATACGAATGCAGCATTCAGGGAAATATTCTTTACAAAGTAGCAACAAAAAGGTCTCCAAGAGAACTGGTAACTGTAGAAGTTGTGCCCAGTTCGCACACATTTGTTGAAGGAATGCTACTCATGATCAGTTTATAGTCTATCCTCGCCCTGGGGAAACCTGAAATGCAGTAGAAGAAAAAAAAACACTCAAGTAGGCAAGGGAAATCATCAAATGTTCACTTGCAGCCAAACAATAAGTATGGTTTTCATAATTGATTTCTCAATATCATTTAGTGATGGTGATTCCTGAAGCTTATGAGAAAGGGAACACAATGAGTGGAGGCTTACAAAGATAAAGGATAAAGTTGTTTGCAATCATTTTCGGTGTTTACATGAAAATAAAAATTATCATCTGCTGTGTGGACAGTATACTTTGTAGCCCATTTCTACATCACAACAGACCTAAGAACATAAGAACTATGAGCAGGAGTAGGTCATTTGGCCCTGCGAGCCTGCTCCGCCATTCAGTAAGATCATCGCTGATCTTTTTATGGACTCAGATCCACTTACCCATGTTTTCACTGTATCCCTTAATTCCTTTATTGTTCAAAAAAAATCTACCTTAGCTTTAAAAATGTTTACTGAAGTAGCGTCAACTACTTCACTGGGCAAAGAATTCTATAAATTAACAACCCTCTGGGTGAAGAAGATCCTTCTCAAATCAGTCCTAAATCTGCTCCCTCTAATCTTGAGGCTATGCCCTCTTGTCCTAGCTTCACCTGCCAGTGGGAACATCCTCGCTACTTCTATCTTATCTATTCCCTTCATAATTTTATATGTTTCTATAAGATCCCCCCCTCAATCTTCTGAATTCCAATGAATATAATCCCAATCTACTCAGTCTCTCCTCATAAGCCAACCCCCTCAACTCTGGAATCAACCTAGTGAACCTCCTCTGCACCCCCTCTCGCGCCAGTGCATCCTTTCTCAAGTAAGGAGATCAAAACTGCACATAGTACTCCAGGTGTGGCCTCACCAGCACCTTGTACAGCTGCAACATAACCCCTCTGCTTTTAAACTCAATCCTTTCAGCAATGAAGGGCAAAATTCCATTTGCCTTCCTCATTACTTGTTGTACCTGCAGACCAACCTTCTGTGATTCCTGAACAAGGACACCCAGGTCCCTCTGCATAGCAGCATGCTGCAACTTTTTACCATTCAAGTAATAATCCTTTTTACTGTTACTCCTACCAAAGTGTATGACTTCACATTTATTTACATTGTATTCCATCTGCCAGACCTATGCCCACTCACTCAATGTATCTATGTTCCTCTGCAAAGTTGCACAGTCCTCTGCATACTTTGCTCTGCCACTCATCTTAATGTAATCAGCAAACTTTGACACCCACATGTGGTCCCCAAATCCAAATCATCTATATAAATTGTAAATAATTGCGGTCCCAACACCGATGCCTGAGGCACACCACTAGTCACTGAAACAGCACCGAGTCGAACTGTCATTGTAGCAGTTTTCTTCCTTTTCTACTTAGTTCTCATCCTACTTGGAAGTCAATGACACATGCTGGAGTCCAATTCTTTGAGCACCAGCCACCTCTCTAGTATGTCAACTAAGTACCCAATGTTTATGATAACAAAGTGTGGAGCTGGATGAACACAGCAGGCCAAGCTGCATCTTAGGAGCACAAAAGCTGACGTTTCGGGCTGAAACCGTTCATCCGAAAACGGGGATGGGGAGAGGATTCTGAAATAAATAGGGAGTGAGGGGTAAGCGGACCGAAGATGGACAGAGGAGAAGATAGGCGGAGAGGAGAGTATAGGTGGGGAGGTAGGGAGGGGATAGCTTGGGAATCCGGCAGCCCAAGGATATCAATGTGGATTTCACCAGCTTCAAAATCTCTCCACCCCCCACTGCATGCCAAAACCAGCCCAGCTCATCCCTGCCTCCCTAACCTGTTGTTCCTCTTACCTATCCTCTCCTTCCACCTCAAGCCACACCTCCATTTCCTATCTACTAACCTCATCCCGCCCCCTTGACCTGTTTGTCCTCCCTGGACTGAACTATCCCCTCCCTACCTCTCCACCTATACTGGTTTTAACAGTTAGTGTAAACAGGTTACTCAAATGACGATTTATTACAGACAAGACTGATCATCTCTTAAGTCATGTTCAGGCACTCATTTCAAGTAGACAGCCACTAGTGGACAGAAACTGAAAGCAGAAAGTCTAGCTAATTGTTTCCTGTCCCTAAATTGGGATGGAGAATCGCAGCACCTATCCTACCACCCAGGCTGGAGGCAACCAACTGCACTTTCATTGGGATCTTCTAAACTGGTTGATCAGTACCAGGAAAACCACTGCCGAAACTGTGTTCTTAGCTTTTTGAACCAATGTTGCAAATGCGTGATAATGACTGGAGATGAACACAATGAAAAATTTATCACTGATTTCTCATTGTCACTCAAGGTCAAGCTGCAGGACATTGATGTAAAACCTTGTCTATTATGTATGCAAGAAATTTAGATATGAAACAAAAGAAAATATCAAGTGTTATAGTTTTATTTTCATTGAGAAACCTAGCTGGAGGGCATCACCAAGGTCCAAAACAACACTTGTAAACTTCTCAGATATTCTCTGATAAAACTGTTTAGAGAGTTATGAACACCTCTGCAGCATACAGGATTTGAATCTGGACCGCTTAGCTCAGAAGAAACACCCAGCTTCTCAAGTAATTGGCATCAGTAATGATTAATGATAACCATACTAATATATTGGTACTCAAAACCACTGGCAAATATTAATTGCTCATTCGCACCAAATTTGTTCATTTACCCTAGTTACAAGTTGCATTCTCACCACTCAATATTCCTCAATTTCACGTACTCACTGTATTAATAATTTCCAAATGCTCACTCCAACACATCTCTATGTCAACTATTTGCTGCATGTCTACTACCCAAGTATTGTTTTCTCCAAAGCACTGATTGATTATTCCTCCGAATCTACTCATTCCCTCCCTAACATCTACTTTCTTGTCTCATTCTCTTATTTGTTCTTCATTAACCCAATAACTTTATTGATACAGGATTACTTCCATATTAAATGCAGAAAAAGTCACCACATCCTTAAATTAATCCACAATTTTTTTTTCTACAATTGAAGTAATTTTTTTAAGAGATCTGAATACAGGAAACTGGAGGGTGTATGACATTCTGCAATTGTTCACTTTTGGACTCATCCACTTATAATGTTATTTTTATGGCATTTTAATTTCCTTTAACATTTTCCACATTGTTAATTTGTTTCAAACAACTACAGATATCTACTGCATGAATACTGAGCTCAACTGTCTTCTACAATGGTACTTAATTGTACACATTTTTTAAAAATTGCACACTTGCAGTTCTGGACCCATTCAAAATGTTTAAAGCGTCGAAAAAGTCAATTTTATTCACTCCTTAGACTTTAACCTGTTACTCCTCGATTGCTCATGCATGCCCCTGGTGCACTTACATTGATAATTACTTTTATTTTGTCTTTGAAGGCTGACGATCCAACCTCATGACCTGTCATCTCCCCGCTCACCAGTACCGTTAATCCAGGCGATCAACCCTGATTCAGTGGAGACTGCAGGAGGACATGCCAGGAGCAGTGCCAGGCAAACCTTAAGGTGAGGTGTAAACCTGGTGAAGCTACAAAACCAGACTGTTTGGGTGCCAAACAACACAAGCAGCAACTGATAGACAGAGCTAAGCAATCCCATAACAACAGATCAGATCTAAGCTCTGCAATCTTGCTACATCCTTATGTAAAATGTACTTAAAGATGCACTTGTATGATTTGTCTGGTTAGCACGCAAAATAAAACTTTTCACTATTTCTCAATATTTGTGACAATAATAAATCAAATCAAACAGCCAGTGGACAGTTAAACTCACTGGAGGACGCAGCTCCACAGATATCCCCATCCTCAATGATGGAAGAATCCAATACATGGGAGCAAAAAACAAGGCTGAAGCATTCACAGCAATCTTCAGCCAGAAGTGCCAAATGGATGATCTATCTCAGCCTCTTCCAGTGGTCCCAACATTACGGATTCAGCCAGTTTGATTCACTCCACATGATGTCAACAAACAGTTGGGGGCACTGGAACCTGCAAAGGCTACAGGCCCTGGCCACATTCTGGCAATGGTACTGAAGACTTTTGTTCCAGAACTTGCCGCTCTCCTAGTCAAGTTCTTCCAGTACAGTTATAACACTGGCATCTTCCCGACAATGTGAAAAATTGCCCAAGTATGTCCTGTACATTAAAAGTAGGACAAATCCAACCCAGACAGTTACCACCACTGTCTACTCTTCATAATCAGTGGTAGTAACAGAAGGTGTCCTCAACCATGCAATCAAGCAGCACGTGCTCAGCACTAACCTACTGAGTACATCCAGTTTCGGTACTGCCAGGGTTACTCAGTTCCTGAACTCAATTACAGCCTTGGTTCAAACATGGAAAAAACAGTTGAATTCCTGAGGTGAGGTGACAGCCCTTGACATCAAGGCTGCATTTGACCTAGTGTGGCATCGAAGAGCCCAAGCAAAACTGGAATCATTGGGTATCAGAGTCAAATTCTCTGCTGGTTGGAGTCACACCTGACACATAGGAAGATGGTTGTTATTGGGAGTCAGTCGTCTTAGCCCCGGGACATCTTTGCAGGAATTCCACGGGCTGTTGTCCTAGACCCAGTCGTCTTCAGCTGCTTCATCAATGACCTTCCCTCCATCACAAGGTTAAAGATCAGGATGTTCATCATGATTGTACAATGTTCAGCACCATTTGTGACTCCTCAGATACTAAACAGTCTATGTTCAAGTGCAACAAAATCTAGACAATATCCAGGCCTGGGCTTCCAAGTGGCAAGGAACATCTGTGCCACACAAATACGAATTACCATCTGCAATGAGACAGTCTAACCATCATCCTTGACAATCAGTGGTGTTACCATCACCGAAATCCCCACTATTAACATCCTTTTGTAAATTTTGTAACTGTATATATCAAAGGGCTAATTTTAAAAGTTTAATGCACTAGAGGTATTTTCCATAGTTTTGAGGTTATTTTCCAGTGGCACCTGATCATTACGTATTACAAATGGAGCAAATAAGCATTGCTTTTGCATGGTGATTGAGCATGTATAATCTGCCTTTTGCATTGTAGATCCAACTTATCTTTGTTTCAGACCAGGTTATCCTTGCTTTTTAAAAAAAGTTTTTGTGGTTATGGAGAAGCTCGGTCAATAGACAGAGACGTTCTAGATAGCATTCAGCATGGATAAGAACAAAGTCATAGATTTAAGTGCAAGATTATGAAATCAGCAAAGAGGGCGAACTGGGTATAATGAAGCTGATTCCTAAATTTGGGCAAATAATAAATTTTGAGATAACACAGTGTGGAGTTGGGGGAACACAGCAGACCAGGCAGCATCAGAGCAGCAGGCAAGTTGATGCTTCGGGTCAGGACCTTTCTGCTGTATTCCTCCAGCTCCACACTGTGTTATCTCTGACTCCAGATCTGCAATTCTTACTATCACTAATAAGTTTTGAATCAAGGTTACCTTCTGGAAGTTTACTCCTTGCAGAATCAGAGGAGGAAATCCATCTTCATAGCGATCAGGACTCACGGATTGCTACAGCAATTGTCATAAGCTTCCAAAGATGCACCCTTCCCTCTTACTGAACTCTAACAGGATCTATGATTGGCAACACCTTGTTTTCAGTTCCTGTCACAAACCTTGCTTACTTATAGTGAATTCCACCTCTGTACCCAGCCATATCTGAGTATTGACTAGACAATCATAAACTTGACACACAGTTTGATCATGACCCAAATATCAGATTCCATATCCTCTCCCTTTGAAAAGCAACTTATTTCCACCTATCTACAAAGCCACCCACCTTTACTTCTTTTTCGCGGAAGCCCTAATATATGCCTTTGGCAGCTACTAACTGGACTATACATAGTTGTTTTTATTTGGTGCTTTTAACAATTTAAAATACCCTGAAGCACTACACATGAATGTTATCGAACATAATTTGACACCAAGCCAGAATCAGAATATCCTTTATTGTCACATGTACAGGAGTACAGTGAAAATTTTTTACAATAGCTGCCTTTAATGGTGCCGTCTTAGGTATAAGTACCTAGGTAGAAATCTGACAGAGTTAAAAAGAAGTATTGTTACAGAGTAAAAGAAAAGAAGTGAAAAAGTCCAGAATGGTAGTAAGTGCCCATTAGTAGTTAAGTTCCAGTTTGTGTCTGCAAGCCCCAGAGCACGGGCCCATGCTGCCTCCATGTGCTGGTCTCCATCAAGTGCTTGCTCTGCCACCACTCCAGGAATCGCCCATTTGCTTCCCTGGTGCTGCAGGACTCAGCACGTGTTTGTTCCACTGTGGGGCCCAGCCCGCTTGCTCCGTACTTTTGCTCATCTGATGACCTAAGAGCTAGGTTTTAAGAAGCATCTTGGAGGAGGAAAGCAAGGTAGAAAGGTTTAGGTAGGAAGGCTTAGGGAAAGAATTCCTGAATCTAGGCAGCTGAAGGCACAAACGCCAAAAATCAGGAATGTTCAAAAGACCAGAACTGAAGGAGTGCATGTAAACTAGAGGTTTATGGAGCTGGAGGAGGTTAGAGGGAAGAGCAAGGTCATGGAAGGGTTTGAAAACAAGGATGAGAATTTTAAAATAGTATCAGAGATAATGGGAACTGCAGATGCTGGAGAATTCCAAGATACCCCGCCCCCGCCACAACCGCCCCAAGAGGATCCCCCTCGTTCTCACACACCACCCTACCAACCTCCGGATACAACGCATCATCCTCCGACACTTCCGCCATTTACAATCCGACCCCACCACCCAAGACATTTTTCCAGCCCCTCCCCTGTCTGCTTTCTGGAGAGACCACTCTCTCCGTGACTCCCTTGTTCGCTCCACACTGCCCTCCAACCCCACCACACCCGGCACCTTCCCCTGCAACCGCAGGAAATGCTATACTTGTCCCCACACCTCCTCCCTCACCCCCATCCCAGGCCCCAAGATGACATTCCACATTAAGCAGAGGTTCACCTGCACATCTGCCAATGTGGTATACTGCATCCACTGTACCCGGTGCGGCTTCCTCTACATTGGGGAAACCAAGCGGAGGCTTGGGGACCGCTTTGCAGAACACCTCCGCTCAGTTCGCAACAAACAACTGCACCTCCCAGTCGCAAACCATTTCCACTCCCCCTCCCATTCTCTTGATGACATGTCCATCATGGGCCTCCTGCACTGCCACAATGATGCCACCCGAAGGTTGCAGGAACAGCAACTCATATTCCGCCTGGGAACCCTGCAGCCATTTGGTATCAATGTGGACTTCACCAGTTTCAAAATCTCCCCTTCCCCTACTGCATCCCTAAACCAGCCCAGTTCGTCCCCTCCCCCCACTGCACCACACAACCAGCCCAGCTCTTCCCCCCCACCCACTGCATCCCAAAACCAGTTCAACCTGTCTCTGCCTCCCTAACCGTTTCTTCCTCTCACCCATCCCTTCCTCCCACCCCAAACCGCACCCCCAGCTACCTACTAACCTCATCCCACCTCCTTGACCTGTCCGTCTTCCCTGGACTGACCTATCCCCTCCCTACCTCCCCACCTACACTCTCTCCACCTATCTTCTCTACTCTCCATCTTCGGTCCGCCTCCCCCTCTCTCCCTATTTATTCCAGTTCCCTCTCCCCATCCCCCTCTCTGATGAAGGGTCTAGGCCCGAAACATCAGCTTTTGTGCTCCTGAGATGCTGCTTGGCCTGCTGTGTTCATCCAGCCTCACATTTTATTATCTGAGAATTTTAAAATTTGAGGTGTTGCGAAATGTAGGTCAGCAAGCATTTGGAAATTGTGTGTACAGATGATGCATGTTAGAAACAAAGGCTGCAGAGTTTTACATGGCTAACTCTCTCATACACGTCTTTCGCTAAACTCCCATCCTTTGTTTACAAAAAATCCAAATTGTAAAGAGGTGCATCTTGACCTAAGTTAAGCCCCATTCACTAATCCTCACTAACCTACATTGTTGCTCAGTGTATTAAATGTTAAATCAAATCTTGCCTTAAATATGTCTGTGGCGCTTTGAATTGTAGAAAAGGGCTTCTGGAGTTTTGTGGCAATATCTCTGCCTCTAAGCCAGAAGTCCAGGTCCAAATCTCACCCACGTCAGAGATGTGTCATAATACAGCTGAACAGGTTGACCAAAAATTCTGTACAATTGTACGTAGCCAGATTGGCCACAATCTTACTGAATGATGCAATAGATTCGGTAGATCAATGGTCTGCTCTTATTTCCTATGACTGTAATTATATTTGATTGCATGCAGGTTGTGAGCATCAACTGGGCAGTCACTTACACTATTAGAAATAGGGAAGGCTGAAAACTTAGTTATGAGTTTAGAAGTTTGAAGCGCTTGACTCTTTGCTTCAATATTATGCACCAGGGCTTTCACTGTTAATAAACAGTTTAAAAAGCCTAAAGCTGAAATATTGTGTAAAATCTCTGCCTCATAGATTGATGCAGTGTCCAAGGGATACAAGCTAAGTTCACAGTGCATTTGAAGAGAGGAATTGATGCCAAATGCCTGGTCCCGACTTGTCTGTGACAAGTAGTTGAAAAGTACAAAGCACAAATATGAACCAAGGCAGACTAAAGGACATACTGGCACCTGACATGTTGCTTTAAAACACTGTATAGCATTTCAATAAAATAATCTTCTCCAATAGTAGATTAAAAGTTAAAAATAAAAGAAGCTGCAAAAAACAGGAATAGTAAAGCTTGTTTCATTAAAATAAAAACAATGTTGCTAATAAAAACATTCTTTGTTTTAAGGTTCTGGATTAAATAACTGAAACAGGTTTGTTTTAAGTAGACAAATTGTTGATCATAAACCTAAGAATGAGGTTTCATCATGTTTAGTCAGAATAACAATACATGGAACAAGTTGTGCTACAAGAAGAACATTTCTTTGTGAAAGACACAATAAGGCCACAAGATTAACAGCAGCTTCAAATCTCACAGTTCCCATCTATCCCAGTGGCAGCTCAGAGGGATTGTTCAGTGCTGATGACAGCTGTATTCTTCCACAAATCACTCTCTTGCAATCTCTACCCACAACCCTCCCCCCACCCCCAACCTCTCCTAACCAACAAGTAATCCATTGATGAAACATTAGGAGAAATGAAACATTTAAAATCTACATGGCTATCAGGGGCAATGGATCAAGAATGTGAATTCAAAAGTTGTTATTAAGCCTGCCGATAAGGATAGTGCTGCTGTAGTCTGGCATACGGATCTCTATGTTGCAGAGGCCGAGTGTCAGCGCTCAGATACCTCCTCCTATCTTCCCCGGACCATGACCCCACCATGGAACATCAGGCTATTACATCAACTACAGTCACTGACCTCATTTCATCTGGTGCTGTCACTCCCATGGCTTTCAAACTGTTAGACCCCAGCCCCACACAGCTCTCTTCTACCTCCTTCTGAAAATCCACAAACAGGACTGCCCAGGCAAACCCATTGTTTCTGCGTCTTCCTGCCCCATTGAACTCATCTCTTCCTACCTTGACTCAGTCTTTTCTCCCTGGTCCAGACCCTGCCCATGTATATCCATGATTCCTCTGATGCTTTACACCAGTTTTCAGAATTTCCAGTTTGCAGGCTCCAGTTGCATCCTCTTTACCATGGACGTGCAATCCCGTTTCATGTCCATCCCCCACCAGGATGGTCTCAGGGCTCGCTGCTTCTTCATGGAGCAAAGGCCTGAACAGTTCCATCCACCTCCGCTTGGCTAAGTTCATCCTCACCCTGAACAACTTCTCTTTTAATTCCTCTCATTTTCTTCAGATTAGAGGGGTAGCCATGGGTGTGCACATGGCCCCCACTTATGCCTATCTGTTTGTGGGGTATGTGGAACATTCCTTGTTCCAGTCCTGTTCTGCTGTCCACCCATAGCTCTTTCTCCAATATATCGATGATATCACCACTGCTGCTTTCCTCTCTCGTCAGAGTAGAAAAAGTTAATTGATTTTGCTTCCAATTTCCACCCCACCCTCACTTTCACCTAGTCCAGCTGACTCCTCCCTTCACTTCGTCAATATCTTTTTTCCATTTCTTCAGATAAACTGGCCACTAATATCCACTACAAACCTAACATCTCCCACAGTTACCTGGACTATACATTCTCACACCCTGCTTCCTGTAAAGCCTCTATTTCATTCTCCCAGTTCCTCCATCTCTATCTCATATGTTCTGATGAGGTCAACTTTGACAAGGGAGCCTCTGAAATGTCCACCTTCTACCTCAATCAAGGATTCCCCAGCACCGTTGTCAACAGAGCTGAACTCAATCCGACCCATCTCTCACACTTTCGGCCCCAGACCCTGCAGCCCTCCAGACTCAATTTTGAGTTGAATAATTTTCGGACCTGAACTCTCCCATGTCCTAGCCCCCAAACCCACACACTTGTTATCACATAGCCTGCCATTACACACTACCTATCGTTAGCCACTAACAGTCTCCATGAATAGCTATTCATTCTCCCATTCAGATTGTTATCCATTCCTTTGTCTGTCCAACTGTTCTTCTCTCTTTGGGCTCTATCCCCACCTATCATTTAGTCCTTACACCTCCCCCACCCCATCTTCTGCATATAAACTGACATTTTCCTAACCACCATCAGTTCTGAGGAAAGGTCACTGGACCCAAAATGTTAACTTCGATTTCCCTTTACAGATGCTGCCTGACCTGCTGAACTTTTCCGGCAACTTCTGTTTTTGTTTCTGAATTTAAAAGTGCTGGACAAATATCCATGTCAGTCATGTGAAAAGTTCAGTAGATAATAAAATGTGAGGCTGGATGAACACAGCAGGCCCAGCAACATCTCAGGAGCACAAAAGCTGACGTTTCGGGCCTAGACCCTTCATCCGAGAGAAAAGTTTAGTAACTTCTTTTTGTGAAATGAAAACTCTGTATAGAAGACTATTGATCTATAACTCCATACATCCGTTTCCACTATTGTATGCCTATCCATGATTATAAAATTCAAGATTTTGCATCTGACAAAGTGATATGTCTAAAGCAGTCAAAATATTACCTGCCTTATAATAAATGCAAACTTTAATCGTGAAAATAAAAAGAACAAAAAATTATTCTGTAAATTGCTGAGTTCAGGAGCTCCAGATTAACCAAAAAAAAGAGATTGTGCTCAAAAGCATATGGCCCATGGTGAGCAATGATAGTTCACACGTCCTAGAGGGCAATCAGATAAACCCAATGTCTGCAATTCAGCGAGAATGGCAAAGCTGTCTAATCTGTTTGCAGCTTTCTCCTCTTTCTTGTTGAAATAACCAAGGTGTTACGAATTTCTCTCCACCAGTGTTCCTCTAACCGATTCAAGAGGCTCCTTCTCTATGGTATATGTACAGACCATGAAATCCAATCTTCTAAGGAATGTCTGTGCTAGAGACAGATATGTCCTTGAAAGAGATAACAGGCCTGTCTAGTGTTTTTTCAGTTAGCAAGCTGATCTGGACATTTTCTTCATGGAATTTCTATTAAAGATAATATATTTAAGATTTCACAAGTGATTTCTTACACATCTCCCCACCTTGAGAAAGAAATATCCTATTTGACATCTCACGATTTATTTCTGACTAACTAGCTATTTCTAAGCTACAGGATTGTTTTCTTAGTTTCTTGCTATACATACAGATAAAGTTACCAGAATTATCAGATCACTATCAATTTGCAGTAGCAAAACCCACCTACTGATCACTTTATTCATTGATAATTTTATCCTCTGGCAAGAGTGCTACTAACTCTAAATGATTAACACATATGTACATACAATTAAAGCAACAGATCATGTGTGGATTTAAAGATTATGCAGCTTCGTAAATTGGATAAAAGCTGAAAGATTCGGGAATTAAGAGGTTTCAGTAGTGGCCGTAGAGTCCATAAGAGATGGAGATATTTAAGAAGGTTCACTTGAAATAAGCCAATAAGAAATGCCAGAGGCCAGGAATTGATGAGAGAGGTTCAGAAACCCTACAGCAGATAGCAAATCCTGAAGGCTGGAGGGTCACCTGGATTAAATGGGACTGATGCCTGGCCACCAGTGTCAGCAAGGGTCAGGACTGAACACAAGAAACATAAAAATGCTGGAGTTAGTCCAATAATCATAAAACAAGGCAAGAAAGGATCAGGGAAGATGACAAAAGATGACAGCGCCGAACCAGACATCAGCTTAAGAAATACCTTTACAATAAATTCAAAGGAAAACCATTTAAGTTCTCAGACAGGCCATAAGATAGAGAAAGTGAGGCTTCATTTATTGCAAGAGCCACCAGGGAGTATAGAAGAGGCTGAACAACCACTTTCTTCCAAGGAATGCTGGGGGAATGCAGGTTAGGGGAAAACCCATTTGTGAAACAAAAGGAAATGCAAAGAGAAAGCACTCAGCAGCAGACATCACTGGTTGAGATCACCAGGTACATACCTATGATAAAACATTGCCCACTGGGAGAGCAAAAGAATAGAACCACATTTGAGTTGGTATAAATTTCCATGAGATGCAGGATGCAGGAACTTCAAAAAAAAGAGTTACATTGGATTCAAAATGTTAACTCATTTTCTTTGCATAGATGCTGCCAAACCCGCAGAATTTCTTCAGTACTTTTTTTTAATCAAATGCTTTATAGAACTGGGCAGTGGAGGGTTAAAATTCAGACAAGAACCAAGTTCAGGGAACAAGTGGGCTGACAATTCCCAAGCAGGTTTTAGACTCAGGTTACAATGCAGTGTGTGTGTTATCCCAACTTCTGTATTACTGTTTCATTTCGACTTAGTAACAGAGCACTCACTGTAAATGTGAAGGAAAAATAATGTTCACGCATCTTTCCTACAGCAGATAGGTGTCACAATAGTCATAAAATGTGAACTACTGATTTTCAGATTCCATATTCTAACTTTAGTATCTGCAAGTTTCAACTACTGAAATAGTTTGTAAAGAGCAAAAAATGCTCTGTTTCAAAAGGCAGTAGCAATCACCTGACCAAAAATTGGTGAAGTCATGAAACCAACATGGGGTAAATGAAGACAGTGTGAACCAAAATCAGCATTTGTCAAAAACAATTGACTGAAACCAGTAACCCAGTCATCATTCCTATTTTAATTTACAATTTTGAGAATTTTCACACATTAAAGATGGAAATTGCAAACTTCAAGAAATGTAACTTCCTCAGATAGACTACACAAAACAAGTTTGTACTTAAAGGAGCTGCTTTTGGCAGAGCAAGCAAAGTGGATTTGTGGCTGCAGAACTAGAGAAAGTTGTCAGCCTTTCAATAAGGAACAGTGTCTAATGACAGAACTGATTAAAAAGAAACATGAGACACACAAAGACCTCAAAAGATAACTGAAATATTCACAACTGCTGATGATACAAGACATCAATTAAACAACTATAGTCCCCTATGATAAATCATCATGGCTTTTGTTCAGTATTCATCAACTTTGCCTGAACTCCAAGGAAAAGTCCAGCACTACTCTCGTCCAATTCCAAATATACATTACAATGTATTTCCACTACCTCTGCAGCAACAAAAGAAAGTTATAAGTATCTACTCAAAAATCCCATGAATAGGTGTTCAGCTGTGAGTATTTAAGGAAGAACATTAATAGGATCTACAACGTCCAAATGGCAGATCAGTGCTAAACACCAAATTATATCACTACCTGCCAATTTTGTATGCTTCTAGTACATGCACAGTACACCTCCAATAACACAGTTACAAGCTGGCTAGGTTGAAAGAGATGTCTGCCTTTTACAGTGTCTCTGGGCTCTCAGTACTGACAACAGTAGCACAATGTGGTCAATTTTTCAGCCAAAAACAATATTATTTCTAAAAAGAACTTATGAATCATAAAAATTGGAGCACTTTATCCCCTTTGGTCCAGGAACTCCCCACCTACGTCCGTGACACCACCCACGCCCTCCACCTCCTCCAGGACTTCCAATTCCCTGGCTCCCAACAGCTCATCTTCACCATGGACGTCCAGTCCCTATACACCAGCATTCCGCGTGCAGATGGCCTCAAGGCCCTCCGCTTCTTCCTGTCCCGCAGGCCCGACCAGTCCCCCTCCACCGACACCCTCATCCGCCTAGCTGAACTCGTCCTCACCCTCAACAACTTCTCTTTTGACTCCTCCCACTTCCTACAGACTAAGGGGGTGGCCATGGGCACCCGCATGGGCCCCAGCTATGCCTGCCTCTTTGTAGGTTACGTGGAACAGTCCCTCTTCCGTACCTACACAGGCCCCAAACCCCACCTCTTCCTCCGGTACATTCATGACTGTATCGGCGCCGCCTCTTGCTCCCCAGAGGAGCTCGAACAGATCATCCACTTCACCAACACCTTCCACCCCAACCTTCAGTTCACCTGGGCCATCTCCAGCACATCCCTCACCTTCCTGGACCTCTCAGTCTCCATCTCAGGCAACCAGCTTGTAACTGATGTCCATTTCAAGCCCACCGACTCCCACAGCTACCTAGAATACACCTCCTCGCACCCACCCTCCTGCAAAAATTCCATCCCCTATTCCCAATTCCTCCGCCTTCGCCGCATCTGCTCCCACGATAAGACATTCCACTCCCGCACATCCCAGATGTCCAAGTTCTTCAAGGACCGCAACTTTCCCCCCACAGTGATCGAGAACGCCCTTGACCGCGTCTCCCGTATTTCCCGCAACACATCCCTCACACCCCGCCCCCGCCACAACCGCCCAAAGAGGATCCCCCTCGTTCTCACACACCACCCCACCAACCTCCGGATACAACGCATCATCCTCCGACACTTCCGCCATCTACAATCCGACCCCATCACCCAAGACATTTTTCCATCCCCACCCTTGTCTGCCTTCTGGAGAGACCACTCTCTCCGTGACTCCCTTGTTCGCTCCACACTGCCCTCCAACCCCACCACACCCGGCACCTTCCCCTGCAACCGCAGGAAGTGCTACACTTGCCCCCACACCTCCTCCCTCACCCCCATCCCAGGCCCCAAGATGACTTTCCACATTAAGCAGAGGTTCACCTGCACATCTGCCAATGTGGTATACTGTATCCATTGTACCCGGTGTGGCTTCCTCTACATTGGGGAAACCAAGCGGAGGCTTGGGGACCGCTTTGCAGAACACCTCCGCTCGGTTCGCAATAAACAACTGCACCTCCCAGTCGCAAACCATTTCCACTCCCCCTCCCATTCTTTAGATGACATGTCCATCATGGGCCTTCTGCAGTGCCACAATGATGCCACCCGAAGGTTGCAGGAACAGCAACTCATATTCCGCTTGGGAATCCTGCAGCCTAATGGTATCAATATGGACTTCACCAGCTTCAAAATCTCCCCTTCCCCCACCGCATCCCAAAACCAGTCCAGCCTGTCTCTGCCTCCCTAACCTGTTCTTCCTCTCACCCAACCCTTGCTCCCACCTCAAGCCACACCTCCATTTCCTACCTTCTAATCTCATCGTACCTCCTTGACCTGCCTGTCTTCCCTGGACTGACCTATCCCCTCCCTACGTCCCCCCCATACTCTTCTCTCCACCTATCTTCTTTTCTCTCCATCTTCGGTCTGCCTCTCCCTCTCTCCCTATTTATTCCAGAACCCTCACCCCATCCCCCTCTCTGATGAAGGGTCTAGGCCCGAAACGTCAGCTTTTGTGCTCCTGAGATGCTGCTTGGCCTGCTGTGTTCATCCAGCTTCACACTTTATTATCTAGGATACAAAGCTGGGTCACCAGAACATGACCTGGGTCTGTGGATTAATAATCTGGTTTAAATTTAAGTATCTATAGGGCCTTTTTGGTGTAAAGTGTAGAGTAGAAACAACTTAAATCGTTTAATAAGAAGTGGCTCCTGTATTGAACAAGTGGTTTATCGCAAATTAGCAACTGGTTACAAGCTACATTGATACAATAGACATTGCTACCGTGTCAATGCGGATGACCTGGATGTTAGGTCTTACTCCTTACAGATCTGAAGATGTTCTGTCCACAAGTCCATATGACTTGATCATTGCGGATGGTTTTTATGGGACACTTATATTGTAAGATTCCCTCAAACCTTTTTTTCTTATTATTAATATTATATATTCACATATATAATTACATTTACTGGTATCCAATCTTCCCTCAGGTCTTTGACTTTACATATCCAAGTGATCTGGATGATTCCTGGTTGACGAAGATTGGATTCCTTTCAGACTTGGAAGATAGTTAGTTTCTGGGTGAACAACTGTTGTCTTTAATTCCCTTCCTAACAATGTGAGGTCTGTAATTCTTTTTAAAACTCAGAGAATCTTCAGTCTGTTGGATTTCATTTGTGGAGGATATCTTCCCTGCTGAAACAGACTATTTATTCATTGGACTATCATGAAGTATTGAGCACTAGGTGATTCCACGGAGATGTACATACCACATCATCAATCTGTGCCAGCAAATTTTCTCAATCTCTCCGTAGATCTGTGTACTATGTAGACTCTTTACTTCAGCACGTTGACTGGTTTAGAATTCGCATTTACCCTCCATGACTGCATTATAGTTGAAATCAACTTGTTCTCATCCTCAGTTCTGCTATTTGAGAATTGCTTCTTGCTTGGCATAATCTGTGTCACTGTTTCGGAGGATTCTTCCCAGGAGCTAAGCAAATTTAATATTCTGTTTGAACTTGTCTGTTTTGAGCCACTTCAGCATCTAACATTCAACTTGATTATGCCATAACCATTTTGCAATCAAGCTGTGTTGTACCCTTGAGTTAAGTCAATTACAGAGTGTCAGTTGGTTCATTTGGAGTGTATTGCTCACTGGATCTCTCACTGCGCGTGCTTCCTAACAAACCTAAACTATCTTTGGCACTGATAATAGTGGAAAATATTTCTGTCAAACCAGTACAGTCAGTACACAGCATCAGTAATATGTTGCCATCTTGTTAAAAAAGCTAAGCTCAATGGATTCTGCTAACTGTTTGGACTCTGCCAAGAGTCCAAGGAACCCTATGAAGTCTTACATTAATTGTGCTTTGACTGATAGTTCCTTGACCAGATGTCATTGCCTTTAACTAGTTTGACCTATTCTGCTATTTGATTATGATCAAGGTTAAGACATGCACTTCCATTCAAGAGATTGTTGACCATGAGTATATATAGGTTTCTACTATCTGACATCCCTTAGGTTAGACAGTGGCATATAGCATATCATTTATCTTAAGTGTCAAAACTCGTGGACCATATAGCTGTCCCACTGTTGTCTATTAACATTGTTTTTCATAGAATCCCTACAGTGTGGAAACAGGCCCTTCGGACTAACAAGTCCACACTGAACCTCACAGCATCCCATCCAGACTCATTCCCTGATAACCCCCCCAATCTACACATCCCTATGGGCAATTTAGCATGGCCAATTCACCTAACCTGCACACCTTTGGACTGTGGGAGGAAACTGGAGCACCCAGAGGAAACCACGCAGACACAGAAAAAATGTGCAAACTCCACACAGACAGTTGCCCAAGGGTGGAATAGAACCCGGTTCCCTGGCGCTGTCAGACAGCCGTGCTAACCACTGAGTCACCGTGCCACCCCTTCTTTTTTTAACAAAGGTGATATCACAAAGCATGCTTTTCTCACTACTGCACCAGCCCAACATATCCCACACCATCATTCTTTTTGTAATCATCATAGAATCCATTAGAATCATAGAAACTTTTCCTTGACTATGGCCCACTATCTGATAATACTATGACACTTGTTCCAGATTCTAACTTGTTTCTATCCTTGTGAGAATTCTTTGCTTCACAGCACTGGCAAGGACTTTTCAAACCTTGAGCCCGTCCTACTCATTGTAATGGTTTAGAAGAATATGGGCCAAATGCTAGCAAACAGGACTAGATTTATATAGGATATATAGTTGGCACAAACAGGTTTGACCGGAGGGTCTGTTCTGTGCTGTATATCTGTATGACTATGACTGTATGTGTCTTCTGTTGTTTTGTACTTAAAGAATTGAACAGACTTTGCTAATCTCTTGTGGCAAGATTGATTTTCCCTCCTTATAATTGATCAGTGTTGCTTATGGTCACTGTTACCTACAGGCACCTTCCCTGTGAAATCATTAATCAATCCTGTTTCATTACACAATACTAGGTCTAGCACACCCTCCTCTCTATTCAGCTCCAGAATATGGTGTTCTAAGAGGTTATTCTGGAAACATTTAAAGACCTCCTTATCAAGGCTATTTTTACCGATATGGCTTTTCCAGTTGGCATATGGGTTAAAATCTCCTGTGATTATATCTGTGCCTTTCTAACAACTCTTGTTTTTTCTTCCTTTATGCCCCATTCTGCCGTATGGCTGCCAATAGTGGCCCTGTACAACACTTTCTCGTTTCTACATCTTGTTTTACTGAACTTCGATCATGCTCTCTATTGTACAAATACAATTAAAACAGCCACTTTTTTCCTATTTGTCTGCCATTTCTAAATGTCCTGTACCCTTCAAAATTCAGGTGCCAATCCATGTCACTAATGGACTGTCCTTATTAATTTGCACTTGCACGCTCAGCTCATTTGCTTTATTTTGACTGCCGCATGTATGTAACCTTTAGTTTTAAATCTTTTACTCTTTCTGTAAATTCTAGTCTTACCTGTAGTTTTACATTTAAGATTCATATTTCCTACCCCTTGCTGACATGCTATATTTATCATTTCCCGTCTTAATACCTCTCTTTTTGCTTTGATTCTACTCTTTGATTCACTACATCTTCACAAATTTAAACCTTGCCTACAGTATTCAAATTAAAATCCTCTCTGCTTCCCTTGTCATGGACTGCGAAAGAACTCTAGTCCGATTTTCGTCCAGTACTTGTACCATGAACAGGAACCCACTTCTCCCCACCAGTCCTTTGCCATGTATTAATCTCTCTAAATCTGATATGTCCTATGCGAATTCACACATGGCTGAGGTAATATAGCAGAGCTCATGACCTTTGAGGTCCTGCTTCTTGATTTGGCACCTAGTTCATAATTCTGAATTCACAGAAACTGCTTGTTTGTCCTGTCTATGCCGTTATTATAAACATGGACCTTGGCAATGGGATTCTCCCCCTCCCACTCCAAGTTCCTCTCCATTCCTGAATAAGTGTTCGAAATGCAGCCATCTGGGCATTCAACACAGCCATCAGGACCCACACTCTTTGCTACATAGAACAGCATTAATACTGTCACTATACAGTCCCCTACTCCCCATTCTTGACTAGCTTCTTGTACCGTGGTGCCATAGCCAGTTCATCCACCCTGCAACCCTCACTCTTATCCATAAAAACTAAAAGCATCTCAAATCTATTGGACAACTGCAAAGGTGAGGCTTCTGTGCACCTGGGTCTCCTTATCTGCAGTCACACTTTCCTGCATCCTGAACACTAACCAAATGAGACAATTTAATCTTAGAGGTGTGTCTGCCCCTGGTACAAAGAATCCAGATAACATTCCCCTTCCCCGATGCACTGTAGTGTTTTTAGTTGAATCTACATCTTATGAAGTCTGAGTTCAAATATCAAACACCGCACACCTCTCTCACATGCTGCAACAATGACACATCACTGTCCTAACCAGCTTCTTCTCCTGCAGTATAGTAATAAACTATTCCTGGTGGCAGAAAATATTTTAGACATGAGCAACAGAATACTTCTTTCTGTTACCCTGCTTAACCAGCTGAAACGCTTAATTCCAGCACTCTATTGTAAACTACATTCAAGTTGCTAGTCACACTAAGTTGGTTAGTTTTATATGCTTTTAACATATCTGCCTTACTTAATTAGGATCCAGTTTCAGTTGGTTCTGAATTCAGCTGTTCTTTTAGTGGAACCCTTGAAATGATCCTGTTTGATGCTGGCAATTGCAAAATTTAATTTATTTTAGTTGGCCCCAGACTGAATTTGATTTGATTTGTACAAAATAAAATGGGCGGCACAGTGGATCAGCAGTTAGCACTGCAGCCTCACAGCACCAGGACCCAGGTTCGATTCCAGCCTTGGGTAACTGTCTGTATGGAGTTTGCACATTCTCCCTGTGTCGGTGTGGGTTTCCTCCGGGTGCTCCGGTTTCCTCCCACAGTCCAAAGATGTGCAGGCTAGGTGGATCGGCCATCTTAAATTGCCCCTAGTATTCAGGGGTGTGTAGGTTTTCGGGGGAAGGGTCAGGGTGGGATGCTCCAAGAGGCGTGTGGACTTGTTGGGCCGAAGGGCCTGTTTCCACACTGGAGGGAATCTAATCTATAATCGAAATTTAGATTTTCTTACTAATAACTGCATGCAGTCAGCCAGTAAATAATACCCATCAAACAACAATGTCCTACACAAATGTTAACTTTCTAGCAACTTCCTAATGCTCTACACTTAACTCTGCCTTTAAGTAAATGCTATCCCAAAGTATTATGTGACAGATGTAACCCTTTGGCAAAAACAGAAACCTCACTGAAGCAACACTACTTTTACTCCAAGTATGCACATCCAGATTAACACAACTATTAATTTCTAAACAAATATTGTAACTCTTGACACTCCAAACCTCCCCACGGCAGCTTAAACTTAACTTGTATGTCTAACAATGGTCTTCAGAATATTCTAGGCTCAAGATCATTCTGTTAATCAATCAACCCTGCAGCCTTAACTAACTATACCTTGTAACCTGGACCAGAGATATCTAATCTTCAGGCAGCCTTCCCAGACAATCAGCAGTATAGTGTTGGCTTCTCTCTATTGGCAAGCTAGGCTTATTGGAGCCCAAGTGCACAAATGCATCCTAGCTATAATTTGCATTCACTTCCAAAGGACCTATACGTTATTTCTTAAAGCTACGTCACAGTATTCAGCGCTTAAGGAGATCTTAACTTTAAGACTTTTCTTAAACCCATAATTTATGACTTTAGGCAGATAAGGGAGTTAATTTTTATGAGTAGGCAGATAGAAAAGTGGAGTTAACACCAAAACCAGACCAGCGATAACCTTAACAAATGGCAGAGACTCCAAAGGCCAAATGGCATACTTCTACTTTTAAGGTCCATATTCCTATAAAATGTACAAGTTAAGTCTTTGCTAATGTACAGTTTAATATAATTTAACCTTTATTATTAAATTAATGTGCCAATGAAGTATGAATAGTTATGTGTTTATCCCAGTTACATGCACATTTGGCCCTAAGCAGTTTCTCCATTTCGCTGATGATAAGGTATAGAGCTGGATGAACACAGCAGGCCAAGCAGTATCAGAGAAGCAGGAAAGCTGACATTTCGGGTCGAGCCCCTTCTTCAGAAATGGAGGATGGGAAGGGGATTCTGAAATAAATAGGGAGAGAGAGGGAGGCGGATAGAAGATGGATAAAGGAGAAGATAGGTGGAGAGGAGACAGACATGTCAAAGAAGCAGGGTTGGAGCAAGTAAAGGTGAGTGTAGGTGGGGAGTTAGGGAGGGGGTAGGTCAGTCCAGGGAGGACGGACAGGTCAAGGAGGTGGGATGAGGCTTGTGGTTTGGAGGTGGGGGTGGGAGGTGGGAGGAAGGGTAATACCAGCTTTCCTGATCCTCTGATGCTGCTTGGCCTGCTGTGTTCATCCAGCTCTGCACCTTGTTATCTCAGATTCTCCAGCATCCACGGTTCCTACTACCTCTTCATTTCGCTGATTGTTCAGTGGTTATCCAATCAAAACAGACTGGAGGAGTCCCAAATTTTAATCTAGTCTGTACAATGTCTGTTGGATCTCAGCTCCGTACCATGAATTGACCAAAATCCATAATTGCAGTCCCATGACCCATATGTATTACCAATGGAATCTATTGATGGTATAGTTATAACACACCTCTCTCTTCATTGAATAGTGCATCAATAAATCATATATAATACTTCAGAATAGTTAAATGCTTTGGGAAAATAATACAGTGTAGTTCAGGGAATTGTATACCGTTACAGAAAGGAGGAGGGAAGATAATTAATGGAGAAAATGCATGTAGAAAAAAACAAAACAATTTGCCTGACATATCAGGACTCCTGCATTAAATTGCATGTTATTCTTAGTCATAATAATAAATCGTTAGCTAAATTCCTGCTGTGACATATTGTGTAAATTATATAGGAATGCAGGAAACCACATGATACACAAAGGACCAAAAGTGACTTTCTGAATATTTGCTATTAAGTCAAGATGAGGAGGTAATGCAAAACTAAAAGAATTTTTCTGTTTTAGTGGGCAGCTAATCAAATCTGGTCATCCATCATGCAGTCAACTTTAATATATTTGAAATAGACCATTATAAGTTCAACAAAAAGAATTGTTTTCAAGCCTGAGATTTTTAAATATTAAGTTTATACACAGGCAGAGAAATGCAAATGCTGAAGAGTAAGTTGCAGATTTCAAGAATCCTGAAGGTAACCATTGAACCAAATGCCTTTTCTCAACCCACCATTAAACTCCAATCTTGGAAGAATACTTAATACTGCACTATTGTAACAAACAATGTTTCATTTCACACTTTAATATGCTATAGTTTGATGCCCAACATATTTGAGACAAAACAAAAGCAAAATAAAACAGATGCTGGAAATCTAAAATAAGAACAAAAAAAGTGAAAAAACTTAACAAGTCAGGCAGCAATTTGGAGAGAAATAGAGTCAACATATCAGGTCTGATAGTAGATCATCAACCTGAAACATTAACTGTTTCTCTCACAGACGTTACATGACCTGTCAGGTTTTTTCCTAAGATATTTTTGATATTAAGTTTGGGATAATCACAGAGCAAGCAATCTATGGGAGAACATCATAGCTAATGTAGGATTCCTACCACATAATCCAGATCTCTCTGAACTGGTGTAAAAAACCTACATGGGCAGCTCAGTTTACAAACTTCTAAATATGTTCCGAAGACCAATTATAGAGAAGTTCAAATACATCAGCAAGTTAAAAATAACTTATAGTTCCTAATTTTCACAGTTAACTGTTTCTACAAAGCGCAAAGAACAATACAGCACAGAAATAGGCCCTTCGGACCTCCAAGCCTGCACCAACACATTTTGCCCTTCCATACTAAAACTGTCTTCACTTACAGGATCCGTATCCCGCTACTCCCTTACTGTTTAAATTAAATTAAATTAAACACTTAATACAAAATACTTTGAAATGATTTTCATGTAATTCCAGTGCTGTCTCAGTATGATTACTTTTATCTGCAGTTGAAACTAATGTAACTAAAAAATACTCATAGCAAGCTGACTGAATTCGTTTCTAAAATCAGAGCAATAAACAATGACAGAAGGTAACTTGCATGTCACATTGATTAGGAGCAACATCTTTCATCTACGTTAACTAGAAATGTTGTTTCTTGCACAGTGCGTTTTTCAAATATGAGTCAAGTGCTTGTTCTTAATGGTTCAGCCACTGGGGATAATGACAGCTATTACCCAGCCAATGACAATGTTATTTACATAGCATTGGTCTGAGATGTTCAGCCAATCAATCTGGAGATCACAAGAAAAGTTTTACAAAGATATTTGCAAAAGGTAAAACTAGCTCCATGATACTTGAAAATGGTGCAGAAATAAACTATTAGTGCATTGGTACTTTAGCCACAGCCTTAGGTTTCCATTTCTGAGATTTTAAGGGGCTGTTTAGTGCTGTCACACAGACAGTTGCCTTCCATGCTTGTCAGTATTGGACAATTCTGGGGATGGGGAGCACCTACGGCATGTACCAGCTACCCGTGTGGCAAGCACACTGCACGTTCATTCAACCAAATAGCCTCGTTGGAAATTGGTGGTGGCTTGCCCACAGTTTAGTCAAGGGAGGGACCGTTGTCAGCCAGGGGTTCTCAGTGTTATCAATAATGAGCGTGGTTCGGACACAGTTCTGGGCTTCAACATGGTCAGTCATCTGTTTGGAAGTCTCACAGTCAGGGGTCTGTGCTAGCACAGTACAGGTGTGTTCAGCGGTCAGTCCTGTACGGCTAGCACATGCAGAGCAGGACACCACATTTTGTTAGTCGGGTCGCTGCAATGGGTCAGGGGTCAGTTCAGTCATGTCTTGGGGCTGTTCATTATTAATCAGAGGTCAGTAGCAAATACAGTCCTCAGGGTCAGTCTGTTGATCCTTTATGAGGATTCAAGGAAGCGGGGCCTAGGGGTAATAGGGAGAGCAGAGACATTAGGAGTTGGAGACTCAAGACTGGAGTCGGTAGCAGAGGCATTTACAGAGGTAGGGATAAGTATGGCAACTGCTTATCACAAGACCACAAGAAACTAGAGAATTGTGAACGCAGCCCATTCCATCTCATAAACCAGCCTTCCATCCATACACCCCATTGCTTTGGGAAACAAACCAATATAATCGAAGACCCCTCCAACCCCGGTTATACTCTCTTCCATCCTCTTATATCGGAAAGAAACTCAAGTTGAATGGGTAGAATCCAGAACATCGTTAGGAGGCATTGCAGGCTGTGGGGGATGGCGAGGGTTGCTGAATGTGACCAGTATCATAGCCTCCAAGCAGGATTACAAAGGGACACAATGGACATCATGTGTCGATGTGTGCACGCAGGGGTGCCATACCTGTTCCGGAGGCAAAGTGCTCCTTGTGCGCAGTTTATTGGCCATAAGTATGAGATCCACACTTGCTGGATGCCAAGTAATTGTGCTGATAAAAACATGAATCAATCATTTGCAAAGTGCAGCTATATTGGATTTGTAATCATTGCACTGCCTGTTGCATATGCATTCAAACTGCCAATCAAATGTTGGTCACATGAGATTTGCTGTTGGTGTTTGCAAAGTGAGCACAGGCATCTCAATTATGTTGAAGTTAGAGGCAATGATAGTCCAAACTTGGTGGAAGAAACTACAGTTTATAACACTTTCAATGGCTCTGTGTCACCCACACAAGTTCAAGGCCTCATCTTTCATGCAAGTCTAACAATTGTGCAGAATGCAGTGTGATGTTCAGCGTTTGATGTGGGTGTAAAGTTAGATAGGTGGTGTTGTGCTACAGGTGTTACTGCTGACATTGGGTGGTGCTTCAATAGGGCACGAAGCAGACTGCACAAGAAAAAGAAATTTGAGGAAACACTAAACAGAGCCCTAATCAGCAACTTATAGAAAAAAATAACAGCACTAAACACATTCAAACTTTCCATACTGCAATTTCAGTGTTATCTGAAATACTGACCCAACAGCTTTAGTCTCATTATACCCAAAATTCTGAGGAAAGTGATCGATTATCAACCAGATTGACACAGCTTTAAACAGAACAAACTTAAAATGCTAGTTTTACAACAACAGGTTACTGGATTTATTTTATTCCTTTAACATATGACAACCTTCAATTATAGTGCAGTGATTTATTAGAGAAGGGAAACTTACTTAATATCTTACTGACTTGTCAGAGTTGTGACCTTAGCATTACAGTCTTTTAATGCATGAGGACATTTTAAAAATAATCTCAAATTAGTAAGTGTGTGAGGCATGAATCAAATTGTCACGTTGATCCATTCCATCTGTATTCCTCATTTGCGTTTTAAAATTATACTTTAAGTTATCTCATTGTGTTTATTAATAATAGTAGGGGTGGCAACAAGAAATGATATAACTGTTAAGTAGATAGAAACAGAATTCATGTTGATTGAGGTAAAGGAAGGGATTGATCACACTACCAGGAATGGATTAGAGACCAACAAATTATAGAAAGGAGATAGAAGGAGAAATATCTTTGTATAACATATGTATGAGATGATCAATTTATTGATTGTTATCACATGTACTGAGATCCAGTGAAAAGTGTTTTGTGAGTGAAACAGGCAGATTGTACTATACAAAGTGCATCAGGGGAGCAGAACAGAATGCAGAGTACAGAGCAAAGAAGATGCAGTGAAAGAGATCATAATTAGCATTTGAGAGTCTGTTCAAAAGGCTGATAACAACAGGGAAGAAGCTGTTCTTGAATCTGTTCATACGTGTATTCAAACGCTTATATATTATGGCCGATATAAGAGGATGGAAGAGAGTATAACCGGGGTTGGAGGGGTCTTTGATTATATTGGTTTGTTTCCCAAAGCAATGGGGTGTATGGATGGAAGGCTGGTTTATGAGATGGAATGGGCTGCGTTCACAATTCTCTAGTTTCTTGTGGTCTTGTGATAAGCAGTTGCCATACCATGCTGTGATGCATCCAGATAGTGTGCTTTCTACGGTGCATCTACAAAAATTGGTAAAAGTCCCCGTGGATATGCCAAATTTCCTAAGCCTTCTGAGAAAGTAGAGACATTGTGCTTCCTTGATCATCACGTTAATGTGGGTGGACCAGGACAAACTGTAGGTGATCATCACTCCCAGAAACCTGACACACTCGACCATCTTCACCACAGCACCACTAATGCAGACAGTGACGTGATAAACACACGTTAAACAAACTTCAAACAAACCAGCAGGAAAATGGAGTGAAAATGAGAAGAGGATAGTGATTGTCCATAGTGTTCAATACTCCTTTTGAATCCTACATTTAAGAAACCTAAAAAGAGACCCTCTTCACTACAACTCATTAGTGAGCCTATAGCAGCAAGAGCAGGATAGATTCAACTTATTACTGAAGGAGTGGCTTCTCACCATTTCTTTCCATTCTATTTACAAGTGTGACTTTCTCCCATAGATTGCCCTGTGATTGAATTTTCCCAGGCAATTTGGGCACTCTAAGGTGTATCTACCTCATAACCCATATATTACCAGCGTTGGTAGCTTGCATGTGACTTCAGATCCACAGCAATGTGATTAACTTTCTGCTTTCTAAAATGGTCCCAAAAGCTATTGAGTTTTTGGGCAATGTGTGATGGACAACAAATGCTGACTTTTATCAGTGAATGCCACATTCGATGAAACACAATCTATGAAGTCATGTTGCCAGTGTCTGTTAACATGTGCTCCTAAGCAAGACTAGTACCAGTTGGCTTATTAGTAACATTACAAAAAAAAACTGATGAAAACAAGCGTAATCCCTGGATAATCATCCCAAATTTCAGATCCCGGCTGTCCATTAAACCAGCACTAGTTTCAATAAGCAGTTTGTGCGCCTGTGAACTTATTGAGGAACACTTCAACTTCCAGTATCACAAGTGCGATCTCTGGAAATTGCAGTGCAGTGTCATTGTCTCAGGGTTGGCTGTTATTCAGACTGTAAATATAACTCATGGATTATTACAGCCCCAGCACTTCTGCAACGTGGGGACTTGCCATGCTGAAACAGGAAATAAGAAAGTTGGCTTGCCAAAGAAAAGGTACAGGCAGTTTGGTGAGGACTGCAGTGAAGGAGATGTGGGCCATGAGTTTTGACAAATTCTGTGTTAAAAATGATTTTACACTTGTTCTGTTTTTTTTTCCTGGAGCTCAAGGTTGTTATGGTGCTATAGGAGGTACTGCAAGTAGAAACTTACATTGTTCTTACATATTTTAAAAAAACACTCCTTTAAAAAGTCATTTTGCACCATAGGAGCTTAGCAATGTAAGGTATTTCAACTTACAGACCACAACATTATCGGAATTTTCAGCTTTCACGCTGATTCCTATGCAGAAACCATATTTCATGTGAGGCTGTTTCACATAAAGTCACAATTTTTAGGAAGCCAACCAAACTTTAAGTGAGGATTTATTATTCTACATTTTTTGGCAAGAGGACATCAAACTTATCAAACATAGGGAAATAACCACATCTACATTGGTGAAACAAAGCAGAGACTTGGCGCCTGCTTCGCAGAACACGTACGTTCTGCTCGTAAAAAAGACCCTGAACTACCTGTTGCCTGCCACTTCAATGCACCACCCTGCTCCCTGGCCGACACCTCTGTCTCCAGGTTGCTACAATGTTCCAGTGAAGCCCAGCGCAAGCTGGAGGAACAACACCTCATTTTCCGCTTGGGGCCCTACAGCCCTCCGGATTCAATATTGACTTTAATAATATTAGGGCCCAAACTCTCCCATGTCCCAGCCCCCCACCAGGCCTTGTTACCACATAACCTACCATTACACAGCCCCTGTTGTGAGTCACTAACAGTCCCCATTAACAACTATTCATTCTCCCACCCTGATCATTAGCAACTCCTTTGTCTGTCCAACTGTCTTTCTCTGTCTTCAGGCTCTATCCTAACGTTTACTCCTTACCCCCCCTCCCTATTTTCTGCATGTAAACTGTCATTTTCCCAGCCACCATCAGTTCTGAGGAAGGGTCACTAGACCTGAAATATTAACTCTGTTTTCTCCTCCACATATGCTGCCAGACCTGCTGAGCTTTTCCAGTAACTTTGTTTTTGTTCCTGATTTACAGCATTGGCAATTCTTTTGGTTTTTATATCCTCCTCTGATTTTGCAATCTAACTTAAATATTCTTTTTGATTCTTGACCATAACCTCATAATGACTGAACATCTCAACTGCTGAATTTACTTCCAGACATCTTAGGCTTTCCTTGCCTGTCAAATTTAATTATCTCCCCATTACCCTAATCCCAAAATCTGACAATCTTCTACTGTGTCTTGCAATCCAAGTTGTTACATAGATTTGTGCACTCACACACCCTACCTCCTAAGTCCTTCCCAGTAATCAGTACCCACTGCCTCCTCTCATTCAGCAAATCCCTCACGGCCTCTAGATTTTACTTTGAGCTTTTTTTCACATCTACCCTAGCAACCCAGATTGAATTACATTTATCTGACATCTTAAGGTCTACCAACCTCCACTTGAAAAATTATTCCTTTAAAAAGAAAATTCACTTAAAAGGAGCATCAGGTGCTGGTAAAATAACCTGAGTTAATATTGTAAAGCTACACAAAAAGACTGTGAAGTTAAACCATTTACACTGCTAACACCTCTAATTCCTGTTTGCATATTGTGGTGTTCTTACCTACGTCAAGATACGCAGGTGTACTTCTGTCAGCGCCACTTCACAGAGCACCACAGAATTCAAGAAATTCACAGTTTCAAACAAAAATCAGATATGACCAGAGGATGAATATGCTAATGTAGATGATGTAAGGAAGAAACTTGATTGAAGAAGGCATTAATATGCACAAGACATATCACCAAAGGTTTTTTCATTAATCTTAGGTAGGGAAATAACCACATCTTTTCTACAATTGCCTCATATATCAGGACTTCAGTGACCCTTTTACAAACAACATCACACTAGAATGTTTGCTGAAGTTAAAGATTTGGTTTGATAAAAACAACATATTTCAAGTGCAATCTTCTGTAAAGTTCCTGACTGCATACACTGTGGACTATCACAAAAAATGCTGAAGGTGCACAATGTTCCAATCAGTGTCTGAAACTGATGCAGCCGAAGAGAGTGTGCACTGGCTTACGAATGTAGAAACTCACATGGTTTATGACACAAGGCCTTCCCTAACCAACACATATCTTCAGGACTTGTATAAAGTCAATGTGGAATAATATCAGTTACGATTTATTCCTTATTATTTGCAGTCATTTAAAAGAGGGGCACTCTTGGTTTTTTATATTAGACTGGGGCATGAGAATTTTTTCCAAAAAAGTCTGAAACAGATACATAGGTGAACATTTCAGGCATGACCTTGCATCTATACTTCTGAAAGATTAATTTATCTTTCCCTTTCAGACCAACAAACTATGCCTTACCACCAGTTATGATGTCAGTGTTTGAACCTACATGAACTGAACCATGTAAAATGTTATTTTTTCACACAGTGAGCGGGCAGTAGCTGGGGTGGTGTTGAACATATGTAAAAGATATGTAGAGGTTATTCAGGACTTTTGATTCTCACTTCAACCTTTATCAAAATAGAGAGGCTAAATTTAACAATCAAATACAAAAACATACAGATGCCATTTTTTGTTAATGACTGAGTGGATAATTTTGAATGTGGAATCAGGAAAGATGACCCAATTGGAACTTTCAGTATGGGTGGGGCTTTGGAAGAAAGCTTATCAGACGTTATTTGATGAAGGGAAGTTTCAAAACTCATGCAAGTGCTACAACTGACAGGACAGGCAGAGGTGAGAAAACTGATGAGCTTTTTATTTGAGGTGACACAGAGAGTTCGTTGAAAAAATAATTGAGGCTTTGCAACTGTCCAAAAAGTGAAAGTGCATCTCTGCCAGGGCCAGGAAAGCATGAAGAGAGTGAAGCGACAGTTGTTACACAGGGTTCTTGCTGTGGTGGGAAATGGGGGCTATAGTGTGAAAATTGTCCCACTCAAAACACAGAGTGCCATTCCTGCAAGAACCCAAGTCTTTTTAAAACTGCTTCTTCCAGGAAAAAAAAGAGTCAGGCTCAAAAACAGGAAAAACTCACCAGGTCATTTAAGAGATCAAAAGAGCTTAAAAGCAATGAAACCACATTTTTCGGTGAAATAAATGAATTCAATGGAAAAACAAGCAGAAGAGGACAACAACGTTATTAAAGAGGTGGAGTCTTATACTGTTTGACATCAAGATATTTTCATTCAACATCAAAACAATAAAACTCAAAAAGCAGATGAGAAATATGTCAAAATTTATAATATTATCTCAAAGGTTGGCTTCACGTTCACTACTGTCCTGCTCTTGTACAACATCATGAGTAGCAAAGACATCTCAATGTCATAGATGTCAAAAAAAACGGTCATTTCAAGAGTCCTCAAACTTGAAAATTTTCAATAGATACATCAATGACACTTGAGGATTACAAAGTATCATATGCTGCGTGGGGCAGGAATTTCACAAGCGTTGGAAGAGATAGAACATAGAACAATACAGCGCAGAACTGGCCCTTTGGCCCTCGATGTTGCGCCAACCTGTGAACTAATCTAAGCCCTTCCCCCTACACTATCCCATCATTACCCATATGCTTATCCAAGGACTGTTTAAATGCCCCTAATGTGGCTGAGTTAACTACATTGGCAGGCAGGGCGTTCCACGCCCTTACCATTTTCTGAGTAAAGAACCTGCCTCTGACATCTGTCTTAAATCTATCACCCCTCAATTTGTAGCCCTGCCCCCTTGTACAAGTTGAAGTCATCATCCTCAGGAAAAGACTCTCACTGTCCACCCTATCTAATCCTCTGATCATCTTGTATGTCTCTATTAAATCCCCTCTTAGCCTTCTTCTCTCCAATGAGAACAGACCCAAGTCCCTCAGCCTTTCTTCATAGGGCCTGCCTCCAGACCAGGCAACATCCTGGTAAATCTCCTCTGCACCTTCTCCAATGCTTCCACATCCTTCCTGTAATGGGGCGACCAGATTATCTCCGATTGTATTATCTGCACTGAGCTATACACTGTCAAGAGGAAGAACTCCATTTATGAATTTTTATTTCCATCTAGGTCCTGGGAGCATGTTAGCATGGACCTGTTTGAGCTTAAAGGAAGGATATTCATCATGGCTGACCATTACTTAAGAAGGTTTGAGGTTAAATATATGCATGGACTTGGACTGAAAGCTGTTACCACCTAACTCATCAAAACTTTTGTAATGTCTGGTATCCCAGATATAATTGTTTCAAATAATGGTCCGCAGTTTGCCAATGAATGTTTCAAAAACTTGCGGAGTCTATGGGTCTATAGTTAAGACTCGCTCGCCTACATACCCGCAAGAGAACAGAGAGGCTGAGAAGCTTCTGAAAACAATCAAGGCTCTGCTGATGATAAATGAGGACGTGGACTTTTCATTACTGAGTTTCACGCCACACCACTGTTAAAAAATCTCTCCCCAGACAAACCTCTGATTAGCAGATAGTTACACAGTCACAGATCTCCCACATATAGTGTTACAAACAAATATGGATCAGAAATTTAAGAAAGGAAGTTGGAGTAACAAGTAAGCCAAAACTAAAACTACAACCAACATCACAGAGTTTGTGCTTTACCAGAGCGCCAGATATGGAAGTCAGTATGAATCCAGGGTCAGAATCAGCAAGGCACAATCCTAGTGAAAAGTCAACAACTAACATTACATCATGTGGAGACAGAAAATTGTACTATCAGGAAGAACACAGGAACTTCAGTTATCATGAAAAGGAGACCCTCAAGGAATGGATCAGCTACCCTGAAATCCAGGAGGTCAACTTTTATACAAAGATGACATTCTCTGCTGATTCAAACAGTTTCGTAGAGTACACACAAAAACTTCAAGAAGCATGTTGCCATGGTTGAAAGGTTTGATTACAGGAAGAGGCTGAATAGGTTGAGACTTTTCTCCTGGAGCTTTGGAGACTGAGGAATGACCTTATACAAGTTTATAAAATCCTGAGGGGCATGGATATGGTGAAAAGTCAAGGTCTTTTCCCCAGGGTAGCGGAGCCTAGAACTAGAGGGCATAAATTTAAGGTAAGAGGGGAAAGATTTAAAAGGGACCTAAGGGGCAACTTTTTCAAGCAGAGGGTGATGTATGTGTGGAATGAGCTGCCAGAAGTGGTGGATGTTGGTACAATTACAATATTTAAAAAGCATCTGGATGAGCGGATGAATAGGAAGGGTTTGAAGGGATAGGGGCCAAATGCTGGTAAATGAGAATAAATTAATTGAAGATATTTGGTCGGTATGGATGAGTGGGACCGAAGGATCTGTTTCTGTGCCACACATCTCTATGACTCTAGATCCTGAACCTCCACAGACAGGGAGCAAGAGCAAGGAGACACAACGGTGCTTACCTCTGAGGGCAAGAGATGCGACAAAGGCTGGGGGGAGGTGATGGATATTCAAATATGGAAGTAGTCAATCCACATCAGAAACAAAGAAACAGATCACATGAGAATAGACCCTGGAGAAAGATGATCCCATGAACACCCTTGTGCTAAACTTAAGTGTGTAAATAGTTAGCAACATGTTAAATAAAAGAGTAATCTTACCAACAGCCCAGATTCAACTGTCTCTCCAGTTCTCTAAACATGAATATCCTTCTAAGATGCCCCAGCATGATATTAAACTACTGCCTTCCCTCTGCTGAGGATGTGTGTCTGGTTACAGGTCATCTCAGACTGCATGGATCAGTTGGGTGGCAGTTGGACAGGCTGAGGAGCATATACAAAGCAGAGGGCATGACAGATAGTAACTTCAGGGAAGTGGTCACACCATAGGTTCAGTCAGGCAGATGGACGAACACAAGGGATGGCAGGTAGCGCAAGAGTCTCCTTTGGCTATTTCCTCTCAAACAAGTATACATTTTGATAATGCTGAGGATGAGTAGCCTCTCAGGGGAAAATAGCAGCAGCCAGGTCTTTAGCACCACAACTGGCCTTGCTATAAAACAGGGTATGACAAAATCCAAACGAGCAATTGCGATAGTGGACTCTCTGATCAGGGGTTTCTACAACTGAGATTGAGATTTCAAGATGGTGCCAAGCCTCCACCTGGTTCCAGGGTCAAAGATGTCTCTGGAGCAGTTGCAGCAATTACTCAAAAGGGGATTGTAAGCAGCCAGAGGTCATTGTACACATTGGGACCAGCAGTGAAGGGATGAGGTCCTGCAGAGTGAACATAGGGAGCTAGGCAAGAAGTGAAAAATCAGGACCTCAAAGGTAGTAACCTGTAGATTACTCCCAGTGCCACATGTTTGTGAGAGTGGGAATAGGAGGATAGGGCAGATGAATGCATGGCTGAGGAGCTGGTGTAGGAGACAGGGATTCAGGTTTTTAGATCATTGGGATCTCTTCTGGGGCAGAGGTGACCTGTATAAGTTCAGGGTGTACCTGAACTGAAGGGGAGCAATATCCCCGTGGTGAGATTTGCTAGAGCTATTTGGGAGGGTTTAAACTAGTCTGGCAGGAGAGCAGAATGGTTGGCGAACCTAAAGAGTAGTGAGACAAAAGAGAAGATTGACGCTAGTACAGAAGTTAAAGGGAGCAAGTTAAAGAGACAAGGCAGGAAAGAACATGGCAGGGAACAAGGGAAGACTGATAAATTAAATTGTAATTATTTCAAAGCAAGAGGCTTGACAGGTAAGGCAGATGAACTCTGGGCATGGATCAGTGCATGGGACTGAGATATCACAGCTGTTTGGGAAACATGGTTGAAGTAGGGCCAGATCTGGCAGCTCAACGTTCTGGGGTACAGATGCTATGGAAATGGTAGAAGCGGAAGCATGGGAGGAGCGGGAGTGGTGTTTTATATTAGGGAAAACACAACAGCTGTACTTAAGGAGGATATTCCTCAGGGATCATCCAGTGAAGCTATATGGTTAGAACTAAGAAGGGCTTGCACACTTTTGATAGGCCCTCCAATAATCAGCTGGAAATCGAGAAGCAAATATATAGGCAGACTGAAGATAGCTGTAAGAATAATAGGGTTGTTACAGTAGAGGATTTTAACTTTCCAGATATAGACTGGGGAAGTTTGTAAATGGAGTTTAATGTAGATAAGTGTGCAGTGTTGCCTCTTGGAAAGTCAAGTCAAAGTGGGAGTTTCATGGTGAATGGTAGGGCCGTAAGGAGTGTAATAGAACAGAAGGACCTTGGAGTTCAGGTGCACAGTTCTCTGAAAGTGGAATCACAGGCAGACAGGACAGTGAAGAAGGCTTTTGGCACACTGGCCTTCATGAGTCAAGGCATGGAGTATAGAAGTTGGGAAGTTGTGTTGCAGTTGCACAGGGCATTGGTGAGGCCGCACTTGGGGTTTTATGCTTTTGTGCTCCTGAGATGCTGCTTGGCCTGCTCTGTTCATCCAGCTTCACACTTTATTAACTTGGGGTATTGTGTTCAGTTTTGGTCACCTTGCTATAGGAAGAATGTTATGGAACCGGAAAGAATGCAGAAGGGATTTACAAGAATGTTCCCATGACTCAAAAGCCTAAGTTATAGGGACAGGTTAGACAAGCTAGGAATTTTTTCATTATAGCGTAGGAGACTAAGAGGGAGATCTTATAGAAGTGTATAAAACTATAAGTTGCAAGGATAGAGTGAATGCACTCAGTATTTTTCCCAGGGTAAGGGAATTGAGGACGAAAGGGCATCAGTTTAAGCTAAGTAGAGAAAGAACGCATGGGAACTTGAGGGGCAACTATTTTACACAGAGTGGTATGGAATGAGCTGCCATCGGAAGTGGTTGAGGTGGGAGCATTGACAACATTTAAAAGACATTTGGATGAATACATAATTAGGAAAAGCTTAGAAGGATCCAGGCCATGCAGGGAAATGGGGTTAGCGTGGTTGGACCAGTTTGGGCTGAAGGGCCTGTCTCTATGCTGTAGGACTCTGAGTTTGTAGACTGAAACTGCCATAGCATTAAGGGGATTGATGGGGAGGAATTTTTTTAAGTGTATTCAGGAAAAATTTCTCAATCAGCATGTAGATGGCCTTATTACAGAAGGGGCAAAACTCAGTCTCCTTTTGGGAAATAAGGCAGGGCAAATAAGAGGTGTTATTGGATGCACCTGGGATCAGTGATCATAATTTTTTTTAGTTTTAAAACAGTTATGAGAAGAGAATAGGTCTGGTCCACAAGTTAAATTTCTAAATTGGGGGAAGGCCAATTTTGATGTTAATAGACAGAAACTTTTAAAAGTTAATTGGGGGAGGCTGTTCCCAGATAAAGGGATGACTGGTCAAGTGGGATGCTTTCAAAAGTGAGATAATGAGTTCAAGGTCAGCATGTTCCCATTATGTGAAGGACAAAGCCGACAGGAGCAGGGATCATTGAATGACTCAAGATATCAAGGCTGTGATCAAGAAAATGGAGGCATATGCCAGGTATAGGCCACTGGGATCAAGTGGATCCCTTGAGAAGTATAGGGGGTGTAGGAGTACACTTAAGAGGAAAATCAGGAGGGCAGAAAGGGTACATGAGATAACTTTGGCAGATCATCCAGAGAGATTCTACAAAAATATTAAGGGCAAAACAGTTAATGGGGAGAGAATAGGGCACCTTAAAGATCAATAAGGTCATCAATGTGTGAAAACAATGGGGAGGAAATATTTCTCGTCAATATTTACCATGGAGAAAGATATGGAAGCTGGGGAACTCAAGAAAGTCAATAATGTTGTCTAAAGACTCCATATTACAGAAGAGGAGGTGCAAAAAGGGATAATTCCATGGGACCTGACCAGGGTGTATCCCAGGATACTCTTGCTTGCTAGGGAAGAAATTGTGGGATGCCCAGTGGAGATGTCTCTATGATCGACAGCCACAAATGAACTACCAGGAGACTGGAGGGTCGCTAATGTTACGTCTTTATTTAAGATAGGTGGCAAGGTAAAGCTGGGGAACTACAGGTCAGTGAGCCTCACGTCAGTGATGCGCAAGTTATTCGGAGTGTTTAAGAGACACCGGATATACATGCATTTGGAAAAGCAAGAACTGATTAGAGATGGTCAGTGTGGCTTTGTGCATGGGCAATTGTCTCTCAAATTTGGTTGAGTTTTTTTGAAAAGTTGACCAATAAGATAATGAAGACAGTGCAGGTAGACCATGTCTGCATGAGTTTTAGCAAGGTCTTTGACAGGATTCTGCGTGATAAGACTTGTTAATAAGGTTAGATCACGTGGGATCCAAAGACAGCTAGCCAAGTGGATACAAAATTAGCTTCACAGTGGGAGATTAAGGATGGTTGTTGAGTGTTGTTTTCCAACAAAGGCCTTTGTTTTTCCTTTTGTATAGATTTTGGATTCCTTGGGAGAGCCAATGGCGACTTTTATTTAAACCCCATACCATCCCTGTCCCACATGGTTTCTGTGTGAGGGAAGGTTTATTTTTAACTAAACTAGCAGGCATAGATTTTAACAGAATCTGAGAGGGAACTTTTTCACACTGAAAGTGGTGCGTATATGAAATGAGCTGCCAGAGGAAGTTGTAGAGGCAGTACAATTACAACATTTAAAAGACATTTGAACAGGTACATAAATAGGAAAGATTTGTTGGGAATATGGGCCACACACTGGCAAAAGGGACTAGTTCAGTTTGGGAAACCTGGTCAGCATAGACAAGTTGGACCAAAAGGAATTTTTCCATCCTGTACACCTCTATGATCCTGACTGTATGATTTTTAGTTTAGCTTGGAATTATGGTCAGCATGGGGAGGTGGTTTCTGTGCGATCTGACTCTACTCCTCAATGTTGAACAGTATTTGGAAGAAAAATTGAAGGCATCTTTGGTACTCTGGATAGGGACTTCCATCAACAAGTGTTTTACATCATTACTTCTGAAGCTGGTTGAGTTCTGAAGGAGGTAAACCGGGCCTGTAGCAGGTGCTAAGACATTTGTCGAGAGGAATGGCCTTTAAATTCTGCTCTTGTGTCATCTACACCCCATGAATGAACCGGAGAGAAAACTAGTAATCAAGTGCTGTGCAACATCAGGACTGGGGTTTATACTTTGTAGACTTAGGTACTTAAATTAAGGTCACATATTAAGCTGGCTGCAGGAATGATTTGAGCATGGTTTGGTGTGAGGCACTCTTTGGAGTTTGATCAGGTTACAGTAAGTGAGTCAGTCTGCAGTCAGACACATTCGGTAACTCACCGAGACCGAGTATTGGGATTTTCAACCCATTCATTAGCTCCACATTCGGAATCCTAGGCCCCACAAACGAATCCATTCGCAGGTTTACACTTGTGAACTAACAGTTCATTCAACCTCTGCCCAGCAGGAAACCCGCCTCTTGAGTGACATCGTCGTAAAAACGCAGTGAAGTGCCGGTGGGTGGATTGCGGGTCGTGCCGTAAGCCGGGGAGTCGTTGCCATGGTGAAGGCGGCTGGCTGTTGTGTGGAAGGAGTCGGCAGCGACAGTGACGTTTAATGGTGTCCGTTTGGGTGCAGATTACGGAGAATGCTGTATTTAATCGGCCTGGGCCTGGGGGATGCCCGGGACATCACAGTGAAAGGTTTGGAAATTGTGAGGAGCTGCAGCCGGGTGTACCTGGAGGCCTACACTTCCCTCCTGACTGTCGGCAAGGAAGTGCTGGTAGGTCTGCCCAGCATAGCCAGCAAATCCTCATCTTTTCTAATGCACTGAGCTAATTATAGTGTTCCTGTAACGTACGGTTAGCAAATGATCCCAACATCAAACGATGAAAACTTACTGCTGAGTTGTCTGTCACTGCACGTGTTTCCATAAAGGGTCATCAAGGGATGAGAATTGTACTTTGCAACATCTCTGCTTTCATCTGGGAGAATGCTGACATAAAGTATGTAAATTGTTAGACTTCGTAAAGGAGTGTTCTTTTTCAGAAAATCCAGGTTAAACGTCGCATGAATACCGCATTTTTGTTTTTACTGATTGCTAGCTGTTTAAAGTTCAAGGTGTCATGCAACACGGAAACGGACCTTTTGGTCCAACTCGTCCATGCTGACTAAGTTTCCGAAACTGAATTAGTCCCATTTGCCTGTGTTTGACCCATATCCCTGTAAACTTTTTCTATCTACGTACCTGTACAAATGTCTTTTAAATGTTGTAATTGTGCCCCCCCCTTCTACCACTTCCTCTGGCAGCTCAATCCATATATGCACCATCCTCTAGATGAAAAAGTTGTCCCTCAAGTCCCTTCTAAATCTTAGCCTTCTCACCCCAAACCTGTGTCCTTCAGTTTCTACTCCAGCTATTGGGATTGAGTGGGATTGACCTTGGCTATTCACCTTATCTATACCTGTCCTGATTTTATAAGCTTCTGATGCTCCAGGGAAAATAGTCCCAGCCTATTCAGCCTCTCCCTATAGCTTGTACCCTCCAACCCAGGCAACATCCTTGAAAATCTTTTCTGCACCCTTTCAAGTTTAACACTGTCCTTCGTATAGCAGGGAGACCAGAACTGAACATAATATTTCAGAAGTGGCCTAACCAATGTCTTGTAAAGCTGTAACATGACATCCTGACTTTTATACTCATTGCACTAACCAATAAAAGCAAACATGCCAAGTGCCTTTTTCTCTACCCTGTCTACCTGCAACTGTACTTTCAAAGAGCTTTGACCCAGCATTCCAGGGTGTCTCTTTGGCAGTGCTCCCCAGGACCCTACCATTAAGTGTGTAAGTCCTGCTCTGATTGCCTTTTCAAAATGCAACACCACACATTTATCTAAATTAAACACTATCTGCCCCTCCTTGGCCCATTAGCCCATTTGATCATGGTCCTGTTGTATTCTGAGATAACCTTCTTCACTGTCCACCACACCACCAATTTTGGTGTCATTTGCAAACTAACCATTCCTCCTACATTCACATCCAAATCATTTATATAAATGACAACAAGCAGTGGACTCAACACTAATTCTTACAACACACCTCTGGTCACAGGCCTCTAGTATGAAAAACTACCTTTCACCAGCACCACCCTTTGTCTCCTACCTTCAAGCCAATCTACAAGCCAAAGGGCCAGCTGTCCCCAGATTCTGTGTGATCTGACTTTGTTAACCAGTCTACCGTGCAGCAAGACATTTGACAAAATTCTGAAGTCCACACAGACAGCATCCTCCACTCTGCTTTCATCAATCATCTTTGCCAATTCTTTGTAAAATTCAGTCAAGTTAGTGAGACACGATTTCCCATGCATAAAGCCATGTCGATTATCCCTAATCATTCCTTGCCTTTCCAAGTACATGTAAATCCTGTCCCTCGGAATCACCTCCAAAAACTTAACCACCACTGACATCAGGCTCACTGGTCTATAGTTCTTGGCTTTTCCTTATCACCTTTTTTTTAAATAATGGCACCATGTCAGCCACTGCCCAGTCCTCTGGCACCTTACCTGTTGTTATCAATGGTACAAATATCTCAGCAAGAGGTCTGGCAATCATTTCCCTAGCTTCCCACAAAGTTCTAGGATATACTTGGTCAGGTCCTGGGGATTTTTCCACCTTGTAAGCGATCCAGTGTCGTCTCCTCTGTAATATGGACACTTTTCAAGATATAACATGGTGTGGACTGGACGAACACAGCAGGCCCGGCAGCATCAGAGGAGCAGGAAAGTTGACGTTTTGGATCAGGACCCTACTTCAGAAAAGCTTGACATTTATTTTTTTCAAGTTCTCCAGCTTCCATATCCTCCTTCACAGTAAATACTGAAACGAAATAATATCTCACCCATCTCCTGTGTTCCACACATAGTCAGCCTTGTTGCTGGTTAAGGGGCCCTATTCTCTTCCTTAATGCATTTGTAGAATCTCTTTGGATTCTCATTAACCTTTTTTTTGCCAAAGCTTTCTACTGCCCTGATTTCTCTCTTGAGTCTACTCCTTCTCCCCTTCTACTCCTTGATGTTTTCACTCAATCCCAGCTATCTATATACCTGCCATATGCCTCCTTTTTCATTACTAGAGCGTCAGTTTCTCTATTCATTCAGTATTCCCCACATCTACCACCTACTATCTTGCCCTTCACACCACAGAGCTATATTTCCTCTGGATTCTCATTATCTCATTTTTTTTGGAGGCCTTCCACTTTCCAGTCATCTTTTTATCTGTGAATAGCCTCTCCCAAGCAACTGTTGAAAGCTCTGCCTAAAACTATCAAAATTGGCCTTACTCCAGTCTAGAACTTCAACTTTTAGATCAAGTCTATCTTTTTCAATAACTACATTAAAACAAATAGAATCATGATCACTGGTCCCGAAGTGCTCCCCTACTGACACATTAGTCACCTGCCCTGTCTTATTTCCCAAGAGAATATCAAGCTTTTCTCCTTCTGTAGTAGGTACATCCACATACTGAATAAGAAAATTCTTGTACACACTTAACAAATTCCTTTCCATCAAAGCCCTTAACACTTTGGCAGTCCCAATCTATGTATGGAAAGTTAAAATCATTTACCATTACAACCCTATCATTCTTAAAAGATATCTGAGGTCTCCTTACAAATTTGCTTCTCAATATCCTGCTGACTATTGGGGAGCCTTTGGTACAATCTCAATAATGTGATCATCCCTTTGTTATTTCTCAGTTCTGCCCGAATATCTTCCCTGGATGTATTCCCAGGAATATCATTCCTAAGTACAGCTGTAATGATATCCCTACCAAATGCACCACTTCCCCTCCTCTTTTGACCCCCCTTTCTATCTTTCCTATAGCATCTGTAGCCTAGAACATAAAACATAAGCCAGAGAGTGGTGGGCTTGTGGAATTCATTGCCGCAGAGTGCAGTGGAGGCCGGGACGTTGGATGCCTACAAGGCAGAGATCGACAAATTCTTGATCTCAAAAGGAATCAAGGGCTACCGGGAGAGTGCAGGGAAGTGATGTTGAAATGCCCATCAGCCATGATTTAAATGGCGGAGTGGACTTGATGGGCTGAATGGCCTTACTTCCACTCCTATGTCTTATGGTCTTACCAGTCCTGCCCTTCCCTGAGCCACATTTCTATACTAGATATGATATCCCAGTTCCAAGTTTCCCAATCATCCCCTGAATTCATCTGCCTTACCTGTCAGGCCTCTTGCTTTGAAATAAATGCAGTTAAATTTATCAGCTCTACCTCAATCTCTGCCGTGCTCCTGTCTGCCTGGAACATTTGACTTGCTGCTCTTAACTACCAGCCTCAGACTTGACTGTTTTCTGACTATCTCTCTGGGTTCTCTACCCCCCCCCCCCCCCCCCCCCCCCCCCCCCCGCCCCCCTGCCACCACCACAGCCAGTCACCCCTCTTTGTAGTTTAACCCCTCCTGAGTAGTACTAGCAAATCTCCTGCCATGATAATGGTCCCCTTTCAATTCAGGTAAAACCTGTCCTTCTTTTACACGTCACTTCTACCCCAAAAGATCATAGTTATAATGCAACAAAACACTATGGACGGAATCCATCGTGGGAAGGTTTTTACCAATACTATAATGGACAAAAACATCTATGACAGACTCATAACTCTGAGATCAAGCAGAGTTTTCCCCCTCAGTGGTTCCCTCACCACTTGCTGCAGATCCATTAGCAGTAATGTCCTTTAGGACTCAGCCAACTCGGTTAGTAGTGGTGCTACCAAGCCATTCTTGGTGATGGACATTGAAGTCCTCCCCCCAGAATACATTTTGTGACCTAGCCACACACTGCTTACTCCCGCTGGCGATTTTATCAGGCAAAGGTGGGGAAGAGATGTATGGGATAACCAGCCAGAGGTTTTAGTGCTTGTATTAGATCTGATGCCATGAGACTTAATGGGGCCTGAGTAAGTGTTGTGGACTTTCAGACTTATGATTTGTACACCACTGTACAGCCATCTCTAGTGGAATAAGACATATTTAGCGATGCTGACGGTGATACTGGGACATTGTAAAGTGTAAATTCATGAGTGACTATGTCAGGCAGTGTGTGACTGGTATTTAGGATAGCTCTTAAAATTTTGGCAAAGCCCCCAGATGTTGGTAAGGAGGAATTTGTAGGGTTGACAGGCTTTGATAACCTTTCATTTCACGTGCCTAGGATGCTGTTGGATGATCTGACTGGTTTTACTCCTTTGGTTAAACTTCACAGCAGTTTGATACAACTAAGTAGTTTGCGAGGCTCTGTAAGAGGGCAGTGAAAAGCCTGTTGCTGCTAATCTGGAGTCACAGGTAGACCTGACAGGTAAAGATGACAGATTTCCTTCCTTAAGGGGCATTAGTGAACGATAGCTTTTAATTCCTGAGATAACAAGGGGTAGAGCTGGATGAACGCAGCAGGCCAAGCAGCATCATTGGAGCAGGAAAGCTGACGTTTCGGGCCAAGACACTTATTCAGAAATGGGGGAGGGGAAGGGGGTTCTGAAATAAATAGGGAGAGAGGGGGAGGCGGATAGAAGATGGATAGAGGAGAAGATATGTGGAGAGGAGTTCGACTGGTCAAAGAGGTGGGGATCGAGCCAGTAAAGGTGAGTGTAGGTGGGGAGGTAGGGGGGAGATAAGTCAGTCCAGGGAGGGATGGACAGGCCAGGGGGGCAGGATGAGGTTAGTAGATAGGAGATGAGGTGGGAGGAGGGGATAGGTAGTAGGAAGGACAGGTTACGGAGGCAGGGAAAAGCTGGGCTGGTTTTGAGATGCGGTAGAGGGAGGGGAAATTTTGAAGCTTGTGAAATCCACATTGAGCTACAGGGTTCCCAAGTGGAATGAGTTGCTGTTCCTGCAACTTTCGGGTAGCATCGTTGTGGCACTGGAGGAGGCCCAGGATGGACATGTCATTTGAGGAATAGAAGTGGTTCGCGACTGGGAGGTGCAGTTGTTTAGTGCAAACCAAGCGTAGGTGTTCTGCAGAACAGTTCCCAAGCCTGTGACTAATAGTTCTGCAATGAAATATGATGGATGTCCCACCAGACTTTTAATTATTTGTTTAGTAATCAGATATTAGGAGTCAATTTTTATTTTCTAATAAACAAAACGATCTTGAGTTGTTTGTGATAACCTCTTTAGCATCTTCCAACTGGCCGTGTCTCGAGACTTCATAATATAAATATAAGCATTTTGCTAACCAAAACGGAGATAACATGAGTCCTTTTAACAGTCTTGTGCTCAGCTATCTGAAGGGATAAATTACAACTAATTAGAATTGAATTCTTTCCCATTTACAGGAGGAATTTTATGGCCGTGAACTCATCATTGCAGAAAGAGAGATGGTTGAACAAGAAGCTGATGAAATTTTGAAAGATGCTGCTGATAATGATGTTGCCTTTCTTGTGGTAGGAGATCCCTTTGGGTAGGCATTAGCTCTTGAAGTTTTCTCCTATATCCCTGTAATTTATCCATCGTCTGGACTAACTTTAAGTGGAAAGCAGTGAGACTAATTGCTGTGTCAGAAGAAAGAGCTATGTGGGGATATTAAGCTGTACATACCATCATTAATATGAAGAGAAAAATGATTGTGCCACTTTGTTCCTGGTTAATTCCTTAACTAAGCATTTTATGCACTAATCCACTGAAATAAATGGAGTTACATTGCAATTTGTAAGTGAACCAGATGCAAGCCACACAAAAATAGTCAACTGTACTGATTTCAGTAAGAAATTAAAGTTGTATTTCAGCATTGAAAGAAAGTTTTCAAGAAAAGTGCACAATTTTGAGATTGTTCCATTCCATACAGTACTTGTTTCTGATCAAGAAATTAATGTTCTCCACTGCACCCACATCTGACAATGATAATTTCACAAGAACCATGTATACCTGGAGTCATTTGCATAACTGAAACTGATCCAGATTTAATGATCACTGAGTTGCCTGGAAAGGAGAACTTTGAATTGTTTCAGAAAAAATTCCATTGTAATACTGGATTGTAACAAAATGAGAACTGTTGCCTATTTTTATGCACCTGGCACCTCCAGGTTTTTAATGTAGGCTCAATACCCATGATGGCTGCAAGGAAATACTAATTAAAAACCAAGATTTAAACAAAAGCTAACTTTTGTTTGTCTGAACTTCATTCCCTCAACTGTACAAAGATATGACTTTATTTTTCTTGGAAATAAAAATAGCCTGTATGTATATCTGACCTGTAATTCTGAAAAAGGAAATTGAGCCCTAAATGATGCAATTGATTATGTAAAAGAAAATTACCATACTCGTTATTTTGGTCAATAAAATGCTGCTAGTATTAATACTCGTGAATGGGATGGCTGCAAGAACGCTTACTCATTTGTATGAATGAAGCGCAATTATCTTTGTGCATCTGTCCAGGATGTGTCTGGTCAAGCCCCCGCTACCGAAATGAAACGACAGTGTTTGAAACTGATAGCTTCACAAATTGTAACTGACAAGTGCACAGATGTGGGCAGTAAGTTTTCACATTCTCTGGAAACACGTGTGTTTTAGCATCCACCATAAATTAGTATTAACATCAGAAAGGTTTAGTTAAAACCAAAGGAAGCCTTTCTGTGTAAATAGGTAACATGTTCCCCTGACAAATTATCCAATACTGAAATCATCCGTGTATATATTTTGTTGATTACCCTCATCTTATCCCTTAATTATGTTGCTATAATGGTGTCCTGCATTATGGTCCTTGGGCTTTTGCCTAGGTTTCTGAGTTCTAGAAAAAAATGGAATGTGAAAAGACAGTTTCCCGAACTGTACGATCATGAATTTTGTTCCATTCATTTCTGTAGAAATTTCCTCTTTTCCAAAGGTGATTAAAGCAAAACTGCACAACAACATATAATGTATTATTCAAACTTAAATAGAACACCAAAATTCTGCACAAGGAAAGGTTGGCATTAACTTGAATTCATAATGTCACGTGGGAGGGAGTACTGTGCATGTCCCAAGAAATTCACCAGAGGGAGGTAGAAGAATCTGCCCTGCTGCTGTTTTAAAATATCAATAGGAGAAGCCTCAGAACAGATTGTCTGCTGCACACCACAGTATGTAGCAGAGGGAGACCGTCAGCAAGGAAAGGAGGAAATAAAATAGTAATTTAAAACCTTGAAAGCAAGAAGTGTTACTCCAATTTACGAAGGAATTGTAAGGAGCCATGCGGTAGATTACTGCTGGAGCCTGAATTAGGTCAGGGACAGGGTATGAGATCTTTTGTAAATTTAATTGTGTCACAATTGCATTTTTAATTTCCAACATTCTTAATGATTTCCTGTAGGGCGACAACACATAGTGATCTAGTTCTGCGGGCTGTAAAGGCAGGAATTCAGTACCACGTTGTACACAATGCTTCCATATTAAATGCAGTTGGATGTTGTGGTCTCCAGGTAAAGCATTCTTCACTTTGCTTTCTCAGTTTAAAATATGCAGCCATATTTATTGATATTTTAGATTGTTTATGTCACAGGTCAACTTTCGTATTAACATTGAAACACAGGAGGCCACTCAACCCGTCATATCTATTGTAGATACCTATTTTGTAGCTAAATTCTGTAAACTGAGATGGTGGATATTCTAGCTGTTTTACTGAATAGCATTGTATTAAAACCTGTGTTTTTAACATGTGTTTTAATCATTCTACGTCTGCACACACCATGCAACAAAACTCATCCTTTTTTAATCCTGCCCTTTGCTGACGATGCAAGAAACTGATAAAATTCTTTGTTTTATAAAATCTGAATGTGGGATTTCTGAGTATCAGACTCACTTCAAAGTTGTTTACATTTGTATCTTGCCTATAGACACTAATTTAAAAGCTCAGTAAGTTATCAGAGCTTTTAATCACACAAGAGATTCCTTTCTTCAGACAATGAATTTATTTCACGAGCTGGCATACAGTGGTCAATGTGTTTATGTCTTCTCTGACATTAATATGATACTTCAAGGATCTAAATGTTTTCTCACGATAAGTTAACCTGAATAGTTAAATTTTAAATGAGTTCATTTTTGCTGGAGGGTGTATGCCCTATCCTGAGATCTTCAGGTAATTTAAAAGGCATCTTGATGGGTACATGAGTAAGAAAGAATTTAAAGGGATATGGACTAAATGCTGGAAAATTGGACGAGATTAATTTAGGATATCTGGTTGGCATGGATGAGTTAGACCGAAGGGTCAGTTTCTGTACTGTGAAACTCTATGATTATGACTCAATAATGTCCAATTCCCAACACAATCTGTGACATGGTGAGTGTTAGTTTATTTTTCTCAACTTCACTGTTCAAATCCCATTCCGCCTCATCCTATCTTACCCCACTGCATACCATAGTTGGAATGAGTTGTTAGTTTTTTTGACTTAAATGTTACAATCACAGTGGTATGAAAATCGAAGGGTTCTTGCCTGTTGAGTTGTCAGGATTAAACCTGTTTCAGGAATTTACTGCAACGTACACTAATGGACAATGGGACCACTTTGAAAAACGAGCCAATTGAGTAGCCACTGGAGCCAATAAAATGGCCATATTTTATGGGCCTAATAACCATAAAGGTGATGGGCGAATCCATCCATTCACATTCCCATAAGAAAAAGACTGTAGTGCTAATTTGAGGTTCACCCTGCTTTGGAGTAGAAATAATGAAACTGTGTTAATGCAAGAAGATAATGTGATTTTTGTATTTTTAATGCACCTGCCGGAAAACTCAATCACTGTTGCTAATGCAAAGTAGGAAGAAATAAGTACAGCATGCTCTTAAAGTTGGTATTGTTCAGCAGAGCCTGAAGTTCATTATAACATCTGAGACAATTTAACATCTGACATTGTTTTTAACATTCAAAATCTCATTCCTTCCACCTTTCTTAGCCTAATCTTCACTCCAGTGTTCTACTGTCTCTAACCCCTCCCACCCAAATGACTAATCAATTTTGTTTTCCAGAAAGGCGGCACGGTGGCTCTGGTTAGTACGGCTGCCTCACAGCGCCAGAGACCCATGTTGAGTTCCAGTTTCATGTGGCTCTGTGTGGAGTTTGCATATTCTCTTCATGTCTGCGTGGGTTTGTTCCTCCATTTTCCTCCGGTAGTCCAAAGATGCGCAGGTTAGGTGAATTGGCCATGCTAAATTGCCCGTAGTTTCCAGGGATGTGCAGGCCAGGAGGTTAGGCAGGGTAAATATGGGATTATGGTGGGAAGCTCTCTGGAAGGTTGGTGTGGACTTGATGGGCTGGAATGGCTTCTTTCTGGAACACAGGGATTCTGTGATTCTATTGTTTTACTCAGTGACTGTTTACTGAGAAGAGCAAATGGAGGAAAGTACAGCCCATTGTGAGGACTTGTTTACTTTTTCTTAGAGAAAATGTTAAGGATCATAGTTACCTACAATGGTCTTTCTGGACAGGTCAAAATGCTTGGCTTGCCAATGCACTTTTTATTACTATTTGGAGTTTGTCCGTTCACCAGAAAAGGAAATCTGAAGGAGATGTAAATAAGATCAATCATGCTACTTTCAGTGAATCAATTTATTAATTTTGTTTCTGTGTAGGGAATGTCATATCTTTCGAAACAGAATGCTTCTCCCCTGCTTGTAAAATTTACAAACATATTTATCGAAGTATTGATTTTAATAGGTCAAAAACGAGAAAAGAAAGGATGGAGATGGGTAGCATCCGTGTATGAGATAAAGGATTGAGATTGGTTATACTTGAAGAAGGAAACCTTCATTCTGGGACTGTTTCTTCTTGGGAAGCAGTTCCTAACAGTGACTTATTTAAAGGTTACTGTTAAGAAAAATGTTTGATTCATCATTTAGATGAGACAAATAGTCATGTTCCTGAAAGTTTCATGGAAGATCCCAAACTTTAACGACATGATATAACTTTATATTAATGTAGCTGCTCAGCAATGTTTGCCTTTCTCATAGGATTCATTTGTGCAACAAGCAGATCCTGGTGAAGTACTAAACTCCTGTAATAGCTGATACTGCTTTTCTTGTTATCTTCAAAGTTGTAAGTTCTTAATTCATATCCTGAAACTCGGGTGGAGCTGTGTTATGCAGTACTGCAGAGTAAGTAGTAGGAGCTAGGGTCCATACTGATTATAATACACTTTATCAAATTTCCTTTCTTTTCTGTTCCATCCATAAAGCTTTCTTCCCTTCTCATACCTTTTTTTTATTTCAAAGCATCTTCAAACAGCAGTCCTAAGTGACTGTTCACTATTGTGAGGGTAAACAATGAGTGATGCCACGTTGCCACCTTTTATAGTGATTTGAATCAGGGATTTTAGCTGATTGTTATTGGCTCAGAGAAAAAATATTGTATTGAAATAAAGAAACCCCAACAGCACTCAGATTCCGATCACCATAATTTGGATTGACCGAGAATTAAATGGAAATGTTCTGGTCTTTATAGAGTCATAGAGATATTCAGCATGGAAACAGACCCTGCAGTCCAACTCATTCATGCCAACCAGATATCCTATATAAATCCTATATATTTGTTAGTATTTGGAGCCTTTCCCTCCAAATCCTTTCTATTCATATGTCTCTCCAAATGCCTTTTAAATGCTGTAATCATACCAGCCTCCTCCACTTCCTCTGGCAGCTCATTCCAGATACGCACCACCCTCTGCGTGAAAAAGTTGCCTCTCAGGTCCCTTTTAAATCCTTCCTCTCACCTTAAACTTATGCTGCTTAGTTTTGGACTCCCCTACCCTGGGGAAAAGACCTTGCCTGTTTACCCTATCTATGCCCCTCATGATTGTATAAACCTCTATAAGGTTACCCCTCGGCCTCCAACACTCCAGGGAAAAAATGTCCCAGCCTATTCAGACTCTCCCTAAAGCTCAAACCCTCCAACTCTGGCAGCACCTTCGTAAATTTTTCCTGATTCATTTCTAGTTTTACAGCATCCTTCCTATTTTATGATGCACTTGTATCCAGTGCTCTGAACTTTTAAGATTTGGCTGTTCATATTTAAGGAGACGTTATTCCACATTCAATGTCATGTTCCTTCAGATAATAGACAGGTTGCTAATTTAGCCTTGTAGCAATTTTCTATTGTGATGAGCCATTAAACACATTGGCACACAATCTCAGGCCAATCTGGTGGTTTCTATCTTGGATATTTTTGTGGTTTTTTTTGTTTGCTTCTATAAAATCTCTTATCTGGCTTGTTAAATTGTGCTCTGATGCACCATGATGAACCTGTTTTTCATTTAGAAGCTTCTTTGAATATCTTTTCAAAGAAGCTTTATATCATCCCATCCAAATTTCTCTGTTTCCTGATGTGTTCCTGAAGAGTGTCAAGGATCAAGTGTCATAATTAAAGATAATAAGTAAAAATAAATTTCTCCTCAGAGATGACTGAGTCTCCTCTGAAGAGTTCATTAAGTGTCACTATTTTGAGAAGTCTGAAAGTTACTTTCAGATGCCAGTTAAGTGGTTGTGATAGTGTGGTTCTGATAATCCGGGCACGATCAGATTCAGAAATGCATTCTATCCCATAGAGTTAGCTGATGATTTTAAATGCATGGTGGGGGAGGTCATGATAAATCTTTTTTGTATTTCTACAAACTGATACTGAATGGCAGTTGATGATTTTAATAGCTTCAGTACTTCATGGCTAGGGCTTGCTGTTTATGTATGTTAGTTTCTTGTATTTTTTTTTCAGTGTCTCCAACCTGTTCCCCAGTGCTTTTACAGGATGGAGAATATAAAGGCAGGCAAAAGCTTAAAGCCTCCTGTCTGCATATCTAGCCACTGTGGAGCAAAAATAAACTGATCAAGTAGAACGCTGACTGTGTTCACTCAATAGCGTACAAATCTGGAGTGTGGCAGACTGAAACTATATGGTATTGTGGTCAGACTACAACCAAGCATGCATGTCTGGTTTTGCCCTGAAGCATAAGAGACATGTTCAAGCCACAGGTGTGGTATAGAAGAGAAACAGATGACTTGGTCTTTATAATAAAATGTGAGGCTGGATGAACACAGCAGGCCAAGCAGCATCTCAGGAGCACAAAAGCTGACGTTTCGGACCTAGACCCTTCATCTAGGCCCGAAACGTCAGCTTTTGTGTTCCTGAGATGCTGCTTGGCCTGCTGTGTTCATCCAGCCTCACATTTTATTATCTTGGATTCTCCAGCATCTGCAGTTCCCATTATCTCTGAGACTTGGTCTTTATCATCGCTTGATTAAGTTACGAACAAAGTCTGGAAAAATTGGGCATTTATCTATGAATTAAGCGTTTGAGAGTGGGTCTACTAAATTCCCAAGGTTTAATCTGGCACATTAGTTCAAAGTAAACATGAGCTCCAGGAGAAGTTTTCCCAAGCTGATGGGAGGAAAATTTAAGAAAAATGAATCAATTTTGGTAGAACGGTGGAGGAGAAAGACCCTGAAAGTAATTCAAGGGATAGCTAGGAGATATAATCAAGAATTTATTTGTTTCCTTTAAACAGTGGGGCAGATTGCCTACTTTCTTTGTATCCGAATCTCAAACTGTCATCTGGAGATACACTTTTCAGAAATCCATGAAGTAATTTACATGTGCTTAACAAGCAAGCAGTACTTTTTGGTTCACAACGACACCAGGCATTGTGATCAGACTTGAATCTTGCCATTGCATGACCACTTCAGACTACTTGCCACTTCTTAACATGCTGAGTTTTCTGGTTAAAGCTCTTTGAAGAGTGACAGGTAAATTCTAATGGAATCTCCAATATGTTGCACTGATGCATTGTCACTCAAAGCATTCTAACTCATCTTAGATAATCTTTCATCAGATATCCAGTACTAGATTGCAAGATTGAGTAAATCAAATTCAGTTTACTTAAAGGGAATTTTTATGGCTGTTTGGGTGCCATATTTTGCAGTTCTGTCATTTTTTTCCCCGGAAAAAAAAGCAACGGCTTTTATACAGTATGATTTATAAGAGACATTGCCAGCAGGCATTTACAGCAGGTTCTGAAAGGATGAAAGAAGGTGGATTAGATTAGCTTTCTAACTCAAAGATTTTGTGATGTCTTATTGTTGTTCTTCACTGAGTTGTATGTGAGTGGTGTATTACACAGTTGTTGATCATAATAGAGAAAAACAAAGTTTTAATTAGAAGTTCCCAAATAAATTATGTCATAACATAGGATAGTTTAAGGAGGATTACAGGATTCTTTAAATTGCCAGCAGTCTGTTGTTTATAAAGAACAACTGTAGCCAAACAATGGAAGAAAGGTCTAACCCTGTTCTGTGATTAAGCTCATTAGCCATAATCCCAGATACAAAATAAAAATGTAAGATTAGCATTAGGGTGTTCAGATTCTCTGTGTTACACTACTCTGTTAATTCGTGGCAGGTCTGCATCTTAAATTAGCTGCTTGGTTCCATGATCGTTACACTAGCCCAACTGAGTTCTGAACAATCTCATCACCTTTTGGGAGAGAAAGTTTGAGGTCTGAGATTTGAGTGTCCATTGCATGCAAATATGTTTCTGACTTTATCCCTAAGAAATGAATTTATGATTTTGCTTTAGTTAATTTTATTTATTAAAATTAGGCAGAAGTTAAAAATTATTCAAAGTTTCTGTATTTCTTAAGGCCAGAGGCTTTGAATCAGATTAGAGATAAAGTTAACTTGAAATGAACATATACTTGCAATAATATATCACATCCACTTACAACATCTAAAGCACATGTACACAACTAATGATGTTTCAATATAGTGACTTTTACTGTAAGGCAATATATTAGCTATTCCTCATGAGCATAAGTAACCTTTTTTGCTTATATTAAGTGAGGTTGGTATGTCAGCCAGGAAGCAGAACTCCTTGGCAGTTCCAGTAATTCAGAAAATTAATGCCATTGTGAAAAATAAACATCATTCTATCATGCTTGGACTCCTCAGCATTGGTTTGTGAAGTTCTTCATGTTTTAAAACTGAATTGAACTCTCCCACCAATCACTTCTGTGCTATTCTTTATTTACATTATTCACATGTATAGTAATGACATCAGTCTGTATTGCTTTTTATTATCCGAATACTAGTCTCAGAATTAACTTATAGTAAATATTTTAATGAGGAAATGCACCAAGACAATGTGTAAATTAATTGTAAACCTCTATGACATTATGGTCATTATTTGGTCCACAGCAACGTTAGGTACTTGGGTTTAGTACTCCCCTATCCTGTCACTTTCTCGGCATGTTTGAGTGCCATCCTGCCTATCCCTGTGTTTATCCCCATTTTTAGTTCATTATTTTGGTAAAATGTTATAGTAAGCTTTGGTAAGATGCTTTGAAAAATGTGATTATGAAGTGCCTTCCATGATCTTTGGCTGTAAAGTGTTTTGTTACTGTATGAGATACTTTTTGAAGTACTCTTGTAGCAAACCATGCAGCCAAATAGCACACAGCAAAATCCCGTGACAGTGTAATGTGTTAAATACCGGATAATTTCTTCTTATGATGCTGTTTTAGAAATAAATTATAATTTTGACAGCAGGCAAAACTCCCTCCATTTTGAATAGTGCCATGAGATCTTTTATGTCCACCTTGCACTTCCAAACTCTGCACAATATCAAACTTAATTTTGTGATGGTCATTGGAGAGGGACTTAAAGCTCTAAAACTGAAGTTTACTTTACTTTATACACTCTTTGGTTGCGATCTGGTCTCCCACAACTGGTTTGATACCACTTCCCACAGTTGAAGACTAACTGCAACTTCAAATCTTCAAAGCGGTAGTTCAGCACGCCACACCTCCCCACCCGCCCCCCCCCCACCCCCACCCCAAACCCACCCATTGCACTGAGGACACAGTTTTGTTAGAATTGACCAATATGAAATAACTAATTTGGTGCCAATAAAAGCAACGATGCTGCAGCATGAACATTTACTACATTGAATAAACTTGTCACCAAATGTGTTGTGGTTCACAGTGACCAATATTCTACAGAAATTACTTTTTTTTGATAATGCAGCAGTAACCACACCAGGAAAGAAAAGTCTGTTCCACTTTCATGGTTAATTTTATTGGCTCTGTTGTCAGTGTGAAGTTCCTGTTCTTTAATTTTACCTTGACCGCGTTTGTAAAACACATCTGTTTCACTTCAAACAGCTGTAGTCTCTTTGTGGTAACCAGTCCTATTATTTATATAGTTTGACGTGATGAACTACGTATTTAGTATCATGGTGTTTACATCAGTACAGCAACATTCTACTACAGCCAGCCTTTGCTCTGTTTAAACTCCTGCTCGATGATATTTAAAAATTTTGTTTAGGTTGTTTTGGGATACATTGTATTTCTGTGTAGCTGAAGGTTAGTTCCCTCCTGTAATGCTGTGTGCATCATTAAATCCCAGTATAAAATGTCTCATTGTAAGTGATACTATTGGGGCTGGTTAAATCTGAGGATATTTGTAACGGACAAAGGAAATGGGACATTTAAAACCTGGTCAAAATTATTTGGCAAGACTGATTTTAATAAACTGTGTTTTTGGATTTGTTAATTACATGTTCATATTTTAAATGACCCTTGAATAAACACACATTAAATTTGTCCCAATGATGCTTACAAAGAGCATTGTTCATATTTGCAAGTTCGAACAGATTTTTGAAGATCATATTCTGAACCCCACTGAATGGAAATAGGATCATTCCTCTGAGTTATAATGGACAGGCAAAACCACAATTTTTCGTGCATGATCTTTCTAAAAAACCAGCTTAGAACTTCAAATCCAAAGCCTCAAAAGATATTTGACTACTACATAATTTAAACAAAATATATCAAGCCTCAAATCACTCAACTTCTCATGTTTAAAGTGAAAAGGTTGAATCTCTATTAACATTGTAACTTGGAAAACATAAGGTATTTCAAACATGTTGTGCCAAAATTAGTTACTGCTGCTTTTACTTCAGGGTGTACAAAATTGTGTCCTAAGTGGCAGGAGGCTTGCACTCACACATTCCGCATCAGAAAATGATGCACCTGTGGCTGCACAAACATATTAGAAAATTAGGTTCCTCACGTTTATTCAAGGTTTCTTTTGCAAGATTTATTTTCCTCTAACCCAGAGCCAGTTAAGCAGCATGTTGTTTGAAGGATCCAACATACAACTTGCTGGTCTCTTTTAAGTGAGACCTAAGACTATGTATTTGTAGTCTGTGTCTCCCACTTGCCTGCCCTCACAAACTTCCTTACCTCCATTTTATGCCTCCATAAAACTTAAGCCCCTAGCACTCATTTTTTCCCTCCAACGCTTAAATTTCAAAAGTCTTTTTGCAGCCTTTTTTTTTACAGCATCCCATTGCAGAATGTTAGATGCTTAATGGTAAGCCTGGAAGTCCCAAACCAGAGGTACTGTTCCAGATGTAATTATGGCAGATATTTGTGAAGGATTAGGAAAATGAGTTTTAGTTTCTAACTAAATGCTGTTCAAGATATTGTAAGTTTTACAATAATCATGCTCATTGGCTGGTTGGCAGTTTTCGCTCAGTTAAACTCCTTTTTTATGATTATACTAACAGGCATGCATAATATGCTGGCGTTCTGTTTGGAAGCATTTGATAACTGTATGAAATCACTTTGTCTATCAATGAACATGGTTGATAAGCCAAAAGTAGTTAAATATGAAAACAAAACCAAGAATTCCAAGTGAATATAAGGCTGGAGTTCTGCTCCGCCTGTTCTTCGTGCAGGCCTTGCATTCCCCCACTTTTTTCCTGCATTTATCCTACTCCAGCCATGGCCCCAATTCTGTTTTGCCTCCCTGACCCTTCTTATGCGATCTATACACTTATGATAATGTCACAACACATGGAGCATAGTGATATCAACAGCGCATGTGTAGGTGCTTCCTGCAGCCCTATCCTCTCAAGGCTCATGATGTCTCTGGCTAAGTTTGTGCATGCTTAGTGGCTACTTTGTGTTATAGATAAACTCTCTAGATTTTAAATGTACCCTAATCCATCTCTGTGTTTCCATATTTCAAGAGCAGGTAAAAGCTTTCTCTGCTACCTTTTAAAATCCATCTTTATGCAAAAATTATCTCTATTATCTCCAACCCATTACATGTACTGTACATTTTAGCTGACTTTTCCTTTTGTTCATGAACGTGGCATCACTGACAAGGCCACCATTTATTGCACATATGATGTTAGTAAACCTACAATGCCCTTGGGTCTCCTTCAGAATGATATGTGTAACAATGTGTGCAAGAATGGCATCTATCCCTAACTCCCTGTTCATTGTTGAGAAAATTGTTTTAGCTGCTGCTGCTCATGCTACAAATTAAAACAATTGGAAAATAAGACTATACTTTCCCACTACAATACTAAAACTCTAGCCCATTGTTCTAAATTGTGTATTTCAGTTTAGATCACTACATAATATAAACATATAAAACATGTTCAGAACGTACAGATAAGGAAATGCATTTCTAATAGTGCAGAGTCTTTTTTTCTTCCATCATAACAGGAAACATCTTTGCCTTTCTTGAAGCTGATATTCTGTCTGGTCAGGGTATGCATCAGATAATGAGCTGAGATAGGATGCAGTGTGCTGAATTATGTTTGTCAGAATTGTAATTTTAATTTTGAGAGAGCCTTTTCTCTTATGTGACGACAGCTTGTGTTTGTGATTTTATTTTAAATCAGTGCTGAAGCCCTCTTCATTTTCTATTTCCGTAATTATTCATCTGTTAAGATGTCTTGTTTCATGAATTTATTCATAGATTGTAGTGGAGATCACAGGGAATTGTCTTTTACTCACTACCTGTTGAAAATAATCTGTACTCCAGTAAAAGAATAAAGATAAAAGGACTTGTCTTTTACATCCCCAAAGTTCTAAAAACTTTAGAATCAATAAATTGCTTTGAAAATATCAATAACTGCTACTTGTAGCCGAACATGACAATTTTATGCACAACAAAATCCCACAAACAGCATTAAGATAAATGACCAATTAATCACTTTGATGGTGAGGTTGAGTTGTAAATTTGCATGAAACTAGTGTATTCCTGCTCCTCTTGAAACTCCATTGTGAGGTCTTTTGCACCTATCTGAAAAGGAAGATTTGCACTAACAATTGCATTGATACTGATTCTAAATATGTGCTCAAATCCATATTCTGGCCAAGTGTTACTACATGGCAGATACATTGATAGGAAACAATTAGTTACAGTTTTAGAGCCTACATGGGCATGTGCATACTTCATTTGGTGAATCCTACCAGCATGTACAATGAAGTCAGGGCATCATTCCAGGAGTGAGTTGAACTGTACTGAATCATTTAATCAAAAACTACAATTGCTACAAAAATGCAAAGTGATTATCTTTGCCCTTCTTGAGCAGTAATTTCTACAAGGAAATAAAAATAAAAGAAAATTATTAATAACTAATTTATCATCACCTCATTATTCAGTCAGATCATTTCCAAATTACAGATGATTTGCTCATACAGGAAGACATTACTGCTTATTTAGTTTCCAAGTGCTAGATGACTTAATTACAAAAGCTACACTTGAATCCATTGCAAAAGTTAGGCAGTAACATCATTGTCAAGTGGGAAATATTGTTTCATATATTTCTCAGTTTTCTAATGGTATGTGTTCAAAATATTCTCATGAAAGGTGCTGTTCCACCACACGTTCTGTGCAAATTAGCTGAATTCAGGCTATAAAAATAAATTCATTAAAGTTTGTTGTCTAGTGTCTAGTACATTACTGTCAGTTTCAGTTAATTATCCAGGATCTGATTTTCTTTTTCCCTTCAGAGCTCTGTTTGCTCACCAACTCTTCTTTTGCCATTATCAGTGAGCTTCCCTAAACATCTTTCAACTGTTTGTTTGTATATTTTTGACCATGATTCTGCCAGACATCAATCAATATTAATTTGTTGCACACCATGTTCAGTTCCCAGTAATTGAATTGCTATGTCCTGAACACTGCATCCATTGGTAAATGAAAATCTTGTTCCTTTAAACATAGCTGTTGATCTCAATCAAATACTTTTCCATTCATCACTACTCTTCCTTCCACTAATAATTAATGCCTTACTGTCTTCGCTAGACTCCGTACCTCTTCCATGACTCTATTAGTAACCCTGTTCCCAGGAAGTGTATGCTTCTCCTTTTTAACCTATTTTCTCTTCAATAACTCTGAGTTCAACATTGGCATATTGTTAGCAGAATCTCTCTCACGTGCCTGGATAGGATACAAGAAGAACATTATCACCTGTCAGGAAAACTTGCTGTTGCTTCTAGCCCGAAATCCCTTCCGGCACCAAATTGATTCTTGCCTCTGCTGATTATAACCAATGGTATCTCCTTCTCGGAACTTTCCTTTCTTGCTCAGCTAAGCTTGGAAACTGTCAATGTTACTGAGAGTTATCTAGGTTGAGAACAAATGAAATGATTTTCCAAATATGATATATAAACAAGATTAGCACATATCTGTGAAAAATCAGAATAAGTTAAGAAAATCATCCATAAAGTGTATGAATGAGACCACTAGCATCATTGAGGGATCGTCGCCACCACTAGAATTACAGTGATCAAGGAGAAAGTACATCACTGTTTCAGGTTGATGAGATGTTCATTAGATGTAGCCTGCTAGTATTCCCCACATCCCAACAAATTAAAATGAAAGCAAGCTGATCTGCACAAAACCTACAGGGAAAAATATAGAGAAAACTTTCAGACTAGTCGGATAGATAAAATTCTAAAGGATAACATAATGAAGAATTCTTAACCACAAATCAAAATAATTAATAAACATCCTTTGCACGTTTTTGTTAAAGGGGAAATGGTAAATTGTTAAAAACCAAAAGAACTGCGGATGCTGTAAATCAGGAACAAAAACAAAGTTTCTTGAAAAGCTCAGAAAGCAGGCCTGGCAGCATTTATGGAGAAGAAAACAGTTCACATTTTGGGTCCAGTTCTGAGGGAGGGTCACCGGACCCAAAACGTTAACTCTGTTTTCTCCTCCACAGAGGCTGCCAGACCTGCTGAGCTTTTCCAGCAACTTTGTTTTTGTTCCTGATTTACAGCATCTGCAGTTCTTTTGGTTTTAGTATTTAACTCACTGCCACATCTCTACCAGGCATGCCCACCTTGAAGAAGTTCTGGTGCTCTCTCTGACAGGATTTCCATTCCAATCTCCTTGCCCACCAAATGCTAAATTGTTATCCAATAGTCGTTGCACAATATGTTTAAATGAATATTTTGAAATCCTTGAAGCAGAAATACTTGATATGAAGACTGACCATAAGAGATTGAAGCTGAAGTAGGCCATTTAGCCCAATGAATGGCAGAGCAGACTCAATGAGAATATGGCTGATACGGTAATCTTCGACTCCCCTTCCTTGAGTTATCCACACAACCCTTGATTCCCTTATTGATTAAAAATCTGTCAGCGGGTTTTGAGAACATTTGTAGCTCAGGTTGAGTTTCTGGATGTGAGTTTGCTCGCTGAGCTGGAAGGTTAGTTTTCAGAGGTTTCGTCACCATTCTAGGTAACATCATCAGTGAACCTCTGATGAAGCGTTGGTGTTATGTCTTGCTTTCTATTTATCTGTTTAGGTTTCCTTGGGTTGGAGATGTCATTTTCTGTTCTTTTTCTCAGAGGATGGTAGATTGGTAGATTGTGTTTGTTGATGGAGCTCCGGTTGGAATGCCATGCTTCTAGGAATTCTCGTGCGTGTCTCTGTTTGGCTTATCCTAGGATGTTGTCCCAATCAAAGTGATGCCCTTCCTCATCTGTATGTAAGGATACTAGTGATAGTGGGCCATGTTGTTTTGTGGCTAGTTGCTGTTCATGTATCCTGGTGGCTAGCTTTCTGCCTGTTTGTCCAATGTAGTGTTTGTCACAGTTCTTGCAGGGTATTTTGTAGATGACGTTCGTTTTATTTGTTGTCTGTATCGGGTCTTTTAAGTTCATTAGCTGCTGTTTTAGTATGTTGGTGGGTTTGTGGGCTACCCTGATGCCAAGAGGTCCGAGTAGTCTGGCAGTAATTTCGGAAATGTCTTTGATGTAGGGGAGAGTGGTTATGGTTTCTGGGCCCGTTTTGTCTGTTTGTTTGGGTTTGTTGCTTCACTATTCTCAAAAGAAATTCCTCCTCATTACTGTCTTAAATTACTCTGAGATTATGCCCTCTGCTTCTAGACTCTTCCACAAGGGGGAAACAATCTCTCTGCATCTACCCTCTTAACTCCCTAATGATCTTGTATATTCCAATAAGATCAGCACTCGTCCTTCTAAACTCCAGTGAGTACAAACCAACCCATTTTAACCTGTCCTCTTAGGGAAATCACTCCATACCCACCATCAACTTTAGTAAACCCTGACTGGACAGCCTCCAATGCTAATAAGTCATTCCATAGACAAGGAATCCAGAACTGTTCACAGTATTCTAGGCATGGCCTATCCAGTTCCTCCTATAGTTCTAGCTCAACTCCCTTATTTTTGTACTCCACTGACTTTGAAATTAAGGCCAAAATTCCATGTGCTTTCTCTATTACCTGCTGAACTTGTATGCTATCTTTTTGCAACTTATAAGAACTCCCAAACCCTTCTATGCTGCAGTTTTATGCAGTCTTTCTCCATTTAAATAATATTCACCTCTTCCATTCTTCCTGCCAAAGTGCATAACATTACATGTCCCAACACTATATTCCTTTTGCCAGTTTTTTTTTCTCCTCACTCAGCCTGTCTGTATCCATCTACAGTATCTTTCTATTACTTAGCAAATCCTCTTTCCATGCTAATATATTATCAACTAACCATGTGTTATGATGTTGTGAAGAAACCTTATCAAATACCTTCTGGAAATCCAAATACATTACAACTACTGGTTCCCTTTTAACGTTCCCCTTGTTAATTTCTTTTGTGAAGTTGTGTCAAGTATTTGTGAATTGGAAGGCAGGATGTTGGAATTTGTGTGTATAGTGGTAAGGTGGAAAGAGTGCATGGTCCCTTTAAAAAATGATATATTTCTTAAGCTTGGAGATCTAAAAAAAAATGCTTGCGAGCAGCAACAGACACAGGGTCCCTGAAATTGAAACATTTGTATCAAAAGGCTATATGTTTAGCAACCCAGGCAGTAGTTTTGTTTTGTTGTTAAGGCAACCAGTTTGAAAATCAGCCCATTAATTTAAACCAAGCACTTAGAGACAAAAAAAATTAAATGTTAAAATCTGATGATTTTGACAACCTAGGACCAATCCTGTTATAATAAATTGATAGGTCATCAAGGTTATAAAAGAAGAAGGTATTTGAAAATTGGTGTGAAAGCAACTCCCATCTGTTACAGTTAACGACCAGCAGCGCTAAAGAGAAAAATCACTGGCTGACACAGAATTTTCTAAGCTCTGAGTAATCATCACCCAACTAAAGGTACAGTGACATTCTTTATACTCTGATACAAGAATTTGATAGAGAAAGGCATTCTTGACTGAAGAACAGCAGGGAAGGCACAGACCATTCCAAAATACGTATCCTGGCTGTAATTTCAAGAGACTAAGTTTGAAGTACTATTTTTGTTATTTTGGTTGATGTAAGTGGAACTTGGATTTATTGGAACAGCATACCAATAGAATTTTGTTTTATTTGGTAATTGCCAGTAGTTGATGGAGATTTGTTCGGTTTGTTAGTAGTTATGTTAATTTGTTCAGAGTTCGATAAATAAATTGTTGCTTGTAGATTATAGAATGACTGTCAGGAGTTCATTTCATTTAACTTTGCCTTTATAACAGATTGGGGGAGTGAGAGGCAGGTTATACTACTACTCACGCTTCTTTTAATAGATTATAGGGCGAGATGAGCTTCTCTTGGTGTTTTGGTTTTAGTTACTGGGATGGGGAGATAGGGGTCGACCTCTGCTTTATAATATATTGAGAGCTTGAACCCAGGATCTAGCCAGTTCATGTACAGGATCTGAACAGATCTGAACGAATTTGAACAGATTTGGGGTACAGAAGGTCCCAGCAGATTTAAACAGACTTGGAGTTTACTGCCCTGGATCTTTAGATAAAAATTAGGTGCGAAATTTAAAAAATCTGTTTAATTTTGGTTTCTTGTCATTGCTGAAGTCAGAAGTGTAGGAAATGGCTCTTGACATTGCTGATGAGGTTCTGGGGTTTGAATATGCTTCCTAAGTTTGCCAAGGAAGTTTAGAAAGACAGAGGAAGGATATATTGAAAGATATGACCAATGGGATAGAATTGGGTTTAACTAGTAATTAGAGGAAAACTGAAATTGTAACGGAGTTGGTCAAGCTTTCAGGGATATCAGAGAAACAGGTAACTGCAGTGAAGTTAGAAGAAACTGAAAATTAGAAGTTGAATTAGAAGATTTAAAAAAAGAAAGCAGAGGCAGGGCAGAAGAGAAAGAAAAGGAACTGAAATGGTTTGAATTACGGTTACAAGCAGAGGAAAGACAAAAAGAAAAAGAGAAGAAAGGGAGAAAGAAAAGAGTTTCAACTTTGGAAGTTGCAAATTAGACAGGAAAGTCAGTTTAAAAGGATGGTGATGAAGGTAGAAGATTGACTGACTTATTGAGGAGAAGAGTAATGATGAGCAAACCCATTGTAGCCAAAGACCTGGTTGGGATGTATACAAATATGTCAAAACATTACCAAAATTCAATGAGAAAGATGTAGAAGTATTTTTCAATTCTTATGAGAAATTGGCTGAACAGATGGTTTGGCCAGAGACTATGTGGGTAATGTTAATTTGGACCAAGACTGTCAGGAGTTCCTTTCATTTAACTTGCCCTTTATGACAGATTGAGGGAATGAGAGGCGCGTTTATACCACTTTTCACACTTCTAACAGATTATAGGGCAAGGTGAGCCTCTCTGGGTGTCTTAGTTTTAGTTATCAGAGCCGGGGTGGGGAGTCAGTCTCCATTTTGTAACACTTCCCCAAAGAATTCTAATGTATTTTCGCATGATTTCTCTTTCATCAAGGAGTGGTGACTCTGTTTTATTCTGCCCTGTATTTCTAAAGGCTCTGATACAATAGATTCTATCATTTTCCCAATGACAGATGCTAATCTAACTGTTCTACAGTTACCTGTTTTAAGTGTCCCTCCCTTTTTGAATAAGAGTTTGTTAGCAGATTCCCAGCCCTCTGAGACTTTTCCAGAATCTAAGAATTACTGCCAATGTATTCCCTATCTCTGTAGCTAGTTGCTTTACTATCCTAGGATGCACCCCATCAAGTCGAGAGACTTATTGGCCTTTAGCTCCATTATTTTTTCTAGTACATTTTCATCTACGTTTATTTCCTCCTTTATCGACCCTAAATTATTTAGTGTTAGTTTTTTCATTTCTCCTCATTTCCTGGCTCCCCATTATTATTTCCTCACCTCATTTACTAGCGTGCAGGTGTTCACTTTGGCCTCTCTTTTTCTAAATTTATAGAAGTGCTTGCTATCTTTTTTCATATAAATTACTTCCTTGTTTCCCTTCAAAGCTTATTTTCTTACTTTTTTGGTATTTTGCCTTTTATGTCGATTTGATGCATGGTTGTTTTCTTTCCCCCCTTCCTAAAACCTTCCTGTCTCATTGAGATATATCTTTTTTGTGTGTCTTGTACTATTTTCTTAAACGTCTGCCATTGTTCGTCAGCCATTATAGTGACAGACTAATAAATCTCGGACAGTTAGGGTACAGCAGCCCCCCATTTATCCCAATTTTGTGCATCTTCAAGCTGTTAAAAGAAACATAATCAATCCACTTTAGATTTTCCTAACAGCTTCAAGGAATCATTGTCATTGACAGCATTCCACTGGACTGGAACAAAGCTGGACCCAATCAACAAAAAGTGTGTTAGTCTTGGATCAATAAACAGTGAAAGAATTTTCAAAAAATTACACAGTAATCCAAAAGTGACTTAAGATGATAATTGAAAAGGAAAACTTACAAGGCAATGGGGAGACGTTAAAGAAGCAGGACTAGTAACTCTTCCAATGATAGTGGGCCTAATGATGACTCCATGTGCTGAATGTTTCGGTGGCCATACATTTTAAGTATTAGGAGTGGAGAAGTACCTGTACAACGATAGTGCAATACAAACAGCGATCATGGATTTAGAAGGGAAAAGGTCTGCCTAAACAGTAAAAACTTAATGAGTCGAAGTTACCCTCAGACTCAGGCACAATCTGATAAGCACATCATTGACATGTATCCGCAGCAGCCAGTGTCTGGCACTCTGCAGACTGTGGCTGCTGAGGTCCGTGCAAAAGACCCTGCCTCTATTCGCGACCAGAAGTGACATCCTCAATCAGCAGTGACAGGTATGGTGTCATCAGGCAGGTCTGCCAGAGGCCGTCAGCAGACTGGCATAAAAGAGAGATAAGTTCTTGCATGTTTTCACTGCACTGACTCGGGCATGCCAATATCTGGCTTTCTCCATTTTAAAAAGTTGGTAGGCAGCCTGGAGACCCAAGCTTAGCAGAACACTTGATGACTGCTGGATGTATACTTGCACTTAATCACTTCAACTGTGGCTGTTCAGCATCAATGACAAGAGAAGAGAAGGGTAAGGGATCTTGACTTCACTCTGGTTGCATCTTTTGCTCAGGAAGAGGATGGTACCAGCTAACACTCAAAGTGAGGAGGAGCAACACACTAGCACAACACTCTGGAGGTGGCCTGCTTTCAGCTGTAATGCCAAGAGCGCGGAGTTATTGAAGGGATATATGAATGCTCAGATCCTGAACTGAAAGTTCAAGCTTAATGTTCTGCTCTCATACAGTGTGACATGTAGACCTGCCAAGGAATTGGTCTCCTGGTCATGATAAGGAGCCTGGAGATATTTGATCTTGCCAAATGCTGAATGAACAGGCAAAATGTCTGTGCCCTGTTGGGAGTTGGCTTTGCTGGGAAGCTACCATGAAATGTGGCCCATCCCTCAAGAAGCAAAAACCTCTCCTTACAGATTAATTTTTCTACGAGAGGCTATGGTAGCTACCCTATCTCCTGTTACTTGCTACAGATAATTTTAACCAATCTATTCAGCTCCTGGAGCAAGTGGAACTTGAACTCGGGCCTTCTGTCTCGGAGGTATGAATACAACCACTGCACCACAAGATCTATCATTACTTACTATAGATATTTTACAATCAATCTGTTTAAAGATATTATTACATACTTCTGGAGTAAGTGGGTCTTGAAGCCAGGTCTTCTGACCCAAAGGTAGAGACATTACCATGTGCTACAAGAGGCAGTTACTTGCTGTAGATTATCATCATCCATTGAGATTACCTGATTCAACCTTTAAGTTCCTTCTTACTATAAAATTGGTTGAACTTACAAGGAGGCAATCCATGGACACAGCTTAACGCTCATGATCGCTTGAGGCTATAATTTGTTATTTGCGTTCCTTGATACTTATTGACTTCCGGAAGAAATGTCATTTGAAGGTTGATGCATAGCATTGCTTAATCAGTCAAGGCACAATTACTGTATTTGCCCCTTGCTGGGCTGCATAATTTTGCAAATTCTGCCTCATAGGGTAGAAGCACTAACTTACACCTTTCACTTTGCATGTGATCCCAGCCATTTTGTGCACTTGTGCAGTTGATGTTCAGTCTGATATGGTAAGGTTCTACCTGTGCCCATGAGTTTCTTGCAAGCTCTGCATGTGACCCACCGGTTTCCTCCAAATCTTCACTTCCCCTTTTATAATATTGTCCCTGTGGCTCCAATATTTCATCAAACCACCACCCCACCATGTCCTTTTACACCATTGTTAATGACATTGACTTAGCACCATGCTGTGCAGTGACTTGTTCGCTTCCTGTCTCTTTGAAATATTTATTCCTGGATGCTCCCCACCACCACAAGCACCCTGCTCCTCATTTACTTTGAAAGAACAAACTGAACCACAGAGGCTGTCTGCTTACTAAGTTAGTGCTAAAGATCGGTGCACTCAAAATCAGGCTAAAACCATAGAAGAGGTGTCTGGTTCCATGTCAGTGCTAAAATTCTGCTTGGGTACATAAGTTTCCTGATTCTGTCAGTACAAACTGACTTGCCACAATCATGGAAGTCTTGGCTGCCATCACCTCAGAAAACACGCTTGAAGTCTTGAAATTTTATCTAAGATGGATTGAGAGCAAGCATAATATTTTGAGGCTGATGCTTCGCCAATGCTGAGTTGCAAGGATGAATGGCCGGCAGAGTATGACCATTAACCAAGGAGGTGTCTACGTAAGTGAAGCAATTCTATGTAAGGAGAGGCTAGATGACTGACAGAGTGATTTTGTGAGCTGCAATGTCCAGGTTTTCCCAGTCAACTATTTTATGCTATCATGTTTCTCATTGCAAAGAATAAAATTGGAAATGCAGTCTTAATATCATAGTTGTCCTAATAGTGAGAATGTGAATACATTGAAATAAGCTTCTTGCCACCTGACAGAGAGATCCTAAACTTGCTATCTAAGGCTTCAGTATTTAGTTGGACAAAATGTTCTCTATGATGAGAATTGGATTTTTGGACTCTTGGCTGATTTAAGTCATTATGCTCATGATCATCTTGACACCTCAGAAAGGGGAAAATCCCATCCTTGGTTATGAGTAGATAAAAAAGAATGGAACCAGATTTGGAACTGCCCATGAGGACATTGCAGGTACACTACATGGTAGATGCAATGGTTTACCTGAATGTTTTGAAAAGTTCTAATATTTTACATGAAATATTTCTGACTAATCTAAAAGCCTGCAGAATTCAGAATAGAATAGGGTGCTGGAGACAAAATTAGATCAAACATACCAGTCACAAAAACCTCAAAGGAAGTAATATCAGGTTAGAAGAGGTGCTGAGTGGAATTCCAACCTGCCTGTGCTTTTTCTAATCAACACATTAAATATACTTGTAAACTTGTCAAGACTAAAATAGGAAGAATCTTAGCAATTTGAGGTTGTATTTAATGATTTTTAATTCTGCAAGTGACAAGCAAGTAACAAATGAACTGTGAACATTTGTCAGATGTGAATTATTGTTCATTGAGTGAATTATTGTGCAACATAAGCTTTGCAGGGAACCTTTTGAAAGGTACCTGGGAGTAATGTGGAACAACATTAGTATAGTTAATACCCTTTTGGAATACATTAGCAGGCATTAAAATGAAATGAGGAAAGTTATGTTAGGACTTGATACGGACCCTAAATTATCTGAAAGACAATATTCATCTATAATTCTCACCACAAAAGAGATCAAGATACAATGGAGAAACAGGGTAGGAAAGGGCAACAGGGGAATTGTCTATAAAAGGGATGATTTAGGACAAAGATTATAGGTGCCTTATTATTATTGTTTTATGGCATGTAGACCAGCATCAATTGTCAGTCCCTAATTGCCCTCAAAGGTGATACGGTGCTTTCTGAAAACACTGCAGGTGCAAGGATTGAGAGATAGGGAGATTAATTGCAGATTTTGTCCATTTCTGTTGGATGAATGCTGCGAAAGTGTGCCCAGAGCAGTGTGCACACAGGCAGTTGATTTTATGTTTGAGTCCTTTGTTTTTGGCAAGTGTCCAAATTAACATTGATTCTTTTCAGATTCATTTGTATGTCTATTAGAGGGTCCCTGGATGTGCAGAATACACGAGGCCTCATATTCTCACTGGTAGAATCAAGGAGATTGAAAATCTTTGTAACAGATCCTTTGTCACAAACCTTAGAGTATAGCCTTGAAGAAGGAGATATGAGATGTCAGTGTAATTATACTACCACCATTGGTGAGCTAGTATGACTATGGAGTTTCAATCCTTCAGGTTTTAGTTATTGAAGATTTTAAAATTGTAACGTGAACTGTTTTTCCTTCAGAAAATAAAGTCCGGAGAAGACCATAATGGTCTGTTTTGCCTTCTACATTTAGTATGATAGTGGACTTCAATTCCACTTTAACTCTTTCCTTCTCTTCAGACACTGGTTGCCCTGAATATTTCCAGCACTTTCTGTTCAAACTTTGTCATTTTCAAATATTTTGAATCCTGAAATTAAGAACTTTATTTTGCTCTTGGAGTATTCTTTGCCTGGAATTGATTCTTTCTAAAATACTCTGTAACTCTGTTTAAACAGCTTTCTTTTGACACAAATTTGCTTGTGATAATTAAGCATTGCAAATGCATCTCAAAACTTGTTATAAAATTTCTAGAATCAAAGTAAAAATATATGCAATTATACATCTTGCATAAAACTATCGTCTCCAATAGCTTAACATAATACAGACCACTTTAAATATCACAAAGTAGCATCTGTGGAATAAGATCTAATGGACATTGCATCATGGAATATTCAGAAAAATAATTAAAGCTTTCGACTTTTTATTCCTTTTTCTCTTTTGAAGGAGGACTGACATGCTGAAATTGAGTGCTTATAACCATCTTTGGCTGTTTGACCCAAGTGATCTTTATTGGTGAATCTAGTTTGTAGAGGGCACTGCAGTTGGTTAACCCTCTCTCTGTCCATGTATTTTGCAATGGATGCTGATCAAAAGCAAGAATCGTGGGTAGTTTCCCCCGATAACTCCAAGCTGAGATCAGAAACCTCCACAAAAATTTGAAATCAAATGTGGGACCATTTTTCTGCTTAGTTTAATACTGTATTCTATTAAATACTTTTGAAAGTATACTTATTGCTCACAAAATGTAATTAGTCAAGCCTTTATAACTGAGATTTGATTCATTATACTTCACATCTAAGGTGTAGATTACACTGTTGTTATGGAGTCAAAAAATCAATTTAAGGAAGTGTAATAGTAATTGCCGTTTGGTAGGTTTGTTTGCCTTTACTGGCAGCTTTTTAGTGTTCAAACATGTAAGTGTTCAGTTTTCATCCTATTTCTGTGGCTGATATGTGTGTTTTAAAAATGAAGTTAGTTTTGATAAGAGTGTTCCATAAAAGAAGTGATCATTAACTTGTTTTGTCTCTCCTGGTTTATTTCCAGTTTGACAGCTGTGTTTTATGCAGGTACCTGTAGAATGAGGTTTCTTTTGGTAGACTGGAGTTATTCTCTGTAGATCTAGTGTATATCTTGTGATTAACACATCGGCATTGAGTCCTCACTACACTTTCAATAGCAATATCTGGATAATATTCAGATTGTTACTAAAAATAAAAATTAAGTCGTTCTGAGATTTGGGACATCTGAATATGGCGTGAGCCATATTAAGATGTTAATGTGAAAAAGCTGTGATTCCTTTAAGCACTCTGGGAGTGCCTTGCTGATAATGTTGTCTCAGCTCTGTCTTGTTTCTGTATTTATTTTTTGTAAGGGTTTTCAGTAAAGAAAACAAATGGTAAAATTGTGGACTTTTCATGCATTGGATTAGACTTTATTTTTAAATTCCAATCTTTATTTCCTCCATATCAAATCTACGTTTGTGCTCTGGGCAAGCACTTCTGAGAATTTTGTGAACTTCGTAGAAATTGCTTACAGCCCTGATGTGATTTTAATTTGGAAATTAGGGGTTTCCAATCCTTTTCTTCCCATTGCTTTTCAACAGAAAGTGAACAGGGAACAATTTGTTATAAAATAGAAAATACTGGAAGTACTCAGCAGGGTAGACAGAGTCTTTCTTTCCACAGAGTTAACCTTTCTGTTGGGTCGTGAAGGATCATCACAATCTGAATATTAACTGTTTCTCCAGATATCCTGTGAAATCTGCTTGATATTGCCAACATTTTCTGTTTTACTTTGGATTTCCAATATCTGTAGTATTTTACTTTCATAATATGAAAATTCTTGTTTTTATAGACTGTCAAGTGGGCTGAATGTAAGAGTTAGGCCAATAGAAAATACTTACTTTATGTATATAATTTCTGAAACTAGCCCACTGATGAATTTTGCATGCTTTGCACCTTTCAATATAGTCTCTTTGTAGTCATGAACATAGCAAGCTGTTCCACACAGGAGCATTATCAAACAAAATTTGATAATGGGTCATATTAACAAGGTATTAGGACAATGAGAAGTTGATTTTATAAAGGATTGAGTGACACAGCAGGTTACTAGACAAATACCAAATCATACAGCCTGGGCTACTGAAGATGTAGCTGCCAGTGGTGGTGGATCACTTAACATTGGAAATGCACAAAAATCCAGAATTGAAGGAGTATAGAAGTCTTAGAGTGTTGCAGGGCTGGAGGAGGTTTCAGATGTTATAGTTAGAGGGGTTGTGCGAGGTGGTGGCAAAATAGAACTGGGTGACATCAGTATAACATGGGCAGTTTGATGTTTTGTGTTTGCATGACGTCATCAAGGCTCAGCATGTTGCAGAAAAATGGGAAGGATCCAAGGACACAACGTTGGATCTCTGTGACTTTTGGTATAAAGTTCTGAGGGTGATGTCTGTCCTTATCTCTCCCTTCACCCTTCCTGAAATGGTGTGTTATTGGGCCATTTGATCTTGGGGCGTGCCAGCCTTATTCTCCCCAGTTCTTGTCCAATTCCCATATTCTTACAGTTGTGCTGAAAGGTTTGAATATCAGTTCAGAATAGCAGCAGTACCCATAATTTCTCCTCCTAATGTGAGGCCTGAAGCTAATTATAGGTCCCTAATTGAGATGAGTTAACTCAGCAGATTCAAAGATAAAAGTGGCTTTTGTGGTGTGTTCGGTACAGTTACTGACAGGATAAACTCACTGTCACTGAAATGTCACTGAAATGATTTATAGAAGTGTGTAGATACGCTTTCTTGGCCTCCTGTGGAAGTGTAATGAGTCTGTGTTAATAAGGTTTGTGGATAGGAACTGAAAATATTAATACTTCTTAGACCAGGAGCAGAAAAGCACCTGAAACCGATTCAACTATTCAATACAAATTGTTATTTAAAAGCTGTTATTTGTGTTAAAAATGGAGACTCAGTAGATTCATTTAAACTGTCAGAAAATTCAAAGAATACATCAGCATTGATTCAGTAGATAGAGATGATGGTAATGGTCCACACTGTTCTGAGTTTCTGCAAAGTGTAGCTCCAGTATGGTTATTGGCACCTAAACTTAGGTTGAATGAAAGAGCGGTTATAATGTTGCTTTGAAACAAGAATTCTAAAGATGGACTTTGTCATGAAACAAAATTATTAGTTAAAATGTTGCTTTCCCCAATGATCCTGAAGTTTTAACTTACAAATTTCAAAAAGAATAGTGTTGATTCTTCAAATAACACTGAGCCTATCGATGTAAAACTGCTGTTTAATTTCAAAAAGAAACAGTTAGCAATTAGATTTTCATCTTCTTTGACTATCAATAAGCCAGAAGGCTGAACTCTTGACAGATGTGTATTTATATTTCTAGGCCTGTTTTTACTCTTTGACAACTTTATGTAACTTTTTTCAAATTGCAAAGTCTTGATTCTCTTGAAGCCCTTGGTGAAGAAATAATTAGAAATCCTGTATTTAAAGAAGTACTGTTGCAAGAAAGATTATTTGACCACAAATATTTTGCATGTCTCTGTTAGTTTAGATTAGAATATTTTGTGGTTTTGAATGTGTTACTTTTTAAAAGGACATTCATAGAGTCAAAACAGTTTATAAAAGAAAAAGAAAAACAAATTCTGTGTCTGACAACTTGCTTGTGTTACTGAACCTGTTCACATTGATGGGAGGGAGAGAATAAGCAAAGATATGTCCTACTTTCCTAAGATGCACAGAAAGAGGCTAACCAGGAATTGGGATTTCCTCCTCTAAGAGAGGAAAAGACAGAGACCACCCTAGTGCTAACCGACTGTTTCTGAACCATTTAGAGAGTAATAGACAAGTATTCACTTATTTCCTCAGTTGAGGTGTTGCAGCAAAAAAAAGTTTGATTTTTCTAGTACCTGGAACGTAGAAAGATATCTTTGGGCACTGCTGAACCATGAGAGATGTTAGTAGATTGAACGAAAACTTAGCCCAAAAAGTGATTTTGAGGTGGTAAAGGGGAATAGAGAGATAGAGAGTTCCTGTTGGCAAACAGATCAAGAATGAGAGGGCATAAGTTTTAATTTGCCAGACAAAGTAAATGTGATGAAAATAAAAATTTTCAGGTAGCAAGTGGTTCAGTTCTGTAATGTACTGTTTGGATGTGTGGTGGAAGCAGGTTCAATTGAAGCATTCCAGAAGAATTATTTAAGGAGAAACAGTGTGCAGGGTTGGGGAGAAACATTGGAAGAATTACACTAAGTCATGCTGTTCTTTAAAAAAACAAAGAGAATTACAGCACAGGAACAGGCCCTTCGGCTCTCCAAGCCTGCACCGATCCAGATCTTCTGTATAAACCTGTTGCCGATTTTCCAAGGGCCTGTATCCCTCTGCTCCCTGCCTATTCATGTATCTGTCTAGATACGTCTTAAATGACGTTTTTGTGCCTGCCCCTACCGCCTCCGCTGACAATGCGTTCCAGGCACCCACCACCCTCTGCAAAAAGAACTTTCCATGCATAAGAGGTTGCAAACATGATGGGCTGAATGGCTGTCTTCTGCAGCTTTGCAACTCTGTAATAGACAGGCAGAAGGATCTTGGACAAGAATTCTGAAACATTGGACCTGTCTGGCTTTGAACATAACTATCAGAGGAGTTGGTTGGTGATGTGGGAAATTCACAAAAAACTAGGTTAAGAGGAACTGAGAGTTTGAACTATAGTAAGGATCAATTAAGACCATAGGACCATAAGAAATAGGAATGGGAATAGGACATTTGACCCCACAAGACTGCTTTGTCATTAAATAGGATTGTGGTTGATCTGAAACTCCTCACATTCATTTTCTGTCTTTTCTCAATACCCCTTGATTCCCCTGCTGATCAAGAATCTGTCTTAGCTTTAATTATACGTAAGGACTCTGCCCCCACAGCTGTCTGTGGCAAGGAGTTTGAAAGACTCTCAGTCCTCCAGAGAAGTTCCTCTTCATCTCAATCTTAAATTTAAACTTGTAACACTGGAAGACGTTACAGTTTTAGGAAAGGGCTTGGCTATGGAGTGACTGTAAATTTCCTTTTATAAGTTATAAATGAAATGACTGGCACAGATAATGTGGATTTCCATTATTTCATGTAAATGAAGATTGCAGGAATAGCATACTTGAGAGCAAAATTTGCATGTTGCAATCAGACTAGTATAATTTTGTGTGGAGCAGGTATTTATCACAGTGATTGTGATTCTTAAAGAAAAGTGAGCCGTAAAGTATCTAGTATCAGACATTCAAGAAACATAGTCCAATCTATGCCTTTTGAATCAATGAGACTTTCATTGCAGTATAGTTCCTAAAAACAGATTGTTCTGTCTTCGCCTGCAGAACTGAAACAAAAGATTGGAGTTTCTGTAAGTAACCTGAGACATTATTGCTTATTCTTTCACAAGAGTGTATAATGTTGATTTTGATGGTGTGTTTTGTTGATTTTTGTTTTGCTAGTTGTACAATTTTGGAGAAGCTGTATCTATCGTATTCTGGACAGAAGGCTGGAAGCCTGAAAGTTTCTATGATAAGATCAAAAGGAATCGGCAGACAGGAGTACACACATTATGCTTACTTGGTGCGTAATACTTGTACCTTTTGCCCTCAGCGTCACATAGGAAACAGAATAAACATATAATTACTGTGCGTATCATAATATGCTCTGAAAGTTTCACATGTTGATTTGCCAGAAATACTTCCCAACCAACCATAGTTTGATATTGCACCTTCACTTGTAGTGGTTTTCCAAAGTACATTCTGCTTGGCTTTGTCTACAAAATGCAGGTGTGTGAGTGCATTTTAACTTGCTCATCCTTCCTTCAGTGATCCTTTCCTCCTTCCTACTGGCTGTCAAAGTAGAATCCTGTAGAAAATCCATTATTGTAATTATAGGGAAATAAACTGCAAAGGCTCCTGAAAACATAAAAACAGGAATTTAAAAAATCAACAAATGTGCAGTTATTGGCTTTTATTATGTTCTGCCTCAGGGTTTTTTAAAAATTAATCTTACTTTGTTTTGTAATGCCTCTTGAGCTCATTTATTACTTCTGGAATTTAAAATTGCTGCTCAAAATCTCAGAATCCTGGATACTCAGTTGCTAAGGATTATTTTCAGTTACTATGAGACATTGGAACAAAGAGATAGGAACCATCAGAATGACATTCATAAATACAGTAATAGAACTTTGCATTTGGAATGGCCCTCTATCCAAGTAGGTACCAGTTGGAAATGTGCAATACACACAAATGAATCAAAGACCCCATTTGCCTAAAAACTTTGAAAACTGCTGTACATATAGAGTTGGAAGAAGGAAAATCAGCCCTGATATCTTTCGTTTTATTCATTTTTCATTTGTGCTTCACTCTCTCATTGCTGACATTTACCAAAATCAAGCTATTGCAACAATAAGGATTTTCTATGTGGTTTCACAATTTTTCTACAGTTTGCATGTATTTGGTGAAGTATGATACAGAAGAATAAATGCAGCTTTTTCAGATAAATGCAATATTTATTTGACTGTAACTGCATTTTTCTGACTACTCATTGCATGTACTTCCAGATGTTGACGTAGATCTTCCAGTAGGGAGGTAGTTGTTACAGTAACGTAGAATGGAATTACACATCAGGTGCAGTTGGAAGTCCTGATGCAGCTGACTACTTGAGAAGTGCCTGGGAAATTGAAATTGAAGGTCCCAAGCCTCAAATCTGTGTTAGAGTGAGAAACTCCTGAGAGTTCCAATTCACTTACCTTCATAGTTACCCAGGAAAATTAGGGGAATTTTAACTTGCTCAGACTCCGGGCTGATTTTGAAACTGATTCTCCAGACTCACCCAGAACCCCTCCAGTTATCCCTCGCCCCCCAGATCAAACTCCAAACTCCATTCTGACCCTGATAGCGAAAGACTTTCCAGCCACCAATATTAGTAGGACTTGTGGAACAGTCATAGCATCCCTACTTCTGGGCCAGAGGCACTGGTACAAGTCCCTGCTGGCCATGTTCGCCACAATAGGAACACCATTCAGTATAGGAGTCATTCCATCATTTCTCCACTCTGCAAAGGAGAGCAAAGAGCGGGTGTGAAGATGTGCTTATAAACTACTTATGTAGGTATTCAATACAGAATAATTTGTGTGTCATTCCAACGTATATACGAATGGCACAGCTACAAAATAATTCTAATCGGAAACCAGAAATTTCACAGATTGCGAAAATTTTTGAAGCACTTTGTATATAATGCAGAATATTACAATATGGTTTGACATTTACTTACTTTAAAACAAAATAATATTCATCTAGTTTAGAATTCAGCTGAAAAAGATGTAGTTTCTTTGTTTTCTACGTAACTTACTTAGCAAGATCATATCTGGAATGTAAAGTAGCTATGAGACCAGTCCATTGGTGATTTTCACTATAAAATGATGTCCTGTTTGGAAATTTTATAGCACCTTTCATCAGGAGCAAAATTCTGGAAAATGGTCTGATAGCATCTGTTAAGGTTTTGGGATGAAAACTCCTCAGTGAGCAGAAACCTCTGCTTCTGTCGCCACATATACTGCCAGACTTGCTGAGTATTTCCAATGTTTTCTGTTACTCATTAGCAGTCTTTTTATTGTCTGTTACAAATGTATAGTCAAATGTCATAAACTGTATCAACAGTTTTGTCATCCTGACTCTTTAACATGGTATTGCCAAGGCACTTCCATCTCTCAAACGAAAAAAAACTTTCAAAGCAATATCTTACAAACTCATTGCTGGCTTAGTTTCAACAATTGTGGATTTTGTGGAAGTTAAAAACGAAAGTAAATCATTTAATATTCTAATATTGGAATGTTAAAATATCATAACTTCAAATTCATGACGTTAACAATTTTTCTCAGAGCGTTGAAGTTGACAGCCTCCCTTGCTTTATGTATGTTGGCAATCTACCAAGCTATATATTCTCACATGCTTCAATAAACCTTCTGGGAGCAGAAATGCCAGAGGGGTCTTAGGTTAAATGTAATATGTCTTTGACTTCAATGCTGAGCATAACTATTAAATGTTGTAAAGATAGTGCCTGGAATGCGACTGAGTCAAATACAGAGAAAGGTCCCAGGGCTGGTCTGAAGTCTGTGTGGAGTTAGCTGATTTTATCCAATGCATACCATCCACATTATGTATTTTGGCAACTTGCCGAGCCTCCTCAAAAGCATGTTCCAGTCCCCCAATTTGTGTTACCAAGAAGGATGAAGGCATCTGAAAGGGATTTGAGGAGCAACTTTTTCACACAGAAGGTGGAGCGAGTATGGAATGAGCTGCCAGAGGAGGTGTTGGAGGCTTGTACAGTTACAACATTTAAAAGGCATCTAGATGGGCATGTGAAAAGGATGAGTTGAGAGGGATACAGTCCAAATGCTGGCAAATGGGACTAGATTAATGGAGAATATCTGGTCAGCATGGATGAGTTGGATCGGTCTGTTTCCTTCCTATAGCTGTCTGACTTTATCTAGATTACTGGAATGCTCCACCACCCCCAGGTTTTCATCCAGGTGATTAGTGAGTAAGTCATTTGATAACACGGTTGATGACACTTTCTTAGTGGTTGAGAGTAAATTGATGTTTTTTGTCCTGCATTTTCTCGACAGGATATAGTGCAAGAATTGTTTCCTTTGTCAGATAAGTGCCATGATGCCAACATTGAAGCTGTACTAGAACAGCTTGGCTAAAGATGTTACTAGGTCTGGGCCAGGACTTGAGCTCTGAAGACTAATAGCCTTTGCTGTATCCTGTATACTCAGCACTTCTTCATAATTCGAGAAATTAGAAACATGTGTAATGTGGGTGATACAGTAGTAATAAAAGAAGTCAATTTGCTCATTACCTTTGCTATCCAAGGCAGTGCTAATTCTATAGAGGATGAATGTTAATGAGATGGGTTTCTGAAATGACCTTGTGGGAAATAGACATATGACGGAATTTTACGTTTTGAATGTGACGTGGTTCATTCTGAATAATAAAATGTGAGGCTGGATGAACACAGCAGACCAAGCAGCATCTCAGGAGCACAAAAGCTGACGTTTCGGGCCTAGACCCTTCATCAGAGAGTGATGAAGGGTCTAGGCCCGAAACGTCAGCTTTTGTGCTCCTGGGATGCTGCTTGGCCTGCTGTGTTCATCCAGCCTCACATTTTATTATCTTGGATTCTCCAGCATCTGCAGTTCCCATTATCTCTGGTTCATTCTGAAACTGGATCTTAAATCAGTGCAAAAGACTCCGAAGGATCTGGCAGCCAAGTGAATAAGTTGGGTTGGAAAACTACACTAATAGATTTGATTAGAATGCCAGGAAAGATAATAAGTCTGAGAATTTATTTATCTCAAGAGGGTTGCAATATTAAAAACAGCGATGTGCTTCTGAGACTTTATAAAGCTCTAGTTAGCCCCTGTTTACAACACTGTCTAATTTTGGGCCCCACACCTCAGGAAGTACATACTGACACTAGAGCGTGTCCAGCGGAAATTCACAGGGATGATCCCTGGAATGGTAGGCCTAACATAGGATGAACGGCTGAGGATCCTGGGATTGTATTCATTAGAGTTTAGGAGGTTGAAGGGAGATCTAATAGAAACTTACAAGATAATGCATGGCTTAGAAAGGGTGGACGCTGGGAAGCTGTTTCCGTTAGGTGGGGAGACTAGGGCCCGTAGGCACAGCCTTAGAATTAGAGGGGGTCAATTTCGAACGGAAATGAGGAGACATTTCTTCAGCCAGAGAGTGGTTGTCCTGTGGAATTCATTGCCACGGAGCGCAGTGGAGGCCGGGACGTTAAATGTCTTCAAGGCAGAGATTGATAAATTCTTGATCTCGCAAGGAATTAAGGGCTATAGGGAGAGTGTGGGTAAGTGGAGTTGAAATGCCCATCAGCCATGATTAAATGGTGGAGTGGACTCGATGGGCAGAATGGCCTTACTTCCACTCCTATGTCTTATGGTCTTAATTGGGAGCAATTTAGGACCAGGCAATGGAGGGTCAAGAGAATGATAAAGCACAGGAGTACAGAGTATGAATGCAAGTTAGCAAGGAACGTTAAGACAGACCATAAAAGCTTCTACCAACTTGTGCAAGGGTAACACCGGTCTCATTGCAAGTGAGGACAGAAGAATTTATGGTGGACAACAGGTAACAGTCTTCATGGAAGAAGGTACACACATCTCCCAGGAATACGATGTGATCAAAGGTGCGTGTAATTACTTGTGTAATGGAAGATATGAAATGCTTGTTAAGAAAAAGATGCTAATTGACAAAGCAACTAAAGAAGTTTGGACCTTGGATGCTACCCCAACAAACTTATGCAGTAATGTCCTGTGACTGAGATAATTGACTTCAACCACAACCATCTTACTTTGTGCTCGATATAACTCCTACAGGTGGTGAACATTTCCCTGTCTTCCATTGACTTCAGTTTTTACTAGGACTCCTTGATGCCACAGTTAGTCAAATACTGTCTTAATAATTAAGAGCAGTCGCCGTCATTTCCATTCCTAGGATTTAGCTCTTGTCCATTTTTGGACCAAAGTTGAGGTCAAAAACTCAGTTGTTCATGATTCATTGAAGACGGCTGAGATGGTATTTGACTGAATTAGATTTGTCCTGCTTTTTTTGGACAGCACATACCTCGGAATTTTTTCTGTTGATGGCTAGATACTAATGTTATAACTGTACTGGAGCAGAATTACTGGGGCACAACGAGTTTTGGAGCACAGAATATTGTCAAGCCACACAGCATTTGCAGTATCCAGTGAATTTATCCCTTTATTGATACCATGTTGCGTGAATTGACTTGTTTGAAGAATGGCATCTACGATGTTAGGATCTCAAAGGAGGCTAAGATGCATCATCCATTCAGCACTTCTACTGGTTGGTGTTGGTATTAAATGCTGAGGAACATTTAAGCAGGAATGGACCAATTAGCCCCATGAGCATGCCCCACCAGTGTGCACCATATTTCTGTGCTATTGCCATGTCTCAATGTTATTTATTATTAGACATCTATCAATCTTTGTTTTGGATGAACTTAATGGCTGAGCATACACAGCCCTCTGAGGTAGAGAGTTCCAAAGATTCCCCACCAGTTGAATGAAGAGGTTCCTCCTCATCTTTGTTGCACATGGCGCCCCTTCTATTCAGAGAAAGTGTCCCCTGGTTCTCAGCCCCACAGCCACGGAAAACACCCCTTCTCCATTTACTGAATTCAGCTTTTTAAGAATGATGTAAACTTCTGAAATCATCTCTCATTCTTCTTTACTGCAGAGAATACAGGCCAGTCTCCTCAATCATTCATTCTAGAATAGCCCAACATCCCGGGAATCTGCCTGGTGAAACTCTGCTGCACTCATTCTGGCAAGAATCCTTGTAAGGTAATGGGACCAGAACTGCACAAAGTGCTCTAAGTGCAGTCTAACGTGTATTCTGTACATTTTGAAGCAAGCATTTTTTCCCTTGAACTCAAGTCTTCTTGCAATATAGATCAACATATCTTTTGCTTCTGAATTGCTTGCTATAACTTCATGCTAGCTTCCATTTCCTTATGAAAATGGATAACCAAATCTGTTTGTATGTGAGATTTTGCACTGGCTTTTACACTGATGAGTTGGGTGCCCCTACCATTGAGGATGGGAATATTGATGGAGCATCCTCCTTTGGTTGTTTAACTATCCACAGTCATTCATGATTAGATTGCAGACCTTTAATCTGAACTGCCAGTTATGTGTTCACTTAGTTTTATCAATTGCCATGACCGTTATTCATCTGCACTACCATTCAGAATGCAGATGTTTGTGAAGCCCTCTCTTCCCATTCGTTGTTTAATGTTCACCACTGTTTGTAATTGGATCTGGCAAGGCTGGAGATATTTAAGCTGATCCTCAGGTTGGGGTATAACTTAGCTCTGTCTAAGTGTTTCTATGTTTCTCCTGTCTATAGTACATGTAGCCTTGTGTTGAAACTTCAAGTTGCCATTTCATTTTAGATTTGTTTGGAATGCTCTCCTACATTCCTCTTTGAACCAGAGTTGGTCATCTGATGGTAGAATAAGGGCTTTTTTGGACCAATACCTTACAGATTGTGCATAAATAGCATTTTTCTGCTGCTGTTAATGGCCCACAAAACCTCTTTGCCCAATTCTGAGCAACTAGATCTGTTCTGAATCTATCCTGTTACCACAGTGTCACACAACATAATGGAATATTCTTTATTCAAAGATGGGGTTTTGTTTTTTCAAGCACTATTATTCCTACCATAGAGATAGTAGGAACTGCTATGTTGGCGTCTGAGATAATACGGTGTGGAGGTGAAGGAACATAGCAGGTCAGGCAGCATTAGAGGAGCAAGAAAACTGACATTTCAGGTCTGGGCCCTTATTCCGAAATGGTGGAGAGGAATGGGGCTCTGAAATAAATAGGGAGGGGGTTGCAGTGACAGAAAGTGTATAGTGGAGCAGATAGGTGGGAGGGAAGATGGGCAGGTCAAGGAGGCGGGGATGAAGCTAGTAAAGATGAGTGTTGGTAGGAAGTGGAGATGGGGATTGATCACTGAGGTGGGAGTAGCGGATAGGTGGGAGAGAAGATGGACAGGTCAAGGAGGCAGGGATGAGAGGGGGTGCTGGTCTTGGGATGAGGTCAGGGCTGCGAGAGCTTGAAGCTAGTGAAGTCCACATTGAGACCTTTTGGGTTTTAGGATTCCCAGGCAGAATATGTGGTGCTGTTCCTCCAGTTTTCAGGTGACGTGGTTGTGACACTGGTGAAGGCCCAGGATGGACGTGTCGTCCAGGGAATGGGAAGGGGAGTCGAAGTGGTTTGCTATTGGAAGATGTTGTCATTTGTTGTGAACTGAGCGTAGGTGCTCCACAAAGCCATCTCCGAGTCTCCACTTGGTCTCCCCGATGTAGAAATTAGTCCTACCAATCCTGGGTAGGTAGAGATCAAGTAGATTTTCATTCATGTTGGTGTTTTTGCATCCTGCCGCAAACCGGTTACAGTAATGAGGAAATCAACATTTCCAGTCTGTCCCCTTCCCACCCTTACTGTTTCTTTAAAAGTGGTGTTCAACAAGGGGGAATGTTAATTCAGAACTGAAGAAAATCAGCATGAAATTTTCATATGCATTTCTGACAATATACGTTAGGATGTCATAAAGTTTGCAATAAATGATAAGGACTTGTTATCATTTACTACTCCCAAATGTGTACCGCTATGCCAACACCTCTAGTGCATCTGACCTATAAATGGGACAAGAATTATTCTGGAATGACAATGGAAGAGTCGAGATTATTGGCTAAAAGGTATGATTCTGAGTGTCAAATCTTTTGATCAACTTTCTCACCTTTAGCGGAAAGTGTTAGCCAGGAGGACTTTGCAGAGAAGGCTGAGTTGTAGAAATCTGGTGCCTAATTCAGTGCTGGCTGTTCAGTCCAATTTTATTCTTATTATGCTTTGTCATAACAGGTTAGGGCAAATAAGTGGCTTGCCCTGTCTTATCAGAGAGCAACTCAAAGTTAACCACTTTCAAACACATTTTGAATAAATCCAATTGCTGTGTTTGCCTGACAAGATGACTGCTTTCCTTAAAGGATGTTTGTGATTAGGCAAAATTTTTTGATAATCCAGTAGTTGCAAGGTCAGCATTATCATCGGATTTTACTGCAGAATTTGAGCTTGTGTCTTCATGTCATTAACCTAGAATTCTGATTACTAGTTCAGTATCATTACCACTGTGCCACCATTCCCACTTTTAGATTCCTCTAATTGATAGGCATAATGCCGATTAGGGCCTTGTAATCGTTATCGTTCTCATTATACTTCAACATGCAAAAGGTTTCAAAGACCAGAAAGCATCAAAGATAGGAGTGTTCATTTATTTTTTTCAGCATAATTTACCCAAAATTGGGCCAAGTCAGTGCAAACGGTTGAAGATTTTCAAGTGCAAGTTATATCCAACGCAAATTTCATTTCCATATTTTTTGTGCAGGTTTAAAATGAATTATACTAGAGACGTGCAGATGGAACTAATCATTGTGTTCATTTCTGCTAATTACAAAGGGGTCTGGTGGTATAGTAGTAGAGTACCTACCTGTAAGCCTGGAGACCCAAGTTCAAAGTCCAGTTGCTCTCGTGGGGAAATTTCTGTTAATTAAAGGTGAATTTTCAAAGACGCTCTTTGAGCTGTTTTCTTCAGACGTGTAGCATGTTTTAAAAGTTTAATATCTTTTAATTCTTTTTTTGAAGAAACTGACTACACCGGCAAAGCTGGTAAATAGTTTTTAATGATTTTTAAAATTAATTTCAGGTGTTTAAAAATCTGGTTACTTGTTTGGTTGGATTCTGATCAAAACTGCTTTTTGAGACTTGATTCATTTTTCAGTTCCCTTAATCCAACTACGTCAGATTGGAATTCTAAAGTATACAAAACAGTATATTTTAATACATTTTTATTAATTTTCCCTAAAACATTGCAAGGTTTTGCTGGTGCAGGGAAGACCTTACTTTTAGAATATGAAAATTAATTTCAGCAAAAAACAGTTCTGAAATCAAGCCTAGTTATGAGAACAATCTATGGCCAAGGGGGAAATTGTTAATACAATTATTAAACATTGTTACATTAGACTGTATCTATTTCCAATTCTTGATGAAGTCCACTTCTACTATACAATTGCAGGTTTTGGTTGCGTGTTCTATTAAATAACAGTTTGCTAAATAAATAAAGATCCATTTTACATAACGACAGCATTTGCTATTAATTGAAGGTTTGTTTTGTAGTGTGAGAGTTTTTGAATGTAGCCTGTTAATTATGTGTTTAAGTAAAGGAGGTCACAGGGTTTATCTTCTTTACAAAGGTGGACAAATGTATCCAATTATAATCTGGTGCTCAGTCACTTGACGTGAATGGTGAGAAGGAAACAGTCTTGATATACAATGTGCATTAGGCCCCTGCGAAGTTTTAAACAGCTGTTGAAAATCACAGACTATCTTGATGCTTCCTCATGCACTGGAGAGCAGAATGAAACACAAATGAAGATTTTCTTTACTGTTCTAAATAATCTTTCTTTTCATATCTCCTATACAGACATCAAAGTGAAGGAACAGTCTGTGGAAAATCTAATGAGGCAAGCTTTTCCTTTGTTTAAGAAGCAAATGATTATGATATTCTCATATCCCTTCTAAAGATTTAGCATTTATGTGGTCTGCATTTTGATGTTTGAATCACCAGTTTGCCACATATTAGACTGGGAATTGGGAGGGAGAGTCTCCTGCAGCAAGGGAATGACTATTGGGAAATGCAAAGACATCAGGAGGGTGTCAAATTGTGGAGTCATTTATAGGCGATTATGAGGGCTGTGGTCCTATAGCAAAATTTTGTTCTTTCTGGATTGTGAACTGCATGGAAGATGCATGTATACATTGCCTGAGTAATGTTGAATTTTAAAAAGCTAATAAAATGTGAGGCTTTATTAAAATATTTAAATTTAGAGCCTGCCTCCAAAATTGGACTAAATCTTTCTTTCTCTCTTTCTTTCTTCCTCCTTCTCTTTCTTTCTTTCTCTCTCTCTCTCTCTTTCTCTCTCTCTCTCTTTCTCTCTCTCTCTTTCTCTCTCTCTTTCTCTCTCTCTTTCTCTCTCTCTTTCTCTCTCTCTTTCTCTCTCTCTTTCTCTCTCTCTTTCTTTCTCTTTCTTTCTCTCTTTCACTCTCTCTCTCTTTCACTCTCTCTTTCTCTCTTTCACTCTTTCTCTTTCTCTCTCTTTCTCTCTCTCTCTTTCACTTTCTCTCTTCCACTCTCTTTCTTTTTCTCTCTCTCCTTTTCTTTCTTTCTCTTTCTCTCTCTCTTTCTCTCAGTCTTTTTCTCTCACTTTCTCTCTCTCTCTTTCTCGCCCTCCCTTCATTCCACACACCCCCACCCACCCAATACAATTAAAGCTGAAATTGAGGTGGACTAGGGTGATATTTGTATATATTTTGAATTTCCCTAAATTATTTCCTTCATATAATATATCTACCATACAGTTGGTTATTAGAAGTTAATATGAATTAAACAGTATTTTGTTAGACTCCTCTCATGCAGCTTTTCTTGTCGGGTAATGATGTAATCTTTAAGTTAATTAGATATATAATGGTCCGTAGGTTCATACTAAAGCTAAAGTCAACTACGGGTTTTCAAGTTCCCATTTAAAAAAAAATTCCAGACAGACTGGAAACCAGCCAGCATTTGAAACGTGTATTTCTATTGTTTACTTTGGATGGCAATCTGATTTGTTTGAATTTTGATTTAGGTCTCATTCATCAACGAAGAATGACACATCAGAAGACGTGGTTGTTACGAATTACAACTTCAGTCTGTCACAAAATTACCAAATCTTTACTAGGCATAAATAATTATTTCTAAAATGCTTAAAACTATTGTGTCACATTTTTGGTAGCTTCAAGGACCAACTTTAAAACTAATTGATAAATATTTAGATTGTTTTAAATAATATTTTGCTGTAAGCCTCCTTTGTCCTCCTTTAAAGGGAATAATTTACCATAGTTTACGTGATTCTGATAGTTTTCTGATACCTGAAGATAACTGGCTGCATGGTTTTCTTGTGGACAGTGGTGGTGAGGTGATCATAGCTCAGCTCAATAAGACGCTTCCATTTCTTTTTTTCTTTTGTTCTAATCAAGTTTTCTAGTCACTCCAATATCACTCTGTTTGTCAATGCTTCATTTGACACAGATGGATTGGATCTTTCTATCCAACAGAGCTTAGTATTAGCCCTTGTATTTCACTAGTCAGCAACTGGGCGATATGACATTATTCAGTTGTGATATATTTAGTTGGGAAATATTACATCTAAAATTATAGCCTTGCTGTTGAGTTTCAGAAGCAAATGTTGAAACAAAGCCAGTAATTTTTCAAAATGGAATTCATTTATATTTGCATCTTCCATTTTACAATTTTAATTGAACTGTGGAAGTCATATTTCTTCTTCCTTAATACTAGATTCAAGCAGTATGTCTTGTCTTTTGTCACTCTGCACAGTAGGATTAGTTTACTTGTTTACTAGAGACCTACAGGCGCAACACGCTTCGTTTACTCGTGTCTTCAACCAAATACAGTATCTTTCGTATTATTAATATTTGTAATTATTTCATACAAGCCTTTTTAAATCAAGGTGAGCATTCAACTTCTATATAAAATGAATATTTTAAAACTGTTGTAAAAGCAAAATTTTTAAATCTACCAAGGCACTGTTCTTTGATTTCTAAAGTCAACAAGAAACTTCAGTTGTGCTAGTATAATATTTTTCTTAACTTTTTTTGTTGATGAAGACACAGCATTAATTATGAAAACAGAGGGGGAAAATATTATAATGATGAATGATTTATTTTTAGGGGGAGAAAGATCTTTGAGCCTCCCAGGTTCATGTCTGTGAGTCAAGCTGCGGAGCAGCTGCTTGAGATAATTGAAAACCGAAGAGATAAAGGAGAGGAGCTGGGTGAGTTTAAATACTTCTCTGTTTATTAATGAGCTTATACAAGAGCCTCCTTTTGTCAATGAAATTAAATATTTATATTCTGTTCCCTTTGAAATAAAAGCAGAGAGTTTTGCTAAACTACAAGGTGCTAGTCAGAGCTCGAATACTTGTAACTGTTTTGCACGCCTTATCTAAGGAGAGATATGCTGGCATTGAAGGCAGTCCAGAGAAGATTCACTTGGGTTAGACCTGCAGTCATTGGAGTTTAGAAGACTGAGAGGTGACCTTGATAAAACATACAAGATTCTTAGGGGTCTTGACAGGGTAGATGTACAAAGGTTGTTTTTCCCGAATGGGAGAGTCTAGGACCAGAAGCCAAAATCTCAGAATGTGGGCTCACACATTTAAGACCAAGATGAGGAGGAATTGTTTTTTTTCTCAGAGCAGTGTGAATCTGTGGAGTTCTTTACCACACACGGCTGTTGAGGCTGGATCATTAAGTACGTTCAATGATGAGATAGACGGATTTGTAATCATTAATGGAATCAAGAGGTATGGGAGCAAAGGTGGGAAAGTGGAGTTGAGGGTTAGTATCAGCAGTCATGATCTCAATGAATAATGCAGCAGACTCTGTGAGCTAAATGGCGTATTACTGCTCTTACATCTTATTGTCTTAAACAATATTTGCTTTTTGCAGTTGAAGTTTGGTCAAAGAAGAACTGCCTTTATGCCATATTACCCCTTCGATATCCTCCAAGGACGACATCAATAGCTGTACCTTGCACTTTGAATGCATGTACAAGGAATAGGCTATTTGACAAGTCCATGGCTGATCTAATCGTGGCCTGAATTCTGCATCACTATCTACACTGTTTATCTTTGGACTCTCTTGATAGTCATGAATCTATCCACTCTATCTTAAAAATATTAAAGGCCTTGTCTCTGCCATTCTGTGATGGAGAGAATTCTACAGACTCATGACCATTTGAGAGAAAAAAGGTCCTCTTATTTATGTCTTAAATAGAAGACTTTTTTTTCAAACATGCCCTGAGTTCAGGTTTCTTATACAAACATTTGAGTTAGAAGCATGGAGTAGGCCATTTAGCCCTTCAAATCAACTCCACTATTAACTGAAGTCATGATTGAGCTGACTCCACATTCCTGATCATCATTCATCCACTTACTTATCAAGAGTGTATCAACTTCTCCCTTGAACATTTTCAAAACCTATGCTTCCGCTGCATTTTGAAGAAGAGTTCCAAAGACAATAAACTACCTTAGAGAAAAGAATCTCCTTCATCTCATAAAAGTATGCATCCTCTCAGCATCCTCCCTGATAACAACCCACTCGAATCTTCTGTTTCATTATGAGCATTTCACATTCTTCTCAATTCTAATGAATTCAGGTCCAACCTTTCCTTGTAAGATGAGCCGTCCTCCCTTCCATCTTAGGAATCAGTCAAGTGAACCTCTGTTTGAACTGCTTCTGATCCTGTATCTTTTCACGAGTAAGGACATTGTTTGTGAGTTATGTATGTATACTGTGTGTAGTTTTGGACACCCACACATTTTATATCTGAGTATTGAAACCAAAAATATGATTGGCCAGGAGTTAAAGTCCAGCTGAATCCTGAAGATGGGAATTGGAGACAATGCTCCTTGTTTACATGGAATTTTTCGGGCAAATACACAGACTTTTTCAGAAACAGGATTTGAGAAGGCTTAAACTCTCAGGAGGACCCAGTTGTTACCCTGGAGTCCTGTTTTCTGTTCCTAGCAGGCAGACTTAAATGTTTAAAGCAGACTGAATGAAAAGTTCAGAAAGGTACGATTAAAGATCTTCAAAATGCAGACGAGTTTTGATCATGATGCCGTCCATTAATGAGTCACAAAGGTGACACACGTATCTGATGTGGTGCACAAGAAATCAAGCCCAGAGTTTCACAAAGTTGAAAGCTTTTAAAAGAAATATAGAAAATTCCCAAGCTATCTGATTTTCAGACTCCACTTGATAGAAAGTATGGACCAGGTTTCTATACTTAACAAAATTCACTCTTTATTACAGGCTATTAGATTCTATCTACAGGTAAATAATTAAGCTAAATTAAATAAACTATACAAATCCATGATCCCCTTGTATGCTTCCCCTTACACAAACACACATACACAAAAGGGAAATAAAACATAGGCAGAGAGAAAAGCTGGGAAACAGTTCTGTAGTTTTATCTTTGGGTTGGTTCTAGCTTATCTACAACCTTCTCCTCACGTTTCTTTTTTCTGAATGTTTCCGCCAGTTTGCAAGTGGTATAGGGTGGCTGATTCATTCATGAAAAGCTTTTGACTAATCCGATTCGAAGTTATAACTTGCAGCATCAATTGAAGGAAATATAAGGTGGTTTACTCCAGGTTTAAAGTGGTTTACTGCCGAGAACTGTGCGAATGCGTTTTTGGCTACTGTAGATCAGGTTTCTGTTCTATCAGAACTATCTTCTCTCTGTCTCTCTTTAACGTCCCACCATGATCAGCTAACTGACAGTCAGTCAGGTAGAGAACTTTGTCATTGATTACTAGCCACTAGTCCACAAACCAGTCAGCTCCATGTGTAAATAACTCCTCAACTCCAGTTCATCTGCACCCACAGATAAACAACCAGGGTTCATAAAAAGGATCACATTCCTTACTCCCAAACATGCAGCTTCTTTGTAAATTCCTAGTTAAAATCAGTTCTTTCTCATTTCAGTCCACAGTTTTATTTAGAAAAAGCAAAACAATAAAAAAACACAGTCTTCACATTAGCTAACAAGCTAACAAGAGCTAACTTCTATCCCTTTGGTCAAAAACAACTGAACACTTAAGGACGTAGATTGTGGCTTTTAACACCTTTGCAGTTGTAATGAGTTTATATTTATATATATCTGTTTTGTTTTCAGTTTGGCTGCTGAGACAGATGGTCTGTGTTCTTTGTGTTACATTGTTTTGCAACATGTTCCCATGATAATCGGTACAGAATTTTACAAGCATTTTTGATCTAGATATGTCCTTCTGCAATCTGCTGATACTAGTTTCCAGAATCACTGTCAACTTGTAAAGTACTTGACTTGTGGCTATTTTAAAAATCTAGCAAAATCCATTTTTAAACCAAAACATAGTTTTTGAACAATTGAAATGTCATTTGTATCCCGTGGACATGACAGGATACATTACCTTTCTTTAAATGCATTTGTGTCGAAATCTGTTTTCATCTATCAGATATATCAACACAATCTGGTGTTTCTTCAAAAGAAGATGGAAGTAAATATTGCACAATTTGCATGAACAATTTAGCCATAACTGCATAGCAGAATTTTCCAGCTGCATATCTTTATACCTCATTAAGGAATAGTTAAGTGCTGTAAATACACATGGTTGGTTTCACTAAATTAGACGAGGGCTAAGGTACAAACAAACAAACTCAACAGATGTCTTGCGGTAAAGCAAACAGGTACACATAATAGCAGTTCACAGAAAATCCATTTAACCTTCTTGTTTTCCTCCTTTTTTTTAATTCATCCAGCCTCACAACTCAATAATGTGTGATTTTAAAGCCAAACTTGTAAACTGGGCTTGAAATTCCACTCAGCTGCTCTAAATATTGCATGTATATTTTATGATGCTACCACCTTCCTCTTCTTGGGAAGTGATTCAAACATATTTGTACCTGCAGTTTTGATAATTGAATAACACACTGATGTGATGGAGAATAACAGCCTTAAACTTGTGGTGTGATACTGATCTCAAATTAAATCAGCTGTGTGAGCAGAACCAAAAAAAACTCACACTGACTTTGCCTATTTTAATAAAGCATACAAATAAAAATATAAATTATGTGGAAAATGAAACCATTATGGCCGTTATATCAAATGTAATAGGTTATTAGTTCATGTTCTGAATACAAAACTACTCTCATTCTTAATTAAAATACTCTTAGTTTAAAAGGTATTCCTTCCTCCTTTTCTTATAATATGGTTATCAAGAATATTTCCTGTGTAAGGAAACCTTTGATTCCGTAGCAAAAACAGAAATACAAAAATGACCAGATTTCCAGTGCGATAACCATGGCTCACTATTGCCCTCAGTTATACAGTCATACGACACAGAAGCAGACCCTTTGGTCCAACTCATCCACACCAACTAGCTGTTCTAAGCTGATGTAGTCCCACTTGCCAGCATTTGACCCAAATCCCTGTAATCCCTTCCTATTCAAATGTCCATCCAGATACCTTTTAAATGTTGTAATTGTAACTGCCTCTACCATCTCCTCTGGCAGCTCATTCCATACATGCACCATCCTGTGTGGAAAAAGTTGCCCCTTAGGCCCCTTTTAAATCTTTCCACATTCATCTTAATCCTATGCCCTCTAGTTTTTGGCTTCCCTAGCTAGGAAAAAGACTCTATCCATGCTGCTCATGATTTTATAAACCTCTATAAGGTCATCCCTCAGCCGCTGCTCCAGGAAAACTAGCCCTAGCCTATTTTGCCTCTCCCAGTACCTGAAACCCTCCAATCCCAGCAACATCTTTGTAAATCTTTTCTGAACCCTTCCATGTTTCTCATTCTTTCCTATACCAGGGAGACCAGAATTGAATGCAGTATTCTAAAAGTGGCCTCACCAATGTCCTGTACAGCTGCAACATGATGTCCCAACTCCTATACTCAGTGCACTGACCAATGAAGGCAAGTGTGCGAAACACCACCTTCACCGGGCTGTCTAGCTGCAACTCCGTTTTCAAGAAAATATGTACCTGCACCCCTGGGTCTCTTTGTTTGGCAACACTCCCCAGGGCCCTGCCATTAATAGTATATTAACAGACAGGGAGATAGTAAGAACTGCAGATGCTGGAGGCAGAGATAACAAAGTGTGGAGCTGGAGGAACACAGCAGGCCAGGCAGCATCAGAGGAGCAGGAAAGCTGCTGTTTTGTGTCGGGACTCTTCAGAAAAGCCCCATTTCTGAAGAAGGGGACCAACCCAAAACATCAACTTTTCTGCTCCTCTGATGCTGCCTGGCCTGCTGTGTTCCTGCACCTCCATATTTTATCATATTAACAGACAGCCTGGTTTGCCTTACCAAAATGCAACATCTCACATTTATCTAAATTAAACAAAATTAAGTCAAAGTCATAAATTCAAAATCCATTCCTGAAACACAGAGCATAGTTTTAACTATCAAGCAGTGTTGGAGGTGAGGTGAAATGCCCAAAAAAATGTCTGAAATGTGGCATGACCCCAGCGACCTCTCGGTTTCAGTGGGACATTTTCCAGGGTGGCAGGGCAACTCTTGCAGAACTGCTAGGTCAGTCATTTAAGTGTTTCCATAATTGAGTCAAACCAGAATTGTAGTTATAACAGCCTGTGTGTTGAGCTGTGTCGAACTCGCCAGGATCAACAAGCCAAGAGCACAGAAGGTAATCATTGGTCAATGAAACTGACTGGCTAGAAAGCCTTTAAACAATGGACAGTCCAGATGATGTCCTGTCTTTTTGAAAGATTTGTGCTCACAGCACTTGTTCTGCAAAAGTTATTTCATCTACCTGTGGTATCTTTAGCTGAGTATGATCTACTTCCTTTCTGTGAGCCTGCATTTCAGTATGTGAGCAATTTCTGGAGCTGTAAGAAAGACCTACGATGGGGAACCAGAGCAGCAATTAATAGCAGTCAAACCAGTAGCAGTGGTAACTCTAGCAGCAGGATCAGTGACATGGCTGCCTTCTCTGCGTCCGCATGTCATTTCACAGCACTGGATGAACTCTGTTCACTTTGAAGGAAATGATATTTCTGTAAAAGAGAATATAGTCATTGGATTAGCTTCCTTGACATGACTGAGTAACAGTGCTTTGGGAAGCTGAGGTCTTTCTGGCAGACCTATGCTGACATTAGCCCTTTTGAATACAACCTCCTTGCCTAGTGGACCTGATGAGCGCACATTGGCAGTTCCCATGAAGGTTGGCACAAATCAATTTTCTTTACCTCACCTTGCTTGCAGGGATTTGCTGGTCATATCTACAGGAATTTGCCAATATTCAGTGTTCCTTCCAGCTGATTGTTGCCATGTTTCTCAGGGTCACCATTTCTATCAACTTGACACTGAGGACAATCGGACAGTGACTTTGGCTGGATTCACGCTGGTACAGGGAGTCATAGGTTGTGCACGTGGGCAATCGAGGCACCCTAAGATACGGCCTCATGTATTTTTCAGTCAGAAGGAATTTCTTTCCGTCTGTATTCAGCTTGACTGAGATGTGGGTTCTCATGCAGATCTGTGCAAGGTATCCTGGAAACTGCCATGTTTCTTTCATTATCTGACAAGGGCTGTCTTCCGAGCTGTTGACTTCTGACAACTGTAAGGAACTATACACACAAGAGTGTGATAAATAAGATTGAAGATCTGCAGGTGCTGATAGCCACATGGGAATATAATGTTGTGGCACTAATAGAGACCTGGCTGAAAAAATTGTCCTGGCTGGGCATGACATATTCCTGCATGCAAGGTGTTCTGGAAAGGTGAGGAAAGGAGGTCAGCTGGTAATAATGATAAAGAAGACATTAAGCTCAATGGGAGAGAAAGCTCTCCAGGAGTTTGGATCACGATATAAAATCCAAGCAAACTATGGATGCTTGAGATCTGAAAAGAAAGCAGTGGGGAATCGCAACAGGTCTGGTAGCATGTACGGAGAGAGAAACCGTCAATGTTTCGAGTCTAATAAGACTCTTTGGACTTGAAAAACTAATTCTGTTTCTTTCTCCACGGATATTACCAGACCTGGTGAGTTTCTCCAACACTTTGTTTTATTTCAAGATCAGCTTCTGTCTGATTTAAAGTCAAGAAATAATAGAGGTGCTGTCCATTGTTGGCTGTATTCTATAGGTCAGCAACTAGTTAGACCAATTTAGATGGGTTTAGCAAGGAATTTACAGAGAACTACTACAGATACCTACAAAAGCTATAAAGTCGTAATTTTGATGGATTTAATTATCTAATATAGACTAATAATACTATAAAATGTGGAGAAATGAATTTTTCAAGTTTGTTCAGATAAATTTCCTTATTATGTTTCAAACTCAGCACATACTTTTGGGAATGTCTTTCAAATGGATCAAATATCAGTAGAATGCCATTTGGGGAACAGTGGTCACACTGTCTTATAGTTTAGATTGATAAGAAAAGTGGCATGGAACAATCTAGACAAAAGTAATTAATTGAAGGATGTTGAATATCAGTGAAATGAAAATGGTTTTGTCCAGGTAAATTGGAATCAAAGTTGACAGACAAATCTGTGAAGGAACAATTTAAAGATCAGATGGCTCAAGCACAATCAAGATTCCTGCTGAAGTAAAGCTACAGCAGCCAAAATTATAACTGTCTTGATACCAAAAGAACTTGAGCGTAAGTTGAAAAAGGTTGTGTATGACAGATAACAGGTTCAAGCACAAGTGAGAACCAGGCTGAATGTAGCAAGAGCAGAGAGGAGGAAATAAAATAGACAGAGATAGTATAATAGACAAACTAACTTAAAAGAGAACCAAAAGTCTTCTGTAGAGAATATAAACAGTTAATGGGTAGTAAGAAGAAGCGTAGATCAAGTAGGGACCAAAAATTAGCTCTCTGCATGGAGTAAGAGGATATCGAAGGCCTGTCTTTGCCAAGAAAGAAAGTATGATCTAAATCACAATGTAAGAGGAAGTAGCCAAGATACTAATTGGGTTAATAATTGACAAAAGGCAGTATTAGGATAATTTATGCTTAAAATTGATTTGTCACTAAGGCTAGTTAGGATGTGTTGGAGGATGCTGAGAGTAGGAAGAGTGGAAAATCTGGAGGTACTGGCCATAATCTTTATCATCTAAATCACAATTATTTCCTTCGATACAGGGGATATGCTGGAGAATTCCAAAGATTACACATTCAAAATGGGTGCAAGGAATAACTGAACAACCACAGGCCAATAAATTTAATTCCAAATGAGGAGACATTTTAGAAATGATAGCCTAGGACAAAATTTAACAGTCACTTAGACGCAAGTAAATTAATTAAGGAAAACCAGCACAGATTTGTTTCTGACAAATCATTTTTATATCTATAGGTGCAAATTGTTGAAGTAAAAGTGTGTTGATGTGGTACATACAGACTTTCAAAAGGCGTTTGATGAAATGCAACATAGTTGGATTAACAGCAAAATTTAAACTCCTGGAATATAAGGAACAGTGATGGCATGGAATGAAGTTGGCTAAGTGACAGGAAACTGTGAGAAAGAAATATAGTGGAGCTTCCAGGGTTATTAGAACCACTGTTTGCCTCCCATTGCCTAATATGTATCAGGACAGATTGAAAATTTGAATACAAATTGACCTAAAACTTTGAAGTATTGTGAGCTGTGAGAAGAATATTGACAAATGTCATGAGGACAGAAGCTGGTGGAATTTCAGATGAAATTCATGCAGCGATTGTAGCAAAAGTGTGAAGTGTTGCATTTTGGAAAGAAGAATGAGATGAGGCAGTACAAAATGCAGGAAACAAATATAAATGGGGTACATGAATGGAAAGTCCTAAGGGGTATATTTGCACAAATCTTTGAAATAGCAAAGGGCCCTAATAGTTGGAAGCATTATGTTCAAAAGCAAGGAAATTATGATGAATCGTTATCTCGCACACATTTGGCCTTGTATGGAGTATTGTGTCCAGTTCCCTGCACCGCACTTCAGGAAGGATGTGAAGACTTAAGGGATTGCAGGAATAGTTTATGAGAATGGAACCAGGGATAAGAGATTGGAAAACTTGGAGTTACTCTTGCCAAAGAGAAAAGTGAAAGGAAATTTGATGGAGATTTCAAAGTCATGAGAGGTCTGGATAAAATAGAAGGGAAGAAACCACTTCCATTGAAATAATGATTATGAGCCAAAGGACATCATTTTGAATTGATTAGCAAAAGCAATGGTGATATGAGGAAGAAATTCTATTTGGCTATTGAATGCACTGCCTCTGTGTGAAGAATGATTCAAACATGGCTTTCAAAAGTGAATAGGTCTGTACCTGAAGAGAGAAAAAAAATGTGGTGCTATTGAGAAAAGGCCTAGGAGTGCAACTAATTTTGTTGATCTTGCAGAGCTCTGGTATGACAGACTTGGTCACAGTGCAAGAATTAGTATGTGAGGCTCTTTCTGAAAGCTGGGGATCATGCAAGGAAGAGCGCGTCAAGCATGGGAAGTTGAAGTGCCTTGAGAAGAATCTCTGCTTTGTATCCTCCTTTCTTCCTTCCCTTTCATAGCCCATCCTGTTTTGCCTGGTAACTGAGAATTGGACAACACTTCACTGCATTTTATTCAGATTCTGAATTGTTTAAAGTGTTAGGTAAGCAGTGTGCGAGCCATCTAAGAAGGAATGTATGCATTCCTGCCATGCCTTATTCTCCTTGCAGGTAGCCACTGCTCCCATGGAGGTGGACGTCAATACAAATACCTGAGGCATTATCTCACTGGTGATAGAAATGACCACCTCAAATCTGTCTACAAGGGTGCATGTTGCCTCTGAGTACGCCGACAGAACTCTTGCATTTCTTGTTCCTGCTTCAAAAGTGCCGTCTTCGTGGATTATCCCCAAAGCTGAGCATCTGTGTCCAATTGAGCAGGGCTTGGAGTTGTCCTATTGTCATTGCTTCCAACAACTGTCCCAGCTCACATCCCTGACCATGTGGTAATTACCATCTCTGCTGGATTCCATATCTGTGTACTTCTGCATTGTTGAAGAGTAGGCAGATGTCTTGGAATAGTTGTCACTAAGGGTGTCTGGTCTCCTCTGAGGACTTCTTGGCTTCTTCCTGCTCCATCTCATGTGTCTCCCTTCAACGCAACCTGCAGGAAATAAAGATATGAATGAGAATTTACAGTCGGAAAAGGTTCAAAGTCTACATTTTCCATGTCTTAACAGTCACTCTGTCATGGTGAAGTGAAAAGTCATGAACCAAGTGGCAGCTTGATATTTAATTCTGTCATCAGGTCCATGAGAGTTTTCATCTCTCCATGCCTACATCCATTGACTGAATCATCTGGACAATATCCAGCAACATCCTTCTCAGCAGCAGTCCCAGTGAATGGCTCTGTCTGCGTGGCCACTCTGCATATTTCTAGAGTATTGTGCTCTGTACTCTGATGAGGCAAAACAGTGTATTCAGGTGTGAAAAGTGGAATGTGTGGAAGTGATGGATGACAGCAGTTCAGGAAAATGAATTTGATAGACAAGATCAAAATGGCGTTAACATGAGTTCTTAGAATCATAGAATCCTTACAGTGTGGAAGTAGGCCATTCGGCCCACCCGAACCACCAAAGAACATTCCACCCAGACCCACCCCCACGCTATCTCTGTAATCCAACATTCACAATGGCTATCCCACCTAGCCTGTATATCTGTTGATCCTATGGGCAATTTAGCATGACCAATCCACTTAACCTGCACATGTTTAGACTGTACGAGGAAACTAGAGCATCCAGAAGAAACCCACATAGGCACGGGGAGAATGTGCAAACTCCACACAGTTGCCCCGTGTGTGGAATCGTATCTGGGTTGCTGGCGCTGTGAAGCATCAGTGCTAACCACTGAGACACTACATCACTTGGGTGGGTGTTCACATGGAGAGGCAAGAAAGTGCCCTCTTATTCTGCTCAGACCTTCTGCCACCTCAATGGTTTTGTTCTAGTAAGCTGCTGCTTTTCCTGGTTATTGAGGCTACCAATGCTGCTGCTATTCATATTGCTGCTCCTGTTTCTCCAACCTTTACACGAAGAACCTGTGAAGCAAGGTGGCCATGAGGTGAGTACAGCAATTAGAACCCAAATAAGAGAAATATTCAGATTTGAAGATCGTTGACTTCATATTGAAATACTCCCCCAGTCAGCTTCTCAAACAAAAATATTTAGAGTTTACTCAGCAGTTAGTTTTTGGCCAATGTGGTCCACTTTTTCCCATTTTAAAAATTTGATCTGATTCTGATTACATTGCAAGAGCTTGATTGCTATAATGAGTTCTCTGCCACTTTGTAGTGAGTATTTCTGCTGCCTCCAAGCAAATGCACAGTCAAATCAGCATTGCCCGGGCTTGGGCATTACATCCAACGAAACAATTTTAACATGACCGTTCCATTCTCTCAAGTGAGTTAGATTATAAATCAGTGTGTAGAAGTTTGGTCTTGTTCTTTGGTGAATATACCTGAAATCTTTCACATGTCCAGATTTGTGAAGCTCTTGTATCTTTCTGTTATGCAGCTCTGACTGAAGAGACCTTGTGTGTTGGCCTGGCCAGAGTGGGTTCCAAAAATCAGAAAATTGCCGTTGCAACTATACAGCAAATGGTGAAGACGGATCTGGGTGACCCTTTGCATTCTCTGATCATCACAGGCCATATGCATCCTATGGAAATTGAGATGCTTAAACTATTTGCTGTGGACAAATCAAGTTTTAATAAGCTTATAACACTTGATGGATCAACATACTACTCATAGCAACAAAAAAGTGTAATTTTAAGTCTTAACTCAAGTAAAGTACTTCACTGGAAGTGGAAAAGTAGTTGAAGTGTCTAATATAAAATTGAAGAAGAGCATTTCTGTTGAAGGTTTAACTGGCATGTTGTCTCCACGGATACTGACTGGCCTCCTGAATGTTTCAAGCATCAGCAGTTTTCTTTACTTCAGATTTATAAAGCCTATAAAATTCTAATGGGTAGATGCAGGGGAAAAAGTTCCCCATGACCATGAAGTCCAGCACCAGTGATCGCAGTTTAAGGATGTGAAGTAGGCCATTTAACACTGAGATGAGAACAAATGTCTTCACTCAGAGTGGTGAGATTGTGGAATTCTCTGCCATAGAAAGAAATGGAGGCCAAACCAATGATTGATTTCAGTAAAGAGATAGTTGTAGTTCTTACAGCTGAAGTGATCGAAGGGAATGTTTCGAAAGCAGGGTCAGAGTACTTAGTAGGATGATCAGCCATGACCATATTGATTAGCAGAGAAACTCAACAGGCAGATTGGATGATTCCTTTTCCTATTTTCTATGATTCTATGTTTGCTTTCTGTTTAGAACATAGAATGTACAGCACAGGAACCAGCCCTTTGACCCACAATGTTGTGTTGAACACGCCGCCAAATTAAACTAAATTTTTCTGCCGGCCCTTGGTCTTTATCCCTGTATTCCTTGCATATTCATGTACTTATCTAAAAGTCTCTTAAATGCCCCTATTGTCTCTGCCTCCACCACCACGTGTGCAGTGCGTTCCACACTCCTAATACACATTGTGTAAAATACATGCCTCTTACATCTCCTTTGAACTTACTCCCTTACCTTAAATGCATGTCTCCTGGTTTTAGACATCTCAACTTTGGGGAAAAAGGTTCTGGCCATCGACCCTATCTAAGCATCTCATAATTTTATAGACTTTTATCAAATCTTCCCTCAGCCTCTGTCACTGCGAAGAAAACAATCCAAGTTTTTCTAGCCTATCTTATTAGTTCATACCGTCTAATCCAGGCAGCATTCTGGGTAAACCTCTTCTGCACCCTCTCCAAAGCCTCCACATCTTTTCTGTAGTGTAGTGACCCAGAATTGAATACAGTACCCTTAAGTATGGCCTAACCAGTCTTATAAAGCTGCAACATCACATCCTGATTCTTGTATTCAATTGCTGACCAATAAAGGCAAGCACGCCATGCACCGGCTTTACCCCTCCCCCCCCACCCCCGCCCCATCTACTTGTGTGACCACTGTCAGGGATCTATAGACTTGAACCCCAAGAATCATCTATACATTTAATTCTGTTCGGGGTACTGCCATTAACTGTACACTTTTCCTTAACATTTGATCTCCTAAAGCGCAGCAACTCACATTTAACACAGATTAAACTCCATCGGCGATTTCTCTTACTATATTTGCAACTGAACTATGCCCTACTGTATCCTTTGACAATTTTCTACTTTATATAAAGTGAGTCCCTAAAATTGTTAGTTTTGAGCACTGTGAGGAGTTACATTTAAAACAAAATTGATGCTGCTTGGCCTGCTGTGTTCATCCAGCTCTACACCTTGTTATCTTACTCCAAAATATCACATGACTATTTTGTGCACGTGCACGTGCACGTGTGTGTGTTGAATTGGCCTCTGTCTTCCAGAATACAGGATTGACAGCAACAACCTTTTGGGAGAGATCAGTGTTTCCACTCCTTTGAAAAGCCTTGTGTAAATTCACAGTTACATGAAAAAGGATACATCTTCAGGGCTATCAGGAAACAGTAGAGTGCATCCACTTGATTAGCTCTTGTGGAACAAATAAGATGGACTGAATTACCTTCTTTGATCTGATTTCAGATGAGCACAGGATTATAGAATATGCATTGTTTCACTTCAGACATGAAGAGTTCATTCAAGATTTTCATCTATTTCACTAGATCCCATAAGTTATAGCCTTCCTGAGCAAAAGGGAGAATATTGAAGGGACAAACAACTATCAAAGCAGTGACTACCACATATATTTAAACCTAAAACTGTAAATCTGGAGGCACATATGATGAAAATATACAGGGAATATCACCACTTACAGCTTTATTAAAATTCAGAGAACAAAGGATCGTGATGACAAAAATGGGGGTCAATCATAATGATCAGGCAAAATGAACAAATTGTGTGAAGTTGATTATTAAGATTAAAGGAAGTTAAAGTATTTTTTTAAAGATACTAAGAAGTATCTGCATCTCTATTTTAATGGATTTGGAAGGAGGATCCTAGTTGACAGATCTTGAAACCCTTGAAGGTGTTCCAAATGAAATTTAAGTGTCCAAGTTCCATTGAATTACTTCGTAACAGAAGAATGAAACATAAGATTGAATTGTTAACTTGGATTTTGATCGGCAACACATTTGCCAAAGAAGTTCCTCGATATAAGCTGACATCAGTTAATACACAGAATTCCAATTGTGGCAAACTGACAGTACATTGACCACCATCATATCAGGCATTCTATCAAGAATATGGGAAATAGTACTGAAGGCACTTCTGTTATTTAGGCATTACAATCAGAGTGGCTCATTTGCCTTTCACGCAACTGTAGGGAACCAAAGGTGGCAGCTTTTGACATCAAGCCAGAATTTGACATGAGTGTGGCAACAAGAAGCCCTGGCAAAATAAAGGGAATCAAGGAAAACTCTCCACTCTACAGTCATACCTAGCACAAAGGAAAATGGTTGTGGTTGTCGGAAGTCAGTCATTTCAGTCCCAGAACATCATTGCAGGCATTTCCTCAGTGTCTGGGCCCACCTCTGCATGGTTGCTTCATCAAAAAACACCTGTCCATTATTAGATCAGGCATGGGATCTTCACTGATTATTGCGCAATATTCAATACCATTCACACCTCAGATTTCACATCAGTGCATGTCCATTTGCAGCAAGACGTGGAAACATTCAAGATTGTGCTAATAAGTGACAATGTCCATCTCCAATAAGGCTCAACCCATCTGTCATTGACATTCAATTGTGTTACCATCACTGAATCCAACAAAAATCAAGATGCTGCTGGTGGTAAGCTGTGTAGCATTTGGGCTGTTGGGGGCCATCCACTCCAGATGGGCACTTCCTCTCTCATTATCCTTTTAGTCTTTATCTTTTTCCTAATCATTTTCCTGTGGAGGAAGGCAGACAGAATGGGATTCTTGGCAAACAGTGACCTGGCCTGGCAGCAAAGCCAGAGATTGCTGGTTGTGGTGTGCCCGTACCTGGGACTCTAGGTTGTGGTGTGCCCGGACCTGGAACTCCTGGTTGTGGTGCGCCCACATCTGGAACTCCTGGTTGTGGTGCGCCCACACCTGTGACTGCTGGTTGCGGGGCGAACATGTGTCCTGCATGGAACCCAGCATTGGTGGCCCATTGGCAAAGTGGGCCCAGCGATGGAGAGGTGGCAACTCCATTTGTGGGCCTGGCACAGGCAGCAGAGGAGTGGCAGCACAGGTGTCATTGGTCAGCCAACTTAGGGGACATGTTGGAGGTAATGGATTGAAGATGGACTGACTTTTTATTATTTAAATATTTGTAATAGTGACGGACTGTGGCTACAATTGAGTATTTTTAGTGTATTTTACTGTTATTCATTTGTAGAGTACAAGTGGCAATAAATCATTATTTATTCAGTTCAATAGCATCCAAGAAAAAAACAGTCTACTTGATCAGTACCCTAAGCGTTCATTTTCTGTACCACCAGTACACAGCGGCAGCAAGGTGTACACAATTAGGGACTGCAGCAAGATGCCTAGCCTCCTTGAACAGTATATTTTAAACAAGTGATCTATATCACTTAGAAGGACACTGGCAGCAGATATATGGGACAATACCACCTTCAATATCGCTCCACACTACACCCCATCGTGATTTTGAACTGTGTTGTCATTCCTTAACCGACACTAATTTAAAAAGTATGAAATTAAGGGAAAGTTGCCATGTCCAAATGTGGGAGGTACTGAAGTGAAAAAGCTGGGATTACTGTTTGGATCTTAGGGTTTCTTATCTACATTAAAACCTGGATCTAAGCCAATTGTGAACTTGTTAAAATTATAAAGAGGAATGAGTCTCACGTTTTGAAAATATTTTGCAACTTTAGTGATTGGGCAAATAAGTTACAAATAAAATGTAAAGTGTTGCTTATTATCTAAAATAATGAGCCTCATTTGTAAGCAAGAAAGGGAGACATATTAACATGTATTAACATACAACCTATCAGTGTCAAGTGGCAAATAAAAATAGAGTATCAATTCATGAACAAACCAGTTCATTATAAAACTATAGTGATTACACAATATTTTTAGTTCACTGGAGATGCCTCAGTTGAAGTGCTCCAGGGGTCACAATAAATGGGAGTAGCGAGCAAATTGCACAAATGAAATATTGCTCAATAAAGGTATCTATATGCAAAGTACAGCTGTAATGAACAAAAACAAATTCCAGGAGAATATCAACAGGTTTGGCAGTATTTGTGGAAGAAAGCAGAGCTAAAATGTTGAGTCTGGTGACTCTTCATCAGAACTGCTTATAGGGTTAGCATGCTGTTTGATTTGATTCTTCCTTCTCTTGAGATTGGATGAACTGTTGTATTTTAGACGCTTTGCATTTGATATTTTTGCAGTTTTGTCCATCAGCAACAGGTTGCTCTTTCCAGCACGATTCAGCTCTCTGAAAGTGGCTTCACCAAGGTGTTCTTCTTTCTCCGAAACCTTGAAAACCTTTTTCTCTTAATATAAATTTTGTTAACTGTCGAATCTGCTTCCAACACCATTTCAGACAATCTGTCAGATCATAACTAACTACGGGGTTATAAGGAACACTTCATTGTTTGCTTTTGCCAGTTGATCTTCAAGTGTTCTCTGTTGACCTTCTGGCCAGTGGAAATTTTCTCCCTAACTACGCATCAAAATCCCTCATACATGAATCACTCTGTTAAATGTCCCCTTAACCTTCTCGTACTGAAGAGAACAATCCTAGTTTCTGTCATTACTTCATTCCAACACTGTGGAAGCAGGCTGTTCAGCCCATCGTATTCGCCCAACCTGCAAAAGAGTATCCCACCCAGATGAACCCCTATCCCTGTAACCCAGCATTTCCCATTGTTAATCCACCTAGCCTGCACATCCCTTGGCACTTTAGGTAATTTAGCATGGGCAATCCACCTAACCTGCACATCTTTGGACTGTGAGAGGAAATCACAGCACCCGGTGGAAGTTCATGCAGACATGGAAGAATGTGCAAACTCCACGCAGACAGTTGCCTGAGGTTGGAATCAAACCCAGGTCCCTCTCGTTGTGAGGCAGCTGTGCTAACCATTGAACCTGGACATTTCTCCTTGAGGACCTTGACTTTAATTGAGTCATGCCCTTAACTCAATTTTTTTAGGTGAGGACAATGTCTTAAACATGTTCAGCAAAACCTCACTGGTGTTTCATCGACATGCATATGTTGCAGCCCTGGACCTTACACTGGTTTTTTTCAGCATGGGTGTAAGGTTCTAACTTACTTATACTTGTATTTAATTGCAGGTGCTGTTCCTGAATGATTTCAAATGACCATGGACATTATTTGGTCACTGCACTAATATTTCCGTTCAACTGCTTCCCATAGTGAGCAAAATATAAAACAAGTAGTTTCACTTCCTAAACAATCATCACAAAGTCAAGATTTTCTAAACAGACGAAATAACAGATTTTCATGTCATGAGAGTGATTCAGTGTGATCCTCCTGACACACACGCACACACACACAGCAAGTGACAACAAGGTCAGCTGTAACTGTGATACTGTCTGTGATTAGGTAGCCTGCCAGGGTTCACAGCCTCAGCTTGAACATAAAGAAAAACATTATGGCCAGTTAACTGGTGGTCACCTGTGCCTATGGAATTTTATTTTTACCAGAAATCACCAGGGAATCTGGAGAAATGACTGCTAAAAAGAATATACCCCAGAGACTGGCAGTATAGAGTAGGATTTGGAAAAGGGAGACAGTTTAGACCTGTTGACAGAACCCTGGGCTGGCTGAGGAAACAATGACTTTGATATTGGCCTGATTTGAATTGATTTAATTTATTTTCTGGTCTGGCAAAACAGTGCCAGCGTTTTTCAAATTTATTTTCAGACCTGAACTAGGGCGTGTGGGTTAAAGGTGAAAGGGGGAAAGTTTAAAGGAGATCTGTGAGATAGGATTTTTTCGATATGGAGGGTGGTAGGTGCCTGGAATGTGCTGCCATGGAAGGTGGTAGAAGCAGATACCATGATAACACACCTAGACAGGCACATGAACAGATAGGGAAAAGACGGATGCAGACCACATGCAGACAAGTAGGATTAGTTTAGGACGCCATCATGGAGATTTCATCATTCAGTTCTTCCATATTGGACTGTGTTTTCTTTGCACAGCTGCTGACTTGCATTAGGTGTATAGAATTTTATTGTTTTATTTCAGATGTTCATGGGCATTTCATTTTACTATGGACAGAAACCGTGCCTTACCAAGAACTGGCAGACTGCACCTGGTTCATTTCAATACAATACACTTACAAAGTTTGCTTTTAGATTCTAGTCTCCACTGATTAACTAAATGATTAGAAGATGTTATAATAAAGTGGTTGATTCAGTTCTCATAAGATCAATTTTGCCTGGCATTTAAGTTCATTAGCATTCTATTGACCAGCCACATCTTTCTGGATAGAGGTTTATGTTTTGGCATTGTCACATTCAGAGTGGGACTGCCCCTTCCCAGCTTGGCCCACAAATTTGGATGGAATCCAAGTTAAGATTGCATTTTATGATGTTATTTTTTAATGAGTTGTTGATTGGTGACTGCATAATGAGTTTCTCTCCTGATTGATTATGTTATTCTTTCAGCAATGGTGTGCCTAAATATAACCTCTGAGAGCTCTGATGCTGGATATTTCTCAGCAAGGAAAGGTTGTGAAACCAAAGAACTAGAATTAACAATGATTCAAAATGTAGTTTGTATTTGCAGTCCTTCATTATACTTTAGGTTGACCAAATTGCAAAGCAACACCATACCCCCATTCCCTCCTCGACTTTCACTGGACCATGACTGTGTCAGTGTTGCTGAGGAAACCGTTGGAATGGTGTTATTTTCGCAGACTGGGATAGTATAATGGGCCACACAAGAATTTGAACTTTACTTACTTTCTCTTCCCAGTTTTGTTACAAATCACTGCTTTTAATTTGAGAAGTAAGATGGCAATAATTTCAGTTGGCATAATAATACAATGGGATGTGCTTATTATAAGAAAAGATAAACTAGTTGAAAGAACTATGTTTAAGAAACAGAAATATGTATTCTATTTATTAGTCTGTAGTGGCTCTGTAATATTATCCAAGACTCTTGTAATGTGTACTTTGTCAGGATCTTTAGCCAAAATCTGAAAGCTTCCAATGACTCATGCTGGCTTAGAAAGACGGCCAGGAAGTAATGTTCAAGGCTCCCATGATTATCCAGTGCTCTCTCAGGCTCCACACCAGGAAGCCACATTCTGAGGCTGAGCCCTATGATGTCAATGATAATCTGGTGCAGTCTACCTCCATCTTGTTGAATGTAAAGAGAAGTAGATGCTATTAGTGAGCTGTCGGGTTATTCTCATGTATGTACCCGAGAAGATATCCAAGGATACTATTTCTGTGCGCACTTGCAAACATACACTGGCGTGGAGGTTTTCTGCTTATGTGTTGGATAATGGGTGATCCGCATGTGACAGTATACCATGTGATATTGTGCCATCCTGTCATGTGGCATTCTTGTTTAAAAAAGTAACTAGTCCTGCCCTGAATAACTGCCGCTGTAGTTTGGAATCTATCAGGAAAGTCGGGTAGTTAATCAGTGTGCTAAATGATAGAGACTAGCTTACATTGTTGTCTCTGATAGGGTTGTAATGTATTTAATTATGCTGTGAATAAATCTTCTGATACTTGTTCTTAGTATGAAACCTGTCTTAGTGTTCACATTATAAGGGTTAACAAAGTAACACATATACTTCCTGGTAGCAGCTAGTGTTCAGCTTTGGGAATGTATTGTAGAAAACTGCTTCAGTGGCCAATCCTCCAATACCTCTCTAGTTAATGCCAGGAGACAATCATCGTCATGGTGGTACTGTGTTCACAGTCACAATTCCTGTGGCAGCTGAGACCAGGACCGAAGTCTAGAAGCGAGAAATAATTAGATTGAAAGTGCTACAGCTTACTCTACAGCACATCAACATCTACAGGGGAAGGAGGATCTGTGAGCACACCCTGTTTAGTGGGATCAATACGCCAAGGCCCATTATATTAAAAGAAACAAACTGACAGATACTTGAATCTGAGGATTCAGATCCGTTGTGACCAAAACCGCAAGGTCAGGAGGCCTGAATTAGTCATGGTTAGTCCATCACAGTGATCCAGAGCTCATGGGCAGATTTGTGACACAGAACTAATGAAAGAAATCTGGCTATAGTTCTGGAATACTGTAGCTTAACATTATTTCAGTTGTGATCCTCAGTCGGAGTGTGAACTGAACTGCCAGTGTTTACAGTGCTTTTTTCTGTTGGAGTATCCTCAGTTTCTTTTATTCACTCACAGGATATAGGCATCACCAGCTGGACCTGCAATTATTGCCTGTCCCTAGTTGCCTTTCAGAAGGTGGAGGTGAATTACTTTCTTAGACGGCTGCAATCTGCATGCTGTAAGTAAAACCAAGTCTGCCATTTTATTTCTCTGGAAAAGGCATGAAATATAAAGCAGATGTGCTAGACTCCACTTTATTTCCTGCTCTTAAAATGGTGATTATTTTACAACCCATCAAAATAAATAATATTGCAGTCCAGTCAATATCAACTACTGACTGGCTACATTGTATTCATTACAACAGTGCCTCTCCTGGAACGGTGAGAAGAAAAACAAAGTAGTTACAGTTGTAAAGCAGTATAGGACATTTCAGCTAATGTCAGCTCAGCAACAGTTCTGTCAGGACTTATAGTGTCAAAGAATATGGTTTCTGCAAATACAATAAAGATACAAGAAACACATTTACAAAAGTCTGACTTATGAACATTTTTATACATAAACATGACCCCAAACGTGGTCATAATTTTAAAGACTTGACAGATGAACCTTTCCTGTATTTCCGAACAGCTGCCTTACATTCTCCTGCATTGTGCTCTGACTTGCCAACAAAATGACTTGCAAACAGACTTCAGAAAGGAATCCATTTTCATCCTGGGGGCCATCTGTATGTTCTCAGGACTGCTGGAGACCTAGCATTAGGACCCCCACCTCCCTAATGGTGTCAGAAATTTGGGGCTTTATGCAGGGGCACCAGCAGATACAGGAACGACAGGCTAGTTTATTGATTGGTGGGAAGAGGTGTGCATACTGACACAAAGGACTCCAGAACTGCAGCAATCTGGTTAGGACCCTGTTGCCTCCGGCATGACAGCATCTGGACAGGTTGGTGGCTGCTATACAGAGGCAGGACAAGCAAGCTCGGTATCTGCTAGATATGTGCACAGGCCTGCACCCCATCAATCTCTCCATTAGCAAGGCAATAGGGAGACCTTGACCTCAAAAGGAGACAGGACAGTATCAGTAACTCTCCAGCAAGAGGAAGACAACAAACAAGCCTCTCAGAAGTGGCCAGGCCTTCCACCTCCAACCAACTAGCCTATCCCTACACCTCCCAGTAAACCCTGAGAGAGTTCACATAGATGGCACAGGTGACATATCAAATGGAAAATGTTTTCATATTTGCAATCTTTTTTTTCCATCATTTGTGTGTGTTGAGTTTGTCTCACTGCAGCATTGAAGGTACAGAACCCATCCTCAGTGCACCATGATGTTCAATGGTTCAGGGTAAGACGTGAGTAGCTCCTGCACCGTTGCCAGGCAATGGGTAAGCTGATGGTGGTTGTTAATGTGACAACTTCACAGATAAACAATCACGGTAATTGTATCACAGCTATTACTGGGGCTCTTATCTTGCACCATATAGGCTGGAGTGCTCGGGACAAGGAATTGGACTGCACACAGAAGGCTAAGGCCAACGACTCAAAATGCATGTATTGCTTGCAATTATCTTTAGCTTTACTGTCAGGGTGTTTGTTTAATGCTGTTTCCCTTTGAAGAGCCTCAAATTGCTCAAAATTGGAGTCCCCTTGAGCTGCCCCTCCCAGTCCTGGGTATATTAAGTAAATGGGCCAGTGCACTCCATTGATATCCTTTGTCCCTATCTCATCTATTACTGCTAACTTTATCATATCTCCGCTAATTTCCTGTCCTTCGGTAGGTTAATTTTTAAAAGTTATTCTCATTTGAGAAATCCTCCATAGACTCACTGCACCCAGACCTGTGTCCTAATTCATCTTTTGCTTTTTCATACTGACTGTCTGTACATTCCCTCCCTCAGCTCCAGTATTGGCAAGTTGTGGAGCCACTAGATCCTTTCAACTATTCCATCTTGCTGCATTGCTCTACAATTAGAAGTTTGTTCAAACATGGCTAATTAATCACTTATCAACCACTTGTAAATACTTGTAACTCCTGCTTTCTAACTGAATGATTGGCACATTTTTAAAAATTCATTCATGGCATATTGATGTCGCAGGATAGAGCAGATAATTGTCCATTTCTACTTGTCCTTGAAAGGTGCTGGTGCGCTGCATTCTTGGACCCCTGCAATCTAGGATGTGTAGGTACACTGACAGTACTTTCAGAAAGGATGTTGTAGAGTCATAGAGTCATTCAGCTCAACATTGAGATGAATCCATGCCCATCCCCATATATACCCTTCTTAAGCAATCAGTGAGATATTTTGAAATGTAATGCACCTGACAGTGGTCTGACAGGATAGCACACATACTGCACCCCAGCTTGACATTCTATAACTGTTTGGAGGAAACATCTGTATAACTCAGTTAGGTTTTGACCCCTGATAAGGGAAGATCTTTGTTTGAAAGTCACTGTTCTTTGATTGTCATTAGTATCAACTGAAAGGGACACCTCTGAATAGATCCTAATCGTTAGGACAAAGTAAAACAGGCACTGAATGTGATCAAAATCATCCAGGGCATAACTGTTAGGACCAAGAGGGACTGGTCAGAATTAACTTTGTCTATTTGCTTTCTCCAGTACTTGGGTGATCAATAAAAATAGAGTAAACACCTAGAGAATCCAGCAAAAAGACAGCAAACCTCAATCATCAAACATTCCCTGTCTATGCTCTCAGTTTCTTACATTTCTGTCTATGTTCAGCAAAGCAAGAGGCTGCTTCAATGTGGATGGATCTACTCTTTACTTAGTGATTAGTTAGGGTCTGGAATGCACTGCCTGAAAATAATAGTGGAAGCTGATTCAATCATGACTTTCAAAAGGGAATTGAACTAGCACCAGGAATTTGAAGATTTTCAGTGCTACAGGCAAAGGATAGAGAAATGGGACTACTTGAATTGCTCATCAAGAGAACAGGAACAAGCTGTTATTCTATTTTAAAGCAGTACTAGAGATGTTGATATATCAAGATATCCTTGATGGATATGTGATAATGGGAACTGCAGATGCTGGAGAATCCAAGATAACAAAGTGTGAAGCTGGATGAACACAGCAGGCCAAGCAGCATCTCAGGAACACAAAAGCTGACGTTTTGGGCCTGGACCCTTCATCAGAGAGGGGGATGGGGAGAAGGTTCTGGAATAAATAGGGAGAGGGGGGAGGCAGACCGAAGATGGAGAGAACAGAAGATAGGTGGAGAGGAGAGTATAAGTGGGGAGGTAGGGAGGGGATAGGGAAGACGGACAGGTCAAGGAGGCGGGATGAGGTTAGTAGGTAGGAAATGGAGGTGCAGCTTGAGGTGGGAGGAAGGGATGGATAAGAGGAAGAACAGGTTAGGGAGGTGGAGACAGGCTGGGCTGGTTTTGGGATGCAGTGAGGGGAGGGGACGAACTGGGCTGGTTTTGGGATGCAGGGGGTGCAGGGGAGATTTTGAAGCTTGTGAAGTCCACATTGATACCATTGGGCTGCAGGGAGGGAACGAACTGGGCTGGTTTTGGGATGCCGTGGGGGAAGAGGAGATTTTGAAGCCTGTGAAGTCTACATTGATACCATTGGGCTGCAGGGTTCCCAAGTGGAATATGAGTTGCTATTCCTGCAACCTTCGGGTGGCATCATTGTGACACTGCAGGAGGCCCATGATGGACATGTCGTCTGAGAAATGGGAGGGGGAAACCAAGCGGAGGCTTGGGGACGGCTTTGCAGAACACCTCCGCTCGGTTCGCAATAAACAACTGCACCACCCAGTCGCGAACCATTTTAACTCCCCCTCCCATTCCTCAGATGACATTGTCTATCATGGGCCTCCTGCAGTGTCACAATGACACAATGATGCCACCCGAAGGTTGCAGGAACAGCAACTCATATTCCACTTGGGAACCCTACCTACTAACCTTATATCCCTAATCAAATTATTCCTTTCGAGATGATTATAAATCCTATCTCTTACAATCTTCTCTGACACTTTACTCACAACTGAAGTAAGGCTCACTGGTCTATAATTACCAGGGTTGTCTCTACTCCTCTTCTTGAACAAGGGGACAATATTTGCTATCCTCCAGTCTTCTGGCACTATTCCTGTAGACAATGATGAAATAAAGATCAAAGCCAAAGGCTCTGCAATCTCCTCCCTAGCTTCCCAGAGAATCCTAGGATACATCCCATCCGGCCCAGGGGGCTTATCTATTTTCACACTTTCCAGAATTACTAACACCTCCTTATGAACCTCAATCCCGTCTAGTCTAATAGCCTAATAGCTCAGTATCCTTCTCGACAACAGTGTCTTTTTCCCGTGTGACTACTGACGAAAAATATTTATTTTGCACCTCTCCTATCTCTTTGGACTCAACACTGAACTTCCCACTACTGTTCTTGACTGGTCCTAATCTTACTCTGGTCATTCTTTTATTCCTGACATACCGATAGAAAGCTTTAGAGTTTTCCTTGATCCTACCTGCCAAAGACTTCTCATGTCCCCTCCTGGCTCTTCTTAGCTCTCTCTTTAGGTCCTTCCTGGCTAACTTGTAACTCTCAAGTTCCCTAACTGAGCCTTCATGCCTCATCTTTACATAAGCCTCCTTCTTCCTCTTGACAAGAGATTCAACTTCTTTAGTAAACCACAGTTCCCTCGCCGACCACTTCCTCCCTGACTGACAGGTATGTACTTATCAAGGACATGCAGTAGCTGTTCCTTGAACAAGCTGCACATTTCAATTGTGCCCAGCCCTTGCAGTTTCCTTCCCCATCCTATGCATCCTAAATCTCACATAATCGCCTCATAATTGCCTTTCCCCCCAGATATAACTCTTGCCCTGCAGTATATACCTATCCCTTTCGATCACTAAAGTAAACGTAACCAAATTGTGGTCACTATCACCAAAGTGCTCATCTACCTCCAAATCTAATACCTGGCCTGGTTCATTACTCAGTACCAAATCCAATGTGGCCTAACCTCTTGTTGGCCTATCTACATATTGTGCCAGGAAACCCTCCTGCACACAGTGGACAAGAACTGACCCATCCGAAGTACTCAAACTATAGCGTTTCCAGTAATATTTGGAAAGTTAAAGTCCCCCATAACAACTACCCTGTTACTTTTGCTCCTATCCAGAATCATCTTTGCAGTCCTTTCCTCTACATCTCTGGTACTTTTCCGAGGCCTATAGAAAACTCCCAACAGAGTGACCTCTCCTTTCCTGTTTCTAACCTCAGCCTATACCACGTCAGTGGATGAATCCTCATCAAATGTCCTTTCTGCCACTGTAATACTGTCCTTGACTACCAACGCCACACCTGCCCCCTCTTATACCAACTTCCCTGCTCTTACTGAAACATCTAAACCTCGGATCCTGCAATAATCATTCCTGTCCCTGTTCTATCAATGTCTCCGAAAGGGCCACAACATCAAAGTCCTAGGTACCAACCCATGTTGCAAGTTCACCCACCTTATTCCACATGCTCCTGGTGTTGAAGTAGACACACTTCAAACCACCTTCCTGCCTACCAGTACCCTCCTGCGACCTTGAAACCTTAATCATGACCTCACTATTCTCAACCTCCTGTACACTGGAGCTACAATTCAGGTTCCCATCCCCCTGCTGAATTGGTTTAAACCCTCCCAAAGAGCATTAGCAGATTTCCCCCCCCCCAGGATATTGGTACTCCTCTGGTTCAGGTGTAGACCATCCCATTTCTAGAGGTCCTGCCTACCCCTGAATGAGCCCCAATTATCCAGGTATCTGAATCCCTCCCTACTGCACCATCCCTGTAGCCACTTGTTCAACTGCTCTCTCTCCCTATTTCTCGCCTCGCTAGCACGTGGCCCGGGTAACAAACCAGAGATATCAACTCTGTTTGTTCTATCTCTAAGCTTCCACCCTAGGTCCTTGAATTTCTGCCTTATATCCTCATCCCTTTTCCTACGTATGTTGTTGGTGCCTATGTGGACCACGACTTGGGGCTGCTCCCCCTCCCCCTTAAGGATCCCGAAAACATGATCCGAGACATCACGCACCCTGGCACCTGAAAGGCAACACACTAACTTTGAGTCTCTCATTCTCACAGAATCTCCTATCTGTCCCCCTAAATATAGAGTTCTTTGCCTGACAGTTATGTGTATAAGTTCGCAGAAAGTCATCTGTATTTGGAGAAGTACAATTGTACCCTTATATTCTAGCTGGCTTGCCATAGCTATGTGGTCTCTGCTACAAATACCTTTCTGTGCAGTCTAAAGCAGACATTAAGCACATCACTTGTAACATGGTGTCAGAAATAATGCAGCTGAAGATGCGAGCATTTTCAGAGTTGGAAGAGATTCAGTTACTGAAAGAAACAAGAATTGGGGAGAAGAAAACAGCAGTCTGCACCTTTGAATGACCAGGTGAGCCACAATTTCATACTCCTTGTTGCTATGGAAATGAAAAGGATCTCTGAGACATAATTAGAATCTTTACTGCTCTCAATTTCTTTAATCTCATTTACAGGATGACGGCCTCACTGGCCAGGAAGCATTCATTGCCCATCCCTAATCGCCCAGAGGGCAGTTAACAGTCAACCACATTGCTGTGTCTGGAATCACATGTTGTCCAGACCAGGTAAGGATGGCAGTTTCTTTCCCTAAAGGACATTAGTGAACCAGATGGGTTTTTCCTTACAATCGGTAATAGATTCACGGTCATCATTAGATTCTAAATTCCAGATATTTTATTGAATTCAGGTCTGCCATGGTGGAATAGCCATGAAATAGCTAGAGAATAAATTGAAAAACCTGAACAAATATGAGCAGCAACATGCTATTAGTGCTGGGGAAAGAACGCTCCAAGCTGTTTTGCATCGTAGATCTCACAGAGAAGCAGAAAAGCCACATAGAGGGAGTTAGCCAGCTTTGAAGACAGACTTTTGAACTCCATCTTGATGGTACGTGTTGAACATCAGAGGGAGACTAATTGTCAATGTATGAATCCTGAGAGTTTGGGCAATTGAAAGATATCTAATCAGAGGTAGGATTGTCTTGGACATGAGACCTTTCTTTGAGAGCCTGGGAAATATACTCTTAAGAAAGCTATAAAAATGCACAGAAGCTCAAATTGTCACATTAATAGGAGAAGAGGTGATGCTTTACATTCTGCTGAGAGACATTGCAGGCTGAAAGAAAGCAATGAATTGGGGTTGGGGGTGTTGTGGGGTGGAAAGTGGAGTTGCAGAAGAGCCAGCAGAAAATCAAGGCCAGAGGTCACGATGTAAATATTACAGAGGACGTCACATTAAAAAACGGAAGTATTTCCTCTGTGGAGAAAACAGCGCTCAACTTGCAAGATGCTTAATCGCTTACTAAGCAAATGTTTAGCTAGAAAGAAACAAAAAGGTGGCATTGAAGAAACATCAGTCAATTCATCTGAGGAATCACTGTTCATCATACAATAAATTGGTGTTGTCAGACCTAATGGTTATAAATGGTTGTGGCTGTTAGAAAGAGCAAGTATGTATCAAATGAACCTGATGTGATAAGTAGGCATGAGTCTTTCATGCAACTCCATGAGCTTCAGAAACATGTGCAAAGTGGCTCAAGATGATGACTCAAGCATGAAGTTCTTGAAAGTAAGGTTGAGGCTTTATATGACGTAGTGATCTCATACCAGGGGTCAGATTATGCTCAGAGGCAAAAAGGGAAGAATGATGATCTGACGTTTCAAAGAATAAAAGTAAAAGAATGCCAATTCTTTTCAGCTGAAGCAAGTCTAAAGCTTGAAATGGAAAGCCTGTATGTGCCCAAAGAGATTTGTAGTACTTCACAGGTCACTAACCTGCTGAATAGATCCAAGAAGATGGCTTTACTGGTCTTGGACAATTTCTTGATGAACATAATCTCAAAGTGGATCAGAGTGTAAGACCAACATAGCATCTTCAAAAAGAGTTCCTACTGTCCTCCAATACAGCCTAAAAGACAAGATAGCAGAGAGGGAAGAGTAGGGGATTGATCAAAGAAGTGATTGTCAGATCCAGAGCAATGTGGTGACTCTTGACCACCCTCTGGACGATTAGGGGCAGGAAATAAACGCTGGTCCAACCAGAGACACCAACATGACTTGATAGAGGTGTACAAAATGGTCAGAGATATAGATAGAGTGAATAGCCAGAGACTTTTTCCTAGGGTGGAGGTAACTATTACAAGGGGGCATAGTTTTAAAGTGAGCGGAGGTAGAAATAGGGGAGACGTCAGAGGTAGGTTCTTTACTTGGAGCGTGGTCGGGGCGTGAAATGCATTGCTGGAGACGGTAGTGGAGTCAGCTTCATTAGCGGTATTCAAGCGGCTATGAGGTATGCATATGGATGATAGTATCAGGTACGGGTTGACGTGACATAGACCTTAGGTTTAGGGTAAAAGTTCAGCACAACACTGTGGGCCGAAGGGCCTATACTGTGATGTACAGCTCTATGTTCTATGAATGAATTTAAAAATCCTAATGACAGGATTAGCAGCAAAACAAAAAAGACTGGAAACTGAGACAGTGCACAGAGCTAAACTGTCTCAATAAAATTTTGAAAGCATCTCACCACCCCATTGCCAACCACTGAAGAATCCCACAACAAGTAGCCAAGTCATTTTTACCCTCAGTGAAGAATGCTTATTGGTGAGTGAAGCTGAATTAAAATAGCAGTTTTCTAAATACGTTCTGGATGCCATTTGGGAGATACAGATAGTTATGCAAACCCTTTGAAATTTCCACTGATCCAGACGTGTGCCGATGCAGACAGCACAAGATAGACAGGGTTTAACTTTGGTTGTGGATAACTTGCGGAGTAGTGGAACTAAAGAAACAATGTGCTTCTTTTAACCTCCATTATTACAATATGCAGAGACTGACGAAAGTCAAGGAACCAGTTAGATTTTCTTTGTGACCAGGTAACTTGCATAACTTTTGACTGCAAATTGAGGTTTTTTTCTTAATGAGAAAGGGGATGTTTGTAGAAATGTATTTGTACCTTTAATGTGGCTGGTCTGCCAGGGTCATATGACATTGCCCTTTGCTGTAAGTGTCTTTTTTTTTGTGGCAGCAATTAAACATAGTCCTTTAACAGTCTGGAGACACTTAAGAGAATGTTTGGAAGTGATGGATATTGTTTCAGAACAATTAATTATGTCAAATTTGGATGAGTACTTCAAGTGTCACAACATTAAAACATCTGCGACAAATGCAGGAAATTGGGATTAGGACACTTTTAGTAGTAGTTATAGTGGTGCTGAAGAGCCTTTTCTGCACTGTATGAATCTAGAGTATGATATGAAGGTGGCTTCCACTGAACCTATGCATGATGAATCAGCTGGGAGAGAAACATGTAACAATATAGCTCTTTAAAATGTGAAACCGTTCTAATCTCTTCTAAAATCCAGTTAGAAACTATAGGGCCTGGCTGTGCAAGTTGAAGAGCAGCATGGAGGAAAACTTTCTCTAAAGCAAACCTTAACACAATTCCAAATAAGGGGAAGCAATGGCCTAGTGGTATTATCGCTGGACTGTTAATCCCGAAAGCCAGGTTCAAATCTCCCAAATGGTGGAATTTGAATTAAACAAAAATCTGGAATTAAGAGTCTAATGGCAACCATGGATCTGTTGTTGATTGTTGGAAAAACCCATCTGGTTCACTAGAATCATAGAGTTGTAGAGCACAGTAACTGACCCTTTGGTCCAACTTATCCATGCTGACCAGATATCCTAAATTAATCTCGTTGTGTTTGCCAACATTTGGCCTGAATCCCTCTAAATCCTTCCTATTCATGTACGCACCCAGATGCCTTTTAAATGTTGTATTTGTACCAGCCTCCACCACTTCCTCTGGCAGTTTCTTCCATACACACACCACCCTCTGCATGAAGAAGCTGCCACTTAGGTTCCTTTTATATCTTACCTCTCTCACCTTAAACCTATGCCCTCGAGTTTTGTACTTCCCTAACCTGGGAAAAAGACCTTGGTTATTCACCCTATCCATGCCTGTCACGATTTTATAAACCTCTGCGGTCACCTCTCAGCCTCAGACATTCTAAGGAAAATAGCCCCAGTTTATTCAGCCTCCCTGTAGCTCACACACTCCAACCCTGTTAACATACTTGAAAATCTTTTCTGCACTCTTTCAAGTTTCACAACATCTTTACTATAGCAGGGAGACTAGAACTGAATGCAGTATTCCAAAGGTGGCCTAACGAATGTCATGTAAAGCCACAACATGACATCCCAACTCCTATACTCAAGGCACTGACCAATAAAGGCAAGTGTACCAAACGCTGTCTTCTCTACCCTGTTTAGCTGCAACACCACTTTCGAGGAACTATGAACTTGCACCTCTGGATCTCGTTGTTTAGCAACACTCTCTAGGACCTTACCATAAAGTGCATAAGACCTTTAGGGAAGAAAACTGCCATCTTAACTTGGTCTGGATTACATGTGACTGCAGACTCCACAGCAATGTGGTTGACTCTTAATTGTCCTTTGGGGTGGGCAATAAATGGGGAAATAAATTGGTTTTTCCACAACTAATTAATTCTGGATAATTTTCTATGATGTAGAAAAATGTGTAGCTGTCAAAGCTTAGGGTATTCTGAAAGTATTAAGGGAATTCTACTTCAGAATGATATCTCTTAGATATGACCTAACCTCTTTCACTCAGTCCCTCTTTCGCAGTAGCAAGCTTTATTTATGACAAGAACACATTCTGTCAGGAAGAGCTTTGATTTCCAGAGGTGCCAATGAACAGATTGCAGCCATCACTCTCCCTCCATGAGAAAGGACACATAAGCGAGGCTGCCTCTGACATGAAAGTAGAATCATAGTGAAATGTTTGCTTTTCCTGCCAAAAAATTTTGTAAGAGTGGAATTTCATTTGCAAATCTTTAGAAATTATTTTGTTACATGTGTAGAGGAAGTAGAGTTGATGTGGCATTCAGCATAGTACATGACCGGAAATCCATTCAGTCTGTTAATTACAGATCTTGACTTATTCTTGAAGCCATGTTTTTTTGATAGTTAATTAATAAGCATGGAAGATCTCCAGCAAGTTTATCTAACCCAGTACTCATTACAGTTTAAGGTTTTAACACAGATTTGTAGCTCGGGTTGTGGCTGAGGTTGTTGACTTGCTCGCTGCGCTGGCTTGTTCTCGTTCAGACATTTTGTCACCAGGCTAGGTAACATCATCAGTGAGGCCCCCAATGAAGTGATGTTGTTTGAAGTGATGTTGTTCTACTTCACTTGAAATTTATACTGTCCGGATTGTTATGGTGAGTAGTGTCATTTCCGGTTTTGTTCTGTATGGATTTGTATATGGGGTCCAATTCTATATGTCTGTTAATTACATTATGGGTTGTGAACCATGGCTCTAGGAATTCCCATGCATGTTTATGTTTGGCCTGGGTTACTATGGTTACCTTGCTCCAGTTAAATTGGTGGCCTTCATTGTCTAAGTGTACTGATGTTAAGGAAAGTTCATCATGTCGTTTTACTGCTAGTTAATGTTCATGTATTCTGATGGCTAGTTCCCTTCCTGTCTGTCCAATGTAACGTTTGTGGCAGTTGTTGCATGGTATTTTGTAAACCATGTTGGTTCTGCATGTTGTGGGAATAGGGCCTTTAATCCTTAGGAGTGTTTGTCGTAGAGTGGCTGTGGGCTTCTGTGCTCCCATGGTTCCTGGTGGTTTTAGGAGTCTCATCAGTTCTGATACGTTCTTGATGTAGGACAGTGTGGGCAGTGTGTTAGGGCATATTGTGTCCTCCTGTTGTTGTCGATTTAGTAGGCACCTTGCGGATGAAGTTATGAGGATATCCGTTCATAGTGAAGGTTTTGGAGAGAGGTGTTCTTCCTCTTTCCTGGTGTGTTGTTGTGAGTGGTGACCTGTTTAAATAGTGTTGATGAGCTGATGGGTCTCTTCTAGTTTGGTGTTATGTCTCTTCTAGTTTGGTGTCATTATTTGTTTTAATAATGACAAATATGTCGTCCGCTTACCGGATGCACAGTTTAGGTTGAATGACGGGGAGGGTAGTGTGTTCCAGTCTTTGCATGACTGCCTCTGCGATGATTCCTGACATGGGTGTGCCATTGATCTGTTTGTGTCCTTGACCATTAAAGATGAAGTGTGTGGTGAGGTAGAAGTTTAGTAGTTTGAGTATGTTGTTATGCTGATGGAACAGATGGTCTGCATTCCTGTTTCCTCTAGTAATGTAGCCAGTGTTTCTTTGGCTAGTGGGATGTCAATTGACATGAATAATACTGTGACGTCAAAGGATACCATAATCTCATTGCTGATTTTATTTTAGTGTTCTTGACGTCCACAAACAAAGCTGTATTAAAACACTATTTAAACGGGCCACCACTCACTGCAACATGCCAGAACTATGCAGGAAAGAGGAAGAGTAACTTGCAGTCGATTTTTTGTCTGTGAGCTTGACGTTTGTCCTGGGGAAGATGTTAGAATTGATCAAGAAAGCAGTTTTAATTGGATGCTTAGAAAAGCTCAAGGCAATCAGAGTCAGCATAGTTTAGTGAGAGGGAAATCGTGTTTAACTATGGTATTAGAATTGTTTCATTCAGTGTGTAGATGTCCTGTACAGCACTTGGATTTCAAGGCAGCATTCATCAAGATGGTACATAAAAGGTCATCACCCAAAGTGGGAGCTGCTGGCGTACAAAGTAACATTTTAGCATGGATTATCTAGCTGGCAGAAAAAAAACAGAATGCGTAAATAGGTCTTTTTTCTGATTAGCAGGATGGCAGCTAGATGTCGTAATCATCTGCCCTGGGGCCTCAACGTTTCCCCATTTATTTCAATGTCTTGGATGAGGGGCAAAGTTCATAGAAGAATAGAATACTACAGCGCAGTACAGGCCCTTCGGCCCTCAATGTTGCACCGACCTGTGAAACCAAACTGAAGCCCATCTAACCTACACTATTCTATTATTATCCATATGCTTATCTAATGAGCATTTAAATGCCCTTAAACTTGGCGAGTCTCCTACTGTTGCAGGCAGGGCACTCCTTGCCCTTATTACTCTCTAAGTAAAGAACCTACCTCTGACATCTGTCCTATAGCTATCACCCCTCAATTTAAAGCTACCTCTGCTCGTGCTAGCCATCTTCATCTGAGGAAAAAGGCTCTCACTGTCCACCCTATCTAACCCTCTGATCATCTTGTCTGTCTCTATTAGGTCACCTCTTAACCTTCTCCTCTCTAACGGAAACAGCCTCAAGTCCCTCAACCTTTCCTCATAAGTAACATCCTGGCAAATCTCCTCTGCACCCTTTCCAATGCTTCCACATCCTTCCTATAATGCAGCGACCAGAACTATATGCAATACTCCAAGTGTGGCCACACCAGAGTTTTGTGCAGTTGCAACATAACCTCATGGCTCCGAAACGCAAACCCTCTACCAATAAAACCTAACACACCGTACGCCTTCTTAACAACCCTATCAACCTGGGTGGCAACTTTCAGGGATCTTTGTACATGGACACAGAGATCGCTCTGCTCATCCACACTACCAAGAATCTTACCATTAGCTCAGTACTCTGTATTCCTGTTACTCCTTCCAAAGTGAATCACCTCACACTTTTCTGCATTAAACTCCATTTGCCACTTCTCAGCCCATCTCTGCAGCTTATCTACGTCCCTCTGTAACCTGCAACATCCTTCCGCACAACTCACAATTCCACCGACTTTAGTGTCATCTGCAAATTTACTAACCCATCCTTCTACGCCTTCATCCAGGTCATTTATAAAAATAACAAACAGCAGCAGCCCCAAAACAAATCCTTGTGACTTGTAACACCACTAGTAACTGAACTTTAGGATGAACATTTCCCATCAACCACTACCCTCTGTCTTCTTCCAACTAGCCTATTCTTGATCCAAACCGCTAAATTGCCCTCAATCCCATGACTCCATACTTTATGCAATAGCCTACCGTGGGGAACCTTATCAAACACTTTACTAAAATCCATATACACACTATAATCCATATAAACCTTTTTACCCTCATCCACCTGTTTGGTCACCTTCTCAAAGAACTCAATAAGGTTTGTGAGGCACGACCTACCCTTCACAAAACCGTGCTGACTATCTCTAATCAAATTATTCCTTTCTAAATGATTATAAGTCCTATCTTTCATAATCCTTTCCAACACTTCACCCACAACTGAAGTAAGGCTCACTGGTCTGTAATTACCTGGATTGTCCCTCCTCCCCTTCTTGAACAAGGGCACAACATCTGCTGTCCTCCAGTCTTCTGGCACTATTCCTGAACATAATGATGACATAAAGATCGAAGCCAAAGGCTCTGCAATCTCCTCCCTCGCTTTCCAGAGAATCCCAGGATACATCCCATTCGGCCCAGGGGGCTTATCTATTTTCACACCTTCCAGACTTGCTAACACCTCCTCCTTGTGAACCTCAATCCCATCTAGTCTAATAGCCTGTATCTCAGTGTTCTCCTCGACGACATTGTCTTTCTCGACAACATCTCTTGTACTTACCCTAGCTTTACTCGGTTGTAAAGTCCTTTTACAGCTTCTGATGCCGAATTAAACCCAAAATGTCTGGCAACATCTTTGCTGATGAAAACCTAAGGCATGTATACACACAAAGCAAGCATTATTTAGTCTGATTTTTATTCCTTCAAATTTATATGAGTGCTTGTTTCAGGTATAGGAAAATTTTTGTTAACTGGCACCAAACAAACCAGAATGATCCAGTGCCCAGAATCTCTAATAACTTGCTAAATGGAACACTCGAACACAGAAAATAGGAGCAGGTGCAGGCCATTCAGCCAGTTGAGCCTGCTTAATAGAAGCTGAATACATAACAGCTGGACAAAACACAGTCAACAAAATTTGCCAGTTAATTCCAGGTTAATATCTTTTGAATGCATTTGATTCTTCCTATAATTGTTTTATTTTGCAAAAATCTATACTAAGTAATGTAGCAAGTACTGAAAGACCTTTTGCTGACTTCAAGTTTCTGCGCAAATCAGTCGCTCCCAGTGATGGGTACATGAAGAGGCAAGCAAGTTGTCCACCAAACAATGATTGAGTGCCAAAAAGTTCATTCTACTGGTCATTTTGACAGGTTGTATTCAAACATTGTTAAATCAATACAACTGTTATTAAATGTCAGTAGATGGGTTGGTTTAACATACTCATTTCATATGATGGCCTATTCTTTAACATTCCTTGAGTAAAACATACCACGTCTCCATGCCCAAAGAGTTGGTAAAGTTCTTCTCTTGTTTTCTCAACCTCTACAGAGGTGGTAATACGTTGCTGTGCTGACACGGTGGCATTGTACTGTTCAACTTGCTGTATCATAGCAACCTGCTCAGTTACATTTCGGCCCTCCCAGTGAAAGTTGTGGTAACTAAGTTTGCAGGTGACAAAACTGGGTAGGCAGGTATGTTGTCATGTGAAGAGGCCATGGGGCTGTGGTCAGATAGGTTGAATGAATAAAAGTTTGGGATATGGACTATATTATTCACCTTGTCAGGCAGAATGATAAAGCAGAGTATTACATAGGCGGAGAATTCTGAGATGTAGAGGGATTTAGGTATTCCATTGCATGAATTGCAAAAAGCATTAATTGCAGGTACAATACATAATTAGGAAGGTGAAAGGGATGTTCTCCTTTATGATAAGAGGGATAGAAAATAAAAGCAAGGGTCAAAAATAGAAATTACTGGAAAAATTGAGCAGAATGCTGCAAGAGCTGCTGAGTTTGTCTGGTAATTTCTGATTTTGTTTCTGATTTCCAGCTTCACTGGTCTTTTTTTTAATAAAAGCAAGGTGCGTCAGGCTTCAGTTATGCAGGACATTGATGAGACTACATCTCAAATGCTGTTTGCAGTTTTAATCTCCCTGTTTATGGAAAGAAAGAAATGCATTGAAGGCAGTGTGGACATAGGTTTAAGGTGAGGTGGGAAAGATATAAAAGGGAGCTGAGGGACAACTTTTTCACACAGAGGGTGGTGCGTGTATAGAATGAGCTGCCAGAGGAGGTGGTGGAGGCTGGTTCAATTGCAATATTTAAAAGGGCATCTGGATGGCATATGAATAGGAAGGGTTTAGAGGGATATGGGTCACATACTTGCCAATGTGACTAGATTTGTCTGGGATATCTGGTGGCATGGATGAGCTGGACCGAAGGGTCTGTTTCTGTGCTGTACATCACTATGGTTCTACGACAGTCCAGAGGAGATTTTATTGGACTGACCATTGGATAAGTAGGTTGTCTTAAGAAGAAAACTGGGCTTGTTTCTGCTACAGGTTAGTAGAGTGAATGTGATTTGATTGAGTTACATAAAATCCTGAACAGCCTTGACAAGGTGAATGTAGAAAGATTTAGGGTTTAAAATCAAGAAAGATGGGAATGTGGAATAGAAACAGATCAGTTGTGATTTTACTCAGTGCCTACTTCATATGTTGGTAATATTACCTTTTTTAAATTCATTCATGGGATGAGGGTGTCGCTGTCCAGCCCAGCATTTATTGCCCATCCCTAATTGCCCAGAGGGCAGTTAACAGTCAACCACATTGCTGTGGGCCTGGAGTCACATGTAGGCCAAACCAGGTAAGGATGGCAGTTTCCTTCCCGAAAGGGACAGTGGTTAACCTGATGGGCTTTTCCGACAATCAACAATAGATTTATTAGATCCTTAATTCCAGATTTTTTTTGGAATTGATTTCAAATTCCACGATCAGTCAGGGTGGGATTTGAACCCAGGTCCCCAGAACATTATCTGTGCTTCTGAATTAACAGTCCAGCAATAATACCACTTGGCCACTATTGTAAGTTGAATTGTGCTGTCTTGTACAGGACCTTATCCCACGTAAAAATTGTTTGGACGTTATTAAGGAAATCCTCATTTTCAAACCAATGTACAACTAGGTCCCAAAGTGAAATATTGCAGCTGTTGGAAATGTTTTCTTCAATCCAGTAATTATGTAGATGCAATTTGAGACTTAATTTCAAAGCGATCTCCATGCAAACAAACAGGATTTACATTCTCCCAAATAATAGATCTTCCATCAAGGAATTCATCTTCCATGAAGCTACAGAATTCTTCTGCTGAATACAGAGGGGTGAGTATTTTTCCGTAAGTATGATATATGTTTATATGGATTAGGGGAAGTCAGATCTAGATAGTTCGAGTAATTTGAAATGGCATGTGCCCATTTGGCAGCTGCTCATGCTGCTGTTCTAACAGCAGAACATGGCAAACTGCCTAACGTCTTGGATTGCGTTTACTGCAAGGCTATGGTGAGTGATTATCAGCAAGGGCGAGTTTCTGATCTGAGGGCAACTCCATCAATAGAAACGTGATCATTCGAGGACTTATACTCTTCAGCTCCCACCCACAAATGATTGGAAATAAGCTGATTTTTCAGGGATCAGCAGCAGGGCAGCGGGGTAGGCAACTGTTTATCAAAGTAATTGTAGCATCTATAATATTCGTTATGGAGAATCCCTTTCTCTGCAACTGTTCCTGGATGGAAATTGAAAACAAAAATCTGAGCAGTGCAGGTGGATTTATATTTATGTTTTTAATTGGAGTAGGGCAAATCTTATAGGTATGAGACAGGAACTTTCAAAAGTTGATTAGAGTAGGCTGTTCGCAAGTAGAAGGACATCTGACAAGTGGGAGGCTTTCAAGGGTGTGATGACAAGAGTTCAGAGGTTCCTGTCCTGTGAGAGTGAAGGATAAGGCTGGTAAGATAGAGGAACAATGGATGAATAAAGATATCGATTTCTAGTCAACAATAAAAGAGGACCTTATTTTGGTTATAGACAGCATCGTTCAATTGAATCTCTTAATCAATATAAAGATTGTAAGGGTATTCTTAGAAAGAAATCAGGGAAGCAAAGGGGGAATGAGATAGTACTGGCAGATAAGGTTCAGGATAATCCAGAGAGATTCTATAAGTACATTAAGGTCAAGAGAGTATCTAGAGAGACGATAGGGCCTCTTAAAGATCAAGTTGAACCCCAAGAGATGGGAGAAATGCTAATGAATATTTCACATCAGCTTTTACAGTGGAGAAAGAAATGGAGGCTAGAAAATGCAGAGAAATAAACTTTGATATTTTAGAAACAGTTCACATTACAGAAGAGGAAGTTGAGGAGGTCTTAGAGAATATAAAGGTGGATAAATCTCCGGCACCTGATCTAATGTATCGCAAAATGTTGAGGGAGGAAATTGTGAGACCCCTTGCAGAAATATTTGTATCATCTGTAAGTGCAGGTGGGGCACCTAATTACTGGAGGGTGGCTAATGTTGTATCTTTGTGTAAGAAAGGTTGTGAGGAGAAACTGGGGAACTATAGACCTGTGAGTCTGACTTCAGTGTGGGTAAATTGTTGTAGGTGATTTTAAAAGATAGGGTTTATGAATATTTAGAGGCAAAAATTGATCAGGGATAGTCACATGAAAAATGTGCAAGAAAAATAATATCTCACAAACTTGATTGAGTTTTTGAGGAAGTTACCAAAAAGATTGATAAGGGCAGAGCAGTAGATGTTGTTTGCTTGGACTTTAGTAAAGCCTTCAACACAGCTCCGCATGGTAGACTAATTAGTAAAATTGGGTCACTTGGGATTCAGGGTGAGCTTGCCAGTTGGTTACAAAATTGTCTTAATGGCAGGAGACAGAGAGTAATGTTGGATTTGCTTTTCGGACTGGAGGCCTGTGACCAGTGGTTTTCCACATGGATCGGTTCTGGGTGCTCTTATGTTTGTCATTTAAATTAAGGATTTGGATGAGAATATAGATGGCATGGGTAGTAACTTTGTGGATGACACCAAAATTAGTGGCATATTAGACAGTGAAGAAGGTTTTCTAAGATTACAAAGGAATCTTGATCAAATGGGTTAATGGACTAGAAAATGGCAGATGGAGTTCAATCTGGATAAATGTGAGGTATGGCATTTTGGTACAAAACAAGGGTTAGGGTTATACAATTAATGGTAGGGCCTTAGGTAGTGTTGTAGAACAAACAGAGCCAGGGGTTTGGGTACATAAGTCTTTGCTTGTTTTGCATTACATTTAGGCAGGGTGATTAAAAAGGCATTTGTCATTGCTTGTCTTCATTGATCACACCTTTCAGCATAGGAATTGGGGCGTCATGTTGAGGTTGTACAGGTGAGGCCTCTTCTGGAATATGGTACCCAGTGCCAGTTACCCAGTTATAGGAAATGGATTATTAAGTTGGAGAGAGTTCAAAATAGATTTTGCCTGGATGTAGAAGGTTTGAGTTACAAGGAAAGGCTGGATGAGCTGGGATTTTCTTTCACTGACCATAGGCGGTTGAGAGGTGACGTTAAAGAAGTTTACAAAAGCATGAGAGGTATACATTAGGGTTAATGGTGGTTGTCTTTTCCCTAGGAAGGGGGATTTCAAGATTAGGTGGCACATTTTTAAGGTGAGAGGGGAGAGATTTTAAAAGCAAGAGGCATTTTTTTTAATGTAGAGGATGGTTCATGTGTGGAATGAAATTCCAGAGGAAGTGTAATTGTATCCACATCCACCAAAGTTTAAAAGACATTTGGGTAAGTACAGGAATAGGAAAGCTTTAGAGGGAAGTGGGCTATGCACAGGCAGGTGGGACTAGTTTAGTTTGGGATTATAGTCTGTAGAGGTTGTTTTGACAGAAGATGCTGTTTCTGTGCTGTATGTCTATCTCTGTTGTTTGATTTTGTTTGGCGAGTCTTGCTGCCATGGAAACCCATTCCCATGTTTAAAAATCTAAACTTCTGGGAAATCTGCACAAATGACACAGATTCTGTTTTACCACACTGTGTAATCTTTCTCCTTTTAGATTTACATCCCTGATATCTGGTGGAATTAAAACTTTGGAGATGTACAAGTGTAAGCATTGGTATTGCTGGTTTGGACTGGATCAATACTGCCTTTCTAACCAGCACCAGCCAATAATACAGAGCTCTGTAGGTCAGGTAGTTTGGCTGGTTAGTGTGCATTGGAGTGCAGTTTACCTGCCTGGTTTTGGTATTGGCTTATGGTGTCTGGATTAGACTTGTTTGAATTTTCTCAACAGGTCATGTTCATCTCAGAGATACTGTGCCATAAAGATGCCCTGAATGTCTCTGGCGGTATTGAGTCAAACAAGATTTACCAGGCAACAGCAGATGCCAAGAGCTGCTTATGCTGAGCAGAGCAAGCAACACAATTAATCAGAAATGAGAAAGTGAGAATGTAGTATTGGGTAACTAGCTGAGGTTGCATAATGAAAGAATGGATTTGATTGGAGCTTCAGAACTAGTGAAATTCTGCTTAGTTCACTTTTAAGACTGGATTACGGGTTTCTTTTTTTCAAAAAAAAACTTTGTGGGGTACCCAAGGCAAAGTAATTCATACTCACTGAAATGAATTGAGAGCAAGTACAAAGTGTATGACTGATATAATTTAGTCCAGACTAGTACAGTGCCACACACTGGCACTGTGAAAACTCCTGACGTGTGTAAGATGAGGAGGAATACTCACAAAGCCATAAATCAAAAGGCATTTGATGATATAAGTTAACCACTTGTTCCAGGGAAAGCCAACAGGGTTCTAATGAGAGGCAGCCTGCCAGTGAAGAAAGCAAAAGGTGAAGGACTGAGGTGAAGGACTTAACTCGCTTAGTTTGATGCTCGATGCATTATTGCACACAAGAATGTCGAAATGGCCGAAAAAGGGAATGAGGAATGGTGGAACCACATTCTCCAAAGGTGTTAGGAAATCTGAAATGTTTATTTGCAGTGCTCCCCCCGACCCCAGTGAGTGAGTTGTTGTCAGGTTTTATCTCCAACAGGTGATGGTTACATTGGGGTTGGTTGTGAGGTTGCATCACTGACTGAATGGCAGAGGCTTTATGATAATTTCTCACCTCTTTTCTCCAAGGCTGGAACTGCAACATTCCTGCTATTCCACCAAGTGTTTCTGGCAAAGCTGTCTACTCTGCACGTCCACTGAAGGTACAGTATCACATGTGAAAAGTCCATAACTCAGTGGGCCGAGCAAAAGCTTTATTTCCCCTCAATTGGTTGCCACTTTATATATGACCACCTACCTTGGAAAAAATTCACTGTCAAATTTAACCTCATTTGTATCCAAACCTGGAACTCCGACCTTTAATCAATTCAGTTTGTTCTTAACTGGAAACAAACTTGAGGTTGTGTATTGCACAGAGTAAAACTTTAATGCTCAGCTACAGGCAGTTGTTACACTCACTTTATATACAGGGCAATTTAAAATGCTGAGTTCCTGTAATATACTGACACATCTGCCCCAGCTAAAAAAATTAAACTTTAGAATTTAAAATGGCACATTTGCAAACGTGTTATTACGGTGTTCACACCAACATACCTTCCATAGTGATTCATGTTAAAACCATGGTCCTCATTAACACCAAAATAGAATTTGACTTAACACGTTTAAAAAATAATTTATTTTTCCTATCTGGCTTCCTCCTCATCCATTTCAGGATTTGAGTCTGCTCTCTCAACATTTCCGACTGGGCAAATCCTGAACTGAAAAGACTAACTCCTCGGAATGACTGGCACAGTGACTGTGGTGGATTTATATTAGTCCAAGGTCTGAATCATTCTGTTCTACCAAATGATTTAGCTAATTTGTTGATGCTTTGTGAAGTTCACACATTTTGCAGGAAGAATTTAGGTGATAGAGATGCATGACAGATAATTAAGCAGATTTCCTCTTTCAAGCAACTGTTCCACAAATGTACTGGCGAGTTTCTGAAATCAAGTGAGTAAGTTCTTTCTCTCTCTGTCACACAACATCAACCCAACAGCAAGTACACATGATGACACCTGTGTGCACTGACACACACATGCACATGACCACAACCATGCAACACAAACATGACAACACACCCACATGACCACAACCAGACACAGTCCACACAAGAAAACTGAAAAATCTGTGTGTTTTGCTCTTTAACTGAGCACAGCTCTCGACCTTGTTGCTAACTAACATCAACTTCTGATTTCCATATCAATCAGAGGTGGTTTGGATGATTTTCAGGCTTGTGAATCACATTTGCATTTAGTCTGACCTCAACCTGGTGCATGGCAGCGACCTAGAACTTACCGTATTTGGAACATTACAGTTCCCTCTTCTCTGACACACTGTCTGGATATAAACCCACACCTCCACAGGGATAGCACTTTGACTAGAAATGAGGACAACTGAATGGTTGGGGTTACTATGGCTAATGTGGCAGCCTGATATCCCAGTAACCCTCACTCTCAGAAGCAAATATTCTTGTGATGTGCAGTTTCTATCACTGTGGCCTTATAGGCCTCCCTCCATTTCACACGTTTGCACCAAAGGTCATGCTGGAGTTTACTCATCTTTCAGCCTCCTGCATACCTGTGTCTAACGTTAATTACCAAAGTTTACACCATTCCCAATGATGAAAGAGCTTCTTAGATTCGATCTTGCGATCTATGGAAGGTCTCACTTGACAAATGCACTTTCATGAAATGTAACTCCATGCAATCCCATTTGAGTATGTAACATTGAGAGATAGTAAGAACTGCCGGTGCTGGAGTTGGACATAACAGTATGGAGCTGGAGAAACACAGCAGGCCAGACAGCAAAGGAACAGGAAGAGTTGACATTTTGGGTTAGGACTCTCAAGAAATGGGGGAGGGGGAAGGAAGCTCAGAAATAAAGAGAGAGGGGGCTGATGCTGAGGAAGCTAGGTGGGATGATGACAGCGGAGTGCGGGTAGGCAGTGGTAGAGATTGGTCAGTGAGGTGGGAGGAGCAAACAGAGCACAGGTCCTCTGAGCAGTCTCTTGTTCTCACCAAAGTAGAAGAGGCCACATCAGCAGCAGCGGATGCTATAGACCACATTAAACAGATGTTCACCTGCACATCTGCATGTGAAAGGCTCGTTTGGTGCCTTGGATGGAGTTTTGGGGGGGGGGGGGAGAGAGAAGGGGGAGGGGGAGAGAAGAGATGTAACACTTTCTGCGGTTGCAGAGAAAGGTGCTGGGGGTGGTGGAGCGGCCAAGGGAGTCATGGAGAGAGTGGTCCCTATGGAAGGCAGATAGGGGATGGGGAGGGAAATATAAACATGGTTTTGGGGTCAGACTATAGGTGGCAGAAGTGGTGGAGAATGACATGTTGAGGTTAGTGGGGTGATGGGTGAGGACAAGGGGGAATTCTGTCTTTATTTTTGCCGGGGGTTTGAGAGGGCAGAGGTACGGGAAATGCAAGAGATGGGTTTGAGAGCATTTTCAACCACCGAAGGTGCGGGGGGAGTTACACTCCTTGAAGTAAGAGGACATCTGGGATGTTTGGGTGTGGAACACCCCACCTTGGAGAGCAGATGCAGCGGAGGTGGAGGAATTGGGCATAAGGGATCGCATTCTGCGAGAAGGTGGGTGGAGAGTGGTGCAGTCTAGATAGCTGTGAAAGTCGGTGATCTTGAAATGGATGTCAGTTTCGAGGTGGTCATCAGAGATGGAGACTGAGAGGTCCAGTAAGGAGAGAGTCGTATCACATGGTCCAGGTGAACTTGAGGTCAGGGGTGAAAGGTGTTAGTAAAGTTGATGAACTGTTCAAGCTCCTCATGGGAGCACGAGGTAGTGCCAATAGAGTCATCGATGTAGCGGTGGAAGAGGTGGGGGATAGTAATGGTGTAGCAGCAGAAGACAGACTGTTCCACATATCCTGTGAAGAGGCAGGCATAGCTTGGGCCTGTGGGGGTTTCTATGGCCACCACCTTAGTCTATAGGAAGTGAGAGGAGTTGAAGGAGAAGTTGTAAAGGGTAAGGACAAGTTTGGTTAGGCACGTGAGGGTGTCAGTGGAGGGGGACTATTTGGGCCTGTGGGAGAGGAAGAAGCAGAGGGATTTTTGGCCCTCCGCATGGGGATATAAGTGTACAGGGATTGGATATCCATAGTGAAGATGAGGTATTGGGGGCCAGGGAATTGGAAGTCTTGGAGGAGGTGGAGGGCATGGGTGGCGTCCCGGACATAGGTGGGGTGTTCCTGGACTAGGGGGGAGAAAACAGAATGGTTTGAGAGAAGATGTTTTGGTGGTCAGGGGTGGTGGGATCATGATCGAGGAGCAGGTGTCAGAGAGTTGGCACATGGCCTCAGCTATATAAAAGGTCAATGCGCCATACCATTACTGCGACCCTTGATCTGCAGGTTTGATAGTGAAGTTAGGGTTGGAGCAGAGGGCAGTGCTTTTCATTGGGGAAGAGGTTGAATTGAGTTGAGTTCAGTTCCGGCTGCAATTTGGACTTCTGTTTATTTTGGTGCAAGTACACTATGCTTTCAACCTTGCCTTTTCCCTTTCTTATTTTAAACTGAGTGCGACAATGCTGCAGTCATGACCCCTGCATTGGAGCTCACTTACTCCATTTTATTATCTCAAATCAAGTCTGCCCCCTTCCTTAGAACATCAATATTCATCTCAGCACTCCCTTCACCGGTGTCCCAATAATTACAAAAGATGGAAATAAATGAGAAGTATGAATAAATTTATCTACAGATTGTACCTTCGTATTTATTTTTCCTTGAACAACTTGAGAGAGAACTGCTGTCTCAGTACAGGCACATTGGACAGTCATAAGAGGTATGTTCATTTTTATAAAAAACAATTTTTAAAGTGGAGATGGGACAATTTGTTTAACTGACAATGGAAACAACGCATACTTTTTCAAAAATACTTGCATGGTAATAGATTTATGGCGCTTAACTACATTATGTTACACTTCCTGAGCTCACAAAGTGGTCACAAGTTATTGTCCTAACGTTAAGAACAGTGATCCCAGAATTTCAGTAAAAGTATGCGATGAAATAATAGGGAGTAATGTTCTGTCACTTAGCATTAGATCAGGAGGAGCTGGTTAATGCTGATCATTCCTGAAAGGGAAAATAAAATGAAAGCTTTAAAAACTTGCACAAGATGTTGTTGTCAAAATATTTATTATGCATATTTCCATAAGTCTGACAAGTTGATTGAAAAGACAGTTTACTGTAGAGACTTCACTTCATAGTTGTGCGTACTTCAAATCGCTTTGGTGAAATTTACAAGTCTTTCAAATTATCAAAATACTGTACTGAACCTCTTCAGACCTTCAAGAGATTTATGATATTTAAAATCAATCGAAAAACTACTGAACAGCTCAAGACCTCCAGGTGGGATTTCAGACAGTCCTAGGTTCAAAGCTGAGAAACTGAAAAAAAAAGTCTGACAACCCTTCTTTCAAATAAAATAATACAACTCTCTTCTCTCCTCAAATGCCCAATTAACTTATGGGTAGAGGCAAAGGCTTAGTACAAAACAAAGACCCCTCTGATTTAACATTGGAAATGTTCCCAGAAGCAGCAACAATGCATTCTACACCCAACAGAGTAGCTATTTTGTATAAAGAGAACAGCGACAATTCCCTCTCGAAACAATATAAAATACTTTTGCTTTGATGCAGAAGTATTTATTTATTGACGTTTATCAGATAATGTTACCCTGTATAGGAGTTATTCACATTTTGGGAAGTGAACACTCAACTTGCAGTTTGTAAATTGAGAGAGACAGACCCGCAATGACGTGAACCTCAGCAAATCACATAATTGTTTTACAGATAAAGTCTGGGCAAGGGAGGGAGAAGGGAATATCTGTGCAGTACCATTAATTTATCCTGCACAGACATACAGGAAGTGATTACAGCTTGTGTGTAAACAGTTAAATCATTACCAAGGTTTCTAAGCTGTAAACATTTACCTTGAACAATGCAATTTGGTAACTGGTGCAAGATACCGCTTCATATTCCAAATTCATTTCCTTATGCAGCTGACTTCACCAAACAGTTTAATTGCCGGATGAATTTGAATAATTTACAGTAGATTTCGCTCACGGTTGAAACCGCTAAAACAAAAAAAAACAAACAGTCTGGTTTCTAGATTGCAAGCAGACTGCAGTTTTTTGCTTTGCAACTCACTATCACTCACTTGTGGAATTCTGACATACTCCAAGTCAGTGATACAGGGGCAACACAATTCTGGGCAATTTCTCCTGATGGACCACTGGGCACTGATTTTTCATTAGTCTTCTCATCATTACTTTGCAACTTAACCCCTAAGTTCCATTACAACCACAGTGCTCCCACTGCCTCTTTACAGTTACAATCTATTGAAAAAGAAACCAGAGATTATCCAATCTCTTGCTGAGACCAAAGAAATCTACACTTGGTTAGTCTGCAATACCTGTTTAAAGTAGACCAGCACAAACATCAAGAAACCATTCACTAAATACATCAACTCACAACATACCCATTCCTTCTGGCAAGTGTCTGGCATAATAAAAAAGTTCCCTCTTTTAATCTAAAGTTAGCTAAGCAATTTATAAATGTGAACAGAAAAGGCTGGAAATACTGAGCAGGTCAGGCAGCATCTTTCTCAGTTTCTAAAGGTCACCAGCTGAAAGCATTCATTGTTTCTTAATGCACAGAAGCCATCTGGTCTGTTGAGTACTTCCAGTACTTTATCTGTTTAGATTTCAGATTTCCAGCATCTGCAGAATTTTGCCTTGTACAGCTAGTTAACAAAGCCTCCCCCCTTAAGAGTTCAAAACCATAGTTTTACTGAATTTTACGCAAGAGCAGATCACCTGCAAACAAACAGTCCAAATAGGAGCAGAGGACTTTTTTTTTTAAAATCTTAACATTTTACGACAGGAATATTTGTTTTCTGATAAAATCCACTGTGCATGGATCCTCTGCCACACTGTACATTTTCAACCCCAGCCCAATCCAGGATGAATACACAATCATACATGTGTAAAACTGCCACGATGCAAGTGGAATTTATTTTATCCATCAGCATATAATGAATAGCATGAGTATGAATGGTGTTGAAAATATTACCGGTATCCAACCACTACAAAAAAAGGATAAGGTTGCTCACATCCCAACATCCCCTCATTTCAAAAGAAGAACTTAAAATCCGTGAGAACCATGCTGATCACCATGATGCTCACTACTGGTCAATGATTATAAAATATGTCCCAATGAGTCCAGCATCCACTCTCTATTCTTCCAATATTAATTCATGTCCACTGGAAAAAAGGCACTTCAGAAACTGAATATGGTTCATCTCATTCAACATGTATAGTGTACAACAAATTAGAAAATAATCGTCATGGAGTAGAATGACAGTCAGGACAACAATATTTACAAGAACAGGAATAGAAGGAATTGTGGGAACATATCTGCCAAACGGAATGCAGGATTGTGCGAACACGATGCTTGGCTCATCATATACCAGAATGCTGACTGGGCTATTACTCCTTGAAAAAGTCAAGATAAAATAAGACACTTCAGGTCTAGACATAAAAGGTGGCTCCAGATCTAGTGGGTAGTGATTATGCAGATTACTTCACTGTTTCTCAACTCTTTTAGAGAAGAACCTTCCACAATTGCAAATAAATAGTTCTCGGTTTTGATATCAAGCACACTGTATGGTGGTGTTTCAATCCAGCAACCCAACAGCAGTTAAATCCATTCCTTGATCCCGGCACCAAGGGCTTGCACTCAAGTTTTTAAGACAATCTTACAGAGCTGCAAAGTCAATCTGGACGTAAAGCTGTCTTACTCCTGCCTGCAGGGGAGAAAAAGGGAATAAAAATGTTTGTTTACTCACCCATCAAAATGAGCTAAAAGTGTTTTTATTCTCATCAACATTTCTCAACATCAGTAGATTACTCAATGCTTCCTTTTTCATTTAAACAAACACAATTTCATAAAATCATAACCAGAGTGCTGTGAATGTAAGTTTCTATGCTAAAAATTTTACACTACAGCATGTTCTAGTACACGACTGGTATTGTACACAGTATGTTGCGGCAGCATGATCCTGTGTACTTGCTTTGGAAACGTTCCACTCAAACACAGTCAATATCTGTGCATCGGAGAAGACAGCGAGTGGAAGACAGCATTAAAAGAACCTTCTTATGCACTGCCTAACACTACCAGCCAACAAAAGCACAGCAGAGAATAAGCTAGAGTTATCCATTCCATTTAGAAAAAAAAACAGAATTCATAAAGGAAAGAAAGAAAGTTAAACACTGCAGCCAAATCATTTTATCTAGTTAAAATCTATATAAAATCAAGATATTATTTTCTTCATCATTGCCACTGATCGCACCATGGCATCCAGTGGACAACAAAACTGGTCTCATTAATGGTGATCCATCGTGATTCTTGTAGAAGCTAATTTGTTCACTTGTGTTCTTTACAGATACAAATCTACCATCCTTACCAGATCTGGCTGATATCTGGACTCTAGACCAGCATAATGTGATTGCCTCTTAACTACCCTCTGAAATGGCCTACCACGCCAATCAGTTCAACAGGAAAGAACTAAATTCACATCAGCCTATCAAGATTTAAAACATTACTGTCAATAATTTGACGCAAGTACCAGTTTGTAAGGGGGGCCTCCATTCACAACATAAATGGACTTAAGTCAAGTTACTTGGGAAGCCCATTAGACATGGACAATTGCAGCTGCATTTAAACAAATACTTCCAAAACTAGGTATATGCTTAAAGGAATTATATGGAAATGTAAGCTACTCTGAAGATTATAAAAGCAGTTATAAGATTGTCGAAGGAACAATTGAAAGGATGATACAGTGATGATAAAGTCTTTAACAGTTAGCTTGCAACCAAGAGAACCATCAAATACTGATGGACGTGTTTAGTAAAGCTTAAGACGTGATCAAACTTTTAAATGGTACACTACACTGATCTTCACTACTTAGTAATGAGTCACGTTAGACAGAAGTAAGGCTATGACTGAGTGAGTAGACATGTATGTAGAATGGTCCAGCCAGAATTAGGGTTCTTAAAATCAGTCCTTGGACCATGTGGTCTTCACATATTTTGAGACTGTGCTAAATTGGAGATTGGTTTGTGTAGCTAAATCCATGGCATTTATACTGGTTTGCACAGACCAAAGAGATGCGTGGGCTTAATTTTAAGAAGCCAAAACCCGGAAAGTATAGATTCATTAGTTTAAATTTACTTAAAAAGTAAGGTGCTGAGAGAACTTTTGGAAACATTTGTGATAACTGAGAAAAAGCAAACGTTATTAATCAATACGAGCATAATTCCTGGAAAGGAGATCCGAACTCAAAGCAAGTGCAATCTCCTTGAAGAAAAATTCAAAGCTTGTGAATGGTGAAAGTTTGGTACACCACAAAATGCCATCAAAAATGCTGATGAAAAATGATATTCCTTCTTGAGAAATTAGTGGCCAGTTTTCGGATCTCAAGTACTTCAAAGATGCCTACAGAAGAGTTAATCAATTAATTCTGCTTAAAAGCAGGTCATCGCCAGGACATGCTTGAGGAATGTAGAAGATTGTGTGGTCATACTTGTGGTTTTTAAAATAATGAACACATCAGAATCTTTCCACAGCCAGTTGGGTGAATTGATGGTGTGTGTAGGCTACATTATGTTGTGGTGGAAGAATTGGGATTTTGTCCTTTCTCATCTACATAAAAGAACAGCTACCAGTGTTACTGATATGGACATTATCACAACTTGCACCAACACCTGCACTCAGTCATTTCCTACTTGACCTCACTAACTAAAACCAGCCCAAATCTCCAAACATGTCAAACATAAGAAACTGGTGATATTTTTCCTCGCCCTTTGTTGTGCACTATGCCCATTAAACTAGGTTTAAACACATCAGGTGTTGAATAGCCACCCAACACAAAGACCCTGCAGAATCAGTGAATATCACAGAAGATCATTAGCACATTTTAACATTCTACTGTAACAAACCATAAACTAATATCTGTTTTAAAGAAATACTCCACGATAATAGGTTTGAAGCAATGTTATTATTACTCTATATAACTGACTCATTAAAAGCTGTGTCAAATCCAAACAGCAACCCCATTCTCCTAAATAAACCCTCAACATTCTTTTCTGCTATGCTATAGAATGGCTACTTCCAATGAATTTCAAATGAACATTCAATTGTGAGTTTATGTCAGTCTCCACAGCCAGAGACTCCAAGCAAAACTAAGTTTAATATACATTCCCTTGGTCGTACAAATGACAGAAAATTGTGTACAATGTCAGTAAGAAGAGTTTCCCAAACAAGTAGTTTACATTTTATGAGAACCTTAAAAATTTTGCATAATAGAAATAATTATTAAATAGTCACTGGCAATTTCTGAACCTTGTAAATTGGTAAAGAGAAACATTCATGATAGAACAGCAGAAATAACCTCTTTACGTACCTGAGTGAAAATATTGTGTGTTTGACTCAAAATCCATCGTGCATCTGCATCAGGTGCTACCAGGAGCTTTACTGTGCCGATGTAGACTTCACTACACAAGGTCCAAAAGTGAGGATCAATTATACTATAAACTCCTTGCAGGTGTTGAACCTGGAAGAATAAATGAGAAAGAAAGATCAAGAGTTCCAGTTTAGTCTAATACTAAATGCACTTTTTCCCCCCGAAAATACTGCACATATAAAGGTCTTCTACCTACCCGCTGATAGCACTGGGGCAGTACGTGATCCAAAGCTGGAGGAGTACGTTGCATTAAAATCCCAATGGATTGCTTTAAGAGTGGAATAACACTATCAGAAAAAGAAATATTATCAGAAGAACGATCTTGTACAACAGCAAGAAATTTTACTTAGTACATCACTGACTTAAAATGCATCATTACACATGAACTTCCACAACAATTTGCTTTTATTAATGTGGTTCCAGCACTTCCTCCTATCCTGAAATTTGGCAATAGAGAAAATTAATGACAAGGGAAAACCACAGACTAACATGCATTTAATGAACTTTAACACTCAACCTGATCTAAGGATGGATTCATTGTCACTGTTTCATTCCCTACAAACTTTCAGTTGATGTCTATTCACTTAAAGCAGTGCTGAACTCTCCTGGCCACAATACACATGGACTTTATTAAAATTATAGATATGTGTAAATTATAGATTTATGCAACGCCACTGGTATCAATGCAAGATCATGAAATTATTATAGGATACAACTTCTTTTCTGAGGATTAATTAGTGCCCAATAAAAGCCCTCAGAAATAATAAAAAGCCCTCATTATCTGGCCCGAATTGCAAGGATTCATTTGGAGGTCTATATTTCTTCCGTCTTGTAAAATCATCTAATTGAAACTGGTTGAAATTTCAGGCACTGTAATCTGGAAGAATACAAATGTATCAGCTCTCAACTAGGTGCACTATGCCTTAAAAAAAAAGCAAAGCCAAAGAAAACCAGTCTCTTTAGAGGTTCAAAGCAGTTAGCAGGAAGACACAATTTAAGAGGCTTAGAGTCACCAAGCATTTTGAATTTGATGTGCTAATCACAGAGGTGGCAGACAGAAGATTATTAATAGATTTTGATAAGGTTTCACACAAATTGTTACCAATAAAATTGAGATGAATGGACATTGAGGCAACTTGTGGGGCAGTTAAGAAACTAGTTGGGAGGAAGGCTGTAGAGATTTTAGGCATAGGACATTTTGAAATTGACAGATGCTGAGAAATGATGTCACCACTGTTTGGTACTGGGAGTCCACCTTAAAAAATGTCAAAGACAAAGACAGAATGTAAAATACACAAAAAATAACCAGGATTTGGATAGAGAGATGTTGCCCATTTTTGCAGAGCATATTCAGCTACAAAGTATGGTAAAAGGGGAAAGATCAAGAGGAAATAATGTAAAAATATCTAAACAGAATGACTGGACTTGTGTGATGCAGTGGTAGTGACCCTAGTTCAGGTTCCACCTGCTCCAGAAATATGTAATAAACATCTCTGAATATATGGATTCAAAACATTTCTAAGTAGAATGTCAACATTTCAGGTGTGGTGGTGCTCACCTTAGATGCAAGAATATTAAATCAGAAGGATTTTAAAAAACTGGTGCAGGGATTCTAGCAATCCAAGCTATTAAAATCGTATCCAGATTTGAAAGTGTGAAAAGCCAATAAAAGAATATTACATATTTAATTCCTTGAGTACATAAAATGCTACTGTCAAAGTCATGCAGCACAGAAACAGACCTTTCAGTCCAACTTGTCCAGGCAGACCAAATCAGACCAATCTGATCTAGTCCTATTTGCTAGCATTTGGCCCATATCCCTCTAAGCCCTTCATATTCATATACCCATCCAACTATCTTTCAAATGTTGTCATTACATCCACCTCCACCACACCCTCTGGCAGCTCAATCCATATACAATCACCCACTGCATGAAAATGTTACCCCTCAGGTCACTTAAATCTTCCCCCTCTCACCTTAAACCTATGCCCGTTAGTTCTGGACTTGCCCCAGCCCTTGGCTAATGACCTTATCCTTGCCCCTCATGATTTCATAAACCTCTATAAAAGTCACCCCTCAGCCTCCGACGCTCCAGGGAACAAAGCCCCAGCCCATTCAGTCTCTCTCCTTCACTCAAACCTCCAGTCCCAGCAAAACCCTTTTGTAGCTCATTTCTGCAACCTCTCAAATTTCACACTATCATTCCTATAGAAGGCCAACTAGAGTTGTACGCGGTATTCTAAAATAGCCTGTCCAATGCCCTGCACAGCCACCGCATGACACCTCAACTCCTGTACTCGATATTCTCATCAATGAAGGCAACTGTGCCAAATGACTTCTTCACCACCCTGTCTACCTGCGATGCCACTTTCAAGGAAATATGTACCTGCGCCCCTAGATCTCTTTGTTCAGCAACACTCTACAGGGCCCTCCTATTAACAGTGTAGGTCCTGTCCTGGTTTGCCTTACTAAAATGCAACACCTCACATTTATCTAAACTCCATCTCCACTCCTTGGCCCAGTGGGCCATCTGCACAAGGTCCCATTATACTCAGATAATCTGCGTTACACTACCAATTTTGGTGTCATTTGCAAACTTACTAACCACACAAAGTTCCTATATTCACATCCAATTATAATCTAATAGCATAAAATATATACTTTGAACTTTCTCTGCAGTAGCATCAAATTGAGAGTCTACGAAAATTTCCAATTTGTTTTCAACTTGGGAATTGGAATTATTATTAAAGGGGCAGGTAAAAAATCTCTCAAAATGTTCCTTGGGCTTTATCTGAGTTCCATACAGAACAAGCAAAGGTTTGGTCCCTAGCGTCAAGACAGAATTTTTGCCTTAATAATATTGTAAAAACAGAATATGCAGACATCAAATTGCTGTTTGGTGGTGGTATGTAGATGCATGCAAATTGGCTGAAGCATTTTCTACATTATAACTGTGATTATACTTTAGAAGTTCTGACTTAGCTATAATGTGCTTGGAGTTGTCCCAAAGCTGTCAAAGCACAGACTTTGATTAAGCGAAGGGTTATTGATTTCAGCTTTAAAATTACCAAGTGATCTAGCAACGATAATCGTTTATGGAAAATGTTTCTAAACTTCTATCACTCACCTTGATTAGAATATTTCCTAATTTCAGTTGAAAGATTTGCTGTAACGTTTAAACTACAGCCTCTAGTCCTAGACAACCCAAGCAGGAGAAAAAAAAACACGTAGTACCAACTGGGTGGATTAGAACAACTTATTATCATGAAATTTCAAATCAGGTCTAGGGTAAACAATCTCATTCATGCAATCTCTCTCTTAACCATTAGGATCCAGTGATCATTCTGTTAAATCTACCTTACACTCCCATTATGGCCAACATATCCATCACAAGGAGATCTTTAAGGTCTGACTAGGTTGAAGCAAAAGTTCCACTGCTTTTATTCATTCTTTACAAAATCACAGAATAAATGGGACTGAATTGAAACTTATAAAACACCTTTAGATTGGAATGAAAATTTATTGTAAAGTTTCATCTCAAATTTAAAGACCAAATCTCCTTTTCAACGGTAATCTGTGATCTTTAGATCCCTTTATAAGTACAGACTGGATAAAAAGCTGGAATATCAGCCTCTCTACAAGTAGGCATTATATCCAACTCTCTCATCTACAGATTTAAAAGCAACACTAGTGGTCTCTATACATGCCATGAACCACGCAGGTCAGAAGCTCAAATGCTTCACATTCCATAAAAACAAACTGAAATTTATTCTTAGTTCTAATTTGCACTTTATATCTGCTAGATGTTTTGCTCAATTACTTCTATTTTGCAATAGATTCTCATCTTGTAAAACAGGAACTTTAAGCAGCCAGTCAGCAGAAAATATCTTTAAATTATTTGTTGGATTTGATCCAAAGCTTAAGCTTAATATCATAAATAAAAAATATATAAAGAATATAATTGTTTCGCATACAAGTGTCAGACATATTTATAACCAAATGGAATTAAAATTAATTTCTCCCATGCTCATTAAAATCTATTGTGAAACAAGGATACAGTCTTATATGTTGCTCCTATCTATCTAAACAGAGTAAAAACATTCCATTCTTACATATTTTGTTTTCCCATAATTCTTCATGGGTGAATTAAAGCCAATGCTTAATTTACTGATACATACATAAATTTCACAATGTGATAAATGAGTGCCATTGAATCGACACTTGTTCCAATCGTATTGCTGTAAATATTTAACGGCAAGTGTTCAGTGCTATTTGATCAGGCAACTAACAGTCAGTGCCCTATTGCACTTAAGATCCAGTCTACGTTCTTTGCATCAATCTTATGGGAAAACTTGCATTACTGGTAACGATGAGTACATTGCAAGTGGAAAGACAGCCGAGTTTGAATCATGACTGAATCGACTGATTTTAGTTTAGTTTTGACCTGATATCATAATTTGTCTAATAATTTGTTAATGCTATTAAAATTCTGATCAGTTCAATTATTTACGACTATAAGACTAAGTTATATAGCTGAAAGAAGTGTGAAATACAGGGGTAAGTATTACATTTTCATGCAAATCTGGTGGTGGTGGTGATGGGAAAACGGCATTGAGATAGAGGAGTAGCCATGATTATGTGAATGGCAGAGAGTGGCTTACTCACACTCCTGTTTTCTAGGTTTTAGAACCACCGGGCTCCATTTCCTTTTAAAGCAGGCAGGTTGACTCAGGTATTGGGAAAGTCAATTGCCTATTTGAAGGCACTGTGTGTGTATGTGTGTTCTGCTGTGAAATTAAAGCTGTAAAAAGTTAGTACACAGGACCTTGTTCATTACCAACAGATAAGACATATGCAGTATGTCCAAGTATGTTATTTTCATGGTGACATCTCAGCCAACTTCCTATAACCTTATACTGTCTAATTTTTTTCCTCTAAACGTTTCTCTAATCCTTTTACTTTTACTGGGAGTAGATCTCTGGTAGTCTTCCTCCCCATCTTTCTCCTATCTACTGTGCATGAAGCTTCTGCTTATCAATGAAATGACCAGAGATGAGCAAAGGAACCTCTGCATGGACACTGAATGCACTGTTTGAATTTGGCTTTACCATGTAACTACACCACTGGGAACACTTGCTTGCTTCTCCCCAGATTTACAGTTAATCTTTATATGGAACTCCTGATTTATACCTTTTGCTGTGTAATATAAAACAGGACCACTGTACAACTTACAAGCATCTAAAGAATTCCATTACAAGTTCAAGAATTGCAGGATTGATTGAATATTTCCTGTTACCTTAGAGTTATTTTTAGTGCCACAGAGATCACAGAGGAAATTATGCACCAATATCAGAATACATTTAAAAACAAATCCAAAAATGCCACATTGTTGTCAAAATGTACTTGACCTCAGTAATGGTTCCAGAGATGAGATGGTGAACTTCTTTGTGTCCACGGTGGGTTTACTGTACACTTAATGTAGGATCTCCAAGTTGACTTACTTGAATTTTGCTATTTGCCAAAGAATACAAACTTGGGAAAAAGCTCCTCACAGATCTGGGATACTTCTGCATTTTTCAATTTCTGCTTAGGAGATAGTGATGAAAGCTGATGCCATTAGATTTATATGGTTGAAGCTCAAACCTGTTGACAGAAATCTTCTGCACTACCTAATATACAGAAGTTAGTTTGCTGCAGTGTCTCAAACACAATTACGAAAGGACACAATATTCAGAATTCTTAAGAAATAGGAATTTTTCTTACGACAATATCTTGTGGTTTCCAAGTCGGCAATGCCAGTTTAACTCATTTACCGCATTTGGCCACACATCTTGTACAAATCTCATGACAATAACACAGACTGATCAGAGAAATTAGAAAATTCAGTCCTTCTGTTGACAAGCTGTACTGCAAAGTAAATCACTGTTATCAGACATCTAATGTTACGTCAAAGCTTTCTTCATGAGTTTTTTTTTTGAAAAGTCAGTTGTTTTGAAATGCTGGGCTGTTACTAATTAGCAAATATACAACTTTAGTATACATTGTGAAGCTAATGATGCACATACAAGCATAGATTAAATGTGGGAGTGTGCCCTTATGCCTACTCTGTCATAGCTAATCTAAATTTCTTTTTATTCACTCATGGATTGTGGGCTTTGTTGACTGGACCAGCATGTATTGCCTGTATCTAGTTGCCTTTGAGGGTGGTGGTGAATGCCATCTTTGACAGCTGCAGTCAGTGTGCTGTAGATAGACCCACAATGCTATTAGAGAAGGAATGCCTGAATTTCGATCCAACACCACCGAAGGAATGGCAGTGTATTTCAAAGTCAGGATAGTGAGTAGACTGGAGGTTTTTCACATGTCTACTGCTCTTGTCCTTCAAGAAGGAAGGTGGTGGTTTTGGAGGCTGCTAAGGAGACTTGCTGAATTTCTATAGCTCATCCTATAGATAGCACAACACTGCTGCTTCTCAACCATAGTGCTTCAGAGAGTGAATGTTTGGTTGCGGTGCCAATCAAATGGGCTGCTTTGTTCTGGATGATGTCAAGCTTCTTGACTGTTGTTCAAACAACATTCATCCAGGCAAGCGGGTAGTATTTCACCATACTCCTGACTTGTAGATGGACAGACTTTGGGGAAATCGAGGTGAATTACTTGATGCAGTGTTCCTAGCCTCTGACCTGCACTTACAGGGTCATTATTTATATGCTGAGTCAGTTGAGTTTTGCTAACCCCCAATGGTTGCTCCCCTTGTCCTTCTAGATGGTTGAGGTTGTGGGTTTGGTAGGTGCAGTCTACGGATCGTTGGTGGTGAATTTCTGCAGTGCATCATGTAGCTAGTACACACTGCTGCAACCGAGTGTCATTGGTAGTGGAAGTGGAGTTTTGTGGATAGGGTGCCAATCGGCGGGGGGGGGGTGGTATTGCATCATACTCTTGACCTGTACCCTATAGATCGTGGATAGGCTTTGTGGAGTCAGGAAGCCACTTACTTGCCACTGTATTCCTAGCCTTTGACCTGCTCTTATAATCTACTGATATGCAAGGTCTATTTGAAATTTTGGAGCAAATGGTAACTACCAGGACTTTGATAATAGGGGATTCAGTAATGGCAACAACATTAACTGTCAAGGGGGTGTGGTTAGATTGCTTCACGGAGGTGGTCATTGCCTGGCACTTGTGGTGTGAATGTTATTTTCCACTAGTCAGCTCATCTAGATCTAGTTGATTTTTAACTTTGACTGCTTCAGTATCCGAGGAGTTGCAAATGGTGCCGAACGTTGTGTAATGACTGGAAAATACACCCAAGTCTGATCTTATGATGGAGCAAAGTAGCTGAAGATGGTTGGGCCTAGGACACAACCTTTAGGAACTCCTGCAGAGATGTTCTGGAGCGAAGATGACCGACCTTCAACAACTACGACTGTCTTTCAAAGTGCTAGGCATGACTCCAACCAGCAGGGTTTGTCCCCCTGATTCCAGTTTTGCTCGGGATCCTTAAATGCTACTCTCAGTTAAATGTAGCTTAGAAGTCACCTCACTTTTGGAATTCGAGATAATGGGAACTGCAGATGCTGGAGAATCCAAGATAACAAAGTGTGGAGCTGGATGAACACAGCAGGCCAAGCAGCATCTTAGGAGCACAAAAGCTGACGTTTCGGGCCCAGACCCTTCAGCTGAAGAAGGGTCTGGGCCCGAAACGTCAGCTTTTGTGCTCCTAAGATGCTGCTTGGCCTGCTGTGTTCATCCAGCTCCACACTTTGTTATCACTTTTGGAATTCAGCTCTTTTATCTATGTTTGAACCAAGGCTACGAGATCAGGAGCTGAGTGGCCCTGGCAGGACTCAAACTGAGCATCACTCAGCAGGGTATTGATGAGCAGCGTTGATAACAACTTCCATCACTTTACTGATGATTAAGAGTGCACTGACTGGACTGTAATTGGCTGGGTTTTGTGTACAGAACATACATGGGCAATTTTCTACATCATCAGGTAGATACCAGTGTTGTAACCGTACTGGAAGAACTTGGTTAGGTGGGCAGCAAGTTCTGGAGCACAAGTCTTCCACAGCATTGCTGGAATGTTGTCAGGACCCATAGCCTTTGCAAGGTCTGCTATCTTCAACTGTTTCTTGATATCAAGTGGAGTGAATACAATTGTCTGAAGACTGTTATCTATAATGCTGGGAGGGAGCGAGAGGGGGAGGTGAAATCATTCACTCGGCACTAATGATGAAGACTGTTGCAAAAGCTAAGCCTGGTCTTTTGCACTGATATATTGGACTCTTCCACCTCAAGACGATGGAACATTCGTAGATCCTTCTCCACCAGTGAGTTATTTAATGGTCCACCATCATTCATGACTGGATGCAACAGGGCTGCAGGGCTTAGATCTTTTTGGTTGGCTGTGGGATCATTTAACGCTGTCTATCACTTGCTGTTTGGCATGCACGTGTCCCGTTTGGTAGCTTCATCAGGTTGACACCCCATCTTCAAGTTTCCTGGTGCTGCTCCTGGCACGTCCTCTTGCACTCTCCACTGAACCAGGGTTGATCCCCCCCCCCCCACCAAAGGCTGGACAGCAAGGATTGAGTGAGGGATACGCTGGGCTATGACACTGCAGATTGTGTTGGAGTACAATCCTGCTGCTGTTGATGGCCCACAGCGCCTCATGGATGCCCAGTCTTGAGTTGCTAGACCTGTGCGTAGTACCACACAACATCGTAGAGTATTCTCAATGTGAAGGTAGGACTTGGGATTCCACAAGGACTATGTAGTTGTCAATCTTACCGATATGGTCATGGACAAACACATATGAAGCCATCATCAGATTGGTAAGGATGAGGTCAAGATTGTTTTATTCTCTTGCTGGTTCTCTGTCCAACTGCCACAGACCCAGTTGAGTAGTTGTGTCCTTTAGGAGAGGAGCCAAGCCGCTCCTGGCGGTGAACACTGAAATCACCCACCCAGAGTACAGTTTGTGCCCTTGCTGCCCTTAGTGCTTTCTCTAAGTGTTGTACAAAATTAAGGAGTACCAATTCATCAACTGTGGGAGGACAGTACATGATTATCAGCAGTAAGTTTTCTTACCCATGTTGAACTGATGCCATGAGATTTCATTGTGTCTGGAGACACTGTTGAAGACTACCACGGCAACTTCCTCTCACCGTGCTGATAGGACAGGATACATCCAGGGATGGTGACAGTGGTATCTTGGACATTGTTATCCTCTCAGAATCCTCCCTTCTCGGAATGTTTTCGCTGCTGTCTTTTCCAGTTCCTCGGCCAATGCTGGGTGGTCTGTCCAGTTTCATTCCTTTGTTGAGACTTCATTGCGATTGATACTTCCGAAAGGCTTCAGAGCCATCTCAGGTGCAGCTAAGAGTCAACCACACAGCTGTGGCTCAGGAGTCAAATGTAGGCCAGACCAAGTTAGGATGGCAAATATGTCTCTAAAGGACATCAATGAACCAGTGGGTCTTTCTGACAATTGACAATGGCTTCATGGTCATCAGCAGATTTATAATACAGATTTTTTTCCGCACTGTGGCAGGATTCAAACCTAGTTCAGAACATCAGCTGAGTTTCTGGATTCATGGTCTAGTGATAACAATCACTAAAAAGTCATCTTCCCTTAAAAATCCCTCTAAATCACCTTGATGCTTCTTTACATCCTCTGCATCACTTGCAAACCCACCAAGGTTATTTCCATTTACTCTGGAATTCTTGTGAATATCCTAAGGAATGTACACTGTAGGGATTCTATTATTCCAACATTCTATGAGTGCAACATGAAAAGCTTTCACAAAATTTGCCCTTTATCAGCAATGCTCATGTTCTGCACTACCAGGTTTACCAACACCACTGGCCCAAATCACAAACTTTCTTGGGCCAGTGAACATGAGAAACCTGATAAGACAATGATCGTCAGTTATTTTCTGTGAACTGGCCATACATGATGTAGTCTCTTGAAACGTTGTCAGTGTTGCCTCTATATGGCCATTTTCACAACATCAAGCTGCACACAAGCTTGTCAATTCTATACGTATTCATTATTCCCTTTTCCACTAACATATTAAATGTTAAGATTATTAGTTTGCTTGCTTTAGCATTTTCACTGAATTGACTAAGCAGTTGTGTCTTACTGTTCAGGGGTACATTTACAGTGCATCCTTTCAATAACATTTATTTCCTTTAAGTCTTTATAGATCTCTGTCCCATGCAACCTGATTATTATTTCTACATTTTGCTTTACTCTCTCTCTCTACCACACACCTCCTGCCCACCGTGATGTCAGAGCAATGTGATCAAACCAGTACTGGCCACCATAGTGTTGAAACACGCAAGACTTTTTGATTACCAAATTGCAGTCTCCTCTGTTAAGATTTAAATGCAAATCTCAGAATAGAGTCTGTGAATAAACCTTACTTTGGTCAAAAATGCTTCAACATATTGAAAGTGTGAAATTCAAAGACATTTTAACACCAAAGGCTTAGCATTGCAATAATTCCAATATCAGTAAATATCAAAGTTCACATGTAAACTTCAGGAGTTTTAAAGAAGAATTCGAACATACTTTGGGAAAATAATCAAAATGATTACATGAGTTTCACTTTACCATTTCTGTGAATGTACTGACACCAGATGGCTGTTAATTTTCTTGTACATCAATACTTTTTTGAAAAGGAACATAAATTATGCAACAACAATTTTAAAAAGTAGCTAATATTACTAAAAGGCATAACTGCTGTAAACTGTGTACTTATAACAATTTGTTAAACATTAATCTTTAGCCAACTGTTAAAGATAAATAACGCGGTCATTTATTCCAAACTGCAAAAACACCGATATTTTTCTCACATTGAAAAAGCCTATTGCCATATAGCACAGGCTACAGACAAAAAAAAACTTGCAAATCTGAGAAACTGGGTGTTGCCCAACCACTAAACCACAAAAGGAAGTGTTTTTAAAATTTGTGTATTGTAGTTAAAGTTCGGGAAGTCACAAGTAAGCTTGCAGTTATGAAACTTATAATTCTGTAAAACAAATGAAGTTCTTCACAACAGTGCAAATGCAATGACTGAAATTTGGTACCATTATAGATTTTTATTTTGAAATACAATTTCTCTTGCCTTCTAGAATCAACAAAGTCCAGCAATAAAAACCTAAATTACTGAGCTTTAACTGAAATCAAGACCTTTATCAAAATGTATAGGTAACATCACAATCAGTGTGAACTACACAATCAACTCTGCCTGCAGTTAGAAATGCATTTACAAAACTGCAGCCCCTCTGATACTAAAATATTTTGCATTTATACAATAATTAGGACTATAAAGTAATAATTTACAGAAAAGGATTCATTCGGTTCATCGTGTCCAGCAATTCACAAGTTGGACTGTCTACATTCCAGTTTAAAAAAAGCCCATCTTTCATACTAATTCTATTCCAAACAATACTAGGGTAACTGAAATTCCCCTGTTTTTGTATTTTCTCAGACTTTGTTATGGTCTTTTTCACAGAATCCCTGGAATGTGGAAACAAGCCCTTTAGCCCAACAAGTCCACACCGACCCTCAGAGGATCCTACCCAGACCCATGCCCCTATAACCTAATCCACACACCCCTGAACACTACGGACAATTTAGCATGGTCAATGCACCTAGCCCGCATGTCTTTGGACTATGGGACGAAACCAGAGCACCCAGAGGAAACCTACACAGGCACGGGGAGAACATGCAAACTCCACACACCATTGCCCGGGGGTGGGATTGAACCCAAGTCCCTGGTACTGTGAGGCAACAGTCCGAACCACTGAGCCACATCATGCTGTCCCCTTAAAAGGTTTGACTGAGTGGGTGCTGGGTATAAGTTTCTCTTGGCTAGGGAGACTGGAATTCGGGGTCTGAGTGCCATGGGCCCAGTTACTGAGTATTCAAGACAGGTGAATAGATTTTTGGTATAAAGTAGAAATAATGTGAATTATGTGGGGGTGAAAGAGAGTAGCTTACTGAAGAGCAGAACATACTTGAAGGGATTAATATCTTTGATCTCAATTATGTATGAAATTCATTCAAAGCCAAATAATATTAATCCTTAGCCTTCTATACTTTTCTAGATCATGTAGATTAGGTGACTTATAGGGGGAATAGGTCTGGGTGGGATGCTCTGGAGGGTCAGTGTGAACTTGTTGGGCCAAAGGGCCTGTTTCCACACTGTAGGGATTCTATGAATTTTGTATATCAAGGAGATCACTGGCATTCTTCTCACTTCAACTCTATACCCCTCATAGTACTAATTGCCCAACTCTGAATCAATCTATTGGCCTTCAATGCACTCACTCTCTCTCAAAAGGCGAACACAATTACTTAATTACAATACTCCAGGTCTAATTTTACTAGACCCTACCTAATTGTGATAAAACATTTTCATTGATGCTGTTATCATATTATGATTTATAGAAAAGTCAACACATCAACTGCCTTCCTAAATGCTTGCTGTACTGGCACGTAAAAACTTTGAGATTAATGAACAAGGATGCCAATAAGTCTGGGTCTGACCATTTAAAAAGTATTCTGTATTTCTATTCATCCTACCAGACTGAACAATTTAACACAGTATAAACAATGTTCCACCTGCCGCATCTTCCCCCTCATTTAGTTTATTTAAATCCTTTGCAGCCATCTTGTGTTCTCCTCACAGCTTACTTATCACCTAGCTTTGCATCAACAAACTTGAATGTGCTGCATTTTATAAAAGAGCACTTTCAATGAATAGGTCATACAGGATTCATCACTTCGGTCTGTACTCAACGCCAAAACTGCTAAGGGAACATTAGTATCTAATTCTTACATCATTTGGGTCTCTACCTCTGACAAAGGCATTTGAGTCAATTTGAAAACAGTTGGACATATTTCCCACAACGTTGTTCCAACCTACTTCACATGACAGACAGCTTCAAATCCGTGTTGCACGAGCAGTGCTTCTTACCATTCAGGCACCAGGTGCCCAGGAATTTCACTGACTTTGTTTATATTGGTTTGACTTCCCCAGATACATGTGCAATCAACTCTTAGCAGAGGAACTACAAGTTTCATTCCAAATCAAGACCACAGTATGATGTGAAACTGCATAACATTTAGAACAATGCTAATTTATAGCATTAGTAGAAATAGCACTTTGTGTTCCACTTTTTCCAGTCTTCAAACTCAGAATTTGAATCTGGAATTACATTTTCTTATTGCTTTTACATTTAAAAAGAACTTTTAAGACTGGAAAGCTTTTCTAAATTTTGCAAAGTTAAAGACAAAAAGAAACAGACAATGCAATAACTGTCAAATGGCTATTAAAACTGGCAAATACATAACATATTAAAAAATGATGCTGGGCTGGCAGCATCATAACCAAAAAGTTGATCATGTATCACAATGAGGTTGGATGTGTTTTCAACTTCGACTTCTTCTCTTTAAAAAAAAGCCAGAATGTTTCAGAGATACATAATTCAAATAACGAACACCGAGTTAAAGGAGATCTGAATCGGTTCTTGAATGTGGAGGGTTTAGGAGGGATATCGGCCAAATGCTGGCAAAAGGACTGGATTAATTTAGGATATCTGACCAAGATGGATGAGTTGGACCAAAGCATCGGTTTCCGTGCTGTACATTAACGTGGCTTTGAGACATTAGGATGTACGTTCAATTGGTTGGTTAAGTGGGAACTTCAAAAGTCTTAAAAGGAGATGGAGACAGAGGTAGGAGAGAAATTTATAGCCTGGGACCTATGAAACTGAAAGGATGGCCAGCATTTGTGGAGTGGAGGGAAGGTAGACACACAATATGTTAAAGTAACAAATTCTGGAATTCACAGAAATAAGGAGAAAAGAAGAAACAGTAGAGTTTAAACTCCACTGCATAATCAATATACTTTATAACCATTTAAGTACTTTTGCAGTGTAGCCTGTTGCAATGTAGGTACACAGCTGTGAACATAAGCATGGCAAGGATCCAAAATAGATGTAATCAGTTAGTCAGTGATAATGGGAACTGCAGATGCTGGAGAATCCAAGATAACAAAGTGTGGAGCCCGATGAACACAGCAGGCCAAGCAGCATCTCAGGAGCTCTCCTGAGATGCTGCTGGGCCTGCTGTGTTCATCCAACTCCACACTTTGTTATCTTTAATCAGTTAGTCAATTTTCCATTGTACTGGCTGAGGGATAAAATGTTGACCAGGTGAGAATTTTAAAAACTTAGAAGTGCGAGTGCCAGGAACTAAGTCATGACAATGGATACATGGCTGTGGTCACATTATAATGTAAATATTATAGTTTTTGATGTACAAAGGTTACAGATAAATGGTTACTTGAACTGCCCATGAATTTGGCCTATCAATGAGTGACACTTTGCAGAAGCAATGTTGTCTGACCCAAACTTCAGAGGCAGGATCTTTTTAAACTGTAGCAAAAACACATATGGACCAAAAGTCTTGTTTATATTGATGTGATTCAACTGTATCTGTACTATAGGAATCAAATAAATATTCATACCTTAAATTTATGTTCCAAATAATACCATAGGCTGCTCAATTATGACTAGAATACAGGTTTAAACAAGAAAAATGTGCCAAACTGAAGTTTTCATAGAGCCAACATAGAATAATCTCTCTTTTATGCAAGGAGACTTTCAACACCATACATGATAATGGAAAAAAATTTAAAAAAACATGAAATTTCAAAGGTTTGAATCAGCATTCTGGCTAATGCCTCACACCATGTCATTTCTCACTTCACATTATAGATTTCTATACATTCAAGTCATTGACTATTTGGAAAATCTGTAAGTAGCTACAAAATTAAACATTTCGTGCCCCCACCTCTGAGCCAGCAGGTGTGGGTTCAAGTCTCACCTGCTCCTGTGGAGTGTAATAAGTAAATTTATCATTCTCTTCCTTTCTCCATTATCTCCTGTTATATATCTACCTTTCACTCAAACAATAATGATCACCTTAACCATAGTGAGTTCCACATTTGAACCATTTTGAGTAAAAAGGGTTGCAATCTGAGTTCCTTACAAAAAAAATGCAAGAAATAAAATAATAAAATTTAACTGCCAAATTTTCCTAAAATGCAAGAGGCTGGGTTTGAAGCTCAGTTGCCTATTAGCTGGTTATTTTCATTAAACTTCACAAGAGGTTTAAAAATTCTAATGAGCATTTTAGTTGGCTAAATTGAGTATTTCTGAGAATAATGTCATTTTCTTTGCTTATTCCAGTTGCTAAGCTCTCTGTAGCCCCTTCAAGAAATAAAAATGCTGGAAAGCAGCACAAGAAAAATTGGATGCTACACCAAAGAAACAAAGGCTTACAACTTTACAAGGCTTTGTGAGGGGTAGGTCATGCCTTACAAACCTTATCGAGTTTTTTGAGGATGTGACTAGAAAGGTTGATGAGGGTCGAGCTGTGGATGTGGTGTATATGGACTTCAGTAAGGCATTTGATAAGGTTCCCCATGGAAGGCTCATTCAGAAGGTCAGGAGGAATGGGATACAGGGGAACTTAGCTGCTTGGATACAGAATTGGCTGGCCAACAGAAGACAGCGAGTGGTAGTAGAAGGAAAATATTCTGCCTGGAAGTCAGTGGTGAGTGGGGTTCCACAGGGCTCTGTCCTTGGGCCTCTACTGTTTGTAATTTTTATTAATGACTTGGACGAGGGAATTGAAGGATGGGTCAGCAAGTTTGCAGACGACACAAAGGTCGGAGGTGTCGTTGACAGTGTAGAGGGCTGTTGTAGGCTGCAGCGGGACATTGACAGGATGCAGAAATGGGCTGAGAGGTGGCAGATGGAGTTCAACCTGGATAAATGCGAGGTGATGCATTTTGGAAGGTCGAATTTGAAAGCTGAGTACAGGATTAAGGATAGGATTCTTGGCAGCGTGGAGGAACAGAGGGATCTTGGTGTGCAGATACATAGATCCCTTAAAATGGCCACCCAAGTGGACAGGGTTGTTAAGAAAGCATATGGTGTTTTGGCTTTCATTAACAGGGGGATTGAGTTTAAGAGTCGTGAGATCTTGTTGCAGCTCTATAAAACTTTGGTTAGACCGCACTTGGAATACTGCGTCCAGTTCTGGGCGCCCTATTATAGGAAAGATGTGGATGCTTTGGAGAGGGTTCAGAGGAGGTTTACCAGGATGCTGCCTGGACTGGAGGGCTTATCTTATGAAGAGAGGTTGACTGAGCTCGGTCTCTTTTCATTGGAGAAAAGGAGGAGGAGAGGTGACTTAATTGAGGTATACAAGATAATGAGAGGCATAGATAGAGTTGATAGCCAGAGACTATTTCCCAGGGCAGAAATGGCTAGCACGAGGGGTCATAGTTTTAAGCTGGTTGGTGGAAAGTATAGAGGGGATGTCAGAGGCAGGTTCTTTACGCAGAGAGTTGTGAGAGCATGGAATGCGTTGCCAGCAGCAGTTGTGGAAGCAAGGTCATTGGGGTCATTTAAGAGACTGCTGGACATGCATATGGTCACAGAAATTTGAGGGTGCATACATGAGGATCAATGGTCGGCACAACATTGTGGGCTGAAGGGCCTGTTCTGTGCTGTACTGTTCTATGTTCTATGTCTATGTTCTAACTTAATGTAACAGGTAGAGGCTTAGATAACAAATGAACATTGTTTAATTTGTTCATAAAATTAACCTGCACTGGTACCGTCTTTCTGGTTCCTTGATTCTCACTCTTCACCCAACATCCTTAAAAGGGATTTACTCCAACATTGGTTATTACAAAACTGCCAACATTTCACAACCCTATCAACGGCATTCACAAGGAGTGCATAAAGAAAGAAGATCCAAATTACAGCACTCTGCTCCTTTGTGCAATAATTGCTGCCCACTCATACAAACATGCCCACAATTTTACAGGAAAATTCTTTACACTATCACATCATATCCTAATTAGCCAAGTTGGGAACTGCTGCCCTCTATGCAGGAGAACACTGGAAAGATACAGCCACTGCACTGTGGAACAGCTGAAAGTCATTTGTGTTTTGAATCAGGCCTTACTCCGCGTATGGATTTTAGTTTGGCTGCGAACAGGAAAAAAATTGCAGTTGGAATGTTGAGGAGGGGTGAGAAGAAGGTGGGAGGATTATTTGGTCAACACTTGCTAATGAATTAATTTTTAAGGTAGAAAACTATACATTACAAGCAAATATCAGCTTCTTAAAATAGTTTTTACTTCAAATTAAAAGAAATATTTCTTTTCAGAATCCAATTACAGATGGCTCTGATGGCTGAGCAAAGGGGAAGAATTGTATGGAAATTAGGTCTCCCCTATGTGTTATTCCTGTTTCAGAATCTGCTCTAAAAAATTAATCAGATTGATTTATTTATTTGACAGCGAGCGCAGGCCTGCCTGTTTGCATGAATGTGTGCCTAAGGGGTTGGGGGGTGGGGGGGTGCAGACAAATTGCTTAATTAATTCCAGGTCATGAGGTGGAGTACAAATTTGATTACTTTAAATTTTACCCTGATTTTAAACAACTCAACAAATCAACATAAAGGCAACCCTAACTTCATATGAGTTGCTCATGCTAGAAAAAGAAAAGACACCTGTACAACAAGGCAGAAAATACATTAGATGCGCACAGAATTCGGGAGAATACGGTTTCTGCCAAGAAACAGTAGCAGTGGGAATCATGCATTCATGAATTTCTTAAATTTAAAGTGAGGCAGTTTCAGTCTAATATTTATTTTTAAATTTCAACAGGAGTACTAGTGTTGTTTATAGGGTTTCAGCTAATTAGTTGAATATTAAGGATTTTTGATGTTTGTTTGTACTGAAAATCATCTGGAAGTACAATTAAAATATTCTGGCTCTTTCAAACTTTTCCAAAGATGGTTTTGATTTATATAACATGAGTATGACGAACTGGTCAACAATGACTTTGGCATTGCACATTAAATGAACTTGACTTGTTTAAAATTCTTACAATGTTATGTATGCAACACAAGAAGGCTGGGTGACATTACTAAATTCCAGGCACACGATGGGGATACATCAAGTTAAATGCAACAAGTTAAATTTAAAAAACAACAGCCTTATTTTTATTGGAAAATAAACAGTCAAAAAGTTATCTGAAATCTAATGGTTTTTGAACAAGTTTCTGATAATTCAGTAAAGTTCAACTTATAACTCTCAATTTCCTAAGAATTTGCAAAGTATTTCACACCAATTAATTTATTTGGAAGTTTTTCCCATTCATAATAGTACAGCAACCAATTTCTGTACAGTATGAGCCTACAAATAGTTAAGTAATTAACTTTAGTTCTACTTTAGGCAATCTTGGTCAAAAGGATGAATCTTGGCCAAGCCACCAATGACTGCATACTGTTCAGATTATTCAGAGATCTTACATGGCTACCTTCATAGCGTGTTTGGGCTTCAGTTTAACATCTCCTTGAAACAATTTCTGAAAGTACTGCATTATAGTGTTGAAACAGTGCAGCATCAACCTAGACACATGCTTAATTCTAGGAAAGGAAAATGAACAACATCCTTCATCATCTGCATGAAATCATAGTACAGGTTCAACCTACTTTAGAAGGCAAGAGATTGGAATAGTAGACATGTAGCCTGATCCACCATTCTGAATGACATGGGCTTTAACTCCATGTTCCTGCCTGCTCTCCATATTGATTAATTTCCTGTAACATCAGGAGGTCTGTCTGTATCAAGATTAAATGTATTTAACAGAACATCCACAACCCTCTGGAATTTTGAAGTCTGAAGGTTCACAACCGTTTGAATGAAGTGATTTCTCACTGCTCTGAAATGATCAGCCCCTATCCTCTAATTGTGCATCCAGGTTTTAGATTCCCTGACATGAATAATTAATCCACTGGTGACCCCTGACAACTTGTAGGAGTCTAAATGTGGCACCTGTTAATCTCTCCTCTATCCATGCTAGTGTATTAAACTAACCATGTTGCCTTACCTTGCTAATTAACTTTCTATTTGGCATCTTACCAGGTATATTACTTCCACTGGTGGTTCTTTATTTACACTTCTTGATGCATGCTCAAAAGAAAACTAAAATCTGTGAAGCAGAGTTCCCTTTTGTACAATCATACCAACTTGTTCTAATCTTATTACGTTTTCTAAATGTATTAAGACAATCTTAAAAATTTCCAACTGAGCTGAAGTGTCACAAAGAGGTTTAAAGTTCAATGGTTTAAATTTAATCATTGCACAGACATGGCTACAAGGTGATCAAAGTTGGGAAATAAATATTCCAAGGTACATGATATTTCAGAAACATTACAGAATAAAAAGGAAGGGTAGCATCTTGATAGTAAAAGGATGGCATAATAACATGGGAGAAAAAAAAAGAGATTTGGTCTCAGAATGCTATTAAGTAGAATTGGTATGCATGCAACTCAGGAACAGCAAGGGTCAAAAGGAGTCAAACAGTACAAATTAGGCTGTTCCCAGAGCAGAACAACTGCCAGCAACAGACCAGCAAAAGATTGACTATGTCAATACTTTCGAATAGACCTCAAATCTAAGCATTTCAGTCTAAGCAGTAAAATATCCCCACAATTCTAAAAATCAAAATATTATTCTCCCTTCTCTATACAGATGGAATGGATCAGCGGTGTGTTTTAAAAGCTTTGCTTTTATTTTGACAAGCCTTAACCTGAGCACCTCCTAGTGGTAATAGCCATTTTTGCCATTACAACATTGCTTTCCTGCAGTTCTTTGCGTATAACTTAAATGCAGGAACAGAGAATTGCAGTTTGTGGTAAATAATAGAATTGGAATGTGTTTATACTTTATACGGTCATGATAAAAATGAATCAAGGAACTAAGATTGGATACAATATATAAACAGTTTCAGCGAGAAGTGTCGCAGAGGTGAGGAGTATGTCAGAAACTGGAAGCGTCATGGGAAGGAGAACTGTAAATCCTGGATCAATGAGGAAGGCAGCCCTCACTATCTCAAGAGAAATGATTCAGACATTGGGAATACTGTTTAAAACGTGGGTGGAATATAAAGAACTATCGGAGAAAAAAGGTTGCTAACATTTGGGAATACTTCGAAGTTTGAGGCCTGACAGTAACAGCAGGCAGTTTACAAGGTTAAGTTTATGTACTTAGTACAGCTATGGGAAACCTCTAGATCTGGAAGCATTGGGGCAGGAATCACAATACCAAAGTAATGATTTGCCTTAATGGCTGTGGGTAACAGAAGCTGCTGGATAGAGAAGCAGAAGAATGGCTCGAACAGGGTTAGAAAAACAGAATTTTATCCCAGCTTCATTTGGCCTCCTTCAAATCCTTAATATGGCCTTAGTGTTATCCTTCCACATGAACTGAAAAGGAGCTTTAAAAGGATTTTCTGTGTTTGCAGAAAATTGACAAATGGAATAAAAGTTCCAAATTACTTGAAGTAAATTAACATAGTGGCCAGCACGTCAGGAGGAAAGCTATTTCTTGGTCTGAGGTGAGAATGTTGATGGCATGAAATTTGCTGGGAGGCCTATAGGCCGGGTGGTGGTGAGGAATGCTCAAGGTTTCACAACAAAACAAGCAAGGAACACAAACCAATTGGAAATCATGAAACTGATGTAGAGGAAATCATAATTAAACATTTCTGGAAATCAAGGAAAGCACACACACAAGTTAAAATTCATTGTGAAATACATAAGGTTTAATAGCTTTCTCAGCACATAAATTTTAGATACTGACAAACACCATTCAACAAATGGTTATTAAAAATGAAATAAACAATAGAAAAATCAGTGATTAAACAAAATAGCTGGAACAAGCAAATCAATATTCCTTCCTACTACTGTCTCTGCCCTTATAACTGTTTACTGACTTTGACTTCTACAACAATTTACTTTTCAAAAAGTTTTGCGCAACGTTTAATACAAGTTAAACAAAAAAGTAATGGAAGTTGAAGGTCAAATATCAAACGTGGATGGGAATAGAGGGCAGAAGAAAAGAAGGGCAGTATGGAGGGCAATCCAACTGATTTACATGGGAAGATTCGAGGATCTTGGACAGCAAAAGTGTAGGGCAATAAGATTCAGTATCTTTTACTCAGTGCTAGAAAACATGCTATGGTGATGGAAAGAAGTGCTTTGTGCATGAATCTCATGGCAATAATAAAAGAATGACAAATGTTTTAGCTGAATTGTGTCCAGAGAGCACGCCATGTCCCCACCCCCCATAAACTTCAAGTGTATTTAGTTAGCTTGTCATCGTTAAGGCTCTTGTCCTATTTAATTGCATTCGTCACAATTTGATTTCACTGTCCTGCAACAACTCTCAAAAATATCCAACAATCTACAAGAATAGCAACCTCAAGTTACTCACCTTACTCCTATAAGGGAGGAAATCAACATAGAGCAGATAGGATCTGCTATCATAAGGCCATAGTTCTGCATCAGAAGGGCAGATATTATTACACCTATACTGCCAAGTGTGTCTGCAACAATATGCAGAAAAACTCCTATAAATGAGAAAAATGAGATGAAATTATTTACGCTCCTGTGCAATACCATTTTTGATTTCAAAATATTGTGGAAGGCCTCCTACATTTTGAGATAGAAAAGCAAGTTCACAATAGTCCCTGACTGCGCATCAGTTTTGTAATAAAGAATAATAAAGTCAGCTTGAGTTAGTGACAATTATGACAAAATGATCAATTCACAAACCTTCTAAAATCTGTTTATTGGATCCTTTTGCTTCCAGTGTATCACATTGGTAACTTTCTGCACAGAAAAATATGGTTATCTACAGTTAATTAAGGACAACTCATGCATTGATAGAAGACAGTGAGTTAAGGATAGTTCTCTAACTTAAGAGTTTTGGAATATGCCAAACAGCATATTTTGAGGCATGTAAATCCTGATGTCTATTTTCTTGGCTTATAGCAATGACATGTCAAAAAAAAATTAATAATAATAATAATAATAATAATAATAAATATATTATTCCTTTGTGAAACAATCACACATAACTTTAAAAAAATCAATAAATGTAATCAAAGAATAAACTGGCCTCTACCTGTGCACTGGTGACCATGACTATCAGCAATTGCATATTACTGATCACACAGCTGGAGTAAACTACACTTAGGAATAATGGAAAGGGAAAGAAAGTTCAGTTAAAATTGTAAAATGAGAGGAAATGGAGTTAAATTTTGCTCTTGGCTGTTAGTACCAGCGGTGTACTTCAGACTATCAACTTCCGAAGTGTAAATACCATTCCAGTAACAGGAAGATTAAGAATGGGATTATTTTATGCAAGTGGTTCACAAATGCACATAAATGGAGAGATGTTTTTACCCTCATCATTTTCTGGGGTGAAGCATACAAGAACTGGATGCCTTTCCATTGACGTAACGAAAATGAACATTGATAAAATTACAAAATGGTGGAAACGTGTTGCAAATCACCAGCTGTAAACTATATACTTAGCCGTCACAAAAAAAGGCTTTCCCAAACAAAGTGGGTAGGATTTGGAATGCACTGTCTGAGTGTGTGGCAGAGGCCAAGTCAATCGAAACTTTCTGAAGGGAATTGGATTGTAATCTTTAAACAGAAAAAGGAAAAAATTGCAAACCTTACAGGGGAAAAGGCGAGGAATTGACACAAGGTGAAATGCACTTTGAGGTCCAGCACAGACATGACGAGTTTAGTGGCATTCCCCTTGCAACCATTCTATGATAATTGTTAAGATACAATTTTACCCCTTCTGGTTTTTAAGACATTGGGTTGTGCTGATATAGGATTGTGTGTGGATCATCAATCTTCCGAAACTTCACCTATAAAGCCGTTTGTTATGTATAGTTAGGCAGTTAAGATCAGAAGACCATTCAAGATAGATTTTCCCCAAACACTTACATTTCGCATACTCAAGACAATGATCAAGAACAAGAATCTGAGCCAATTTGTCCACTCCCAGGTTGTAGGTAAGTGCACAACAACTAGAACAAACTGTGCTGAACAAAATCAGTGCAAACACCTGTGAGCAACCCAGAAAGCAGCAAGATCTGTATGACTTAGCATCCCATCGTGTACTTATCTATTGGGCCATTAAGGAATTTAAAGCTACATTCAAGTTCAGAGACAAATACACCAAGTCACTTCACAAGATGTCTTCGTACTGTATAAGATTACTAAACCCAGTTCATGCATTGATTTAGGTACTAATTTTGTGGGCCTCCAGCAGAGAAAACTGGATTCACACTTCACAAAACATTAAAGAGAAGCATTTTAGTATGATAAGACTATTAAAAGAAAGTTTTATCCTAGGTTGTGCCTGTATAGGAAGACCAAAGTAATGATGAACCTACATAAAGTCAGAGTTTACAACATTGGGCTTCAAATTAGTGGAAGGATTTAAGCAAGAATACAAATCAAAAGGAGTCTCAGAAGCATGGGAGTAAACCAGGTAAATAGGATTAGAACTATTTGCTCACAGAGGTCCCCTAGTCAACATTTCAGAAATCACAGTGCACAACAAACACAAAACCATTTGTTGCTTCAACTGCACTTCATAAGCATCAATTACATGATACTTGACACCGAACAAAATAAACTCATTTTAAGACATGTCTTTGAAAACATTACACAATAGTATAGATGAGATAATTAGGTCATATAACTGAAGATAAATCAAGGATAGAAATCAAATAATTCATCGACAATAAAGCAGCCATGAGTCATTATTGAACTTGCACTGCATAACTCACCATAACTGTGCTCCTGAGAATGGGAATGTCCATGGCTATGGCTACGTAAAGATTTGTGCCCATGACTGTGCCCATGCTCTCCATGACTATGTCCATGATTTAGTCCAGGAATTCCTCCATTGAAGAGTGAGTGACTATGGCCATGACCTAATGCAACAAACAAAACAGACTAAAGTTGTTAAAGCTCAGTGGTTTGTTTACAGCCTTGCATGACTGTGCAAACTCCACACAAACATTCGCCTTGTGTCTGCGTGGGTTTTTTCCAGGGGCTCCAGTTTCCCCTTCAAAGACCAAAGGTGAGCAAGTTGGGTGATTGGCTATGCTATATTAATGTACAGACTTTGTGGGTTAGCCATGATAAATGTGGGATTATGGTGATCGGGTGAAGAAGGATGCCTCGGTCTGTGTAGGATGCTCTTGGAGAGTCAGTATAGAATCAACAGGCTGATTGGTCTTATTCTGTGCAGGAGGATGACAAGTGCATTTCTGGACGTGAGTTTGCTCGCTGAGCTGGAAGGTTAGTTTTCAGATGTCTGAAAACTAACCTTCCAGCTCAGTGAGCAAACTCACATCCAGAAACTCAACCTGAGCTACAAATCTTCTCAAAACTCGCTAGTGCATTTCTCTTGATTCTTTCACTGGCAAGTCCAGATAAAACTTGTGGCCCATCCCCAATTGCTCCTGAACTGAGTGACTTGCCAGGCCATTTCAGAGGATAGTTAAGAGTTAACCATATTGCTGAGTTTGGAGTACAGGTCAGCCAGATCAGATAACAATGACAGATTTTATTCCCTAAGGGGCATTAGTGAACCAGAGCATCAATTTACAAAGATCAATGACAAGTTCATAGTACTGGTGAGATTAGCTCTCAATTCCAGATTTAATAACAGAATCTAACCCATGCCCCAGAACTTTGACCTGAGCTCCCTGGATAGTTAGCCCAGTGACAATAGCACTATACCATCACCTCCAGTCTGACTGCAATGTGATGAGCTTTATACAGATATGGTTGTTGTTGCATGCTGGGTGGATCTGGCATTACAAACGAACACTTGCCTAGCTCTAGCAGTAAGTCATATTTCTTTACAAAGTTACTTACAAAGTTCAGGTACAACAGCTCAAATGGCTTGGTAAGCAAATCATTGCCTGATGTACTCAGTCACTATGAAAACAAAATGCTACACCTTCCAAAGTTGTTCAGTGCTTTGTAAACTGTTCTTGGCTTTGCTACTTTAATAAGATTTATTCCCCTCAAACATTGCGCAATTAAAATTGCTGACTGGCTGCAAGCGTAGCTACTGTTCATATGGTTTTAGCCATCTACTTAGTGGAAATGTACCACTACATGTGGGTCAAACTCTCATTGTAGTTAAGCCACAGCTTGTCAATGAGCTCAAGTGACAACACAGTGACTCCTGCTGGTACACATGTGGTTGTTAAGTCCGAACAGGTTCTTGTTTGTAATGGGTGTTACTGGCTAAGCCATTGTTTATTGCCCATCTCTAATTGAACTAGTTGGAGCAAGTGATGAACAGAAGTCTTTGGGAGTGTAAGGCCATCCATAGAGCTGTTCGAGACAGTGTTTCAGGATTCTAGCCCAGCCACAGGATGTAGAGAGGTCAGACAAGTGAGCCAAAGCAAAATCCAAACTGAGTGCAAGTGAGCAGGTCAACAAATGCTACCTGACTACTGCAATCAATAATTCCTTCTGTCAGTCATTTTGCCAAAAAATCAAAACCGGACGGATGAGACAATAATAATTGACACGGTTGGAATTTATCCTGCTTTTTGTGGGCAGCACACAACTGCACAGTTTTTCACTTTTTCAGGTACATGCTAGTGCTGTAGCTGTACTGGAATATCTGGAGCACAATTCTTCACTACTGTGGCTGGAACATCCTCAGGGCCCATAGCCTCTGCAGTACCCAAGGCCTTCAGCATTTTAATGATCATATGGCATGACCTGAAGTGGCTGCGGACTGGCTTTTACAAGGCTAATGGCTTGCATAGGAACAGAGAGGAGGCAGAGATCGAACATACATTAGGCATTTCTGGCTGAAGAATTATTGCAAATACAGTAGGTTTAGATTTTGCATGAATATGCTGGGTTTCCTCATCAAGTATGGGGATATTTGTAGACCCTCGTCCAATTCAAGGGGAGACGTGGACATTGCTGGCTCATCAACATTTATTTCCCACCCCTAGTTACCCTCGAGGAGGTGGTGGTGAGCTGCCATCTCCAACCACAGTGGTCTACAGGCTGTATGTTAACACACAATGCCCTTTGGAAGGGAATTCCAGGATTTTGATGCGGCAATTTCTGGTTGCAGCAGCAGCGCGAGCGGGTGCCTGTCGGGAAGCCGGTGAGTCACGGTTTTTGAATCTTTAAAAAGCTTACCTCGTGAATAGGCGGAGGGACGCTGAGCAGGAGCCGACACGAGACTGGTGAGGGAGTGTGTGAGGTAATATATTTGTGTGGTTGCATTACTCAAAACGCTACCCGGGTAGCGTCTCCCACCCATCCTCCTCCTCTAACCGAAAAAAAGGTTGTGTGCGCCTGATTGGTAAGGTAACAAGTTTATTTTTCATTCTTTATTTTTTAAGCCTTGGGAATTTAGAATAATGGGAACGAGGTCAGGGCAGATGAATGTTCCTCCTGCAGAATGTGGGAGGTAAGGGTCACCACTAGTGTCCCTGCTGACTACATCTACAGGAAGTGCACCCAACTCCAGCTCCTTGAAAACCGCGTTAGGGAACTGGAGCTGGAGCTGGATGAACTTCGGATCATTCGGGAGGCAGAGGGGATTATTGAGAGGAGTTACAGGGAGGTAGTCACTCCTCAAGTACAGGAAAAAGGCAGATGGGTTACGGTCAGGGGATGGAAAGGGAACCAGCAGGCAGTGCAGGGATCCCCTGTGGCCATTCCCCTCAACAATAAGTATACCATTTTTTTTTGGTGGGGGGGGAGACAACTTACCAGGGGAAAGCAGTGGGGCACAGCTCTCTGGCACAGAGTCTGTCCCTGCTGCTCAGAAGGGAAGGGGTAAGAGGAGCAGAGCATTAGTCATTGGGGACTCCATGGTTAGGGGGACAGATAGGAGGTTCTGTGGGGATGAGAGAGACTCACGGTTGGTGTGTTGCCTCCCAGGTGCTAGGGTGCGTGATGTCTCTGATCGTGTTTTTGGGATCCTTAAGGGGGAGGGGAAGCAGCCCCAAGTCGTGGTCCACATTGGCACCAACGACATAGGTAGGAAGAGAGACGGGGATTTAAGGCAGAAATTCAGGGAGCTAGGATGGAAGCCGAGAGCTAGGACGAGCTAGGTGCTAGTGCCACGTGCTAGTGAGGTGAGGAATAGGGAGAGAGAGGAGCTAAACATGTGGCTACAGGGATGGTGCAGGAGGGAGGGTTTTGGATTCTTGGATAATTGGGGCTTTTTCTGGAGTAGGTGGGACCTCTACAAGCAAGATGGTCTTCACCTGAACCAGAGGGGTACCGATATCCTGGGGGGGAAATTTGCTAAGGCTGTTCATGTGGGTTTAAACTAATTCAGCAGGGCGACGGGCACCAAAATTGTAGTTCGGCTATAGAAAAGGTTGAGAGTAGGGTGGTCCGAAATAAAGTTTCAGGGAAGCAAGATGGCACCGGCAAGCAAGAAGTTGGATTGAAGTGTGTCTACTTCACTGCCAGGAGCATCCGCAATAAGGTGGGTAAACTTGCAGCATGGGTTAGTACCTGGGACTTCGATGTTGTGGCCATTTCAGAGACATGGATAGAGCAGGGACAGGAATAGTTGTTGCAGGTTCCGGGATTTAGATGTTTCAGTAAGATCAGAGAAGTTGGTAAAAGGGGCGGAGGTGTGGCATTGTTGGTCAAGGACAGTATTACAGTTGCAGAAGGGATGTTTGGGGACTCGTCAACTGAGGTAGTATGGGCTGAGGTTAGAAACAGGAAAGGAGAGATCACCCTGTTGGGATTTTTCTATAGGCCTCCGAATAGTTCCAGAGATGTAGAGGAAAGGATAGCAAAGATGATTCTCGATAGGAGTGAGAGAGACAGGGTAGTTGTCATGGGGGACTTCAACTTTCTAAATATTAACTGGGAACACTGTAGTTCGAGTACTATAGATGGGTCAGTCTTTGTCCAGTGTGTGCAGGAGGGCTTCCTGACACAGTATGTAGATAGGCCAACAAGGGGCGAAGCCACATTAGATTTGGTACTGGGTAATGAGCCCGGCCAGGTGTTAGATTTGGAAGTAGGTGAGCACTTTGGCGATAGCGATCACAATTCTGTTATGTTTAATTGTCCCGCAACTTTCATGACTGGATGTGGCAGGATTGCAGAGCTTGGATATGATTCTTTGGTTGTGAGATTGCTTAGCTCTGTCTATCAATGGCTGCTTATGCTTTTTGGCATGCAAGTAGTCCGGTTTGGTAGCTTCACCAGGTTGACACCTCAATTTAAGATGTGCCAGGAGCTGCTCCTGGCACACCCTCCCACACTCACCATTAGCCATGGTTGATGCCCTGACTTGATGGTAATGGTCAGTGAGGGATATGCCAGTCCATGAGGTTGCCAATTACACTGGAGTACAATTCTGCTGCTGTTGATGGCCCACAGTACATCATGCGTGGGTATTCTTGCATTGCTAGATCTGTTCAAAGTCTGTCCATTTAGCCATGATGTGGAGTTGCTGGTAATGAACAGAGTCGGGCAAATTCAGAAATCACATAACTCCAGGCTATAGTCCAACAGGTTTTATGTGAAAAATTGAACTTTTGGAGCATTGTTCCTTTGTCACCTGAAGGAGTAGAAAGCTTGTGATTTCTGCTGGACTATACTTTGGCGTAGTTTGACTTCTGACTTTGTTCCATTTAGCACTGTGGTAATACCACACAACATACTGGAGGGATCTATTTGTTTATGGGATTGCTTAGCCGTGTCTACTGGATACTGCTTCCACTCTTTATCACCCAAGTATCCCAATGATGTAGCTTCATATGGTGTTGCTGCTCGCACGCCTTCCTGTGCACATAACTGACATGAGTTTGAGCCCCTGCCTTGATGGTCATAGTTGGATGAAGCATATGTCTGGTCATGAGATTATAAACGGTAGTTGAATATAATTCTGCTGCTACTAATAGTTCATAGCATCTCAAGAATGTCCTTTTGAGTCCTAGATTTGTCTCCACTTAGCACAGTCAACATGCAGGATGGATAAAGGGTTGCCAAGTGATGTAATGTACTTAGAAAGTTCAGTTTTGAAATCTAAGAGCTCAAGGCAATAGAGTTCAGTGATTTTTGCATGGATTGAAGATTGGCTACAGGAAACACAATCAGGATTAAATGCATTTTGAAGAAGGGTCACTGGACCCAAAATGTTAGCTCTGCTTTCTCTCCACAGATGCTGCCAGACCCGCTGAGACTTTCCAGCAATTTCTATTTTTGTTTCTGTTTTCTAGCATCCACAGTTCTTTGAAAATGAACCATTTGTAGTTCTCTATTTCCCATCTGGACTTAAAAAAGAAGTCTAACTCAGTCATTATGCCCCCATTGCTCTCTGGGGAAGGAACTGCCATTAGCGAGTAAAAAAAATTCTCACAGTCTTAAATAGGGGGCCATACTTTTAAACTGATTCCCCAGTTCTAATCTCTCCCATAAAGGGGCATTCAGCTGCTATTACACAATCCCTTGGAAAAGGGGAAAACTGTTTTGTAGTCAGGTTTGTCAGAATTGAGATATGAAAACAAGCTGTGAACAGGATACAAAGTGTCTGCAGCAGGTTAGGAGTTGGCAACAATTTGGCACAGAGTATAACGAGTGTGTGTTAACTTGGCAAGATGAAAGAATAATCTTTTAAATGGAGAGCAAATGCAGAATGTTACAATGCAGAAGCATCTGGATGTTCTTGTAAATTAATCACAAAAGGTCAGGATGCAGGTACTGCAGTAAGGAACGTTGGCTGTATTGCAAGGGGAATGGAATATGAAAGTAGGGAAGGCTTGCAACAATTGTATCAGGCATTGGTAAGAGCATGCCTGTACAGTTTTAATGCCCTTTCTTGAGGGATGTACTTTCAACAGAAGCAGTTTAGGGTTGATTCTTCAGAACGGGAGGTTGTCCAGTGAGCAAGGGTTGGACAAGATGGCCGTAAACCTGTGGGAGTTTAAAAGAATGCAAGGTAATCTTATTGATTCTAAGGGTTTGACTCTGGGGATGCTTCGTTACATGTAGAAGTCTAGCACTACAGGCTGATTTACAGTCAGTTACTCTTTATTGTTTTGTTTGTTATCCACAACTAAAAAAATGGAAGGAGAATATCTGTCAGAAAACAGATACTGAAATAGAGTATCAGCATTGGTATGGGACAAGAAACAAGGAGTCTTATTTCATTGTCGAGTACAAACTAACCAAAGGATGAAATCTGTAATGTCTCCCACTGGCACAATTAGTAAACACAAAAGACAAGCCAAGAGTACGTATGAAATGTCAGCAAGGACAAAAAGTAGCTTAACTACACACCATGACCATGAAAAATCCTCTGGACACTTTCTGACCTGGTTTGTTCACAAATAACCCATGCATGGGCTATGGATCTTCATACAAGAACTCAAAGACTCAGCACATCTACTTGTTGATTCAGGCTTCCGTTTATCATCACGCCCACCACATATGGTTTGGGTGGGAGGAGCGGGAGCCCGGGGTATAAGGTGGAAAAAAACGATAAAGAAAAAGCATGAACATGAGAGAGTCAGCATTGACAAATTTTTGGCTCCAAAATATTAAATGTAACCAAACACCTCAGTCTGAAGGTAATACCAACTGCTAGTAACTTTCTAAAATATTCTACCCTACGATAGGGTCTTAATTATCAGCTTAAATAAATTAACAATATGATACTTACAGGGTTTCTACAAGTTCACAGATTTGGTCACTTACCACCATCGTGAGAATGTCCATGTCCACCATGTTTAAAAACAAAAATGCCAACCAAATTCACCAGAAACCCAAGCACAGATATAGATAGCAGCCGGTCGTGGTGCACTTCAGGAGGTTCTAGAGCTCTCTGAAAGAAAATATAAATTCATAAATTCAAAATTTAATTCTAAATACTTGTCAACTCCAGTCAGAAATGTAAAGATTTTTTAACTTTTAGTAAAGGGCCTTTTTTTATGGTTTGTGGATCAGGAAGAAGTGGTGGTACTTTCCAGAAAAACTGTTAAAAGTTCTGTTTTGTTGTTTATACATACACTGATGACATTCAGGTCTACATCCACCACCACTTCTCTCGACTGTTTTTCAATTGTCGCAACGCTTGCTGCACGTCGAGAGGAAACTTCTCTCATCCACTCAACCATTGAGTAGGACAAAGATATTATTTTTGGACACTGCAATAAGCGCCACTCCTTCATTCTTTTCCAAATTAAGTTTCAAAGGTTGAACCAAATATGGTTTCATATCCAAATCAGGACAAGCTTCAAACCAGAGTTCAATGCCTTCATTATGACCACCTATTTTAATAGTGTTAGAGCCTCACCCAGGTCTTGTTCCTCTAGACATAACTATTCCAAGGCATTTGGTGTTTGCCTACAACATTCCAACTTTTTTGAAGTTGAAATCATCCAAAGCTCTGTTGCCCTTACTCGCACCAACCTCAGTTCAGCTGTCACTCATAGTTGCTGCCTTACTGAGACTTCTGGTCAAGCAATGCCTCATCCTTGCTTTCAATTCCTCTGATTTCACCGGCTCTTCATCTCAGTAATTACTTTCAAGCCACGTGCACTCCCCTGCCCCCGCCCAACCCCAGACCATTCTGCCTCCATAACTTTCTTCCTTTCAGACCTACCACTTTGATCAATGTTTTGGTGGTGTTGCATGTCTCTCATGTTGTTGTACAGGAAGCTGTAAGTTAATCAGATAATAGTGACTAATAACTATGGGAAGAGTGTCCAGTTCCTACTAAAATCTCTTTCCTGACAACCCTTCCACTCTTCATTCCTTTACAAAGTGTACCACACCAAAAGCAAGAGCATCTTGCTCTTATTTCTTCAAACTGGTCTTCTCTTGATCATTTCATCCTAATACGAGTTGGTTATTGCTACACAATTTGCTCGAAAATTCACTTATCTGGCTTGATGTCAAATTATTTTATAATGACCCTGTGAAATGCATATTAAAAAGGTGTTAAGTATAAAGGTCGATGTTCTAATTCAAAATCTACTTGCTGCACAGAAAAAAAAAGCCCGCATTTTGCCTCTATCTACTGTGTTAGCCAATATATTCTTCACCAGATGCCCAGTATTCAAAACAGGGTCCAACAATAATTTAACAGTAATTTTCAGTTGTCCATTAAATGTTTTACTTCTGTACTTGGACTCCTGCTTCTCACCATTTCGCAAATGCTTAAGCCGAAAGTGGCTCAGTTCGCATTTCTGCGCACTACTCCATTTCCCAGGGTTATGCCAAGCAGAATTACCTTTTGCCCAGAGCTGGGAAATAAGTTACCAGGCGCCAATTTTTCATTATAAAAAACTTGTGTGTTTTGGAACTGTAAAGTGAACACAGAGTGAAAGTAGCAGCTTGTTTACAAAAAACAAACTGTTTTTTGCTCATGAGGCCAGGTCTGAAAGTTAATTGCAGGCTGTTTCTTGTTTAAAGCATGTGCTATAAAATGCTTTGAATACAGATAGGCTTTCTGATCTAAAAAATGGCAGATATCGCATGTTAGGTGGGACCTAAGAGAGACAGACAGTCTAACAAAGAGAAACCAGAGTGTGACTTGGTTTTTTTGTGTTTTACATCAGAAGGATCGTGCCAGTGAAAACTCCTGGCCAGATGTTTGATTGCTCTCTGGTCATTCTCTCATTACCAACTTACTGAAACTCAGAACAGAATCTGTTAAAAGAATTTAATGAATATTCCTCAAAGCCTACTGGAAGCTACCTGCATGCACTGGTGTTTTCGGAAACCGAGCAAGACATAATCCTGCGTGCCAGGGGTGTTACAGATCATGGAGTCAGCTAAAGGGAACTAGCCAATTACATCTCATTCAGAATCATGGAGTCACACATCATACCCTTCAGTCCAACTCATCCACACTGACCATGTTTCCCAAACTAAACTACTTCCACTGACCTGCATTTGGCTCATATCCCTCTGAACTTTTCATTTTTCTTTCCAAAATGTCTTTCAAATGCCCTAACTCTACCTGCACCTATTATGTTCTCTGGCAGTTCCACTCCACATACAAACCAGCCTCCATGTGCAAAAGTTGTCCCTCAGCTCCCTTCTAAATTTTTCTCCTGTCACCTGAAAAAAATTCCAAACACTAGGGAAAAGACCTTTGCTTTTTACTTCACCCATACCCCTCATGATTTTATACATTTCTATAAAGGTCACCCCTCAACCTCCTATGGTCCAGTGAAAAAGTCCCAACTTATTATAAATCTTTTCTACACCCTCTCCAATTTAATAATATCCTTCCCACAACAGGGCAACCAGAAATGTACACAGTAGTGCCAAAGCTGTGTCGCCAATATCCTATACATACGCAACATGACATCTCAACTTCTAAACTCAATGATCTGACTAACAAAGGCAAGTGCACCAAATGTCTTCCTTAACACTCTGTTGCCAGTTTCAATGAACCATGTACCTGAACCCCTAAGTCTCCGTTAAACAATACTCTCCGGGGCCTTAACTTTAATTGTGAAGTGCTGCCCTCGTTCATCTTACCAAAATTCAACACCTCACACTTGTCGTCTAGATTATACTCCATCTGCCACTCCTTGGCCCATTGGCCCAACTGATCAAGATCCCTTTGTAATCTTACATACCCTTCCTCACTATCTACTATGCCATCAAACTTGGAGTCATCCACAAACTTAGTAACCATGCTTCCTAAATTTTCATCCAAATCATTTCTATAAAAGACAAACAACAGTGGATCCAGTACTGATCCTCACAGAACACCACTGGTCACAGTCCTCCAGTTTGAAAACCTATCCTCCACCACCACCCTCTGTATCCAATCATCAAGCCAATTCTGTATCTATTTGTCAAGCTCTCCCTGAATCACATGTGAGCCAACTTTACTAACGAGCATACCATGCAGAACTCTGCTGAAGGCCTCGCCAAAGTCCACACAGATGTCTACTACTCTGCCCTCATCCATTTTCTTATCACTTCCTCCAAATAAAAAACTCAAGTTTGAAAGACATGATTTCCCACACACAAAGCCACACTGACTACTCCCAATGAAGCCTGGCCTCTCCAAATGCATGTGAATCCCATCTCAGAATCCCCTCCAACAAGTTATCAACCATTGATGTCAGACTCACTGGTCTGTCATTCCCTGGATTCTTGTTGCATCCTTTCTTAAATACAGGGAGCTCTCCTTTAAAGTGTTCCAGCAATGCAAATTGGCTATAACATGATTGATGAATAAGGGAACAGTATTTAACATAATCCCCAGAATATTTAGCAGTAGAGAACTGCAACAAAGTGAAAACAACTGTGGGAGATACTACCAGTAAGCAGGTGATGTGATCATCAGTGACTAAGTTTTGTTGATGTTTCTGACAGGTAAATGGTCTTGCCCATGAATGCATTTAGCTGTTGGTGCCTGGGCAATGCTGTTGGCAAATGGCTTGTTATTGTTTCTAATAGGTCTTTGCCATGGATGGTGTTCATATTCATTGGAGAAAATCCCAATCAATGTTATGTGATGCTGCTGGAGATTAGATAATGGTTCTTGGTCACTGGATTTTACCGCTGGGTTTTTTTTTGCTGCGGAATCATGTTAGTCTTGAGCACTGGGTGATATTATTCCAGGGCATGTTTGATACTGCTGGAGTTTTTGTGCTTATGTCGGAAGCTGGATACTGTTGGTGACCGTAGGCTTCATTTTGCTGTCGAGCCAACACTGTCTGTGGTAGTTTAGACTTACTGCTGATAGGTGATTAACCCTGCTGGCAGTAGCAGAACGTAGCTCTGGGCTTGCTATTCATGATCGTGACTGGACGGTGAAGAATACCATTCAACTTTGGGTGTGAATGTATGTGTTGTGGTGCGTGGGAGGTGAATCTATGGCTGCAAAGAAGAATCTGTAAATCTGCTCGTTACTGTCTGTTTCTTTGAACCATGATACTGTTAACTGTAAACTGAGCTCTGTCGCTTTATTAACTGTCCCACTTCTATTGAACTAATAATGCTACTTGCGACTGGATGAAGGTCTGCCCCTAACCCTGCTTTTCCCATAGGGCCTATGTGCTCCCTATTTGCTCCTGATATACTTGCAGAAGCTCTTTGGACTCTAACTTTACCTGCAAAGTTGCTCACATCCCCTTTCAGCCCTCCTGACTGCCCTAAGAATGCCCCTCCTCCCCTTGTAATCTTCAAAAGATTATCACATCCCAGTTGCTGATACCTGACATATGCCACCTCATTCTTGACCAGAACCTCAATATGTCTATTCACCCATTATTCCCTACTCCTACCAGCCTTACCCTTCACTCTAACAGGAAGATACTGCTTCTGAATGCTCCTCCCACTTGAGTGCCTCCCACTTACCAGTCATCCTTTCACCTGCAAACAATCTGACTCAATCAACTTTTGAATGTTGCTATCTCATAGTCAAAATTAGCCTCACTCCAACTCAGAACTTTAACTTTTATACAAGGCCTATCCTTTTTCCATAACTACTTTGAAACAAATTGAATTATGGTCATTGGCCCCAAAGTGCAAACACTTCAGTCCCTTACCCAGAATTATTTCCCAAAATAATATCAAGTTTCACTCCTTCTCTGGTACGTACACCAATATATTGATAAAGAAAAATTTCTTGAACACATTAAACAATTTCTTCCCCATCCAAGCCCTTAACATTACGGCAGTCTCAATCTATGTTTGGAAAATTAGTGCTTTAATATTACAACCCATCTATCCTTATCTATATGCAAGATCTCTCTACAGTTTCCTGCTGACCAAGGGGCAGGGGTCCTTTTGTCAAGATGATAACCCATTTCTTATTTCTAAGCTCCAGTAAAACTATATGGGTGGACAATCTTCCAGGAATATCCTCCCCAAGCACAGCAACAATGGTTTCCCCAATCAAAAACACCATTCCCCCTCCTCTCTCTCTTCCTTTTCCATCCTTCCTATAGTATTTAAACCTTAGAAAATTAAGCTGCCAGTCCTATCACTCCCTCAGCCACATTTGTGATAGCTATAATATCCCAGTCCAATGTTCCCATACATGCCAAATTCATCCAGCTTACTGGTCAGATCTCTTGCACTGAAATAAACAGTTTAATTCAACAGTTACCCCCTTCTCTTACGTGCTCTTGTCTGCCTTATCCAATACAATTTCTCACTTTAACTTCCAAACCATCCTCAGCATTCTCCCTATTCTCACTATTGCTTAGGATCCCAGTACCTGACCTCCATAGTAGTTTAAAAGTTTCCTTTGATTTATCCTCCAATTCTGCCTGTTTGTCTTTCTTTGTGTGTGAGTATGCTAAAATCAAGGAAGGTTGGGTTTAAAATCATAGAAATTAGATTATGTTCTGATTAAAAATTTCCTCTGCCAAGAACATTATTAATACTTGTTAAATCTTTTGTATACTAGTGTCTGGTACTGGTTATTCAAAATCTATTTTGGAACCATTGGGGTCAACTTTGAGGATCACTAAACATTTTTTTTTAAAAAACTGTGCTGCTAATGCAGGAATAGGGAGGCTGATTTTATGTGGCTGCACATTCAAATATCAAGTTCTAGAGATAAAATTGATTTGTTTCTGTGGGGCATCATTGGCTCTTATACTTTAAACACAGTTTTAATAAAAGGTGTCTCTGTCCTTGTCTACCATAGAGTGAGCTCCACCAAACAAGTCTTATTCAAGAGATATAATAAAACCAGCTTAATTTTATAAATATAAGTTCTTTTTTTAAATCCTGCAGTGATCATAATCAGGTCAATTAGCTGACCTTCCTCAATGCAAAAGACAGAGACTGCAAGAGCAAGCAAGCGCTCAATACAGTGGCTGTATTGTCTAAAATGATTCACTAGCAGATTATTCCTTACCCCAGTTAAGTTAGAAGTTAAATATAGGAAGCTCTAAGAAGTTTCAGAGGGTCAGCCAAACAATGTTTTGCCACAAGTTTCTACGGAGGCAGAGACAACAAAAAAAAAATTCACTAAAAATGGTTTTATATATTTAACCTTTTCAAGAGTAGAAAGTGAGGTTAAAGTAGACAACTTTAAAGAGAAAAGCATTGGCACACACAATACAAATTATTCTGTTCATGCTGTAATTTCTAGATTCCTGAATTTGCTCAATGGTTAACTCCTTTGATAGTGCAGTGGTGATGGTAGATCCAACTATCTTCCGAAAAAGGCCAAACTACCGCTGCAAACCACCTTAGACCCTAACTCCCACTGACCCAAAGAAATAAAATTGGTTTCACCTGTACTCAAAACGGATAAGGCAATAAGCATATAACTGAGATATATCAGATAGTCTCATGTGTATCCTAAACGTGCATTATAGAGCTATGAGCTATCTGCTTTCAACTAAGGTGGAAACTACCAGTATTTTTAAGTTGGGGGTGAAGTAGAGAAAATAGCCACAGTTTCAGCTTCTGATAATGACGACATTTAGAGTTGGGCTTAGCTATGACACATGTTATAATCAATAGCTCACCCACACTTGCTGCCTAAAGTCACTAAAAACCTTAAGTCCTGTAGGGGCATATGATCACAAGCAAGTTGGTAACATCTTCAAGAGAATAAAATGGGAGAGAAGAAAAATTGGAGATCACTTGAAAATATTGGAATTGAATCTCTACAGTGTGATACAAGGTGGCCTAAGGCATCACCGAAATTCAACTCCAAAGACAGGGGTTAAATCACGTTTTCAAAGCGCAGAAACACACAAAGATCACTTCACCAAGCAACTGATGCAAATCTCATTCAACTCAAACTGACACTTGAGTCAGGAATTTTACAGCATGGAATGAGGCCCTTTAGCCCACTGTGTCCATACCAATCATCAGACACCCATCTAAGCTAATTTTTAAATAGATTTCCCAGCCCTTGGACCATAGCCTCATATGCTATGGCATTTCAAGTCCTCATCTAAATAGCTCTTGCAGGATCTTGCCTCTACCACCCTATTAGGCAGTGGGTTCAAGACACACACCACTCTGGGTTTAAAACAAAAATTTCCTCAAACCCCCAATCAAACTCCTGCTCCTTACCATGAAAGAGTGGCCCCCGATTGCTGACCCCTCTACGAAAGCAAAAGTATTTCTTCCTATCTACTCTGCCAATGCCCCTCAGAACTTTGCATTCCTCAATGTTTTCTAAGGCAGAAACATGATGTTACAACAAGATCACTCAACTTTAAACACTAACTCTATTCTCTCGACAGATGCTGTCAGACCTTCTGGGTTTCTCCCATCAATTCTTTTTGGGAGTCTTCCAACCTATGAAGGGTAGCGTAATTGCTGAATCATTCCCCAGCTCAGGCAACATCCTTGTGAATCCCTTCTGCATCCTCTCTTGTACAATCATTTCTTTCCTCTAAATGAATATTAACCAATGCTTTTTCCAAGTCCTTTTTTCGCTTTCCTAATTTATATCTTCAAGCAGCCTCCAAACTTTCTGTACAATTCTACTGTTTTGAGCTTTTGGCATCCTTTATCCAGGTTCCTTTCTACCCCCCACCCCCCACCCCCTTTGACAGATAGAGCTGACGTATAGTCATAATGCCTTTCACTGACCAACCTCTATTCCTTCTGAGAAAATGAAAAAGGCTGTGAAGATCAGAAATAATCCATTCACAAATCCAGCCAAAACTTCTGCTCGCACATATCTGCCAAAAGAAAACAAAATACAATATGAAGGAATAGTATAATCATCTTGTTACAACATGACCAAGAACATCAACTGGTTTCTTCAAAATTGCTAAACATAATTGTTCAAAATAACCAGACAGTGTAAATGATGTCTTTCCTCTAATAGTATATTGTGGCTTGTACTATTTTGTAATTCATCCCTTTATTGTCTACACATTACTTGCCTCAATCATGGCAACCCAAGATACAGTCCAGGCTCCATATTCATTTCTTATAGCATGTTTCCCCTTTATCTACCAAATGTAACCATTTCCTGATCCCAAATTTGGATGCACTTTATTGATAATAACAGACTAAAACTCCATGCAAAATTATGATATGTAAAAAGAAAGGCTCTGTCAAACTGTCTCATCTGTGATACCCACAAACCCAAATGCTTTTTCAATTATCAACAGTGACTCAAACGATCACAGAAGCTATGGTCAGAATGGAAGCTACAACTGTAGACGTGCATGTGATTGGTGAAAACATCATTAATACATTTGGGCAAAGAGAAGCATAAAAATTATTTTTAAGAAGGAAAAGCAGCATCAACATATATGAAGGTGGGATCAGCTAAGGGGAGGAGGGAAGATAATAAATGTCAAATTCCTGTTTTACTTTAGACAGAAATAAAAATAAAATACAACAGATCTATGGCTTTTGCAGATAAATAATTGTAAGAGTTTAAAATTTATTCACAATTAAAACAAACTTTAGGACAGTTTGTGATTCAGTCTAGGACAGACAGTAACCTTCCCAAAACCATGTCAGCAACTGGAAAGAAAACAGGAGGGGACTGATTATCAAAAAGAAAAAAAACCGCTACTAATCAAACATCAATAAGACATCATGCTCTTACCCATAGGAAAAGGTATCATTCGACCGCCACCTGGAGATCACAGATGCTGCCAATCCAGCCAGAAGGGCAGTACAATCAAAGAACATATGGAATGAATCTGAAATGAGACCTAAACTAAAGCACAACAGATCAAAGTCAACACATTTCCAACAGAACTCCAGAGTTAATATGGTACAATTCCATTTGAGTCTCAAGTCTATTTCAGACTGTAATAGACCAGACCATCCATGTAGATACAGCCAACATAGGGAGAACAAAGAATAAAGTTCGGCATTGTCAGTATGAGGAGATGCCAAACGAGCAGAACATTAAAGATTGTAACTTCTGCATTATTACCCAAGACACATACAAATTGGCATATGGCAAATGAGATGACAGACAGTAGCTCGAGAGTTCTTTGACTCAAAGACTTGGTGAGGGAAAAGTGGATACCAGTGGGGCAGTGGCAGCACTTGTGAAGTGGGACTGTACTAAGGGGATAACATCTACCTGAACCATGCTGGGGCCAGTGTGCTTGCCAGCCACATAATGACAGAAGTAGAGGATTTTGAAACTAAAACTAAGTACTGGGGCAAGGATCAAACTTGGGAAGTCAGGGTAAATCCAGAGGAAGATAAAAAGTAAATTTGCCAGATTCCTACTGGACCATAGGGCTGCTTTCTCTTAAGTCCTCTCATGACTTATTTTTCTACCTGTTGTGTCATCAGCAAATTTGACAATCATGCCTTCTGCCAGTTTTAGCTCCCTTAAGAAAGATATACTGTCAAAGTCAGTCCAGAGAAGGCTCACTAGGTTGATCCTAGGTGTGGAAGAATTTTCTTAGGAGGAGAGATTGAGTCGGTTGGGTTTGCACTCATTGGGGTCGAGAAAAACGAGAGGAGACTTTACTGAAACCTACAAGATTCTCATGGGGAACTGACAGGGTTGTTTCCCTTTCTTGGAGAATGTAGGGCCGGAGGACATAACCTCAGGAAACGCCCATTTAAGACAAAAGGTGAGGTGGAATTTTTTCCTCTCAGAAGTTAGTGAATCTGTGGAATTCTATATCACACAGAGGGCTTTAAATGCTGGGGTGTTATGTATATTCAAGGCTGAGACGGACAGATTTAGACTCATTAAGAGAATTAAGTGTAATGAAATAAAGGCAAGAAAGTGGAGTTGAAGATTATCAGATTAACTGTAATCTCATTGAATGACAGAGGTGGGCTCAATGGACAGAATGGCCAATTTCTGCCCCCATATCATTCAAATGATTTGCAAACGTCAAGGTCCCACAATTGTGGAAAGCCACTCGCTTCATCTTGCCAACCTGAAAGAACCATTTATGCCTACTCTGCTTCCTGTTAGCCAGCCCATTTACAATTTATGCCAAAATATCATTCCCTATACCATGACCTTTTATTTTCTGTAATCCTTCTTGTCGCATTTTAACAAATGCTTTCTGAAAAATCCAAGTGCAGTATAACCATTGGTTCCCCATAATTCACAGCACATTTCTTCCACAAATCACGCCATATTGAAAGCAGTTTCACATTTGACCACAAAATCTTGTCGTCAACTCTGCTTAAATTACCTTGAACTGATCTAAACGCCATCCTAAGTCCTTTAATAATAGTTGCTAATATTTTCCCCAATTACAGACACAAGCTAACTAGCCTGTACCTTCCTGTTTACTATCAATTAAAGGTGAAAAAAGATGTCAGAGGCGGATCTCCATGCAGCTAACTGCTCCCTTAACTTGCTGGTATGTCACTTATCCCTTAACCTATTGGGCTACTTCAAAAAACACAACATGGTAACATATATAGTAGACTTAAGTGTCCCGCACTGGACTCTGAAGTAACAGAACAGGTTAAACCTTTGCCCTGAATGAGAGAAAGAGAGTTGGCATCTCAAATCCAACATGGCACCCCTTCAGTTTTAGACTCCCTTCCTTTCTCTCCAGAAATTCTGTCAAACCTGCTGAGTTTTGATGACACTGTATGTTGTCTCAGGGCAAGTCTTCAAATTCAACGAATAAAATCTGGAATATGATGCAAACTCTGTGATGGTGACTACAACTACCATAATTGATTGTCATAAAAGCCCAGCTGGTTTAGTAATGTCCTTTAGGGAGGGAACTCTTATTGGTTGGCCCCACACGTGACTCTAGACCTATAAACAATGTGGTTGACAAGGGGAGTGCCATAAGGATCCGTGCTGGGCCCTCAACCTTTTAAAATTCACATCAATAACATATACATGTTGTAATAACATATAACAATAACATATTGGATGAGTATATGGACATACATGGAATAGTGTAGTTTGGATGGGCTTGAGATCGGTATGACAGGTCAGCACAACATCGAGGGCCGAAGGGCCTGTACTGTGCTGTAATGTTCTATGTTCTATATACAATGGGAGCAAAAGCGTGGTATTTAAATTCACAACTGACATCAAGGTAGGTAAGAATGTTATGAAGAAGAGATAAGAAAGTTGCAGACAGTTATAAATAGGTTGAGTGAGCATTTGGCAGATGGAGTACAATAGGAGAAAATGTGAAATTGTCATCTTTGGCAGGAAGGATAACAAAGCAGAGTACTTGTTCAGCAGGAAGTGAGTTTAGAATTCGGAAGAGTAGAGGAATTTAAGTGGTCGAGAGCATGAGTCTCAAGAAGTTAGCATTCAGGTGCAGCAACTGACTAATGAGATGCTATCCTTTATTACAAGTGGAATTGAACACAGTGAGGAATGTCACATTTCAGTATACAGGGCATTGGTGAGATAATAGAGTTTTAGTGTCTTTATTTAAGGAAGATCTAAGTGTCAGATCACAGGATATTTGCTGGATTGATACCTCGAATACATGGATTGTCTTATGAGGCACGGTTTAGTTTATAAGATTTTGAATGAATGGTCTTGTTTTAATATTAGAGATAGTTTACTTTTTTTTGAAACCTTGGAGGGTTGTGAAACTTTTGGAGCACTGTTTCGCAAAGTGATGGAGATAGAATTGTTGAATATTTTTAAAACGTGAGTGATTAGGTTCTTAGGCAAGAAAATCAAGTGCGATTGGAGTGTGGAATTTGAAACACAAACAAATGATCAGCTGCGATCTTACTGAATGGTCCAGAAGGCTCGTGGGCACAAGTGATCTACAATTACTGTTTCTTCTGTTTGTATTTTCCCCTCCTCCTTTGAATAACAGTTTGCATACCTCAAATAAGGCAGTTTTGAAAAATTAAAACCAATGTATCAACTATCCTACAAGTCACTTCTTTTGAAACCTTGAAATGAAATTCATCATGACCTGGTCACTTGCTAGCCTGCAGTTCTAACAATTTAGACCACAGACTCCCTACAGTATGGAAACAGATCCTCTGGCCCAACAAGTCCACACTGACACTCAATATCCCACCCAAACCCATTCCCCAATAACCCACCTAATCTACACACTACTGAACATTATGGGCGATTTAGCATGACCAATCCACCTAGCCTGCACGTCTTTGGATTGTGGGAGGAGACTGGCACCCCCAGAGGAAACCCACGCAGACACAAGGAGAACGTGCAAGCTCCACACGGACAGTCGCCTGAGGGTGGAATCGAACCCGGGTGCCTGGCACTGTGAGGCAGCTGTGCTAACCACTGAGCCACAATGCTGCCCCAATTTACTCAGTGCAACTTCTCTGATGGTCGTAATTTTCCTGAGTTTCTCCACCTCTTCCATTTTCTGGAATATGGCTGATTTGGGATGTTCCTGGCATGGGGAAGCGATGGTGCAGTGGTATTATCGCTGGGCTGTTAATCCAGAGACCCAGATCATGTTCTGGGAAACCGGTTTAAATCCTGCCATAGCAAATGATTGAATTTGAATTCAACAAAAATATCTGGAATTAAGGGTCTAATGATGACCATGCAGCCATTGCTGATTATCGGGAAAAAACTCATCTGGTTCACTAATGTACTTTAGGGAAGGAAACTGCCATCCTTACCTGGTCTGGCCTACATGTGACTCCAGATCCACAGCAATGTAGTTGACCCCTAACAGCTCTCTGGGCAATTAGGGATGGGCAATAAATGCTGCCTAGCCGCCATGCCCTCAACCTGTTAATGAATAATGAAAAAAATCTGCCAAAGTGAAGATTGACACAAAGTATCTGGTCAACTCACCCATGTCATATTATTTTCCATTACCAATTAGCCACACTCAGTTTATATGTGACCAATGTTACTTCACTAAATTTTTTTAAAAACAATTCAAAAACTCATCAGAGATAATGGGAACTGCAGATGCTGGAGATTCCAAGATAATAAAATGTGAGGCTGGATGAACACAGCAGGCCAAGCAGCATCTCAGGAGCACAAAAGCTGACGTTTCGGGCCTAGACGCCTAGGCCCGAAACGTCAGCTTTTGTGCTCCTGAGATGCTGCTTGGCCTGCTGTGTTCATCCAGCCTCACATTTTATTATCAAAAACTCATCTCCTATTTTCATATTTCCTTACTGTTTTTCATGTACTCCCATTTTATCCTCAACTTTTTGATCATTAATTTGAGGTGTTTTACATACTGTCCAATATTCTAACCCGTCACCTGTCCTTGCACAATTACAGGACATGTCTTGGCTTTAAGATTGATACTATTTTCAACCTTTCTAGTTAACTGCAGATGATTGATCTGTTCCTTATAACGTGTCTTACTTTTTGTAATTTATTTATTCTGGAATATCCCCTCAAATTCTGCCACTACATCTCTGTTGACCTATTCTTTAACATGATTAACCAATTCGTGTCAGCAAACTTTAATTTACGAAAGTAACATAAAACAAATTTCTAGAAATTCAGCAGGTCTGACAACATCTGTGGAGAAAAAGCAATTAACATTTTGACCCTTCTTTAGGGCTGATTTTATGCCCTTATTACAAAAGTACGAAAACAGCCTCTCACCCTGAAACTGAATGAAAAGTTCAATGATTAATGGCTGTTGCCACCTATGGGTGCTTTCATGATCAGATTATTAATTAACCCTATCTCATGGCACAACATCAGGTCCAATATAGCCTGCCTCTGAGTCCAGAAGGTACTGTTCTAAAATCTTTGTGTCAAAAAAAACCTATGAAGTTGTCAATGATGCTGCCTTTGTCTAGTTTACTTTTCTAGCTAAACACATCAAATCTTTGACAATTATCACAACAGTAAAGTATTAATAAATATTTTGTGCAATATTGGGCTCCACGAGATAGCACCTAGGCTTCAACAAGAGCACAAAACTGGAATACCATCTGTACACAGAATTATGAATACCAAGGGAAAACTGTTGGTCAGTTATTGTAACATCTATCATTGGGAAAATGCTAGCCTCTCTTATAAAGGATGTAACAACAGAATATTTTGAAATATCTAATATGACCAAGCAGAATCAGCATGGCCTCATGAAGGGGGAAAAAAAATCAAGCCTAACAAATTTAGTGAAATCCTTTAAGGTTACAAGGAGGGTAGCAGTGGCTGTAATACATTTAGATTTTCAGAAGGCATTTGGTAAGGTACCCCACATTAGGATAATGTGAGTGACCATGGTGTTGGAGGCAGTATATTAGCACGGATAGGATAAATCAGAACACAGATTTTTTTTTGGGGGGGGGGGGGAAAAGAGGGGTAGGAGGCGGTAGGGTGGAAGAATGGTGATATGTAACTAGTGGAGTGCCAGAGGGATCAGTGCTGGGGCTACACTATTTACAATAAACATTAATGATTTGGATGAGGGAAGTGAATTACTACAGCCCGATTTGTGGATGACACAAGCATACAGAGGAGGAGAAGTGGAGAGGATAGCACAGAGTATACAGAGGTAGATGGACATGTTATGTAAGATAAAGTGTTGAGCTGGATGAACACAGCAAGCCAAGCAGCAGCTTAGGAGCACAAAAGCTGATGTTTCGTCCTAGATTCTCCAGCATCTGCAGTTCCCATTATCTCTGGACATGTTATGAAAGTGGACAAAAACATGGTAGTTAAATATTATGGGGATAAATATGCAGTTATGCGTTTTGGCAAGATGATAAGAGGAGTGAACATTATTTAAATGGAAAAAGACTGCAAAATTCGACAGGGCAGAGGGATTTGGGAGTCCTAATGCAGGAATCACAAAAAGCTAGCATCCAAGTTCAGCAGGTAAGAGGGAAGTTTAATGGAATACTGGCCTTTATTTCAAAAAAAAGGAACAGAATATTTAAAAAATGGAGAGACCATGCAAAACAGCATTGTGAACAGTTTTGGGCCCCTTATCCAAGCAAAGACAGACTGGCATTGAAGACAGTCCAGACTAGGTTGACTCCAGGAATGGAGGAACTATCTTAAGAGGACAGATTTAATATGCTGGGCCTGTACTCATTGGAGTTTAGAAGACTGTGCGGTGACTATATTGAGGAGTACTTAACAAGGTAAATGCAAAAAGGTTGTTTCCCCTCATAGGATCAGCAGATCACCAGCTATTTCTGCAACATTTTGCTTTTCCAGTTCAATTCTAATTATATTTGTGGTAAATAGAAATAGTTATCAGGAGTTAAGAATAAAGGGCTACAAAGCTTAAACAAAAGAAATCCAGATGAAGGAATAAATTAATTTCTGGGTAGTGGAATGCACATACAGTATTAATGGATTATGGCAGAGAACTATATTGTGTTAGCTTGATCAATGGATATCAGAGCAGCTTGTTAAATATGGATTGAACTAGTTGAGCTCAATGGCCTACCTCTATGTTAATGTATACACTTGGCAAACAAGGAAGGAGACATAATCTGGCACCTTTGAATCAATTGGTAATATCCTTTCCTTAAATGCTGTGGACTCAGTCCAACTCCAGGAACTTAATCAGATGGCTGGGCTAACATTTTAAGTGGAGCACAAAAAGAATGTTTCATTCTTTCAGATCAGATATTAAACCAAGGCCCCATCCGATCCAAGATAAACATGAATTATCCTTAATACTCAAAGACCAGAAACATTCTGCATTGTGTACTGGCAATTATTTACAGTCCAGAGCAATACCACAAATAATAGGAGATAACAAGGTGTTAGAGCTGGATGAAGACAGCAGGTCAAGCAGCAGAGGTGCAGGAACGCTGACATTTTGGGCCTAGACCCTTTACCACAATTAATATCACTGTTTCCCTGTTTAGTGGAACTTTTGCTGTGCAACAATTTGGCAGCCAACCTGCTTGTAACAACAGTAACCACCCTTCAAAAGTATTTAATTGATCCAAGCTGTTTGGGACATCTTGAGTTCATTGATCCCACAACCAAAACAAATTAAAACCACCATTTAGTTTACTGGATTTTGGTACGCACACAGTCAGTTTGGTTACCTTGACTGTCTACATTACACTAGCAGTGAATCTGTTATAATAAGCTCTGGAGCATCCGTATAAAAAATCAAAAACATGAAAAAAATGTAAGTTATTTCTTTCACATCTGACCACGATCTCTCAAACAAATATACCAGACCCAAGTCAAATACTGTGTTCCGACACGATCGGCCCAGACACAGGTCAGACTGATTTGGGAAAGGTAATACTTCCATTCTTCCATTCCTGGCAGCGGTCGGTGCGCGGGAGGGGAAATGCCATAGCGCGGTGGTGTTTTTCCCCCACTTCCTCCTAGGAAGCGCGACGTGGCAATGAATCGGGGCCGGGCCCACTCTCCCCGGCGCCTCACCTGTTGCTCCAGATCCCATACAGCAGCTCGACGAAAGCGAAGGAGAGATTGAGCATCAGAAAGAAGAAGAGGTTCCGGGACGTGGAGTCCGACAGGATAGACCTGGCAGGGGGAGGGAGGAAGGGAACAGAAAGGATGTCAGCGGAAGAGACTTAAGCGGCGCGGCCCTGCCCGGTACCCAGAGCCCGGGCCACGGGCCAGCTCCTCGGCGCATGGCCCGCCGCTGGAGGCCGCTCACTCTCATCGTGTCCAAAGGGCCATCCGTCCCCTCAACACCCACCTAAACCAACCCGAGACCTTGCGCAGCAGGTTGAGTCGAGGCGGCTTGTACTCATCGTCCTTTATGGAGAGGGGTAACATGGTCGGTCACAGCCGCCGCTCCACGGCAACTGCACTGATTATCACTACTTGCCGCAACTTCCGGTCAATGCCGTACAGTGTCCAGGGCGCAGGCGTAGTGCCGTACCATAGAGGCTGAGCTTTAGAACAGTCAGCGCCGCTGTGTTTCATTCATTCCTTACTTTATGAATGATGGTCCAGTAGAAATGCAGTGGGGCCATGAATGTAACATAAACTTCTAGCGCGCATGGTATTCCTTGAGCTACATCATAGGAAATAGAAAAAACATAAATTACATTTTTCACAATGGTGAATATAATCTTTTGGGGAAAACAATTGCGAAGAGTAGAACCAGCCATGTTTCCCCAGGATACAGCGTTTTGATATTTTTATTCTTTTTTTTTACATTTTGGAATGTACACTAATGGAACAATCAAACTAAAAAGTAATTTATTTTAGAATGTTCTTGTGTGTACAATATTTCAGTACTTAGACTTCAATGTTGCACTATTAGGAGAGAACATGCCAGACCTACATCTGCAATAGAAAAAGGTCCTGCAGAATTGTCAAAAGGAATAGAATGTTATGAATGCAAGACCCATCACTCTACCATCAACACAGTTCATCCCCATGATAAAATTACAATATATAGGCTGCAATCATTTATAATGGTCATTGTTGTATAATTAATACAATTGTAGCAAAGTTTTAAGTTGTAAACTAACATGGTTAAACTATTAACTTTCTAACGTGATTCATTCCAGTAATGCAGCCATTTCTGAAAATGGCAACATTTATTGTCCACCTTTAGTTGCTATTAAGGAGAAGTGTGAGGCCAACTGAAAATAAAAGGGTTAGAGTAGCATCTAAATAGAATGTAGAGGAGGAGAAATTTGGGCTTTCCAGAGAGAAATGATTGAAAATTTCCAGACAGGCACAAAAATAATTTAATAAGTTAACAGACTTTTTAAAATCACAATTGAAATAAAAGTAAAAGTTATGCTCTTCTGGATGTGAGTTTGCTCGCTGAGCTGGAAGGTTAGTTTTCAGACGTTTCGTCACCATTCTAGATAACATCATCAGTGAGCCTCCGACAAAGTGCTGGTGTTATGTCCCGCTTTCTATTTATATGTTTAGGTTTCCTTGGGTTGGAACCTAAACAGATAAGTAGAAAGCGGGACATAACACCAGCGCTTCGTCGGAGGCTCACTGATGATGTTACCTAGAATGGTGACAAAACGTCTGAAAACTAACCTTCCAGCTCAGCGAGCAAACTCACATCCAGAACTTCACCCTGAGCTACAAATCTTCTCAAAACTCGCTAGTTATGCTATTGTTTATATAGTCTTTGTTGGACCCCAAGCATTCATTTCTGGCCATTACACTACAGGAAGAAGTTTACAGTACAGATTCAGCAGAATGATAATAATGCTAAAAGGGTTAATTTATGCAGTTTAATTGTATTCACTTGAGTTTATAAAGTTAATTAAATTTTCAGTCATGACTGAGTCCAGAAAAAGGGACAGTAACTGTAAAGAGATAACAAGGTGTAGAGCTGAATGAACACAGCAGGCCAAGCAGCATCATTGAAGGAGGAAGGCTGACGTTTCAGGCCTAGACCCTTCTTCAGAAATGGGAGAGGGGAAGGGGGATCTGAAATAAATAGGGAGAGAGGGGGAGGCGGATAGAAGATGGATAAAGGAGAAGTTAAGATAAAAGAGAGAACCTTGTTATCTCGGATTCTCCAGCATCTGCAGTTCCTATTAACTCTGATACAATTTTAACCCCACTGCGAAGCCTTTACTAAGGATGCCTACCCTGAAGAAGTTACCCTTCTCCCTCCGGACAAACCTCAGGGGATCTCTCTCCCACTGCAACTCTCTCGTTCTCCCTACCTTCCCACCTACACTCACCTTTACTGGCTCCATCCCCACCTCTTTGACTTGTCTGTCTCCCCTCCACCTAACTTCTCCTCTATCCATCTTCTATCCGCCTCCCCCTCCGTCCCTATTTACTTCAGAAACCCCTTCCTCTCCCCCATTTCTGATTAAGGGTTTATGTCTGAAAGGTCAGCCTTCCTGCTCTTATGATGCTGCCTGGCCTGCTGTGTTCATTCAGCTCTACACCTTATTATCTTGAATTCTCCTGCATCTGTAGTTCCTATTACCTCTGATACAGTAACTGAAAAGTGTGACTTGTCTGCCATAATGGAAGGTATATAGATTTTCACAGAAAGGTTGGTAGATATAGAGTCATAGAGTCACACAGCACAGATACAGACCCTTTGGTCCAACCAACCCATGCTGATCATAACTCCAAACAAAACTCGTCTCCCCTGCCTGCACTTGGCACATATCCCACCAAACATTTCTTATTATGTGCTTATCCAACACAGTCGGGAGCTGGAGGAACTCAGCAGGTCAGGCAACATCAGAGGAGCAGGAAAGTCTATGTTTTGGGCCGGGACCCTTCACTAGGACCTATCCAAATGTCTTTTGTACATTGTAACTGTATGTCATCCATCACTTCCTCTGGAAGTTCATTCCACACACGAACCACTCTATGAAAAAAAATTCGTCCTCATAATTTGAACGCTTCCTCCCACATTGCTGTTGTGACGAGGCTGATAGAAAATTCAAAAAGTTAAATTGACTGATTATTGTTACATAAAATTGCAAAACCATGTTGGTTGATGGAATTAAGCAATAGAGCAACAATTATTTAACTGAACATCCGAACAGCTTTGATAGTTTGAATGCCTACTTTCGTTCCCATGTCCTTGGGTATGGCTTGCCAGATCATTTCAGAAGGCAGTTCAGGGTCAACCACATAGTGTGGAACAGGAATGACATACAAGCCTGACCAAGTAAAGATATCTGATTTTCGCCCTGTATAGTATACTGGTAAATCAAATGAAGTTTGATTGCAATTTGAGAGTTTCATAACCATATTTGCTGATACCACCTTTTTATTCTAGAAATTTTAAACTGAACTCAAATTCTCATGGCCAAAGTAGAATTTGCACTCCTACTCTCTGGATTATCATCCCAGGCCTCTGGATTACTAGTCCTGTTTAAAGTTTTTGAGAAGATTTGTAACTTGGGTTGTGTATGAGGTTGTAGGCTTGCTCGCCAAGCCAGTGTGTTTAATCACTCTGCTAAGTAACATCATCAGTGCACCTCCGGTGAAGCATTGGTATTCTGTCTAGTTATTTATATGCCTCAGTTTGCTAGGCTGGTTGGCATTACTTCCGATTGCATTTTTCAGTGGTTTCTATATCGAGTCCAGTTCGATGTGTTTGTTGTTGGAGTTTCAGTTGGAATACCAGGCCTCCAGGAACTCCCTGGCATTTCTCTGTTTGACTTGTGCTGTTATGGACATGTTGTCCTGGTCAGATTTGTGTCCTTCTTTGTCTGTGTGTATTGAGACCAGTGAGAATTGACCATGTCTCTTGGTGGCTACTTGGTGTTTGTGTATCCTTATTGTCAGTTTTCTTCCAATTTGGCTAATGTAATGTTTCTCAAAGTCCTTGACAAGTTTTTTTTATATTACATTAGTTTTACTGGTTGTGGGATTGGGATCCCTTATGTTCATCAGTAGCTGTTGAAGTTGCTGTGGTTGGTTTGTGGGCTACCCTGATACTTTTCTGCTCCTGAGTAGTCTTGTGGTCATCTCTGATATGTCCCTGATGTACAGTAGTGTGACTAGTGTGTCTGGCCGTGTTGTGTCTTCTTACTGTGGTTTGTCACAGAGGTAATGGCAGATACTGCTATTTGGGTATTCGTACCTTTCAAAAACTCTACATAAGTGCTCCTGTTCTGTTTTGCACAATTCCAGGTTGCTGCAGTGTGTTGGCCATTTGAATAATGTCCTGATGCAGCTCTGTTTATGGGTGTTGGGGTGGTTGCTGGAATAATTAAGCATCTGGTCCGTTTGTGCAGTCTTTCTGTTTGTGCCAGTCTGGAGTTCCCCGTTGTTCTTACGTTCTACTATTATGTGTAGCAAGGGAAGTCGGTTATCTTCTCCTCTTCTTTTGTGAATTTTATTCCGGAGTGGTTGTTGTTTATGTGTTGGTGGGTTTCTTCTAGTCTTGTGCATTTGATAATCATTACGACATAATCTACATAGAATTAATTGAGAAAACAAACATTTACATTATGGAAAGCCAAAACGGCAAATCATTAAACAAGAGACCATTCGCTCCACCCAAGAATTCCTGAACACCATCAAAAACACCAAGATAGAAGAGGATGAAATAATGGTCTCCTTTGACGTAACAGCCCTGTTCACATCCATCAACATCAACCTGGCCAAAGAAACACTGACTACACTATTAGAAGAACAGAAGACACATACACCAGACACCACCAACCTCATCAGCAAGGACAACATCATCAAGCTAGTGGACCTATGCCTCACCACCCACTTCACTTTCAATAACAAAACCTACAGACAAACCAACGGTACACCCATGGGATCTCCGAAATCAGGGTTCTTAGCAGAGGCAGTAATGCAGAGACTCGAACAAACAGCTCTGCCAATCATCCAAACCAAACTTTGGGTCCGCTATGTGGATGCCACCTTTGTCATCACTAAACAAAACAAATTAGAGGAAACCTTCAAGACCATCAATCATACCCTTACTGGCATAACATTCACAAAAGAGGAGGAAAACAACAACAAACTGCCATTCCTAGATGTCACAGTAGAGCGAGCAGCCAATGGGGAACTTCAAACCAGCATCTACAGGAAAACAACACATACGGACCAAATACTGAACTACAGGAGCAACCATCCCAACACCCACAAATGAAGCTGCATTAGAACATTATTCCAATGAGCCACCACACACTGCAGCACAAAGGAACTACGTAGAGCAGAGGAAAATCACCTATACAGCATATTCAAAAAGAATGGGTACCCTATGAACACAGTCCGCCAATTTCTCAGCAACAAACCCAAACAAACAGACAAAACGGGCTCAGAAACCATAACCACGCTCCCCTACATCAAAGACATTTCCGAAATGACTGCCAGACTACTCGGACCCCTTGGCATCAGGGTAGCCCACAAACCCACCAACACACTAAAACAGCAGCTAATGAACTTAAAAGACCCTATACAGACAACAAATAAAACGAACGTCATCTACAAAATACCTTGCAAGAACTGTGACAAACACTACATTGGACAAACTGGCAGGAAGCTAGCCACCAGGACACATGAACATCAACTAGCCACAAAACGACATGACCCACTATCACTCGTATCCTTACATACAGATAAGGAAGGACACCACTTTGATTGGGACAACACATCCATCCTAGGACAAGCCAAACAGAGACATGCACGAGAATTCCTAGAAGCATGGCATTCCAACTGGAATTCCATCAACAAACACATTGATTTGGAGCCAATCTACCATCCCCTGAGAAAAAGAACAGGAAATGACATCACCAACCCAAGGAAAGCTAACCAGATAAATAGAAAGCGGGACATAACACTAGCGCTTCGTCGGAGGCTCACTGATGATGTTACCTAGAATGGTGACGAAACGTCTGAAAACTAACCTTCCAGCTCAGTGAGCAAACTCACATCCATTAAACAAGAGAAATAAACCTAAATACTTTCATGACTAGGAGACCGTAAGGAGTGTAGATGCTGGAATCCAGCTTCAATAAAAATGGAACTGGACAAATACAGCAGGTCAGACAACATCAGAGGAGCAGGAAAGTCAATATTTTGGGCCAAAACCCTTTGTCAGGACTGGGGAGAGTTAGGCGAGGCCCGAAGTAAATAGAAGGAGGAGGGTGGAGCTGTGATAGATGGATACAGGTAAGGGGTTATAGTGATTAGTTAGTGGGAAGGGTAAAGTGAATAGCTGAGTAGGAAGATGGACAGGTTAGGACAGGTGAGGGAGGCAGGACATGGGATAAAGCTGGGCGTAGAGGGATTTTGAAGCTGGTAACTTCATTCAGGCTCTTTGGGCGTGTAGTCCTTGCACACCTAGATCCCTCATAAGGATGGCCTAGAAGCCCTCTGCTCCTTCCTCTCCAGTGGGCCAACCAGTCCCCTTCATGTGACACTCTCATTGGCATAACTGGTCCTCACCCGCAATAATTTTTCCTTTGATTCCTTCCACTCCTTACAAACCAAAGGGTTCCGTGGAACAATCCTTCTTCCACAACTACACCAGCACCATCCCTCACCTCTTTCTTTGTTATATTGATGATTGTATCAGTGTTATCTATTGCTCCCGCGAGGAGCTCAAGCAGTTCATCAACTCTGCTAACACCTTCGACCCTGCCCTCAAATTCATCTGGATCATTTCTGATAGCTCCATCCCCTCCCTGGACCTCTCCCTCTCCATCTCCTGAAACTGATTCACCACTAACATCCATTTCAAATCCACTGACTCCCACAACCACCTTGACCACACCTTCCCTCACCCATCCTCCTGTAAGAATGCTATCCCATATTTTCAGTTCCTTCCCCTTCGCCTCATCTGTTCCCTGGATGAGATATTCCACTCCAGGACATCCCAGATATCCTCCTGTTTTAGAGCCATAGTTTCCCCACCTCTGTAATTAAGGATGCCCAACTGCATCTCCCCCATTTCCTGCACTTCTGCCCTCAAAGCCCCCTTACCCACAACAATAAGGATAGGGACCCCTAGTCTTCATGCACCAGCCCATCAAACTTCTGAATCCAATGCATCATCCTCCAAAGTTTCCGCCACCTACGCTCAGACCCCATTCTTGTTCACTTTCTGCAGGGACAATTCACTTTGCGACTCTTTCATCAGCACTACATAGCCCACCAACCTCTCCACCACACCCGGTACATTTCCCTGAAACCGCAAGAGGTGCAAAACCTGCCCCCACACCTCCCCTCTCACCTCCGTCCAAGGCCCCAAACAATCCTTCCTTCAACTGTACCTCATCCAACCTAATTTATTGCGGCCATTGTTCCCAGTGTGGTCTCCTCTATAATGGGGAGACAAAATGCAGACCAGAGGACCAGTTAGCTGAACATTTCAGTTCTGCACGCACCAACCAACCTGACCTTCCGGTTGCCATCCATTTTATTCCCCCTCCCACTCCCCTGGCGACATGTCAATCCTTGGCCTCGTCCACTGTCAAAGTGAGGCCATATGTAAACTGGAGGAACAACACCTGATATTTCACCTTGGGAACTTAAAGCCCAATGGCCTGGATATTTACTTCACCAGCTTCAAAATCCCTCTACACCCAGCCTGATCCCATGTCCCACCTTCCTCTCCTGTCCTGACCTGCCCATCTTCCTACTCACATATCCGCTCCACCCTTCCCACTGACCAATCACTAGAACCCCTTACCGGCATCACCTATCACCATTCTACCTACCTTTTCCCAGTCCCAATCTCTCCCTCTATTTATTTTTGGTGGCCCCTCCCCCTCCCCAGTCCTGATGGAGGGTTTCACCCTGAAACATTAACTTTCCTGCGTCTCTGATGCTGTCTGATCTGCTGTGCTTGTCCAGCTCCATGTTTATTGACTCTAAATATTTTCATGATCCATAAGACCAGGAGACATCGGAAGATCAGCCAGCATTTGGCCCCTTGGGTCTACCCCACCATTCAATAGGATCATAGTTGATATGACATTCCTTATGTCTACTTTCCTTTCCTTTCTTTCTCCATAAGCACTGATTCCCTGATAGCCTTAAATAAACACAAGGACTCTACCCCTGCAGTTCTCTGTGGCAAGGAGTTCCAAAGGCTCTCAACCCTCAGAGAGAAGAAATTCTATTTGGCTCGACTTAAATTAGCTCCCGTTTACTCTGAGACTATGCCCTCTGGTCCTAGACTCACCCTTGAGGGGAAACATCCTCTCAGCAGTTACCCTGTCAAACACCTTAAGAATCCTATATGTTTCAATGAGATCATGTCTCATTCTTCTAAACTCAAATGAGCAGAGTGTCAATCTGTTTAACATTTGCTCATGAGTCAATCCTTCCATCCCAGGGATTAATTTGGTAAACATTTTTGAACTGCCTCTACTGAAAAGATACATTTCCTTAACTAAGCGGATCAAAGCTGCTCACAGTACTTCACATGTGGTCTCACTAGCAGCTTGTACAGTTGCAGCCAAGACTTTCCTACTCTTCTACTCCAAAGCTCTTAGAAATAAGGGCCAACATTCCATTAGAGCTTCTGGTTACCTGCTGCACGTGTGCTAGCTTTTTGTGTTATGTGCACAAGTACCCCCAAATCCCTTTGTGTTGTAATGTTGTGCAATTTTTCGCCACTTAAATAATATTGTTCTTTTGTTTTCCCTTCCAAAATGTACAACTTCTCAAGTTATACTCCATTTGCCAACATCTACCCACTTACTTAATCTATCATTATATCTCTGTAAACTGTGTATATCTCTCTCTCAACCTGTTTTTCCACCTATTTCTGTGTCATCAGAGCTGGAGTACAGGAACTGGACAGCAACAAGTTCTGGCCCAATATTATTTAATACATTTTCTAAAATTGAATACATCCATTCCAAATTGAGTAAGAGCCACCAATGTGAAACCACATCAGTTAATTGGGCAATTGCAGGGTTGGTTGATGTACATTTGTCATTGTCACCCAGGAGCTCATGTATACTTTAGAAGGCAGATGTGCAAACAGATTTTCTTGGAGGGATCCAAAGATGCAAAGGGTAGCAAGAGGAGTCATTGCTGGAGATGCACAAACTATGATTTTCAGTGTAAGAAAGGACTAAGCCAATTTTCTGCTATCCCAGAGAGCTCAACAATAGGAATGATGAAACACCCACAGGTTCAGTCATGGAGAATACTGTTAAGAAATTGAGTTTGGTGATTTTGCTTGAGCCAATGTTATTAAAAAAATTTTACCTATAAATGTCACCTTGAAAATCTTTGTAAAAACAACAGTAACCAAGAGTTAAAATGGGTGGTTAAATGATAAATTTGGGCATATCAAGTATAGTCTGCCATATAAGGTTAGTTGTCTGCTTTTTCTAAAATAATTAAAAAAGACATTGAATTGCTCCAAGATCATGAAGCAAATTCTAGACAAAAATGACCTCATTTTAGAGGGAATGACAACCATAAAATAAATGTAACATATTAACTTTTGCGGTATTATTATTGTCTACCATACATTCCAGATAGGTTTGCTGTCTGTAAAATAGATCCAAGTGTGAAATTGTGACCATGTATTTTCACATTCTATTTGAAATATTATGAACTTTGTAGATACTTCAAAAGAACACTAGTGGACTGACAGAATAAGTGGCAGATTAAAGTTAAAATAGAGAGAGGTGTGAAGTGGTAGGTCTTGTGAGGAATTAGGAAGCAAGACAATATTCTGAAAGGTGTGGAGTACATGAGAGTCATGTCAAGGGGAAATGGGAATAATATACATAAATTGGAGAAGGCAGCAGGGCAAGTTGAGAAAGTGGTTAAAGAACTGTGGTATCTTTCCTGAACTTCATAAATAGGCATAATAGTACAAAAACAAGGATGTTACCATAAACATTTATAAGCATTAGTTCAATCTCAACTGAATCGTGTGCCTAATTCTGAACATTTCACATTAGGAAGTATGTGAAGGTTCTAGGGAGAGTGCGGAAAAAATATCGAGATAATGTTTTAGGAAAGAGTTGCGTGGATAGATTGAAGAACATAGAACATAGAACAGTACAGCACAGAACAGGCCCTTCAGCCCACAATGTTGTGCCGACCATTGATCCTCATGTATGCACCCTCAAATTTCTGTGACCATATGCATGTCCAGCAGTCTCTTAAATGACCCCAATGACCTTGCTTCCACAACTGCTGCTGGCAACGCATTCCATGCTCTCACAACTCTCTGCGTAAAGAACCTGCCTCTGACATCCCCTCTATACTTTCCACCAACCAGCTTAAAACTATGACCCCTCGTGCTAGCCATTTCTGCCCTGGGAAATAGTCTCTGGCTATCAACTCTATCCATGCCTCTCATTATCTTGTAATACAAGAAGCTGCAGTTGTTCTGCTTAGAAAACCTTAAAGATTTCAGAGAACAGTTTAAACTCATGAGAGGTCTGGAAAATAGAGACTCACTTTTTGTATTGAGGATAAAGATTGAAAACAGAAAAGCTGGTTTATGGTGAACAGTAGGAGAAAAACAGCAGTCACACAAAAGCATTATTCAGAAAATGCTTTCTTTATGTCGCGGACTGTTCGCATCTGGAATGCACTCCATGAGAGAGCACTGAAGACCAATTTAATTCTGACTTTCAAAACTCAAAATTAAAACCGAAAGAACTGTGGATGCTGTAAATTTTTTTTAAAAATTGCGAGAAAAGTTCAATGGGTCTGGCTGCATCTGTGGAAAAGTCACTTAACCCGAAACATTAAATTTGATTTCTCTTCACAGGTGCTGCCAGACCAGCTGAACTTTTCCAACAATTTCTACTTTTCTTACAAAAAGCAACTTGCACATGAAAATTCTGTACAGCTACAGGGGAAAAAGTGCACGGTGGGCCAAAGAACTGAGTTGCTGACAAAGAATGTCGCCACAGCCATAACTCTAGCTCAGTTACCAAAGTTGCATTTAAGAGGTGATGGAATATGAACATAACAAGGTGCAGAGCTGGATGAACACAGCAGGCTAGCAGCATGAGAGAAGCAGGAAGGCTGACGTTTCAGGCCTAGGCGCTTCTTCAGAAATGGAGGAGGGGAAAGGGGTTCTGAAATAAATAGGGAGAGAGGGGGAGGTGGATAGAAGACAGATAGAGGAGAAGATAGGTGGAGAGGAGACGGACCGGTAAAAGAGGTGGGGATGGAGCCAGTACAGGTGAGTGTAGGTGGGGAGGTAGGGAGGGGATAGGTCAGTCCAGGGAGGATGGATAGGTCAAGGAGTTGGGATGAGGTTAGTAGGTAGGAGATGGGGGTGGGGCGTGGGGTGAGAGGAGGGGATAGTTGGGAGGAAGGACATGTGAGGGAGGCGGGGACGAGCTGGACTGGTTTTGGGATGTGGTTGGGGGAGGAGAGATTTTGAAGCTTGTGAAGTCCACATTGATACCATTGGGCTGCAGGGTTCCCAAGCGGAATATGAGTTGCTGTTCCTGCAACCTTCGGGTAGCATTGTTGTGGCACTGCAGGAGGCCCAGGGTGGACATGTTGTCTGAGGAATGGGAGGGGGAGTTGAAATGGTTCACGACTGGGAGGTGCAGTTGTTTATTGCGAACCGAGCATAGGTGTCCCACAGGGCGGTCCCAAAGCCTCCGCTTGGTCTCCCCGATGTAGAGGAGGCCACAGCGGGAACAGCGGATGCAGTATACCACATTAGCAGAAGCGCAGGTGAGCATCTGCTTGATGTGGAAAGTCTTCTTGGAGCCTGGGATGGGGGTGAGGGGGGTGGTAGAGGGGCAGGTGTAGCACTTCCTGCATTTGCAGGAAAAGTGTCGGGTGTGTTGGGACTGGAGGGGAGTGTGGAATGGAGAAGGGAGTCCCAGAGAGAGTGGTCTCTTGGGAAGGCAGATAAGGGTGGGGAGGGAAACATATCTTTGGTGATGGGATCGGATTGCAGATGGCGGAAGTGTCGGAGGATGATGTGTTGAATCCGGAAGTTGGTGGGGTGGTACTTGAGGGTGAGGGGGATTCTGTTTTGATTGTTATTGCGGGGAGGTCCTGTGAGGGATGAGTTGTGGAAAATGCGGGAAACACAGTCGAGGGCGTTCTCGACCACTGAGTTGGGGTGGGGGAGGGAAGTTACGGTCCTTGAAAAACAAGGACATCTGAAATGTACAAGAGTGGAATGCTTCATCCTGGGAGCAGATGCGGCTGAGGCGAAGGAATTGCGAATAGAGGGTTGCATTTTTGCCGGAAGGTGGGTGGGAGGAATGTGTATTCTAGGTAGCTGTGGGAGTTGGTGGGCTCGAAATGCATATGGGTTTCTGGGTTGGTGCCAGTGATGGAGACAAGAGAGGTCCATGAAGGACAGAGAGGTATTGGAGATGGTCCAGGTGAACTTAAGGTTAGGGTGGAAGGTGTTGGTGAAGTGGATGAACTGTTCCCACGAGGAGCTCCAACAGTTCATTTAATTCTGAATCCCCTTCCCCCTCCCCCATTTCTGAAGAAGTGTCTAGACCTGAATCGTCAGGCTTCCTGCTCCTCTGATGCTGCTTGGCCTGCAGTGTTCATCCAGCTCTACACTTCGTTATCTTGGTGGAAGGATAGGGCTCAGGTGAAGCGTTGCCGCGCGTGCGCATTACCGCCCCAGGTGTGGCGTTGCTGCGCGTGCGCATTGCCGGCACAGGTATCGGTGTGTCCACAGAGGGGGATGCTGCGCGTGCGCGCTATTGGGCCGCGTGACAGCCCCCTCCCTTTCCAGTCGTCAATGTGGAGGGAGGGTCGATGTGGGCCATGAGGTAGGTCGCGAATTGTCCAGCTCTTATTAATATCCCTCCTCTTCCTCTTTAATACTGCGGTCTGCCTGTAATGAAGGCATCGCTCGGCTCAGAGGAGTGGGTTTGATGAGTGTGGGCCTCCGGTATCCCCCTGAACGGCTCCAGCCGGGCTTTGTAGTTAATGGCGGTGCAGCCTCGTCAATGAATACGTCCCTCTTCCTCTGTCTTAGATAATAAAATGTGAGGCTGGATGAACACAGCAGGCCAAGCAGCATCTCAGGAGCACAAAAGCTGACGTTTCGGGCCTAGACCCTTCATCAGAGAGGGGGATGGGGGGAGGGAACTGGAATAAATAGGGAGAGAGGGGGAGGCGGACCGAAGATGGAGAGCAAAGAAGATAGGTGGAGAGGGTGTAGGTGGGGAGGTAGGGAGGGGATAGGTCAGTCCAGGGAAGACGGACAGGTCAAGGAGGTGGGATGAGGTTAGTAGGTAGCTGGGGGTGCGGCTGGGGGTGGGAGGAAGGGATGGGTGAGAGGAAGAACCGGTTAGGGAGGCAGAGACAGGTTGGACTGGTTTTGGGATGCAGTGGGTGGGGGGGAAGAGCTGGGCTGGTTGTGTGGTGCAGTGGGGGGAGGGGATGAACTGGGCTGGTTTAGGGATGCAGTGGGGGAAGGGGAGATTTTGAAACTGGTGAAGTCCACATTGATACCATATGGCTGCAGGGTTCCCAGGCGGAATATGAGTTGCTGTTCCTGCAACCTTCGGGTGGCATCATTGTGGCAGTGCAGGAGGCCCATGATGGACATGTCATCAAGAGAATGGGAGGGGGAGTGGAAATGGTTTGCGACTGGGAGGTGCAGTTGTTTGTTGCGAACTGAGCGGAGGTGTTCTGCAAAGCGGTCCCCAAGCCTCCGCTTGGTTTCCCCAATGTAGAGAAAGCCGCACCGGGTACAGTGGATGCAGTATACCACATTGGCAGATGTGCAGGTGAACCTCTGCTTAATGTGGAATGTCATCTTGGGGCCTGGGATGGGGGTGAGGGAGGAGGTGTGGGGACAAGTGTAGCATTTCCTGCGGTTGCAGGGGAAGGTGCCGGGTGTGGTGGGGTTGGAGGGCAGTGTGGAGCGAACAAGGGAGTCACGGAGAGAGTGGTCTCTCCGGAAAGCAGACAGGGGTGGGGATGGAAAAATGTCTTGGGTGGTGGGGTCGGATTGTAAATGGCGGAAGTGTCGGAGGATAATGCGTTGTATCCGGAGGTTGGTAGGGTGGTGTGTGAGAACGAGGGGGATCCTCTTGGGGCGGTTGTGGCGGGGGCGGGGTGTGAGGGATGTGTCGCGGGAAATGCGGGAGACGCGGTCAAGGGCGTTCTCAATCACCGTGGGGGGGAAGTTGCGGTCCTTAAAGAACTTGGACATCTGGGATGTGCGGGAGTGGAATGTCTTATCGTGGGAGCAGATGCGGCGGAGGCGGAGGAATTGGGAATAGGGGATGGAGTTTTTGCAGGAGGGTGGGTGGGAGGAGGTGTATTCTAGGTAGCTGTGGGAGTCGGTGGGCTTGAAATGGACATCAGTTACAAGTTACATGCTACACTTGTCCCCACACCTCCTCCCTCACCCCCATCCCAGGCCCCAAGATGACATTCCACATTAAGCAGAGGTTCACCTGCACATCTGCCAATGTGGTATACTGCATCCACTGTACCCGGTGCGGCTTTCTCTACATTGGGGAAACCAAGCGGAGGCTTGGGGACCGCTTTGCAGAACACCTCCGCTCAGTTCGCAACAAACAACTGCACCTCCCAGTCGCAAACCATTTCCACTCCCCCTCCCATTCTCTTGATGACATGTCCATCATGGGCCTCCTGCACTGCCACAATGATGCCACCCGAAGGTTGCAGGAACAGCAACTCATATTCCGCCTGGGAACCCTGCAGCCATATGGTATCAATGTGGACTTCACCAGTTTCAAAATCTCCCCTTCCCCCACTGCATCCCTAAACCAGCCCAGTTCATCCCCTCCCCCCACTGCACCACACAACCAGCCCAGCTCTTCCCCCCCACCCACTGCATCCCAAAACCAGTCCAACCTGTCTCTGCCTCCCTAACCGGTTCTTCCTCTCACCCATCCCTTCCTCCCACCCCCAGCCGCACCCCCAGCTACCTACTAACCTCATCCCACCTCCTTGACCTGTCCGTCTTCCCTGGACTGACCTATCCCCTCCCTACCTCCCCACCTACACCCTCTCCACCTATCTTCTTTGCTCTCCATCTTCGGTCCGCCTCCCCCTCTCTCCCTATTTATTCCAGTTCCCTCCCCCCATCCCCCTCTCTGATGAAGGGTCTAGGCCCGAAACGTCAGCTTTTGTGCTCCTGAGATGCTGCTTGGCCTGCTGTGTTCATCCAGCCTCACATTTTATTATCTTGGAATCTCCAGCATCTGCAGTTCCCATTATCTCTTCCTCTGTCTTGTCGGGATTTCGCCCCATGAAATTCTCACAGTCAGTAAATAAAGGGTGTGTGTGTCGTGGTTTGTTTCTGACTGTAATGTAACTCGAGTTTAATTTTTCCACTTTCGCACACTGCGGGTAGTTCTGGTGTTGCAAGTAAATGCTTCCGTCCAAACGCAGTCAGTATATTCTCTTTAAAAGATTTTTACGAACAAATATTAGACGTTCCGGTATAACAGCTCTGACGGCGTGAGAAGTAAATCATTGTCTGATGTACTCAGCAACTCTGAAAACAAAGTCATAACTTCCAAACACGTTCAGTGCTGTGTAATCTGTTCTTGGTTTTGCTGCTTTGATTCGATCTGATGCCCCTTGATGAATATTATTTAATAACAATTTTGGTGAGCTGTCAGGGTGGCTGTTGTTCCTATTATTGGCTATTGAGTAGAAAATGCCGTTCATTCATTCATTCATTCATTCATTGCAAAATAAGTAATTGTAATGAAAAATGTCTGCATGTGGATACATTTCTGAAGGGTCCCGACCCGAAACGTCAACGTTCCTGCTCCTCTGCTGCCTGACCTGCCATGTTCCTCCAGCTCCACAGTACGTTACATTTACATTTGGATAAAACCCTTATTGTAACCAAGCTATGGCTAATCAGCGATTTTAAGTCGGCAGAACAGTGACTCCTGCTGGGACATGTGGATTTAGGGTGCTAATGGGATTGGGTTTGGTTGTGATTTTTTTTTTGCGATTTGCTTTTTGAATGTCGGTGACACTGGCTTGGCCATCAGGTATTGTTCATCCCTAATTGCACTAAATGGAGAAGGTAATGAAATGTTGCAATCTTTGTGGCATAAGGACACCCACGTTGGTAGGGACAGAGTTCCAGGATTTTAATCCAGTAACAGTAAAGAAGCAGCAATATTGTTATAAGTAAGGATGATAGGTGGTTTGGAGGGAACTTACAGGTTGTGGTATTTCTGTGCATCTTGTGGTCCTGTCCTCCTTGGTGTAGAGGTTGTGGGCTTGAAAGTTGCTGTTGAAGAAATGATGAGTTATTGCTGTGCAACTTGTATATGGTACATATTGCTACCACTTTGTGTCAGTGGACTTACTCTATGCAGAATTCCTAGCCTAAAGGCAAAGAAGTAACTGAGGAAAGAATAAGGCCCCTTAATGATCAATGTTCCACACATGGTCACCCTCAATGTGAAGATGGGAGACAGACTGAAGGAACATTTTATGGCAGGATTGACTGTGGGGAAAGACATGGAATCCAGGGAACTGCAGGAAATAAACGTTGATATCTGAAAACAGTCTATCTTATACAAGAGGAGTTGCTGGAAATTTTAAAAAGCATAAAAGTAGATAAATTTCTAGGACCTGATCAGCTGTGTCCCAGGACATTGTACCAAGTTTGAGAAGAAATTGCAGGGCCTCTAAGCAGATATTTGTTTTATCTACAACCATGGATGAGGTGCTGGAAGACCGGAGAGTGGGCTAATATTGTGCCTTTATTTAAAAAAGGCTGCGAGGAGAAACCAGGGAATTGTAGACCTATGAGACTGACATCAGTAGTTAATGTGGAGGGGATTCTGTGGGACAGGATTTACGTGCATTTGGAGAGGCAAGGATGGATTAGGGATAGTCAGTGTGGCTTTGTGCATGGGAAATCATGACTTGAAACTTGGAGGTTTGTGAGGGTGTGCCAAAGAAGGTAGAAGTGGGCAAAACAATAGATGTCTACATGGACATTAGCAAGGCCTTTGACAAGGTTCTGCATTGGTAGTCTGGTTAGAGTTAAAGTTAAATCACATAGGATTCAGGGAGAACTTGCCAATTGGATACAAATTGGCTTGACAGTAATAGACAGACTGGGGCGGGCGGGGGTGGTGGTGCAGGAGAGGACAGGAGAGAGGGGAAGAGAGAATGCTATTTTTTGTACTAGAGTTCTGTGACCAACAGTGTTTCGCAGGGACTGGTGCTGGGTCCGTTGTTTGTCATTGATATAAACGATTTGGATGGGAATATCGGAAGCATGATTAGTAAGTTTGTGGATGATGCCAAAATTGTTAGAGTAGATAGTGAGGAAAGGTATGTCAAAATACAAAAGAATCTTGATCAACTGGCCCAATGAGCTGAAGAGTAGCAGATGGAGTTTAATTTAGATAAATGCGAAGTGTTGCATTTTGGTAAGACAAACTTGTGCGGTTAATGGTAGAGCCCTGGAGAGTGTTGTTAAATGGAGACATCTAGGGGTTCAGGCGATTCTTGAAAGTTTTCACAAATAGACAGGTGGTAGAGAAAGTGTTTAGCATGCTTGCTTTCGTTACTCAGACCATTGAGTATGGGAGTTGAGATGTCATGCTGTGGTTCTACAGAATGTTGGTGAGACTATTTCTGGAGTACTGTGTACAGTTCCGGTTGCCCTGCTATAGGGAGGATATTATTAGATTGGAAAGGATGCAGAAAGGAGTCAGAAGGATGTAACGGGATTGGAGGGTTTGAGTTATAGGGAGAGGCTGGATGGGCTAAGTCATTTTTTTCACTAGAACATAGGGTGACATTTTAGAAGCCTGTAAAATCACGTTGAGCATAGATAAGATGAATAGTAAAGGATTTTTTCCCCCTCTGGTTGGGGAGTTCAAAAGTTAAGGGCATAATGTTAAGGTGAGAAGAGAAAGATTTAAAGAGACCTGAGGAGCAACTTTTTCACACATAGGGTGGCTTGTATTTGGAATGAACCTCCAGAAGAAGTGATAGATGCAGGTACAGTGGCAAATTTAAGTCATTTGGACAAGTATGTGAATGGGAAAGGTTTAGAGGGATACAGGCCAAACACGCACAACTGGAACTAGCTTAGTTTGGGAAACATGGTCGGTACAGATGAGTTGGATCTAAGGATCTGTTTCCGTGCCATGTGACTCTGAACTGCTATTTATACGGCTGGTCTTGTTCAGTTTTTGATCGATAGTAACTCCAAAATGTTGATAGTGGCAAATTTGGCAATGATAATGTCCCTAAGTCTCAAGGTATGGGTTATAAGATTCTGTTGTCACCCACTGGGAATGCTCAACAGTTCAGGAAACATCTGTTAATCATGATTCAGAGTTAACTTTTCTCTTCCTTCATCTTTTGACCAGATTGTTCTCACTAGCAATCTGTCAATCAATGCTGGTTCCATTCTTTTCTGCTAATTATAACCAGACAACCGTCTGCAGAGGTTTCTTGTCGTACAAGTGCACTATTTATTATGGTGATCCCCTCCACCCACTACCACCACCACTACTTCACCAAGGATCTAGCCATGACCCACTTCTATTTCTTATCTAAATGCAACATCATCTGAAAAGTATCAATTTCCACACATAAAGTGACAAAACACTTCACAGTCTTTTAAATGATCAGACTGCTTGTCTTGCATCCTGTACTAAATATGCAAAAAATTACTCTAATTATTGCAACAGCTAAAGCTGTTGTCTTGAGCTCACGCTACACACTCCCTTGCCATTGACCCCATCTCTGTCCCTGGCAACTGAAGCTGAACCAGACACTCTATCATATTTGCCCCAATTAACCATATTGTTGTTTTAGTCTTTCATAGGATATTATTGTTTGTTGCTTCCCCCTTGTCCTCCCTTAGAAGCTGCTGGCATTGCCATTCACTGTTATGAGCTGCATCACCCCATGGTTCCTCCTGCACTTAGTCACTGCACTCAGCCTTGTCTGCTTCAGTTGGCATCAACTTGGTACATAGAAATCCTGGTCTACTTGGCACAGAACCAAAAATATTTCATAAGATCAAAAGCTGCTTTGGTCTTACTTTGTCTTTTTGCGTTTGGCATCATTCATCCAGTGGGTTTGTGCTGACCTGTATCTCCCCTCCATAGTTACCATTGCTACCTTGGAGAAGAGGAATGTGCTATCCTAATGTCAACCAAAGTTTAGGAACTGCAAATCTAACAAATCCTTAGATCTCATGTTTGGTGACAGCAAGCTGGAAAGGATTAAAATGCTTTTTTAACAAAGGCATATTTGTTGTTTGTAATTGCTTTTTCTATTGAATACGTTTTTATCTTCGATTTATCTTTTATCATGGTGGTAAAAAAAATTTTGCCTTGGATGCTATAGGTGAGTGGATTAGGATCTTGCACATAATATTAAAAAAAAAACTCTTGTAAATTACACCTAAGAAAGTATCTTTTATATCCACAGATTTACGAGACGACTTATTGGTGGTGGGATACTTCCCGCATATTTAGTGATGGCTATCCTAATTGTCTTCATTGTGGGAGCTGCTCTGACGACATTATTGCCCAAAGTTGTGGAAAGTGGTGCTGTTGTCCATAGGGAGCAGGATAACCAGAGAACCAACATTCCAAATTCCTTCACCATTATCATGCAGTCTTACAACAGAACAGACTTGCTTCTTAAACTGCTGAATCACTATCAGGCCATTCTAAATTTACACAAGATCATTGTGGTCTGGAATAGTGTTGGAATAAAACCACCAACAGACTTATGGGATTCATTGGGACCACATCCCATCCCCGTTCTCTTTAAAGAACAGACTGCAAATAGAATGCGGAACCGACTGGAGCCAATTCCAGAACTGGAAACCAAAGGTAAGATTTCATGGAAATATTAAAATTTCATCAGTCTTATTTGACTGAATTTGGTTTTAACCTATTTTATTTCTTTCCCAGTGCAAATAGGAACTAAAATTATTTGAGTGAATCTGTAACTTATGTCTATTTAAAATTTTACTTCAGCTCCCTTTCCTTTTATAAGGCATCTTGTTGCCCATACATTAGCTTTGATCTGGCATTCAATGAGTAATCCTAAATTTGAGTTACGGTGTGTAGATTGTGATGTAGACTGATTTATCTTTGAAATGAGTAAAGGACATCAAGCTTTCATTTCCACTATTGCAATTTGAATTCAATCAGAAGCCACATGACACCAAGTTATAGTTGAACAGGTTTATTTGAAGCAGTGCCTTCACCTGATGAAGGAGCAGTGCTCTGAAAGCTTGTGACTTCAAATAAACCTGTGAACTATTACCTGGTGTTGTGTGACTTCTGACTTGGCCCATCCTGGTCCAACATCAACATCTCCACGTAATGTTTAGAATTGACAGAAGTTAAGAGCATAAGACATGGGAAGAAAAATTGGGCCTTACAGCCCATTGAGTCTGCTCCACCATTCAGTCATGTCGGAGAAGTTCCTCAACCCCATTTGCCCGCTTTCTCCCCCTAACTCTTGATCCCCTTGACAATCAAGAACCTATCTATCTCCGTCTTAAATATACTCAATGACCTGGCCTCTACAGCCTTCTGTGGTAGCAAATTCCACAGATTCACCATTCTCTGGCTGAAGAAGTTTCTCCTTATTTCCGTTCTAAAAGGTTTTTCCTATACTCTCCTCGGGTCCCAGTCACTCTGACCAATGGAAACTTCTTCCCAACATCCACTCTGTCCAGGTCAATCAGCATTCTGTAAGTTTCAGTTAGACCCCCCAATTCTTCTAAACTCCATCGAGTATAGACCCAGAATCCTTAAATGTTCCTCATATTCAGCTTTTCATTCCTGGGACCATTCGCATCAACCTCCTTTGAACTGGATCCAGGGCCACTACGTCGTTCCTGGGATTTGGGGCCCAAAACTGCAGACAGTACTCTATATGTGGCCAGACCAAAACCTTATAGAGCCTCAGAAGTACATTCAGCTTTTATATATAAGTTCTGTCAAAATAAATGCCAACATTGCATTTGATTTCCTGACTACTGACTCAACCTGCAAGTTTACCTTGAGAGAATCCTGGACTAGAACTCCCAAGTCTGTTTGCACTTAAGACTTCTGAATTTTCTCCCCATTTTAGAAAATAGTCCATGCTGGTATTCTTCTTACCAAAGTGCATGAGCTGGCACTTTCCCACATTGTACTCCATCTGCCACTTCTTTGCTCACTCTCCTAACTTGTCAAAATCCTTCTGCACTCCCCACATCCTGAAACTACCTATCCCTCTACCTATCTTTCGTGTTGTCTGCAAACTTAGCCAGAATGCCCTCAGTTCCTTCATCCAAGCTCATTAATGTGTGAAGTGAAAAGTTTTTGTCTCAACACTGACCCTTGTTGAACACCACTTGTAACTGGCTGCCATTCTGGCAAAGACCCTTTTAACCCCACTGTCTGCTGCCTGCCAGACAGACAGCCAATCTTCAATCCATGCTAGCCCCTTAGCTGTAATGCTGTAGTCCTTTTTCTTACTCAGCAGCTTCCTGTGCAGCACCTTGTCAAAGGCCTTCTTGAGTCCAAGTAGATAACATCCAATGGTTCATGGTCTAACCTGCTCGTTACTTGAAAGAAGTCCAACAGATTTTTCAGGCATGACCTCCCCTTGATGAAACCATGCTGACTTTCCCCAATTTTACCATGCAGTTCCAAGTATTCAGAAATCTCATCTTCACAATGGATTCCAAAATTTTACCCATGAATGAGGTTAGGCTAATTGGCTTGTAATTTTTCATCTTTGGCCTTCTGTCTTGTTTAAATAGGTTTAAAACAGTATCATGTTAGCAATTTTCCAGTTGTCAGGGACCTTCTCCCCCGCCCCCCAACTCGAGGGATTCCTGAAAGATCACAACTAACGCCTCCATTATCTCTGCAGCTAACTCCTTAAGAACTCTGGGGTGTAGTATATCTCATCTAGCTGATTTATTCATCTTCAGGCCATTCAGTTTTTCTAACACCTGATCCTTAGTGATGGCCGCTATACTCAGCTGTGCCCCCGACTCTTGAATTTTTGGGATATTACTCGTGTCTTCCGCTGTAATTATTTACTACTTCAGCCATTTCCCTGGTCCCTACTACTGTCTCTCCAGCATTGTTTCCAGTGTCCCAATGTCCACTTTTTGCCTCTCTTTTGCCCTTTATTTACCTAAAGAAATCCCCTCTGTCCTCCTTTATATTATTGGCTAGCTTACCCTCATGTTTAATCTTCTCCCTCCTTACTTTTTTTTGCTCTCTGTTGGTCTTTGTAAGCTTCCCAGTCCTTGAGTTTGCCACTGCCCTTGACCACATTATATGCTTTCTCTCTTGTTTTTATTGCTATTCCTGACTTCCTTAGTCAGCCATCGTTGCCTCATCCTCCCTGTATCATGCATTTTTTTTCTCGATGGATGAATTTTTGCTGTGTCTTTTGAAATACTCCTAGAAACTCCTGTCATTGCTATTCCACTGTCTTTCCTCCTAGGCTCTTCTCCCAGTCAATTCGGCCCAGCTCTTCCCTCATGCCTCTGTAGTTGCATTTATTCATCTGTAGTGCCATTACCTCTGATTCTATCTTTTCGTTCTTGACTTGCAGAGTAAATTCAATCGTATTATGATCACTGCCTCCTTTATGAGTATCTTCACCTTAAGCTCCCATTATCAAGCCTGCTTCATTGCACAGTACTAATCAAGTATTACCTGTACCCTCGTGGGCTCCACCTCGAGCTGTTCCAAAAAGCCATCTCACTGACACTCCACAAATTCCTTTTCTTGCAGTCCACTGCCAAACTGATTTTCCCAGTCTACTTGCATATTGAAATCCCCCATGATCACTAACTTTGCCTTTCTTCCACACCTTTTCTATCTTGCACCCCAGCTCCTGACTTCTGTTTGGAGGTCTGTACATTAGTCAAACTGGTTTTTTTACCTTTGCGGTTCTTCAGCTCTACCCGCACAGATTCTACAACATCTGACCCTGATCTTTTTCTTATAATTGATTTAATTTCATTTCTTATTAATAAGCCAACCCCACACCCTCTGCCACCTGCCCACCTTTTCAATAAGACGTATATCCTTAGATATTCAGCTGCCACTCCTGATTTCAGTGCAGCCATGTCATGGTGATGCCCATCATGTTATATCTGCCAAGTTTGATCTGCACCACAAGCTCAATTGCCTTATTTCTTAGACTGAGTGCATTCACATTGAACGCCTTCAGTCCTGTATTAACTTTCCCTCTTCTCAGTGTTATTTGTTTATTCAGTACGCTTAAAGTTGAATTCCTAACTCTTTCCAAACACTCTGCTGTTGTGTATGGTGTTGGAGACGTTAATAACCTCTCCCACGTTCTCCTTTCCTGTCATTTTTTTTTTTCATACTTTTCCATGCAGTTGAATCCACCTCTCCACCCCAATCTGCTGCTTTGTTCTCCACTGGGGAAAGTTTTATGCTTCCCTTTCCCTGACTCTCGACTTTAAAGTCCTGTTGACTAGCCCTATTTATCCTTTTTACTCATTTGTCCCAGCTCAGTTGAGGTGGAGACACTCCCAGTTCCAATACTGATGCCAGTGCCCCATGAAAAGGAACCCCTCTTTCCCATACCAGTCTCTTAGCCCCTTGCTTGTTTCTCTTATTCTCGCGTCCCTATGTCAATTTGCCTGTGGCTTGGGCAGTAATCCAGAGTTTATAATCCTTGAGGACCTGTCCTTTACTTTTGTTCCTAGCTGCTGATAATCTCTGAGCAGGCCCTTTCTCCTGGTCTTACCTATGTTTGTTCTGATGTGGGCTGTAACGACTGGAGCCTACCCCTCCCTCTCCAATATCCTTTCAAGCCAGTCAGAGATGCCTCTTACCCTGGGACTGGGCAGGCAACACACCATGCGGAACTCTTGATCCTGCTTACAAAGGACACAATCTATTCCCCTGATTATTAGAATCCCCTACAACTACCACTTGTCTTTTTGCTTCTTCCCACTTGAATGGCTCCCTACCATGTTACAGTGTTCATTTGGCTCATCCTCCCTGCATCCCTTTTCCTCATCCACATAAGAAGTACTCATACCTGTTGGACAAGATCAAGAGCTGAGGCACCTCTGTTCCTGACTGCAGGATCCCTCTATCAGCCTCGCTTGAAGTCACCGCCTGCTGTCCCTGGCCATTGACCAATTTAATCTATGAGGCATGACTGCCTCCTGAAACAGTGTCCAAGTACTTCCGCCATTCCCGGATGTCCCGCAGTGTTTGAAATGCAGATTCCGACTCATCAGCTCTGAGCTAAAGTTCCTTGAGCAACTAATACTTGTTGCAGATGTGGCCACTGCCATTCGCCATGGGCTCAGCCAGCTCTCACATTGTACAGCTACAACACATCACCTGTTCAGCTATTTCTTCTTAATTACTTTGAGTTAATTAAATTTATTGATAGTTTTTTGCTGTTTTTTTTCCAGAAGTTAGAGCAGATTTCCTCCCAGCCAATCAGGTCACAGCCTACCTGTGACATCACTCCAGGTTTCTTTTGCTTTAACTTTAGCAGATTCGTCATTGTGGCAAAAGAGACAGGAAATAATCATTTTGGAATGACCAGAGCAGAAATTATTTAGTCAGGAATAGAAATTGGTGATTTGACCTTCACTTACTTCACCTTCAGTGAGATCTTTGTCATCTGGTGTGGTCTCAACTTCCGTTTCCTGTTTGTCCCCCACAATCCAAAACTTCTTTTATATGTCAATAATCTGTCTAATTCTGCCTTTAATACATAATCCAAATGTAGCCTGGCATCCATTACTTTCGAGGAAGGAAAATTCTATATAGTAATGATTCTGTGAGAGGAAAGAAATTCTACTGACCTCCATCACTCAAATGATTAAACTAAACTGTGATCAGAAGTCATTAAAAGGACAGTATAAATAGATTGAAGATCCGTCCCTAGGGAGAATGGGGGTGAGACATAACAGTGAGAAGATCAGGCTAACCCTAACAATATTTTATCCTTGTGAAATATGACTATATATTATTCTGTATACAGTACAAATATTCATATTCTTATGGAGCATTTTAATGCATTTTTCCTTTTCTCTTCTAGCTGTCTTGATGCTTGATGATGATATTTTAATTAGTGCCTATGACCTTGATTTTGCCTACTCTGTTTGGCAGGTATGCTTCTAAATATTTTCCATTTGGGTACTTACATTCTGTTTCAATGGAAAGTTGCACAGAGGAATAAAGTAAATCTTGTGAAAAGCCTATGTTAGTTACCTGCACAATACCTGAATAAATGGAAAATTATTTATAAAACCAACCTTCCTGTTTTAAGTATCACTGTGATTAAATGTTTCTGACTGGCTGGATATTTGTTTGCTAATGCTGAAGGCATCTTTTTGCAATTCCTTCTACCTTAATTTAGTGTATTTAAAAAGAAATGTTGTTCGAAGCAAGACAGTATCAGGACAGAGGTGTCATCATGATATCATCAGACTAACAATCTAGAGGCTGAGACAAAGAATCTGGGGGCCCTGATTCAAATCACGTTATAATAGGAGTCAAATTTAAATTCAATTCATTAATAAAGCTGGGATTGAAAACCAGTCTCAGGAATTATGCCATGAAAGTATTGTCATAAAATGTTCCCTGATGTATTTTTTAGTGAAGGAATGCTTTTTATTTGTGAATGTTGCTCACTCGTGCAGCATTTATTGCTCATCCGTAACGGCTCTGGAGAAGGTGCTGTTGGGCTGCCTTCTTGAACAGCTGTTGTCCTAGGTCGCTAGCATCTACAATGCTGAGACAACAAGGGTAGAGCTGGATGAACACAGCAGGCCAAGCAGCATCATAGGAGCAGAAAAGCTGACGTTTTGGGCCTAGTCCCTTCTGTTGGGAAGGGAGTTCCAGGATTTTGATCCAGCAGCAATCTTGGAGGGAAACTTGTGGGTATTGGTGTCTTAAACTGCCTGCTGTCTGTGTCTTTCATGGTGTTAGAAATCACAAGTTTAGAAGGGATTGTTGAAGTAATCTGGGAGTACAGCAGTGAATCTTGTAGATGTACACAGTACTGCCGCTGTGCATTGGTGGTAGAGGAAATTGATGTTAAAAGTGGCCTCTTTTGTCCTGAATGATGGCAAGTTTCTTCAGTGGAACTGCAGTCACTCAGGCAAGTGGAAAGTATTCCATCATGCACCTGACCTGTGCCTTGCAGTTGGTGGATAGTTTGAGGAAACAAGTGCTGAGTCAATGCCACAGAATTTCTAGCTTCTGACCGGCTGTTGTCACCACAGCATGTGTATACCTGGTCAGTCGTAAACCCAAAGATGTGTACATTATGGATTTCAGCAATAGTAATGCCTTTGACCATCAAGTGGTGATTATTTTGTTGGTGGCGGTGATTGTCTGAGTGAATGTTACTTACTACTTTTTAGCCCAAAGTGGAGGCTGTCCAGGTCTTCCAGTATGTGGGCATAGACAGCTTTAGTACCCAAAGAGTCACCATGGTGCCGAACATTGTACAATCATTTAAAAAAGAGTCTTCACTCTGACCTTATAGAAGGAAAATCATTGAAGAAACAGCCGAAGAGAGATGGGGTGAGGACTCTACCCTGAGTAAGTCTTGCAGAGATGTCCATGGATTATTATGACTGATCTCCAACAACCCAAACATCGTCTCTTATGCTTGAGACGACTGCGACTAGTTTTTCTTTTAGGGCTCCTTAATGCTGTACTTGGCCAAATGCTGCCTTGATGTCAAAGGCAATTGCTCCCAACTCGCCACTGAAGTTCAACCCTTTGTTTATGTTGGACCGAGACTGTAATGAAGTCAAGAGTGGAGTGACCCTGCCAAAACCCAAACTGAGCGTCAGTGAACCGGTTGTTGCTCAGTGAATGCAACTTGATTGCACTGTTAATGATTCCTTTCATCGCTGGCTTATGAATCCTGTTGAATTCATACCTGGCGCAAAGTGTTGTTTTGGAGGTCAAGGAACTCAACCTTGAGATGTTTCAAAATTCCTCAAGGTAGTGCCCATGCCAGACCAAACCATCTTAAGCTGTGTTATCAATTACCTTCTTTCCTGCTGAAAAGTCATCACATGGGAACACTGTGAGATCCTCCCTAAGCCACTCTCCATCCTGACTTGAACAGAATCACCATTCCTTCACTATCTCTGGATTAAAATGTCCTGGAACTCCCTTCTTAACATTGCTAGGTATACCTGTACCAGATGACCAGATAGACTGGAGCAAGTCAAGAAGGTAGCCAAGCACCACTTTTCAGTTCTGAAGAAGGGCCACTGGACCCGAAACATTAATTCTGATTTCTCTCCATGGATGCTGCGAGATCGGCTCAGCTTTTCCAGCAATTTCTGTTTTTAAAGCTACTGAAATGTGGTTGATTTGTATATTCCTGGTCTATCTCCATTGTCTTTTCCAAGAGGAACACTCCTGGATTTTCTTTCATCTCCAGCATGTGAAATTATCATGCATGAGAGAGTAAAATGAAAATGATCCAAATTTCTTGATGCCTGTCAGAATTTGTGCTGCTTGACTTAAAATGACGAATCCAAGGCAACTATTTTATATATTCCATTTGAGTTGCCAGGGCTTAGTTGTTATTAATTTTTGTTTTTAAATTGTTTAGTTCTGTCATGTCCTTTCTTTAAAACTAGTTTTGCTCCATGGAAGCGTGGTGGGTATTAAGGACAAAAAATGACATTTGAATATTTATAGGGCAACTACATCATACAGGAAGAAACAGAAACTACTCTTCTCTATTTTGTTAAAAGCTATTGCTCCATTACAGGGTATTTATGAAAGAACGCTACAAAAACTGTGACAAAACACGTGTCCCCCATTCATTTCTCGCTGTCCTAAGCTGAATTCAAACTTTCAATGGTATCAACAGTCAGATACATATGCTGGGCTGTAACATTCTCCCGATATTTAACCATGCGCTGCCCAGTTCCGTCATCCATGTACTGAATTTGGGCATTATAAATTTGATTTGTTGTGCTAATCTGATGCTTGTCTCCTGTAGGCTACCCGGGCTTACATTGTATGCCTTATTCTAATTTAACTCTGCCTCAACCTGATTTGACTGGTTGCCAGCTGAAGCTTGATTATGTTTCTTCAGTATCCCAGTAAATAAATTTTGTGTTTGACTTAATGGTATGCCCCTGGTGATCTGTCACTAGTGTCTGTTGTTAGCTTTGTTTCCATTTCCCTTTGTTTTCTCCCGAACCACTTCCCTTTGTTTTCCCCTAATCCATTCCATTTTCCCTGAAAAATTACTACCATCAGCTGGGTTTCAGCTTCTTCTAAAATTCCCTGAATCTCTCTCACTAAATCAGTCACCACCTTCATTTTCTTTGCTGGTTTGTCCTCTATGTAATTTTACCCCGAATATATGTATTAACTATATCTCTGACTCTGGCCTATTTTGTCACTGTTTATTTGTCTGGCTTTCATGGTTATTGCACTAGATCCTTCTACATCAGTTCTGGCCCTTTCTGACACTTCTGGATTGAGTTCAGCCCAGTTTAAATTGAATGACCCTCCTGGAGATACTTCAGACTGTATGGGTTTTACTATCCCTTGAGAGCATCTGAACTCCTTTGGTTCCTGGTCTCTGCTGCATTCTACTGACTTAATTTGTGACAGTTTATTCCCCAACAAGTAACTATCCCTGACATTGGCAAACTTGGGACTGCTTCCACATTAACTGCAACCATAGCAAATTCACCCTATAAATGCTAACCAGTGTTGTCCCTATATTCTTTGCCAGGAGCCCTTTTATCAAAATGCTGAAATTTAATTCACTTGCAAATAGAGAATTTTTTTTTTGTTCACTAGAAAGGTCTGTGGGCGTCCAGAATCTTGGAAAATGCTGACTTCTGTCTAATTAAAATAAAATTAATTCACGGATGTGGGCATTGCTGGCTGGGTCAGCATCTATTGCCTATCCCTAGTTTCCCTTGAAGGGGAGTGGTAAGATGTTGCCTTGAACTGTTACAGTCCATTTGCTGTCGGTAGACCCACAATGCCATTAGGAATGACAGTCCAGTGTCTTGACCCAGTGACCTCGAGGATTCTCCCGTGCTAATTTCTCATCCATCACAAGCATTGAATTTCCAAGGGTAGTGATTCTGTCTTTATGGTAATGGTCATTGGTTTGCACGATGTCATTTGCTGCTTGTCAGCCCAAATCTGTGTATTTATTGTCACTTTTGCTACATTTGGGCTTGGGCTGCTTCAGTATCTGAGGAATCGTTGCTGATCAGAGGGACTTGTTTTGTGCTGTTCAATGACTTCAGTCCTTATTGTTTAACAATGAATCAGTCACGCACCAAGTTCTTAAAGTTGTTACAGCCAGTTGAGATGATGGTGGCTGGTGGGCGAGGTGGGGAGGAGGGAGGCAGAATTCATGGCTCATTTTTTTTGGACTTGTTTTTGGTCAGTCGTAACAACTATCTTTATATTGTTTCTTTCTTAGCATAATATCACACTTCAATTAAACTTGGTTAACGGGATCAAACATCAAGGAGAGCAATTTCCTTGAGTGAAGTTTTATTATCCAGTGCCACACTATGTCCCACCCCTCACCCCCAAAAATTATCAAAGAAACACAGACTGTGAAAACAAAAATGGGGAGGGAAGGGTATCTGGTACAGCCAGGAAGATAAAGGCAGCTTACCGTTCATTAAATGTTCTGAGTTGCAAAAACAAAACCTAAGTCGCAACTGCACAGCCGCTGTACTGTTTCCTCAGGAATGGTGAAGCTTGCAGATATGTTTGATTTCTCAATCAGCAGAAGTTTTTTTCAAGTTTTTTAGCCAGCACTAGGTTGATGAGAATGAGATTGTGACATGGAGCAAGGAGCTTTTTGTGTTCTTAACCGTGTTCAATCCTTGCTGCTTTCTCTCCCTTTGTTGCTCAAAGCACAGACTGAAACATACTTTTGTTTTTTTTGGACTATTTCCATTGTTTTTTCAAACTGAACTCTCTGCATATAACCTTTCATCTCCAGTATCATGTAGATATCCCATAAATGTGAGTCAAACAATAGATTTGAATTCTTGATAGCTTACGGAGTTTCAATCAGAGATAATGGGAACTGCAGAGCTGGAGAATCCAAGATAAAGTGTGAAGCTGGATGAACACAGGCCAAGCAGCATCTTAGGAGCACAAAAGCTGATGTTTTGGGCCTAGACCCTTCATGAGAGAGTGGGTCTAGGCCTGAAACGTCAGCTTTTGTGCTCCTAAGGTGCTGCTTGGCCTGCTGTGTTCATCCAGCTTCACACTTTGTTATCTACAAGTTTCAATGCCTGATTAAATTTGTAATTCCAAGGTTGCTGATTTTATATATTCCATATGAGTTGCCTCCTTGTCAGCTGATCACAGCAGCCAGTTTAGGTCAGCAATGTCTTTTGAACAACTGCTTTTGTCCTTGAAAATATCAAGTATTAAAATCAGTTGATGAAAGTGAAATATTGATGGTCTATTTTCACTGTGATCATAACACTGGAAAACAAATATTAATAGATGTACCAATTTCACTCGAAATTATACTGAGATAATTTAGTTCAGTGGTTCGGACACTCTTATATTCCGTCCCACTCCCCACTCCTTTTTTCCCTTTCTATTCTAGTAATGCATCTAACAGTTGCATTTCCACCTTTGCCAGCAACCCACCAGTATACACACGAAGCTGTTGGCTAGCTTCTTAACTGTGGATGTTATGCGCCTTAACCCAATCTTGTCACATTTGAGACAAGTGCATATTTAAGTACAGCTAGCACAATAGCAAAAAGAAGTACAAAGTTTCTAATTTCTTTCTCTTCAAGCCTTATCTTGTGGACTGTGGTTTATTTCACAGATCAGCGATTGAGTTTGGAAACTTCCTGGGTTGAATGGCTCACTATCATATTCTGTGGTAAACTTGTAACAGCAATTTACTTTATAGAGTAAAACACCCCAAGGTGCTTCATAGGAGTATCAAATGGAGCAGAGCTATATTAGGAGATGCTGACCAAAAGCTTTAACCGAGGTTGACTTTAAGATGAAGAGGAATTCAAATCTTGGGACTTTGATAGGAAACCATGGGAACCAGTGGTAAAGAAAATAAAATCTGTGACATTGTACAGAATAGAACTTGACCAGCACTGAAATCTGGTTGTAGGACTGGAAAAATCCACAGAAATGGGAAGGGAAAAGGCTGTGGAGGAAATCAAATCTAAGCTGCCATTCTATATATTGCCCCCCCCCCCCCCAATGAATGTGTAATGAAATCTTTATGAGCTCATGAAAAGAAAAACAACACAGCTGATCCCTGCTGAAATGAAAGCATGCTGCAGACAAAAGTTAGTTTGTTGAAGTGTAAAGTTTAGTAAGATGATTGTTAAGAAGAAACCTCATCAAGGTATATTAAGTAGGTAGATGGCAAACCAGGATTGTGGTATTAGAAAATATGCCTTCGTTTGGTAAGCAATAAATTTAAAGATGTCACTGAAAAGATTTTCTTTACTCTGTGTTTCAGCAATTTCCAGATCAAATTGTCGGGTTTGTTCCCCGGAAGCACGTCACAACTTCTTCAGGAATTTACAGCTATGGCAGTTTTGAACTCCAGAATGCACTTGGTGGAAGCGGTGACCATTACTCCATGGTGTTGATTGGAGCTGCATTTTTTCACGCCAGTTACCTTGAAAAGTTTAAAGTTCAGCACCCAGCTGTCCACAGCCTAATTGACAAGACCCAGAATTGTGATGACATTGCAATGAATTTTATAGTTGCCAAGCAGACTGGGAAGCCATCGGGAGTGTTTGTGAAGCCAGCGGACATGAGAAATCTGGAAAAAGATTCCAACGGTGGCTTCAATGGCATGTGGCATCGGGCGGAACACTTGCTTCAAAGGTCCTGGTGTCTGAATCAGCTGGCTGCTATCTATGGCAGCATGCCTCTGAAATATTCCAACATTATGATCTCTCAGTTTGGGTTCCCCAACTATGCAAATCATAAAACAAAAACCTGAAGGTGCTGAACAGTTGCTGATCTATCTGATGCTATTACAGATTTTTGTATAGTGGATACTGGAGAGGGAGATTGACCTAATGTTTGCAAACAGTGATTCATTTCCTCTGTCTGTACAACAGAGGAACATGCAATAGGAATGAATCTCTTACTTCCACCATTTCAGTGCAGGTGCCAACACTGAGGCAGATACCTCTGAGTATTGCCATTTTTTCTTTTTGCAACTTCTGTAATCTTGCTGGTAACAGTCCACAATTCTACGGAAGCTTTAATTTTTTTTAAATTTTTTTCATTCAGTTACCTTTGCTGTTTTTGTCTGTACAAAATGCAGTCATGTCTTGATCAGCTGCTGCCATTATTCACTAAGTAGCCAATTTCTGGACTATTATCAGTCACCTTTTTAGAAGTGATTAATGATGTACCTCATCCACTACTAAAAACTCTGGAAAAGTTTGTGCCTGCATCAGTGTTTCTAGAAATTTACTTTTTGACTCCTGTCTTGTGTATTCTTGACTCTACATTGCTTTTAATCTAATGTACATTTACATCTCAGGATGCTATAATATGTATACCTTTAGTGAATAAATATCTCAAAAACTCTACAAATGCAGAATCACCTGTCTCTACATGTCCTGTTTATACCTTGGAAAAAGAAGAGCAGTGCCGTTTGTGTTTGAAATTTAACTCCTATTTATTCTCTGTTTCACGTTATTTCTGGCCGCCAAACCCTGCTAATAGCCTGGATTTATCTTTGTTCTGACTGCAGTTAACTCCTTTCTCTGCAGTCCCAGCAGTGGCCATCACTTTGAACCTGGTACTGCTACAACGCTGTCAACCACTGGCTGTTTGTACTGGGGTTTTTTCCCCCACAATGAAGATGGAAGTCTCACCCTTGGCCAGTTAATGCCTCATGAAACGTTAATGGAAGTGGGGCACCCACTATCAGTTGGAATGCATTCCCTGCTACATTGGTTGGTGAGGCAAGAGCTAACCCCATGTCTGATTTTGGTTTTGAAGATTGAAGCGGTTTTGGATGTAAGTTTGCTCGCTGAGCTGGAAGGTTTGTTCCAGAACCTCAACCTGACCTACAAATCTTCTCACAACTCACTAATTGAAGCGGTTATTGATAGCAATTTGGAAAAATTACTATAAAGGCACTTCAGAATGCAATTGAAACAAAAAAAACTCGTCATAATTTCATTGTAGGTACTCTGGACATTGCAGTGGGAAAAAATTGAAATGTTTTTGAGGATTCTTCATTTCATAGACATGTAGGAGTTATGGCAGAATTATTTTCAGAAAGTATACAGTAGAGGCAGTGGTCAGGATAAAAAGGTACACGATAAATCAGAATTTGTTATTTTGCTGTATCAGAGATAATGGGAACTGCAGATGCTGGAGAATCCCAGATAATAAAATGTGAGACTGGATGAACACAGCAGGCCCAGCAGCATCTTAGGAGCACAAATGCTAACGTTTTGGGCCTGGACGCTTCTTCAGAGAGGGGGATGGGGAGAGGGAACTGGAGTAAATAGGGAGGGGGGAAGTCGGACTGAAGATGGAGAGAAAAGAAGATAGGTGGAGAGGAGAGTATAGGTGAGGAGGTAGGGAGGGGATATGTCAGTCCAGGGAAGATGGACAGGTCAATGAGGCGGGATGAGGTGGTAGGTAGGAAATGGAGGTGCGGCTTGAGGTGGGAGGAAGGGATGGGTGAGAGGAAGAACAGGTTAGGGAAGCGAAGACAGGCTGGGCTGGTTTTGGGATGCAGTGAGGGGAGGGGTCAAGGTGGGCTAGTTTTGTGATGCAGTGGGGGGAGGGGACGAACTGGGCTGGTTTTGGGATGCAGTGGGGGAAGGGGAGATTTTGAAGCTTGTGAAGTCCACATTGATACCATTGGGCTGCAGGGTTCCCAAGCGGAATATGAGTTGCTGTTCCTGCAACCTTCGGGTGGCATCATTGTGGCACTGCAGGAGGCCCATGATGGACATCACAAGCTTCAAAATCTCCCCTTCCCCCATTGCATCCCAAAACCAGCCCAGCCTGTCTTTGCTTCCCTAACCTGTTCTTCCTCTCACCCATCCCTTCCTCCCACCTCAAACCGCACCTCCATTTCCTACCGACCACCTCGCCCCGCCTCCTTGACCTGTCCATCTTCCCTGGACTGACATATCCGCTCCCTACCTCCCCACCTTCTCTACCTATCTTCTTTTCTCCATCCTCGGTCCGCCTCCCCCTCTCGCCCTATTTATTCCAGTTCCCTCTCCCCATCCCCCTCTCTGATGAAGGGTCTAGGCCCAAAACGTCAGCTTTTGTGCTCCTGAGATGCTGCTTGGCCTGCTGTGTTCATCCAGCTCTACACTTTGTACAAGCCAGGCAGCAAAATAACCAGATAACAATGTCTGTATTACATGCATTGACCACAAGAGGTCTCTCTGACATTTGGTAGAAGCCACCAATATTAAGGCATCACATTGACTTGTTTTTATTTGTTGACTATTAAACAACTGACTATTCATTTTAGTTAATTATCTAATAATGCAAAAGAGGATGAGCACAAATTGAGACAAGACCTCAGCAGCAATGAATAGAATTAATTAAAACTAAAGAACCTGGCGGCAATGATTATAGTGGGATTGATGGAACGCTGAAGGTGTTAACACTATGTGCTGGAGTAGATTGAGAGAAAGCAAGGTGATCATCAACGACATACAACTTTCTCATTCACCTATTGTCCACAATATCTGAAGTAAAGGATAAAAGCTTGTGTTTGGGGAGTCCTTTCCTAACTGCGGGGCATTAAGTATTTTACAGTCAATGAGCCACTTTTGAAGTGTTGCCATTGTAATGCAGCAAGTGCAGCATTTGGCTTGCGCGCAGCAATGTCTCAAGCAACAAAGAGGTGATGGATAATTATAGTGGTGTTGCTTGAGGAATAAATATTTTCCAGGTCATCCCTTGACAATTGCCTCTATATGTACATAATCTTCCACTGTTGCTAAGTTGTCAAACTCATCTGGTATCTTGCAGTGGCTGACCAGGAATTCCCTCCATACACTGGCAAGACAGAAACCATTGTTTTCAGTCCCTGCCCCAGACTCGCTCCCAGCGATCAATATCTTTCTCCGTGTCTACAATCTGAGATGAGGCCAGCTCGATTGCATAGTGTCATGTTTGACCCTGACACAAGCTTCTGGCCTTCTCATCAAGCTTCAATAAGAGTGCCTATTTCTACCTCTGTAATATAGCCCTGTTTCAGTTGATCCAATGAAATTACTATTCATGCTTCATTTCTTTTAGTAATGACTATTCAAATACACTCCTGATATTTTAACACATTTAGCTGTCCTGCTCTGTAGACCTGAGATCATTCAACACTCTGCATCTTGTGTCTCCACTTGTACTGAGTGCCTTTTACCCAACACCCCTGCATTCACTGGTCCTTGATCCAACACCATACTGAATTTAAAATTCATATCCTTGTTTCCAAATCCCTTCATGGCCTTTCCCCCTCTACCGTTGTAATCTGCGGTCCTGCTAAAATATTTAACTTCCTCTAATTCTGATCTCTTGAGCGTCATAGTTTTAATTTATTCACCATTGATAGACACATCTTTGGTAAAGAAGAGGATTAGACTTGGGAGGGCTGCTGTATCGGACAAATTTCTTCTGTTTTTCAATTGCTGCTTGCATGGTTGGACGATGGAGATTGGGCAAGATCTGTCAAGTAATTAACAAGGGAGATCATTTCTCTTTATTGTATGAAATTATGGCCCAGATTGTGCATATTTGTTTAATTTAGGCTTGTTTACTTCGGGTTGCTTGTGATTGTTGCATGTATGATTTGGAATAAATTGCAGAGTAAAACTTGAAAGGCAGAAATGCATGACTGAGAGTTGATAACTCATGAAGAAACTTAACTGGAAGAAAATATCCCAGATGACTGTCACTCAACTGCTTTGTGCAGTTATAAACTGTTAAGATTAGGCAAGACCCAAATTCAAACTGCCATTTATGATAGATTAGCTGGTGAACTACAGGACGGGAAGGAGAGTAGGAAACTGTTGGAGTGGATAACCTTATCAGTCTTCGAGTAACCTTATCAGTCTGTGTATGTGATTCAATTAGCTGCGAGCAGAATAAGATACTGGGTTACGCAAAAGTCAAATAGACTATTTCTACATACAAAGATTTGATAAATCTGTCTGGATCTTAGTGTAAACTTCTGGAGATTTGTCAAGTTGGCTGTTCTCATCTGTGTGGAATCATGAATTATATAATCAAATTGTGTGCCTTTTTTGGTTCATAGTTCACAAAATTTAAAGCAAAAAATAACTATGCATCCAACTTTTTCATCCTTTTGAACATTATGTACGTTTCAGGTAGTTTTTATGCTATTTTAATTAGAATTCAGTTTGAGTTGGTAACTGGACAGGATTAAATTTAGGGGAATAATTTTTGCACAGTTTTTGTTTCTGGTGAGAATTTCCACCATTCAGTGTTTGGAGCTGACTTCATAAAAGCTTTTGAACAGAAAATAAGAGAATATGTGGAAAGTAAAATTTAGGGGGCTATCGGGGAAAAGATCAGTGTTTTGCATTAACCTTGATTTAACATTGGTTTCAGTTTCTTAAATTTCTGTGCTTGGTTTGGATTAAATTTCATGAGTCATAAAGTGTGATCATCAGTAAAGAATTGTTGTGGTTTTTCTGAAGGTTGTAATTTGCAAGGAACTTAAGTGAGGACCGAGGAATAGTAATTTGGCCTAACAGACTTGCTGTTTTCATAAATCATACATATAATCTCAATACACTTTCATATTTGAATTGTGTATCCCTATATTCAGCTCTCCAACTCTAAAATAGCTCAGTATGTGAAAGGCATGTCAAAGAGCTGCAGACATAAATGAGCAATTTGTGATTCTAGATACAGAAAGTTATTAGGAGGCAAAGGATATTTTAGCTTTTTTTGCAGGGAGGTTTGAGCACTCCAGTGAGAAAGTCTTCTTCTAATTATGCCAGGAGTTGATGAAACCTTGCCTAAAATACTTTGTGCGAAGTCAGTTTTGGTACTGAAGAAAGAATATAATTATCTTACGTGAAGTGCAAAAATAGGTAGTCTAGATTGATTCCGGGAATTAGAGGGCTTTCCTATAAGATATTATTGAGTAGTATGGGCCTGGACTGCTGCATTTAGATGGAGAGATTGTCTGATTGAAACATGTAAGATTCTGAGAGGGTTTGGCAGAATTGATGCTGAGAAGCTTACCTAGAGGAGTAGAACTGGATGGCATGGTATTAAGATGAGTGTTATCATTTAAATTTAAGATAAAGAGAAACTTCTTTATTCAGAAGGTTATGAACCTTTGGAATTCTCTCCCCAGAGGACTGATTGCGCAATGAGTAGATTTAAAGCTGAGATTAATAGATTTTTGAAATTGAAGCTATAAGGATCGAGCCAGAATGTGAGTTGAGGTTAAGGATCAACCATGTTCATGTTAAATGGTGGAACAGGCTCAAGGGAGCCTTGCTTCCAATAAACTTGAGAGGATGTTCACATTTTTCTAGCATGACAGGTTGGAGGTGCTATAGAGCAGGAGTGGTAAATAGCTCTTTCTATTATTCTTTTTGTACATACCATCTCCTTTCCCAATTTCACTTCTCTTTCCTGACTTTTTTGCTCAATTCCTTCTGTAACATTTCCTCCTTCTTTTTCCCTCCCTTTTCTTCCTGCTCCTCTCCTGGCTATTTTTTGATCCATAGAATTCATTCCAAAACCTAGATAATCTTTTTGGTAGACTCACAACCAATGCATTCACTATCTGTATAGTCCCCACCAATGCATTCACTATCTGTATAGTCCCCTCTTATAGAACCCAAGATGTAGACCACCAGGTAAAGGGGGCTTATTGTTTTTCCAGTCCAGCTAATTCCCTCATTACTTTTTTTGTTAGACATATTACCACATCAAAGTGACTTTAAGGCTTCTACTTTAACAGCACCATTCAAGATTTGTCCCTTCCTGTGTCTCACTACTAACTTTTACCCAATTCACCACACTGAGAACTTGATATTTCTTTTTTGATTAATAAATCCCCCCTCACTTCAAGCCCAGTACCACTTCCACTCCCCACCATCCCTCAATGGTTTAGTTTAAAGCCCTGCTAAAGCTGTAGGTGTAAAACTTGTTGGGAGATTTGTCCTGACCTAGTTTAAATGGAGCTCATCCGAACATTTAGCCCCCTCTTCCAGCAGTAATCATCCTAGTAGCTCATGATCAAAGCCCTTATTTCCAATACTGATCTTTCAGCCATGCATTCAACTCATTGAACATTGTCAAATTTATGGTAATTAGTTCATTTCTCATAATTCAGAGATTATGATTTTGGCCTACTCACCCTAGCTCTGCTGCATTATTCAGCCAAACATCATGCCTTATTCAATCTTTCTTTTATTCATTCCTATGTAAATCATGAAAGCTCCCTCCCATTCCAAGTTCTTTACCATCACTGATGCTCAGCCTTTGGAGCAGTCATTCATGGCTGCAAACAACAGGTTCCATTCCTCTGATTGCATGTTCCTTTACATACGCCCACTTGAATGCACTTTAGATAGGACATGAAGGCTTAAGGGAAGATTCATAAAAGGTTTATGAGAATGGTTTCAGGATGAGGGACTTGGCTATGGGAATAGATTGGTAAAGCTGTGTTGTTTTTCTTGGAGAATTTTGAGATAACTTAATAAAGGAGATGGCATAGACTATGGGATAGAGGGGTTGAGAACCAAATGACAGAAATGTAAGATGATTGGTAAAAGCTCCAAAGGTGACACAAAACATTTTTCTTGCCAGTGACTATTTAGGATCTGGGATAACTTCCTAAGAGTGTTGGAAGCAGATGCAATCGGAGTTTTCATAACAGAATTAGATAAACATCTGAAGGTTTGAGAAAATTGTGCAGTGATGCAAGGAAAGAATGAGCAGTAGGATTAACTGAAAGGCTTTGGATGCACAGTTAAGGGGCTGAACAGTCTCCTTCACTGTGGCCCTTCTATTTCTATAGCGTTGTGTTCCATTTGCTGATTCATGCATGATGTACCAAGAAGTACACCTTTTCACTTACGTGGAGTTTAAAGACTTCTTTTTACTTCTACTTTTTCTCAAACTTCGTTTCTTTGAGAAATTTTTGAGCACACTTTGTCAGTGGAAGGCATACAATAGTTTGTCATTTTTAACAATATCACAACTGGTTTGCATAAGATTGACTGCATCATTTGCCTTTTTCTCATGATTCACTTCCTTCCTGAATTTTGGTGAATCACGAGTAACCAAAATACCCAATCTCATTGGTAACTTCTTTGTTTTACATTTTGTATTGTTCTGAGTATCTGGTTCGCTGATTTGGTGACTTGAAGCAACTGAGTTTCCACCTAAGATCTGTGCAGGAAGGACGAGGGGAATCGTGCAGTAAAAGAATATTCTGGTTATTTGTTGCTGATACTACTTTTCCTCCGCCACTTCCCTACTTTTATACTCTATTCCTGAATCCATAAATGTCAAAATTAGCAATATTTCATGTACAGTCTTGCTAATTTTGACATCTATTTAGGTGGGAATAGAGTATAAAAGTAGGGAAATGTTACTGCAACTGTACCAGACTTTAGTAAGACCATACCTGAAATATTACTTACAAGTTTCAACTAGAGTGTTTTCAGATATGAGGGACCTTATGAAGAGAACTTGAACAGTTTAGACCTAATACTTGCTGGAGTTTAGAGGAGCAATAGGAGGTGTAATTGAGGTATACAAAATGCAAAGGTGTTTGGCACAGGAGATGTAGAAAGGATGTATCCTTGTGATGCAATCTAGAATGAGAGGTCATAGTTTTAGGATAAAGGATGGCAAACTTAAATCAAAGAGGAAAAATTGATTCCCTAAGTGTCATGAATCTGTAGAGTTCACTACCCCAGAGTGTGGGTGATGTTAGGACATTTACTAAGCTTCAGGATGCAATCGGCAGAGTTTTACATAATAATGGTCAGAAGAGGTATGGAGAGAAGGCAGGAAAGTTAGAGTTAAGATGAGATCAACGATGATCATATTGACTGGTGGAGCAGGCTTGAGGGGCTGAATTGACTGCTCCTGCTTCAAGCGCTTTCATTCTTGTAAACCCAAGTCACACTGAGTAAGTAGATGGTGAGTGATAAGGAGTTGGACTGAGTTTAGTTTTTAGCACTTTTAAGTATTTTCTGACAGGTATTTTTACATATTGCATTTTTGAGTTTGATATTTATTAGTGATGAAATGCAATGGATATTACATCAGCCAATTTTATGTTTAAACTAGTGCAGCAATTACTCATCACATGGTGCAAAGACCAGACTTTTCCTAGATTCATAATAATAAAAAACGCACACTAGCAAATCTCTCTTGTTGTAAGAGATCAATAGGTCTGAACTAAAGTGCAGCTCCAAGACCTGGCTGAGGTTGTAATTGATGATTGTGGATCAATGCTGTTAGGTAGAGATATTGCTAAAACAAAATGTAAGCGCGTATGATTTGGACATAGAGCACTAATTCTAGCAAGGACTAAGAACAGGTTAGGTTATTGGTCCTCAGGTATTTATGGTGCTAGTGGAAATGGAGGTGCTGCTGGAAGAAATAGAGATTGCTGTATGCAGACAGCCAGCTCAGACATTCCACAGATCATTGGGATTTGAGCTTCTAGAAATCTGTGGAGATGCCTGGATTTTAATGAAAAGACAGTAAATCAGAACCTGGAAAGAGTGGGTTCATTTGTTCTTTGGTTAAAAGCAAGTTGCTGGCAACAATTTTGATGATGTAATGTATGACCGGGTAGAAGTTGTAAAAAGTGTATTCAAGAATCACAGCATATCTGTTGACAGTGTTTATATCTCACCAACTTGATTTAACAGTTTAAGGAAATCGCAAGGTCTGTTGATGATAATTAAACTTAAGAATGTTCCTGTGATTCTCATTTTTGAAAATGGTTGTTGCTAAAGTCTGTCGTGTTGGATTGGCAGGTAGATCTTGTGTGAAATAATGAATAGGTTGCATTTGCACTGATGGAGGATAAACTCACAGTTAGAAAAATGTTGGACTTCTCTGATTTAATAACGAAGCTACTTCTCAGTTGCAGACTTTTACTAAATATTTTGTGTTTACAAATATATTGGTTAAATTTAAATTATGCCAGCTGCTATGGTGGGATTTGAACCCTGTGTCTTCAGAGTCTCAGTTTCTGGATTTATTGACAATTAGCTGCACTTACCTAATTAAGGTCTCAGAGGAAAGGCCAGTGGGTAGTGGCACTTATGTGGGTGTCAAATGACTCGCGTCACCTTGAATATATTTGTAGAGGAAAGCCAGAGGCTAGTAATTGGAAATTTTATTTACCGTCTCTGTATAGTCTCAATTTTACTGAGTATTTATATTTTTAAAAATTTGAATGTATGTCACTGAAATTTAATTTGTCTTTGAATGTGGTAATTCCAAGGCTGCAATCTAGTCAGTCTGGTCAGAATGGTGTTTTTATTGAAGCACAGCGTGATTGCAATTGCAACTGCAAATGGATACAGCTTGCTGTTTAACATTGTGTGCTCAGAACAAGAGAAATGCTTATATATCCCAGGTGAGCCTTGTCTTATAATTTTGAAATGGGAGTGGTACTCCTTTGACATTGATGTTTAGTACAGTTTTATCTAGGAGTTTAACCCTACCAGCTTGCAGGGGTTGCTTGCAGAAACTCCGTGGAGAGAGGTATATTTTGCAAAGATTTTCAGGCTGGCAAACACATTTTCTCCTTCCCAATCATCCATAAACTTATTGCCACATTACAGCATATAAACAGAGCAATCAATTCCTCAAGCCAGTTCTGGTGGTGCTCTTAACAAGCCATTTAGATTAGTGCAATTCTGCAGCTTGCTCTCTGTAATCCTATATTGTGCTGGTTGAGCTGGTCATAACTATTTTGTGTGTCCTCCTAGCTATGAAATGCGTTTGTGTACGTGAAGCTAATTTGGAGCCATTGCAGAAGTTATCAAGCTAGGCATAAATGTACAATTCAAGTTCTAATAATGGATGGAAGTGGAATTATTCCAATTTTGCTGTGTGTTCTTCTGCCTGGTAAGTATGTCATCTCTTATGTAGGACCACAATGACACAGTTTGCAGGTCCAAGTAATATCACTAAATATGCATTGGATGAAGGAAGGGAAAGCATCGTAGTTAAACTCGCAGATGATGCAAAAATACTTAATGTTGTGAAGTTGAAGTTTGCGGACAACCGTAGATAAGTTAATTGACTGGGCAAAAATATGGCATCTGAAGGAATGTGGAAAAATGTTTCATCATTCACATTTTGATGGAAAGAATTAAAAAGTAGAATATTACTTAAACATAAAATGACAAGATGCAGAGGGATTTAAGTGTGCAGGTGCATGAGTCGCAAGCTAGTAGGCAGGTACAACAAGTAATAAAAAAGACTATGGGAATATTGTTCTTTATTACCAAAGAAACCTGATATAAAAGTAAAGATATTCTGCTTAAATTATGGAGAATTAGTGAGAGGGCATCTTGAATATGGTATGGTCACCTTTTAAAGGAGGATATAAGTACATTAGAGGCTGTTCAGAGGAGGTTTATGAGATTGATACCTGAACTGACTTGTTTCCACTAGAGTTTAGGAAGTGAGCAGTAACTTGGTATATGTAAGATCTTTTAAAAAAATCTTGAAAAGATGCATGTATAAAGGATGACGCCTCCTGTGGGAGAGTCTGGAACTGAGGGGCACAGTTTTAAAATTAAGGGTTACCCTTTCCAAACAGAGATGTGCAGAATTCTTTTCTAAGGGTGTGGAAATTTGTAGTATGCTGTCTCAGAAGGTGGTGGAGGTGGGGTCAAGCTGGAGGTGGACAGATTCTTTGAATGTGTAATTTGAACCCCAAACAGATCAGTCGTCATTAAGTGGCAGGTAAGACTTTAGGCGCCAAATTATCATCTTCATCTCCCAATATGTATGTTTGTAAATCTCATTAGTTTTGTACATCACATCCAAATTCCTGTAAAACCAGTCAACTAACTTGGATATTGACATATACAGGGCCTACTTTCCTATGTTTGAGTTTGCATCCTCGGAAAACCGTTGTGTGACACCTGTTTCCTCATATTGCACATTAAATTTCATCAAAAGCATTTTTACAAGATTGTACATCAAAGAAATCATAAAGAATGTACCACAATTTTTCAAGCTTTTTAAATAATTTAGCATTGTGTTTGTTCTACTGTCAACTGATTTACTTTTGCAAACTGCTTGTACCATTGTGGATATACCATTCTGTTTCAAATGCTAAGATTCCTGTAGCACCAGGGTATGGAGGGATAAACTGGGATTAGTTTCGTTTGGGAACATGGTCTGTGTGGATTAGTTGGACTGAAGGGTCTGTTTCTATGTATGACTCTTGTTATATCCGCTCACAAGGTGTGTTTGCCTCTTGGTAGAGGTCATGTGACAACAGCAGACCAGGAGGGATGTTGGTACACATTGCATTTCAATCCAAGCATCCCTCTTGCTTTTAAAACAAACCAAAAAAATTCATGCATTATGTAGATTTAAGTTACCCAAGCTACACAAATCACTATTTTCATGCAGTAACAGTTTACTATTCTTGTCTGTCTCAGCACATGCATTACAGACAGTCTTTAAATTGTGTTGGTCCTTTAATGGGTGAGTGTGTATTTGGTGTAGCTTTCAGTTCACATCAGTGATGTTCTTTCCCCAAGGAGTGTCATTTGTTATTGCCATGGCAGCTGTTATTACATTTTTGTTGGGTTGCCGTGGACTTTTTGATCTGATAGTTCATCTGTCGACAATACAGTTGGTGGTGAGTTCATGTTTTTCTGATCAGTAAGTGCAGTTGAGGAACTGTTTCACCTGTTATGCATATGTACTTGTGGCTGTGATGACATCTCTGGTTATTCATTTACACTGTATGATTCAGGTGATACTTCAGTCTCAAGTTGTCACTTAGCTGATTTTTTTAATTGAGGGTTTTGAAGATTAGTATCCTGACTGTCTCTCCCATGCTCAACACTGGCAATGGTTTTGCAGTCTTAATAGAATGAAATTTGGCTTTCTGCCATTTCACCTTGATTTTTGCCATTCACGTGTGTTGTTACCTCTGTCTTCAGTGCTTGTTTTTTATTGGAAGAGCAGTTTGTGCGGCTTGACGTTAGTCTTTCTACTGGATGACTGTCATGTTTTCAGTCGGTGTGTTTCTCCTTAGAGGATTGCCTGCATGTTTTACTCAATAGTTATTTGATTCTTTTTGCAGTTTTCATCGTCACCTTGCCCTTTCTGTTTGACTGGGGCTACTGTGGAGATGAAAATGATATTGAAGTTCCCAGTTGGTAATGAAGCAGCTGAATTCTTTGCTCATGAACTAAGGACCATTGTCACTCATTACATCAGAAAATGACATAACAGTTGGCATATGTCTTTAGGCATTCAACAACATTGGTAGTCACTGTAGTCAGCTAGTTGCCCCCCCCCGCCCCACTCCATTAGTTAGAATTGTAGTGACCAGATATTCAGTTCCTGTGAAAATACAGGGCCCAGTCTCCACATATGTGGTCTCCCTGTGAATCTGTGTTCACTGAGCTTGAATACAAGCACTGCACTTGCTGATGTGGACCTTAATTTTTATTGCTTGTCTTTAGCCAGTGGAGAACATCTGAACATCTCTTGGTTCCTTGGACTTGACTGAATTTCTCTCTGACTTGTTTGAATTTCTCTGTGACTTGTTTGAATGTGCTTTAGCATCTCTCTTCTCAATTCCTTGGGGAGTTGTACAAAATGCTTTCTTGGGCTGTCATTCATCTCTTGATGCCCAGAATGCTTTTGTAGTAACAGGTGTACTGTTAATGCCTTCAGGCGATTATTTCAACATTATTTGGCAAGGTCATTGGGGTCATTTAAGAGACTGCTGGACATGCATATGGTCACAGAAATTTGAGGGTGCATCCATGAGGATCAATGGTCGGCACAACATTGTGGGCTGAAGGGCCTGTTCTGTGCTGTACTGTTCTATGTTCTATGTTCTATTATTTATTGCTACATTTAGAAAGCTGCATCTTGATGGGTAGTTTGTTGGTTTTGAGGAAGGCACTTTTCTAGTATATTCAATGTCTCTGCTGGGTTGATGACTTCAATAGAAGAATGAGGTGCTGCTTCATGCGGAGATTGTATATCAATCGAAACAGTAAAAAGTTCCCAAATATACATCATCACAAATTAAAGCATGTCCAGAGCTAGAAGGTCAGAGGTTGTAACTATTATCAAAATGCTATAATTTAGTCAAAACAGCCATGCACCTTAATTCCAACATAACAGTGCACACATCAGGAAAATGTTCAGTAGTTAAATCATTTAGAAGTCATGTAAACCTCTGCCAACAACACAGTACTATTCTTGGTATTGTTTTGAAACCTTTTAGCCTGGTCAATTGAAGAATACAGGGATTGTTGTGGTAGATTATTTGTTAACTCAACAAGAATTCATCAGATATTAAAACGTTGTAAGTTGCGTGGACAGTATGTTGTTCGAATAGTTAAAACGTCTGTTTTAGAGTTACAACTTTGTTTCCCACACATTTCAACAGTAGCAAGGCATCTGTTACCCCACCTAACTACCTAGGTGCCATTCTTATTTTCTCTTCAAAGTTGGTCCTTCATTCTGATTCGCGACTAAACTCCATTGCTTTGTCTCACATGGCGTGGTCAGAGGTCACCCTAATATTCCATTTCCAAATAAGGCCGCAGGGTTAATGCTGCTTCAGACCCACTGCATTTTCACAGAAACTGCTGCAGCTCAGCATGTCTATGCAGTTTAACTGACTTTTAACTTGAGTACGTTCTTGAATAAGAATAAATGAAAAATGAATCTTAAATAACTTATCAAGTTAACTAAAATTCTCTGCCTCATTCTAATCCCAGGATGTGCATGTAGATTTACAGGCTAAATCAGGTTATACCCAAATTTCCTGGTAACAGGAACAATATGTCTCAATGCTATCATTTAAATGAATGGTTTTACATCCTGGAATAGTTCTTCCACTTTAATTAAATGTTCAGTACTGTGTAAAATTTCCAGGCTGGGTGGAGCAAAGAATGAACTCAGCGTGAACTAAAACAATCAATAATTATGGAGATACCCAGGCAGTCCTGGGACTGTGAAAGGTTTGAAGCTTTTATTTGCTGCTGTCTGCACTCTGAACAGAAGTGGAATATTTTTATGATTGAGTGAGCAAGTGACAAATCTGATTGAAACGTCATATTGGTTTGTCCAGAGTTCTAGTTCATTTTTCATTTAGAGTTCCTTTGAATATTGAGTCCTTGCATTCTTTCTCTGCACGCATTCTGCACCCAGCCTACCCTCCCCCCAATACTACCCCCCCCATCCATCCCTTCTTGCCAACACAGTCCCCTCTCCAAACTCTCGCCCCTTCCCCCACACCACTTTGAGTTCAGAGCAGCATTTACATGTGTTTTCAGCTAAATGAGCATCATGACATTTGGAGAAGTAGTTGCTGTGGATTTGATGATATGAGTTTTATCACCACTGAGAGAGGGATGAGAGGCCAGATACTAATAAACAAAATATACACAATAAACACAAAATACTGTGGATGCTAGAAATCTGAGTAAAAGACATGGAATGTTGGAGGAAATCAGGTCTGGCACCAGAAGTGGGTGGAGAAACAGTCAACATTTTGAGTCCAATATTAACTCTTTTTAAGAAGAGCGTGTAGAGTCATATTACTTGAGTCATTCTGGATTCCAAATATTAACTGACTTTGTTTTTCCCTTAAATGCACCCAAAACTGCTGAGTTACTCCAGCATTGTCTATGTGAGAAGGAACAAGAAGCAGGTTCATGCAGGGAAAGGATAGAGCCCAAAGAGAGAGAAGAGCGGTTGGGTAGACAAGAGTTGATAATGATCTGGCTAGGAGGGTGATCAAAAATAAAGTTGCTGGAAAAGCCCACCCAGTCTAGCCGCATCTGTGAAGGAAAAAAAAGTTAACGTTTCAGGTCCAGTGACCCTTCCTCAGAACTTAGACCCTTCCCCTTTCTGAGGAAGGGTTACCAGACCTGAAACGTTAACTCTATTTTTCCCTTCACAGATGCTGCCAAGACCCGCTGGGCTTTTCTAGCAACTTTGTTTTTGTTCCTGATTTACAGCATCCACAGTTCTTTTGGGTTTTTTTATTAGGAGGGTGAATAGCTGCTATTAGTGATGAGCAATAGGTAACATGCAAATAGGCAGGCTATGTGATAAAAAGGCCTGATTTGTAGGGCAGGGGGCTAGTACATGGAAGCTGTTAAATAGATAAGAAGCTTCCTTACCTTTTAAATTTGGCATGACAAGGAATATACTCAATCAGACATTTGCAGAATTTGCAAGAGAAAAAGAAGTGCTGTGGAATCAGTGGCTAGCGAAAACTTTGAGAATACACAGGAAATTATAGTTTTCAGAATTCTTCTGTGTAGTATTCTGGTAGCCCTTAAGACTTATCTAGACCTTCAAGTGTCAAGAAAGTAGCAGTTTTGTCAGATGTCATGTAAACTGTTACATGTGGGACAATGGCAATAAGGGAATCAAAAGAAAATTGGAGGAATGAAAAATCTAGGGATGGTCAGGGTTTAAGTTTTTGGGAACAATCAAATAATAAGGGAGAAAGGCTAAAATGAGAAGTGATATAAAGAAAATCAAATGTCTTTACTGAAAAAGGACAAGACATGTTAAGGCTAAGCACTGGAAAATTGCAGTCGTAGGAGTACCCAAGGAATGCTCAAAGGATTTGTCTGGAAAGGAAATGGATATTCGACAGTAGTTGTGGAACATGTTCTGTCAAAACTTGTTATGAAGGGAGTAATAGCTGTGGACAGACAAGGAAATGCTTCCTTATTTGTTCTGCTTTTCTATTCTTGTGGCCAAAGCGAATAACTTCACATTTCGCAGCATCAAACTGTCAGTGTGCTTCTGAATGTATTATTATGATTTGAGAGCTTAAGTTTCCAATGTGAAGGCAAAGTGAATTTTAGTTTTTCTGAAGAACTGAAGTTTTTCTAAAGGTCAAAAAGCAGTTACAAGAAGTCATGTGATTTCAGTGAGATGACGATCATCTTCCTCGAGAGAGGATTGCTACCTTGTATACTGACTTGGGTTTTACAACCGTCAGAGAGAAAGAAGCCAAGCAGGTTCATCATGGGGAAGGGGGCTGAAAGGAAGAGGAATGGGCAGGGATAGGAGGCGGTGGAGGTGCAGGAGGAGGAGGGGAATGTGGAGGCCTCAACGAACGATCACAGAGCCCCAAACAGAGAGTATCCTCAACTCCAAGACAAACTCAAGACCTTGACTGAGGCCGTGTAAGGGTCAGACATACTCTGACAGAGGCAGTATGTGCACCTACTTCATCAATGCACATAATAACTCCAAAAAGACTACAGCATTATTGAAGATCCTTCCAAAAGAAATTGGAAAAACAGTCTTTTTCAAGTGATGACTCATCTTGCAGCCTCCCATCTCTTTTCAATGATGGTGCATAAATTAAACCAGAAATTCCTGTGTCATGGTTTGACCTAAATAAAACCAAGCAGCAAGATAGATTCTATGTAACAGTTAACTGACTAAGCAAAGTGTTTAAAGAAAAAATCATTTAGTGCACTGTTTTAAAGGATAATATCACAAGTGTTTGCAGATGACACTAAAGTCGGTGGAGTGGTGAACAGTGTGGAAGAATGTTGCAGGTTGCAGGGAGACTTGGATAAACTGCAGAATTGGGCTGAAAGGTGGCAAATGGAGTTCAATGCAGATAAATGTGAGGTGATTCACTTTGGGAAGAATAATAGGAAGACAGAATACCGGGTCAATGGAAAGATTCTTGGTAGTGTGGATGTGCGGAGGGATCTTGGTGTCCATGTACATAGATTCCTGAAAGTTGCTACCCAGGTTGATAGTGCTGTTAAGAAGGCATACGGTGTGTTAGGTTTTATTGGTAGAGGGATTGAGTTCTGGAGCCGTGACGCCATGCTGCAACTGTACAAAATGCTAGTGCGCCGCACTTGGAATATTACCTACAGTTCTGGTCGCCTCATTACAGGAAGGATGTGGAAGCGTTGGAAAAGGTGCAGAGGAGATTTACCAGGATGTTGCCTGGTATGGAGCGAAGGCCTTATGAGGAAAGGCTGAGGGACTTGGGTCTGTTCTCATTGGAGAGAAGAAGGCTAAGAGGAGATTTAATAGAGACATACAAGATGATCAGCGGATTAGATAGTCTTTTTCCAAAGATGATGACGTCAGCTTGTACGAGGGGGCATAGCTACAAATTGAGGTGTGATAGATTTAAGACAGATGTCAGAGGCAGGTTCTTTACTCAGAAAATGGTAAGGGCGTGGAACGCCCTGCCTGCCAATGTAGTTAACTCAGCCACATTAGGGGCATTTAAACAGTCCTTGGATAAGCATATGGGTAATGATGGGATAGTGTAGGGGGAGGGGCTTAGATTAGTTCACAGGTTGGCGCAACATCGAGGGCCAAAGGGCCTTTTCTGTGCTGTATTGTTCTATGTTCTATGTGTAAATATCTCCGGTAACTTCTGTGCATCTAAAGCAATGATGGTATTGCTTGTTTCCATTTTTATTTTGACACTGCAAGGTTGCAAACATGGTCTTTCTGGGACACACCTTGTGAAACTTTGACAGTGTGTGCTGAGAGGTTCAGATGTAAGGTGGGACCTTGTATGCCGAGTGCTGACCAAAAACCAAAGTATCGGTGTCTGTCTTTTGGGGTCATAATTGCTGTCCACCTTTTACAATCTCATAGTCATGGAAGAAGGCTTGATGAGCCTGAGGACTGTCTATTATGAGAATTCCTGCAACTTAGTTCCCTTTGAGGATCAGTCTTAAAGTTGGCGCGTTTATTAGACACATTATCCAATCCATAGCAGATGTGATGTTCATCCGGGAATTCAACTCCGTAATGAAGCCTAGATTAAGATAACTGGCCTCCAATAATCTCGACTATTTTTCTTTGTGGAGGGGTTACTCTAACCATGGAAGATTTTCACTGTTTTATGAGGATTTTTTGTAATTGGAATGCTATCTAAATTTCAAAGTTAGTCAATTTTCACCTGTTCATTTTTAGACCAAAGTTTTAATAAACCAAATGGCTCTTGTTGAGTCCAACCTGAGCATCGTTGAGCTGGTGATAGTAAGGAAAATTTTTGCAGGAACAATGGGCTATCTACGCCTTCAGCATGTTCTGATTCTGTGCAGAGTTTTCAAATGAATCATCTGTCTGCTTTTATTTCTATTCTTGTAATCATTTGGTATACTGAGTGGCCTGTGTGGCCAGATTTTGGGAAAGCTAAGAGTCAGTTGCTTTGGTCATATATGTGCTCAACTGGATAAGAGCAGCATGCTTCCTGCTCTAAATAAGATCAATGAAGCAAATAAGCTTTACAAAAATCTAGCACTGTTACTGGTGCCAGCTAACTATTCTAAGATTCGTTTTTGAACTAAATTTAAATTCTCAAGCTGCTATGGTTGATTTTGAACACAAATTCAGTAAGTTTTAAGATCAGGTTCTGGATAACGGGAATCGGAAAGAACTGTACAGAACTGTACATACATCTCAGCAAGATGATGTATCATCGATAGCCATGGATGAGCTGCTGGAAAACTGGAGGTTGGCTAATACGGTGCCATTATTTAAGCAAGGTGTAGAGGAAAAGCAAGGCAACTATAGATCAGTGAGCCTGACGTCAGTGATAGGCGAGTTGTTGAAGGGGTTTCTGAGGGCCAGCATTTACATGTATTTGGAAAGGCAAGGACTGATTGGGGATAGTCAACATGGCTTTATACATGGGAAATCGTGTCTCACTGACTTGATTGAGTCTTTTGAAGAAGTGACAAAGAAGACTGAGCGAAGGCAGAGCGGTGGATGTTGTCTGGTATGGGCTTCAGTAAGGCATTTGACAAGGTTCCATGTGGTAGTCTGGTTAGCAAGGTTAGGTCATACAGAACACACAGAGAACTAGCAATTTGGGTACAAAATTGGCTCGATGGTAGGAGACAGGTTGATGGTGGAAAGTTGCCTTTTGAACTGGAGGCCTGTGACCAAGAATCTGTGCTGTGTCCGCTGCTTTTTATCATTTATATAAATGATTTGGATGTGAATATAGGTATGGTTAGTGAGTTTGCACATGTCACCAAAAGTGGTGGTATAGTGAACAGCCAAGAATATTATCTCCGAATACAATGGTATCTCGATTAGATGGGCAACTGGGCCGAAGAGTTGCAGATGAAACTTAATTTAGATAAATGTGAGGTGCTGCATTTTGGAAAGGCAAGTCAGGACAGGACTTATACTCTTAATAGTAAGGTGAGTCTAAATGACAATGTTGTTGAATAAAGAGACCTTGGAGTGGAGTTTCATAGTTCCTTGAAAGTGGAGTTGTAGGTAGACACGGTAGTGAAAAAAAAAATTGGTAAGCTTGTCCTTTATTGGTCAGTACATTGAATTTTGGAAAAAAAACAAAAGAATTGAGAGTGCTGTAATTCAGGAACAAAAACAAAGTTGCTGGAAAAGTTCAGGTCTAGCAGTATCTGTGAAAGAAAAATCAGAGTTAATGTTTCAGGTGCGGTGGCCCTTCCTCAGAACTGATGGCGGCTTGGAAAATGTCAGTTTAAATGCAGAAAAAATGGAGGGGAATGGGGTTAAGAGTAAATGATAGGATAGAGCCTAAAGAGAGAGAAGAGCAGTTGACAAACAAAGGAGTTGATAACGATCAGGCTGGGAGGGTGAATAGTTGTTAATGGGCACAGTTAGTGTCTGAACAACAGGCGGGCGGTATGTAATGGCAGACTATGCGTTAACAAGGCCTGGTGTGTGGGGTTGAGAGTTGGGACATGGGAGAGTTCAGGTCCTAAAATTATTGAACTCAATATTGAGTCTGGAGGACTGCTGGGTCCCCCCCTCAAGCGGAAAATGAGGTGGTGTTCTTCCAGCTTGCACGGAGCTTTGCTGGAACACTGCAGCAATCTAGAGACAGAGATGTTGGCCAGGGAGCAGGGTGGTGTGTTAAAATAGCAGGCAATCGATAGCTAGAGACTTTTCCCCAGGGCAGGATTGACTGCCATGAGGGGTCATAGTTTTAAGGTGTTAGGAGGAAGGTATAGAGGAGACGTCAGAGGGAGGTTCTTCACTCAGAGAGTTGTGAGCGCATGGAATAGTTTACCAGTGGTAGTCGTGGAAGCGGAGTCATTAGTGGCATTCAAGTGACTGCTGGACATGCACATGGACAGCAGTGAATTGAGGGGAATGTAGGTTAGGTTATTTTATTTTTGGATTAGGAATATTCCACGGCACAACATCGTGGGCTGAAGGGCCTGTACTGTGCTGTACTTTTCTATGTTCTATGTTCTATATAACAGGTAGTTCAGGGTCTTTTTGCGAGCAGAAAATAGATGTTCTGCAAAGTGGTCACCCAGTCTGCACTTTATTTCCTCAATGTAGAGGAGACCATGTGGGCAGTGAATGCAGTAGACTCGATTCTAGGAAGTGCAGGTGAAGTGCTGCTTCACCTGGAAGATATGTTTGGGCCCTTGGATACTGGGGAGGGAGGAGGTAAATGGGTAGGTGTTGCACCTTCACCAATTACAGGGGAAGGTGCCATAGGGCTGTGGTGTGTGTTGGGGGTGAAGGAAGTGTGGACCAGGGTGTCCCAGAGGGAATAGTCCCTGCAGAAGGCGGACAAGGGAGGGAAAGGAAGTACGTGTCTGGTGGTGGCATCTTGCTGGAGGTGGTGGAAATGGCGTCTGATGATCGTTTGGATGTGGATGCTGGTGGGATGGTAGGTAAGGGCAAGGAGAACCCTATCGCTGTTGTGGGAGGGAAGAGAACGGGTGAGGGTGGAAGTGTGGGAGATGGGTTGGACCTGGTTGAGACCCCTGTCGATAACCAAGCTGGTTGAATCCTTGGTTGAGGAAGAAGTGGACGTTTTAGACGCTCCCTTGTCAAAGTTGGCCTGACCTGAACATATACAACGGAGATAGAGGAACTGAGAGAATGGGATGCAGTCTTTACAGGGTGTGAGGATGTAGTGTCCAGGTAGTTGTGGGAGTCAGTGGGTTTGTAGTCGACACTAGTGGCCAGTCTATCCCCAGAAATGGGATCAGAAAAGTCGAGGAAGGGAAGGGAGGAGTGAGAGACCAGGTGAAATTGAAGCTGAAGAAAATGAGAGGAGTTAAGAGATGTTGAGGGTGAGGATGAGCTCAGCCAAGCTGAGAAGGATGGTGCTGGATCGGGTTGGTTCAGGTCTTTGGTCCAGGAAGAAGTGGAGAGGCCTAACAACCTGCTGGTGGAGAATGGACATGTAAAGGGATTGCACGTCCATGGCCAAGAGACGGTGGCTGGAACTGGCAAACTGGAAGTTTTGAAACCAGTGTAAGGCAGCAAAGGAATCACAGATGTATGAGGGCAGGGATTGAACCGGGGAGGGAAGACTGGGTCAAGCTAGGAAGAGATGTGTTCTGTGGGGCAGGAGCAAGCTGAAACAATGGGTTTGCCCAGACAGTCCTGTTAGTGGATTTTTGGGAGGAGATAGAAGCAAGCTGTGTGGGGCTGGGATTACTGTCGGCTTGGAAGCAGCTGAGGGGAGATCACTGGATGAAATGAGATCAGTTATTTTAGTAGCTACAATGGCCTGATGTGTCATGGTCCAGGGGAAGGTAGGAGGAGATATGAGAGTTGATGCTCAGCCTCTGCAATGTAGAGGTCAGCACGACAGACTACAAAAGCACCACCCTTATCAGCAGATTTAGTAACAAAGTCAGGGTCAGATCTGAGTGCACGGAGTGCAGTCAGTTTGGAAGGAGATAGGTTGGATTTGTTGAGGGAGGCAGAGAAATTGAAACGACTAATATTATGTCGACAGGTCTCCATGAACAGATTGAGTGCAGGTAAAAGGCTGGAGGAAGGTCTCCAGGTGGAGAGAGAGTGCTGGAATTAGGCAAAGGGTCTGTGAGATTGGAAGAAGAGTTTTGCCCAAAGAAATGAGCGCGGAGGTGAAGATGGTGGAAGAAGAGTTCAGTGTCATGTTGTGCCTGAAAGTCATTAAATTGGGGAGCAGAGGAATGAAGCAGAGGCCTTTGCTGAGCACAGAACGTTCAACATCAGAGAGCAGAAGGTTAGGAGGGATGGTGTATACCTGACAGGAGGTGGGGTTGGGGGAGGGGATGGAGTCAGAGGGAAAGAGAGGAGAGGAAGCTTCCAGAGGTCCATGGGTATCTTTGAGTTGTTGCATCTTGTAGGCCTTGATGCCTGAAAGGAAAAGATAAAGTTTTTTTGTTAGCACGACGAATGAATCAGAGGATGAAGTGGAACTGCGGAGTGGTGCAGCCCTGAGCCAGTATGATGCGATGCTTTTGGAGAGCAATGTTGTGAGGTGCCATGTGGCACCACATGGCACTGAGTGTGGATCTCAGGATCCAGCAAGAGCAGCTGTCCATGGAACGTTGAACATCACGGAGATATCTATGATCCTGGGAGGATTCAAAACATCCCACCAGCATCCACTTCCAGAAGATCATTAGATGCTATTTCTGCCATCTCCAGCAAGATGCCATCACCAGACACCATTCTTCTCCTCTCCCATTCCCTCCAGGACACCCTGGACTACACTTCCTTCACCCCCAACACCACCCCACCCCACAGCTCTATGGAACCTTCGCTTGTAACCAGCGAAGGTGCAACACCTGCCCATTTACCTCCACCATTCCAAGGGCCCAAACATATCTTCCAGGTAAAGGAGCACCTCAGCAATTCCCAGAATCTAGTCTACTGCATTCGATGCTCACAATGTAGTCTCCTCTACACTGGGGAAACGAAGTGTAGACTGGGCGACGACTTTGCAGAACATCTATGTTCTGCTCACAAAAAGACCCTGAACGACCAGTAGCCTGCCACTTTAACACACCACCCTGCTCCCTGGCCGACATCTCTGTCTCTGGCTTGCTGCAGTGTTCCAGCGAAGCCCACTGCAAACTGGAAGAACACCACCTCATTTTCCACTTGGGTGCCCTGCAGCCCTCTGGACTCTGTCAAGTTCAATAATTTTAGGGCCTAAACTCCCCCACGTCCCAGCACCCTACCCCACACACCAGGCCTTGTTACCACATAGCCTGCCATTACACACTACCTGTTAGATACTAACAGTGCCCATCAACAATGATTTACCCTCCCAGCCTGATTGTCATCAATTCCTTTCTCAACTGCTATTCTCTCTCTTAGTGCTTTTTCCTATCGTTTACTCTCTACCCCATCCTCTTCCCCTTTTTCTGCATTTAAACTGATGTTTTTTCCAGCCACCATTAGTTCTGAAGAAGGGTCACTGGACCCAAAACATTAACTCTGTTTTCTCCTCCACAGATGCTGCCAGATCTGCTGAGATTTTCCAGCAACTTTGTTTTTGTTCATTGAGAGTAGGAGTTGGTGTGCATGTTGTGCCTGTGCAGGTTACTGAATAGGCCACTTTTGGAATAGTGTGTTCAATTCTGGTCTCCCTGCTGTAGAAAAAGATGTTTTGAAACTTGAAAGGCTTGAGAAAATATTTACAAGGATGTTACCAGAGTTGGAGTGTTTGAGATATAGGGAGAGGTTAAATAGGCTGGGCCTATCTTCCCTGGAGTGTTGGAGGCTGAGGGGTGACCTTATAGGGGTTTATAAAATCATGAGGGGCATGGATAAGGTAAATAGTCACGTCTTTTCCCCAGGATGGGGGTGTCCAAGGCTAGAGGGCATAGGTTTAAAATGAAAGGGGAAAGACTTAAAAGGGACCTAAGGGGCAATTTTTTCATGCAGAGGACGGTGCGTCTGTGGAATGAGCTGCCAGAGGTGGTGTTGGAAACTGCTACGATTACAATATTTGAAAAGCCTCTGGTTAGCTACATGAATAGGAAGGACTTAGAGGATATGAGCCAAATTTTGGCAAGTGGAGCTAGGTTAATTTAAGATATCTGGTCAGCTTGGACAAGTTGGACTGAAGGGTCGGTTATTGTGCTATCCATCCGTACGACTCTGTGCTTCCTGTAATCGTCCTGAACTCAAACCAGCGCTTTGTCCTGTTAAAGCTGCGTGCTCTTAAAGATAAACTCTATTGCAAACAGTTCTACTTTTTAAATGTGCATTCATTTACATGCTTTTGAAAGCTTTGTTACAGCATCTTTGCCCAATATCTCAACCCTTAATATCCCACAATTGACTTTGTGGGCACACAGTCAATATATTTCTCTCTCTTTGCTCCCCATTTACTTTGGCTATCACCTTGCCGCAAAGGGTTAAGTGACAATGGATCCACAAGAGCAAGTCTGGGTCTGCTGTTATATCTTGGATAATGGAGTTGAGCAGACTCTAATGAAGGCAAGCCAGCAAGCTGCATTTATTTGGAAGTCAGGGGAATGTAGTTCCTTTTGGTATTTTTTTTTACTTTGTGAATTTTCTTTTATATATTGGTTGTGCACTTTTTAAAAAAAAGTTTATAATTCTTAAATGAGCATGACAATTGATGTTGCCATTTACACTCTCAGCACACAAGCTCCCATCTGTACAGACCCACATTTAGCACCAAAGATAGTAACATTTTTTGTACATAAACTGGTGTCATATTGCACATTTCCAGTGCACTGTCTCACAAAAGGTACCTTGACCAGTATTACTGGCTCCAAGACCACTATTACTTGTCCAGTGACCAGTGTTACTGATTCAAGAACATTGTAATGTACTGGCCTGTTTCAAAGTACACTGGGCTTTCACTGGGTTTTTCCTTCTGTGCCTGTATTCCTTTCATTTTTCCTTACCTCAACAGTTTTTCTTACTATGAAGCCATTGTCTCCTTTTATGTGTTTGTTTCAAAATTATTTATTTTACTATTTCCATCTGAGCCCAGAAAGATGCCCAAACATCCCGAAGTGTCAAAAGTATACAGGGTATTGTATAATGGTGAATTGGAAATACCCAAGTCTCTCAGGGTGATTGGTAATAGTAATTGATCATAGGAATGCAAGCAAGTATATCAAAAGAGAAATATGTGACTTGCAAGGTGAGTGTCTGAGGAGTAATCTGATGGAGTAGGCTTGATTTTAAAAGAAACAGTGGAAAGGAATGTGTGTTGAGCACAGTGGATTGTCAGTGAGCGAGCAACCTCTTAGTCTCCTCACTGATCGTGCCAGTGAATTAGGTGAGTTACCATTAAAGCAAGGCACAGTCTCCTGAGGCTTTGTAGAATTGGGCAATTTGGTACAAAGGTAGCAATATCACAAAGGTCATCTTTAAACTTTCCCCTTTAAAAACTAAAGTTCATTTTAAATCATGCAGGCCTGTATTGTGTCTGCTGTTCGTTCTCTGCCAAACCTGAAGTCAAGTACACGTCTGTGCTAAAATGCCATAGAGAAACACTGAATAGACTGAACATCAGACTCCCCCCATCCTCGAGCGTCCAGTACACCATGCAGTTAATATCAGAGCCATGGTGTTTGTTCAAACTAGATTGGGTTCTCCCTCAAACTTTGTATTCATTTGACAAAACATGCAATATTTTAATTGATTTAAATTTGTGTCAGTTATGTCAGTTTTTAGACCTGTTATGTTGAATACATGAACAAAACTAACCTTTAAAAAGCTAAAGCAAAACAGAACTGTCCCCACAGTTGCCACCTTTTAGCACAATGTCTCTATGCTTGGCCAATACATCAAGGTTATGTTTGTTTTTGGACGCAATTAGCAACAAGCTTGCCTGTCGCTAATTCCTAGAACATACTTGTTTTGAAGGAAAAATAATTGCACATCTGGTTTCTCTTTTTATGAATAAGGAAAATGGTCAGGAACTTGAGGCAGACACAAAGTCTCCTCTTGTTATTATGACCTAGATGACCTTGTACAAATGGCCACAAAAACCCCAAAAACTGCCAGAACACGCTTAGCTCAGCCACAGTGCTTTCACTTTTTAAACATTTGAGTTTTAATGGGTATCAAAGCTTTCACATCTGATACAGCAATTAAAAGGGAAACATTTTAAAAATTATTCTAAGTCTGGTGTGTTTTTAAAATATTTCTGAATAGTGTAATTGGTTTGACTGGAAATGCTTGTGGATGAAGAAAAGAATAACTAATCATGAAAATGTGAGTAGAAAAGATTATGATTAGTCAAAAAAGATGAACTTATAATGCCCAGTATGCACACCCCTCAGCTCAGATCCTAAATCCCCTCCCAAGTTCTGCCCCATTGTACTGTACCAGAAAATATGGGTCAGTAAACCAATAAATCTTGCCCAGAATGTTAGTCAAATAATGCTTGATGAATATATATTCACTTAACCATAACTCCTTGGTGAAGATTTATTTGTTCTTCCATGTCCACAATGAGAGATATATCACTATACAATTTGAATGAAATCTTGCTCTCAGAACATCCCTTTTAATATAGACAGACCCATGTCAAGACATCATGAGAATATTTTTATTACTTGATGAAAAGGTCTGCTTCTATGTTGTAAAAATTGCTTTCACTTCCGATGGAGTTAGATAACAATAAGAAGGCAGATTAAAAACATACATCTTATAGAACAATGCACTGTAACAATAAACAGATGACCATGATTCTGAAAATTGTTTTCAAGGAATGAACTTAAAAGTATACCCCATGACCATGCTGAAAAATTTTCCCATGTCCAACTCAATATGAGAATAGTTGGATCAAATAAACGAGATGAAACTCCTGTGTCCAGATCATGGGGTTGAGCATTGCCAGGGCTGCTTTGACAAAAAAAATCCTTAAATATGTTACCGCTTAGAACAAAAATGAACAACTTCTATTGCAAAGGCAGAGTAACCCAAGGCTGCAAGCCCAGAAGGTTGCATTTTATCAACTCAAGGGTGATGCCCAAATATTAGTCCAGAAGGCGAAAGACATGTGATGTAGAGAAAGCCAAGGATATCTTAAAAATATGTTTGCCATCTGACGTTCAAAGTTTCTTTTGAGCTACCTGGACCATCTACAGACCAAGCTCACATAAACAAAGTACCCTTTATTGTCAGGATGGTGTCTTTTCTTCTTAAGGATGGTAATACCACTACTAAGTGCTAGAAAGGGCACTTTGAACAACAACACAACCAAGAATCCACAGTGGCAGCTGATGCTGTCCAGGCTATCTCTCGGGACCCTGTGCTAGAATAAATGACAAACCACTAGAAAGCTGCAACAAGTAAACAGATGAAAAACAATAAATCCTGCAGCCCTGATGGCATTCGAAGTGAGACTGTTAAGTTTAGCTGACTTGTCCTCATTAGGTGTCCAATAGATTAATCCTATGGATTTGAGAATAAGAAAAACCTCAAATTCAGAATGTGGTAATTGTAATGTTTAAAAGACACTTGGATAAGTGCATGAATAGGAAGGATTTGGAGGGATATGGTCCAGGAGCAGGCTGTTGGGACTAGTTTAGTTTGGTATGATGTTCAACATACCCTGGTTGGATCAAAGGTTCTGTTTCTGCGCTGTATGACTGACTCTAACAACTGAAACTGTTCATTACATTCATTGACCTGACAATGTTTTTGATCCAATAAATCTTGAGGTAGCATGGATTGTGCTGCAAACATTTGGATACCAAGAATTTCATCAAAATCTTGCAACCTCTGAATAAAGAGTATTCTATGTGTAATCCTCACCACTGACAGTACCGTGTGTGATAAGTTGTTCACCATAGAGCAGGTTTGCTGCCAACATTCCCTATTGATGCAAGACTCACATGATCTGGTTTGTTACAGGAAAACAACTTGCTGGTCCAATGAGAAGTAGCTCTTGTCTCAAGCAAAATGTAATTTATTGTGTGTTCGTAACATTGTTATGAAGACAACGAGGAGGAGCTGGATGCTTGGTCCCACTCTTTCCAGATTCTAAGCTGTTTCCTGATCAAGTCCGTGTTATATCATCATAAATGGTAGTGCTTAAGGCTCTCTGTATTAATCCTTTCGTACACTTACACCTTATAAAACGTCACCCCTAAGCAATTTTTCCATTATCAATGTTATACATTTATGTATAAAATTATGTTAACCTTAAGGCTGAATTCAGAAATTCAGAAGATCTGGACATTTCATTGTTCTGAAAGAATTCATTCTATTCAGACTTGGAAGATTGATTGGCCTCTGGGTTGAAGAATAACTTTTATTCATTCATGGGATATGGGCATCATTTGCTGGGCCAGCATACTGTCCACCTCACAATGTTTTGAGAAAGTGTTGGTGTGCTGCTTTCTAGAACTATTGCAATCAATTTGATGAAACCGCACCTACAATGCTGTTTGGGAGAGAATTCCAGAATATTGACCCAGTGACACTGAAGGAATAGCATTATTATTCTAAGTCAGGATTGTTATGACTTAACAGGGAAGATTGTACCAATAAACATGAGCTACTACTCAACAAACTGTTGCAAGATTGCATAAGTTCCCAGTTAGACCACTAAGTTGAGCAATTTGCCTCACTGCTATCATGGAGAAAAGCAGTACACACTAACCTCATCCCACCTCCTTGACCTGTCCGTCTTCCCTGGACTGACCTATCCCCTCCCCACCTACACTCTCTCCACCTATCTTCTTTACTCTCCATCTTCGGTCCACCTCCCCCTCTCTCCCTATTTATTCCAGTTCCCTCTCCCCATCCCCCTCTCTGATGAAGGGTCTAGGCCCGAAACGTCAGCTTTTGTGTTCCTGAGATGCTGCTTGGCCTGCTGTGTTCATCCAGCCTCACATTTTATTATCTTGGAACACACTAAGTTTTGTCATTAACAGAAAACAACTCTATTTCTTGTAAAATACTTCAATTTTAAAAAGTGTAGAGAAAGGATTTCTCATCTACCACCAAATAAACTGATTTATACCCCTTTCAAAAACCCAAATATCTCTTAATTCATGATTAAGACAGTCAAAAGACAAAGTTTGACACCTTATTGCTGAAAAATAATATAGATAGTGAAAGCAAAATTCCAAAACTCAAAAGTCTAGATTTCAAAGGTAGATGAAATTGCCTACATGATTCTTTTTGAATTTTGGCTCTGATTACGTGGTGTTGTCTAAAAGTCAATGATTGGATTTCACTTTGATTGTTGATCCCGTAGATCTAGATTTTTTTTGTTATTAGAATGATTTATTTTAATCTTTTGTTTTTTCCATCCTTGCTCCGCATGAAGAGTGAGGGGGAGATACAGATGTTTCCCATTCAGTCTCACGTATCCCTCACTACTTCAAAAAGCAACAGTCTTTTGTACAGTTAAGAAAACGCAGCACTTGATTATTGCAAGTTGCAAGACTCTTCTAGTATTTCAGTTATGTAACAGTTAATTTTCTATTTTAGCTTGTAGTCCCAAAAAAAGAAAGATATATGGCCTCTTACAGGATGTTGAACGGCTTGGAAGGGGATTTGGAAGTGGTGATGTTCTCATGTGTCTGCTGGATTTATCTTTCTAAGATGGTAGTGGTCATAGATTTGGAAGGCACTAAGGAGCCTTGGTGAATTCATGTGGTGCATCTTGTAGATGGTACACACTGCTGCTACTGAGCATTGGTGTTGGGAGGAATGACTGTTGTAGGGTGGATGTGGTGCCAGTCAAGAGGGCTGGATAGTATCGAGCTTCTGGAGTGTTGTTAGAGCTAGCGCGTGTGGGCAGGTAGTGAGTATTCGATCACTAATGTCATTGTAGATGGTGGACAGGGTTTGGGGAGTCAGGAGGGAAGTTACTTACTGCAGATTTCCTAGGCTCTGATCTGCTATTATAACCACAGTATTTATATAGAGTCATATAGCATGGAAACAGGCTCTTTGTCTCAGCTACCCATGCCAACAAGATTTCCTAAACTGAACTAACCCCATTTGCCTGTACTTGGCCCATATCCCTCCAAATTTTTCCGATCCACATACCTGTCCAAATGTCTTTTAAATGTTATAATTGTACCCGCCTCTACCACTTCCTCTGCAGCTCTCTCCATATGTGCACCACCCTCTTTGTGTGAAAACGTTGTCCCTTCAGGTCCCTTTTAAATCTTTCCCCTCTCACCTTAAGGCTATGCCCTCTAGCTTTAGACTCCCTACCCTGGGGATATTCACCTTAGCTGTGCCTGTTGTGATTTTACATACCTCTATTAGGTCAACCCTCAGCCTCTGATGCGCCAGGGGAAAAAAAGATTATAGCCTATCCAGGCCCTCCTTATAACTCAAATCTTCCAGTCTTGTTGGTATCCTTGTAAATCTTCCTGGCACCCTTTCCGGTTGAATAACATCCACCCTTTCACAGCGTGCCCAGAATTATTGTGTGTGTGTGTGTGTGTGTGTGTAAGTACATGAGTATGTACATGTGTGAAAGAGGCAATATGTGTCTGTCAGAGAGCCTGTATATGTGAGAGAGTGAGTGGGAATGTGTGTATGGATGTAATTCCTTCTGAAACACAATTATTCCATTCTGTCATCTGGGGTACCTCTAATCTTAAGTAATACCTTTATGAAGGTCAGATCTATTTCTTCCTGCAGAAATAATTTCTTCTCCTCCCAGCACAGTCTCAATGGACCAAAGCATCTTTTTCCTGTGCTTGAGGTAAAACCGGCATGTGCTGCTGTCATTAGAGGGGCAAGTGGCAGCTATTCAACCTGAGGATCACTACACCTCAAGCAATGGGGGAAGATTGAGAGGGGAGAGTCCTTTGATCTCAGGTAACCTCAGCCACTGTTGGAATTGAAGCCATGCAGTGACTGTCACTCTGCAACACAAGCCAGCTGTCCAAGCCAACAGAGTTAACTGACCCGAAATTGCTTTCGACTTTTACAAATCTATAACTGTATCCTGCATCTCTGGACCTTGGTCATCCTTTCTGAGTGGCAGCTTCCATGGGGTTGTATTCACCACATCCTCAAGCTGTGACAGCAGATTTTTATTCCAAATCTGTGGATACGTATGTGTTGCGTGCTGACTCGTTAATTTTTTGATTAGCTTGGATACTTCCGTTTGGCCTCTGCGATTGCTGCATTAGTCCAACCACTAAGTTCTCTTCCTCAGTTCTGCTATTTAAGGATTGTTTCTTGCTTGGCATGATCTCTGTCACTGATGATAAGAATTCTTCGTAGGAAGATAAGGTAATTGCATTTTCTGAACTTGTACCTTCCCATCTGGCGTGAGATTGAAATCCGTCATAACGATTTGTGCCCCAAGTTGCCCTGCACTGAGTTGCCTCAGTTCAGACTCATGAAGAGGATCAAGTGGGCTATGCTGCTTATTGGCTATGTGCTTTCTAATAAATGTTTCTGATCCTTACTGTCTGAGCTTTCTTTGGTGTTGATGGAAGTGGAAAGAATTCCTGCCAATCCAGCAGGTTTCCATCTTGCCGATTGTACGGAACCAATTTCCAGTGCCAACGTGGTTAATTTCAGTGGATTCTGACATCTTTTGGGTTCTGCCATGAGTCTAGGGAATTACATGAAGTCACCAATTGTCTTTTGACCAATTGTTCCATGACTAGCTGTTTCTTAACTGACTGTTCTTTGGTCTGTTGTTCCATTATTGGTTTCTCCTGGACCAGTTTGTTCTTGCTTTCCACAACATTGTGAGGATCTGGAGGAACACAATCGTTCAGGCAGCATCCGAGGAGTAGGAAAGCCAACAGTTCAGGTCGGCATACTTCTTCAAAACTGGGGAGGGGTAAGGGAGCTAGGGAATAAATAGAGGGAGGAGAGGTTGGGCTGGGGAAAGGCGGGTGGGATGGTGATAGGTGGATGCAGGTAGGTGGTGGAGACTGATCAGTGGGAAGGGTGGGGCAGATAGTTGGGGCTCTTCCTTGCCTTTGACTAGCTTAACTCATTCTTTTATTTGAAGAAGTTTCAGGGCAAGACGTACATTCATATTCAAGGGTGAGAAATCATGGATTATGAATTATGTATGAGTTTTCTGCATTCAAAAGTCACTTATGTAGGAGAGTTGTTTGTAGAATGTCTTTAATATTTAACGGTTTACCTCCTAGACTATGTACAGTAACTATGACTGCAGAATATGTGTTTTCAGGCATGATTGACTCGATGATAGTTGTCCTATATGAAGCCTAAAATTAGTGAGTTGCCCATTGTCTTAATTTTCCTTTTGACAAAAGATTATTAATCACTAATTCCCCCCAGAACTCTTTCGGCATTTTTTTTTGTACTGTTCTACCTAGTGTAGGTAGCTATTTGCCTTTTTGTTTTTCTGTGACCCTCTCCTATTTCAGTATATTTTGTGAAAGTGACTCATTATGTTACAGGTGAAATGTTCTTTTTTAACAGCTGGCTGCTGTCTGTACCTGGGAGGCCTGTTTGTGCTACAGAGCCGACAAAGACATTTAGTACCCATTGTCTGTCTTATTCTGTACTGATACATTATATGTGACTTGTTGGTTTGGTACTTTAATAACTAAATAGATTCTGCAAATCTCTATATGACTGATCTTCTCTTAGGATGATCTGTGCTGTTTACAAACTTCTTTTAGAATTATTTGTCAAATTTCTTTGAGTCGAAAGAACACTTCACTCCAGAGAAAGGCATACAGAAGATGAATGAAGTTGAAAACTCATCCCTTCCAGAAACAATTCTGTGTCTTATGAACTCTGACTTTAAACGATCTCAATTGCATTCCTCCGCTAATCTGATTAGATCATTATTTTAAACAACATTATCCAGTGACAGAGGATTCTGTAAAGTTCCTTTTCCTTTCCATCACTCAATACTCCAATCAGCCCCCTCCCACTAACACTAATCAACCAGCAAGCAGGGAACCTCTGCATTACTGACAGCTCAAATCCCAGAAATGTAATTGGTGTGTTGCCTTTTTAATAAATACTAACTGACCTGCTATGCATTTCTAGCAACTGTTGGTTTTGCTTTTACTTTTGCTTCCTTGAGACTAAGTGGTGCGATTGATGCTTTGTGGTTCCCCAGTTTAAATTCCATTAAATGTTTCTCCTTTTTTGTAATGAACAGAAATGTGTGTGCACGAAAATTTCCCCTTCTTTCAGAGATTAAAATGGTAACTCCCTTAAAACCCACATTGTGTACCAGAAATAGGAACATTGGCTTTGTTTGCATGTTAGAATGCAAAACAAATGAAAGACATTCAAGTCAGAAAACAATGCCAGACAAGATTTGGAAAATTTTTTATTTTGTTTGATGCTGTAAAAACACGGGAGCCTGTTCCCCAGACACATTAAGAACGGGCATTCTGATCACATTCAGTACTGAATTGATAGACTTTCATGTGGTTAACTTAATGTAGTTCCAGGAATACAATATAACAAGTGTTGCACTTGCTAGACAGTGTGTTCAGCCCGTATATCCTGTAAAAGATTGAGGTGACTCTTAATAGCAGTATGAAATGATCTTTATTGGTTTTAACACAATTAATATTATAATAACCATTTTGCTACAGATTTACAACTAATACTATGAATCTGATACTAATACTGTAAATCTAAGTCAGTATCATGCACTTTAACTTAACTTGGACTGATCAAACATCACTATACTAGATCTTGCCCTTGATCCTCATGGTAATAGTCATCTGGTCTTCCTTTCCTGCTGGTCCTGGGGCAACTCTTCTTGCAGTATGTTGATCTCGAGTTACAGTTCCTGAGGGTACTTTTGCAGTGATTCTTATCCTGGGAAGCTTCCACACTCCTTTGAGAGGATCTTCGATTCCCACCAATAGATTAATCAGGATTCGATTACCCTGATTGATCAGACCTAATCAGGGAGTGTCATGCGGATAGTGGGGTGGTCTTTGGTCCTCCATTTCAGAAAGTGTCAGGGGCACGCAAGACAGATAGGTTTCCCAGGTAAGGGTGTGAGACGTCTCTTTGTTCCGGAAACAGCTTTATGTTTCCCATTGTCCTAGTAAATAGGCTTAGTCAATTGTGTGATAACAAGGCCTAGAGGTGGATGAACACACCAGGCCAAGCAGCATCAGAGGAGCAGGAAAGCTGACGTTCTGGTCCTAGACCCTTCTTCAGAAATCTAAAGAAGGGTGTAAGCTTGAAACGTCAGCCTTCCTACTCCTCTGATGCTGCTTGGCCTGCTGTGTTCATCCGGCTCTACACCTTGTTATATCAGATTCTCCAGCATCTGCAGTCCCTACTATCTGTTAGTCAATTGTGTATTGTGCTGTCTGCACCTGCCTGTCTGGGTCTGCAGCTTGTTTATTTCGGTATCTTTGCACAGATACTTTGGCCAATGTTTGACTTGATTTTGCAGCATGCTTGGTATTATCCAATTCTGTCATTTTGAATGGCCGATCTGACTACACAAGTCAACCATTTCCAAATGCAAAGGATTACTTTGAAACTAAAACACAGAAGCCGACTATTAACAAGGTGTAGAGCTGGAAGAACACAGCAGGCCAAGCAGCATCAGAGGAGCAGAAAGCTGATGTTTCGGGCCTAGACCCTCCTTCAGAAATGGGGGAGGGTAAGGGGATTCTGAAATAAATAGGAAGAGAGGGGGGAGGCGGATGGAAGATGGATAGAGGAGAAGATAGGTGGAGAGGAGACAGACCGGTCAAAGAGGCGGGGATGGAGCCAGTAAAGGTGAGTGTAAGGTGGGGAGTTAGTGAGGAGATAGGTCAGTCCAGGGAAGACAGACAGGTCAATGGGGCAGGATGAGGTTAGTAGGCACGAGATGGGGGTGGGGCTTGAGGTGGAAGGAGGGGATAGGTGGGAGGAAGGACAGGTTAGTTAGACTGACCTATCTCCGCACCTACACACCTCTACTGGCTCAATCCCGGCCTCTTTGACCGGTCTGCCTCCTCTCCCCTATCTTCTCCTCTATCCATCTTCTATCCGCCTCCACCCTCTCCCTATTTATTTCAGATCCCTCTTCCCCTCTCCCATTTCTGAAGAAGGGTCTAGGCCCGAAACATCAGCTCTCCAGCTCCTATGATGCTGCTTGGCCTGCTGTGTTCATCCAGCTCTACACCTTGTTATCTCAGATTCTCCAGCATCTGCAGTTCCTACTATCTCTGAAACAGTTTCTCTGTTACTCTTCCTTTATCCCCTTTGCTTTTCCTCTCTGTTGCTGTGTGCTTTAATGACGCTCCCTCACACCTCCCAAGTTACTTCATTTTATTCCTAATTATTCTTGTGCTTTTTCTATTTGTGTAGCGATTTGCAGATTCTCCCCAGTATGCCTTTGTCCAGTAGCAATTTCTTTTCCCACTACTCCCAGTATTGTCAGGACTAATAAATTGATATTGTTGATCTTATATTTGACTCCCAGACCAGCAAGAGATTTTTTAAAAAAAATTTATTTCATTAAAAATACAATTGTCGCCCCGTAATCGACTGTACACTTGATATTTCAAGGTATTTAATCACCTTTGGAAGCAACGAAAACAATAATACAATTTCTTCCATGGATGCAACAAAAAAAAATCACCCAAAGTGTCTGTTTATCCACCATTTTGGAAACTAATTATTTATACACTTCTGCAAGTGTCACATGCAGGCAAGCAACTGTAATAAAATTAAGATACAACACAGCAGGCCAGGCAGCAGAGGAGCAGGTAAGTTGACTTTGGGTCGGGACCCTTCTTCAGAAATGGGGATGGGGAAGGGAAAGGGAGCTGGGAAGTAGAGAGAGAGGAGGGGTGGGACTGGGGCTGGGGCAGGTAGGTGGGATGGTGAGAGGTGTGTGGAGGTAGGTGGGATGGTGAGAGGTGTGTGGAGGTAGGGAGTGGTGGGGATTGGTCAGTGGGAGGGATAGGTAGGAGGGAACATGGACAGGTTGCATCAGTTCAAGCAGGTGGGGATGAGAGTGAGATTTGGTCATGGGATGAGGCTGGGAGTGGGGAGATTGTAAAACTGGTAAATTCATTAACTGTTTGCGTTCTGAACTTGTATTATATGAATTACCTGTTAAAGTTCTTTGAAGTGAACAAATGTAATTCCAGTTTTTATTAAGTTGCTTAGTTCAAATTACTGGATAATTCAAAATTTCACCCAAAGAAAGCTTTGAATTAACGGAAGCAGACTGTAGGATAAATTAAATTGAATTTATTTTGTCATATATGAGTCATAATTGGGCACGATTTCTAATCCCAGTTTTAGAAATTGATCCCACCCTAGCATAATGTCACAGACCAGCACAGTATTCAAGCTCAACCCAGTAGTCAGTGCCTGGATACAGCCACAGTGGATAGTGTTTTGGATCTATAGATCCAGAACTGGTTGTGGAACTAGTCCTCACTACCTTAGCAGGTTGTGCTGCAGCAACGCAACATCTCAATATAGTTTGTCTACAGCATTAGCCTGTAGCTGCCTGAATTATTGCAGATATTTTAGTATAAATTGGAGATCGCTGTCACTTGTAGGTACCAGGCCTGCTGTGATAGCGGGATGGGCACTGAATTTAACAGCACTTAGCAACCGTATCTACATCACTATTGAGTGTTAAGAGCCTGAATGTGAATCTGCTTTCTACAGCTAGTTACCACAGTCATTGCCAGTGACTATTTTAAAGTGAATTGTTTCTACAGTTTTACTATCAACATAATATACATTGAAATTAATAAATATCACAGAACTATTTAGGTAAAAAACATTTAAAAACTATTTACAATAAAGTGTCTTAAGTTCAAGTTTTCTTTTGCCTTCCATTCTCTGAATGTCAACTGTTGGTAATGCTATTGCATCACATTCATATGACAGGGACTGTCCTATGCTTTGTATCACCCAAAGCATCCCTAAATTCTTATCCATCTTGGAAACAAAATTATTTTCACTGTTCTGCAAATGTCACATGGAGGTGAGCAATTGTGATAAAATTAAGTTTGCATTCTGAAGAAGTCATATTATTTGAATTATCTGTTAAAGTTCTTTGAAGTGAACAAAGGTAATTACTTTTTTTTTAAAAATTCCTTTGTTCAAGTTCCTGGACAATTCAAAAGTCATCTCCCAGTCCACCATCCTGCTTCTAACAGCAAGGCTAGAAGATTAAACAGTCGGTACAGTAGGAATATTAATTCCTCCAGTCCTTTATTTCTTCACTAGATCTGCTCTGTTGGCATCGTGTATGATCCCTTGCAGTTACTTCTGCGATAGATATAGTACATCGTACTAAATAATAATCCAGCAGATCCAAGTGAAGCACCTATGTATGCTGTTTCTAGGATCCCCCTCGGTTTCTCATCAGTAGGGACATATAGCGTTGTTCCTGTGGAGAAACATGGAACTAGGTTTAGAAATACATTACAGTAAAATAGCAGGCCCAGACACCACACTTCCGCAATTGTGTGCTGAAAGTATATTTTACTTACCAGTAACTTGTATTGACACAAATCCTGTTTGATTCCCCAATTCATTGATTACTTCAACCTCATAATATCCAGCATCACTGTGAGTTATTTGAAGGATGGAAAAGGAGTTGTTCGTGGATGGCAAAATAGTTTCACTATTATTCTCCCTTTTTTTCCAAGTGAAATTTGCAGAGAAATTGCTGTGAACAGTGCAGCCGATGGTGACATTCTCACCTTCACTAACCAATTTGGAAGGATGAACCCAAAGACTCAGAACTGTGGGGTAAGGAATAAAATTATATTGTCATTAATAAAATGTGTGAAAATTGTTAACTTTCAAGAAGTAGGATTTTTTAAAAACATATTCACCAATTTCCTTACAAACCTTGAACCACGAGCTCTGTGTTCTGGATCTGTGTTCCCAGATCATTTCTGGCTTCACATTCATACTGCCCTTCATCACTAGCGTGAGCCACATCAATTACAAATGTTCCATTCTTCGAGTCCAACTTTATCTGCCCACTTTCTGTCTTCTTGCTCAGAATGATCTGAGCGGGGGGGTTTGAGTGGCTGGTGCAGGTGACAGTGACACGCTCTCCTTCTTTCACAGCGGCTGGACTGATGGAGAGATGTGTATCTCGAGGTTCAGCTGTGTAGAGAGACACCGATGTTAGTAAATAGCAAGAAACCGCACCAAGCCAACGTCAGCACCTCGAAGAGAAAGAAGCTGCACTTACTGAGAATGTGAATCTCCAGTTGTCTGGCCTCCTGCCCCAGCATGTTGCTGGCTTCACAACGGTAGGTTCCGGAGTCTGCAAGCTGGGGTTTGGGCAGCTGCAGAGTGGATTCATTCTGGGCAATGACTGACCAACCCTGGGCTAATAGTTTGCTCCACACAAAGCTGGCAGGGGGCTTGCTCTCAGCAGTACAGGCCAGCTGGAGATCCTGACCCTCTCTCACTGTGGCAGATGGTGTTACAGAAATCTGCGTCATTCTGGGTGCATCTATGGAAGGAAGAGAAGGAGTTTAGTCATACAGTAAGAATGGGTTGAACCTTTTTGATGGAATATGTTGCTACTCCACACACTGTTGAATTTGGTGGTTAATTGTCTGTCTGGGTACTTACACAGGACGTGTAACATTAACTTGTCCTCCAAAGACTTTGAGAGTCCCTGGATGTAGAGCTGAGCCTGGCAGGTGATCTCCTGGCCTGAGTCACGCAGGGAAGGGATCAGTTCAGCGCTGAGGGTGATCGCCTCTCCACCGAATTGCTGCTTTTCCGCTAGGACCGTCTCTCCTTTCAATAGCTTGACCTCCCTTCTGCCCGGGGGGTAAACATCAGGCACGGTGCAGGAGACGGTGCTCTTCCGGCCCACTTCCAAAGTCCCGACCGCCTGCAGGATCAACGCATCTGGGAAAGCTGCAATTACGAGGTGTTTGAGGTCACTCTCAGCTAGAAGCGCGCACACTTTTATATCATCCCTCATGACCAGTTGCCCACATCTCCCAAACCTTACAAAAGCCCAGCTAGTCACAAACACACCCAGAAAACTGTTCTGCAACTGCTGACAACTTAAAGTCATACTTTTAAAAAAAACACCCAGTCCCGACCCGAAACGTCAACTTTCCTGTTCCTCTGATACTGCCTGACCTGCTGAGTTCTTCCAGCACCACACCGTGTTATCTCTAACCCAGAGCACAGCTACTCTCCTTTCAAACATTCAGTTCTGATACATTATTACACTTTGCTGGAGCAAGCAGGACTTGGAGCCAGGGCCTCCTGGGTCACGATAGGGTCATTTCGTCACGATAGGGTCATTTCCAGTGCACACAGGAGCTCTGAAACTAGGGGAAACTAACGGATTTTGTAAGCAAATACCGGCGGTAGCCCAGCGCCAGCGATCGGCAGCTAACTCAGACAAGGAACAAGAGAGAGTGAGAGATAAACACTCACAGTAAACGTCCACCGCCCGGGATTTCTGTTTCTTCTGCTCGCCGCAGGTCACGTAGCAGATGAATGTGTTCTCGTCCTGGCGGGTCACCGGGGAGAAGGTGAGGGTAGACACCGAGCCCTGGCTGCTCACCGTGCCCCCGAGAGGTTTGTCAATTCCGGTTCTCCAAACGAAACTAGGAGAGGGACAGTCCTTGCTTTCGCACCTCAGTACCAGCTCCTGGCCGACCCGGATCCACGGTAAAGGATCTGGCTGCAGCTGTATTTGGAAGCTGCATACTAGGGAGGGAGGCAAGCAATTTACAAAACTTCTTTTTTTGTTTAGAAAAGCAAGTTTATAAAAATATACATTTTTAATTTTTAGAAGCGTAACAATAAAGTTTACAAACTTAGGCAGTGTTTCAACTTATAAATAGCTTTCCACATTTATCAAGTTTATTATAAATATTTAATTTTAAAAAGTTCAACAGAATAAAAATGTTAATAAACTGAAATACAACTGTATGTGAAGAAAACGTTCCAACTTTGTCAAAAGTTTACACATTCCAGTTAAAAGTTCACAATTAAATGAACACAAATGAAAATAAGTTTACAAATACAAATGTTTCAAAAATTACAAATGTATCTAAAGTTTTCAATCATATAATGTTTACACAATTGAAGTTTAAACGGACATTTTTTTGAAGTTCACAAATGCACTTTACATGAACAGACAAAAGCCAAAACAGATTTTCTTGTTTTTGTAATGAACCAATGATAATGATTTGTTAAAAATCAAATAGCGGGCGGTAAACATTAAGAAAATGAATCCTGAGAATTACCCGTTGTGAGCAGGACTTTGAGTGTCAGCAAACGATACGGGTGTGAGCTTCCAGCAGCCATGGTGCGGTGCACTTTCTCAGTTCGAACCTGTGGTGTGTTCTGTCACTGCTAACCACTAAGGAACTGATGGTCGCGCTTGGTACTTGTTCCTCCCGTTTTATAGAGCCGTTTGCCGAACTGGGAACTTCCCGCTGCAATGAAAAGAAATTCCCAATCACCTGATCGAACATCCCCTTTTGCTTTGCCCAGATAGGTTCTGGGAACTTCCACCCGATCCGTGGAACCAAAAATCTAAGACCAGCACAGTTCGCCAACGAAAATACTAAGAAGCTTCCGGCAAATGAGAGATGCAACGATTAAAACTTCAACTTTAAAGTACCCGTTATCAATTACGAAGCAGTTATGTGGAGCCTTGGGGAGTAATTAAAGGGTAAGTTTTGTTCAGATGTGATTAAAATCGAGTCAGGTGGCTCATGAGAGTGCAGGAAGACCATGTCTATCTCTGGTCTGCGCCAGATTTTCATACATGGAATTCAACTTATGGGCTTCTGCCTTTTCAGTGCACACTTGAGTTCCTGGTAGTCCCTCATAATAATTGGAGAAAACGAAGCCTGTTCCCCACCAGCATGTCAATCAGATTAGCCACTATATGACTGTTTTTTTACTGCGAGGAAGAGAGCGATGCAACCATCGTTGGGCACTGGACTGCTTGTTGCTATCCGGTTGAAATTGTTCTTAAGTGAAACATGGGTAAGGACAGCACCAGGATTTTGCACAGCTCCGAGGAAAATAACAAATAGGGTAGGTGGGACCTATCCGAATTTACACCCCATGCAAGCCGTCAACAAAGTGGAGGAGAGGGAAGTGACTGAAGATGCTTAAAATGTTACTGCTGCCCAAGATTAGATTTATGTTTCATGAACACAAAGCCCATATATGTACTTAAGATCAAAGCAAATACACTCTTTCCATCAACACTAACTTAATCTTTGGAATGAATTGCTCAATGCTTTTTAAATTATTGGATAAGAATGAAAGTTTTATTCAACTATAATATGTCACCTTCTAAATAAAACATGATTAAGAACATACAGTCTATTATGGTAGTATTTGGGAGTACATTTGACTGAGAGAGGGAGAAGAGAGAAATAAAGGGAGAAGATTAACTATGAGGGTATGCTAGCCAGTAATATAAATGAAGACTGTAAGAGTTTCTTTAGATCTATAAAGGGCAAAAGAGAGGCAAAAGTGGACATTGGACCACTGGAAAATGACGGTGGATAGTAGTGGGGAACAAGGAAATGGCTGAGGAACTGAATAATTACTTTGTGTCGGTCGTCATGGTGGAAGACACGAGTAATCTCCCAAAAATTCAAGAGAGTCGGGGCAGAGCTGAGTATGGTAGCGAGGGAAAAGATGCTAGTAAAACTGATTGGCCTGAAGGTAGAAAAATAACCTGGATCAGATGGACTACACCCCGGAGTTCTAAAGGAGATAGCTGAAGAGATAGTGGAAGCGTAAGTGGTGATCTTTCAGGAATCGCTAGAGTCAGGGAGGTTCCAAGGGGATTGAGAAATCACTAACGCAACACCCCTGTTTTAAAAGGGAGTAAGGCAAAAGACAGAAAATGACAAAGTGATTAGCCTAACCTCAGTCATGGCTAAGATTTTGGAGTCCGTTGTAAAGGATGAGATTTCTGAATATTTGCAAGTGTACGGTAAAGTAGGGCAAAGTCAGCATGGTTTCATCAAGGGGAGGTCGTGCCTGACACATCTGCTAGAATTCTTTGAGGAAGTAATGAGCAGGGTAGACAAAGGAGAGCCAATGGATGTTATCTACCTGGACTTCAAGAAGGCCTTTGACAAGGTGCCACACAGGAGGCTGCTGAGTAAGATAAGGGCCCATGGTGTTAGAGGCAAGGTGCTAGCATGGATTGGAGATTGGCTGTGTGGCAGAAAGCAAGAGACTGGGGATAAAAGGGTCTTTCTCAGGATGGCAGCCAGTTACAGTTGGTGTTCAGCAAGGGTCAGTGTTGGGATCACAACTTTTCACTTCATACATTAATGTTCTAGATGAAGGAACTGTGGGCATTCTGACTAAATTTGCAGATGATACAAAGATAGGTGGAAGGACAGGTAGTATTGAGAAGGTGAGGAGGCTGCAGAAGGATTTGTAGAGGTTAGGAGAGTGTGCAAAGAAGTGGCAGATGGAGTACAATGTGGGCAAGTGTGAGATTGTGCACTTTGGTAAGAAGAAAAGAAGTATTGGCTATTTTCTAAATGGGGAGAAAATTCAGAAGTCTGAAGTGCAAAGAGACTTGGGAGTTCTAGTCCAGGATTTCTGTTAAAGTAAACTTGCAGGTTGAGTCAGTAGTCAGGAAGGCAAATGCAATGTTGGCATTTATTTTGAGAGGTCTTGAATATAAAAGCAGGGGTGTACTACTGAGGCTTTATAAGGCTCTGGTCAGGCCACATTTGGAGTATTGTGTGCACTTTTGGGCCCCGTATCTCAGGAAGGATGTACTGGCTCTGAAGCGGGTTCAGAGGAGGTTCACGAAAGTGATCCCAGGAATGGAAAGCTTACCATATGAGGAATGTTTGAGGACTCTGGGACTGTACTCATCAGAGTTTAGAAGGATGAGGGGGGATGTAACTGAAATTTACAGAATACTGAATGGCCTGGACAGAGTAGATGTTGGGAAGATGCTTCCATTGGTAGGAGAGAGTAGGACCCAAGGGCACACCCTTAGAGTAAAGGGAAGATCTTTTTAGAACAGAGATAAGGACAAACTTCTTCAGCCAGACGATGGTGAATCTGTGGAATTCACTGCCACGGTTGGCTGTGGAGGCCAGGCCATTGAGCACATTTAAGACTGAGATAGATAGGTTCTTGATTATCAAGGGGATCAAGGGTTCCTGGGAGAAAGCAGGAGAGTGGATTGAGGAATTTATCAGCCGTGATTGAATGCGGAGCAGACTCAACGGGCCAAATGGCCTAATTTCTGCTTCTTTGTCTTATGGTCTTCTGAACTGTTCCTTTCCTTCAAGAGAGGTTTTGCAATAAACAAAAGCAAATTACTATTATCCTAGCCCAGGACACCAATCTTCACCATTCATAAATCTAATGTAATTTCATAGACTTTTTTTTAGAAACAGTAACATCATTTCCCAAAATTGTGGGCTGGTATGTCAGCAATCATTGCAATTAATTACAATACTTATCCATGATACAAACTACACAGAAGAGGATACAACAGCTTACCCTGTCCATAACTCCAATGTTCAGAGGTGGTCATAGATGATGTTGCCAAGACATTCTTGGATGGTCATTAAAATCCTGACAAGTAGCTAAAAATCTCAAATATCTAAGTTTTCACCTCTTCCCTTTTTGCCAATTATAAACTGGGCCTGATGTGGAGAAAACCTGTGTGAAATTTCATCCTTCTTCCTATAAAAACCCCATCAAAATGCATTGCATTACATACAGTGGACCTGTCTCCCTTTGTCCAAAAGTCCCCTTGATCTCTCCAAGACCGCCAGAAACTACAGAGCGCCATGAAAGCATCCCACTCCATCACGCAACCAATCTTCCATCCATTGACTCCGTCTATACTTCCTGCTGCCTGGGAAAAAGACAACCAACACAATCTAAGAATCCGCCCTCCCCCACCTTGCATTGGGCAGAAGATTCAAAATTTTGAATACGTGTATGAACAGATTCAAGAGCAGCTTTGTCCCTGTTGTTATCAGACTGTTGAACGGATGTCTCAAATGTTAATGTTGATCTCTCTCTGCATCTTCTCTGTGGCTGTAACACTGTATTCTGTACTCCATTCTGCTAACCTGATGCACTTTGTGTGGCACCATCTACCTGTATAGCACACAAAACCCGGGACATGTCACAATAACGAATCAATCAATGAAGAGAGTTGGTACTATTTATTTGCCAATGGCTCCATTACTGATGAACTCTTCTTAATTGAAAGCCTGGAAAAGGGTTGCCAACTTTGACTTGACATGTTCCAGGGAATATCATCACATGACCTCCAACTTTCACCTGGCCCTTTCCCTGACTTCTACCATCATTCATCTAGCACATCAATCATCCAGAACTCCCACTTTCCCAGAGCTTTGACTTTGAAAATTTGACCACTCTATTCAAAGGCTACACCACCCTCTCTACTCTAGTAGTAGAACGTGCTGTGTAAAATAATATGCAAAGTATCGGCTGAGGCTCAATTGTGGTACACTCGTGAAGTTAGAAGATTAAGCATGCAAGTCCCAGGGTTACACTGTCGTACGGTGCCAAGAATCTGACATCTTTGATATTAATGTTAAACTGAGACCATTGTGTGTGAAAGTAAAAACAGCAGGTATGTTCCCAATGCATGGTGTTATTTTCACATACAGAGTTTACAATTAGACTATTAGAATATCCTTTATTGTCACAAGTACTCAAGAACAGGAGTGTCATAGAGTAGGATCATAGAATACCTACAGTGTGGACACAGGCCATTTGGCCCGACAAGTCCACACTGCCCATCCGAAGACCATCTCACCCAGACTCACTCCCCTACCCTTTCCCTGTAACCTGGCATTTCCCATGTCTAATCCACCTAACTTACTCACTCCAGGATGCTACAGGCAATTTAGCATGGCCAATCCACCTAACCTGCACATCTTTGGACTGTGGGAGGAAACCGCAACACCCAGGGGAAACCGACACGGAATCTGCAAACTCCATGCAGACAGTTGCCTGAGGGTGGAATCGAATCCGGGTCCCTGGCGCTGTGAGGGGCCACTGAGCCACCGTGTACAGTGAAAAGTTTTACAATGTCACCTCTTATGGTGCCATCTTAGGCACAAAGTACGTTGGCATAAATCTTAGGTACAAAGAGAGGAACAAAAAAAAAGAAAAATAGATGTATTACTTTACATTTGCCAGAATGCCACTGCATATATTCAGAAGTCTTTTTTAAATTGTTCATTGGGGGTATTACTAGCCAGGTCAGCACTTATTCCCCATCCCTAATTACTTAGACGACTTGTTAAGGGTTTTGAGTTGTGTGTATCCCAGATTTCCTTCCCTAAAATACATGAATGAACCAGGAAGGATTTTCTTTTACAACTATCAACTGTGGTTTCATGGTCACCATTAGGCTAACTTTTTATTGAATGCCAATTTCATCAGCTGCCAAGATGGGAATCGTGCCCGTGTCCTAAAAACATTAATATGGGTTCTGCAGTATGTGCCCAGTGGTATTATCACTATGCCATCACCTTCCGGGGGGATGGGATAAAATTGTACTTCAGTGGTCATCTGATCAATAATTCCGAAAGGATTTCATACCTTCCCTGTCCCGGGATAATTCAATTTGTACGATTTCCCAACCGTCACCCGATCACCCACCTACATCAACATTGCATTCTAACGGAATGCTTTCATTCTGCATGTGGTCCTCCATCTGCTTGGTTTTAGATATGATTATGTAAAAATAAAATCACATGGCACTATTTTGAAGTGGAGCCTGAAATTCTCATGACCTGATCAATTTCTGTACCCCCAATAGCTCACAGCAGGGTTATTTAGTCACTATTGCATAGGTCTTGGTAAGAATTCATTGTATGCAAACTGACTGCCATTTTGCTTATAGTTCATTTCAAATTATTTAATTGGTTGTAAAACACTTATGAAATTTTGAAAAGTGCTAGACAAATGCAGGATTTCCTTTCAATCATTTTGTTCTGTGCTAGATAAATACAGGATTTTTTCTGTTTGGACAGTGGAAAAAAATTGAGAAAAACCCATGGCTAAAGTGAAGCACAAATCTGCTATACTATCTCAAGGTGACAGCACCTGTCCCCCACCAGTGTCACTCTATGTCCATGCAGTGCTTTTCTTGTTTCCTGTCAGCCATCAGCCCAGAACTGCTGCTGCTGTTTATTCTGAGATGGTGCAGTCTGAAGCCCGACTCTGAACTTCCAAAGCAGGTTCAGGTCACCTAATACAGAACTGCATGGAAGCACCAAGAAGGATAGAGTCACCCACAAGACAGACACTTAGGGACTGTGTAAGGGTGAATGGTTAATTGTTCTACATATAATTGAATACATTGTTGTGTAAAGTTCCTTCGGAAAGCTTTTTATTCATGGTTTATATTTCAGGATTTTGACCAAGAGAATGCTCTATTGGGCCATTGCAGGTAGATGGGAAGATGAGGAATTGTAGTAAGGACAGTGAAATGGTCACATTCTAAATCAGCTAGAGCTGCAGTAGGTGCTAATGGACAGACTGACCAGACAGGAGGAGTCCCAGTTGTCTATACTGCTTCCTGCTCATTCACTTCTCCCTCCTTTTCCTGAGGAGGCCTCCATATGGCAGTAGGTCAGGGACACAGCAGACCAACATGAACTTGGGGAACCCCTCCAGCGAGCCTTGTTAGTCCAGTCAGCTGAGGCATTGCTAATAATGAGAGTGGTGCTCTCCCTGGCATTTCTGGTAGCACTGTACTATTTTCACCTGGTCAGGCAGTAAAAGAAATCATCAGCCATACAGGACATGCAAGTGGTACCCATCTAAAAACAGCCACTTCTTGGCTCCTCATGGTGATCAAAGACATTGGGAATGACAGACTGTCTCCAGGTGAAGGAATTATGGTTTCTGCCAGTGTTTGGCTCATTAGCCTTGTGATAGAATGGGCATGATGGCTATATGTGATTAAATGGAAACCTTTGTGGTTCTGATAGTTTTGCCATTAAGGTGTTGGACTCACAGAGCCATGTTCATGTAATTGACTGAGATAACAAAGTGTGGAGCTGGATGAACACAGTAGGCCAAGCAGCATCTCAGAAGCACACAAGCTGACGTTTCGGGCCTAGACCATTCATCAGAGCTATCAGATGAAGGGTCTAGGCCCGAAACATCAGCTTTTGCACTCCTGGGATGCTGCTTGGCCTGCTGTGTTCATCCAGCTCCACACTTTGTTATCTTGGATTCTCCAGCATCTGCAGTTCCCATTATCACTGTTCCCTGCTCTGTTGGGATTTTCACTTCCCCAACAACACTACTTGCCTATGTTTCTGGCTTCTCACTGGGTAGAGGGAAATGAATCATTTTTCTTGTCCACAGGGCCTCCGTCACCGCCCACACATAATGATGAGGGAATGTAAGGTCACCTACTCTTTCTTGGAAAGATCCAGGGATGTAAATCGTAACCACAATGGTTAAAATGACAGTCTCTGATATTGCTACCCTCACCCTGTCTACTTGTAGGTCTTGCTGAAGGTGGAAATATACTATAGGTAAACTTGCAGATGATGCAAAAATAGGTGGGAACACAAGTGATGAGGATGATACAAAAAGTCTGTAGCAGGACATAACAGATTTAGTGAATGGGCAAAAAAAACCAAAGACTTGGCAGATGGAATGTATGTTGGAAAATGTGAGATTTGCATTATGGCAGGAAAAAATAGAGGACCTCAATTTTACTTAAATGGAGAAAGACTGCGGAAAGCTATGGAACAGAAAGATTTGGGAATCCTTGTGCTGGAGCCACAAACACCTAGGCACCCAAGTTCAGTGGGTAACAAGAAAGGCAAATAGAATATTGGCTTTTATTTCAAAGGGAGTGGAGTATAAACATACATTTTACTAAAATGAATACAGGGCTCTAATCAGACTACAGCTGGAATGCCGTGAACCATTTGGGTCCCTTATCTAGGGTCCCTTATCTACTGGCCTCAGCAGCTAGCCCAGTGAATCTTCTCTGAATTAATACTAGGTATGGAGGGACTGTCTTTTGAGCAGAGGTTGAATAGATTGGGCCTGTACTCGTGGGAATATAGAAGGATCAAGGTGACCTTATTGAAGCATACAAAATTCTTCAGAGAATTGAAAGGGTAGATGCAGAAAGATTGTTTCCCTGTGCGGGAGAGCCTAGGAGCAGATTTAAAACAGATGAGGAGCAATTTCTTCTGAGGGCAGTGAATCTTTGGAATTCTTTACTGCAGAAGGCTGTTCAGGCTGGGTTGTTAGTTATATTCAGACGAATAGAAATTTATTGGTATTGTATTTGTGAAAATACAGTAAAATGTGTATAAGTTGCCACAAAAACAACAGCATTTGTTTACATAAATGATATATTCAAAAAAGACAATGAAAAAACAATGCAGCGTGGAGCTGGAGGAACACAGCAGGCCAGGCAGCATCAGAGGAGCAGGAAAGTTGATGTTATGGCCACGACTGGGGAGGGGGAAGGGAGTTCAGAAATAAATGGGAGTGGTGTGGCTGGGCAAAGGTAGTGGGGTGATGATAATTGGATGCAGGTCGGGGGTTGTGGAGATTGATCAACAGGAAGGGTGGGGTGGGTAGATGGGAAGGAAGATGAACAGGTTGTGCCAGGTCATGGTGATGAGGAGGGAGGGAGGGCTGAACATGCAATGAGGCTGGGGGCTGAGGAGATTTGGAGCTAGTGAATTCTATGTGGAGGACATTGGGCTGTAAGCTCTTCAGGCTGTGTGGCCTAACTGTGACATTGGAGGAGGCCCAGGATGGGCCTATTGCCAAGGGAGTGGGAAGGGGAGTTGAAATGGCTGGCAACTGGAAAGTGGTGTTAGTTGGAACGTACAGAGCTCAGATGCTCCGCGAATCTGTCACCGAGCCTGTGCTTGGTCTTTTCAATGTAGAGGAGACCACATCAGGAGCAATGATTGTAGTAGACCAGGTTAGGAGAAGTACAGATGAAACCCTGTTGGATACAGGATGATTATTTGGGATCTTGGACAGAGGTGAGGTGGGTGATGTTGGGGCAGGTGTAGCGCTTACTGCGGTTGCAGGGAAAGCTGCCAGCTGTGGTGAGGTTGGGTGGAGAGTGTGGAGCAGATGAGGGATTCACGGAGAGACCTGTCCCTACAGAAAGAAGACAGGGGTGGGGAGGGGAATGTCTCTTTGGCGCTGGGGCCTGATTGCAGGTGGCGAAAGTGCCTATCCTGGGCCACCTCCAATGTCACAAAAAGGCCATACGAAAATTGGAGGAACAACAATTTGTATTCTGCCTTGGGAATTTACAGCCCGATGGCCTCGACATAGAATTCACCAGCTTCAAAATCTCACTGCTCCTGGCCTCATCCCATGTCCAGCCCTCCGTCTCATCCCCGCCCCCTTAACCTGACACAACCTGTCCATCTTCCTTCTCACCTATCTACCCCACCGTTCCATTTTTTAATCTCCAAAACCCACGTCCTGCATCCACCCATCTCCGTGCCATCCACCTTCGTCCAGCCCCACACCTCCCCCTATTTATTTCTGAGCTCCCTTCCCCCTCCGAGTCCTGATGAAGGGTCCTGACCTGAAACGTTGGCTTTCCTGCTCCTCTGAAGCTGCCCAACCTGCTGTGTTCCTCCAGCTCTACACTGTATCGACTCTGACTTCCAGCATCTGCAGTTCTTATTATGTCCTTGAAAGTCCATGTATACCACATAAACAGTGTTTCCCTCATCGAGGCTTTCTGTTACCTCTTTAAAAGTCCAGCAAGAGAGTTAAATGTGATTTCCCCTTTATATATACATTGCTGATCCTTCATAACCAACTCACATTTATTGATGTAACTACTAATTCTATCACAAATAATTGTATCTAGACCTTTCCCCACCACCTGAAGTTAAACATCAGGCAATGATCAGAAGTAGTCAGAAAATGTGGCAGCTAATCTGCACAAAGCAAGATTCCACAGACAGCAAATTATATTTTAAAAAATACAGTTAATCTGGTTGTGCTGACATTCCTCTGCTTTTTTAAAATGGTTTAATGCCTAGGTTAAGATAAAAGGCCAATGAATATGATATTGATATCACCAACTGTTATTTCAAAATAATAAACAAGAGTCCAGCTCGTACATTAATAGATTGCGACATTATTGATTTCTTATGATGATTTTCACTTCTGTTTGGTGGAGTATGTTATACTATATCAAGCTCTGGAAACATCTGAAATGTGTGAAAAATAGTTTCCTTAAAAAATATCAGAAGTGGCAAAAAAGTGGCAAAACATCAGAAGTTTCTGAACAGACTGACACCCAACTACAACAGCTCCCTTAGCCTGGAAATAAATCCCATGGTCGCTGTATAGTTGATCCGCTTCTGTAATTAGCCGTCTATCACTGCTTTACTGAGGGCTTAGCTTAGAGTGGGACAGTTCCTTAGGACTCCACAAATATAAATGCTGAAACATTTAGCAAGACTTTTGTGAAAGCCATGATTGCATTGATGCTTTTTAAAATCAGGCAGCAATTCTTTGAAAACTAAAAGTGCATGTTAATTTCTTGGTTATATTAGTTTTCTTTGGCATTATTTGCATGTATGTATACAGCAGCAGGGAGAGTATGGTGATGTCGTGAGCATATTTGCTGAACACGAGAATGATCTCAGGAAGCACAATTTCCGAAAGGACGTCATGTTTAGCAAAGGCTTGTTTTTCCCCTTGTGAAATGCAGGAAATGTCAGGGAAAGTACAGAGAGCTGTTTTACTTAAACTATATAGCGCAAGGGTATTTCTCCTATCAACTAATTCTATTCTGTATCCATCAGCACTGCTTGCCAAACTCACATGATTATTTTTTATTTTGAATACAGGAAATAAGAAGAAAGAAAATAGAAAAGGAGTGAAATGTTAACTGAAAAAACAAAGTGTGCCATCAAAGTGTGGGAGGGATCCATGTAGAAAAGAAACCCTTTTCTGAAGAAGGGTCCAGACCCAAAACGACAGCTTTCCTGCTCCTCTGATGCTGCCTGGCCTGCTGTATTCCTGCAGCTCTACACTGTGTTACCTCAGAATAAAAACCCAACATCACTTATTAACAAAACCTGAAAGTAAATTATCAATTTGTTTTTGGACATGGTAACACACTGGTTTAAATACTGCACATTCAGTTGGAGAAATGTAGTCTCAAGTAAGAATGCATCAAGAAGCCATTAGGAAGAACAGGCCTATAACTATTTTCAAATTATCAACACACCTAGTCATATAAGCAAAATCAGTATTCCTCCAGAATGTATTCAATTCCATAGGTCCAGCCAAGGTTGACAATCTAATTTACAGGGTCCACCTATGAACAGTATGGGAAACACAACCGGCTGGGAATAGTTTGTCGTTGCAGCTGGGAATAGTGCCCTCTTTGAAGTCAGAGTTCTTGGCTGTGGATGTTTCCACTTGTTTGTGGTCCTTTCTGGGTGGTGTTGAAATTCTATCAGGAGTTCAGGAGTCGGGGGAATAAATCTTTTTCACCATAGCATTACTCCCAACAATTTCCACTGGGTATGTGCCCAATTTTAAATGTCAACTGCAACAATGTTTTGTGAAACTCAATCCTCAGCCTACTGTTGGAATGTTAGCTGGTATCTAAGTAACTTAACAATGGATTCCGTCCATCCAAATGAAGACTGAAGCACTAGCATTTCCCCTTTATATATCCTCACTGATTCTTCATGACCAACCCACATTCATCCATGTAACTACTAATTCTATCACAAATAACAATCAAGGACCTATCTATCTCTGTCTTAAAAATACACAATGACCTGGCCACTATAGCCTACTGTCCCATAGTTTCCTGCTTTTTGTCTGCCTCCTTTGATTAGTATAGGTGTTATGTATGTGGTTTTCCAATCTATTTGGTACCGTTCCAGAATTGAGAGAATTTTGGAAGATTATTATATCCATTGCATCTGTTAAGTTTGTAGTCACTTTCTTACAGACCCGAGAATCCAGGCGATCAGGTCCAAGGGGCTTGTAAGCCTTCAGTCCCATTGGTTTTCCTAAATGTTTTTCTGTAGTGATAATGATTGTTTTAAATTTTACCCTTAGTCTCTTGGTTTTCTACTTTTCTTGGGATGCTTTTCATGTTTTCAACTGGGAAGACTGATACAAAATATTGTTTGAAGATACGCCCTGTAAGGGTGAATTAAATATATAATACACACACTTGCGTGTGTAAGCCAAATGTGTGTGTGTGTATATAAATATATATGTAGGCATGTGTGTGTAGAAGCCTTTACTGTTTGTTTTCACATTTCTTTAGAGTTTTTCATCTTATTCTAATTTATCCTTTTATCATCATTATTTGCTGGTTTATAAAACTTTCCCTTTGGGGGTCATTTCACCACAGATGAATAAAAATAAACACTGTTACCCCTAGTATAAAAGATACACTTGGACACACAAGCAGATTTTATGTTGTTGTTCAAAGTATAATATTTACTTATGGAAGTAAGTTCTGGTATGAAATACATTCAGCAACAGCATAGTGTCCGTTGTAGAGAAAAGGAAGCACTGGGACAGGAAATACTCTCAAGCACTAATGGATCAGTGACAGCAAGCTAGTAACACCAAGTAATTATGCTGTTCCTGAAAGGAACACATTGTTAATAAATGAGTGTTAAATTAAGTTTTCTAAATCTTTGATCAAATACTGTCTCAATAAAAATGGCCGTGATATCATACGAATGGTTTCTTCCAACTTGAACCATTAGCTTGACCAAATATTAAAACAAAGGCCCAACAAGTCAGCCAGCAGATGATTGCCAGGTCACCTACATTTTATGGAGTTTCACTACAATCTCGCCCTTTCCTTATAAGCATTAGATCCCATGGTACTCGGAGACCCATTTGTTGGTACAGAAAAGATGCCAGTCTGCTGCTGCTTTATTCAGCAGGTGTGAATGGAGACAAAAAGGTGGGTGTGTTTACGGGATAATATTGACCTGCGAAGGAGATATGCTGCAGTGATTTTGACCAGGTAGATTGAGCTTTTAAGGACCAAAAGAACTATGGAAACTGCAAATCAGGATCAAAAACAAAAGTTGCTTTAAAAGCTCAACAGGTCTGGCAGCACCTGTGAAGAAAAACCAGTGTTAATGTTTCAGGACTGGTTCTGAGGAAGAGTCACTGGACCCAAAATGTTAACTCTGATTTTTGTTAACATTACTGCCAGACTTGTTGAGCTTTTCCAGCAACTTCTGTCATTTGAGATTTTGTTCCTTTCTGTGGATTAATGCAATTTTATGTGTAGAAACATACTACAAGGGATAAGAAATCTCCAAAAAGCATTGGGAATTAAATTGATAGAAAAAGTCATGACTTGAACAGGATGCTTGCGTCAAAAATGAAAAATGTTGCTGATGTTTTTTGAAGGAAATTTTCTGACTCTTAACCTACAAGTAGAATATTAATACTTGTAATTGACAATATTAGAACTATTTGAATTAAGCTTATTTATTCATTTGAAGGGAATGACTTTTTTTTCTCTCTTAAACATCTAAATTGGATTCCATCCTAGAGTCAAAATGTCAATAAATATTACTCAAATATAATAAGTATAGCACACAGCTCAAGGCACGTTTTTGGGTAAGGGGAGAGATCTGTATTGTGTCCCCGTTTTCAAGTCTGTTTCTTTTGTCCTCGTCCCGATGAGTGCAAAACAAAAAGCTTCGACTTACTGTCCCCTTTCAGCAATGTTTGTAATCTGCTTGACATAAACAGAGTCTCCCATGCATCACCGATCACCTCGCAACAATCTCTCACCTAATCAGAACGAGGAACTTAAATTTATGTAGTGCTGGATAAAGGTGTCATTGATAATACACAGCAGATTGCACCGCTTCAAAAACACAACTCACCACTCCTTTCTGATGGAGATAAATAACTTTGTGGCAGTGTTATCAGACTAGTAATTCAGAGGTACAGACTGATGCATTGGAGACATGGATTCAAATCCCACCGTGGTATTTAGATTCATTTAATAAAGTCTTTCTAATGGTCACCGTGAAACTCTCATTGATTGTCATATAATTTACACTAATGCCCATTTTAGGAAAGAAAATCTGAGACTCTTAGCTGGCCTCACCTACAGGTGACTTCAGATTCATAGCAATGTTGCTGAATCTTAACTGCCCCCTGAAATGGTTTGGCAAGCACTAGGTGTCTTGTAGCTCAGTGGGAGTGTCCCTTGAGGCCGCAATAGTCTGAATCAAGTCTTGCTTGCAATGGATTTGTCATAATATTCGTGGCAGGCATTGGGAATTGAAAATGCTGGTCTAGCCAATGATGCCAACATCCTATGAATGAATAATGCAATTTAGAAGCCTAGAATCAGAGAGAGAATATTGTTGATGAATAAAAACACAGAACATTTATAGCACAGGGCTGACCATTTGGCTTGCTATATCTGTATTAGCCGTAAGACACTGTCTAGTCAAACCTTTCCCAGCTGCTGCTCTGTAGGGTACAGTACTTAAATTGCATTTCCAATTTTTTTTTAAACTCAGTGAGGGTTTCTGGCTTTATAACCCTTTAAGACAGCAATTTCTATAGCCCCTAAACTTTGTGGATGAAAACATTTCTCAACCCACCTCTCTCCTCTAATCCTGCTACCAATTACTTTAACTCTATAGTCGCCTCTCCTGTTTGGATTTCTTCATTTAGGGAAATAGTTTATTTGCAAAAGTTCTATCTAGATCCCTTATAAATTTAAACAAGAACAAAAATTGCTGAGAAAACTCAGCAGCTCTGGCAGCATCTGTGGAGAGAAAGCAGAGTTAACATTTCAGGTCCAGTGAGCCTTCTTTGGGCCTTTCATAATTTTATACTCAACTAAATCTCCCCTCAACCTTTATCTCTTTCAAAAGTGCAAACCTGGCTTATCCAATTTTTCTTTAGAGCTAAAATTCCTTATTCGTACGAATACACAATCAGGAAGAAGTGTTGGTCATTTGGCCCTTTCAGCCTGATCTGTCATTCAATAAGATCATATTGATGTTAAAATCAGATCAGACTCTACATTCCTGCATGTTCCTAATAATCTTTCATCCCCTTGGTAATCAAGAATCTGTCTCTTTCTGCTTTAAACATATTTACAGATTCCGGATCCACTTCCTTTTTAGGAAGGAAATTCCAAATACTTCTGATCTTCTGAGAGGAAGAATCTTTTGTTTTAAGTAGGAGTATACTTATTTTTAAACTATGGCGCCATGTTCTCGATTCTCCCACAAGAGGAAATATCCTTTCACTATCCACCAGGTCAAGTCCCCTTGGGATCTTGCATGTTTCAATTAAGTCACTGACTCTTTCAATGTCCAGAGGATAGAGGCTAACCGTTCTTTATAAGGCAATTTGCTCATTCCAGTACAGTAAATCTCCTCTGAATTGCTTACAATGCATTAATATTATTCCTTAAGTATTGTGACCTATACTTAGTATTCCAGATGCTTCTCCCAAAGCTTGTAAAAGCATAAGCACCACACTCTTTCATTTAATTCCTCTCATAATAAAACATGACATTTCTATTCATTTTCCAAATTATTTCCAGATTACCTGCATACTAACCTTCTGTGATTCATATACAATGGGCACCCAGATCCCTTCCAAGACTGTGCTAAATCTACCTTATGTTGTCTCTAGCGTGATCATATACTACCTATAATACAGTGAATGGAACTATATGCAACACTAACTGTGGCCTAACTAGCACTTGGTACAATTCCAGTTTGAATTCCATGCTCTTGTGTCCTATGTCTCAATTAATAACAAAGTGTCCCTTGTTTCTTCTTGATAGCTAGCCGACTTGTCCTGCTACCTTCATAAATAAATAGACACACACACTACAAGGTATCCCTGCCCATCTACGTTATCAGTATTGTACCATTTATTCCTTTATCTTGTTTGGCCTACCCAAATTGGTTCTCTCACATTCTTTGGGATTGAATTCCATTTGCCATCTTCTGCTCACTTGTCCAGTCTGTTGATATCATTCAACAGTCTACAGCTTTCTCCCTATCAATCTCATACCTTATATATGTGTAATCTGCTGACTTCTAGATTATGTCCTTACATTTAAATCAAAACCATTGTATCATAAAAGGCAACAAACTGAATACAGAGCCCTTCAGAACTGCTTCCAGTTTCAACTGGAAACTGCGTTCAGTGTTATATACATCCGTTGATCATTCATTACACCATTTGTTCTGAGATGCCATGAGTTCTTATATGGTTGATCAATCTGCCATGAGGTAGCTCATCCAACATTTTGCTAACATCTGTCAAACATTCTACCCCTATCAACCTTCTTTGTTACTATCTCAAAGAGTATAATCAACAAATCCATGCTAACTGTCCTTAATTAATCTGTGCTTTTTCATCTGTCCCTCATCATTTTTGGCCAATAATTTTCCCGCTAGCAAGATTAGACTGCCTGTACTTACTCATCTTTGACTATTCTTTTATTTTCAGCAATTTTACAACATAAACAGGCCTCCACGACCATACCTGGTCATGGAGAATTGAAAAGTGATCAGAGCCACTATTTATTCATCGGTGTTTCTTCACTGCCATGATACATTTCTTTTGAGCCTGGATATTTATCAAAGATGTTTAGCACATCAATATCTTATATCAATATCTCTATGTTTGTCTGGCCCAATATTTCATAATCCCTTTCCTTACTTAAGACGTTTGCATCATTTCACTCATTTGGCGGACATAAAATATTAATTCGGGATCATGTCTGAGATTTCTACTTCCACAAAGTTATTTTTCTTGTCTTGAGTCAGCCCTACTCTGTCTTTAGTTATTCTTCTCCTGCTTTTTATGTATGTAGAAAACAGCTTCGGGTATTCCTTGATATCACTTGCCAATATCATTTTCTTCATGACCAACCTTGCATTTTTAGATTTCTTCTCAATTTCACGCCTACACTTTTTCAGCTTCTTCAGGACTCTGCAATGTTGACTTTTTGTCAGAACTGGGACTCAGATTGTAGAGCGGACAAGTAAGCAAGTACAGAGCCAAACACAAAAATGAATGGCAAGACTATTGAGAAGAGGAAATAACAAGGGATAGCAGGGACAGCAGGAATGATTAAATGACAGCAGTGAGAAAGCAAAAGGAGGGTATTAATGAAACCAGCTAATGAAACAGAAGATGAGGCTGGAGGATGAATGAATGTAGCAGAGTAGCAGAAAAGCATGGAAACCAAGAAGATCAAGAAAATAGAAAGATCCTATGGCTGGGAATGTGGTAGAAAAAAATCAGGTAAATTTTCAGGGGTGTGGCTCACTCTACAGACTGGGTTCCAAGAGGAAATTTGCACTGCAAACACAAGCCCATACCACCCCCGTGCCCAATGAGTTCTGGTGCAGTCTTCCTCTACGCTGTCTGAGAAATTGGGACTAATATAATGGTATAATGCTGAGGCAGAAAGTTATAAAGTACCTTGGAAAATGCTCAAAGTCTGGCTGAGTGAAAAAGTGGGAACAAGCAAAGCATTTACGGCTGGTGGAAGAGCGACAAATATAAATATCATCAACTTGCATTTATTTAAGAGCATAAGAAATAGGAGTAGAAACCAGCCTTCCATCCATTGACTACATCTGTATTTGCTGCTGCCTCAAGAAAGGAACCAATGTAATCAAAGACTCCTCCCCCAGTTATGCTCTCTTCCACCCTCTTCTATCAGGCAGAAGATATAAAAATTTGAATACCCATACAAACAGATTCAAGAACAGCTTCTTCCCCACTGTTATCAGACTTTTAAGCAGCTCTCTCAAATATTATTGTTGAGCTCGCTCGCTCTCACTCTCTCTGCTCCTTTTCTGTGGCTGTAACAATATTTTACACTCTGTTCTGCTACCCTGATGTGCTTTGTATAGTATGATCTACCTGCATAGCATGCAAACAACACTTTTCACTGTATCGCAGCACGTGACAACAATAAATCAAATCAAGACTGTTTAGCCCCTTGAGCCTTTCTGTCATCTCTGTCAAATGGCTGATCTGCCATTTCTCACAACTACTTTCCTGCCCTTTCCCATAACCCTTGATTCTTTGAGTGATCAAGAATCTATCTCTTGGCCTTAAGTGTATACAAGGACTTTGCCCAGGGAGTTCCAAAGACTTTCAACCCTTGGAGAGGAAATCTTTCTTCATTTCAGTCTTAAATTGGTGCTCATTCATTCTAAGACTTCACCATTTAGTCCTAGACTTGCAGCATTTATCCTGTCAAGGCCCTTAAGAATCCTATGAATTTCAATAAGATCACTTCTCATGCTTCTAAATTTCAATGAATAAAGTTCCAAGCTGCTTTACCTTTGCTCATAAGTCAATCCCTCCATAACTGGGTATCATCCTAATTAACTTTCTCTGAACTCCGTACAATTAAATTTTCCCTAACCTTTCCCTAATTAAGGGGAACAAAACTGCTCACAATGCTCCAGATGTGACCTCACCAGCACCTTGTACAGTTGTGGTAAGGCTTCCCTACTCTTATAATCTAAACCCCCTTGAAATAAGGGTTGACATTCTATTAGCCTACCTGATTACCTGCTGCAACTGTTGCTTGCTTTCTGTGTTTCATGCGTAAGTGACCTCCAAGTCCCCTTGTGTTGCAGCTTTCTACAATTTTTCTCTACTTAATTAATATTCTGTTCTTTTGTTCTCCCTTTCAAAATGAATAACTTTGCATTTTCCCACATTATACTCCATTTGCCCACTTTCTACCCACTAACTTAACGTATGAATATTTCTCTGTAAAGTATTGTGTCCCATTTTCAACTTGCCTTTCCACTTTATTTTCGTTATCTCAAAACTTGAGTACAGTGCATTCACTTCCTATCTCCCAAGTAATGAATATATATTGTAAACAAGATAATAAAATGTGAGGCTGAATGAACACAGCAGGCCAAGCAGCATCTCAGGAGCACAAAAGCTGACGTTTCGGGCCTAGACCCTTCATCAGAGAGGGGGATGGGGAGAGGGAGCTGGAATAAATAGGGAGAGAGGGGGAGGCGGACCGAAGATGGAGAGTAAAGAAGATAGGTGGAGAGAGTATAGGTGGGGAGGTAGGGAGGGGATAGGTCAGTCCAGGGAAGACGGACAGGTCAAGGAGGTGGGATGAGGTTAGTAGGTAGCTGGGGGTGCGGTTTAGTGTGGGAGGAAGGGATGGGTGAGAGGAAGAACCGGTTAGGGAGGCAGAGACAGGTTGGACTGGTTTTGGGATGCAGTGGGTGGGGGGGGAAGAGCTGGGCTGTTTGTGTGGTGCAGTGGGGGGAGGGGACGAACTAGGCTGGTTTAGGGATGCAGTAGGGGAAGGGGAGATTTTGAAACTGGTGAAGTCCACATTGATACCATATGGCTGCAGGGTTCCCAGGCGGAATATGAGTTGCTGTTCCTGCAACCTTCGGGTGGCATCATTGTGGCAGTGCAGGAGGCCCATGATGGACATGTCATCTAGAGAATGGGAGGGGGAGTGGAAATGGTTTGCGACTGGGAGGTGCAGTTGTTTGTTGCGAACTGAGCGGAGGTGTTCTGCAAAGCGGTCTCCAAGCCTCCGCTTGGTTTCCCCAATGTAGAGGAAGCCGCACCGGGTACAATGGATGCAGTATACCACATTGGCAGATGTGCAGGTGAACCTTTGCTTAATGTGGAATGTCATCTAAACAGTTGTGGTTCCAGCACTGATCCCTGTGGAACCTGTTACTCCCACTCACTGTTTCCTGCTCATTAGCCACTTCTTGATCTATGCCAATATACTAACTCCAAGACCATGGGATCTTATCTGGTGACTTCATCTTTTGTGAGGGACCTTGTTGAACACCTTCTAGAAGTCCAATACAACATGTCTGTTGGTTCCCCTCTATCCAATCTTGTTGAGACTTCCTCAAAAAACTCTCTTAAATTAGTCAGACACGATTTCCCTTTCACAAAGCCATGCTGTTGCTGCTTGATTAGATTATGATTTTCCAAACGTTATGCTGTTACTTTCTTAATAAATGATTCCAGTGCTTTTCTAATAATAGATATGAGGCTTTTTGGCCTAAGTTGCTTCCTTTTTGCCTCCCTCCCTTCCTTTTTTAATAATAGGGCTGTCATACTAGCAGTTTTCCAATTCTTTGGTACTTTCCAGAACCCAACAATTTTTGGAAAATTCCAACTGATGCACCCACTTTCTTTGTAACTGCCTCTTTTAAGATCCTAGACACAAGCCATCAGGGCCAAAGGACTTAGCTGCCTATAGCACCATTAGTTTGTCTAATACTACTTCTTGAGCAATGATGGTACTTAACTCCTCCCTTGTATTCTTTAGTATTAATGAGATGTTCAAACTATCTTCCACCACAAAGACTATTGCAAAGTATCTGCTTAACTCCTTTGCCATTTCCTTGTTCCCAAACTGTCTCCCCAGCTACAGATTCTAAGGAGCCCATGTTCACTTTGACCTTCCTCTTCCTCTTTATATATTTAAAGAAGCTCTTATTGATAGTTTTTACATTCCTCGCTAGTTTCCCCTCATAGTTTATTTTCTCTCTCTCTATTTCTGGTCCTCCTTTGCGGGATTCTAAATTTATCCCAGTCTTTTCTCCCTGGTTGGTTTATCTCTTTCTTAGAATCTTTTCCCCTTACTGGGATATATTTTTGCTGAGAGTCACGAATTACTTTGTTAACTGTCTGCCACTGCTTTCTTGAGAGAAAACGGTTTTATGGTCACCATTACTGAGACTAGTTTTACATTCCAGATTTTGTTTGTTCAATTTAAACTCCATGTTTTTCATGTCCAGTAGAGTATTAGCTTAAGCTTTGGTTTATACAACCAGTGATATTAATAGTGTGCCACCACCAGCCTGTCAGGAGTGGAGACATCAGTGATGTACTGGTAACACTATTGGACTAGTCATTCAGATGCCCAGATTAATGCTCTGCAGACATGGGTTCAAATCATATCATGGCAGCTGGTGAAACCTAAATTCAATTAACCAAATGTTTTAAAAACGTCTGTCTCTACAATGGCTGTCTGCCACCCTTACTTACATATGACTCCAAACCACTCTGCAATTGATTGACTCTTAACTACCTACTGAGTGGCCTAAACTATTCAGTGCAAGGGCTAATGGATGTGGGAAACAAATATTAGCCTTGCCAGTGGTACACACATTCTATGGAAGAGATCAAGGAACAAAATAGTGCCTTTATTATAGAAAAGAAAAGTCCAAAGGCATTTTTCAGTAAAGTATAATAGGTTTTAGGTTAAAGGAAGGCTGAAAATAATATGTCATATAGAAAGAGGAAGGGAGCAAGAACCCAAAGAGAAATCCTGTAGAATTCAAGGTCAAAGGGATTCACAATGAAATTCCCAGCGGCATTCTTCGATGAGATACTGCAGCGTTCTGTGATAAGCTTTATCTCCCGATGGTGATGCGGGGTGAGACTGAATGTTTTAACATGACTTTATGACCTGGCACTTACATTATTATCAGGAAGGACCCAAGGAATTTAACAATTCAAACATTAACTCTGGTCTAAATGAAGCTGACTGGCCCCAACAAGATCTGAGGATAAGAGATAGATCAGAAATGAAAATAACCAGCAGGCTAATTCTGTAGTGAATACTAAAGGAATGTTAATTAAACAGGAATAAATATTTATCCTTAGTTATATCCACACCTCTCTTGAGGGTAGGGTTAATCACAGATCTCTGTGTGATCTGGTCAATAGCCAGGCTCTGAGGAAAAGGCTGACTCCACTAGACTTTTCATGCCAACAAAATCTTTACGGGGGACCTGTACAAGGGTTCAGATGGAGATGATGCATTTAATTTACTACTGCGTCTGCTTGGCATTGCAGTTTGATTTAGAAACTCATACAGAGGGATGAACCCCCCACCTTGTTATAACAAAGGCAACTTGTTCCAGCCCATATAGGGCTTGATGCTAGCAGTAAATCAGAGGATAACTGAAAGTAATGTTTCATGGGCTTGTTAAGGGTGGTTAAAACAACGTTTTGCAAGAATGCAATACTTAAACATCAGTGAGTTTGTTGGAGCGAAACATAATTAGTCTTTGAAGAGTTATTACAGCCTTACACAGAGAGGAAAATTCTATGAAAAATAAATAACTGGTATAATAAACTCTTAAGATAGGAGCCAGGAAAAATTCAGCTTGTGCTGATTCCCGAGGAGAATAAAATGAGAATAAACATCATTGTGCAAAGATGATGATTTGATTGGAGTTTGTTATCATGCAGGAGAGTTTTGCTATGACCTCTTGCAATATCAAGCTTACAAGGTGGGCTGATGGATAGGACGCTGTGCAACTGTAGATTCAAATTTGCAGAAGTATCATCTATACATCGAAAATAGGCATGGGGCAGGAGGCTTGTGGTCTTTCCATCAAAGATGCATTTCTTATCGTAACCAAACACACATGTTAGCAAGGGCTGGTTGTAAAGGGAATCCCAAGGCAATGCCACCTATTTGGGCATTCATGATGTCATTGAAGGTGACCAGCAGTAAACTGCGCCGCTGCTTTTGGTTTCAAGTATCTCTGGGCATTGGAGTTTGTTTAAAAGGGTACATGAATCGGGAGGGTTTAGAGGGATATGGGCCAAATGCTGGCAACTGGGACTAGATTTATTTAGGATATCTGGTTGGCATGGACGAGTCAGACCAAAGGGTCTGTTTCCATGCTGAATATCTCTGACTTTATGTTGATTAAGGGCAGAGTGAAATTAGGCAAGGCCTATTGCCAAAGAAGACCCTGATTTGATTTAATTTATCATTGACATGTACCAATCTACAGCCAAAAATGTTGTCTTACATGTTTTACACGCAGATCACACTATATAATTTCATAACTGTTAATGTGTTCGTGCCATCCCTCTTAAATGCCTCTTCCCCATTGCACAGCTCAATGGGACTAACTTCACTTTGTGCACTTTTTCTTATCAAGTTGCACCCACAGGATCTCAGGCAGTCAGATCTTTTCCTGCTTCATTATTGTTACATGCAGAATTATAGAGTCGTAATCATGGACTCAAACAGCACAGAACCAGATCCTTCGGTCCAACCAATCCATAATTCCAAACTTAACTAGTCCCACCTACCTGTGCTTGGCCCATATCCCTCCAGACATTTCTTATTCATGTACTTAGTCGAATGTCTTTGAAACATTGTAACTTTACCCACACCCACCACTTCCTCTGGAAGTGAATTCCACACTCTGTATGAGAAAAAAAGTTGCCCCTCATATCATTTTTAAAAATTTTTCTCCTCTCTCCTTAAAAGTATGCTCCCTAGTCTTGCAATTCCTCAATCCTTGGGAAAGACACCTGCCATTCACTTTAACTATACCCCTCATGAGATTATAAACTTCTGAGGTCACCTGTCAGTCTCCTCTCCTCCTGTGAAAAATGTCACAGTCTATCCAGCTACTCCTCATAACTCAAAACTTCAATTCCCGGAAACATCCTGGTAAATCTTTTCTGAACCCTCTCCAGCTTAATAATGTCCTTCCTGTAACAGGGCGACAAGAACTGGACACAATACTCTGGACAAGGCCTCACTAACATCCCATAAAAGCTCAACATGACGTCCCAACTCCTATTCTCAAAGGTCTGAGCAATGGAGGCAACCGTGCTAACCACCTTCTTAACCATCCTGTCTACCTGTGATGCAAATTCCAGTGGATTATGTATCTGAACTGCTGAGTTTCTCTGTTCTACAATGCTACCAAGATCCGACAATTAACTGTGTAAGCCCTGCTTTTGTTTATTTTACTAAAATGCAATATCTCTCATTTATCCAAATTTAACTCCATCTGCCACTTCTCAGCCCATTGCCCCAATTGATCAAAATCTCTTTGTAATCTTAGATAGCCGTCTTCACTGTCCACTGTATCAGCAATTCTGGTGTCGTCCACAAACTTACTAACCATGCCTTCTATATTCTAATCTTAATCATTTATGCAGATGACAAACAAAAGTGGACCCAGCACTGATCCCTGTGGAACACTGCTGGTTGCAGGCCTCCAGTTCAATAAGCAACTCTCTACCACCCTCCTCTGTCTCCTACCACAAAGCCAATTTTGTGTGCAATTGGCAAGCTTCTCCCTGAATCCCATGTGATCTAACCCTACTAATTAGGCTACCACGTGGAACCTTGTCAAAGGCTTTGGTAAAGTCCAAGCAAACAATGTCTACCGCTCTGCCTTCTTCAGTCTTCTAGGTTACTTCCTCAGGCTCAATAAGTTTGTTCATCACGCACCTTGTTCCTCAGTTATGTGGTATGTGGCTTGAAGGGAAATGCCAGGCGCTGGTGTCCCCGTGTATTTGTTTCCTTGCCCTTCCAGTTGTAAATGTTGTGTGTTTAGAAGGTGCTGTCAAAGGAAACTTGGCAAGTTCCTGCAATGTATTTTGCAGATGGTACACGTTCCTGCCACTGTGTGTCTCTGAAGAGTGAATATTTAGGTCGGCGGATGGGATGCCAATCAAGATGGTATTGAGTTTCTTGAGCTGTTGGATCTGTACTCATCCAGGTATGTGGGGGTATTCCAAGACATTTCCTGGCATGTATCTTATGGATTGTTGAACAGGTGAAATCAGGAGGTCACTTACTGCAGGATCCCTAACCTCTGATTTGTTCTTGTAGCCACAGTTTTAAGTAACTGGAGCAGTTCACTTTCTGGTCTGAGGGTGTTGACAGTGGGAGAATCAGTGATGGTAATGCCATTGAATTTCAAGAGGAGATGATTAGGTACTCTCGTGTTGGAGATGGCTATTGCCTGGCACTTGTGTGGTGTGGATGTTACTTGCCACATGTCAGCCCAAGGCTAATATTTGTTTAGGCTTTGTTGCATATCGATATTGATCGTTTCAATGTCTGAGGAGATAGAAATGGTGCAGAGCTTTATGTAATCATCAGCAAACATCTCTACTTTGGCCATTTAGTACAGATCACTCTTTAAACTTACAATGTACTTTCCCTCATAATTTGCAACAATTAACATGCTGCATTTATGGCTTGTTTTCTAAGAAATACCCTGTAAAGTCTTAGTTAAATATCTCTTGCATTCAATTTTCTGTTATATCGTTTAAAATAAATAAATATAAGAAGGTGGGTCACTGTGGCTGGAATCTAATTTATTTCCTGGCATAAATTGAATTTGAATTGCTTTTAAATTATCAGATGGAGTGAATTAAATGGTTAGGATAAGATTGGAACTAAACTTCAAGTAAACCAACATGGAAATGCTTAAAATCTGAAAGAAAGCCAAAAGATTCTGAAAGATCACAGCAAGCAAGTCACATCACAGAGAGGCCAAGCAAGTCGATGCTTCAGATGTAAATGTTTCTTCTGGACACCTGAGACATTCATTTGACTTGTTTTCTTGATTTTCTTTTTCATGGGATCTGCGCAACACCAGCCTTTGTTACACACTCCTAACTGGCCTTCAACTGAGAGACTTTCCTGGCCTTTTTGGAGGACCTTTGAGAGTCAAACCACATTAATGTGGACCTGAAGTCTCGCAAAGGCCAGTTCAGGTAGGGACAGCAGATTTTCTTCACTACAGGACATTAATGAACCAGATGGGCTTTTAAATGATAGTTCCTGGTGATCACAAAACTGAGAGTAGCTTTCAATTCCGGATTTTGTTAATTAAGTTTAAATCCTGTGAGCCACCACAGTAGGATTTGAAACCACATTGCCAAAGCATTAGCCTGGGCATCCCAACTATTAATCCAGCAAAGTAACCAAGATGTCGCCAACTCCGTTCTCCATCAATGACGTTCCAATTAAACAACGCCTCAATTTTTGAAATTCTCGATCTTTGTGTCAAATACCTCCATGATCTAGGCATCCGGATGGGTACATAAATAGGAGGGGTTGAGAGGGATTTGGGCAAAATAGGACTAGGTCAGTCTGTGATGTCTGATTAGCAAGGATGATTTAGACCAAAGGGTCTGTTTCCCTACTGTATAACTCTGAGTTTATGACCTCACCATTCCACATTTCTTTCAGGTTTTCCAGCTCCACAACCCTCCACTATATCTGTACTCCTCTAATTTGGGCATCTTAAGTGTTCACAATTTTGATCTCCACCATTGATGGTCTGTCAAGGACATGTGCCATATCCACATCAAAATTGTCTGACACTGTATCTCTCTCATCAAAACACATCTTAAAATCTACTCCTACCAAGTTTTCAGCCATCTGCTCTAATATCTCCTGATGAGAGACCTTTGGATATTTTACTATGTTAAATGTCCTCTATAAATGCATGTAATTGTTGATTGTACCAACAGAAATACTGTTGCACCCTCTCTCATATAGGAGTTGTTGAAAATCCAAAGCTTTAGAATTACAGACAATATTCTTTTGTGCAGTTGTTGTATTTTACTGGAGTATGCTTTCATAGATATTAGTTACCCTGTATCTTGCCTAAATGTTTTTGTCACATCTTTAGCCCAGCCATCTTCCTGTCAGACACTGACAAAAATACATTTCCAGTGGAAATTACTGGACAGCAATAATGAGTAGGCAATCTGTATCAAATTTTCTTTGCCTCAGCCAAAGATATCAAGCCATATAGTAAAAAGAAAAAGAGAATGATTTGCACAGATGTTGCATTTTCACTACCTAAGGATGCCTCAAACACTTTAAATCAATGAAGCACTTAGAAGTGTAATCACTGTTGTCACCAAGGGAGTGCAGCAGACAAGGTACGCACAGCAAATTCCCACAAACAGCAATGTGATGATGACCGGTTAATCAGATGAAGGCTAAGGGAGAAATATTGATCAGGTCACTGGAAATCCCTGGTCTTCTTTGAAATACAGTCAGTGCTGTCTTATTTGAGAGAGAAAAATAGAGCTTTAGTGGGAATTAAATCCACAACGTTTGAGACCCAGCAGCCTAAATGGTGTACTGTTTACCATTAGATAATTTGGTGCAGGCTGGGGAATAACTTGGGGACTTTCCTGACTTGTATGATTTAGCTCCACAACTTACCATGATATCTGTTCTCCTCTAATTTGGGCACGTTGAGTATCCACAGTTTTGACCTTCCCCATTGATGGCCTGAGTTTAGTTGTCAAGGACATTTGTCACATCCATATTAAATCTGTAATTTCTGCCGGTAAGTGGGAAGATGTGGCATTATGCACTGATACCACAGTTTGGGGCCTTAACCCGGGCATTGTTTTTGAGTTTGTAGCAGGGGACAGGCACAAACTGTAAACTAAGGAATGCAAGGGACACACAGAGTGTGAGACCCTATGACTGAGTCATACACCATGGAAACAAAACCTTTGGTCCAACCAGTCCATGTCAAACATTGTCCCAAACTAGATTAACCCAGCTCCCTGCTCCTGGCCCATATCCCTCCAAACATTTCCTATTCATGTAGTTATCTAAGTGTCTTTTAAACGTTACTGGGCCTACATCCACTGCTTCCTCAGGAAGTTCATTTCACACATGAACCACCCTCTGTATAAAGAATTTGTCCCTCACGTCTTTTTAAAATCTCTCTCCTCTCACGTTAGAAATGTGCCCCCAGGGTTGAAATCCCCCCCAAAAAAGGAAAAGATACCTACCATAAACCCTATCTGTACCCCTCATGATTTTATAAACCTCTATACAGTCACCTCTCAAACTCCTACAGTCCAATGAAAAAGTCCAAGCCTTTCCAGCCTTTCTTTATAACTGAAATCTTCCACACTCAGCAATATCATGGTAAATTTCTTCTGAACCCTCTCCAGCTTAATAATATCCTTCCTCAGGTAGGGTGACCAGAACCAGACACAGTATTCAGATGAGACCTCACCAATGTCCTGTACAACTTCAACATGACACCTCACCTCCTATGTGCAAAGATCTGAGCAATGAAGGCAAGCATAATGGGTAACAAGTTCCTTTCTGAATTCAACACAAGAAATGGCAAATTAAACCAATATCTCAAATTGCTTTTAAGCTTTTAGAATCATAGAATACCTACAGCGCCTATAGCAAGCCAATTGGCCCACCAAGTCTGCACTGACCCTGTGAAGAGCATTCCCCCAAAGAGATATCCTCCCCTAACCTTATTCCCCACAATCCTGCATTTTCCATGACTAATCACTTAAGATGCACATTGCTGGACACTACAGGCAATTTAGTTTAATTTAGTCAAACTGCCTAACCTGGATATCTTATTCAGAAAGAAATGAAACCGCAAATCAAAGGTGGATAACCAGTGTAAGTAGATGTAAAGTGTAAAAGAGTGCAGCTGTACAATCGACATTTGTTGAAAGTGTAACTAAAGCAGATTAACAAATTTAATTGGATTATTGTCAGTGCTTGTCCTGCTTGGAACAGATGCAGCTGAATGCAAACCCATTTGTGCTAACTCAAGTTAATTGTCTGTTACTGGATTATGTTTTCCAAATTGGACCTCTTGTTATGATTCCAGATCTCGACTTTTTTTGCAGACTGAACATAGGACATTGAACAGCGTTGTGCAGTGGCAGGCCATTTGGCTCACATGTCTGTGCACATTGTCCATATCCCTGTATAGGTGCCTGTCTAAATGCTCCTTAAACAGTGAGATCTTTTGGAGGCATTAGGCCATCCAGTACCCAAAGAAAACAATGACCAAACAGAATTTGTTGGACACCTTGGTCGTCTGTGAAAGCTTGTTTAGATCTTAACGTAACTATCTACCTTCCTGAAACTTTCAAAAAGTATTAGAGTGATTAAGATACAAAAGTCCAAATACTCCAGAGTGAAAGATTTAAAATGGCACAAATCTATAAATGCCTATAGTCAAAATTATGAAGCATCAATTAAGATTTGTTGTCAACAAATCAACAAAAATTTGACGCGATGTAACAATAGTGACTTGCCTCCCCCCCCTCTTTCACATACACAGGTAGTGTATCTACATTAGAAGTAAATACATCCACTGCTGATTGGAATGGGAGATCCACTAATCTGTAGATGCAGCAAACTGTTAAAAGGTACTATACCTTCCTGAGATAAATGGCGTAGATTGTTCTCTATTAGTTTCAAATGTCCATCGGATGATGAAAATATTATTGAAATCTGTGACTAGCATAATTCAAATAAAATGACCAAACAAAAGTTTGAGATAACAAAATGTAGAGCTGCATGAACTCAGCAGGCCAAGCAGCATCAGGGGAGCAGGAAAGCTGACATTTCGGGTGTCGACCCCTCTTTTTGTCACATTGAAATAAGACAGTTCAACTTATGATCATCTCATTAACATTTTTCTACTGAACAATCGAGAGTTTTCTCTCTCTGATGTACTCTGTTTGGCACATTGCCTTATAACTTATCATACCAGATTTGTGAAAGAAAAGGGTTTTGGACAACACAAGCTTTTAATAGGAGATTTTTTTATATTTTGGAAAAACATAATAATGCTCCCCATTCACCAATATTGTTTCAGAATTGGTTTTTGCCAGATTGAAACTGCCAATCATATCACAGACCAAAATACCCATCGTGGTGTCTGAGGCCAGCGAGGTGAATGTAATCAATTCTGAAACTAAAAATAATTCTATTTCAGTTTGTGTTTTCCACACATCAAGTGCTACTTTATTGTTTATTATGTCTCACAGTTTAAGTGGCCTTTCTGTTGTGATTATCAAATACTGTATTCATTAGGTCTAATGATAAGTGCTCTTTCCTTTATTGCTCTTGACCTCTTTGAATACATTTCCATGCAAAATTTTCAAGATATATTGAAATGTTACAAGAACACTTGTTGAGGAAATATTGTAGAGTTAGTTCATGAAAGGGCAAGAGGCTTGTTATCCTATTATAACTATTACATACTTTGTCAAAATCCTAAGGCATCAGCTCTCACTTGAAGATCAGCAGGTTAGAACACTAGACAGAATATAAAAGATAGTAAAGAACAGTGAAAAATTAATAAGGAGGGAAAACCCAAGAGTCTGAGAGGAAGCTAGCTAGAAATCTAAAGACAGACTAGAGTTTCTATAGATTTTTTAAAGCGCGCGTTGGTCCTATAGAACATGAGTCTAAGTAATTAGAGAAAATAAGGACGTAGCAAAAGATTGAATAGGTATTTTTCACTGGCCTTCACCACAGAATAACATCCCAATAACAGTTGTAAATCTGGAAATGGAAGGCAGTGATAAACGCAAAATTACAATTACCAGGGAAGTTGTGCTCAGCAATCTGTCGGAGTTGCAAAACTGATAAGTGCTTAGGTTCTGATGGACATCATCCAGGAAAGAAGTGGCTGGTGAGATAGTCGATGAATTGGTTTTAATTTCCCTAAGTTCACTAGATTTGGAGAGGGTTCTGTTAGATTGAAAATAGTGAGTGTAACTCCTTCATTCAAAAGGGGCAGGAGAAGAATACGGGAAACTATAGGCCAGTTCGCTTAACATCTGTCATTGGGAGAATGTTGGAAGCTATTTTTAAAGATGTTATAGTAGAACACTTAGAAAATTAATCAGGCAGTGTCAACAAGGTTTTGTGAAAGGGAAAACATGTTTAACCAACTTATTGCAGTTTGATGAAGACATAATGTATAATAAATAAAGGGGATCTGATAGATGTACTGCACTTTGATTTCCAGAAGGCATTTGATAAGATGCCACATCTAAAGTTTTTGTGCTAAATAACAGTTCTTGGTGTAGAAAGCATAATATGGCATGGATGAGAGATTGACTGGCAAACAGAAAGTATAAATGGTTTGTTTCATGATTGCATGATGTGCTGAGTGGTATGCCACAGGGATCAGTGTTTCAGCCTCAACAGTTTATAATTTATACAAATGGTTTGGGTGAAGATGCTACAAGTATGATTGCTAAATTTGATGATGATACAAGAGAAATAGGAAACTAACTTGTGAAGAGGATGTAAGGAGGCTACAAAAGAGTGTGGATGAGTTGAGTGGAGAAAGACTCCATATTAGGCAAATATGTTGTGGGAAAATATGAAATTGGTCATTGTGGCAGAAAGTACAATAAATAAGCATGTTATCTAGATGGTGAAAGCTGGCAGAGTTCCAAGATATTAAAATGTGAGGCTGGATGAACACAGCAGGCCAAGCAGCATCTCAGGAGCACAAAAGCTGACGTTTCGGGCCTAGACCCTTCATCAGAGAGGGGGATGGGGAGAGGGAGCTGGAATAAATAGGGAGAGAGGGGGAGGCGGACCGAAGATGGAGAGTAAAGAAGATAGGTGGAGAGAGTATAGGTGGGGAGGTAGGGAGGGGATAGGTCAGTCCAGGGAAGACGGACAGGTCAAGGAGGTGGGATGAGGTTAGTAGGTAGCTGGGGGTGCGGCTTGGTGTGGGAGGAAGGGATGGGTGAGAGGAAGAACCGGTTAGGGAGGCAGAGACAGGTTGGACTGGTTTTGGGATGCAGTGGGTGGGGGGGAAGAGCTGGGCTGTTTGTGTGGTGCAGTGGGGGGAGGGCATGAACTAAGCTGATTTAGGGATGCAGTAGGGGAAGGGGAGATTTTGAAACTGGTGAAGTCCACATTGATACCATATGGCTGCAGGGTTCCCAGGCGGAATATGAGTTGCTGTTCCTGCAACCTTCGGGTGGCATCATTGTGGCAGTGCAGGAGGCCCATGATGGACATGTCATCTAGAGAATGGGAGGGGGAGTGGAAATGGTTTGCGACTGGGAGGTGCAGTTGTTTGTTGCGAACTGAGCGGAGGTGTTCTGCAAAGCGGTCTCCAAGCCTCCGCTTGGTTTCCCCAATGTAGAGGAGGCCGCACCGGGTACAATGGATGCAGTATACCACATTGGCAGATGTGCAGGTGAACCTCTGCTTAATGTGGAATGTCATCTTGGGGCCTGCAATAGGGGTGAGGGAGGAGGTGTGGGGACAAGTGTAGCATTTCCTGCGGTTGCAGGGGAAGGTGCCGGGTGTGGTGGGGTTGGGGGACAGTGTGGAGTGAACAAGGGAGTCACGGAGAGAGTGGTCTCTCCGGAAAGCAGACAGGGGAGGGGATGGAAAAATGTCTTGGGTGGTGGGGTCGGATTGTAAATGGCGGAAGTGTCGGAGGATGATGCGTTGTATCCGGAGGTTGGTAGGGTGGTGTGTGAGAACAAGGGGGACCACCAATCCAACTGCTCTTCTCTCTCTTTGGGTTCTATCCAATCGTTTTTGCATAAAAACTGATGTTTTCCCAGCTACCATCAGTGCTGAGGAAGGGTCACCAGACCTGTAATGTTAACTCTGATTTTTTTCTTCACAGATGTTGCCAGACCATTTGAGCTAATTCAGCAACTTCTGTTTTAATACTGGAATGAGCAGGTCATCTCATGAAGATTGACTAAGGAGTTGATAACTATCTGGCTAGCAGGGTGAATAGCTGTTCACGGGGACTGTTAGTTACTAATGATAGGTAGTGTGTAATGGCAGGCTATGTGATAACAAGGCCTGGTGTGGTCATCTCGCAGGTCATCTCGTGAAGAAAGTCTGGACAGGCTAGGTTTGTATTTGCTGGAGCTTAGACAGTTAACAAGCGATAACTTGTTTGAAACAGAACATCCTGAAGAATTTTGACATTGGTGTTTATGAAAAGCATGCTTCTTTAATGGAATGTTCTGGAACTAGGTCTTATCATTTACAAGTAAGGAGTTGCTCATTTAAGACCTAAAGGAGAAATCTTTTTCTCTCTAAAGGTTGTGAATCTTTGGGACACTCTTCCTTGAGGATTTGAATATTTAAAGGCAGGGGAGATAGATTCTTGATAAGCAAAGGGATGAAGGGTCTTCTGGTTGGATGGGAATATGGACTAATCAAAATCCAATCAGCCAAGATCTTGTTGAATTGCAGGGAAGGCTTGAGTTCATACACCCATATGTATAATGTTGATCCAACAAGGCACTGTATGTGGCAACATACTGAGTGAGATCTCAGTTATTCGAAAGTGACTGCCAATGGCATATTTTACTGGGGATGGCTGAACAGTTGTACCTGATCCCAGTCAAAAGCATAAGTGCAGTTTCAAACATAGGAGCAAAGGGTGGCATTGCCACTCTACCCAGACAGACCTAAACTATCAGGATTCCTGAACTGAGCTGAGATAAGCTGACACAACACAGCTAAATTTGAACCTGGCAAGGTGGAATTTCTTGGTGTATAAGGCCTGACTTCATTCTAAACAGGGGATTTAGTCATTGAAAAAAGGCCTGGTGGGGGGGGGGGAGCAGTGCAATAATGCAAATGTTGTACTTGTGTATAGGAAAGACTGGTGTTTCTAGGAAGAGTCATTAGGTTTGAAACATTAACCCTGTTTTTATCCCTGAAAATGCTGCCAGACCAGCATTTTGTTTTTACTTCCAATTTGCAATTGGCTAAAACTTGAAGCCACAACATACACTTCTCGTGAGAGGAGAAGCAATGTCTGCCCTCTGCTGCCCTTCAGTAATATTGAATACTTCACATTCATTATGTCTTTTTCACATTCTGGGCAGTCCTGCTGGTTGAGCTGTTGCTTCGGTGACAGTTTCTTTTTGCAGCATAAATCCAGGATCTCAGACCTGTTTTAAAAGAGTTAATGGCAGTATTCCAAATTGTAAAGTTTAGAACCAAAGTGCAGTCCTGGTGTTTTGTTGAGGTGAGATTCAGTGACCGTTCTCACATAAACTTCGCTCCTCACATCATTAATTCTGAAAGCAGACTGTCAGGTGCTCTAGTTTTGAATGATGTGGCTGCAGAGCTGGAAGTGCTTGCTTCCTCCAGGGTCTTGCACTTTCACACCCCAGGTGTCATATTTAAATCCTAGCTGCACAGCATTTCAGACACTGCAAGCCCCCACTGTGGTGCTTGACCATATTCCAGGATGTGACTCGGGAAAGCAAAGATCACTCCCTGCTGTTTTGACTGGGACCTGGAGGGTTTGGTGATTGAATTGGTGGAGGGGAAGGCAGTCCTATTTCTAGCTGACCACCACAGGAGATTGCACCACCAGACTCAGTCAGTCTCAGTACAGGTAGCAGCCTAGGTCAGGGCAGTGTCCCAGATTGAAAGGAACATCGATCAGCACAGGAAGGAGGTCACAGATCTCCTGCACACTGCAACAGTAAATACTGCTGCTTTCTCTCTGCTTCCCCACACTCTCAGGTCCATCACTCCCTCAAGCTCTGCCACGTGCTTCTCACCAAGCTGCATGGACTTCAACTTTACTATCGCAGGCATCACCTCCACTCAGTGGCACTCCCACCTCATCCTTGCAGATTATGTACCCTTCCTGTTTTCTGCACATCCAGCTTACTCACTGCAGCATAATAATAAAATGTGAGGCTGGATGAACACAGCAGGCCAAGCAGCATCTCAGGAGCACAAAAGCTGACGTTTCGGGCCTAGGCCCTCCCTGCTCATCCAGCTCCACACCTGGTTATCTCACATTCTCCAGCATCTGCTGTTCCCATTATCATGGATCCCCAGAGTCCGGTGGGCCGAAGTCCCTTACTGACTGTGACCAACCTCAACCGATGAGCCCCTTGACCTCCAGTGGCAGTAGCCCAGACTGACTGTAGACCCCTTCAGCCCACAAAGGACTGCTCACTTTACTTTGAAACACATGCAGTGTGGTTACACATAAACTATTGGCAAGTGTGACGTTGTCGTGGCACTGTCCTGGAACCCTGCGCGACCAGCCTCTTAACTGTTTGGAGCTCCCCACCAGCACTGCCTGCACGGCCAAGAAACAGTGCAGTCCATAGAATACATCAGCTTCCAAACTGATGCAAAGTGAGTGACTACAGATAAAGTCAGAGCGATAAAATGTATTCTGTGTAGACGCTTGTGTGTCCCTGTGTGCATAAGCAAGCAAGTTATAGTTGCCCGTGAACTCCAGAGTGACAAGGACTGAAGTGGTGAGGCTGGTGGTCTTCCGTGGTGCTGACATGTGGATGGAAAGTGGAGGAGGATGATGTCTATCCAACTACCCCATTCCCCAAACATTTATTCAAATGGTTTTTAAATGCTACAAATAAATCGACCACACTCTTGAGACATTTCAATTATTTACTCATATTAACTCTAGTTCTTTGATCAATCACCATAAATTGATGTCTTCTAGCTATTACCCCTTCTGGTACTGGAAAAGATTTATCATTATTTGCTTCATCAAAATCAGTTATAGTTTTATGCACCTCTAACAAATCTCCTTTTCTGGTGAAAGGAAATGACACTAGCTTCTCCAACCTAAAGCAGAAGTCTGAATCATGCAATAACATGGTATGAAGCTGGATGAACACAGCAGGTCAAGCAGCATCAGAGGAGCAGGAAAGCTTGACGTTTTAGGTTGGGACCCTTCTTCAGAAATGTCTGAATCATGCGGTCGCATAGATAAATTTCACCTGCTATGTGTCTTCTCATCCGGCAGTCTGTCCTTCCCTAAAACGTGTTTCCACCTCTTCATTATTTACCTCATTTCTGAGCATCTTATTTTTTAAGATAAGAGCGGTTTGTGGATTATTTTCAGTAACAGTAATAGTGGAATGTTAATGTTTGGTTAACAGGTCAGTTACTCCCTCTTCAGACTTTGACTAAGACCAGAGGAACTACCAGATCTTATGCTACATGTGTCACAGAGCATCCACAAACCTCATATGCTCTGTTACTTTGGCAAAATAAATTGAGTGTCATAAGATAGTGACAGTGGAACCTATACAGCACTAATTGCTTAGCCTGTTGTTAGGAATATCACAGACTGTTGGCTGTCCTTGTTTTCTAAGCTCCTGCCCCGTGTTATTCAGGATCTCTCCATTTATTTTATGGATACTTCCATAAATTCCACTCTATGTAGAGTAGTTGATTGCCTTGTCACAATTTAACTATTCTAATTGAGGAGAGTATGTCATTTTCTTTGTCACAGTTAACTGGCACTACTACAGCTTCACGTATTTTAGAAAATTTCACGACTCTACAAGTGGGACTCCAGTCCCAAAAGGATGCTATTCTTTAAGTCTTTCCACCTGTCTAAGAATATCAGCCTTCATAAACCTATAATACTTACAAGTACCATTTCCATTGCTGTAACAGTTCCACAAAATCTGACTCAATTTCCTCCATGAATTCCTGTTGTTGAGCGTCTGGCATGAGCTCAAAAACATTGACAACAGTAGCAGTAGTCACCAGGCTGTTTGTCTGACGGAAACAAGTACCAAACCCTTCTCTATGAATGAGTGATAATGGGAATACATTTTGCACTAAAATAGTCCAATTTTCTTTTACCCTTTGCAGCCTAGTACTAAATTGCTTTTAAAATTAATTTGAATTCCTTCCCTGAATTTAGACATTAGGCTCAGATCTCTTACAAAATCAAAACCAGATGTTAATCAGCTTTCCTCAGGTTTTACTGCTACTCGCTGTTTGTGCAATCAACATTTTTCTATCTATTTCAAATTTTCTCATCTCTTTTCCTTTTGAAATACAACATTTGCCTTTATCAATTTATAAACCCAACACAAGGTTTTGCAATGCACTTTCATTGTGGAACTCTATTTCAAGCTTTCATGTTTATTTTTCTTTTTTGATTTCAAGTTGTTTCATTTGTAATTGAATTCTAGCTAATGCAACTTGAATGTTACCCGAATCACACTCGTTCTCCTCAAGATTTGAGTGTGGAGCCAATACTTTAACAGTCTCTACCTTTTCAGCTCCTACTTTTAAGTTGACTTCTAATGTCTCAGCTGTAGTTAACAACAGTAAATTTGATAGCTAACACAATGCACCAACAGATAAGTTTTCTCTTTCCAGAAATATCTGAATGACAGAAGCAGGAAGTGAATACAGCAGGTGTGAATGTGAATCTGTATTTGTTTAAACCTTGGAAAATGACAGTGTACCTAGACTTTTCACTCAACTCAGCCCCCAATTTGTTGTGACCGCATAGAGCTGTTAACTTTTAAAAAGAGATGACTTGTCTAAATGACGAATGGAAATGACAAAAGGACAAAATTTCACATTTTAAGAAACGAACTGAAATCAATATAAATCAACATTACTTTTTAGAGGAGCTTTGAGGAAAAATCTTTTTACCTAGATGTTGGTGGGATCTGGAATGCACTGCCTGGGAGGATAGATGAGGCAGGTAACCTCCCAATCTTTCAGAAGTACTTGGATGAGCACTTCAAGGCTATGGCCTAGTGCAGGAAAGTGTATTTTTGGGCAGGGTCTCTTCTGTGCTGTATGATTTGATTATACTTCACAGCAGCTAACTCAGAATCAAAGAGAAAATACACACTTTCGCATTAAATAACTAATGCTAACGAGACATATCTTACAACTATTATTGGCAAATAGGATTACAAGCCTGAGTCCAAGTTATTCCCAAACATTCCCAAATGTGACAAAACAGTTTGAACAAACTGATATATGGATACAGGCACACTGTCCAACTGCACTTGTTCATTGATTCTGGGTATACTATTTATTAACTAAATCATCACTGGGCTGTTTCATGGTGTGAAATGAATCTTATCTTAATGATGATAATGCTGCCTTCAAACTCATGTACAGATATGGACAAGGTCTTTGTATTGACTGCTGTGAAATCCTGGAATCAAATGCTTCTGAAATAAACAATGCTTTTCACTTCAGTGAAAATTATCAGTAAAAGCAAACAAGGTGCACCAGACAATGAACGGAACTTTATTATTGTCCAGAAGATAGCAACTTGGTGAAATCAGCATTCACTGTGGAAAAATTAAACTTTTTCTGCAGTGCATAGGATCAAATACTGGGCTGTGTCCTCCACCTTATCCATTCTCCTGTGTAGCTGTCAGTGTTTACATTTAAAGGCTTATGCAGTGTAAGGAAAAGAATCAAGTTAGATCCAAAGTTGGGTCTGTGGCAGGAATTGAAGAGTTATGATTTTTTTTGTGATGTGTAGCTGTTTTAAGTGGGGTTCTGCAGGGATCAATACTGGATTTCTTGCACAAAAACAGAGGGTCACTGGGCCCGAAATGTTAACTCTGACATTTTTCTTCACAGATGCTGCCAGACCAGCTGAGCTTTTCCACCAGCTTCTGCTTCCGTCCCTTATTAATGACATCAGCAGTTCTTTTGGTTTTTATTGGGATTTCTTGCTGTTCATTGCTACTTACACTAAATCTAGGGCCGTGAAGATCACACTTGGACGTGATGTAAGTTGACTGCAATTGATAGGAAGAAAACAGGAGGCTGCAGGAACCCACCATTGGAATGGTCAGGTGGGCAGAAAAGTGGCAAATGGAATTCAGGTAGGATGGAATTTCTTCTCCGAGGATTGAGTGTCTTTGAACTCCTCACCACAGAGAGTTCTGGGGGAAAAAGTCCTTGTATATATTTAAGGCTGAGATAGATTCTTGATCAGCAAAGGAATCAAAGGTTATGGGAAAAGGCAGGAAAGTGGACTTGAGGAATGGCAGATCCTATTGAATGACAGAGCAGGCTGCAGGGGCTGGATAGCCCACTTCTTTTCCTATTTTTATTGTCTTATTATGGCCTAACGGGCACAGACTCATTCCCTTGGATTCGCTTAATTAATCATTTTGTACTCTGCTCACTGTCTCCAACCTTCTGTTGAACGAGGAAGATAATACATTTTAAATGGCAAAATGTTGAAAGGGTTGCAAGGAGAGAGAGACCTGTCTTTATTTTAAACTTTGAAATTGACAGGACAGGTTAACCTAGCAGCTAATAAATATGGGATCCTATCGTTGAACGAACTCTTGCAGGCTGTTTCTTGTCTTGTATGTAGTTAGTATTGGCATAGATAGAGAAAAACTAATAGAAGACAGAATTGGGATAATGGGGCGTTTTCTGTATGGCAACCTGTAACTAGAGGAGTGCCACAGGGATCAGTGCTGGGGCTACAATCATTTACAATATACAGTGATGACTTGGATGAGGGAAGTGAATGTGCTATAGCCATGTTTGTGGATGATACAAGAGTGTGTAAGAAGGCAAATGGTGAGGATGACACAGCCTGCAAAGAGATATAGACAGGTTATGTGAGTGGGCAAAAATTTGGCAGATGGACGATAGTGTTGGAAAATGAGCTTATGCACTTTGGCAGGAAGAGTACTGGAGCTGAATATTACTTAAATTGAAAAAGACAGCAGAAAGCTACAGAACAAAGAAAGAGGTTTGGGAGTCCTCATTGATGAATCATATAAAGCTAGCATCCAAATTCAGCAGACAATAGGGAAGGAAAGTGGAATGTTGGCCTTTTATTTCACAGAGAATGAAGTATAGAACTAGGGAAGTCTTGCTAAAATTACTTAGTCCACATGTAAATACTGCAAACTGTTCTGGTCTCCTTATCTGAAGGAAGATGTACTAGCATTGAACGCAGTTCAGAGGAAGGTTCACTAGATTGATCCTGGGTCTGGTGAACTTTCTTATGAGGAGAGGTTGAGTAGGTTGAGTTTTATTCATTGAAGATCAGGAGAATGAGAGGTTACAAGATTCTTAGAGGACTTGACAGGGGAGATGAGGAAAGGTTGTTCTCCCTTATGGGAGGGTCTAGGACCAGAGGGGATCCTCTCAGAATAAGGGATTACACATTTAAAACAAAGGTGAAGAGGAATTTCTTCTCTGCAGATAGTGAATGTATGGAATTCTTTACCAGAAAAGTGAATGAGGATTATCATGTAGGAACAAATTACTGTAGCTGCTGGAATCTGTACTGAAAACAAAAATACTGAAAATCACAGTGAGTTAGACAGCATCCATGGAGACAGAGCAAGCTAATGTTCCAAGCATATCAGTCATGATCTCATCTAATGGCAGAGCAGACTCAGTGGGCTTAATGGCCCACTTCTGTTCTAATGTCTTGTGGTTTTATTATCCTCAACTCTACTTTCCTGCCTTAATCCTTGACCCTTGGTTCTCTTACTGATGAGAAATCTGTCTCGATCCTGTAGAGTTGGTGACCCAGCTTCAGTAGCCCTCTGTGGTAAAATTACACAGATTCATTATCCTCTAACAGAAGAAATTTCTCCATCTGTGTCTGAAATATGCAACCCCTTATTCTGAGATTATACCCTCTGGTCCTAGACTCTGCCAGAAGGGGAAACAACTATTCCCCATTTGTCCTGTCCAGTCCTTGAAGAATCCTGTATGTTTCAATAGACCCTTCTCTCACTCGTTCAAGCTCCTTCCGAAATGTCACATACCCATGAATATTTATTTCTCTGTTTTGATCTTGTAATCATGTCTCTGTCATGGATAGATCATTCCCAATAGCCTGTATTTATGCCATCATGACCGCTCAACCTGACCATCCTGTTGATCATTTTCCTCTTTTTCTCCCATGTTTCCTTATCTAATTCATTCAACATAACCCCCATTCCCTTGTTTCTCAAATGCCGATCCAGTTACCTCTTAAATGCTCATCTACTTCTCCCTCCAAGTACTCCCTGGGCTGGTCAGATTCCACATTAACTCTATAAATCAGCATGAATGCTGCAGAAATGTAGGCCACAGGAGCTTGTATAGTGCTGCCTACTCCACCCTAACACTGTCTCAATGAACAACGGGTCAGCAACAGAGTAGGGAGGTGGCTATCGTGGAAAATCCCAAAGCCTTTCAGATCCTGTCTCTAGAATGTCTGCTGATGCCTAAGTGTAGCCTCGCTAGGCTGAGAATCCAGTATTGGACACAGAGAAGTTCCAAAGCTGGATTTAATAGAAATGATCAGGTTTGAGTAATGTTGAATGAAGTGTAAATATTGGCAACGACACTTCCAGATAAGCCGTATTTATTTGTATACAGGAGTTATGTGAAGGGTGAATTCATTAACCGAGAGCTGTGTTTGTCCATTGTGAATTTGGTGAAAGTTATCTCTGTCCCTTCCTCCCCCAGTCCTGCTGGATTTATCGTTTTTGATAAATAATAGGGAACAGACTTGTCATGCACTCACATAGTTGTGAAACACTTCAAGTGAAAACGGTTTCAGGGCGAAGGGACTTGATTAAAAGCACTCACGTAGATGTTAATGCACCAGATTTGCACCTTAGTTGGGATTAAGAGTCTGTCCCAGCTTTTCTAAGGCAGCACTAGATTTTATTGGAACAGTTGAACTTGTTCTTAAAAAGAAAGGCGCAGCTTGAGTGCTCATTGTTCAGAAATCTAGTAATTCCTGTGATCTCCAGTCTGGAGTTGTAGCAGGAGTGTTTGACATTCGTGTGGGATTTCCACAGGTATCCCATCCAGCTCATCAGCTGCTCTTTGGCACCCACCTGGTAAGATGCTGACCTAGACAGGAACTTCCTACCCTTGACACAACACCCCATGACATTCACCTCATTTCCCCAGGCACCAGAAGGACAAGGGCTGCCCCGGAAACAAGCCTTAGTTCAGTTCTTGTCTGTCAATGTCCGGCATCAAACGTGATGTTCTCTTTGCTGGTGAAACCATCGTCCACGCAGTGGCTCAGGGTCCACCTGAAAGACAAACAATCAGTTTAACCACAACAGGCAGCAAAGAACACTTGACAGGAAAACAATGCGCCACTTCCACCAGAGACAGCTGCAACTTTCAAACAAGGCTCTGCTACTAAGAACTCAAAATCCCCAGTAAAAGGACTGTGTTACTTTCATGATCACATCTGACCCATACAAGAAAATGTAACAGTAAATAAAGCTCTAAACTGTGCCACCAGAATCTGAAATTAAAGACGCTAGTGTCCTGTCGCCAAATGGTTCAGGGCACAGCTCTCGGTGCAGCAGGTAATATTTTCATCAGACCTTTACGTAGCTGTCAGAGCACACATACAGTACTGAAACATATCCCATAGCCAAGTAAATTTATCAATAAACGAGCCAGGTGCGATATAACTATGTTTTCAATTAGGTGGTATTTAGATACTACAACTGTACTCCACACAGGTATCAGAGTCCCTTCATTCAACATCTAGCTGTGGTTACTAATACTCACTGATCATTAAACCTGCTTATGCATTAACCGAACATTTCCAACTCCCCAAACAGGCTTTAATTGGCATCATTCAAACTCATAGACGTTGGGCAAATGTCTAAATGTTGGGGCATCGGTTTGAATGCACAGGCTGGAAGTAAAAAGCCCCAAGTTAAAGATGGTGTCAGTTCCAATCCAAAGCTGCATAGACTACATAACTAACCGATAACTGGTCCTGCGCAAATCACTTCATTCACTGGGACCAGCTTTAAGCACACAAAAAAAGGGGACAAAAGACTCAGCAAGTAAAGTTTACTCTGAATCGGAGTAAACTACATCTGCTAGATCTCTAGATCTGACCTGAAGGGCAGATGATTTTTGTTTATTCACTTGTGGGACGTGGGCATCGCTGGCTGACCAGCATTTTTCTATTGCCTGTTCCTAGTTGCCAGGTGAGCTGCTGCTTTCAACCACTGCAGTCCAGAGAATGTCCCCAGAATACTGTATTTGGGAGCACTAGGTTCGAATTTTTAGCTGTGAAAGTTTAGCTTTATCAGGTAGAATGGGTATTTATGGTTGGGTTTTAGATAAGTGAATGCATGCTGCTACAATCCCTGTAAAGATTACAACTTTTTAAAAGACAAAATCAGAACTTTGAGTGAATGGCTGAAAGTCAAGACTTCAGATTTGAAATTTTAGTCTTAACAAAAACCAAAAGCAACATTGACTGAACCCATTCTGCAGATGCTTTCCTTTAAACTACAGAAAAATATCCCCTATTTAAGGTTCAACTATTGAACTTTATTCAGCAAACACTTCAATCACTAGACCAAACTAATTTTTTGTTCTTTTCCCTCCAAGTATCTTTTTAAAGTACCTGGGGTCTGCAACTTAAATACTATTATTCACCGTGTGCAGGAAGACGGGATAGAAAGGGCATCTGGGTGTCTTTAGGTCTGCAACAGACATGGACCGAATAGTCCCCTTCTGTGTTGTACCATTTCTATGGTTTGAATTCAAGTACAAACTTCATCCTCATCTTAGGTGCTAATAACAATTGGGGATGGCCTACTGGTATTAATGCTAGACTGTTAATCCAGGGACCCGGGTTTGAATCCCGCCATGGCAGATGGTGGAATTTTGAATTCAGGAAAATCCCACCTGGTTCACTAGTATCCTTTTAGAGAAAGAAGCTGCTTTCCTTACTTGGTTTGGTCCAAGTGTGATTTCAGACCCACAGTAATATTGTTGACTTAACTACCCTCTGGGCAATGGGTAATAAATACGAGCATAGCAAGTAACACCTTCATCCCATGACTGAAATAGAAAAAAGAAGTCTTGCCACTCTCTGATGAAGGGTCTAGGCCCGAAACGTCAGCTTTTGTGCTCCTGAGATGCTGCTTGGCCTGCTGTGTTCATCCAGCCTCACATTTTGTTATCTTGGAATTCTCCAGCATCTGCAGTTCCCATTATCTCTTGCCACTTTTAACCTCCTTTTCTGTTTTGGTTCCTCTTAGAATGGTGTGTAGTTGAGTTATAGTTTTAGGAAAACTTGGAACCCTATCCTTCAATGATATCCCAAGGTCTCTGCTTGTCTCAAAGCCCACCTCCATAGCAATGTGAATCACATGGACCTATATCTGGGTTGAAATTCTAATTAACTATCCTCTGGAGCCAACTCCATTCCATCATGAAATTGAATTGGCAAGTTAAAGTATAACCATAGGAAAAATAAATTGCAGCTTTTGTCAATTTCAGAGGGCTACAGAGATAGGGCTGGAGAGTGGGACTAGCTGGATAGCTCTTTTGTGAGGCAGTAGAGACATGATGGGTCAAATGGCCTTTTCTGTACTGTAAAATTATACAATTCTGTAACTCCAAGATTTGGAGACTCTCAGTTTATACACTGTCAACATAGCTGATTGTTTACAGGTGTGAATATCTTACAACTTCTCATTGAAGGAATCAAGAGGTATGATCTAATTGAATGGCAGAGCAGACTTGATGGAGCAAATAGCCTGCTCTGCTCCTAGATATTTTTTAAAATCAACCTGCACAGATGTGTGGGACCTGACTCCAGGCCTTCTGGCCGAGATACAGGGACACTATCTCTGCAGCACAAGAACCTTACTGACAATACATGGTCACCATTAGGCTACCTTTTAATTTCAGATGTTACTGAATTCAAATTTCACTATCAGCCCTTGGTGGAATTTGAACTGATGCCCCAGGAAAATAAGCCTGAGGATTCTCTATTACTTATAATAGTGATGCTACCATTACATTGCCATCACCTCCCTCCCTGACTTTTGTTCCTACTTATGGTCTAACTAAAACAACCTAAACAATCCAAGCTTGCTTTCAGCAGAATTCAGACCCTTCTCATTACTTATTTAGATCCAAATTAAAGACACAGTCCCAAAACATAATCATATAAACTTCATATATGTAACAATATATTCCCAGCTAATTTCTAGAAAATCATTTGGGGAAAAAAACGTGATTCAACTAGTCTAGTTTGCTCCAGTCTTGTGCAGAATACACCAATGTCACATCCAAACACTGTTGGTATTAGGAATCTATTTCATAGGCATAGAAGACGCATCAAAACTTTACAAGATATCCGAGGGCTGGCATCTACATCAGATGCTAAAGTCTGGAAGTGTCTTAAACAGAACATTGGATGACTTGAACAGATTCAAATGAAGTAGAACAAAGAGATTCTAGTGTTGACTGCAGTGTCTAGGGATTGTTACTGCAGATAACACAGTGTTAAGTTTGGGAAGAGGAAAGAAATGAGTTTACCAATAGAGGTTGCAGCAAAATAGCACAACCTGCCGAGATCAAGAATACCTATATTGCTGGAGCTGGAGAACAGATCCATCATGTTAATAAATGTGAGCAGCAAGCGACCACTTCTAGAAGGGAGGAAAGTAATTTTGATCAGTACATGGAGGACACATTTAAAAGGCTTGGCCAATGAATAAACTTACCAGACATAGGAGAGAAATATCATGCATGAGGACCTCCAAACCCCTATGTGCTGTAGCTTTCTGCAGTCTTTTGCTAATTAAATAATATTCAGCCCTTCTATTCTTCCTGTCAAAGTACAGAATATACCCTAAAAATTGCAATGATTACAGTAAAGGTAATTTATGTGAAATTATACATTTAGAAACAATAACTTGCAAATATAAGTGGCATCTTCAAGATAGGAAAATGTTCCAAACTGTTTTACATGAGTATTGTCAGGGTTGTTGAATAACAGCTTTGTCAAAGAGGTAGGTTTTAAGAAGCTTTGTAATGGAAAGAAAAAGACAAAGACAGTGATGTTTAGGGTGAAAATTCCAGGGCCTGGGGGCTAACCAGCTGAAATCAGTGGTGCCAGTGATCTTGCAATTGATACTGCGGCTGTGCAAAAAGTCAGCTGGAGATGTAGAGAGCTCAAGGGGGTCACAGGATGTTACATAGATAGAATGAGATGAAGACAGGAATTCAAAAGTAAAAATTAGAATTTTGCTATCAAAAGATGTTGCTGACCTAGTAACTGCTAATGTAAGTCAGCAAGCACAGAGGTGATAGGTGAATGGGCCTTAGGATAGAGACAGCAAATCTGGATGAACTCAGATTTATGGAGCAGGGTTATGGGAAACATTTGAATTGCTAAAACTTGAGGTAACAAGGTGTGGTTGAGGGATTCATCAGCAGATAAATTGAAGTGGGGAGCAAATAAACAATATGACAGAGATGGAAACAGGTGAATTTTATAGATTTTAGTGGACAATGTGGTTGTAAGCTCATTAAGATCAAATAGGACACCAATGGTTGAGTCTGATTCAATCTCCGTCTGCCGTCAGGATAAGGACAAAGTCTGTAGCTAAGCAACAAATCTTGCAGCAGGGATCAAGACACATGTTTGTTCTTACTACTTAGCTGCAGGAATTTTGTGCATATCCATAAGGAATGTAACAAATCTATCAGTTGAGGGGCTCAGAGCAGTGATGATACAGAACTGGGTGCTGTAAGCAAATAAGTTGAACTGCTATTATATTTTCAAAGTTGTCAGCAAGGGGCAGCAGATAATTGTGAAGTAGGAAAAAGCTCAAGGTACTTTCTCACAGGATTCTAAAGTTGACAGTTTAAGAGTGGAAATAGTAGAAGAAGCTCTTGCAGCTGATTTTCTTGCTACGATGAGATAATCAAGAATGGAGAACTTTTGGAGGGAGTGGTGTTAAGTATATACAAAAGGATACGAAGTTTGGGAATGGAGTGGAATACAACCATGATTGTGATTTCCTATTATGGAATTAGGTAGACAAACAAATGAATAGAATTACGCAGTTCAAAGGAATGGTTGAATTTTGGGATATTCAGGATGATTTCCAAAAGAAAGGGGAGAGGCTACACAGATGAGATGATATTGTATTGTGGATTCAATGTCTTCTACTCAGGTTCCTCTTTCCATAAGTAAATCTATCATCCTTGTTGATCAGTCTTAGCCTTGTGTTCAGTGTCCTTCAAACCTTCACAATTTCCTCAACAGCTTCTTTCTTCCATCTCCAGTTTCTTACAAGTTACATTGCAGAGTTTGGATCACAACTGGGATATTTCCTCCCTAAACATTCCTCTTCTCTCAAGAGGCTTCTTCAAACAAGTTCACCTGTTTCATCCTGTCCTTTTGTGGCTTTCAGTATTTGATAATGCTACTGTGAAATATCTTGGGTCATTTTACTGTATTAAAAAAGTGCTGTCAGTGCAGATTGCTAAACATAACTTTAACAGGCAGCCTACAGTTGATAATAAAATGTGAGGCTGGATGAACACAGCTGGCCAAGCAGCATCTCAGGAGCACACAGTTGATCTTGTGGTACAGTTTAAATTCCTTACATTTTGTTTAGGATGTCTGTATTTAAGGCCCACCTGCTTCACAAGTGTGTGTCATAACATATCTGAACAGGTTACTTAAAAATAAATTTTCACAACCAAATCAAGCTAAGTATGTTAAAATCAGGGACTTTGGAGCAATAATATTATGTAGACTAAAGGAGGTGGCGACACAAGAAATATGAATGACAAACCCCAGCATCAGTTAATAGACATAAATATAGGCTTGGAAATAAGAAATCAGCTGGTTGTTGACAGCTATTCCATTTGAGAACATAGGAAAAGGATTTCTGGAGATAAGTGGACAGGTCACTAATTATTTTTGAAGTGGTAAATGAAACATTGGATTATGTTGCAAATAGAATGGAAAGGCTGTCAGATGTAGGAGTAGAAGTAAGCTATTCCGTTTAAGTTCAATGAGATCATGGCTGATCTGATGATAATCCTCAAGTTCACTTGCCTGTCTTTCCTCCTAGCTCTTGATTCCATTACTTATTAAAAATCTCTTGGCATTGAATTCTTAACGATCCAGCCACAACAGCCCTCTGCGGTGCAGAATTCCACAGATTCGCTGACCTCAAAAAAATCCTCATTTCCATCTTTAAATATGTGACCCTTATTCTGCAATTATGCCCTCTGGTCCTAGACTTCCTCACAAGGTTTAAGAACCTTTCCACATCAACCCTGTCAACTTGTCCCAAGAATCTTGTGCTTCAATAAAGTTGCCCCTCATTTTACTAAATTCCAACCAATTACAGGTTCAACCCCTCAACAAGTCCCTCTGTACCTAGCATCAGCCTCATAAACCTGCTCACAGGATTAGATGATGAATTTACAAAGTGATGATACATCCCAAAGTGGGGTACAGTTCTGGTCACTAGTACAGGAAACTAATCGACACCAGGAAAGGTGCAAAATGCATCAGTTACTGAATTACAAAAAAGTGAGATTCAGAAGAGGAACTTAAAGAAGATGGAAAGGAGATTTAATGGAGGCATTCAAGGACCATAAAAAGGTACTGACACATTAAAAGCTGTAGAAAGGTTGACCATACCTGAACTATGACCAGGAAGGCCCTGAATAATTTCAGAAGACAGATATTCAAATATAATGATTTCAAGCAAACTGTGGTTAATATTTGACATCAGGAAACCAAAAAAAAGGAAGCAATTTTAAGGTTCTGCAAATGGAGATCCTGGGGAAAAGGCACACGGAAGCAAACAGTATTCTAAACCCTGGGTCCAGCCACATAACTCAGGAGTCAATTCCAGCCTTCTATATTCCTCTACTCATAATTTGTAACTTAATTTTGACATTCCAAAATTGCATAAAATCACATCCAGGGAGGGTTTTCTTTTCTCAGGAGTCAAACTTATGACACTTCCAGCTAACGTCTTACACTTTGAAAAAAAAATTCATCAGGCCTAATCTATATGAACTGAACATTTTTGCCCTTAATCTCACTATGCTGTTGTGAACCACTTTATTTCATATTAGAAGTTCACATGTAGTATATGCATTTTCTGAACCCATCACCAAGAACATGGAAGATCTGCCGATTTACGAGGAAGTCCACTATACCCTTTCCTAGGCCTAAAACATTCACAGTATTTTCAAGACTAATTTAGTGATTTAGCCAGCTGGGACAATAGAAAGGCTGAACTAACAAATATAAAAACAGTATCTTCACTAATTTTTCAAATTTGGACTTTAGCACTCCAGTGCATTGTACTTTGAATCACATGTTTGTGTTCACAGTTTTTGATACAGTAATTTCCTAACCTCCCTTAGTTTAAGGTTGAAGTCTGTGGAAGGATCAGGAACAGACTCAGTCAAGTTACTAAAAACAAAATTAAACTGAGAAATCAAAGATTTCCATTTTGTATTTTGGCATGAAGGCATATTGGTAGGCAAAGTATAGAGGCCTTAACTGTAGCTAATCACGTAATCTTGACTTGGATGAGCATAATGTGGATACTGAATATCTGAAATGCTAAGTGCTGCAGTCTGATGTAATGAAAAACTGTTCCCTATTTCCAGCACCGATATCTTCACTTTGAGTTCAAAAATATAAACAATTTTAAAACTTTGTCTCCTAACCCTGAAGACGGTGGATTTTCAGTTCAACCTTGAACTAAACATATTCCCAAACAAAACAAAAGAAGATGATAAATCAGGCAAAAACTTCAAAAGCAGAATTGAAATATTAAGCAAAGGTATTGAGAGTTATAGGAACATGATGGTTAGATGGGGTTAACATACTATAGCATGGATCTTCCAGTCACTAGATAGACCGAGTTAGAGTCGGAGACAGAGACTTCCAATTTACTTAACATGGATAGTTACCTTGTCAACGATACGCGGATGACAACCAGTTTGAAACTCTGGGTAACAAAAACTGCCTCATCCCAATCATCTTCCTTCCCCAAACCTCTGTCATTACGTCACTACCCTACACAGCTTTTGACCATGTGATCTTACTCCTAACTCATTCACTAGCACACTGAAATGCTATTTAATATATTCCATAGTATTTCAGTGTGTTAGTCTAAAAAAAATTCTAGACTATGGCTCATCATCCTTGTCAATCATGCTCTAAAGGAGTCTGATGGAAAACCGTCTGCATTTCTGTAAACACGAAGCTTCTACTAGAAGATTAATAAAAAAAAAAGCAGTCAGTCCAATAGATCAATAATCAATTCATTCAATGGTGGAACAAGCTGGAGGGTTAATTGGCCGACTTCAGCTCGAAACAACATGGGTACTGTACTTCACTAAATTATAAATTATGCATTAGTAGTGAAATTGCTCTCCAGGCAACTGGACACAGATTGATATTTTCAGGACTGCCCATATTATACGCAGTATTAAAGAAGCAGTAAAAGCAAACACAGGACACATTTACTGAATAACTAAAATTAAAAGTTTAATTATTTGGATACAATTAAAAAAAATACTGGCCTATAGTTAGAAAGTTAAGTATAAACATTTTAAAAACCCCTTTATACACAGCATGAAAAATATATGCGCTTTTAAGCTCTATATCTTCCAGACATAACTAAGGAGGTAGAATCTCAGCTGTCTAATGTACTGTTAAAAATGTACAACCATCATTTCAAACAGCAAACATAAGTATTCTATAACAAACTTTTCACAATGATTCCTTTGACAGCTGCAATTATATTAAAATAGTTTTGATATATTGATAACACTACAAACAAGATTTTTCTCATTCATTTACAAAATATTTATTTAATACCAATATTTTAAAAATCAAAGGCTTTGCCTTACACATTCCAACTGCCATCTGGTAGGTTTAAAACTCCAGTGAATGGATTTTTAAGATTTTTCACGAGTAGTTGTCACTTTATAAAATTATGTTATTTATTTCAGAAAATTGACATTTATAGAGTAGGAATGAAAAAATATATAATGCCATTAAAACTTTCTTCTGAACTATAGTGTTCTGAAAGGGCAGATTAAAGAAAGTTACCTCTGAATTTTAATCACCATTACCTGAATGGTACTCGTACTAAAACTCTCAAATGTTAACATAGAACATTTGGAATGAACAAGGAAAGCACAATACTTTCATTTAGGATACCAAATATACATCTATCAAAGTGGAAATAATTTAAAAAATATAAAGCTGGTCTTGGAACCAAAAATAAATCTAAACTGACTGTGCTCATAAGTGTCAAATTTTACAACTCACCTTATATTAAACTCTAACTGTTCATTTACATTATTCTTGCATTTTTTTAAAAATATATTAACTGATAGTTCAAATCAGTGCCAAGTCTTGCTGTTTAATATCAAGAGTTGTAAAATCAGCCTTTAAAAATAATTGTAAATAACTATTTTTGCAATTAATATGCAGCTACATCAGTAATTTTTTTACTGTAGTATTTTATGCTCTTAGTGTGGTGCTTTCCCAGAACAAATGGACATTCACTAATTTCTGGCCAACTTATTTGGGAATATAGTTAACAATCCCCAGATTAATTTTATTTTCTGCTTGAAACCCTATCCTTTCTTCTAGTCAAATGGCTAATTACAGGGTTTGCATTACATAGCATGAAATATTTTGACCAACAGACTTCCTCACAGCCAACACCAATGTTTACGCAAGCTGATCACAGTGCTTCTCCTGGCACAACAGTCCATCTCGCAACTTAGTTACATACAGTGACAAACTGAGAGTGCAGGAAAGTATAGGTGACAGCTGAAACTGGAATTCAAACTTCTGAGTACTGAGGCTGAGTCACTAAACTTCCACTGTTAAAGCTACTAGGTTACAATTTATTATAGTACTTCTTTTGTAGCTGTATCTCTTTGCAAATGCCTCTTGCTTTAATAAACCTTTTAAATGGCTCATTGTAGAGGGTTATTATATTCAAAAGTTTAACTTCAATTCAGGATGTTAGAGTTCTTTGAAAGAACCCAAATTTATAAGGTTTTGCCTTATTTGCAGCAATTCAGCTGGATCTCCGGACGATTAAATTTTAGATGTTTTTAAATGTTAATTTAAACTCCCATAAATAAGTGAAAAGAACTAGTCATCAACAGGAATCAAAGTTTTGCATTACTTTTGATTTATCAGCTCCCAATACTTGATGCAGACTGCAGTCATGAAAGCAGTAAAATCCTTTTGAAAGTATTGCCAATGCAATACAGCAATTACTGGCCATTTACAAATCCTTAAACATTATAAGGTTGCCTAGTTTCTAGCCCAGGAAGATTAGTCTTCACTTCAGTTTCTTTGCTTTGTCAGCCACAATACTTTCCATTTTCAGCGAAGTAGTGATGCTTTAGTACTGAACGTATTCAGATTGAAGTGACTGCAAAAGAAAAATAACTTCAGCTGAGAACATTTAAAGTCACACTTACAGAGTGTTTAAAAAGGTATGATTGAATAACACAAATGAACTGTATGCTTAAAAAAATGCTGTAAGCTCTTTAAACAAACACCAAGAATGTCATCAACTCTTCTGTTTGTTCAATATCTGTCCCAGTATTAACTCTCATCCAAATTGAGGGGTAGGGGCAAGCAAATTAATCAGTCACATTATCTTGGCAGTTGAGGTGGGGGAATTAAAGTGAGAAACATTATTGCTTTTCAGTCATTGAGGAGTCACAGCAGAGCACGTTTCACTTAGATGTTGGGGAAGCAAAAAAGAAATCAGGATTGAGCTTTGATTTCCACAAAAAGAAAATGCAAATTGCTCCTTGACATCCAGTCCAAGCTTCCGTGAGTACTCTTGACAGAACCTAAAATTTTATGAAACAATAGCTTCAGCTAAGAAAGGAAATAAAAAATAACAATACAAGAGGAAAGTGGTAAACAGAATACTAATTAAATAGATCTGGTTTATTTTGTTGTATTTACTAGTTAGGAACATGCTTTATAACTACATTTAAATATGAGCAACAACTCACTGCATTTTAGTGTTTCTGAACTGTATAAATAACATGTTCATTTAATGACCGAAACTGAATATCCTCAAACAGGAACAAGTTTTGCCTCACTTTAAAATAGTTGAGGAAAAATCGACTCATGTGGTTAATCCTACAAGCGCAAGCAAATAAATTTTCATATATACCTGCATGAAAAAAAATTACATTTCTAAGATTAAGTTTTTAAAATCAAAAGTAGGGACAGGGCTGACTTTTACAGAAGTGACAATTTAAAGAGGTTGAAATCTACTGTCCCCCACTACCTCACTATTTCTGAGTTCCCACCAAGCCCAACTCCAAATATATCACAAATATTTGAACACAGACAAAAGAGCTGCACGGCTCCCTTTGGTAGGCTATTAAGTGAATTTGCAGCAGGAGAAGTTTGAGTTCAATGGCAAATGGGTGGTAAGTAGAAAGTATAAATTCAGGGATTAAATAATATACAAAAGATATTTTTGGGGTCAATCTTTAGGCATTTTTTAACACAACATCAACTAACATTTGACATAATGAGCTCAAAGTCTGACAAAAAACCCTTTATTTAGTGTATGAAGGAATATTTCTTTCTGGATTTAAATCGGTTAGCAATCTACACAGAGTATAAATAATATAGTAGTTTAATATTCAACACAGAGTTAAAAGCTCCTCCTTTGGAAATCACCAGAGTTAAATATGCTATTACTGTCGAGCAGATTAGCATGAGTGTCCAGCAGCATTCCAGACAACCATCTTCATGCGAATTAATGTTCTGCAATCACAGGCTTAGCAGAGGCTTGTTTCCTAGAAAGATATTAATCAATTCAACTTCACTATTTCTTGGTCTGGTTGTGATGAAAAGTGTTTGTATAAATACAAGTCTCTCCTTTCTTCTTTTCAATAAAATCAGTCTAATTTTGTAGTCCAAACTAAAGTCATGCAGTGCTTATTCTTCTGGCCGTCAGTCAGAATTGGCAACAATATCTCAAGCAAACAATAATAAAGTTAGAAGGACTTCACAAAGCAAATAGTTCCTTTTATTAAAGAAATGTACAGGAAAAGTTAACCTCTGAACATGTTCCAGTGATAAGCTAGAACAAAATTGTTTGCATCTGAATGGCATATAATGCTGGAGGTGAAGCTCTCAATGACATGACAGATATTTTACATCCATTCATTTTGAAAGGGAGGAAATGCAAAAACTTGAATTTTGAAAATGTTGGAAGTGTCAAGTAAGCATTCTTAGAGTGAAAGATTTCATGCCATTTGAATGAATCTAAATGAATGAAGTAATACTGTTGATGTGGTAAATCAACAATGCACTTTTGATTAGTAAAGAAAATACTAGAACACTGCGGCATATAATCTCAATACTCACTCACACAAGGTATATATACATGTGCACTTCTATATTTTTAAGACTATTTTTTCCCCATTGTGTGGGCTTTCTTTCTTCATTATTGATACAATTGTGGCTACCACAGGCTTCATCATTCTGGAAGTACCAATCTTGTTACATGGAAAGTTGAGCTGTTGTAGGCAATTTAACCAGTTGGAATAACTGCTTTAGGCCACCAGTACAAAGGGGGTTCAATACTACATGTGTAGTGTCTCCCACCCGCACCCCTCCTCTAACCAAAAAAAAGACTCTGCAGTGTGTTGATAATGTTATTTTTTAAATCGTAGTAGAGTAAGTAGAGTGATTGGTAAAATTTTTTCATTTCATTTATCTATTATTTGATATTATAGTAGGACTAAGCTAAGCTTAAAGTATAAAAATGACAGGAGATCCCAGAACTGTGTTATGCTCCTCTTGCTCAATGTGGGAGCTCAGGGATGAGGCTGATATCCCTGACTCCTACATGTGCAGGAAGTGTGTCCTGCTGCAGCTCTTGTTAGACTGCATGATGGCTTTGGAGCTGCAGATGGACTCACTTTGGAGCATCCGCGATGCTGAGCAAGTGGTGGATAGCACGTTTAGCAAATTGGTCACACTGCAGATTAGGATTGCTGAGGGGAAAAGGGAATGGGTGACCAAAAGGCAGAGAAGCAGCAGGAAGGCAGTGCAGGTGCCCCCTGCAGTCATCTCCCTCCAAAACAGGTACACCATTTTGGATACTGTTGAGGGAGATGCTCACCAGGGGAAGGCAGCAGTAGCCAGGTTCATGACACCGTGGCAGGCTCTGCTGTACCGAAATGTGGGCAAAAAGAGAGTGGGAGGGCTCTAGTTATAGGGGATTTGATTGTAAGGGGAGTAGATAGGTGGTTCTGTGGTTGAAAACGAGACTCCCGAATGGAATGTTGCCTTCCAGGTGCATGGGTCAGGGATGTCTCAGGTCGACTGCAGGACATTCTGAAGGGGGAAGGGTGAACAGCCAACTGTCATGGTGCATATAGGCCATAAACAGGATGAGGTCCAACAAGCAGAATTTAGGGAGTTAGAAGCCAAGTTACAAAGTAGGACCTCAGAAATAGTAATCTCAGTATTGCTACCAGTGCCACGTGCTAGTCAGAGTAGAAATGAAAGAATAGGCAGGATAAAATGAGTGGCTTGAGAAATGGTGCAGGAGGGAGGGATTCAGATTTTTGGGACATTGGGACCAGTTCTGGGGGAGGTGGGATTATTACAAATTGTACGGTCTACACCTGGACAGGACTGGAACCAATCTCCTAGGGGGTGCTTTAGCAAAAGCTGTTGGGGAGGGTTTAAACGAATGTGGCAGGGGGATGGGAACCAAACGAGGTGGTTTGTGGACAATTAGAAGGTAGTAACTAAAGCCTGTAAGGAACTAGATAAACGAAGTCAGTGTGACTAAGGGGAAAGAGTAGGCAGAGAACAGATGATGAACACAAAGAGACAGGTGGTCTGAGGTGCTTTTATTTTACTGAGAAAAGTGTAGTAGGTAAGGCAGATGAACTTAGGGCTTGGATTAGCACCTGCGAGTATAATGTTATGGCTATTACTGAGACTTGGTTGAGGGAAGGGCAAGATTGGCAACTAAATATCCCAGGAAAAAGATGCTTCAGGTGGGATAAAGAGGGAGGATAAAAAGAGGGATGTAAAAGGGGTGGAGGAGTTGCATTACTGGTCAAAGAGGATATCATAGCTGTGCAGGAGGGCGGCACTGTGGAGAGCTCGAGCAGTGGGGCAACACAGGCAGAACTCAAAAATAGGATTTTGTTGGGGCTGTACTACAGGCCTCCCAACAGCAAGCGTGAGATAGAGGTACAAATATGTAGACAGATTATGGGAAGATGTAGGAGCAACAGGATGGTGGTAATGGGAGATTTTAATTTTCCCAACGTTGACTGGGATTCGTTTAGTGTTAGGGGAGTTTAATGTTTAGAAGGAGCAGAATTTTTAAGGAGCATCCATGTGAGGCTAGCAAAGAGGGAAAAAGGATGCATGCATTAGGTCTAGGTGACTGAAAACAGATGAAGCTTTGGAAGAATATCAGGAAAGTAGGACAAATCTGAAACAAGGAATTAAGAGGGCTAATAGGGGTCATGTAATATTTTTAGCAAACAGGGTTAAGGAAAATCCCAAAGTCTTTTATTTGTACATAAGGAGCAAGAGGGTAACCAGAGAAAAGGTTGGCCCACTCAAGGAAAAAGAACATAGAGCATAGAACAATACAGCGCAGTACAGGCCCTTTGGCCCTCAATGTTGCGCCGATCGGTGAACTAATCTAAGCCCATCTCCCTACACTATCCCATCATCATCCATATGCTTATCCAAGGACTGTTTAAATGCCCCTAATGTGGCTGAGTTAACTAACTGGCAGGCAGAGCATTCCACGCCCTTACCACTCTGAGTAAAGAACCTGCCTCTGACATCTGTCTTAAATCTATCACACCTCAATTTGTAGCTATGGTCCCCTCGTACAAGCCGATGTCATCATCCTAGGAAAAAGACTCTCACCGTCCACCCTATCTAATCCTCTGTTCATCTTGTATGTCTCCATTAAATCCCCTCTTAGCCTTCTTCTCTCCAATGAGAACAGACCCAAGTCCCTCAGCCTTTCCTCATAGGGCCTTCGCTCCATACCAGGCAACATACTGGTAAATCTCCTCTACACCTTTTCCAATGCTTCCACATCCTTCCTGTAATGGGGCAACCAGAACCGTAGGTAATATTCCAAGTGAGGCCGCACTAGCGTTTTGTACAGTTGCAGCATGACATCACGGCTCCGGAACTCAATCCCTCTACCAATAAAACCTAACACACCGTATGCCTTCTTAACAGCACTATCAACCTGGGTAGCAACTTTCAGGAATCTATGTACATGGACACCAAGTTCCCTCTGCACATCCACACTACCAAGAATCTTTCCATTGACCCAGTATTCTGTCTTCATATTATTCTTCCCAAAGTGAATCACCTCCCATTTATCTGCATTGAACTCCATTTGCCACCTTTCAGCCCAATTCTGCAGTTTATCCAAATCTCCCTGCAACCTGCAACATTGTTCCACACTGTCCACCACTCCGCCAACTTTAGTGTCATCTGCAAACTGACTAACCCATCCACCTATGTCTGCGTCCAAGTCATTTATAAAGATGACAAACAGCTGCAGTCCCAAAACAGATCCTTCTGGCACACCACTAGTAACCGGACTCCAGGCTGAATATTTTCCATCAACCACCACTCGTTGCCTTCTTACAGAAAGCCAGTTTCTAATCCAAACTGCTAAGTCTCCCTCAAACCCATGCCTCTGCATTTTCTCCAATAGCCTATCATGTGGAACCTTATCAAAGGATTTACTGAAATCCACATACACTACGTCAACTGCCCTACCCTCATCCACATACTTGGTCACCTTCTCAAAATAAATCAATAAAATTTGTGAGACATGACCTGCCCTTGATGAAGAAGGGAAGTTACGTGAGGAGTCAGAGAAAATGAGTGAGATTCTTAAATGAGTACTTCACATTGGCATTCACTGAGGAGAGGGACATGATGGATGTTGAGGTTAGGAATAGATGTTTGATTAGTCTCGGTCAAGTCAGCATGGGGAGGAGAAAAAGTGTTGGTTATTCTACAAGGCATTAGCATGGACAAGTCCCCAGGTCTGGATGGGATCTATCCCAGGTTGCTGAGGGAAGCAAGAGGAAATAGCTGGGGCTTCAACAGATATCTTTGCAGCATCCTTGAGCATGGGTGAGGTCCCAAAGGACTGGAGACTTGCTAATGTTGTCCCTTTGTTTAAGAAGGGTAGCAAGGATAAGGCAATTATAGACAGGTAAGCCTGACATCAGTGGTGGGGAAGCTGCTGGAGAAGACACTGAGGGATAGCATCTACTTACATTTGGAAGAAAACAGGCTTACTAGCGATAGGCAGCATGGTTTTGTGCAGGGAAGGTCATGTCTTACCAACTTGATAGAATTCTTTGAGGAAGTGACAAAGTTGATAGATGAGGAAAGGGCTGTAGATGTCGTATACATGGACTTCAGTAAGGCGTTTGATAAGGTTCCCTCTGGTAGGCAGGTGGAGAAAGTGAAGTCACATGGGGTCCAGGGTGTACTAGCTAGATGGATAAGAGAACTGGCTGAGCAACAGGAGACAGTTGTAGTGGAGGGGAATTTCTCAAAATGGAGAACTAAGACCAGTGGTGTTCCACAGAGATCTGTGTTGGGACCACTGTCGTTTGTGATATACATAAAATGATCTGGAGGAAGGTACAGATGGTCTGATTAGCAAGTTTGCAGATGACACTAAGATTGGTGGAGTAGCAGATAGTGAAGGGGACTGTCGGAGAATGCAGAATATAGATAGATTGGAGAGTTGGGCGGAGAAATGGCAGATGGAGTTCAATCTAGGCAAATGAGAGGTGATGCATTTTGGAAGATCCAATTCAAGAGCAAAATATACGGTAAATGGAGAAGCCCTGGTGAAAATTGATGCAGAGAGATCTGGGTGTTCAGGTCCATTGTACCCTTAAGATGGCAATGCAGGTCGATAGAGTTGTCAAGGCGGCATATGGCATGCTTTCATTCATCAGACGGGGCACTGAGTACAAGAGTTGGCAGGTCATGTTACAGTTGTATAGGACTTTGGTTCAAACACATTTTGAATACTACGTACAGTTCTGTTCGCCACATTACCAAAAGGATGTGGATGCTTTGGAGCGGGTGCAGAGGAGGTTCACCAGGTTGTTGCCTTATTTGGACGGCACTAGCTATGAAGAGAGGTTGAGTAGATTACGATTATTTACATTAGAAAGACAGAAGTTGACGGGGGACCTGATTGAGGTCTACAAAATCATGAGAGGTACAGACAGAGTGGATAGCAGGAAGCTTCCCCCACCGCTGCCTCCCAACCCCCACCCAGAGTGGGGGACTCAATTACAAGGGGTCACAATTTCAAGGTGAGAGGGGAAAAGTTTAAGGGAGATATGCACAGAAAGCTCTCTACGCAGAGGGTGGTGGGTGCCTGGAACGTGTTGCCGGTGGAGGTGGTAGAGGCAGGCACAATACCATCATTCTAGATGTATCTAGACAGATACATGAACATGCAGGGAGCAGAGGGATACAGATCCTTGGAAAATAGACGACAGGTTTAGATCAAGGATCTGGATCAGCGCAGGCTTGGAGGGCTGAAGGGCCTGTTCCTGTGCTGTAATTTTCTTGGTTCTTTGTTCCAAGTCATAGCATCCTATAGGGTTGGTAATTGCAAAAGGCAAACCATGATTGCAAATGTATGGTTCCAGGTTTGTGTGTTTTACTATTTAAATTTTCTCATTTTAAGAATGACAATTTAACTGCAGAAAATGGAATAAATACAGTTAAAGAAAAATTAATGTCTGCAACATTTTAAAAAGTTGGGGTCAAATTGATTTAATAGGTAAGCACTGAGAAAGACAAGATCATAAACGGCAGGTGGGCTTACTTAGCTAAAGAACTGGAAATAATGAGGTCTGCAATCCTAGCAGTAATTGCAGTCCAAAAATGTTCGTGTTTTGGGAGGCAGAGCTAAATTAGTTTAAAAGCATACAGAAAACCCTGAAGAGTTATACAACCCATTTATTTAATCAGATCACAGAAATAACTGTACGCCAGAGATAATTAACCTGAAGGTTGGTTCGAGGACATTCCAGGGCAGGGTGTCATTCTTGAGATAGGAGGCACTTAGGAGCATTCTCCGGTTTCAAATAATTGGGTTGTTTGCAAAGAGTTATGTGCATTTTAGAACTACCCTGAGGAACTCCTGCAGAGATGGCTGACATCCAAACAACCATCTTTCTTTGTGCTAGGTATGACTCCGACCAGTGGAGAGTTTCTTTGATTCCCATTGACTCCAGATTTGTCTGGGCTCCTCTGTGCCACATTCAGTCAAATGCAGCCATGATGCCACAGGCTGTAATCAAGTCCTGAGCAGAGTGGCTCTGGTGGAACCCAAAATAGGTGTCTGTGAGCAGGTTATTGCTGAACCAGAGCAATTCTCCACATTGGTGTGCAGATGCCAGTGTTGTAGTTGTATTGGAGCAACTTGACCGGGCTGTGGCACGTTCTGGAGCACAAGTCTTCAGTATTAATGCCAGACTGTGGAAGAACTCTCACACGACGATCACAACTCCATTGATATTCTCAACCTTTTACTTTCATTATCTGCTTTAGTTCATTTCCCAGCAGTGGTTAGATCTTTGGTTGGGCCAGAGTTTTACACAAACTAAAATTCTCTAATCATTAGGATTCTGCTCATGTCTCATATGTTAATAAATTAAAATCTTCCATTATTGTACATCATAATCTGCGCTGTACCAGCAAAGATTAGATCCAAATTATTTTCATATTTAATTTCCTCCTATTAGGTACCATCCATGTAAGTCAGCATTAGTCCTCCGTTGCTAAATTTGTGTGGAACCTGATATAATATTGTTTTAAATTAGGCTGATCAGTACCTCATGGGCTTTATGTCCTACAACTAGTTAAAAACCCCTGAATGCAATCAGCATTTTAAAAGTAAAAAAGTTTTATGAAACCATTGTGCTGCCTTTATTGTTGTGCAAACCTGTAGCCCAAAACGTCTCTGCTTTGAGTTACCATTCTTCTTTATTTCTTTTAAAACCAAAATGCATAATTTTAAACTTACTGATGTTTAATTTTCACCATAATTTTCAATGCAATTTCAATTTATCAGAATTCCAGCATGGTACATATTCAATGCACAGATCTACATGAGAATCTGCATGCTCCCCCTCTGCCACTACCAGAAAAATAACAGAATTAAGACAAATTATTAGCAGCATGTGAAACAGACCTTGGTCAATGGTTTCAGTTGGAATGTTGGTCACTGTAGGTCAGGCTACTGATGATTTCATGTTACCATAGGTACCTAGCCACAATCTGCTGAATTCCATGCACACATAACAGCTATAATTGGAGATTTACCCTTGTGTACTCCAGTAGAGTCTGGTTTGCATTAAGGGACTTATGAACTAATGTAAAAGATCACAGATTATCCAGAATAAAATGGTCCTAGGCACAAGTCACACCTAAACTTCAATGATGGTTCGTAATGTTACATTTAGTACTACCTAGGCTAACCCTTATGCCAAACTCATGGAACCTTTTGAATTGGCTAAAATAGTAGTTGTCCCAAAATCAAAACTTGAATAGCAATAGCACTTCCCATCACACTAGCTTGTTCCAAATCTTCCATGTGTAACGGTTGTAATGCATGAAAAGCAAAGTACAAGTAACAAATAACATCCTTAAAAGCCCAGTAAAATTTTCTGAAAAACAAGTATGATAAATTGTGATAAGTGAAATTTTGCTTCTAATGAAAACATATTCTGCTGCTCATAATGGTAATAGAAAAGACAAACTAGGATGTCAAGTTATAAGCTTCGTACACAGTGGTAACCACTGAACACATAACTACTCTAAAGGTTGAATGCTTAAAATGTATGAATGCTGCTTTGGTCTTTTTTAAAGTAAGACAGACATAAATGGGATTTAAAACAAGAAACGTGATTCAGAATGTGAAATTATTTCAAACATCTACATGACTTTTTAAGCACATAGTCAACAATTGATGACCCATTAACCACTTGGAATATTCTTCATTTTACAGATAGCATCACCTACTGACCACTCTATATATTTGCAGTGTATACACAGGAAGTGAGTTGAAGACAATCACAAACTTTGGAAATTTAAGACTGTTAAAATAGTCAGAGTTTGAAATGACAATCCAAGATTTGATTATTGCCGATGGGAATCATGATTCTGAACACTGTGTAATCTACTTTCTTTCAGTCAGGACTACATTTGTAGAAGATAACAAAGTGTGAAGCTGGATGAACACAACAGGCCAAGCAGCATCTCAGGAGCACAAAATCTGACGTTTCCGGCCTAGACCCTTCATCTAGGCCTGAAATGTCAGCTTTTGTGCTCCCGAGATGCTGCTCGGCTTGCTGTGTTCATCCAGCTTCACACTTTGTTATCTTGGATTCTCCAGCATCTGCAGTTCCCATTATCACTGATACATTTGTAGAAGATAGTTTTGCAAATTAAAAAAAAGCAAGGTATTTCTCTCCTTAAATTGTGCAGGATCTCTGCAAGACCTTTTGCATCTAGTTCATACAGTTAGGCGGTCAAGCTTGATCTTGAATCGGCAAAAATAAACAGCTTCTCAAAGCAGAAGTACAACACAAATTCTCAGGTTTAAGTGTTCTGCCTGGCTGCCCACTGCTACCTAGAGTTTGCTGTGTTTTAGGAAAGAAGCATAACTTAATTTCTTTCTTACTAAAACTGCAGTGGTGAGATAGTGAAGTAAAATTATTAAATTATTGCTCTTAACATTCCCCTCATTAATTTGTCCATGTTTTCAAAGGAACAAATTCTTGACTGAGGTGCATTTAGATATGTTTTAGGAGTTATATGATTAGTTAACCCCAAATGATGAGCGTTAGCTGGCTATTTACTTGACAGACAAGTGTAGGATAAACTCAGGAGGTTTGGCGGAACCCGTGGAGAAACAGTATTAATGTTTCAAGTCCAACCGGACTTCTCCGAAATTAGTCAAACTTTTGAGTTCTGCTAAGTTTGTCCACTGCTTTGACTGAGGTCAGTTAACCCATTACATGTCTATGATTTGTGACAAGCATATTGCTTAATAAATTCTAACGTAAGCAATTTTTATTCTTAACACAATTATATTTGATAAAGGCATCACTGATATTGCTCTTTCATGTACAAGATCCCATTCTATTTCAAACAGCAAAACTATAAACAATTTTTAAAAATAAAAAACAACAGCTCAAAGTGTAGCAACATGTAAACTTACGGGGTGTGAACGGCTTAGGTATCGCATGGTGGCAGGGCCGAGACCACTGCAGGTGGATCTACAGCTGTAATCATCCTTCAGGCCGGTACAATTATTGATGGGGATATTGCAGGTAGTGCCACTGTTGCTTTTGCCATGGTAGTTGTTGTTCAGTTCATGATAATATCTCGCAGGAAGCTGCGAACTGTTATACAGCTGGTTGGAGGGATAACCAGATGTAAAACTTGTCCTAGGAGATGATGTCATAGCGTTCTCAGTTTCATCAGGGGCAGCATAAAGATTTCCTAGTGAACTGCCTAGCCTGGAGTTTATGGAGAAGCTAAATGGAAACAGACAATGGGGAAACAGGACATAATGCACATGGGCAAAAAAATGAAACAAAAAGAAAAAACGCTGTACATATGGAAATCATTTTAATATACTTTGCATGTTAAAAGTGGCTTCATTAAATCTATTCACCACACTTTAAACTTGTAATAATTAAGTTCAACTGCATACATGAGCTCACTTATGTACATTTTTAAAAAGATTAAATCTACCATTTAACTGTCATATTATGACAAAACTAGAAATGTGGTTTCTAGGAAAAGACAATAGTAGTCATACATGCAACTTTCATGAGCAAAGGGAAAAAACAGAAGCAGGAAATTTAAAAAGAAACCCTAAAGTAATTTGGATTTATTTCTCGCAATTTTCCTCAATACTCATCAAAAAGATGCATTCATTCCAGAGTTTAGTACAGCAAGAGTCTACATATTGTGAGCTGATGAACAACTCACTTGCTGCTACTGGTCCTGGAAAAACCCAGGGCACCATAAAGAGCTGATCAATTTGAGGATTACTGATGAAAGCCAAAATCAAGTAGACTGAAGCAAGGAACTGAATAAAGTAACATTAAGCTTACTCAACGCAATTCAAACAAAAAAAAACAAAGAAGCAGACATTAGTTACCTTTGTAAACATGAAACCTCTTAAATGGTAAAACTGACATCACAAAAAAGTGTTGAGAAAGATCAAGACGCGGGTTCATAAACATTCACAATTAAACTGCTACTGAGAATGATGGGGATAAATAAGCTAACAATATGACTAATTCTAGAATATAAAATGTGAGGCTGGATGAACACAGCAGGCCAAGCAGCATCTCAGGAGCACAAAAGCTGACGTTTCGGGCCTAGACCCTTCATCAGACCTCTCTGATGAAGGGTCTAGGCCCGAAACGTCAGCTTTTGTGCTCCTGAGATGCTGCTTGGCCTGCTGTGTTCATCCAGCCTCACATTTTATTATCTTGGATTCTCCAGCATCTGCAGTTCCCATTATCTCTGACTAATTCTAGAAGTTTTTTTCCCTCTAAGTGGTGAGTGGGCAGGATGACTGAAAAAGAAAAGTCAAATCACCGAATGTTTCCGCAGGGACAGTGCCAATAAGTGATCTTCCCCATTCTATCTGGCCAATTCTCTTGCAAATAGAAGAACAATGCTCTCCCATCAAAGATGTTCAACAAACCTAATCTTATTTGTGCACAATTTTGTATTGTAATATATACAAATCTTGCAGCACAATGAAAGTAACCATTTGATAAGTGCTGAGATGTTGAGAAGCAAAAATAAGCTGCCAATGTAAACAGACTTCAAAATTAGGTTTCGACAACAACAAATGAAACGGTCGGGTTAATTGAAAACTCTACTGTAAACTATGCTAGCCAAAGTAGATGCTGGTGTTTTAAATTTACCCATTTTCTTTCATCCATTTTAATTTTCAGCTGAAATCTAGTCACACAGGAACATCCAGTAGTGAGGAACAATGTTGATGCAGTCTCACTAGTGTACACCGATGCCAGTTTACTACTTGGAATGATTGCAACTTAAGTATAGAGTTACTGGATAGTTTCAGGAGCAGTAGTTCTGGCTTGTGAATTTATTTCTCCCACCTTCTATTCAAACCCAGCAATGTAGGTATAAGGTTGCATCCAGCCAATACATCCATCATTGGATAGACCACAAATACAGGGGATGGAATCTGATTAACTTCCTCCTCCACTTGTCTCATCTGTATGTAGTATATCCTTCAGCTTAGAACTCAATGCAACACCAATATTCCACAGTAATAAAGTATTCAAGTTACTGAAATACTTCTGAAGTGTACTCGAGCAGAGTTGAATGTTAGAAATCAAACATTAATTTTTCAGGTCAATAATCATGGACAGAAAGGAAATGTAATTGTATTTAATTTACGGGAAGAAATAATGGTTTTAGTTTCTCTACTATGATTAAAAGTCGAAGGTTTTGGAGTAGATTTGTAGCTCAGGCTGTGGGTGTTGAGGTTGGTTGGCTGGCTCTCCGAGCTGGTTTGTTGTTCTGCAGATGGTTCATTACCCTGCTAAGTAACATCATCAGTGCAACCTCAGATGAAGTGCCGGTGCGTTTACTCCACCAAGAAAGCCATCAATAAACACACAGAACTCGACCCCATATACACTCCACTATGAAGGAAAACCGGAAGTGAGGCAATCCAGCTCGATGGACTCCTGAGTTTAAAAACCAGGCAGGAAAACACACCAGCACTTCATTGCATGCACTGATGATGTTACCCAGCAGGGTAATGAAACGTCTGTGAGAAACCACTCGGCGCGCCAACCAACCTCAATGATTAAAAAAGTTTTAAGCAGTATATTTTAAAAAGAAAAGTAAGAAACTATGATCAAAAATGTCACCTTTTTATATTACTGTTCACGGATATGGGGCTTCTGCTAATTCTTCTCGCACATGGATAATTCATTGAGATCTTTGAAGATTTCAGAGGTGACATTGATCCTTGGCTAGTACTTGAAGAATTCACTCTGTTAAAACATAGCCACAAAATTAAACATCTTATCACTATATCTGAGTACTGAGGGGAAAATGTTTGCTGCATTATTCTAAAGTTAAACTTCAAGATGGTATATACAGTCTTTACAAAGTAACCATTATAAGAATAAAAAAGTTAAAATCCTAATGTTTAGGATGATTCATACGATCTTTATATTAAGTAACTACAACAAGAACAAAATAATAAAGTTTTTTGAGTGAGATTGTTACATTAGTTGATTATTTTCAAATGTTCTAACAATACAGTAATAAGAGCCAATCTGTTGAACGACACATGGAATTTTCAAATTTCTAATCTGAGCTTGAGGTAAAGTGAATAAAACTATTAAAACGCAGTTGAGTTAATAGCTTATTATATGGTTTATTTTTAAACTGAAAACTATAAAGATCAGAAAATATCCATTGATTATCTGGTAATGATCAACTTGCTTTTTGTAGTATTTTGCAGTGTCTAAATTGGCTGTCAAAGTTTCTAACAATAGAACAGCAACTACAGAACTTGAGAACATGCTGAGGTGTAAAGGACTTTTAAATAAATGGAAGTTCTTTCTATGCAGTATCTGGGCTATTATATAAACATACAGCAAACTTTTTATTAAGCAGCACCTATGGGACCAGGAACTTGCCAGTTGATCAAATATTCCAGATAACCAAAAGGTCCACATGGTCAATGTAAAAACATACACCAAGTAATAGAAATGTAATGCAGGGGGTATATACATCATTGTTATACTTCATTCACAGCATAAATCACAAATAATAATGCAAATTTGCCTTAAAGAAAAACTTACCGGCACAGACCATCTCACTCGCACCTGCAAAAGACTTACTCAGGACATCACGGTCGATCACGGTATTTGAGGAGAAATGGACTCAAAATTGAATCAACTATTGGATATTTCATATGGCCATTCAAGTGAACAACAAGCATATTTATAATGAGGTAAATAAATCAAAACTATAATAATTGGACAGAATAATCTTCCTGGTATTTGAGGAATATAATTTTTGCCAGTCTTTCAAAGATATTGGTTCATAAAGTGCCAGTTAAGACAGTTTGCTGTATATCTAGATATAGAAATTAGTCAAAACAAATACATTGCAAAAAGCACAGTGGATTATTGATTCATTTGTAAGGCATAAAAATCTCTCAGCAACGGTCCAAGGCAGCCAACCATTACCTTCTCAGGACAGTTTACGTAAAGACAACTAATGCAGCCTTGCCAGCTTCACTCCCATCCCCACAAAACACATCTTAAAAAAGAAATCATCAATGGGTTTACAAATTCATGCCTGAACAGTTCTGGCAGCCAGGATGAACACATCTGCAGAAATGCCACTGATTGATTGGCCTGAGTGCTGGCTTTTGGAGTTTGAGTGTTGGTGGGAGGGACAGCAGTGCATCTGAGAGACTAGAAGTTACATGGGCAGCACATTTTTAGATTTGGTCATCCCACAGCTCAAGGCCATGTGGAGAAGGAATGGGTGATCAGTTAGAAGGAGAATGGCAGGCAGATAGGCAGGAAAGCCCCCAAGTACCTCTTACTCAAGTATAGATTTTGTGTTGAAAAATGTAGTGAGTCTGAGGAATGCAACTAGAGGCTAATTGCACAACTGGGGAGCAGAAGCAGAAGGAAAACAATAGTGATAAGAGATTCAGTAGCGATAGGTACAGACAAGCGCTTCTGCGGCCACAGTTGTGACTTTAGGATGTTATGTTGTCTCCCTGGGTCTAGAGAGTCAAGGCTACAGGACAAACATCCTGAGATCAGAGTTCACATTCTGACCAATAGCAGAGGTAAAATGAGGGAGGTGGTCCTACATCATGAATTTAGGGAGTGAGGTAGATTGAAAAGCAAAGGGTGCCGATGTGCTAGTGAGCACAGAAACAGGTGGATAGACGGGACGAATGTGTGGCTTGAAGAGCTAGAGAAGGGGAAGGGCTTTAAATTGCTGAATCATTGGGTCAGCTTATGGGGAAGATAGGTCCAGTAGAAGTCCAATGGATTGTATCTGAACTGGAACAGGACGGACATTCTGGAGGAAATTTGATGTTGCAGTTGGTGGGGGTTTAAACTAACAAATGGAGTGAAGGTGCAGGACGGTAGGATGCACAAATAAGTATAGGAAAAGGAATCAAATTAAAATCAGATCACATCAAAATCATTCTAGAAGGCACAGCAAATACAGCCAAGTTAAAAGCACAAGTAAGCATGGCAGGGCTGGATGGCATTTATTTTAATGCAAGAGCCTCATAAGTAGGAGATGAGTTGAGGGTGTTGAGGAAAGCAGGGGGATGTGACACAATTGCTATCACAGATCTAATTGAGGGAGGGAAAAGACTGGCAGCCCAATATTCTGCAGTATAGGATCTTTTGACATGGTAGGTGGGAGGTATTATAAAAGAACTGGGATAAAAAAAAGGGGCAATCTCTTTGCTGGGAGTATACAATTGACTCCCTAAAAACTGTTAAAGAGCAACAAAGACAAATGCAGGCAAAATTCAGCGAAGTGTAAAATTAATAAGTCAGCATATACAAAGTCCTACAAGAGAGGGGGTAGCGTTGGGTCTAATTTTAGAGAATGAAGCCAGTCAAGTAAGAGATGTAGCAGTGGGGGAACATTTTGAGGAAAATGAAATTCGAGGTAATTATGGATCAGGACAAAGATGTACTGGACATAAAAAGAGTTCTAAATTGGGTGAAGGGAGATTTCTTTTTTAAGACACAAGAAAGGATCTGGCCAAAGTGGACTAGCAGGAAACTCACACTTCTTGGATGCAGCAGCAGTGGTGGAGCAGCCTTAATAACAAGAAGATTGGAGTGCATGAACAGGGATGTCTGGCTACAGTTGCTGCAGTTTTATAGGGTCTTGGTCAGACTACACCTCGGAGCGGTGTGTGAAGTTGTGGTCTCCTTATCTGAGGAAGGATGTTATGTCTAAAGAGAGGGAGTGCAACAAATATTTGCCAGACTGATTCCTGGGATGGCAAGTATAACAGAGACTCAAAATAGTTAGGTCTATTTCACAGAAGTTTAGAAGAATGAGGGGTGATCTCAGAAACCTACAAAATTCTAACAGGAAGTATATGCCTGATGACCAAGAGTCCAGAAACAGCAAAAACAGCATCACAGTCTCAGGATGTAGGATAGTCAATTTATGATTGAGATGAATAGAAATTTCTTTGCCTAGAGAGTGGTGAACCTGTGGAATTCTCTGCCACAGAAAGCAGTTGAGGCCAAAACATTGAAGGTCTTCAATGAGATAGATGTAGTTCTTGGAGTTAAAAAGGGATAAAAGGGTACGGGGCAAAATCAGGAAGAGGGTATGGAGTAGGATAAATGTCTGATCATACAGAATGGCAGAGGAATCTTGGAGGGGCCGAATAACTGACTTCTCTTATTTCCTATGTTAGTCCTGCCAAAATGCATCACCTCACATTTTTCAGGATCAATTACATTTGCTACTATTCAATCCATCTAACCAGTTACGCACTTTAGCTTGATTAAATGAGCTTCATGTTAATATGCTGGTAAATACATCATTTCCATGTTTTCACACCTGGTTGGGGAAGAAAAATGCTTCACATACAGCATTTTGTGGCAACAGATGTCTGTCTTCATTGTGGGGGTGTGTGTCTCCTTCATGTTATTGCCCTTTGAAAGGTAATGCAACATAGAAAGTGATACACCAACCTCCACAGACACAATGAAGCGCTTACCTCACCCATGTCGCGTATGGTGCAGCCATTTACATAGCTATTGCACACTGCTTTTTGGATTGTGATGAAAGGAAATAGCTGTTGCGCTCAGTGAGTCATACAGTCAACCTCTCCATTTAAATGATCCCCATAATCATCATAGATAATAAAATGTGAGGCTGGATGAACACAGCAGGCCAAGCAGCATCTCAGGAGCACAAAAGCTGACGTTTTGGGCCTAGACCGTCTGATGAAGGGTCTAGGCCCAAAACGTCAGCTTTTGTGCTCCTGAGATGCTGCTTGGCCTGCTGTGTTCATCCAGCCTCACATTTTATTATCTTGGATTCTCCAGCATCTGCGGTTCCCATTATCTCTCCCATAATCATCATGTTCGTTCTTGGTTGCGTGCCCATCAGGCTATGATCTTCTCCACATTAGCAGTTATTCAGTTTACTTAACTTACATTCCCACAACTTAAACCCCAGCAGGTGGAAGAACAGCAAACTGATCAGCAAGGTAAGATTAACTAATAATGAGATTTTATGCAAGCAAATAAGCTTCTCACTACTCACTAGTGAGACTCTTGACTTGCCACTCAACACACACAGCTGGAAATTGGGCTTTGTTACTGACGTTGAGAATCCCATCACCTGATTTTTCCCAACGTTTTCACCAATGTTCAGATTATTCAAGGGTTAGGAGATCGCACTTAGTGCATTCGAGAGAGCTTGCTCATGCCATTACAAAAGTGGCTACATTTCAAAAAGAAATATCCAATGGGGATAAAAAGTACTATATAGATACTTTTTTCTTCCCTTTTCATATGACTGTATAACAGAGTGAGTGTATCCCATTGGAGAGGAAAAATTTACAGGAGCTTAATCATTGCTGATACTATGCCAGCACCTCTGGAAACAAATCATTTGGACAAATTCAAAGCCAAAATATAGATTTTGCTACAAAGTAAACAAATCTAACTTTTAAAAAATTCAAGAAGTTGCTATTCCAGATTCAGATACAAATCCAGTACATAATTAAGCTAAAGGAAGTGTCAATATTTGCAGGTATCTTGCAAGCAAAATCAAGGTGTCAGCAGTTCTAACAGGTGTCAGATGAAATTAAAAACATTCAAGGTAGTCTCTCAATAAAGCTATCAGGATATCACAGAGTTTACAACTTGCAGAAAAGAGATCCATTGTCCTGGCCAGTCATCATATTCTGCAAACTTAACCTCAACGACTGACCTTATTCTAACCTAAACAAGTTCTACTTATACATCATGTGCAATGGTTGTCAGTCTCTTGATGCCTTGATCTCTTCATGGTTTAATTCTTCTCCATTGTTATAACTCCTCCAGCTCTCTAACTGCTCGGTGTTCCTCCAACCCTGCCATCTTGTGCAACTCACAGGCTCTTACCCGGTATTATGACTGCTATGCTTTCAGATCCTATCGTCCAAAGAACAGGAATACCTCCCTAAATCTCTGTGTTCCCGTACCTCCTTGGCCAAGCTTATCGTCACTTCTTTCCACATTTCCTTTTTTGGCTCACTGACAGTTTTTAAATTGAATTATGCTCTTTTCCAACATCCTGGAATATTTTGTATAGTTGAAACATTTTATAAGTTTCATGTCAATGTCAGTAACAAGGTCCTGTATCACCAACTTTCAATCTACTATGCATATTTCCTGAAATGTAATTTGCAAATACTTAGAATAAATAAATTGAATTACTTTCATTGTCTATGTCTAGTTACAGGAATGCTAGTTTTTCTTTTTAAAAAATAGGATGTTTAACTAGTTGTGCATTTTCAAACCTTTCTTTAAATTTTTCAGCACTTTCCAAAAACCAGCCATTTCCATGTTTACCTATACTGTCATTTTAAACAGCACAATCTGGAAAAATTACAAAAATAAAATATCTTTGTTTACCTGAATGGCTGTGATGGAGATCTTGAATGAATTTTTGTATCATCTAACCTTTAAAAGTAATAATTATTAATAAATACAATGCTCATTATTAAAATAAAGAATTAATGCTTTATGCTTATTATTCCAAATTGTAACCTCAAATTCAGATTCATATTTAATAAGCATTTTTATTGCAACTAAGAAAATAACAGCTGCTCATTATTCATCTCTGACAAATCACAAATATATTAGCCTAACTGTTGAGAATATAGGCAAATAATTCGATAATGTAATGCACACAGTAGTGGCCTTTGAAGAAACATTAATAAACATATTAGGATAGCTAATTACATCATTTCAACTTCAGTTTTGCTTCCTTATGCAAAGTCTAACAATTATTTCCACAAAAATGTGCAAACCTACTTCAGGGATCAGGAAAAGCTAAAGCTTTTATTAAAATTTGTAACAAGGTGTTCATTTCAATATACAGCAGCTGTGCTTTAACAAAGCTAATAATAGTCAATACTGTGCATGTACATACTGTTTCCTTGAAACAGATGATATTTAAGTAGCTGTATATTTGTTTTAAGTAAAAGACTGATACATTGTATAGGAAAATAGCACAAAAAAATGTGCTTTTTAGCCAGGAGGTACTAATGCTTTTAATTATATTAAGCATTAAAAAGTATCAAAACACTTTGAAAACAGACCCAGAGAGTCAGGTTATTCCTGTCATCTTAAATCATGTTATTTTAGTTATTCTTGTAGTAAAAACACTTGAATTGCTCAATTAGGTTGATGAATTATCTAAGCATTCATTTATAATATTGAGTTCACAAGCATGATCAATCTGATAAATAGCATGCAAGTTTTATCCACGACCATTATTGTTATCCGCATCACATTGATTGGAATCTTCATACATGTACAAAACAATCCTTCCTCATTATGGACAAACTGCTGTCATGTCTAGCATGTTTCAATGTACTGGTGGTGATGTCCATTACTCAAATGGTGACCCTGTATGTGCAATTTCCTATTTCAAGCACCAGCAACTTATCTGGCCACACTGCAAACGGTTGTTATGCTGTCTCTTTCCAGGAATGGGCAGCAGAGAAACAGAACTAGAATCTTCCCTTGGATCAGGGGAAAAATCCCAACGTGCAACTGGGTGAAGTCAAATAACTCACCACAGTTGAACCAAAATCTTTTATTCTGTGGAGTCCAGTATCACTTAACATGAAAAAAATTGAGCATGGTACCTTACTTTTGTCTTGGTGTTTATTTATTTTGGATCATAAATAAGCATCATTGTGCTGATTCCTCTAATGTATCCAAGTTAGAAGTGTATACCAATGGAAATTTTGTTCTAAGTTATATTATCAAAATATAGGACATGTTTTTAGTGAAGTGAACAAAAAGAAGCCAGTGCATAGATGTCACACATACATTTAAAAGATAATGGATTTCTTCTGGTACTATTTAGGGATTCAAAACTTACAACATGGTGGATTCTTAGTTATCTGCAGACAAAATTATTGTTGGGCAAGTAAATAAAGATAAAAATGTGGACAGTATGAGTTACTGCAATAATAATAATAAAGATAAAAGCATATTAATCAGAATGTCTAAACAGCAGTTTATTTTATCAGTGTCAATGGAAGTGCTTTCCCCTGTTGTAGAAGGTAATTATAGGTGTAAATAGTTCAAAATTAAGTTTAATTGCATGTGTAAATATTGCAAAACCATCTAAAATATCAAAACGATTAACTTTTTTTCTAGGTCAGGGAAGGACAGATGGATGTGTCCTTTGAGCAATAATTTACAAGAACCTGAATGCTACAAATGAGGTTTGCAGAGAAAATCTTGTTCCATATTTTGTGCACAAAATATCTGAGAGACAAATGCAAAAAAAGTTATGATCATATGAAAATGAACGACCTGTATTCAACTCCCATCATTTGAGACCTTCATGGTTTAAAAATTGTTTTTTTAAAAAAAAAAGAACACTGCTATCTTAAAAAGACCATTGTGGTCACCTGACAAACCAAATTGGAAAATAGGAAGTTAGCTGCCTCAGAATTACCTTTTTATTCAAAAGGTTGTGAAAGTCAGTGGGGTCAGCAAATATTGAGAGATAAAAGATTGCTTACAATTACTCAGCTTGAAATGAAACAATAATGAAGACTGCAGATCCATAAGGGAATGGTATATCAACAACAGCCTTACAGTGAAAGGAAGAAGCAACAGACTGTTAACAACCAGGATATTGGAAGCTCTATCTCAAATGAAAGATTCAGGGAAAAAGCACTTGGAAAATAATCAAAATGTTCACCAAGAACTTAATATCTTCAACCTATGCTAGTGGAAAGGAAAAAGGAGAGCAGCTAAAAACTGATTGATGCCAGTCTTTGCACTCCCACATCCCAAAGGATTCCAAAGATCTGTAACTGCATTTTCCTTCAACTTCCTGCCTGTACTAGACACTCCACAACCCCACTTCTTCAGAAGTTCATTACCTGCATGTGTGTACATATTTGTATATTACCTGCATGTGTGTTCATATTTTTCTGGGTAGATAATAATAAAACTCCACTCAAGAAAATTTTGGAATTAACTCCTTTGTTTTTGATCTATTTATCGAAATCTAATTGAAATGTAGAAGCCACGTGTTTCAAATTTTAAAAAAAATGTCACAACCAAGCAAGATGGAGATTAAAGGTAGTGAAGCCATGGCTTCACCTCACTTGATCATCATCCTGGTAACAGTTCTAATATTGCTTTAAATTATCAGCTGGTTGAGTGAGACCTGTACTTTTACTGATACTCCCAAAAATTTTAATTCTATTGTGCAAACCTCAAAGTAAGTCTGAAAAAAATAAGTGCACTCTTACTCTTATGTATGTACAGCTGGGAAGCCCACGTTGTTCTTATAACATGTAGCAAGCAGAGAGTAGTACTTTGATAAATATGGTGCTAGCAAGTTTTCTTAAAATGTGCTTTTGATAAGAAAGTTGAGAGAGAAGATATATGGGTTAACTTTGAACAGAGGTGCTTTTGGTACCAAGATCAGACCTAATAACTTGTAGTGTATTTAATTCTAAATTCCCTCTAGGCCTGTCCCTTTTCTCAGGTCAAACCTTAAATCCATCATAGACAACAATATAGTCAGCAATTGCAACATGATCATTTTCACACCAATCAGGTAAAAACATTGTTATCGCTAATTTTTGTAACGAAGTGTGGGGCTGGATGAACACAGCAGGCCAAGCAGCATCCCAGGAGCACAAAAGCTGACATTTTGGGCCTAGAGCCTTCATCAGAAAAGGTGGCAGATATTACAAAAAAAAGTGTTCAGTCTTTTGGTATAAAGGTATGGGAAATACTGTCAAACAAATTTATTTTCTTAGGAACTATTAACTAATTGGGACTGTTGTAAAGGAGGTGATTGGTTAGCTGGCTGGTTTGCAATGCCAACAGTGTGCATTTAATTCCCACCCTGGCTAGGGATACATAAAGGATTCTTCTTCTCAGCCTCTCCCTTAGTCTGAGAAGTGATGATCTTTGGATTAAACTACCATCAGATGTCTCTTTCTGATGAGACAGCAGTCTATCATCTGGTAAGATTAAGGTGACTTTACCCTTATTTTGTATTTTCAGATACCCTTTATACAAAATGAATGAATGAGACCTTTTAGTTTCAATATTTGTAGACAAATAATACCAGTTAATTAATTCAAAAAAACCCCAATGGAATACCTAAATATTGTAACCAAGGAACAAAGATTTGACAAATTAAAACCAAGTTCAATTAATTCAAGGAATTTGTATATGCAAATAGAAAGAGAAGAAACACATTATCCATGTTCTATGTTCCTATTGACAAGGGAGTCAAGGATTACACGGAACAGACAGGTAAATAGGGTTGAGACCATAAACAAGCCACCCATGATTTTACTAAATGGCAGATGCCAAATTTGGATCCAGAATCCTATGTCCTTATTTCAGGCCTTTCCTGATACAAGCAAAAATTTCCAAAAGTTTTATGGATGATCTTACTCTCAGCTGAGATAACAAAACAAAATTCTGATTTAAATTGCAATACTATTTTAAGCCAGAGCAAAGGAAACCAAAGTTATACTATTCATTTCTGCTCTTAAAATGAACATAAAACTTACATTGTTTATGGTTCATTTCGAATTAGATTGCCCTCATTTTGGAGAAATAAACATCTTGATATGCATCATTGCTAGATATTACTTGCAAAGCTGTTTCAGGAAATGCCAATGTACATATTTTTAAAAATGCATTTAATCCCCTAAACTGTATTAAACACTGGCTTGGCTTCAAATATAATATACTTAGGGAAAGATGTGAAAGCATTACAAAGGATGCAGAAAAGATTCACCAGAACGTTCCAGGGATAGAATGTTCCAGGGATGTTTCAGCTTCAACTGGATGGTGAGAAAAGACTAGGAGATTTGATAAAAGTATTCAAATTAACAACAGGACTGGACACACTAGATGGGGAAAACTATTCGTGTGGCTCTTGTAGAGAGCTGGCACTGACACCATGGACCATGACTTCTTAGTTTAGAATCATTAATGGCTATGGCACAATGAGAAGAAACTCAAAAATGCCTACAAACTGTACAATTTCAAGAACATCCCAGTGACCAATACTCATTTACATCTATGATTTAAATGAATATGAATTACATGGGAAAGTAGTTATAAAGACAGAGCTCACTCTGAACAGATAAATTTAGCCTCTTGTATTCTTTTATTTAAAAATATGAAACAAGTCTAGGGAACTAAAGATCAAGTTCGCTTAACAGTAGCAGTAGGAAAGGTAACATTATCTTCACTCTAAAATATAATTTAAAAAAACAAAGGTAAAAATACAAAAATTGCATGATTTCAAAAGGAAAGGTCAGGCTTGGCTAAATCTTACTAAGTTCTTTGAGGAATCAACACAGATTAACAGTAGTTTTAATATGTTTTCATTTTCAAAAGGCCCTTCACAAGGCACAGAGTCAGAGATATACAGCATGAAAACTCCCTACCCCGGCCATGGTCCAACTTGTCCAAGCCAGATGTCCTAAATTAATCTGGTCCCATTTGCCACCATTTGGCCCATATACTTCTAAACCCCTTCTTATTCATTTATCCATCCAGAAGCCTTTTAAATGTTGTAATTGTACCAGCCTCCAGCACTTCCTCTGGCAGCTCATTCCATATATGCACTACCCACTGCATGAAAAAGTCGTCCCTTTTAAATCTTTACCCTCTAACCTTAAATGTATGCCATCTACTCTGGACTCCCCTACCCTGGGCAAAGGCCTTGGCTATTGACTCTATCCATTGCCTTTCATTCCTTTATAAACCACTTGTAAGGACACCACTCAGCCTCCGAAGCTCCAGGCAAAATGCTCCAGCCTGTTCAACCTCTCCCTATAGCTCAAACCCTCCAAACATGGCACCAGTCTTGTCAATCTTTTCTGAATTCTTTCAAATTTCCTACCATCTTTCCTATGACAGGGAGAGCAAAGTTGAATGTAGGACTCTAAAAGTGGCCTAACCCATGTCCCGAATAACTGCAACATGGCCTGCCAATTGTTATACTCAATGTACTGACCAATAAAGACAGCATACCAAATGCCTTCTTCATTACCCTGTCTATCTGTGACTCCGCTTTCAAGGAAGTATGAACCTGCACTGCATAGTAAATACATGACTAGGGTACTGAGGTGTCAGGGGCCAAAAGGAGCACAATACAGAGCAAGCTGTCTACACATCAAGACATGGGCTAATGGTAACTATGCAGATTGGCAAGAGGTAGGAAGTGATGTTCCACAGGAATCGTTCATTATTAAATTTGGATTCAGACTTGGATGTACAATTTCAAAACTGGCTTAGAGATTTTTAAGACGTTGAAAGGTTTTGACAAATAAATGCACAGCAAAGGTTTCTAACTTAAGGGTATATCTAAAACTCAGAGGACATGAACGTAAAACATCCTCGACCTGAGAATCCAAGAGGAATTTCCTCACCCAACAATGCTAATGCTCCACCGCAGGGGATTAGCTAATGCAAAAATCATTGAATGATTTAGTTTATTGCAAGACATGCTGACAGGACTAGATGAAGTCGGATGACAGAAGCCTTGAATGGAGCACAGACCAGTTAGGTTGAATGCCTCATTTCTCTGTTGACCACTGGATGCAACTCTGTGTAATGTTAAAACTGCTGCACTTACATTTAGTTCATATAGATTTTATAGACTATGTTAGTTTGATTGAAGAAATAGGTTTGCATTCTATATTTGGTTTTTCATAACAAGGTATGACTATTTCATAACCAATAACAAAAAGTATATTGTTAACAGCTCTAAAAAGAGCTGCTCTGAATGCCAAAGCTTGAAATGAATTAATTACAAATGCCAATAAGACATTTGAAATTCTACAGGAAAAAAATATCATTGGAAAAATTTAGGGCGTTCAGGTATTTAATTCCTATTCATGTTTTTTTTATTCAACATAATTTTGTAATGCACAAATTGTAATGTTACCTTAGTGTTCCTGTTGTTGCTGATCGTGGTTGTCTCCTACTTTTTAAGGCACGAAGTTTATCTCCCTGAGTCATATAATTTGGTGTTGCTGGACTTCCATCTTCTGTATAATTGTTCTTTTAAAGGGAAAAAAATAGAATTAAAATGCTCTATGCATTTTGAGAGAGAGTTTTAAATGCAAAGTAAACATACCACTTTGTTTTTACCCCCATCTCACCCTCGGCTGTCTTCAACACTGTCCAGTCAGAGGGAGAAATAAAGCTATGCAGCAAGCAGATAACTGAAGCATTGCACACAGATGCATTTTATTCCTTTTTTGGCATGAGCTGATCATTTGCAATGTTGCTCACAAATAGCACAGGTTCTAGATTGCAGTTAAGATAAACAGCCACATCAGGCACTGAAAATGTGGAATGAGGCAATAAGAGTACAAATAGCAGAACAAAAAGACCTTGACAGGAGGAGATAAAATTGGAATATAAATATTCCATTCAGCCCCTCAATCCAGTTGTCATTTAATTAAATCGTGGACCATCTACAAACTTGGCTCTCATTTACTTAATATACCTTTCATGAGATGTGGTAAAGTGGAATCTGATCAACGAAAACATAGCTTCTTCACTTTTGTCATTTCCAGGGCCAACATTCTAATTGTCCTTTTGATTATTCCTTTCATTCCTGTTCATGTAGTGACACGTATATCGATCTAATCACCTGATCGCTTCACAGCTTCTCGTCTCTCATCATTAAGGAAATAAATCAAATTCACATCCAAAGGAGATATCATCAGTCTGAACTCCATCTACAAGTTTCACCATTATGTTCTTCTATCTTTCTATTCCTGTCTACACAGCTTAAAGCTTTGTCACATAACTTAGATCGTTCATATATCTAAAACTATATCTCCAGGTTTATCCAAAACATTAACAAATATGATGAAGAGCTCAAAGTTCCCGCAAAATCCAATTATAAATGATAACATTGAAAATGGTTATTCCTCTTCTCTCAAGTCTTTATGCAGAGAACTGCAAATTGGAAACAGCATTTTTCTCATAGTCCATTTGAAAATTAAGGTGTTTAAATGTGATTTGATATGTAGCTCAAAGACAACATTGCAGACTGATAAAACAAATCATAATTTATTGTTGCAAGCTACATCTTCAGTCTATCCTACATCACACAAAGGGAGACAGCTAAAGGAGTAGTCTAGGGGTTGTAGACAGAAGTCTCAGTTGGCTGCACTGTTGATTTGCAATGCAGAGTGACACCAGTGTGGGTTCAATTCTTGCTCTGACCGAGGTTAACACAAAGGCTCCTCCTTCTCGACTGTGCTCCTCGCCTGAGGGGTGGTGACACTAACGTTAAACCATCGTCAGTCATCTCACTTCAATGGGAGACCAACCCCACAGGCTAGTTGGACTATAGCGACTTTACCTTTAGGTTTAAAACCAGGGGACATGATGTCAGGATAAGGGGTCTGCCATTTAAGACAGGAGACATTTCTTCACTCAGATAGTGGTGTATTTTTCAAATCCTCTACCATAGTGGGCTTTAGGATCTCAACCCTATGGAGCATATTCAAGACAAATCAATATTGTTTTCTGGAGACTGACAAAATTGGGGAAATGGAAATAACTTGGAAAAATGGTATTGATGTTGAGGATCAGCTATGACCTAAGTGAAATGGAGGAGCAGGCTGAACGGGCCACTCCATTCCTATGTTTACATCTAATAATATGGCAGAATCACATTTTTCCATTACGTGCCACAGTAGTGACCACCCAACATCAGGATGTCACCCTCCCACCAAAGGGCTGGCACCCACATGAAAAGATTATGAGATCATGGCTTCTTGGGGGAAGAAAACAAGAGGTCTGAAATTGCAAGATTACTGCACTTGGTTATAGGTGGAGATGAGAAGCCCTAGAATTGGAGAGACATCTTCGGGTGAGAGACTGGGAACAGGCTAGGAGATGAATCTCAGAGCACAGGCTCCACCTCATATTTTACAGATGGATCCGGAAACAAGCATCCCTCCTCTATATTTAAACTAATGGTGTACTGATTTCCATTTGGTCACCTAAAACAGTGAGGACAAAGACAATATTAACTATGGCAATGGCACAGATTAGGTGCAACTCCCTTGGTCTAAAAAATCGGAATGTAGCATATTAATGTGCACATCGGAATGCCCAAATAACTTTTGCTGAATGCGTCCCAAGATATCGGACCAAAGTCACATTCTAAATGCAGCTTTCATAAACATAAAAGCACAAGGGAGAAACACACAGCAGAATTTTCCCATTTTCAATTGAAATGCTCTGTCAAATGGGATTCATCGTGCTTTGTCCACCTTGATTTGGAGCAACACTTCACAAGGAACCTTTTGCTCTTCACCTCATTAATAATGCAGTAGGCTTGGGTACCTTTCTTCAAAGCCAGAGAGGTGGACATGCTTACAACTGCGTGAACCTTCAGATGTTCACGCCACTGGCACCACATTGAAAGCCAAGTGCACATCACTTCAGATGCTACAAGCCAGGACGACTGCTCTAATTTCAAGTTGTAGCCAGAAAAAAGGAAATGTGTGTGGAGATCTTTGTGAAGGTTAATGGCAGTCCTTTTGTCTAGCTGGTTAACACAGGAAGCCATACGACCAATTGCAGCCAACATAGGTACAATTTGCGAGTCTGAGTCAGAGCTGCATCTCCAGTAGGCAGAATAGCCAGCAGTGCTGGAACACGTTCAATGATCTTCTGGGCTCTGCAACAGTCACTGCCAACATCTCACTCAGAGCCACCTCCAACTCTGAATTTGTTTCTACATTTGTGGACTACGGCTCTCAGTATTGCATGCATCATGTCCACCAAAGGATCTCGCACAACTCATCCTCCATTTTCTGCCCATTGGACCAAGTGCCTGACTGACAGTGGCCAATTCCACAGACTGAAATTGGAAGAATCCCTTGACTAATTGTGGTGATACTCCTGATGAACAATACTCTCCGTTCACCCCACAAAGAATTGCTCCCCTTTGATTTTCACACACCATTATTTGTTTGCAGTACATTGATCAGTTAAGTAGCTGACAAATGCTGCAGGTGTGATGCCAATGTAACATTGTGCCACAAATGACATGTCCACACCAATGATTGTTCCTTATTCCCTGCCATCACAAATTGCAGTAAAAAGCAAGGCAAAAAACCATACAGGTTGGCAGCCTGTAACTGAGCACCAAAGACTATGCACTAAGCAACACGATCCACAGAGGATAGCAGCCCTCAAGACAGCGCTGAAGTCAGCGACTGTATACAAAGAAAGCAACATAAAGTACACAGAGGCTTACAACCCAAGTAAGCACAGAGAGTGCAAAGGAAGCAAGTCAAGAGTCAAAGTGCATGCTGTGTAGATGAGTGTGTCCCTGTGTAGAAGACAACCTAGGGAAAGCATACAAGTCATAGATCTTGCTGAATATAGAACAAAGAGCAGGAATAGGCCATTTCAGCCCCCTCAGACCTGCTCCACCATGCAAAAGAATCATGGCTTTTCTGATTTTAACATCAATTCCACATTTGTGTCCCTTGTTTACTAAGGAGCTATCAACCTCTGCCTTAGAAATATTCAAAGGTTCTGCTTCCACCATCTTATTTTTTGTCTCATCTCTGTTCTAAATGGGTGACCACTTATTTTTTTAACCAGCGACCCCTAGTTACAGACTCTCCCAGAAGAGGAAACATCATGTTGACATGTACACTGTCAAGACCCCTCAGGATCTTACGTGTTTCAATCAACTTACTTTCTTCCTCTCTAAACACCAATAAATAACATTCTATCAACTTTCTTTATTACTTGCTGTAACTAGCTTTTGGTGATTCATGCACAAGGACACCCGGACCTTTTGGCATCTTAGAGTTCTATTATCTCAACACTACGAGACTATATGTTCCTTTTTATTCTTCCTACCAAAACATGCAATCCCACCTTTTCCAACATTATACTTCATCTGCCAGAGCTTTGCCCACTCACTTTTTTGTAGCCTCCTTAAGTCCTCAAAATAAATTATTTTCTTGTCATCAGAAATTCTCATAACCATTCACCCAAAACTGAGCCCCAAAGTAAGGGACTGAAGGGCTGAAGTGGTGCCGAAGTTGATCCACAAGCAGGCCTGATGTGGTAAGGCTGGTGGCTTACCAATGCCAACTTGCATGGATGAAAGATTAAAGGAGGATGTTTGTTACAGTGCATTTAGGAACATAGTTGTGAAGAAACAGCTGCATAATGACTGGGACAAGAATTTGGCAACTGGCAGCTTCTAAACATGCATTCAGATTTATAGAATACCTACAGAGCGGAAGCAGACCATTTGGCCCATTGAGTCCATACCAACCCTCCAAAGAGCAGCCCACCCAGCAATCCCCCTGCCCATCCACCACCCCTACCCCACTGCCTCCACAGCTATTCCTATAACCCTACATTTCCCATGACCCATCCACCTAAGCTGTACATCCCATTACACTTGGGAAATTTAGCACAGCCAATCCACCTAACCTCTGCATCTTTGCACTCTTGTACTATACATCTGGTATTTGTGTTGCCTAGTTTTTCCAGGAAAGAAAGGAAGAATTAGAGGTGGCATATAAATAAGGTGCTTTGTTGTTTTAATGAGATGCGACTCAATTATGAAATTCTGAGGTCGCCATTTAAGGCTTGAGGAGAATGTCAGAAAATGTTTTCTTGACTTCACGATTCTGATTTTTATTCTCACCATATTTTCCCACCTTTCTCACCATTGCTCATGTCACATCAGGGATGGGAAAATTCTGCCCAGAATAAGGGATTAACAGTGGGAGGTAGTGAGACCAAGTCCAATGACTGATCTGTTGGAAAAGGAAATAATTACAGAAACATACGTGCAAGACATAGAATACAAGTGAGACATATGGAAAGCAAGTGACAAAGACTGATTGTTTGGGCTTGTATTCAAGATTATGAAAGGGACAAAGTTGAGTGAAACACAAGAGCTTGTTACTGAAAAAGATTTAATGTTACAGGAGAAAGTTATAAATTAGTTTTGGAGTAAAGCAGCAGATTAAGCCTCCATTAAAAGTTTATAGATATATTACAAAAAGATGCCAGAAATGCATTTAGAATATTGGATCATTTCCAATGGAATGGAAGAGATTGGAGAATGAAGGGAGAAAAGAAAGGAAAAGGTTCAATATGATATGGGACCCAGGCTAACCATTATCTCATGCCAAGTTAAGTGTAACATTTTATCTTGTTCTATGCTCACCCTTTGAATTATACCACTTCCTACTTAATGACATTGCAGATGACAGCAGTCAACTGCCTTGATCAAAATTAAAACCTTTGTGGCAGCTTATGACCATGATACATTTTCCTGACTTCTTCACAATATGAGGTAGGATTGATTGCAGATTCTCCTTCAGGAGTCCTTTAATCCAGGCTCACTTCGGCACACTCTCCATGCATCATAACACTAAATCATTGCAATTATTCCTCCACTAAGTATAACCATCTAAAAGACTCCCATCCTTGACTTCAAATTATACTATTTTCACTAAATCTAGAGAGTCAACATTAACATGTGTATATGATGGGCAGGTTTAGCTTGCCAACAGCCCATAACACAAATATCATGTTCAACTGACAAACTAAAATTGTTCCTTTTTAAAATGGTCTCCAAAATTTTTATACTTGCTCAAGACTCTCAGCTGTTTGCTCTGGATGAAGGAGATGGCTGCAAATTTTGAATCTTGTTTGTATCTCTACCCTTATCTCATTCCCACTACAGCCAAACCTTGGTGTTCTCCAGATTCATTTTGTCAATACTCTGATCAATTCCCTCTTAAGAGTACAAAGAAAGCTGCCCAGATTCTGCAATGCACATCTCCATCGGCACCATTTCACTTCCTTTTTGCTAATTACCAATACCAGATGTTCATACATTCATCAGGGAATACTTTGAAATTCGTATCACCCTTAAGGTTTTCACACTGCTCCATGGTCGTATCGTAGACTAGCTAGGAAACCTCCAGTTGCATCCTACCATCTCATTTTCCATTGTTAGCTTTCTACAAAGTCCTCCTCTCTCAATGCAAAAAGATTCAACCTCCTCTATTTAAGGAAACTATTCTTCAACCATCCTACCCTACTACCCTCCTCTTAATTTCAAAAGACTCAAGATGTCTACCAATATTATCAGTGGTCTTCCCAAAATTCTCTTTCTGCTCAGTACCATCATGAGATATCAAAAGTACTAAGTCTATATAAACTATTGCAATCTATTGAAGCTGGATGTTGATTAAAATGAGTTACTGATAATTTCCTGTAGTAAGAGATTCTAACGATCTTTGAAAATCAAATTCTGAACACAACTGAAGAAAAAGGTAAATTTGGTAAATGGTAAATTTACATCCCTTACAATTCAGAGTGTAAACATTTAATTATCTGAGCTGATGCAATTTAAACTACAAAAACATTTTCGCCCCTGTCTGATTGTGATTCAGGTTAAAATAAAGCCACCGAGTACAAACACCAAGTGCACAAATTATCTGCCTTTAACTATCTTATCACATGCCATACCTACAGCAGCACATGCTCTATTTATACCTAATGCGTTGCTCAAAGTAGCACGTACTACATGCTACATCATGTGGGTGGAGGACAAAATTTACTCCTTAAAATCATTTTATAAAGCCCTCCTGACCAACTGGGAATCTAAGTCACACTGGTCGTAACAAATCTGTTATGATAAAAAAAAGGAGTCCCTTTATTGAACTAATGTATTAGAAATTGTGCACATCTTGCCTGCTTTGCACTTCTTTAAAAATTAAACTGTAATGCAGTTTCTGACATGCAATAATTAATACAAGAAGTTTATTTGTACTAATGAAATACATTCTAAATAATTCTCAATAAAAAATGCTTAAACATACTTATATTACTGCCAAGTCTGGCTGGATCATTGCCAAAACTGCTCATTATTCTAGGATTTTTTGGAATGGGATGATAATGTCTAGCATCTCTTCTTTACTACAAACATCCTTGCCCTGGTTCTTCCTCCTACTCTCAGCTCTAATTACAAATTCAAGGAACCAAAGGACTTTTCTTTCATACTGAATTGAGACTATCTGCATAGCTGTCTGTGCTGATTTCCTCCTTCCTTCTTGTCCTTGCAACAGAAATTCCCCACAAGGGTACCCAACGACCCTATTCTGAAACTGCATCTTGCTTTTTCTTCTCTCTCAACTCCCTTCATTTGGTTTCCAAGCTCATTTTGCCAAGACGAACCAACTTAACCTTATTCCCACTAAACTTGTTGACAATCCAATTTTCCTTCCCTGCTCACATTATCAATTAAGATGGATCAGGTACTGGATCACCTGACCTTTGAAGATGCCATCATTACCCGCCTCTTTTAAAAAGAAATCCCAATGCTACACTTCTGAAGTTTTACAGGTTTCTATCCTCCACCCCCTCCTTTTCCTTATATCTATGTGCTGTTGCTCAGAAACTTCTGAAAAGTGTGTTGAGGGCAAAGGTGAATAGCTCAAAAAATTAGGTGCTGAAATTGAAATGTGCAATTAACTTATACACAAAAGTAACCCAAGCAGCACACAAGCTTGGCAATACCTATTACCACAAAATATTTAAATACATACTTGACTATAGCTACTTAGCTTTATGAATGAGATAAGGAACGGCAAAAAAGATGTAATTTGATCTATTTTACAAAAATTACATTGCTATCGGCCACCACCTGTGTTTATTATAATAAAGCAGCTGCTCACTCTCTCACAATCAGCAAGAACAATCTGAAACCAGAGCAGGCTCTTTAAAACACTCAGACCCAGCAATGGCGAAGTGTCAGCCATCCAAAAATAACTTACCAATGCTAGTTAATGTTGGAGTCCTGAGTTAAAGTATTTCAGCAAAGATCAAAGTCCTAATAATAAGTTACATGGCCAACACTCCCTTGCTAATAACCAAATCTATACGACCTGTATTAATAACGAACACATGCAACATTTCTATAAGTTCATCACGAAGACTAATGTGCATACTTTTCATTGCTGAATCTTGCACAACTAACTAATAACCAATGTCATTCATATTACACAAAAGCAATGCTAATCAAATGTTGCAGGTGAATTAAAATTTGCTTTTGAATTTTCAAAAAAAATGCCAAGTCACACAAATCAAATGCTGCATTCTTCTACTTTGAAATACTCAGCTTTATTCCATAAATGAAATAGACACCAATAAACATCACTTTTCTTTGTGCAAATTACATTCCCTTCAAACTGCTCAGAAAAAGAGCAATTCAACAACTATGCATGCGATGCCAGTTTACTGTTCTTAAGTGGCAAAATACTGGGGGAAATAAAGATGTATTCACACATGAACATTATATTAGATCTAATGTAATAAAAATAACAAAAAGAGGCATACAGAATTAAGGCAGCTATAAACACATGCATTGAGATAGTTAGAGAACTGAAGGGAAAGAGAAAGGGAAAGTTTACTGGAATGAAAGATGCACCAAATGGTACACAACACATACTTACAAACACAGGAACTAGAGTATACCATTCAATTACTTGAGACTGCCTGTTATTCTATTACATTATAGTTAATGGGTATCCTAAACACAATTCACATTCCCTATATTCTAGTTTAGAAAATTTAAAAAGTGTACTACATCCATAGCTTTTGTGGGATAGGGGCTGGTTCAGTTTTCCATTTCCTTTTGAAAAACTGGATTTTGACTTTATTCTGAAATAATCTGGTTTTAATTTCAAGATTTTGTTCTCCTGGAACACAACTGAGAAATTAACTGAGATATACAAGGTGTAGAGCTGGATGAACACAGCAGGCCAAGAAGTGTCAGAGGAGCAGGAAGGCTGACATTTCGGGCCTAGACCCTTCACGTCAGCTTTCCTGCTCCTCTGACGCTACTTGGCCTGCTGTGCTCACCCAGCTCTACAACTTGTTATCTCAGATTCTTTAGCATCTGCAGTTCCTACTATCTCTGAGAAATTAACTTCTGCATTCAACTTTATTGAATTCTTTCAATATTTGAAAAACCCTGAATACATATAAACCAATATATTCAATCTGCCCTTACATTACAACTGAAGCACTGGTATTAATTATACTGATGATCCTGTACCATATTACTTTTAAAATGGAAACGTATTTCCTGAGATTTGATGCCTGCAATTAAATGCAGTATTCAAGCTGGCGATTGGCCATTTTTATATTAGCTTTTGTTGTAATGGTGCACGACGTTTTAGTAACATGTATACAGTTCAAGTTTTCCTTGCTCCTCCACAGCATCCGACTTCAGTCCACAAAAAACATTCCAATTTCCTTTCTCTGAGCCAACGGTCAACTCTACCCATTCAACTGGATCCCTGGGTAACCTAAGGCTTCAGTTATTTAACTCACGTACCTTCCAATTTTGTGTAATCTACAAATTTGGATGAAGAACTCCTATTCCTTTATTTAAGTCATTTTTAAAGATGGTGTAAAGCTAAGGTTCCAGGTATAGTGCCACACCATTTGTCAATTCCCAGTATTCTTAAAAGATTCCTTTTATAACTTCAATTAATCCATCAGCCACTAATTTTCTGGGCTTAGGAATGGGCGAATAATACATAAATTTGCTGCTGACATAAAAGTGACAAAAATTTAATGCAGAGAAATGAAGGGCAATTGAAACTCTGAAATACCATTTGTCTGATTTTTGTCTGAGCATGGCCCACAACTCGGACTCATCACTCACGGAACTGCAACAATTTGTAAGATAGGAGAGAGCGAGAGAAACAAGATGGATGGCAGAGGAAGAGGAGTCAGCTGAGCAAATTAAAATTAAAATTAAAATCTTTTAAAACGGGTAGTACTTTGGCAAACTTCTGGAAACAAGGACATACTCCGCTTTTAACACTGAATGTCAATCATTCTTTACCAAGCCTACCCTGTTGGCTGTGCTAATTCTAGGTTCAGTGTTTAACCATGAATTTGTTCTGCATTTTCTGGCAGACACTGGCACTGCGAAGCTCCATCATCTACCCTTTTCCGTCCTTTGTTGTTTTGGAATTGTGCTTTTGAATACACATAGCATATGCATGTGTAGCTTGTTTAGTGCTTTCTAATTGTCACTGTTTTATGTCTGAGGTAGACATTTTTATCTGATCGACACGCTTATTAAATATCCAAATACATTATTTCATAATCCTATAGAGAAGGAAGCCAGCGTCCTTCCCTTTCCTGGCCCACGTGTCTCCAGACCCACAGCAATGTGGTTAACTCTTAACTGCCCTCTGAGCATTAGGAATGGGCAATAAATGCTGACCTGGCCAGAGTCGCCATCATCCAGTGAATAAATAAAACAACGTTAAAAATCCAGAGAATACCTGTTTATGAATTTAGATCCAGGTTTAATAAGATGTGCCTCGGGCCTGAGCATTCAGGCCTGGAGAGGTTGCAGTGTAACATATGTTGCAATGACTGCACATCTTAAGATATTAGAGTATAAAAAGTCATAGATTTTGATACACAGATAAGTTATCACATCTACCTTGTCTGGTCTACATGCATATCATAAGTCATTCTTATTTAAATGGTATTTATCAGAGGCAGCATCTGGAGGTTTCATCTGTCAGGTGCAGAGACAGCAATAGCGCTACATCACCTCTTTTAAGAAAGGCCTACAAAAGTGCCATTACACTGAGTGCACACTTAAAGGGGCCTTAAATGGTGAGTAAAAGGAGTCACTGACCTTCCCTTACAGGGAGGAGCTGGAATGTTGGAGTTCCCACCTGTTACAAGCCTTAATAGAAGCTCTCCAGCAAACTTGGCCCAGCAGATTTCTAACCTTAAATGCCTAGCAAACCAGTAACCTTTTTTTAAAGCAGAACTAATGTAATCACTGCGACAACTTACTGGCCTTGCTATAACTCGCACATCTCAAGAATAACACAAAAAGGAATGCTGCAGCTGCAGTACTGATTTAAACAACAACTGCAAGTTCTTAGCAGAAATTTTGTCTGCCATTTGCCAAGCTACAGGATTTTTTAAAAAAAGACTAGAGTGTCTGTTTCATTGTGTGGTTGCTGATGAGGAGACAGTCGGAATTTGTCATGATTGTGGTCATGAAAGGAACAGCCTTACCTCTATTGTTTTATCTATGGAGTTCATTTTCACGCTCCCACCAAGTGAAAGACTGTCAATGCCAGAAATGATCCGGGTTAACCCAGTGCATTCTTTATCATTACTCTGCCGTTTTTTCAAGGACCTATAAATATCACCTTCAAGCCACATGTGGCCTTGCTTCCTGTAAACAAATTCAAGAGGTCAAAATTGATGCTCATTATTCTTCAGACCTTTGTATTTAAAAATACTGGAAGTAATATATTATGTACAGTTTAAAAGTGCTTTGTGCTGTCACTTGGTATCCTAAGCTGACTAAATTCACACAGGCAGAAACCCACAACAAATTCCATAGATACTTCCATTTTTGACCATGAAGTGTTGATGCATATTCCTGGAAAATATCATATAGCAGAACATAGGTGGGTCAGGTGGAGGTTTCCACATACTTGCCTTGTTTCCATTTTTTGTGTGAACTTTGAAAGGTTAATAGCCAACTTTTTTTTTGAGTATTCATGTGCATTCACAGCCATCATTGAACTAGAACTTTGACTTATTTTGTTGATAACCTCACTGCAGCCGAGTAGCACACACATTTTTTAGTACGAGATTTCAAGGTACAGCCTACCACGTCTTTGTATTCTCAGTGCACCTATTTTTAAATGATAGAATAGAACTTTAAGATCAGCAACTTGGTTGCAATGCCTAAATCCCAATTAGCCTGTCATTGACCTCCAGCTTCAAGACAAAAGGTGCAAAGATATAAAGATCAAGTGCTGCTGGAAGTCACAGTGACAATTATTTTGAATTATTTTCAGCCTCCAGTCAAAGCCAGACAGGATCTCAGATCTCAAAAACAAAACAAATTCAACACAAAAATAAGAAAGGAATGTATTTAAGAAAAAAGTTCAAAAAGTTGAATGACTTATAGATGTAGCTGGCAGGAACTAAACTTCAACTAATAAAATTAGGATCAGCCGCAATGTCCCCTCTAAGCAATGGGCTCCAAGGTGCCAATCACAGCATGGACTTCTTTTCTGAAAATCACTGTTGTGCACAGACCTTGGAGTCCCATGCAACTGGGAAGAAAATGAGAGGGAATGCTGAGCAGCAGAACTGCACACTGATGTCTAGGAAATTCTGCTTGAAGTTCAGTATACTCAAAACAGATAGCAGCACTGTTGGAAATTTCTCCATCTGCTTCTTAAACTTTAGCATTCCCTCATTAGACAAGTGTTAATGCTCAACGTTTTTCGCCAAAAAAAAAAAAACCAGCCATGCTGTCAAAGATGTTCATCTAGCAGTCAGCAGGACAGATGCAAGAAGATCAAACTGCAAAAGAGACCACACAAAAATGGTACTGACTTGCTGGCAAGTCAGCTAATTCATTCAGGGGCTGACACGAATAATGCACTATGGAAGGTTTCTACACTACAAAAAAAATGCAAGACTTGGACAGGTTCCTTTGTTTACAGAACACAGGGCCCTATAAACATATGTACACAGATTGTAGGAAGTGCAACTGAGCTAAATTGTGGCTTGACTGAACTTCAACTGGTTTTAAATTTACTGCTGAACAGATCAGGAATTATTCAGCAAGTACAGTACAAGCACAGAATCACTCAATCGTTACACATTGTTTTGAGCACAGGCTGGTTGATTATCACATAAGCTTGCAATGTGATTCATGTTATTACCTAATTACAATCACATTTTGGAATACACGAGTAACTGAAAACTTGACTGATGACAAGTGGAGCACTATAAGCCACAGGTGACGGTAAACCCAAGGTTCCCAAATATTTTTACCACTAGAGTTCCCTTGTCTTTAGCTGAGTCTGCTGTAGGCTAAAAGAGGTTTGCACAAAAAATTGACATGTTTACCTTTGCTCATAGAAAACATCTTGTACACAATTAGTGGGGAATAGCTGGATCAATTCTGCATAGCTACATAACTGGAATTAATATAATGTTTGTGCTGTACAATCTGGGCATATGTACTTAACCAACAAGCGGATGAGGTGCAGTTCCCTCGAGAAATTAAGAGACTTTGTACCAGCATTCAAAGAAGGTCCAATCTTATTCTTTTCTACATTATAGATGATAAATATCAGCTAACACCAATATCACAATGAAAAATTAGCCTTCAAATAACATTTTAGTGGAGACACGTATTTTTTCAGGATTTCCATAGTAATACAGCAGAATTGAGATTTGGGACTCGATTTACTTTGTAATCTTTATTTCTAATAATTCAACTATATTCCTTGCAGCATTTAGGAACTCAGATTGGTGACATCATTTGCCTGTGAAAACTGCAGTTAGCAAACTCGCAGCAAGCCTCAAGCTTCGGAATGCTGTGCTCTTCATATTCTGGAACTGTTATTTTTCAGATTCTTGTTGCAGTCTTCAATTGTGGCGATTATTTGCCAAACTGGTAGAGTCTGTCAAACTGGTAGAGTCTGTTGGAAGAGAACTTGGAAATAAGTTACCCTTAGACCTTTTGCATATTTATATGGATGTTAATGGTTTAAGTTTTGCAGTATTGCTCTTTTCTTTAACAAAGAAGTTTTGATTGGATGAAGTTAGATGTTGATATTTTTGTATCAGCTGTAATTCTGACTCAAAAGAGTCTATTTCTCTTGGGAAATGTTTCAATGACATCTATTAACTGCACACCCCTTGTCTAGAGTATTCTTGTAGTGGTAGGCTAGCCATTCATATAGTGCTGTTTCTTTGTTTCACCCACATTGAGTACTCATTGTCCATCCTGATGGTTTCTTTTCACAGCTATATTTGTTAACTTAGGGTATATTTCTCCTTAAACACTAGATTAACTTTTACAATTTTGCCTTTAAATTTCCTTATCTGGGATTTTGTGAATGACCTTTTGTTTAATTGAATGGCAAGAAATGTTGTTCAATAGTTCATATATTTGTATTATGCTTTGGGTGTGGAGTCGTCGTTGGGGGTAAGGTTGGGGGAGTAAGAGGACAAGAGAATAGAATTCCAACTTTTCTCACTTGTTTTAAGACAGAGCTTCCCAAAAGGGAGTCAGGACTCTAAATGGGGTCACAAGGTCCAAAGCAGCAATAGCCAATCCCACCATCTAATTTTCAAATGTCTTTTCCTGCCCTTGCCCCTGCTCACAAAGGTTTTCAAGCCTCAAAACAGGGTCACAGTGTGGGAAAATGTTTGGGAAGCATTAATTTTAAAAGAGAACTGAATCTGTTTCTCACCAGTGAGTCAAGATAAGCAATTAACAGCCATCTTCATCTATGACTTATTTACGAACTTAGTTCCCGGTTTGATATGATCAACATGGTAGCAAGTTTCTGAAATTAAAAATCAATTAATACTTCCACGTTAAACATTTATATAGAGAGCTTCCTTCAGAAAATATTCATTCACTCTTCAGAAAACATTGCTGCAACCGGGAAATCACATTAAAGATGAGTGGCAGGATTGGAACAAGAATATAATTTGGGAAATTAGAGCTGAAATCACAAACCAAGTGTACAACTGTTTAATGTTGATGCAAATTTTCATGCTTTTTTTGAAAGAAATCTGACCTTCCCCCCCAACACTGCATATGTACATTCCAGCCAAGTTGAGCAGTTCAGCACAAACAAATCATATGGATGATAAAATATCAAGCCATTATTTGAATCTTTGGTTTACCAGCTACATCTCTCCCTCTCTATACTCAGCTATCATGAAATAAAATAATTTCTCTGATTCCTAATTTTCCTTACTTTCTGCAGCCTTTTCCCGTTGTGTGTTCATACATTTTTTACTCTTTAGGTAACTGAACACCCAGATGGGACGTAAGTGAGATGAGGTGTAGCCACCGTTGAAAATTGGGGGCGGGGGTGGGGAACAGATTTCTAACCACAAAGGAATGCAAGTAATGCTAAAGGGAACAACCATCCCTTAGATGAGGTCTAATATTCACACCTATAAAAAGAAAGCAGGAGAAAGGATAAAGTAAAAAGGATAAAGAAGTCACAAAAACATGACAGTGTTTCAATAACTGTCTATTTTTAAGCTACAGGGAAAGATGACAGCCTGGATACTCCACCACATCTAAAACATATAGGCCAGGATTAGTTGGTTTCCACAAAATAAATGAATGATGGATTTGGCAATTTATCAGTCAGCAGGCTGTCATCTCTCATCTCCCTAATAACTCAGGACAATACCTACCTATTTTGTTTGGCTCTAGAGATACATTAAAACAAATTATAAGCAACGTACTTCCATGTAGAGGTCCATGTGTAAGTGTTGCACGAACAGTTATTAATTTGGTTTCACAACCTAGGAGAAGAGTTACTTCAATGTCCCAATGCCTTAGTACCAGGGCAACAGCGCATATATCAAGCTAACTGCAATTCATCATGAGAAGCAAGCCTTGGCAGGGGCCTTTATTGCAAACAGTGCAGTTGGAAGCAAATGAGTAATCCACAAAACAATGGAACAAACAAATCTTGAATATGAAATCGAAAGATGAATTAAATCTCTTAAAATGCTCTTGCTTACTATGCCAGCTATGGGTTGTTTGAGTTGATAGCTTTGATTTAAAAGGGAAACTTAATACACGAGTGTCACTTATATTATTCAAACAACATAAACGTTGAAATAGGAAATGCATCAGTATATATTTGGAAACCAGTATGAAAGGAGAACATGTCAGCATTCCCCTTCATAAGGACAGAAGGGGTCCTAGTGGCCTTACAACACACAATGGTTAAGACATGGCCATTTACTTAGTGGCATTTAACCATATTTTGGGGCACAGTGGTAGAGTCCCACCCCTGAATCAAGAGGTCCAGGTTCAAGTCCAAACCTGCTGTGGAGGTTGTGGATACACCACTGAACAGGTTGATTAGAAAAATAGGTTAAATAAACAAAAAGAAATGTGGCAATTAATTTCCTCTTGACAAAATTATTTTCTTTATTCTTACATAGGATGCAGGCACCATTGGCAAGGCTAGCATTTGCTGCCCATCCATTCTTGCCCTTGAACCGAGTGGCTTGTTAAGCCATTTCAGAGGGCAGTTAAAAGTCAACCAGATTGCTCTGGGTATGGAGTCACACATAGGCCAGACCAGCAAAGAATGGAAGATTTCCTTTCCTACAGGATATTAGTGATCCGCATGGGTTTTCCAACCACTGGTGATAGTCTAAATTCTAGATTATTAATGGAAGTTAAAATCTAGCAGCTGTAATGGTGGGATTTGAATCAAAAGGTCCCTAACATTTATTGGTTTATTCGTCCAATGATATTACCACCACACCAGCATCCTTTCTGCATAACTTGTAGTAGAAATCAAATGTATATTTTTTTAAAATTCAACATGCCAGTGTTGAATAAGTCTGCACTTTAAGTAATGCTAAGCAAAATGGTTTCCAACTACAAAATATAGTTCATGTCAAATAAACTCTATCTTTTCTTTAACGTGCTAAAGCAATGGATCCAATCTACTTGAACAAAGTACTTGGACTAAATAGAAGTTGTGTTTATCTTCTAAAATCCAAGAAAGCAGGATGAAGATAAGAGTTGACAGTAAAGAAATAAAACATGAATTTGTTACAGTATAATTGTAAAATTCAAATTTTCCACACAGTTCAAGTAAACAAAGTGGTAAATAAAATCAAGTCAAACATAAACATTTCCAAAACAGAACAAAAAAGTGTGGATGCTGAAGATCTGAAACAAAAACAGAAATTATTGGAGAAACTCAGGTCTGGCAGCATCTGTGGATTAAAAAAAAGCACAGTTAATGTTTTGAGTCTAGTGACCCTTCTTCAGAATATTTCCAAGTTCTTTCCAACCAATTTACTCCTAATATAATGGTCGCAGTCAGGACAAGATCTGAAAAACAACTGGAAAAAAAAAATCCAAGAATATGGTACAACAAAACACTGGCTAACCAGCAGGTTTCCAATCTTACAAGATGTCATATCCAGACATGACATACACAGCAAAGAAATGCAGATTGCTGACTGCAATTTTCTAGGAAACCTACCCAACTATACCTGAAAACAAAAAGTTAGGTATTAGCACTCAAATATTTAAAACCTCAATTCTGGTATTATGGACAATCACTAACAGCCCAGCTATTCAGGAAATTAATAGCAAAAGAAGAATGTACAAATTATCGCAAGTTTAAATACTTGGTGTAATGTACTAAAATGCAAAATTGCTCAATATTTAAAATGTAATGATTAAAAATAAGAGTGTTTAGAAATCGATCAAGTTAACATAAGGGAATGTTGAACCAAAGTAAACGTATGTGCACCAACGCTCTTGTCTCATTAAAACCAGACAGAAAGCATGATGTGCAAGGTACTTTTAATTGCTTACTTTGAGAAAGTGGTAGAGTCTTTTTGTTTTGGAATTTGACAAGTCTTTTGACAAGCTTCCTGATTTTAATATAGTTACACAGTTCAAAGAGATGTATTGTTTCTTTGTCTGTATAAAGGTCACATGATACAATTAAACATTCAGGTGGAAAATTAACCTGAAAAGATCTTTAAGCCAATCCAGATATCACTTTTACTTCCATTCAATCCTGTATTGTTGCAGACATCAATAAACATTTTCACAGAACATCCCTAGACAACGATTCACAATAACCTAGGATGCAAAAACATTGGGCATATCTTCATAACAATTTTTCATACCAGTATGAAATCATACTTGACTGATGCTTTTATATTTCATGTGATATAGGCATATGTGCAGATCTATTCACATAATCAATATTCAAAACTAAAATACAGGAGATGCCAGTGAAGATAACATCATTACACTAATGTAAAAACATACAGTTTATTTCAAAGAAAAAAAACCTTTAAAATAATTTTGATAAAATGTATGCTTCCAAATAAAGTGTTGCAGTCATTTTAGATGGAACCTGCACATTCAAAGTCCACTATAGTTCTCTTGAACTTGAGATGCATGATTAAAATTCAATATAAATGACATATCAAACAAACCCAAGCAGCATGCTTACCTATATAAAGATAATGGGAACTGCAGATGCTGGATAATCCAAGATACCAAAGTGTGGAGCTGGATGAACATGGCAGGCCAAGCAGCATCTTAGGAGCACAAAAGCTGACATTTCGGGCCTGTGCTCGTAAGATGCTGCTTGGCCTGCCGTGTTCATCCAGCTCCACACTTTGGTATCTCTGCTTACCTATATAGTTTTGCTGCATCATGATCTGGCCTTCCTACAGGCAGTCTTGGAAACATCATGCAATATTAATGTTGTGATACAAAAGCCTGAATTCAGCTCTAAAAAAAATTGGAGTGTGCTTGGAAAGAAATAACAGCTACATTAAGATGATTAACGCCAGGGACGGAGTGCATTTGTTTGGAAATTGAAGCAAACTCTTCACAAGATTGGTTTTGGACTTACGAATATTTCTACCTTATATTTACAATGTGCATTCATAAACAGTGCCAGTTGACATAGGTTTTTTGGTTTCATTGAATTAAGAATTATTGAATCAGTGTCAATTGTCCACGATCTAATTAGTTAAACAAAATACCTAGTGTGGAGAACAGTGGGCAGTGCAATTTACTATGACAATAAAGTAATACTTTTTCAAAAAAAAAAGCTGTTAAAATAGGGGTCGAGTTGAAAAAGATTTCACAGCATGAGTATATTTGGCACTTAAGACATTCACTTGCAGTTGAGTTTAAAAAAAAGGAATGAGAAAGTTGAACCAACACAGTAAAGTATAAGTCATTAACTGATCTGCATAGCGTAGGTTTCTGGTTATAAATGGTTACATGCACAGTCTAACCACAATAATTAAATGCATGGGTTCACACAAAATAATTTTAGGCTGTAATTTCTGTTGCAAAGAATCACACCAAATGCAATTTTATAAAAAATTCCACCTCCACACCAATAAACCACACAACAACTCAGATTGCCTTAGTGAATTTGACATGACAGTATTCCAGAACAGGCCTCACCAACGTCCTGTACAACCTCAACATAACATCCCAACCTTTATACTCAAAAGGTCTATATTTTACACGAACTTTTAACAATTATTTACTTGAACCCCCAAGTCCCTCTGTTCTACAACATAACCCAAGGCTTTACCATTAATTATATAACTCCTACCCTTGTTTGTTGTACCAAAATGCAATCTCATATATCCAGACTGAACTCCATCTGCCATTTTTCAGCCCATTGGCCCATTTGATCAAGATCCTTTTGTAATCTTAGAAAATCTTCTTTACTGTCTACAGTGCCACCAATTGTGGTGTCATCTGCAAACCTACCAACCGTGCCTTTTATATTCTCAACCAAATCCTTAACGTAAATGACAAAGAAGGACCCAGAACTGATCCCTGTGGAACACCACTTGTCACAGGCCTCCAGTCCAAAAGCAATCCTGCACCATTATCCTCGGTCTCCTGCCATTAAGCCAATTATATATCCAATTGGCAAACTCACCCTAAATCCCATGTGACCTAAATTTTACTTATTGGTCTAGCATGCAGAACCTTGTCAAAGGTGTTACTGGAAACAAACGTTTCTCTGTTAAGACTAATTCTCCAATTTTTCAGTTTCCCTCCAAAATGTGTTAGGAAGCCATGCAAAGTCTAAGAAAGAGTAAAGGTAAGCCATAAAATGCTTCTGACCTTTTTCATGTGTATCCTTGTTGCACTTGTGAATAACTGAGTCATGTTAACAGAATAGGACACAGAGGAAAGATTAGCAAGTTTTAAAAAAAAATTACCTTTTTAATACCTTAAATACTACAGGCTCTCGAATGCTTGGCAAACGAAAGGAGCTTTGTCCTTCACAAATACAAACAACACAATTTACCTAAAACCATAAGTAGTAGTTTTTCCTCTACTGACATCAAGGCATTTGCCATTGGAATACCTAAATAGTCCTTTTTGTATAACAGACTGGAGTTGCAAATCTAGTGGAATCCCAGACGCAGACTCCAAGGAATGGCCTGGAAAACTGGAGATTTCAATGGCAATTCCCCTAGAACCCTCTGAAAAAGTAACTCAATACAAATAATTCAGAGGGTTTCACTCCATTTAAAGAGCTACCCAGGGAAAGAGTCAGAAATTTAAAACTCTAGTCTAATTCCTGGGTAATTAAGCTTGAATTCCCAACTTAGCAGTACACCTTTGAGAGCCCTTGCAACCACACTCACCACCGGACCCTACCAACCGATACAATTTCTGACCTTGGTCACCTGCCTGAACTCCCTGGAACCCACCACAAGACAGGCATATGCCGACCAGCTGGCACCCAAACCCTTCAATCAACTGCCAGAGCAACCTCACACTTACCATTTCACAACAGCAAAGTGTCCAGCTGTGCTTCTTGACACTTAAATCCCAGAACACAACTTACGGATTGCTGTAAAAGGGGCATGGTTTGACTTTCCCAATTGTCCTGCTGTCCAGGGGAACCATGTTGGCTTCAGCTGCTCAGCATTTCTGTAGGATACTGCATTGGAATTAACTACTAGAAATGTGGCGAATTAAAAAATAAATCACTAAAAAAAAAGTTAAAAAGTGGCAATCCGACTGTGATTACCATTCCTTGGAATACATTCTAACACAGACTGTTGCGTCAGACAGTTGGTCATCAACTTGCTGGTCAGTCAAATTAGTATAAAGTTGAGCCAAAATCAGGACGTTTAAATAAACATTAATGCCATTGATTTTAAAATGTTTAGGTTGCCTTTAAAAGAACAAATATATAAAAAGGTGACAAGATTAATTTTTTTTGGATAAAGATGATCATTTCAGCATTCAGGAGAACTAAGATTTACTTTCCTCATTCAAAAGCAATAACGGACTGTCATCTACCTCACCAGATTGCTCTGTGAAAACTTCTCAGCTGCAGCCAAGGTTAAACTTCAACCTTTGTAAAAAGATTAGGCTCCATGGCCACCTTACGTTTGGTGTGGCCAAGCACACTTGAAATTTTAGGAAGCTGGATAGCAATCACACATGACAAGCTCATGTTTTGCATCAAGCAAAATACTAAGCAGGCATTTCAATACCCTATTTACTGTTTACTAACGAGTTGGAACAAATCTATATAATGGTGACCGGAACAATAATCCAAATCATGTATTTCCAATAGAGAGAGAATAAAACAGTTCAATATAAAATTTCATTTCAGCACCAACAGAAACTACATTTACATTCTTAAAGTTGTAACACACAGTTTAAAACAAAATCAAAACAATTAGTTAACATTTCTGGCCTGACTGCCTGTTTATGGCAGTTAGAAAAAGTGCTCTAGGCCTGTACGAAAATTCTTTCTGAATCACTAACTTAAATTGGAGGTGTAGTGGGCAGCAAAGAAGGTTACCTCAGAGTACAGAGTGCAATGTGATCTTGATCAGATAGGCCAATCAGCTGAGCAGTGACAGATGGAGTTTAATTTAGTTAAATGTGAGGTATTGCATTTTGGAAAGACAAATCAGGGCAGGACAAACACTTAATGGTAAGATCCTGGGGAGTGTTGCTGAACGAAGTGACCTTCTTTGTCAAAGAGTGCAGGTTCATACTTCCTTGAAAGTGGAATCACAGGTACACAAGATAATGAACAAGGCGTTTGATATGCTTACCTTTATTGATAAATGCACTAAGTACAGGAGTTAGGAAGTCATGTTGCAGCTGTACAAGATATTGGTTCAACCACTGTATGAATACTGTGTTCAATTATGGTCTCCCTGCTACAGGAAGGATGTTGTGAAACTTGAAAGGGTTTAGAAAAGATTTATAAAGAATGTTGCCAGAATTGGAGGGTTTGAGTTATAGGGAGAGGCTGAACAGGCTGGGACTATTTTCCCTGGAACACTGGAAGTTGAGGAGTGATGTTATAGAGGTTTATAAAATCATAAGGGGCATGGATAGGGTAAGTGGACAAGGTCTTTACCTTGGTGTGGGGGAGTCCAAAACTAGAGGCCATAGGTTTAAGGTGACAGGGGAAAAGATATGAGAGAGACCTAAGGGGCAACTTTTTCATGCAGAGGGTGACAAGTGCATGGAATGAGTTGGCTGAGGATGTGGAGGAGGCTGGTACAATGACAACATTTGAAAGGCATTTGGATGTGTAGAAGAACAGTAAGGGTTTTGGGGGAATATGCGTGAAACGCTGGCAGATGTGACAAGATTTCTATAAGATAACTGGTCGGCATGGACGAATTGGAGAAGGGTCTGTTTCTGTGCTGTATTCTATGATTCTAAATGTTTTTAATTATAAGATAAACTAGTCACTTACTCCTCCAAGAAGTGCTGCTGTGGGCCTATTATAGATCCTGGTCGACATATCCTAATCCATCCTATGGCTTCTGCTGCAGTGAACCTGTAGTGTTTCATTATGTAACAGGCTATTAACGTACCTGTTCGTCCTAAACCAGCTGAAATGAAAGAAAATTGGTTATATGGTTACCTAACTTCTGAAATTGGTAATGTAAACAAAATCTACTTTATTACGTTAAACTAGGACTGATTGAAATCAAATTACACAAACTTTGATTCTAATTAAATCACCTGACAGCAAAAACCTAAATCTAAACTTGGTAAATAATAATACCATCAAACATTTATCATGGTAACAGCTCCACCATGCAAGAAGTGCTATTATCAAGTGAAATTTCTCAATGCAACATATTGGAACATTTTTACAGATTAAGACTGGGAGCAATTTAATGAGCTACTTGGACTTAAGAATATTTGGAGTTTTGGTACAATATTCTTGGAACTAATAATTATTTCCTGATCATTAGAAAGTGAACCTTCAACTGTTTGACTAAATATTTTACATTAGAAGCAATGGTCCTTCTCATTGCCTTGCTTCACCTATCCATCACCTGCATATTACACCAAGCTTTTAAGATTGTTACATAGGACCACCTGCGTATAAAAAAGAAACACTGTGTAGGGCCCATTTTTCCCTGAATGGTCCAATCCTCACTGCTGTGCAGTTCACCCCCTAACAGCTTTGAGAGGACACTTCAAATTTGTTAAATGGTTTACAATAAAAGTGTTAAATATTTATTCAAAGAACGTTCATTATTCAATTGAAGTCATTACATGATCAATCTAAATGAGTCCTTAACTTCAGTTCAACAGCAAAAAATTTAAAATTCTGCTCAAAAGCAGTATTTGAAATACGTTTAGCACTTGTTGCAAGGAGTCAGGCTTTTCCATCAACAAATTCTTGTATTTTCCCAAGTTCGCCAGCTCAAATATGGCAGACATTTTTCATTTATGCCATTTTCCCAGGGTTTCTGCCCAAGTTACAACAGCTGAATAGAGAAGCCAGACAGAAAATTTTCTCTTAAACCTAGCGTTCCGACCACAGAATGCTGATGCAGCACAGTACTAGATTTAGAATGTTAACAGTGTAAATATACTCCTGTAAAAATGCAGGATCAAGTGGGATCTGTAACAATGGAATCATCACCACCTGAACCGGGGTGGGGACAGTGTTCTGGTCATTGATATAATTAGTGCTGTAGGAAGGGCTTAAAACTCAATAGTGGGGGCAATGGATCATGACAGACGTGAAATGTGACAAAGCAAAGAAAAACAATGAGCAAATAGAGCAGGATGTAAAAGAACAGGAAGGAACATATTAACATGCTTCAGTGGGTAGGGTTACAAGATAGATAAAATGGCAAAAAAAGGTTCTGAAGTTGAATGCCTGCACTTTCAAAATAAAGTGATGCATTATCAGCACAAATAGAATATTTATGGCTAGATAACCACAAAGAAATAGTTGCTGGTTGGCTAAAAGGCGAAACCTAAATATTGAAGGTTTTGACAATTCACTAAGATAAACTAGGAAAAGGTTATGGGGTAGCTCTGTTTTAGCAGTCGCAAGGGATGAACTTAACTCAAAAAAAACCAGCAAGATGTAGAATCAATTTAGACAGAAAAAAGAAATAGAAAAAGATAGGAAGCAATTTGTGGGACCAGTTACTGGGTGCAGAGGGACAGACATGTCTCAGCCTTCCTCTGGGAGGTCAGTTAAAGTGCAAACTACCAACCCATGTATCGATGGCCACCATCCTCTATTTCAAATCAAGAGACTTAAAGTAACAATGGCTTGCCAACCTCATGAGGATTGGCATCCAAATAAAATATTAAGAAGTCTATTAATGATTGAAATGTTGTTGATGGGCAAACATTCTCCATTGAATGACAATTTGCATATTCTGATGCCAATAACATTTCCAACTGCCATCTTGAGCAGTCAAAATACTAATGACTTTTAAACTTTTTTATAAGAAAGTGCACATCATATCTTCGGAAATCATCTTTTCTGGTGTTTGTGTGTCTTGTGTAGATGAGGAGTAAGTGTTGTTTCAATTACATTATCGTGAAAATTAAACATTTATCTTTAAAAACTTTAAAGAAAGCCTCTTTTGTGTCAGTTCTTAAAAAGTCAGCATTCAAGGTGTGCCCAAAAATACATTTCAAAAATCAGTCAAGAGGTGGTGAGAAGAGGCAATTATCCCACATCTCTCCTATCCTTCGGGCAGAAGGAAATTCCTCTGCTCTTTGAATAATGTCAGTGAAACTTTAGGTCCACCTACTAGCAGAGATGAACCTTCATTTGCTCAATGCTCAATGAAAAAACGGATTACTTAGGGTGCAGCAAGTTTCCAGCAGCCACCTAGGTTATGAGCTTACATCTCTGGTGGGAAGAAATCCATAATCTTTCAATTTAGAGAAGCGCGTGATAACACGATTTGTGTCTGGACAACCCTAGATAGGAACTGGTTTGACTTTTAGAATAATGTACCTAGATCCGAGACCATCTTTTCAAGAACTCTCGTATTGTCAGAACAATAAGACCATTAGAAAGGGGCAGATGCGCGTGTATAGAAAGGAAGACTTCCACATTCAGCAAAACAGAGGAAAAAAAAGACTGAGTGCACAAAATGAAAACCATAATGACATTTTACATATTTATTGTACTCAGAGCCAGCTGCTTCACACATACAATATAATGTTTTAAGTGGTTATTTCACCTTAAGTTATAATTATCCAAATTTATTCTAATGAAAACATATTTAATACAGTAGTTGCTATAATTAGTAATATTTATTCCAAAAACTTCCATCTTTCACTTTTCAAACCTTACTAAAAAGTACTTGTTTTAACCCTATTCTCACTGTCTTTAGACAGAAAAACTTGCTTTAATATTTGAAATCTAACATGGCTCTCCTTCAGAATTGAAGTGAGCTTACAGTCAGAAAGACGGTAAGTTACAATGGGGAACAAATGACAGTAGACCAATTAAATGTATACTGCAGTTGTGTTTTCACAAAGGAAGACACAAATAATGCCCAAAAAATGTTGGGGATCACAGGGACTAGTGAGAGGGAGGAAATGAAGGGAATCAGTAATAGTGAAGAAATAGTGATGGGGAAATTGGCAGATACATCTTCAGAGCCAGATAATCTACAACCCACAGAAGTTAAAGAACTGGCCTTAGAAGTAGTGGATGCATTAGTGTTCATCTTTTAAGATTCTATAGACTGAAGCAGTTCCTAGCGATTGGATGCTAACTAATGTAACCTCACAATTTAAAAAAGGGAGAATAAAGGACGTAGAGATTAATAGACTGGTTACCCTACCATTAGTAGTGGGGAAACTGCTAGGTCCCAATATGAAAGATTTAAAAGCAGAGGGCTTAGAAAATAGTAACAGGATCAAATAGAATCAACATGGATTTACAAAAAGGAAATCAGACTTGACAAATCTACTACAATTTCAAGGATGTAACAAGCAGAGCTAATAAGGGTGATGCAGTGAGCATGGTCTACTCTGACGTTCAGAAGGCTTTTGTCAAGATCATATCTAAGAGACTACCTTGTAAAACTGAAGAACATGGAATTTGGAGTTGTGTACTGGGTTAAAAAACAAAAGCTGGTTAGCAAACAGAAAACAAAGTAGGAATAATCAAGATTTTTTTCTGATTGGCTAGCAGGCAGTACGCAGTGCAGTACCATAGGGCTAGGTGCTTGGACCTTAACTATTTTGTACGGTTATCCATTTGGTAGTAAAAACAAGGCGGCAGATTATCAGAGGGACGACAAATTGTGAAAGGGGGATGTGGAACAAAATCCGGGTCAGTGTACACCAGTCACTGAAAGAAAGCTAACAGGGGTAATAAAAGGCGAAGGCGGCAGATGGTATATTGGCCTTCACAGCAGGTGGATTAGAGTATAACGGAACATGGAAAGCTTACTGAAAGACCACACCTGAAGTATTGTGTGCAGTTTAGGTCTCCCAATCAGAGGATGGGTGCTGTGGCTCTGGAGGGAGTACAACAAAGGTATAAAGGATTGGATCCTGGGATGGAAGGGCTGACATATGAACACTGGATCAGTTATGGTGGGGGTGGGGGTGCAGGCCTTGTTGAAATCTATTAATTTCTAAGAGGACTAGATAGCATAAATGCAGGAAGATGTTCCTGAGGAGTGGGAAGTCCAAAACCAGGAGTCAGTGTGAGGATGCAGAGTAGGTAATCTCCATCCAAGAATAGATTTCTTTACTTAGAGAGTGAGGTGAGCCTGCGGAATTCTCTGCTGCAGAAAGTGGTTAGAGCTAAAACATTGTAATTCCTCCATGAAAAAATTCAGGCTTTTTAAAGCTAAAAAGGGATCAAGGGGTATGGAAAGAAAGCAGGACAGGTAACTGAGTCGGGATAAATCAGGTGTGATCATATTGAATGGTGGGACAAGCTCAAAAAAGCTAAAGCACCTAGTGTTGCTCCTATTTCCCATGTTTCTATGATAATGTTCTGAAGGAGAGTCATTGCAGACCTTAACTCAGTTTCCCTCTCCACATATGCTGCCAGACCTGATGAGTTGTTCCAGAACTGTTTTTACTTCATATAGTCAATATCGTTGGCAGTTTCTTTTTATTCACCCCACTGTCCTTATTGCTTAGCAAATCATCAATATGTTGACTATCCAAAAATCACACTGTGCAAATTCAGTGTATTATACAAAACACAATGGCTGGCGTGCATCAAATGCAGCCAGACAGAACAGGTCGCATGTATCTCTGACAAAAGGGTTGGGAAGGCATTTTGGATGCTGGGCCCCAGTGGGAGCAGGATCAAAGACTCATTACTTAAATACATGCTGAATTTGGAATAAAAGAAATGAACGTGTGATGGCAATAAATTATCTTGGACTGAAAAATGTAGAATGGAGGGGTGCAGACAAGAATTAACGGAAGGAAGGCGCTGGTGGGAGCAGTGTACCAGAGCCAACTTCTGCTCTTTAGTCCTATGGTCTTGTAAAATTACAGACACATTGAGAGCTAACATCACCTTTTCATTTTCACAAGTGTCATTGTTTTCAGAATGGGCAACATATATATTTCCCAACTGGCTGGGACTGTAGTCGGCTAGAATGCCAGAACTGCCCTCACACTAGCATTCAGTATTGCTCACTTAACAATTCTGTGCTATAAATTCAAGTTTCTCCGTAAACTGGTGTCCCTTGGAATACAGTGCAAACTTAGTAATAAGCAATGATTCTCAGACTGAAACAATTTTAGGGTAGAGACAGACCAAAAAAATGCTGTGTGCATCGAAGGTCGTCCTTAATTTGGATTTTGCAAGTGTCCCTGTTTATAGAAAATGCCTTGTACATATTTTATTATGCAAGTTACTGGTGTCTTTTAATCAGGATCTGTTTATGCTGGTTTCACTGTGCTTCCCAATAGGAAAACCACAAGAGATCAGTTCTAAGCATCTCTATTTGGATTTTAGCACTTTCAGGATGTAAACAGCATTTTCTGCTTTTTTTCAAGTTGTGATATTACCTCAATTCAAAGGATTACCATTTGCAATATCTTAATTTACTAAATTGCTTGAATATGGATTAGTGATGCATTTTAGCAGATGTGAATAATACAAATTTAACAATATTAGATTAATTCTGTGTCAAGAATGTCAGAAGTTTATTTTTATAATACTGGAAATACTACTATATTTCCATAACTCAGTTCTGAAATTGTCTTGCTTTCTCCTGTCACATAATAGTTTGCAGACTCCAAACACCAATGTCAAATTATCAGTTATTACTTGTATTCATGAGTTACATAATAAGATCCACTCCACACAGTGGGGGGGAAAAAAGAGGGACCACTGTATTTTATATTCCCTTCCAGAGTAGCATCACTAAGGCCTTGGAAGGAACCTGCAGACTTAGCATATCACAACAGAAGAAACACAGAGTCATGGAAGTAATAATGAAGTAATAACATGGAATTAATGTAACAAAGTAATAACATAACGACTGTTGTCCAAAAACAAAGTAATGGATTCATACCTTTACAATGCACAGCAATAGCTCCTTCTTCATTTTCACAAATCGTTAAAAACCTTTTCACTATGGAATCACTAGGTGTGCTTCCATCAACAAAGAAAAGGTCGTAGTGTTCAAACCCAGCGTCAGTAAAGCGTTTAGCATCATAAATTTTCTTGTTAAGTCTGATTATTGTGGTAACACCATGTTTTCTGAAGTATGGAAAATACGCTTCTGGAGCATGGAGAGGATAACCTAAGGATTGTTTAAAAAGAACCCAACTTAATCTAAATGGAGAAAAAAAAAAGTTGATCAAAATGCTTACTAATTACATCGTGCAATATTGCGTCACTTTGTCCATACCCTGAAAAAGCATACATGTCTTTTTTTTCCTTATTTAAAGCATTTATTTGATCTTTAGTGGAGTTGCTGGTGGTCTCCACTGAGCAGACTGGAATTACCACCAACCAAAAAACAGAAGAAACAAAGGCACCATGAACTTTGTGAAGCTCTATTCACTATATGTAAGGCTTCTCTTAACACAAAGAATGCTTTTTTTGTCTAGCGTCCCTCTATATTTCAGAATAAGTTAAAAAGTGCCTACGGAATACTACCAGCTTAACTTAATGGCAATATCTACCTACATCAAATATGATGGGCAGATACAATAGCACAGCAGCCTTAATACTGACTTTGAATCGCACAAAAATAATTGAATTCAATTAACTTGGTAATTCCTGACTTGAAAAACAAAAAGAAAACATGAAAATCACACACCATGGCCACCAGTTCTGAGGAAAGGTCACCGGAACAGAAACATTCACTCTGTTTTCTCCTCCGCAGATGCTGCCAGAACTGCTGAGCTTTACCAACAACTTTGTTTTTGTTCCTGATTTACAGCATCCGCAGTTCTTTCGGTTTCTACATTAAAGTCACAGGTTAATTAAAGCTCAACTGTTCCCTAAAGTCCTTCATAACAAGAAATTTTGCATCTTCAGTCAACAAGCTATTCTTGCTTCATGCCATGTGATTGTCTCAATGCTGTCTGCAGTAGCCTATTAAGCCAGGCATTTAGAAAAACAAAAATAACAAAGAACAAAACTGACCCACCATGTTTTGGAACAGTAACGCTGTACTGCCAAAATCAGCCTTGTACATGTAAAATTGTTTTACAGTATTGCATCTGAATGTTGGGGTTAATGGCCCACATTTCACCATAATGACAAAGAGTCAATATTTTCAGATTCAGGAAGCAATTGAGGTGGTTGGAGGCCAGGTTAAACCTGATCACAATTTCTTTTAAGGAAATTATTCCTTGCAGGGCATCTTGAAAAAAAGTGCAAATTAAAAACGTTTTCACCTTATCTAATGGCTCAAATATATCTTTGCATCAACAGTAACGTGGTAAGCTCCATAAATAGTATCTAAAAATCAACAGAAAATGGATGACCATTACCCTGGTCATGACAAAAATGTACTTGAAGCGCAAGAGTAGTATTTCTTCAAGTGTTAAATTTCCTTATATAATAATTTGTATATATCACAAACTCTTGAGGCACACCTCAAAGACAGCTACCTACAGATTTAAATGACTTGATAACAATAGAAACTGATTCTTTAGGAATATTGAACCTAATTACATATGTAGCAGTGCCACCTGGTGCCAGAAAACTGAAACTAAATTCAAAACTGATTAAACTACTTTCTGCATGAATGAAAACTTGCGAATTATAGAATCTTCAGAAATATTTAATAAGAATTATTGTTAAATTGAAACAAGAGGAATTTCACAGCACCATTATCACCTAGTCCAATTACTACCTGGTTTTGGTTTCAAACGAACAGGATTTGAATTTTAAAAATCACACAACCTGGAATATTTGCAGAGCTATCAGCCATAAACCAAATTTCATGGGTGACCATCCTTAACTCGTGGTAACATTTTTCACTCTTGGGCAATGAGATAATCATATCTTGTGTTAGGAGTCAAGAAAAATCTAGCCTTTTGAATAGTATGTTCACACTTCACATATTTGTGACCGTCATATAAAACAACAAAAATGCAGAATATTGAAAACTGCTTTTCAAGAAATAACTTGTTTAGATATAACAGTACTTGCTAGTGCCAACACAGCGTGGAGTTGGAGGAACACCAGTACTGGGCCCAGTTCTGATGAAGGGTCCTGACCCATAACGTCAACTTCCCCGTTCCTCTGATGCTGCCTGATCTGCCGTGTTCAAAGACCAAAGAAAATTACAGCACAGGAACAGGCTTTTCGGCCCTCCAAGCCTGCACTGATTGAGATCCAGCTCCAGCTCTACACTGTGATAACTGACTCCAGCATGTGCAGTTCTTGCTACCTAACAGTATTTGCTAGTTTGCAGAGTATTAACATTTTGTTTGTGCTTGGATTACAGAAAAACAAAATATGGTAAACTGATACAACCTTCAAGACTGTTTAAAATATTTTCCTCACCATTTTCAACTTTGCTTTTTGGATGGGGTCCACTGAAAGCCAGAAACTTGCCACTGATGATCCAGTTAATATCACCATTTTCTACACGCTGAAGAGAAGAAATGCTCATCATGAACAAGACTTAGGTGATGTCGCTTAGAGACTTAAAAGTTCTCAAGTCTATCGTGAGAAAAACGAATGTGGCTGAAGGTACACATTTATGTACTTTGGGAAATGAAACTTTCCCTATTTTTCCCACAAGCTCGACGTTCAGCAGTCAGAAATGAATAGCTACACTGGTTATGGTGTCCAAAGAATTTATGATCAATGAGGTACTGATGGGAGAAAACAGATCACAGGGAGGCACGTGGAAGTAATGTGGAATGCGAATAAAGCTTATGACCAAAATATTTGTGTAGAAGGAAAACAAAACCTGAGAAAAGATCAGGAGACTACTCAGAATTAAACAAAGTTATCCCACTACACAACACCTCCTTTAGTAAATTACACCCACCATACAATCTACCTGTTATATCCAACATATGAAGTGCAATTAATTTTCCACAGTAATAGAACCACAATTATTTAAAGTAGACAACAGTTTGGGGGGCAGGCAAGGAAGGGGAGAACTTGCCTCATAGTGCTCATATTCATCCACATCAAATTTTTCAAAATCTAGAAAGCCATGTTGGAGGGCCTGAAAAATAGTTAACATAAATCAAACATTTTCAAATAATTTGTGCTACGCATAATAAGTCAAAAATAATTTAAACAGTTTTAAAATCTAAAAGCACTCTGCCTCTAATTTAACTTATTTGAAAAGACAACCATTACCTATTTGGTTGGCTCTTAATCTGCTGAATAATATGCATCTTTCAAACACATTGGGAAAATTTCCCACATTTAAAGGAAAAACACAGTACATGGAAATAATGTCATAGAATTTCAGAGAGGTGTTTGTATAATTGTTCTCATACTGTCACAACAAAGTTTTAGGTTATAGGCTAATGCACACCTTTTGATCTTCTACTACCATTTAAAGAGACAGAGACAAGATACTTCAGCTCCAGAAGTTCCATGTTCAGAGGACCACAATATGCACAGTTGGGGGATAGAGGCCACAGGTCAGGAACAAGGAGCCGGATCAACAAAAATCAAAAAAAGGTAGTGTAAGTAGCATTTTTTAAAAATCTCTTTTTACATTTTTTGGATTTATCACATAGGAATTGACCAATGTAAAACACTTCAACTTACAGGGTATAATTTTTTTTCTAATATGAAAAACTGTACAGCATTTAGCTCGAGTTTTAACAGTGATTCCTGTGGAAACCTATGTTTTACTTAAGGTTGTGATTTTCTGAAACAGACAGAAATTCAAGCGAGAACTTCTTGTGCAGTTTCCTGAAGTTTTCTGTATGCTTTCATGAATCATAGGAGACTTATCCCCATTGTTCTTAAATAATGATGGAGGAGGCTGGAGGCATGCATTGATGATTCACGTCGGCTGTCCATTAACTAGTTTAACTAGTCCATCCAGATAAGTTCATTTATTTGTAAAAATGTGAAAAAAGGACATGAAAACATCAATGGTAGCTGGAACATAGCAAGCTTAATAGTGAAAAAGAGAATCCTCATGACCTCTGGAGCTTGTTATCATATTAAGAATGGGAACCAACAGTCCTGTGGCATGTTACCTCACTCATGTGAGGTAAGACAGGAATCACATCAATTACAAGTTTCATATTAACCTGGAGTGAAGATAGAGGTATTTGTCGAGTAAAAGAGAAAGATTTGAACTTTTCCAAGTTCAGAGAAAAAACACTTTTGAAACTGAAATCTATTCGAATTCCTGGTACATAAATGTTCATTTACTTCTAAAAACTGAATTGTTTACAAAATGCCTACTTAAATCATTGTCTCTTTCTGAACCCAAGTTATTTATATCATGACATTCATGAAAAACAAAAACAAAGTGGAAGTAAAAGCTATCAATGTTTGAATGGATGGACCGCTTACCTGATTAATTGCATGCAAACAATCTAGAATGGTTAGGTGATATGTGGAGTTTCCAAAGGAGGCATCTCTACAAAATAAAATTTAGCAAAATTAATTTAGCAACAAAATATAATTTTACTGCAGGAAGAGATGGGATTCAAAATGAACAGTTATAGTTCAGAGAGGAAATATTAAGAAATGGGGCTAAGCTTATTTAATATCAGCTGCTAAAAACCACAAAAGTTAATAGCAAAGCAGGGTATAAATTATCAACTTCAATACATTTTAATAGGCAAATGCAACACAGCATTCAGTACTGATTTCGACAAATTATAAAATGTTTTGCATTCAACAAAAAAAAAATTGTGAGCTGATCATTGGTACAGTTCACTCACTGGATACAATAATCATCAGTTAGGATTCCCTGATTACTCTCGGGGCTGGGTCTAAGTGGGATGCTCTTCGGAGGGTTGGTGTGTACTCAAATGGGCCTAATGGCCTGCTTCCATGCTGTAGGATTCTACCAATGAAAATACACTAAACTTTCATGATATTTTCTCCCCATGAGACATTTATTACCTTCTGGCAAGGGGAAGATGGAAGAACAAAAATATTCCAAATTGCCACCTGAAAGCAAAATTTAAATAAATCCACTAGAACTAAAGCAGTGAAGCAAAATCAAACGTAGCAGACACTCAAAATCTGAAATAAAAACTAAGTGCTGAAAATACTACACAGACCTGGATGCATCTGCAGAGGGAGAAACAATTAATACTTCAAGTCAAATAAGACCTCCCTTCAATCTAAAAGACAGAAAAAAAACTGCAGATGTTGAAAGTCAGAGACAAAAGGAAATTGCTGGAAAATTTCAGGTTTGGCTGCATCTGTGGTCAGAAGGCAGAGTCAATATTTTGGGTCCAGTGAACCCCGCTTCAGAACGCTAAGGAATTCACATTCAACTCGAAATGTTAACTATGCATTTTCAACACTGTTATTACTACAACTAACACCACATTTGTTGCATGCCTGACATTACTGAGTTCATTACAAACAAGAAAAGTCACAGAATCACAAAAGTATGTGGCAGGAGGCCATTTGGCCCACCATATGCATCGGCTCTCCGAATGGCACTCGAATACGATGCTCATTCTCCTGAATATGCCCCCCATATTCTTTCACATTGGATGATTATTTAACCATAAACAATGCCCTTGAATACACCTGCCTCTGCTGAATTTCCAGACGGTGCATCCCAGATTGAAACCACTCACGTGAAAAGTTTCTCTTAACTCACATTTCCTTCTTTTCCAATATAACTATAGATCTGTGCTCTTTCGGCATTGATCTTTTTACAAGCATAAACAGTTTTTCTCTTATCTGGTCTAACCAATCCCCTTATGCTTTTGAAACTTGTACCGTATCGCTCCCAAGTTGCCAATCTCTCCAATCTATCCTCATAACTGAAGTCTCTCATCCTTAGAATTAATTTTGTTAATCTCTTCTGCATTTACTCTAATGGGTTCACGTCCCTACTACACAGAGGCACCCTGAATTGTACACAATATTCTGACTGAGGTCTAACAACAGAGCAATCAACCCATTTCTGAAATGAATTAACAAATATATGTTAACAATTATTAAAATTAGACTATTTGGCAAATTGGAGCAGTACATGTTAAACTGCAGGCTAGATTATCAACCAAGCATCAAGAGCACATTCTGGACTGATCTCGGTGCAAGGCTTAAATGACGCCGATGGGAAATTGAATAGTTTTACCTCAAAATAATTTTTGCCTTGGCTAAATATTTCCTTGCGAGGTAACATCTTAAGACAAACATTTTGACTTCATATGCAATTTGGGTTGTAGATCATAGAGAAAGAGATATCAATGTCATAGATTAACAATTAGAATGTGCATTCATGATAGTAGTTTGATAGTAAAAAATTTAGGGAATTGTTAAAAATAACATTTTGTCAAAGCTCTTCATCTTGGACTCATCAGGATAATAAATATCAAAGTAGATGAAAACATTTATGCTTCATGAGACAGAAGCAGTGCTGATTGCTTGGCAACTGGAATCTGATAGAGGCATTGCCATGGGTAGTCCCATGGGTAACCAGTCAATGCTGACTGACAGTTAACTGCCAAGCCTTGCTTAAATTTTATACAAAGGCACATTGACTGTGAGTCTTAGATGCATACAGCACAGAAACAGACCATTCCATCCAACTTGTCCATGCTGACCAGACATGCTAAATTAATTCAGTCCCATTTGCAAGCATTTGGCCCATATCTCTCTAAACCCTTCCTATTCATACACCCATCTAGATGCCTTTTGAAAACGTTGTAATTTGACCAGCCTCCATCCTTAGGTCCCTTTTAAATCTTTCCTCTCTCACTTTAAACCTATACCCTCTAGTTTTGAAGTCTCCTACCCTGGGCTATTCACCTTATCCATTCCTCATAATTTCATAAACCTCGATAAAGGTCACCTCTCAGCTTCCGACGCTCCAGGGAAAATAATCCCTGCCTGTTCAGTCTCTCGGTATAGCTCAAACCCTCCAACCCTGGCATCATCCTTGGAAATCTTTTCTGAACCCTTTCAAATTTCACAACATCCTTCCTACAGCAAGGAGACCAGATGTGATCAGTGTTTCAAAAGTGGCCTCAACAATGTCTCGTACGGCTGCAATATGACCTCCCAACCCCTAAACTCAATGCACTGGTTAAGTATTACCTGAAAAATGAACCAGAGAATGCCTGTCACTTGCTTTATTATGCTGAAAGAAGTGTAGTGTGTGTACATGTTCTTTCACTTCAGTATTGCAACAATACTTAGGACAGTATTAAATATTCAATGATTACAAAAATTAATCTTAAAAATTATGTTTCTTAAACAATCTCACCAAAATATTCTATCACATACTTGACATCTTCAATCATGTAATTTTTTCAATGGTCATAATCCCACTGAATATGCCAGGAGTTTATTACAGGGCAAAGGAGATAGGCCAAAGTATATTTCAGCCAGAACTGTTGATGTTATTCTGAAGTACACAATAACTATCTCGTTGATTGAGTGAACAGCCTTACCCTTTTAAAGTGGCTCTCATGTGCTAATTTAAAGACAATGTTACATAGCAAAATTACTTTGAACTCTGAAAACTACGAAATATCTAGTACTGTCCAATTTTATGAATCAATTTAGGAACCACAAACAAAAAAAGAGATTTTAACAAAACAGGTTTTGGATATTTTACTTCACACGTGAATTACGAGAAGGAAATCAGCTTGTTAGTCTGCCTGCCATTCAGGGGCTGACCTGCCCTTGTCTCAAATCTTTTTCATGCCAACTCATCCTAACCTTCAACTCCACACATTTAAAAAAACTACCTCTTTAATTCCTTTCAGCGATCTAGCACCCAGAGTTCTTTAAGGCACAGAATTTCAGATGTCTGCTACCCTCTGGAAGGAGAGATTCCTTTGCATCTCAATTTTGAATTAGTGTCCCCTTATTCTGCAACTGTGTCTCTCGTTCGAGATGCCCCCACTAGTGGAAAAAATCTTCTCAACATTTACCCTGTCAAGCCCTTTCAGATACTGGTATGTTCCAAAAAGGTCACCCTTCATTTGTCTAAACAGTAATGCACAAAGACCTAAGCTAACATGGGTATTCCACAATTCCACTCAAACCAATTCGACATTATAATCTATTTCACCTGTATCACCACTAAACATCACATCAATATCTTTACTGTCAAAGCTACCCAGCTTCTTTTCCTTTTTGTATATTCTTCTGCAACATCAAATACAATTAAATATCGGGTTCCCAGTCTTGGTCACACTATAACCATGTCTGTGTAATTGCTAAATCAGGTCATAGTCACTTATTCATATTGGTCAATCTATCACTCTTCTTCACAAATTGTGAATGCATTCATATAAAGAGCCTTAAGCTTTGACTTTTAACCATTATTGCTTACTCTGATTCTGTGAGGGCATGTCTATTTTACCATTCTTCCTGTTACACAATTATTGTTTGTGTCTTCACTACCTTGAACCTCTGCTCTCAATGTTTTTTGATTATTTAAAACTTCCCTTCAATTGAACCCTCCTCCTAATTAGTTGTAGATAGAGCTATAAACTAAGGCACCAGAAATAAGTGAAGGACTAGCATTTGGGCTGAACAGACATAACTGAAGAGACCAGGTGCTTCATGTAGTGAGATAATGGAAACAGTCACATGGAGTAAAACGAATTTGAGGCAGCAAAAAAATGAAAAACCTGGAAAAGGAAGTCTGAAGAACGATAGAAATGCAAGAACAGGAGAGGGAGCTGGAATAAAAAAAAGGAAGGTAATGGCAATGGAAATGAGCAGAAGCGGAGACACCCCTAGACTTACAGATAAAGAATGGACAACTATTCATCAGATAGTGGTACTGCCCAGATGCCCTGGAGGTGATGTTGTGAGTAGTACTTGAAAGTCTGAGGGCAGAACGTGCAGGAACACAGAAAACTTAACCACTAACAGGCATTTTACCCAGCCGAAACTTCAGAAGGATATTGCGCAGTACTATAAAACCAGATCATACAAGAAAACACCAACATATAATCTAACACGTATCTTTACATAGAACATAGAACATAGAACATAGAACAGTACAGCACAGAACAGGCCCTTCAGCCCACAATGTTGTGCCGACCATTGATCCTCATGGATGCACCCTCAAATTTCTGTGACCATATGCATGTCCAGCAGTCTCTTAAATGACCCCAATGACCTTGCTTCCACAACTGCTGCTGGCAACGCATTCCATGCTCTCACAACTCTCTGCGTAAAGAACCTGCCTCTGACATCCCCTCTATACTTTCCACCAACCAGCTTAAAACTATGACCCCTCGTGCTAGCCATTTCTGCCCTGGGAAATAGTCTCTGGCTATCGACTCTATCTATGCCTCTCATTATCTTGTATACCTCAATTAGGTCCCCTCTCCTCCTCCTTTTCTCCAATGAAAAGAGACCGAGCTCAGTCAACCTCTCTTCATAAGATAAGCCCTCCAGTCCAGGCAGCATCCTGGTAAACCTCCTCTGAACCCTCTCCAAAGCATCCACATCTTTCCTATAATAGGGCGCCCAGAACTGGACGCAGTATTCCAAGTGCGGTCTAACCAAAGTTTTATAGAGCTGCAACAAGATCTCACGACTCTTAAACTCAATCCCCCTGTTAATGAAAGCCAAAACACCATATGCTTTCTTAACAACCCTGTCCACTTGGGTGGCCATTTTAAGGGATCTATGTATCTGCACACCAAGATCCCTCTGTTCCTCCACGCTGCCAAGAATCCTATCCTTAATCCTGTACTCAGCTTTCAAATTCGACCTTCCAAAATGCATCACCTCGCATTTATCCAGGTTGAACTCCATCTGCCACCTCTCAGCCCATCTCTGCATCCTGTCAATGTCCCGCTGCAGCCTACAACAGCCCTCTACACTGTCAACGACACCTCCGACCTTTGTGTCGTCTGCAAACTTGCTGACCCATCCTTCAATTCCCTCGTCCAAGTCATTAATAAAAATTACAAACAGTAGAGGCCCAAGGACAGAGCCCTGTGGAACCCCACTCACCACTGACTTCCAGGCAGAATATTTTCCTTCTACTACCACTCGCTGTCTTCTGTTGGCCAGCCAATTCTGTATCCAAGCAGCTAAGTTCCCCTGTATCCCATTCCTCCTGACCTTCTGAATGAGCCTTCCATGGGGAACCTTATCAAATGCCTTTAGCACCTATATCAGTTTTGAAATATCCAGTCAGATATTAGAAAAGTGGACCATCACTCAAAACTGAGGCAGGATATCAATACATCCTTAAAATTCTGAATATGACAAATTTGACAATATAAAATTCTCAATATGCCCAGAGGGACATACCTTTGAGGACAACTGCTTTGTCCAAAGAAGGACTGTTGCAGAATTGATGGATAAATTCCAACTAAGAGCACAAAGATCAGTTAAAAATCAGTAAGTGGATATATGAAGAATTCAGACAATTTTTGTGTTGCCTCCAAAGCACCATGTTCGTGCACCCAACAGTCCACCAAAGACAACAGGTTTGAACATAGTCAACCTAGAGGGGAAAGGAAGCCTAATGATACAGAATTAAGTAAAGACAGACTAGAAACCTTGGTTTAAATTTATAGCCTATCCACAGTTACTAAACCTAAAACATTATGGCAAAGAAAATACACTCATTTATTTGTATCCTTTGGACAGGAAGGAAAATAGATTAGGTAGGATTGCTCCTAGTATTGCCAGTGTGAACAAAACTGGAAAGTGTATATCAAACAGGAGCAGGCCCAGTTGTTCATCATCCACAAACATTATAGGAGGCCATTCTGCCAGCCATGCTTATGGCAGCTCTTTGAAAAGAGCTATTCAAAAAGCAACTCTCACTTGTTCTTTTCCCAATAACCTCAAATTTATTTTTACTTTCAAGTAGTCTCCAGTAAGGGGAACCTCAGAATTTAAAAAGGGCAGTTGCTTACATCAGTCAAAAATGATAACAATTATCTAATTGTCCAGATGTTGATATCAAATTTGATGCTTAAATCATACTTACTCAAGTTCTTCTATTGAAACGTTAAAAATATTACCATTATATTGCAGCAATATAAAGGTTATATGAGCAAAAATAAAATTAAAGTAAAATACTCAACATGCTGATATAAAATCATAAACAAACTGCCTGGGAGGAATCTTCCACAACTTGCTCTCGGCTTAAGAAAAATCACGTGTAATTTTGCATTCCTAATGTAAAGGAAAGCAAATCAATTTTCACTAATTATACGGCTCATTATGGAAAATCATGCCAAATCTGCAGTACCATCCTCCGGTCTAGTAGAGCAAGTTATAATTCCAACAGATGAGATTTATAGAAATCCTCTCTCAAGACTTGCATCATGCTCTGCCAAAAAGTCTGAGAAACACTTCACAGCAAAACGAGTTCACACCCACGGGCTGATCATTAGGTGTGGAGACCGCACACAATCTCTTTCCACCACATTCCTGAACATAATAGCTTGCAAAATAAAACTCCCTTTTTTTAAAATTAAATCTGTGCCCTCTCGTTATTACCTCTCTTGCCACAGCCCAGATGGCCCAGGAGGACCAGCACCCTTCCAATCACCTAACAACCCTGCACATCAGTTATAAACAGTAAGCAAGCTGAAGCCACCCTGAGAAACTACAGAAGATAGATGATATTTAATTTAAACACACCACACCACCGTACATACACTGGAACTGGTCCTTACAATGCAAAGAGGCCAAAGTTAGCACAAATCAAAAGCAAGGATCAGCCGGGATCTATAATCCCTACTGAACAATGGGGGAGTCACTATGACCTGAAACTCATGGAGAGACATCCAGCCAGGCATGGGGAGAGAAATTTTAGCGTACGAGTCATACAGCATCAAAGCAGACCCTTTGGTCCAACTAGTTTGGATGCGGCAAACTAGGTTTCAATGAGATTAGTGATTAGGCCTAACGAGACAACAAGGGCACACCAAACACTGCTAGCAAACACAGTTCAATGTCTTAAGACCATAAGACTCAGCAGCAGAAATTAGGCCCTTCGACCCAGCAAGTCTTCTCTGCCATTCAATCATGGCTGATAAGTTCCTCAACCCCATTCTCCCTGCCACCCTTGATAATCAAGAATCTGTCTATCTCAGTCTTAAATGTACACAATGACCTGGCCTCCACAGCATACTGTGGCAGTGAATTCCACAGATTCACCATCGTCTGGCTGAAGACGTTTCTGCTTATCTCCCTTCTAAAAGGTATTCCCTTTATTCTAAGGGTGTGCCCTTGGGTCTCAGACTCACCGACCAGTGGAAGCATCTTCCCAACATCTACTCTGTCCAGGCCTTTCAGTATTCTGTAAGTTTCAATTAGATCCCCCCCTCATCCTTCTAAACTCCAATGAGTATAATCCCAGAGACCTCAAACATTCCTCATACGTTAGGGTTTCCATTCCTGTGAACCTCCTCTGAACCTGCTCCAGGGCCAGTACATCTTTCCTGAGATACGGGGCCCAAAACAGCACACAATACTCCAAAATGTGACCCGACCAGAGCCTTATAAAGCCTCAGTAGTACACCCCTGCTTTTATATTCAAGTCCTCTCAAAAATAAATGCCAACATTGCATTTGCCTTCGTGACTACTGATTCAACCTGCAAGCTTACCTTGACAGAAATCCTCGACTAGAACTCCCAAGTCTCTTTGCACTTCAGACTTCTGAATTTTCTCCCCATTTAGAAAATAGCCAATACTTCTTTTCTTCTTACCAAAGTGCACGATCTCACACTTTCCCACATTGTACTCCATCTGCCACTTCTTTGCCCACTCTCCTAACCTGTACAAAATCCTTCTGCAGCCTCCCCACCTCCTCAATACTACCAGTCCTTCCACCTATCTTTGTATCATCTGCAAACTTAGCCAGAATGCCCACAGTTCCTTCATCTAGATCGTTAATTTACAAAGTGAAAAGTTGTGGTCCTAGAAGTGACCCTTGCGGAACACCACCTGTCGCTGGCTGCCAACCTGAGAAAGACCCCTTTATCCCCACTCTCTACTTTCTGCCAGCTAGTCAAACTTCTATGCATACTAGCACCTTGTCTCTAACACCATGGGACCTTATCTTACTCAGCAGCCTCCTGTGTGTCACCTTGTCAAAGGCCTTCTTGAAGTCCAGGTAAATAATATCCGTTGGCTCTCCAAGATCTACCCTGCTCATTACTTCCTCAAAGAATTCTAGCAGATTTTTCAGGCATGACCTCCCCTTGATGGAATCATGCTGACTTTGCCCCACCTTACTATACACTTCCAAGTAATCAGAAATCTCATCCTTTACAACGGACTCCAAGATCTTACCCACGACTGAGGTTGGGCTAATCGGCCTGTAATTTTCCATGTTTTGCCTTACTCCCTTTTTAAACAGGCTTTCAAATATGTTTTCAAACGTATTATACAAAACATGCCCAATTTTTAGAATCATTAATGGCTAGACAACTTAAAAGACTAAATCCAACATACAGAATAGCTGTACAAAACTTCAAAATGAGACAGTCAATAAAAGTGGCCTATAATCTGTAATCAGATTTTGGTTTGAAAGAATTAGCAAAATGATAACAATCACAATTCTGCAAATGACCAAATAGAAATGTGATGTTAATATATACTCCAAAAAATGTAGGATTTGGTGGCAAAGTGCAATTATAAAGCCAATTGTTAAAATACCTTCAAGAATTTGATACAGAGTTGCCTTTTTCAAAAATATATATTTTCTAAATCAGCAGAGATGTTACAACACACCCCTGGGACAGATGGGACTTGAACCCAGGCCTCCTAATTCATAGGTAGGGAAGTGAGTTGTCTTCGTGAATCACTACAATCATTGTTTGAGGTACAATATGTTGAACTTTTTTTCAGCTTCCACTCTAACAATTGCTTCGAATCTTCCAATCTTGCTAGAAGAGTTAAACACTGCAATAACAAAGATGCTGACTTCTAAAACACTGACTTGATCATAGTTAATAGTAGTATTTATAAAAACAGCCCAACACCTAGTAACCTTTTGTTGGTTGATGATCCTTTCTTGCTTATACAAAGGATACTTTAAAAAAAGGATTTAACAAGGGAAACCATTAACTAGATGTTTGAGAAATGTGGAAAAGAAATACTAGAAACTTCACAAACAAAGAATGCAAAATCCCTTTCTTTCATCAAGCTGTATGAAACTCAAGTTCCAACATGTCCATTTCATTTATTACTTATAAATCTCTTCCTGGTTAGATGAAACTAGCAAATGTTAAGAACCTAAATTTAAAATACCTAGGAAAAAACCCTGGTAACACTTGAACAGAACTTTGCACATTCAGTTCACAAGCACAGGAAGCTCAATACTCTCATGGCTATGTGATGAAGTTATCTTGAGATTACCTCAAGTAATCTTTTGTTACCAAGTTAATTTGCACCATGCATCCAATTTCTTTTCTTCCCACGCCCCCGCACACCCTATGGAAGCTTACATTACAAGAACGCACTGAGGATTTGGAACATAGTGTCATTGTGGAACTCTAAATGCTTGTGCACAAGTGTTTACAAAGACTGGCTGCATGACTTGCTGTTAAAAAAATGGAAACTTGCTCGCTCTGAAAGCTCTGGGTAAACACCCGCTAAAATCTCAAGTATTAGCTTAATTCACAAATCAATTCACACTTCAAAACAACTATGCACGACAAGAAATTTAACAAATATGTCAAACGTACATTTATATATTAATTTTTATATACACATAAACATACTTACTTTCAACTTAATTCATAATGCTCTGAGAACAAAGAGTTACATAAATTCAAGTTCCTCCTTTATTCTTTTTTACAGTGATGTTATTGGCTGCCTATTTCACACAAGTGTTTTAAGTGGTTGTACAATAGCGCAGTGGTTAGCACTGCTGCCTGCTCCAGGGACCTGAGTTCGATTCTACCCTCGGGCAACTGTCTGTGTGGAGTGTGCATACTCTTCCTGTGTCTGCATGGGTTTCCTCCAGGTGCATCGGTTTCCTCCAGAAGTCGAAAGATGTACAGACCTGGTGGATTGACCATGCTAAATTTGCCTGTAAGTGTTCAGCGATGTACAGATTAAGTGGGTTATTGAGGTTGGGGGGGGAGGGGGGGGGGAAGAAGAGAAAGAGAATGGGTCTGGGTGAGATGCTTCTGACTGTCAGCATGGACTTGTTGGGCCTAAGGGCCTGCTTCCACACTGTAGGGATTCTACAATCTGCGATGGATGGGACAGTATGTTGCCAACAGATTATGAAAATTATGCCTGGTAGGATGCATTTGCTGCAGCATTCAGCGATACGCCAGCATCCACTTTCGGCCATGCACTTCACATTACAATGAACAACGCTGCATAGCGACCAACAGAATTTCAGCACAAAAAAAAAATTTAATTTAAATTTAATTTTAAAATACCAACAGTCAACAACATGACTAATAAAAGAAATACAAAAAAAAACTTAGTAGTACTGAATCTTCAAGGCCAAATGAGCAACAACATATTGAAGTCAAAACAAAGTTGACACTTAGTTTTGGATCAATGATGTTCTACCAGTCTCGAGGATTTGATTCCTAACCAAAGCAAAAACAAACATAGCCTCAGTTTCCGCATAACTACTTCAGTATCATCTTGCTTGAATCACCAATGGATTTTAAATTGTCATACTGCTTGTCCAATATCCAGTATCAGGTGGTGAACAGAAATGTCCTCCAATTAAATTTTGGAAAACCTGAAGTCATAGTTTTCAGCCTTGATGGAGAAAAGTGGCATAGTGATAACTGTCACCAGACTAGTGACCCATGTTCCCAGGCTAAATGCATTTAGCCTGGGAACAGGAGTTCAAATCCCAGTATGGTAGCTGATTCAATTATTAAATGAAATGAAATTCAAAGTCAGTCTTGGTTACAGTAACTATAAAATTATCATTTATCATGATTGTCCTTTATGGAAGGAAACCTGCTACCTTTATTTGAACTAGCCTTCGTGTGATTCCAGATCCACAACGATAAAGATGACACCGAAATGACCTCAGAAATGGTTTGATAAGCCACTCAGTTCAAGGGTAGTGAGGGATGGGAAACAATGTGAGTCTAGCCAGCAACATGCACATCTGCAATAGATGGGCTTTTGTTTTTAAAAAAAGCATTCACCTGCACAAACTCTAACCACTGGCTCCATCCAGTTTGAGGCTGAACAAACTGTTAGCAACATTCAATGCCACAACATTTTACCAGAGTTGAGCTTCAGCACACACCTGCACTAAGACTGCCAAGTCCTTTCTTTGCAACATCATCAAGCGTATTCCTGGTCAGATTCTCCCTGTTAACTTTTTGATAAACTTTTAATGTCACCTAAAAATTCTGTTACCCTATTTTAAGTCACACAAAGATCCATTTATCCATTCAGAGTGCTCAGTTATCTTACATTTGACTCCCAGTATAGCCAGCACTCAGTTTTAAAATTCTCCTCATCCCTTTAACTTTACCTACATTCTGAAACTGTCCGAGATATGTGCACTCCTCTAATTCTGGTCTCTTGAACATTCCCAATTTTCATCTTGCCACCAGTGAAGAATGTGTCTTCAGCTGACAAATTCCCAAGGTGTAAAATTCCATCCGTGAACTGCTATGGTTGTTCGTTCTTTCTAATCCTCATATCCAACTTTGAGATGTTCTACTCTTTTTGACCAAACTTTTAACCAATGAAGTCACTCTGCTACAGAATGTTTACACATGTTAAAAGGTGCTATATAAATACAAAGTCATGTCAACATTGTGTGACATATTCAGTAAAAGGAGCTTCTCCATGCTGGAAAGAAAAATCAATCTGAACCTTACCAATGCTTTAAATCAAAATGAAAACAATGCTCACTAACTTTTCACCTTCCCTTTCTTGCCAAGCTATTGTCTTGTGATGTTATTAGGATGGGGGCGGAAGGAGGAGGAAAATAAATAAAAAAGTCAATCTTTTTATTGTTGCAATCAAAATAATAGAAGACCAAGAAAATTACTTGTGCAACACTGCAATCATACCTGAATGGCAGATAAGGAGGGTTCTTTCCTGCTACGAGACATCTGTAAGCCTCTTCTGGTGTTTTTTGAAGATAAATGACCTTGTTGAAGAAAGACAAAAATCAGACTTATTGTGCTCTATTAGTCTTCAAAATTATCGCAGCTATGTTTTCAAATGTGCCTTGTTCATTATTTTGCATTGGTGAAGTGTCAGTATTAAAATATAAAAACAAATCTAGGTTGTACAGCCATAGCCAGTTAGAGATGCAAATTATTGTCAGAGATACCGTGTTCCTCCAAGGCAGTGGTTGCTGTATTTGCAGATTCAAATCTGTTGTGAGCTTTAACTTTCTAATGCACAAATTGCAGTGCAAAAAAAACACTGAAAAAGGTTAAGTCTTGATGAGATGCAGTTGAATTTTCAAATGGTTAACTAAGTTTAAAAAATGTTGATCATCATAGCTGGCTTTGAAAAATACTTCAGTGAAGTGGCATTCCTTCTTTTGAATGATTTAAAAAAAACTATTTTCTCCAAGTTTGATATCTTCTAACTTAACTTCACTTGCATATTCCAGTCTTTAATCATTCCACAGAGAGCAAGTTAAAATGAATGATAACCAGCAAACTTTCCTTCCTTGTTTGCAGTCTATGAGATTTTCTTCTTGGCCTACTTGATGAGCTCACTGTTCCTGTACATCAGAATTAAACTAACATCATAGTGAAGAAATGGGCACCATGGAGTCCATTGTGGCAGCCTTCTTTGAGGTCAGGAGTGAGTATCACCTGTTCTATTCCAGAAAGCTAAATCAGTGAAGAATAGAACTAGAGATTACATGTTCATGTACATACTTAGCTTTTGTTCATAAAGCAATGCATATTACAAACATACACCTCACAATTCACACACAACATTTTCAATCTGCCTCAATATACATGAATACAAATGAATTCCTAGTTAACGTTCACTACCCAAACAAATTGAACACAAGTAGTACACAAGTAAACACTGACCACGTTCTGGACCACAATGTTAAGTGAAAGATTTAAAAGTCTGAATTACTTTAGAAAGATACATAAAGCTTTCAAAAGGCTATTTAGAGATCTGAACAGTTGTGACCCCAGCTGATGCTAATGCTCAACAAGTCAAGTGTCAGTGAAATCTAATTTGATAGATCATAGTGCAGACTGATTACCACGGCCATCATGGTAATCAATTCATGAATAATTCAATGAATAAAATCATTTCAGTGCCAATGTTCTTACAGGCAAAAGAAAAAATAACAATCTTTTCCTAGAAATATCCTTTACAGACTTTCACCTCAGTAAAATATTACTCTTATCTGAATTGTAAATTTCTTACTTAACTATCTGGGTTGCAAGTACTTCTTTCATCAAGTTTCTACACATTAGCCAAATGCAATTCTGTGTGTTACGGTCTCTCCCAAAATTCACAGATACCGGCTACACTTTATTTTTTCTAGCTTAGCATTAAGAAAAACCTTGACTACCTCATTTGTTAAAACAGCCTGAACTGCCATAAACTAAAATTTCGCTTCAACTGTAATGAAACTGTTCTTCTCAAATGAAAGCCAACTGTGAGCCCTAGTCTGCCTATGTCAGAAAAGTTCAGCATTGCAAACATTTCATCAATCCATCTAGTCATTTAGCTTGAGGTTACACGCTTTTCTTGAAAATGATGCCAGACCCGTTTAAAAAAAAACTTTCTATACTAAAATGAAAAACAATTTACCTTTACTTTAAAATCCAAATTCCCACATGACAACATGATGAAACTTGATCACAGAATACAAATAAAAAATAAGAAAGATTAATATGCAAAGGGAGGGCTTTATTTATTGATGATCCTTCAAATTCAACAGAATAATCTGTTCTATCTCCTGTAAATTGTGAATAAACTGACAACAATTTGGAAAGTGCAGATTACATAATATACTGTCCAACTGGACTATGCTGGGTGTTTATGTTTCAAGTGAGCAGAATAGAATATTAAAAATATATAAGCAAACTAATTCAATAAAGGCCCAAACAAAGTTCCCACATCAATTGAAGATGTAAATGCAACATAGTTTAAGAGGTCATTATGCAGGAATATTTAGCATTTTATTTCCAGTTGAAAACAGATAATTAATACATGAGGAGATGTTTGAAGACACAAGTAATACTTACATACATTTAGCTCTTTGAAAATGCACAAATATAGTTAAATGAAATTAGAGTTAGAGTTAAAGATTTCTTAGTATGTATATCTAATCAACACAACCACATCCTTGTGAAGCACAGGAACTTTCACACATCCTTGAATAAAATTTCCAGCATTTTATTCATTAAGAGTCTAAACATTGTCCATAAATATCAAGCAGACTAGAAGCTTTGGAAATCTTAAATTATTTCCTCTCTACCTTATTGTATATAGAAATTGCTGCACATTTGCAAATATAAAATACTTTCTATGAAAGAAAAGTTTTTAAAATCACTAGTGCACTGCTTTTCTCTACTGCACAGTGTACATGAGAAAGTGGCACGTGCAAAAGAGACACAGAATGATTAGAAACTGTGCATGTGAGACAAAAAAATGGGAAAGGAAAGCATACATGCGAGAGAAAGGGCTAGGCAGGTGCAATGGGAGACACTACATGTTACTACAAAAGATTGACAAAGATGAGAACAGAGAGCGATGAGCACAAGCGCGTTCTGGGTTTGAGACGTGCCATGGCAGATGGTGAATTTTAAATTTAATACATTCCACCATGTGCCCTGGTGGGACTCCAACCCAGACTGGAATTAAGAATGTAATGATGAGCATGAATCCATTGCCAATTGTTAGAAAAACCCATCTCGTTCACTAAAGTCCTTTCGGGAAAGAAGTTGCCATCCTTACCTAGTCTGGCCTACATGTGACTCCAGACCCACAGCAATGTGATTGACTCTTAACTGCTCTCTGGGTAATTAGGGATGGGCAATAAATGCTGCCTAGCCAGCGAGGCCCTTGTCCTGTGAATGAATAAAAAAAAGCGAGAGAAGGAGCAAAAAGAGAGAGCGGGGTAAAGAAGCGAGAGGTAAAGAATAAAAACAGGAAAGAAAGGAAATTTTTAAATAAAGAGAAAAGAATAAAAAGAGGAAAAGAAAACAGAATCTAAAGGCTGACAAACAGAAAAGGGTTGCTTTTCAAAATGACCGAAGTAATAAGATCATCTTATGTAAAAAGAACACCTGTGGCAAGGCTGCAAGTGGTAGCAATGGAATGTAATGTAACTCAGGCCCAAGAGTCTTGAGAGATGAATAGTTAACCTCTCAGCTGGGGACCAAATTTTTAAAAAAAATCACACAAAATGCCAATTACCTGACAGCATTTGTAAATATATCCAAAGTAACAAATGAAACAATACTCAGGTTACTAGGCAATAGTTGAAAGTTCAATACAAGTGGTATGCCACTCCCTGCACCATGAAAACAACACTGTCAGAGACTGAAATCAAAAATTCGAACTGAACTTTTGAAGCGAGCCAAAAAATAACTGAAGAAGGTGGGGCAAGAACTAATTACTGTTTAAAGGAAAAGCAGGTTTTAGTTACAGAGCCGCAGCAACTATAGAATAAACGAAACACTATCCACAAGACAAAGGCTTTAGTGTGAAAATTCTCCTTTTTCTACTGTAGGCTAAAAATTGTTAACGGTTGTAAATTAATGCGCAATGGACAATGGATTCTGGAATAAGTAAATTTCACAGCCATCAAGCGAAACATAATTTTGCATCCAAGTACCAAGGGGGATCAGCAGCTGAAATTATAAAACTAAATCAAACTGTTGGAGGAACTCAGTAGGTGTAGTAGCATCTGTGGGCAGAAACAGAGTTAAAATTTTGGAACAGAAGGGGCAGTCACTGGACCCAAAACATTAACTGCTTCCTCTCTAAAGATGCTGTCTGATCTGCTGAGTCTCTCCAGCAATTTCTGGTTTTGCTTCGGATTTTCAGCATCCATAGTTCTTTGGTTTTTTTTTGTTTAGTTGCAGTTCTAATATTGTTACACTCTTGCCTGGTTGGAACAGAACTGTCCTGCTCAGAATAGATACATATACTTGAATATATGGATTCTTGGAGCTCTAAGACAGAGAAATCTATAATGCTGAGGGAACAGGTGTAATACATTTAATATACTCAGGAATTACAACTACTCTCCCTAAATTTTTTCAAACATGATAGTGCGTTACTGTTCCACATTAAACTTCAACTTCAGAGGTTTTTGAAGCCCTTTGATCCAGTTCACAGTTCCAGATTTAGCGCAAGTTCAGTGGTTCAAAGCCAAAAATGATATTCCATTGATGCAAAACCTGCAATGCTAATGCACCACGTTACTAGAACTAATTGCTGAGAAAAGTTTCAAAACATGACAGAAAATGGCGTGCTGGTCGAAGTTAAGCATAGTTATTTCAACTTTCACATCTTTCAAGTGTGGTGTCCTGAACTGGATGGAACACTGCAGAGGCCAAACCAGCCTTTAACCATGCATATTTCTCCCCTGCTCTCTAGTCTACCTGATCAGAGCTTTCACACAGCTCTGCAGCAGGTGGGACTTAAACCTGGGTTCCTGATCACAGGTAGGAAAACTAGGCCTGCACCACGAAGGGTACTACTATAATCACGTTATATTGTTACTCCTATTCTTCTAACAGAAGTAATCAATTGAAATTCCTGAATTAAAGTTAACCTGCTTTTTGTCCGTCCACTTATTCCACCAACTCATTGATGCCTTTCAAATTTCAACTTTAACCTTTACAAAGTTCACAATATTTCAATCTCCATCTTGCCAACAAATTTCAATATTGACGCCTGGACACCAAAGTTTAGGTTATAAACAAAAATCATGAAGAACAGAAAAGTACAGAAAATAGGAATAGGCCATTTTGGCCTTTTAAACTCGCACCACCATTAATTATGGCTGATCGTCCAATTTAATAGCCTATTCTCACTTCTTCCCCATCTCCCCAAATCCTTTGATCCCTTAGCCCCAAGTACTACAGGCAACTCCTCGTTGAAATCACAAAATTTTGGGCTGGACTGCTTTCTGTGATAGCTAATTCCACAGGCTCACCACTCTCTGGGTGAAGAAAATGATCCTCATCTTGGTCTTAAATGACTCAATCCATTTACGTCGGCTGTGACTCCTGCTTCTGGACTGCCCTGGCATCTGGAACACACCTACTGTATCTAACTGGTCTAGTCCTGTTAGAATTTTATAAGTTTCCACGTAGACGTCCATTCATGCTTCTACACTCCAACAAATACAATCCTAACCAATTCACTCTCTCCTTATACATCAATCTTCCCATCAGTCTAGTAAATCTTTGCTATACTCCTTCTGCAGCAAGAGCATCCTTTTTCAAAAAGAGATAACCAAAACGACACATACCACACTGGAATATTGTCACATCAAGGCCTATATGTCTTACAGCTAGACATCCCTGCTCTTGTACTTGAATCCTTTCATCACGAAGACCAACATACCTTTTGACTTCTTGACTGCCTGCTACACCAACTCATTGCACATTCCCCTCTCTCAATTTATAGCCATTGCAGGTAATAATCTGCCTTGCCACTTTTGCTCCTGAAGTGGAAACTGCATCTACCATGCATTTGTCCACTCATTCGGCTTGTGCAAATCACACCGAATCATCTCACGTTAATCCACATTATGCTGCATCCACTATTAGCTTTGCTCCAAAGTGAAAAACAATCCAACACCACTGCTGTTGTACTGTCCCTTTTATTCAAAGGGTTTTAACTTCGCTTACAAGTCTATTATGCAGTACTTCAACAAATGCTTCTTTTAAGTCTGCATACACTACATCAACATTACTGAAGAACTGGGTTCAGCAATGTCATCCTCCTTGATAGGCTGGGAAAAGGCTAAATGTAGGAGATTGTTCTGAATACATGCCAGGAAGTCTTGTCCCTCATTTTTTAATGGCAATTATCCTAATATATAGGTTTGAATAGTCTATCATTTCCTTGCAAATTCGTTTATCTACATTATTCCACTAATTGGTGGCCTTTTGAATAGTTCAAACAGTGTAATGGTAATTCTACTGTATCATAGCTCTTGCCAAACTAGATGAGTATCCTTGACCCATCTGGAGCATCTCTCTCCAGCATTACAACATTCTCCTTAAATCTACACTGCTACTCTACTGCTTTTCTTTCCAGAACACCTTGTGCTCAGAAATATTTAGTACCCAGCCCTGTCCCTCTTTAAGCCAAACTTCAGTCATCATCACATCAGATTCCCTGCCCCTGCAGTTCACCAACTTTATCACAGACACACACACTGTCTGACAGTGAAAAGACAGAATGTTCCAAGTCCACAGACCCTTAATCTGCACTTTTACTTTGACTCTACCATTAGTTTACTGATTCTTTCTTCTGTGCTGTCACTTCCCACCTTGGTATTGCTCAATAATGTAGCCTTTTGTTCCTACAGCAAGTGGTCATTCTTTGTTAAATTGAAGGAGTCTTGGGCAGCAGGGGTAGAATCCTTAACTCTGAGCCAGAAGCTCTGGGGTCAAATCATGCTCTAGGGCTTGACAGCCAAGGATCATGCATTCATAATGTGGCCAAACTGGTTGAAATCGACTTGTATGACAATACTACAGCTTCAAAGGTGAGTGTTTTGTCCTCATTCTTTATAAAGAAAGATTGAGACAGAGCTGCTGAGCAGTCTGTTCAAAGCCATTAAAGAAATGTGAGGCCTTGGGTTTTTTTTGTAAAAGTTGGAACAAGAGAAACAGCCTGAATGGAAGGGGTCAAGCTCCCAGAGAACCAGGATTTTTAATAGTTTTAGCTTTCTGCAGTTGTTTGGGTCTTGAAGTTTGATGTAGAAGCTCTTATTCCTATCTCTGTTATAGCTAACAGGTGCAATTCTCTTCCTGTTGCTGGAATTGCATGTGAAACAATCCACTCTACTGAATTTGCCTTCGCCAAAGGCGTGTTTATGGGACGTTACTATATTGGAACAGTTAATTAGTAGTAGTTAATTATTTAGTTAAGCTGGTTATTTTCTTTTGTTTTACTTTTGTCAATATTTTAACCGTAGCATAAAAATAAAGTGTGCTTTGTTTAACGTTGAGTAGTTTGATCAATTGAATAATATATGGAATGCAACGTCTTATGCTGCACTTTAAAATAAGAAAAATGTTAAAGTCTGAACAATCTTCTTAACATACTTTGAGGGGTTTTGGTCTGGTCCGTAACACTTGAAAGTCCTTCCAACTTCAAGGGCAGAAGTACCAGAGATTCCTGGTCAACTATGTAATCATAGAAAATTGCAGTCTGTACTATTAGTTAATGGCTTCCTCACAGCTTTTTCCCAAGTGCACAGCCCAGTTACACACAATCAGCCTGCCTCATGCACCAACAGCTACTGTCAAAAGTTACGGCACTCAAAACAGTTCAATACACAACTAATTACAAAATGTCATTCAAACAAGTGATCTGCAAACTTCATGAAATAAAAGAACTAAAAATGTCTCCTTCATATTAACAGGAAACATATGGCAATTAAAATAGCTGGACAGTGTATTTTTGACAGCTGTTAGCCTTTTTTAATATATTTTGGAAATGCATTATTTATAGCTACTGAACTAAAAAAAGGTCTTGCGGTATTGCTTTTATTGCAGGCTATCAATGAGATACCAGTACTTGTATAAGTGCAATCCAAATCGGAAGAATGTCAAATGAAAGCAACTGAACAGAAGTAAAAAAAATTCCTATAAAGGAATCTTTGCAAATGCTAAAACAAAAACTTACAAACAATGGTCAAAGTTCTGAAGCAGTACTACTTGCTTTGATAGGGCACCATACATGAAAAAGAAATGTGGTAAAAGATAAATTTTGTCCAAACACTGTATTAGCAGCTCAAAATGAGAATAAAGCAAATTCCTCCATGGATTATATAGACACTTTTCTAATGACTCAAATTTGAACCCAACTTTGAGATTACTACATATTATTCAGACAAAATTTTACACTGGGAGAGTTATATAATCAAAGTCATGTGAGAGATAATGGGAACTGCAGATGCTGGAGAATCCAAGATAATAAAAATGTGAGGCTGGATGAACACAGCAGGCGAAGCAGCATCTCAGGAGCACAAAAGCTGACGTTTCGGGCCTAGACCCTTCATCAGAGAGTTTTGTACCGCTTCACCATAACCTCTTGGTTCCGGAACTCGATCCCTCTATTGATAAAAGCTAAAACACTGTATGCCTTCTTAACAGCCCCGTCAACCTGGGTGGCAACTTTCAAGGATCTGTGTACATGGACACCGAGATCTCTCTGCTCATCTACACTATTAAGAATCTTACCATTAGCCCTGTACTTTGCCTTCTGGTTACTCCTACCAAAGTGCATCACCTCACACTTGTCTGCATTAAACTCCATTTGCCACCTCTCAGCCCAGCTCTGCAGCTTATCTGTGTCTGTCTGCAACCTACAGCATCCTTCGTCACTATCCACAACTCCACCGACCTTAGTGTCGTCTGCAAATTTACTAACCCATCCTTCTAAGCCCTCATCCAGGTCATTTATAAAAATGACAAACAGCAGTGGACCCAACACCGACCCTTGCGGTACACCACTAGTAACTGGTCTCCAGGATGAACATTTCCCATCAACTACCACCCTCTGTCTTCTTTCACCAAGCCAATTTCCGATCCAAACTGCTACATCTCCCACAATTCCATTCCTCCGCAATTTGTACAATAGCCTATTGTGGGGAACCTTATCGAATGCCCTGCTGAAATCCATATACACCACATCAACCGGTTTACTCTCATCTACCTGTTTGGTCACCTTCTCAAAGAACTCTAAGGTTTGTGAGGCACAACCTTCCCTTCACAAACCGTGTTGACTATCCCTAATCAATTTATTCTTTTCTAGATGATTATAAATCCTATCCCTTCTAACCTTTTCCAACACTTTACCAACAACTGAGGTAAGGCTCACTGGTCTATAATTACCAGGGTGGTCTCTACTCCCCTTCTTGAACAGGGGAACCACATTTGCTATCCTCCAGTCATCTGGCACTATTCCTGTAGACAATGAGGAGTTAAAGATCAATGCCAAAGTCTCGGCAATCTCCTCCCTGGATTCCCAGAGGATCCGAGGATAAATCCCATCCGGCCCAGGGGACTTATCTACCTTCACCTTCTGAAGGATTTCTAATACCTCTTCCTTGTGAACCTCAATCCCACCTAGTCTAGTAGCCTGTATCTCAGTATTCTCCTCGACAACATTGTCGTTTTCTAGAGTGAATACTGTTGAAAAATATTCATTTAGCGCTTCCCCTATCTCATCTGACTCCACACACAACTTACCACTACTATCCCTGATTGAGCCTAATCTTACTTTCATCATTCTTTTATTCCTTAAGTATCTGTAGAAAGCCTTAGGGTTTACCCTGATCCTATCCGCCAACAACTTCTCATGTCTCCTCCTGGCTCTTCTGAGCTCTCTCTTTAGGTCTTTCCTGGCTACCTCGTAGCCCTCAAGTGCCCTAACTGAGCCTTCACATCTCATCCTAACATAAGCCTTCTTCTTCCTCTTGACCAAAGATTCCACCTCCTTCGTAAACCACGTCTCCTGCACTCTACAGCTTCCTCCCTGCCTGACAGGTACATACTTAGCTAGGACATGCAGGAGCTTTTCCTTGAAAGAGCTCCACATTTCTAATGTTCTCATCCCCTGCAGTTTCCTTCCCCATCCTATGCTCCCTAAATCTTGCCTAATCTCATCGTAATTGCCTTTCCCCCAGCTATAACTCTTGCCCAGTGGCATACACCTATCCCTTTCCATCACTAAAGTAAACGTAACAGAATTGTGATCGCTATCAAAGTGCTCACCTACTTCCAAATCTAACACCTGGCCGGGCTCATTACCCAGTACCAAGTCTAATGTGGCTTCGCCCCTTGTTGGCCTATCTACATACCGTGTCAGGAAGCCCTCCTGCACACACTGGACAAAAACTGACCCATCTATAGTACTTGAACTACAGTGTTCCCAGTTAATATTTAGAAAGTTGAAGTCCCCCATGACAACTACCCTGTCTCTCTCACTCCTATCGAGAATCATCTTTGCTATCCTTTCCTCTACATCTCTGGAACTATTCGGAGGCCTACAGAAAACTCCCAACAGGGTGACCTCTCCTTTCCTGTTTCTAACCTCAGCCCATACTACCTCAGTTGACGAGTCCCCAAACATCCTTTCTGCAACTGTAATACTATCCTTGACCAACAATGCAACACCTCCGCCCTTTTTACCATCTTCTCTGTTCTTACTGAAACATCTAAATCCCAGAACCTGCAACAATCATTCCTGTCCCTGCTCTATCCATGTCTCCGAAATGGCCACAACATCGAAGTCCCAGGTACTAACCCATGCTGCAAGTTCACCCACCTTATTCCGGACACTTCTGTCATTGAAGTAGACACACTTCAAACCAACTTCTTGCTTGCCGGTGCCATCTTGCTTCCCTGAAACTTTATTTCGGAATAGATATGGAAGAACCAATAGATACAGTATACTTATATTTTGAGAAAATTGGGGATTGGGGTAATACACTGGCATTGATTAAGAACTAGTTAGTTAATCTACAGAAAACAGACTAGAAGTAAACAGGTCATTTTTAGGTTATCAAGCTATGCCCAATATGGTACAAAAATGATTAAGGCTTGGACCCCTGCTATTCACAAATCTATGACAACAATTCAAAAATATTACATTTAATCCACATCCAAGTTTGAAGATGATACAAAAATAGGTGGGAGAGAGGGGCTTGAGGAGAATGCAAAGACATTTTGGAGATTTAGTTTGGAGATTTGAGAGACTAAGTGAGTTGGCCGAAAACTGTGAGAAGGAATATGATGTGAAAAAAAAGGTTATCTATTTTGATACAAGAAACAGAAATACAGATTATTTCTTAAACAGTGAGAAGTCAGGAAGCATTAAACTTCAAAATGGGATGTGTCCTTGTTCATGAGTTACTAACAGTAAAAAGGTACAGTCATCACAATCCTTCTGAATTTTAGAGCTGCTCTTATAGAAGAAACTGTGGTGGTTTAAACCAAGGTCACCGTACACAGGCAAGGAAAGCAGTTGAGAAGGTAACTGCATGGTAACCTTAGCTGGTGCAGCAAACAAACCCACACTGTTTGTATCATTCTGCATCACAAACCAGCCACCCAGCTAAGTGAGCTAAATCAACCCCCAACACTTGTAGCGTGCAGGCGCAGTGAGCAGAGCAATTAAGGCAAATGGTAAGTGGCCCTTTCTTTCCCCCAAAAGGATTCCGGTATCACAGTAAAGATGTCTTATTGCAATTATATATGAAGTGTTGGTGAGGCCAAATTTGGCTGCATGATGTATAGTTTTGGTCTCCTTCCCAAAAGGAGAGGTATACTTGCTGTACAGAGTGTGCAAAGAAGTTCAATAACATAATTCTTGGAACAGAGGACCTGTCCTATTAGGAAAGATTAAATAGATTGAACCTATATTTTCTGTAGTTTAGAAGAATGAGGGGTGAAGAATGAGGGAGGCATTCAAAAATGCCTACAGAGATCAAGGTGATAGATACGGGAAGAATATTCTCTGGTTGGGGAGTCAAACTAGGAGACTTCAGTTTTAAATTGCCCTTTATTCTGAAATGAAGGAATCTCTTCACTTACAGAGTGGCAATTCTTTGCAATTCTCCTCCCTAGACAGAGACAGCTCAGACATTCAGCATATTCAAAATTAGGATTGATAGTTCTTTTATGTATTGGAAGTACTGAGAGAGATGGGGCAAGTCCCGGAAAAGGCTGAAGTAGAAGATCAATTATGATTGCACTGAATGATCAGACAGGCTTAAAAGACTGAACGGCCTATTTTTATTTTTAAAAAAAAGTGTTGTGTTCTTAATTCAAATCTTTGATTACCGCTAACTTCCATGTATTAAAAAATTACTAATTTTCTCCAAGTCTCCACCTGTAAACTTTGTACCATCTCTCTTGTCTTTTTCCTAAGGCTTAAATTGACAGTCCCCAAATTGGATAATAGGCTGTGCGCAGGGGTGAGAAATCACTAGATCACTCGACCCTTCTGAAGAAGGGTCTAGGTCCAAAACGTCAGCCTTCCTGCTCCTCTGATGCTGCTTGGCTTGCAGTGTTCATCCAGCTCTACACCTTGTTATCTCATATTCTCCAGCATCTGCAGTTCCTACTGTCTCAGATTAACCTTCCAATGCTTTTCTCCTGTCCTCCAGATACTTGGTCACATGCTCAGCATTAAGTTAGGTACTGCAGACGACATCTACAAACATCATTAAATATATGGTATCTCCTGTCTCACTTGGTAGGTCAGAATATCAATTACAATCAAACGAGGAAGGAGCTCAGTACCAACTGTTACATTTGAGGTAAGCTTTTCTTTGAATTCCTTAGTATTTTTTGCAATCCTAAATACCTCGTCTTGATTAATGGTATCAAAATGCTTTACCTCCATGCCTATGAGATTTTCTTTTCTATCTTCACTAAATTGAGTAGTTTGTCCTTGACCCAATACCTCCTCAATAAATCTATACTTCTGTTCATAGGTCAACTAGTTTTATAAATTTGCACTTTTTCATTCCCTCCAGACTGATGTAGTCATCATTCCTCTAGATGTAGTTACCTCTTCATTTGGCTCTTGGATATTTTTCAGTTCCCAAGTACTGGCCCCATCTATCTTTGATTATATTCCCTTTAAACTACACATGCATCTTTGATGCAGATGTGTTTTAATATATTTTGTTGTTATTTCCAGTAACCCTCTTTGATATTCAAACTTTCATACATTTCTTCTATAGCCAGGAATCTTTCTGTAACATGATAAAATGTGAGGCTGGATGAACACAGCAGGCCAAGCAGCATCTCAGGAGCACAAAAGCTGACGTTTCGGGCCTAGACCCTTCATCAGAGAGCTGCACAAAAGCTGACGTTTCGGGCCTAGACCCTGCACAAAAGCTGACGTTTCGCAGTTCCCTCTGCAGTTCCCATTATCTCTCATCTTTCTGTAACAAATCACTTTTGCACTTTACATTTTGCCTTTCTGTACAATTATTTTATCTTCGAGCCAAATGGCAGTTCCTTTAATGGTCTGAATTTTCATCCAAGTGGCTTTCTTCAGCCTTACTATCTCTCGTGAACTTGCACACTTCATTTTACCTAACCAAATTTTTAATCAGTCTTCTATGGTTTCTGTTGTAACTTCCATTTCTCCTAGCTGTCTTGCCATCTAATGTGTATGTTCATACTTCTGGTAGAATCTGTGACTGTACTCAGATAGAGCCCAGCAATTCATGTCCCTTTACTTAACATTACTTTTTAAACTGCTTTCCTTTTCTAAAATGTACTCGTTATCTATCTTCTGATTAATATAGTAATAAGAAAGGCTGAAGACTAAATTATCTGAAATTTGAGGGACAAGAATTTTTTTAAAAATTCTATTAACATCAAGAATGTGAATCTTAGCTGAGACTATTTATTAAATCACTAAAATAACCTCAACATATCAGTATTCAATGCAGTAAATGTACATAAAACAGAAAGGATGAAGTCTATACTAACAGATCATGTCCTCATGAGATTGTGGTGGCAGACCAAAATATATACAATCTCCTGACCAGTACTGTACTTCCTGCTTTCATGCCTGATGCTTCATGATTGATCTCATTTTTATCTTGCTTTTCTCAAACTTTGCTACTGAAATCAGATTTAGAAGCAAACTTGTACAAGTGTGTTTAAACATTGCATTGTAATGGCGAACTATGTTGACTAGGGTGACTTTGTAAGAGAACAAAAATAAAAACTAGATTTCTAGCCACAGTTGAAGAGGGGCATAGATTGACCAACTAAATTGTTTACTAATTTTCTTCTATTTTTCACTTCCCTCTCCCATCTTCACTTTCCATCAAACTCAAAAGCATTTGCATTCTAACGTCCAGCCTGGAATACACCCAGAATTTTAAAACAGTTGAATTATTGGTGGTCAGGCTTTCAGCTTCCTTGATCCCAATTTCTTGAATTCTCTTCCCAAATTCTCTGCATCTCTATGGTATTTTCCTTCTTTAAAGGCGATCCTAAAACTCCTTTATCTCTTTGGTCAAACTTTTGATCACCTATCCCAAATTATAACTTGTCATATTTTGTTTTATAATGGCCCAGAAAGACCTTGGAATGTTTTATTACGCTGGAAGGTGCTATATTAAAAAGGTAGGATAGATGCCAAAGGCACAATGTTTTCCAAGCTTTGGTCAGGCATTCACATCGAAATGTCAATGTACTGACAATGTCTTGGGCATAACCATTGGGTGTAATCACATAGGGAGTCACACTTCTATCCAGTGAGTAACAATATTTCTGTTGCATTTCAAGGTTAAGCACTGGCATGTCAAACTTGGCTTGTACTAAATAATATACAACCACTGAACAATAAGGGCATAAAATTTGCCAAAATGTTTCAAAGTGAAGGTTAAAGGATTCAACTCTTCCCCGACTCTGAAATACTAACACTGCCACCCAAAACAAACCCAAACTTTGTAAGATTATTGCATGCATGACGATACACACACAACACAGCAGCTTCCTAACCTAGAAATTCGTCAGGCAAAACATATTATTCTTTCCTGTCTGTAACCAAATTTCTCTCATCATCCAGCGTCCATCAACCAGCTACAGATCACGACTGACAGTCGAGCAGCTGTTCAGTTTGGACATTGTTCAATTCCATCAGTGAATGAGTCAACAAGCAGGCCATGAAGAAGTCTGATGACATGACCAAGCTGGCTAAGTTTCTTTTATAAACGATGCTTGAAACTGAAGGTTGTCCTCAGTATTTTCTTACTTCAATAATCAGATGCAAAGTCTTATTGGCGTATTCACAATATCCTTCAGATGACATCTGATAGGAAAGACATTCTGTTTCCTTTCTTAGAGAGTAGGAACTGCTGATGCTGGAGTCTGAGATAACAAGGCGTACAGCTGGATGAACACAGCAGGCCAAGCAGCAGAGGAGCAGGAAAGCTGACGTTTTGGGTTTGGGCCAGTCTTTGGAAATGGGGGAGGGGAAGGGGGCTCTGAAATAAAAAGAGAGAGGGGGAGGCAGTGATAGAAGGTAGATGGTAGAGCAGATAGGTGGAGAGATGACAGACAGGCTAAACAGGCGAAGATGAAGCCAGTAAATTTGAGTGTAGGTAGGGAGTTGGGATTGGGGGTTGGTCACTGAGGAGGGAGGGAAGACGGATAGGTCAAGGGGCGGGGATGAGATGTGCTGGTCTTGGGATGAGGTACCCCCCACTTCTGAAGAAGGGTCCAGACCTGAAATATCAGCTTACCCGCTCTTCTGATGCTGACTGGCCTGCTGTGTTCATTCAGCTCTACACTCTGTTTTCTTCCTTGATTTGTTTTTTTAAAAAAGTTCCAATTTTCATAAATATGTAAAGGAACTGGAGCACACATTTACATGTTTCAACCCAGACTTTGTTTACATAGTAGGGTTTCTAATGTTCCATAATTCTTTTCTTGAACACAGTTGATTAAAAGCTGATAATACTTGGAGCTGGTCTTGAATGGATTTACTTTTCCTATGGATATTAAATAATAACTCGGGTAGGGGGATAGTCTATGGCAAAACAAAAAACTTTGTTTTTCTACAGAACATCTGCATATGTGATGGTAGTGTCCGATCACATTTTCCTTTTGTTTACTTGTTATTTACAGCTAGTCCCAATCTCCCAGTCCAAATGCTGACTGAGTTGATAAGCTATTGGAATACTGTTACACTGTCTGATAATGAGAAAAATCAGCAAAGTTCGAATCTGTAAGTTGTCGGTCATTGATCTGCTTCAATTTAACCCTTACAGGGCAAGAGTAAGTGAAGACATATTTTGTAATGAGGAATCACTATACCAACAACACTTGCAATCTGTACTAAAATAGAAATACTTCTAGTCTGCTTCAAATGGGTCAAATTGTTAGACTTCAAGCAGACACAAACATTAGTTTCTGTTCTGCTAACATCAAAACTATGAACCAATGCATTCGTGTTTAGCCACCAAAGTGACCCCAGCTTTTCAGCATGCAATGTAGTTAATGCAGGTAATAGAAATGAAGTTCAATTTAATAAACGGAACAAGACTTTGCTGGATCACAATGGCAGTGCTTTGCAAACTAATTATTAATCTTACTCCATTTTAACTCATTACTTTTACAATGGTAATTAGGAAAGGGCAAAGACTAACCTTCTCAATAACACCTGTATGTTATGCATGAATGCATACCTAAAACTTTGAAAATTAAATTGAATCTAGATGCGAGTAATGAAAACATAGGTCCATATCCTATATAACCGAAATACGTCTGGGAATTCAGACCCTTAATTTGTACATCCTGCATTATGTGGGAAATCCAAAACATCCCTGGTGGGCTGGATGACTGTGTGCAGGAGATGCCTTTCACTGCAAAAACTCAAACTCTGGCTATTTGAGATTGAGCAGCAGCTAGGGTCACTACAGTGCATTTGCAAGGTCAAGAGGTTCACAGACAGCACATTTCAGAACGTGGTAACCTCACAGTTTAAGGAAGTGCACATAGAGAGGGAATGGATCGCTGATAGACAGAAGGCGATCAGAAAGGTCGTGAGCAAATCTCCAAAGTCCATCTTGTTTACAAACCATTCACCGTGGGAAGCAGTCAGAGCAAAAGGTTCCTCTGTGGAGGATAGACAGAGCCAAAGCTTAGGCACTGTGATTCAGCTACTCACTCAGCGGGGGAGGAAAAAATGTGGAAGGGGATTTGTTAGTGAATGGGGTAGAGGCTTCTGCGCCCATAGACGTGGCTCTAGGACAGTATATTGTCTTTCAGGTGCTAGAGTCAAAATGTCACAGAACAGCTACAGGGCATTCTGAAGGGGGTGAGTTGGACAGCCAGGTGTGTGGTGTGCACATGCATGTAGTGTTTGTGCATAAGATACTGGGTGAGGGCATGCAAGCGCGCGAGAGAGGGGGAGGGAGGGGAGAGAGAGAGAGAGAGAGAGAGAGAGAGAGAGAGAGAGAGAGAGAGAGAGAGAGAGAGAGAGAGAGAGAGAGGGAGGGAGGGAGGGAGGAGAGAGAGAGGGAGAGAGAGAGGGAGAGAGAGAGGGAGAGAGAGAGGGAGAGAGAGAGGGAGAGAGAGAGGGAGAGAGAGAGGGAGAGAGAGAGGGAGAGAGAGAGGGAGAGAGAGAGGGAGAGAGAGAGGGAGAGAGAGAGGGAGAGAGAGAGAACACGAGCATAAGAGAGAAAGCAACCTCACATAAAAGGTAGTAATCTCTGGATACTTCCTACTACTACGAGCAATGTGTACTGGTACAGGATAGGCCTGATGAGTGCACAGCTGGAGAGATGGTCCAGGAGGGAAAGCTTTAGATTGCAAAGGGACTGGCATTGTTTCTGCAGGAGGTGAGCCCAATGCCAGTGGATGCATTACATCTGAAGAGGAACAGGTCCAAAATGTTAATGGAGAGCTTTGTTAATACTATTGAGGCAGATTTAAACTAGAATATTAGGAGGCTGGGATCCCAACTTGTAGCTCAGAGGGCAAAGAGTTTGAGGTGGAATTAGGCTTTATAAATCTAGTCAGGGAGTCTGGAAGGTAGAAGAAACAGGCCGGATAAGAAAGAGATGAGTTCAGCAAGGCTAAATAATGTATTTTAATGCAAGGAGCCTGAAGAATAAAAGAGATGACCTAGAGAACAGGTAAATACATGGGATGAATGACATAATGGTTACAACCAAGACGTGGCTGAACGGCAGTCACAGTCATACAGCATGGACCTATTTAAAATTTTTCTCCTCTCACCTTAAAAATATGCCCGCTAGTTTGAAACTCCCCCCACCCTAGGCAGAAGACCCTTGTTGTTCACCTTATCTATATGCCTCATGATTTTATAAACCTCTATACGGTCACTCCTCAACCTCCAGCACTCCAGTGAAAAAAGTCCCAGATTATCTTTATAACTCAAACACTCCATTCCCAGCAACATGCTGGTAAAATTTTTTACTGAACCCGCTCCAATTTAATACTATCCTTACTATAGCAGGGTGACCATAACTGTACACAGTACTCCAGAAGGGGCCTCACCAGCATCCTGTGCAACGTCAGCATGACATATCAACACCCACACTCAAAAGATCCGAGCAATGAAGGCAAGCACGCAAAACATCCTCTCAACCACCCAATCTACACATGATGCTTACTTCAAAGAATTATGTTTCTGAACCCTCTCAGTACTAGTTACCACCCAGTACCCTACCATTGATTGTATATGTCCTACCCTTTTGTGTTTTACCAATATGCAATACCTCACATTTGTCCAAATTAAAGTCCATCTGACCACTCCTCGGCCCACTGACGAAGATCTTTTCATAATCTTCGATAACCTTCTCCATTGCGCATTACACTGCCAATTTTGGTGATGACTTTTAACGTAACCTGAAGCAGATTTGATGTTCTGGCTAATTTCTTGCATGGAACATTTGACTAGGGCAAGGAATTAAAAGGTAGCAGGGGAAGAGATGCCATTACATAAAACTTGTTTGAAGGAAGTATGAATTAGCAACCACCTCTTGGAATCTTCCAGTGCCAGAAAAGAAAAAGGTATTTCAGCAGAAAAGCAAAACAAGAAACACCATTTTCCATCAGACCCATTTTTAAAAAAAAATATAGGTACAGAGGTGAAGAAATGTATTCAAATCTTAAAAAAAAGACAAATGAAAAGAAGTGATCAGCAAGCACAGAAGAAGATGCAGTTTCCTTCAATTCAATCCACTGTTTAAAATCATAACGATGATTACAGACAGTATGCGATCAAAAAGGGGACTAATTACCGCAAGAGGTACCATACTGATCACAAAACATGAGGGTGAAGACAAGTTACCAAAGTGCGCTAAAACACTTCCAGGAAGCACACAATTGATTTTCTCTGGATCAACCTAGCCCAAAGTTGATCGGGTTCTTAGTTAAACTTCCAACAAATGTATTTAAAAAGTTTGTTAAAAAAATGAGGCGAGGTAATTGCTGCACTCAACAGCAACAAATATCCTGGATTGCATAACTGGGAACTACAAAGAATTTGGGGAATAAATTTGGGAAAACTGCCCAGGTGTGTTGTCCACAAACAACAGGACAATTCCCATCTGGCTAATTTCATCCCAGACAATGATCAATGATCAGCAAAATAAGGAAAGATGTCACCAACAGTTCTAGGTGGCATAGTAATCAATGGCTCAGATGCCCAATTTGGGATCATCCTATCAAGAGCATCCAGTTTCTGTTCAATGTGCTCAATTTCAGGAGAGAAGGAGAGTGACTACTCTTGATAGAAAGGGCAGTGTTTGATGAAATATGGCAAAGAATCCCAGCTATTAAGAAATAAATGAGAATCATTCAAGATCCCCATTGGTTAGACTTTTATGGACTCCAAAAAAAAGGTGGCTATGGACATTGGAGGCAAATCAGCACAGTTCCAGGAAGTTCCTCAGACAAGTGCCCTACAAGAACCATCTCAAAAGTTCTTCAATTACCTTTGTTCCAGTTTAGAGGTCAGCAAGTGGATGTTCATGGGTAGTTACACCTTGAGGAGTTGCAAATAGTACAAAACAAATATTGAGGAAGTCCATGCACTGGCAAGTAACATTGAAACGTGCGCACATTTCAGGAAAGAATCTTTTTCTAAAAAAGACTGCAACATGCAAGACCAAATCGAATAAAAACTGTTGACAAAAGCAAAGCAAATCTGTTGCTAGCTGCATCAGTGCAAGATGACAGTATATACTGTCAGTTTAATCAATACTCTAGATTTTGGTCCTAGGACTTTGAACTCCATGAACACAGATGGTCTGGAAATTTTACGTAAATTAATTGCTATAAAAGCATCAAGACAAAACATGGATAAGCTTCCAGTCTGGGGTGTGACAAATCTAATATATTAGTTATAAAACTGCAGTATTTCATTTTGGACAGCTTTTCATAGCAAGTAGAAAAGTTTAATATTAAAAAGCTGAAAGAAAAATGCAAATTTCTACTGCGATCACTGAACAGAAGTCCAATTGATGCCCTATTACTGGCTAACAAGCTAATACAGCTCGTCACAGTGAGGCTATGGTATCATATTTTTGTAGAGAGAGAGCAATGAAGTAATCATTGGGTCTGAGGCAGTAATATCAAGCATTGTACAGACAAGGACCCTGATGACACTCAAGCTAACGATCAATCTTGTTCTGATCAAATTAGCAGGACAAGAAACTGACTACCTCATGAGCCACTAGGAATCGCAGGAAAACTATATATAATATCTTAGTATGTGGAATTTCCTCCTACCCTTCTTCTCATTTAAGGCAGTCCTCAAAATCTGTCGCTAAATCTTTTATCAGGTGAGCCAATCTTTACTTGACCTTGGGTGACTAACACTCTGCAAACTTCTACTGATATTTTTTTAAAAAAACTAAAAAACTTTAGAGCTTTCAGTGATTAGATTGGGCACTAGATTGGTCTTAAAAACATCTGCAGTTTTTACCACCACACCACACCCTCCCCACCCCACTGACGAAGCTTTCATAATTAAAGTTAACTCTTTCAAAGAAGAGATAAATGAAAGTGCAAGTATAAATGAAAGCATTACTTACTGAATAGGCACCAATTAGAAATGCTGCATTAGCTCGTTTTCGTTGATCAAAGCTGGTGTAGTGGACAATCTTCTTCCTTGACAAAGTAAATGACTAAAGGAGAAAGAAATTTCTTGTTAAATAACATCCACTTAGTTTTACAAAAACATCCAAGAGCACAATCTTCACAATAAATTATTAAAAAGCCTTGAGCTTGGCCATTGTATGTTTCATCACTCCACAGACAGTTCCAAATACATTACACTGCACTGTGGTTGAATAGGTTATCCAGTGGCATTAGAAAACGAACTTTTGAAGTTTCCCCATTGTATAGCTGGTGGTGTGGTTCACCGAAGTCTCTGAGCTTAGGCCTGTAAAGATATGGCTTCTCCAGAATCAAACCTTTCCACATATACGATCTACAGTTAACTGATAGAACCCCTTTATAATTTTAAACCCCAGAGGTTTGGCTACATGATTATTTGTATCAGCTCTGACTGTAACAATTGTCCAGTCTGGAAAAGTACAACAGATAAAACATGCATTTGCCTAGCTCAGTCGTGAAGAATTAGTGGCTTGGCCGTGGTACCAACAATCTGTACTGCTGAGAAAAAAAACACATTTTGTTGAGAATGTGTGTCTTGGACTCAACAGGATAATTCGCAAGGAATACCCAAAAGAAAAGAAAACAATATTTATACTGTATGAAATGGAGTCTGATTAATTGGCAAAATCAACTCTGGTTGGTAAGGATGTTGCTACGGAAAATTCACCTGTGTCAGTCATCATTAACTGCCAAGCCCGGTTTAAATTTCAAAAACAAGCAGGTTGGCCGATTGAGTGATGCTTTGATCAGAGGGGATAAGCTAGAGAATGGCTGCCCGCTATATTATTGCCATGAAACGTGTACACGTTCTATGTCTGCAAAGAACGGGGCCCTGTGTAATTAATATATGGAACTTCCAGTACATGCAAGTGCACCATGATGCTGATTTATATGATCAAATTAGTCATCAGTATAATTCCTCACTCACTCAGGATTATGTAGCAAAATGTTGTCCAATTGCAGAATCACTCCCCGATGTTGGTACATTGTGTGACAGTATTGCAATAGTGACAGGGTGGGTATAGTCAGCACCTTGAGTGTTGCAAATAATTTATATCCAGTTTTCTCAATACTTTGGTATTTCAGCAAATTGCCCCGAAGACTGCATAACAACAAGGCGGCAGACAGGTGAACCAAAAATCAGCCTTGCTACCTCTGTATTTGTAGTGAAACTAAAGAGAAAACACCCACTAATTACGCCAATGTTTCCCAACCAGACTTTGGAAGAACCAATCCAAGACTTTGTGAATGATTAATTCCAGACAGTGGTTTTGTATTGCAATCAAGAGACTTAAGTATTAAACACACTAACTTGAGCAGAGGAACAATTAAACAAGGTAGTGGTTAATTTCAATGCTTGCATCCCCGAACATCTGTGTTTGGCCAACATCTCATACAAAAGACAAAGGCAGACAGATAGAAAGTTAAAGGGATTAATAAAAGAAAATTGCAAAAAAATTGACCAGATTACTTAAATAGTTTCCAGGGATGTATTGTTTCACAGGCATAAATGTGGACTTCTTTGTTGCTTTTCTAGAACTACCAATTAGGGTTACTTCTCAGTTTACTCAGGAATGGGTAGTAATACTTTCTTCTTTTTGGGCTTCCAGAAGCTGGTATGGGAGGTTAGGCAGGGAGCTTTCAAATCTTCATACTGAGCCATTATCAGCCAAGCCCATTTCCTGAGAAAACAGTTTGGGAAAAAAAAGACTTTACTTTTGGTTCCACCCCTAATGGACTGACATTGTCTTTTCCTGAGGCTTTAATTTCTGTTAAAATACTGCCATCCACTTGAAGGCAGGGTGACTTCCAAGGTCTTCTAAATTGGACAGAACCAATTCCCAAGTACTAACTTCATTAATGGCATACTTCTGCTAACTTTAAATACAATGCTCTTCCCAGGGTTGTGGTATTCACTTAAGTGTTTTTAATGAAGAATCAGCCTGTACTTAGCCTCCAGCCTGCCCTCTCAAAGTGCATTTCGTCTGTTCTTCTCCTTTTACTACAGGCTGTTTCATAGTCCATAAGTCATCTTCAGCTTCAAACCAAAATTGATAAAATAATAAAAATAATGAAAAATCAACAAGGGTCCTAACAAGTACAAGATGTGAAGCTTTGACAAAGTTTACCGCAATATAGCAACAAGTTCAGTACTACCAATACTATTCCCAATATGTTTACCGTATCAATTTCTAATCAGTTTTTTGTCAATAGAAATTTGCATGATATCGATTGTGGGGATACAGCAGCAACAATGCCATTAAATATCACAGGGCAAAGGTTAGATTCCTGTCTTGTTAAACATGATCTTTGCTTAGCATTTGTGTAGCACAAGTGTTAGTTGCCACTTGTTGGCCTTATTCTGGATTCTGTTTGGGTTTTGCTGCACTTGGGCACGAACTCGCCTGGATGTAAATCTACTCGACAAGGCAGAAAGAAGAAGTAGCACATTCCTCAAGTCCCATTAATTGCTGATCTTGACAGAAGCAGGAAAGTCTAGGGCTGACTGCATCCAACTGCTTTTGGCATTAAGAAAAACTGAAGTTGCTGGAAAAGCTCAGCAGATCCAACAGCATCTGCGAAGAGAAATCAAAATTAATGTTTCAGATCCAGCGACCCTTCCACAGAACTCGAAACATTAACTTTGATTTCATCTTCACAGATGCCGCCAGACCTCTTAGCTTTGCCAGCAACTTCTGTTATTGTTTCTGATTCACAGCATCTGCAGTTCTTTGATTTTTATTCTGCTTTTGACCCTACCTTATTTTCTGTGATAGCACCTCCAAAGTTACAAAACCGAAAGAACTGCAGATGCTGTAAAGCAAGAACAAAACAGAAGTTGCTGGAAAAGCTCAGCAAGTCTGGCAGCATCCGTGAAGAAAAAGTCAGAGTTAACGTTTTGGGTCCGGTGACACTTCCTCAGAACTTCCTCGAAACAAACTCGGTTCTGAGGAAGGGTCACCGGACCCGAAACGTTAACTCTGATGTTTTGTCACCAACTATGAAAACAAATTCAAAGTTATCTTTTTCTTAGATCAATCATGGATGGGGAATGGATAAACAAGAGCAAATACCGGCCCTTGAGCCATGTTCCTATGGTCAGAGTTTTGTTTTTAATGACGTTGTGGTAAACTGGAGTTGCAATAGTTTATAGTGATGAATTCAGAACCTATGACCAGAGTTTCTATGCAAGCTAAGGGTGTAAGAGATCAGGAACAGAAAAATAACGGTTATATAGCTGATGCAGATTAGAAAAGAGGAAATAATAATAAGACCAGAAAGGACAACAATCAAGCATTATTAGCCAACAGACAGAAGCTAGCAAAGTCAGAGTCATGACATGAGAAAGGTGGACATTTGGGACTTCCTGAGCTGACATGCCTTTTGAACATTCCAAATAGTCTGTTCCCCTGCACCTTCGATATAGCACTGCAGGTTTATGGTCAACTTTCTTTGAAAATCATCACTCCGTTTTCATCATCCTTGTCTGCAGCACCTTTTCTATTCATATACCTTTTAAATGTGGTAATGGTACCAGCCTCCACCACTTCCTCTGGAAGCTCATTCCAAATGTATTCCACCTTCTGCATGAAAAAGCTGCCCCTTCGTTCCCTTTTATACCTTTCCCCTCTCACTTTAAACCTATGGCCTCTAGTTTTGAACTCCACCAACCTAGGGAAAAGACCTTGTCTATTCACCCTATTCATGCCCCCTCATGATTTTAATAAAAACTTATATAAGGTTACCCCTCACCGTGTGACGGTCCAGGGAAAATAGCCCAGCCTATTCAACCTCTGCTTACAGCTCAAGCCCTCAAATTCTGGCAACATCCTTGCAAACCTTTTCTGAACCCTTTCAAGTTTCACAACATCCTTCCTGAGGAGGGAGACCAGAATTAAACAGAATATTCCAGAAGTGACCAAACCAACATCCTGTACAGCTGCAACATGACCTTCCAGTTTCTACACTCAATACACAGACCAATAAAGGCAAGCATACCAAATACCTTCTTCACTATCGAGTCCACTTGCAACTCTACTTTCAAGGAACAATGCACCCCAAGGTCTCTTTGTTCAGCAATACTCCCCAGGACCTTACTATTAAGAATATGAATGTGATTTGCTTTTCCAACCATGTAAAAAGACACCCCTCAGCAATCCTAAGAAACCTCTCAACTAACACATCAGAGCCAAGCTCTGCAATCCTGACAAATCAAGTCTTGAATGGTAGTGGACAATTAAAACAGGAAGAGGCTCCACAAGCTCTGTCCACTTCCTCAACACTTGGTGGGGAGTTGGGGGGGGGGGGGGGGGGGGGGGTTCAAAGAAGGAAAAAAAAGTGGATTGTAATTTACCTTCAGCAGAATTGCCGAGTGGATAATCCATCTGGGTATCCACCTGAGGTTCCAGGTTTCACCTCACATAATAAAGGAATACCTAAATATACTAAAAATGCACCCTTTTTGAAAAAAAAGGTGCAAGACACTACAAAAGGGTACAAAGCCTGACAATACTCCCACCAGAGTAATAAAGACTTGTGCTCCAGAACTAGCCACCTTCATAGCCAAAATGTTGCAGTACAGCTACAACATACAAGTGGAAATTTTCCCAGGAATTTCCTATCCACAACAATGAGGTCAAATCTAACCCAGCTAATATCAACTCTGGCATTTTTCACACAAATCAAAGTTACAAAAAGGGTGCTTTTGAGCAGAACTTACACTTAGGTAACCTGCTTAATGATGTTTAATTTGGGTTCTGCCATGGTCTCTCAGTTTGTGACCTTATTACAGCCTTGGATCATACATGGAAAAGAGTTGAACTCCAAAGTTGAAGCAATTGTAATCAGAGATAATGGGAACTGCAGATGCTGGAGAATCCGAAATAACAAAGTGTGGAGCTAGATGAACACAGCAGGCCAAGCAGCTTCTTAGGAGCAAAAAGCTGACGTATTAGGCCTAGACCCTTCATCAGAAAAGGGAGATGGGGAGAGGATTCTGAAATAAATAGGGAGAGAGGGGGAGGCGGACCAAAAATGGATAGAGCAGAAGATAGGTGGAGAGGAGAGTATAGGTGGGGAGGTAGGGAGGGGATAGGTCAGTCTGGGGAGGACAGACAGGTCAAGGGGGCGGGATGAGGTTAGCAGGCAGGAAATGGAGGTGCGGCTTGAAGTGGGAGGATGGGATAGGTGAGAGGAAGAACAGGTAAGGGAGGCGGGGACGAGCTGGGCTGGTTTTGGGATGCAGTAGGTGGGGGTGGGGGAGATTTTAAAGCCGGTGAATTCCGCATTGATATCATTGGGCTGCAGGGTTCCCAAGCGGAATATGAGTTGCTGTTCCTGCAACCTATGGGTGGCATCATTATAGCACTGCAGGAGGCCCAGGATGGACAACCTGGAGGGGGAGTTAAAATGGTTCGCGACTGGGAGGTGCAGTTTTCATTGCGAACCGAGCATAGGTGTTCTGCAAAGCAGTCCCCAAGCCTCCGCTTGGTTTCCCCAATGTAGAGAGAGCCACAACGGGTACAGCGGATGCATTATACCACATTGGCAGATGTGCAAGTGAACATCTGCTTGACGTGGAAAGTCATCTTGGGGCCTGGGACGGGGGTGAGGGAGGTGGTGTGGGGGCAAGTATAGCATTCCTTCGGTTGCAGGGGAAAGTGCCAGGTGTGGTGGGGCTGGAGGGGAGTGTGGAGTGTGGAACGGACAAGGGAGTCGCGTAGAGTGTGGTCTCTCCAGAAGGCAGACAAGGATGGGGATGGAAAAATGTCTTTGGTGGTGGGGTCAGATTGTAGATGGCGGAAGTGTCAGAGGATGATGCGTTGCATCCGGAGGTTGGTGGGGTGGTATGTGAGGACTGGGGGGATGGGGTTCTCATTTGGCGGTTATTGTGGGGGCAGGGTGTGAGGGATGCGTTGCGGGAATTGCGAGAGACACGGTCAAGGGTGTTCTCGACCACCGCGGGTGGGGGTGGGGGTGCGGCGGTGGTGGTGGTTGGTGTTGTGGTCCTTGAAGAACGTGGACATCTGGGATGTGCGGGAGTGGAATGCCTCATCCTGGGAGCAGATGCGGCGGAGGCGAAGGAATTGGGAATGGGGATGGAATTTTTGCAGGACGGTGGGTGGGAGGTGGTGTATTCCAGGTAGCTGTGGGAGTCGGTGGGCTTGAAATGGACATTGGTTTCTAGGTGGTTGCCTGAGATGGAGACAGAGGTGAGGGATGTGTTGGAGATGGTCCAGGTGAACTTCAGGTTGGGGTGGAAGGTGTTGGTGAAGTGGATGACCGTTCGAGCTCCTCTTGGGAGCACGAGGCGGCGCCGATACAGTCAAGGTAACGGAGGAATGTAACAGAGGTGGGATTTGGGGCCAGTGTAGGTGCGGAAGAGGGACTGTTCCACGTAACCTACAAAGAGGCAGGCATAGCTTGGGCCCATGCGGGTACCCATGGCCACCCCCTTTGTCTGTAGGAAGTGGGAGGAATCAAAAGAGAAGTTGTTGAGGTTGAGGACAAGTTCGGCTAGGTGGATAAGGGTGTCGGTGGAGGGGGATTGGTCAGGTCTGCGGGACAGGAAGAAGCGGAGGGCCTTTAGGCCATCTGTATGGGGAATTGGAAGTTCTGGAGGAGGTGGAGGGTGTGGGTGGTGTCGCAGACGTAGGTAGGGAGTTCCTGGACCAAGGGGGAGAAAATGGAGTCCAGAGAGGTGGAGATGAGTTCAGTGAGGCAGGAGCAGGCGGAGACGATGGGGTGATCAGGGCAGGCAGGTTTGTGGATTTCAAATTAACGCTGGCAAAACAAAAACTGAAGTCAATAGGAAGTGGGTAAAACGTGTCTGCTGTTTGGGAATCATATTTAGCAGAAAACAAAATAGTTATGGTTGTTGGAGGATAGTCTAGTGAGCCACAGGACATCACTGCAGAAGTTCCTCAGGGTAGATGTTTTCTAACATTGTCCAGTAATGGATATTGTTATTCATTTATCAAGCAGCTAGGACTTGAACCTAGACGTGGCTCAGACGTAAGGTCATTACCACTCTGCTACAACTGCCCCAGTTCTTTAGGAAGAGGTTTCACAGGCGTGATCATTCCATGGTAACCTAACCACTCAATCCAGGTTTACGTCAGGAATTCTTCTTTTTTAAAAAAAATAGATATTTTCCAATCAACCTGTTCAGAGATTATTATAATATACTTCATGGCAGGTGGGACTTGACCAGGAGGCCTGGGCTCAAGGGGTAGGGCACTACCAATCGATCACATGAGCCCTCTTTGTTTCTCAGAATTTAAAAATAAATTAATCTACTTTTCCTAATCAACTTATTCAGAGATGTTATTATACACCACTGGAGCAGGTGGGACTTAATCCTAGGCCTTTTAGGTTCATGGGTAGGGGCACTATCTCTGCACCACAAGAGAGCTCTCCATTCCTCAGAATACTGTCCTGGTTCTAACCATAGTCGGCTGCTTCATCAATAACCTTTCCTCAAGTTTAAATCAAAAATCAGAGTAGAAACGTTCACAGATGATTACACAATGTTCAGCAACGTTCACAGTTCCTCAGGTACTAAAGCAGCCTGTACCCATATGTAGAAAATCTTCGACAATTTACTGGCTTAGGAAGATAAGGGGCTTCTACAAATACATTATGGACAAAAAACGGTAACTATACAGAGAATTGGGCCCCTTAAAGGTCAGCAAGGCTGCCTATGTGTGGAACCGCAGGAGTGGGTGAGATACTAAGTGAGTATTTTGCATCAGTGTTTGCTGCAGAGAAGGATATGGAAGCTAGTGAACTTGGAGAAATAATAATATCTTGAAAAGTGTAAATGCATAAACATGGATAAGTCCCCAGGACCTGATCAGGTGCACCCTAAAACCCTGTGAAGCTAGGCCATTGACTGCTAGGCCCCTTGCTGAGATATTTGTATCATCAACAGCCACAGGCGAGGTGTTGGAAGACTGGAAGTTGGCTAATGTGGTGCTATTATTTAAGAATGGAGATAAGGAAAAGCCAGGGAATTTAGACTGGTGAACCAGACAGAAGTGGTGGACAAGTTGTTTGAGGGGTTTCTCAGAGACAGGGTTTATGGGGGACAGGGTTTACAAGTATTTGGAAAAGCAAGAACTGATCAGAGATGGTCAAATTGGCTTTGTGCTTGGGAAATTGTGTCTCACTAAATTGAGATTTTCTGAAGTGATAAAGGGGACTGATAAATGCAGAGCAGTGGATCTCAGTAAGGTGTTCAACAAGGTTCTACATGGTAGACTGGTTAACAACGTTAGATCACATGGATTACAGTGAGAACTAGCCATTTGGATTAAAAAATAATTAGCTAGAATGCAACAGACAGAGGGTCATGGTGGAGGATTGCTTTTCAAACTGGAGGCCCGTGACCAGCAATGTGAAGAGGGTCCACTGCTTTTTGTCATTTATATAAATGATTTGGATATGAACGTAGGAGCTATAGTTAGTAAATTTGCTGTTGACAAAATTGGTGGTGTAGTAGTCAGTGAAGAAGGTTACCTCAGAGTACAATGGGACCTCGATCAGATGGGCCGATGGGCCATGGAGTGGCAGATGGAGTTTAATGTAGATAAATGCGAGGAGCTATATTTTGTAAGGCAAATCAGGGCAGGACATATACGTTTAATGGTAAAATCCCAGACAGCATTGCCAAACAAAGGGATGGGAGTCTACAGACTCTTAGTTCCCTGAAAGTGGAGTCCCAGGTAGACAAGGCAACATTTGGTATGCTTGCCTTTGTTTGTCAGCGCATTGAGTAAGGATGTTGGGAAGTCATGTTGCAGTTGTACAGGATATTGCTAAGGCCACTCTTGCAATACTGTGTGCAATTTTAGTCTCCTTGCTATAAGCAAGGATACTATTAAACTTGAAAGGGTTCAGAAAAGATTTCCGAGGATGTTGCCAGGGCTAGAGGGTTTGAGCTATAGGGAGAGGCTGAATAGGCTGAGACTGTTTTCTCTTGAACATCAGATGCTGAAGGGTGACATTATAGAAGTTTATAAAATCATGAGGGGCATGGATGAGATGAATAGTCAAGGTCTTTGCCTCAGGGTAGAGCAGTCCAAACTAGAGGGCAGAGGTTCAAGCTGAGAGGGGAAGATTGCAAAGGGACAAAGGGCTGTTTTTTTCACCCAGAGGGTGGTGTGTGTATGGAACAAGCTGCCAAAGGAAGTAGTGGAGGCTAGTATGATTAGAGCATTTAAAAGGCATCTGAATGAGTCTATGAATAGGAAGGCTTGAGGGAGAAATGGGACTAGATTAATTTAGGATATCTAGTTGGCATGGACAAGTTGGACCAAACAGTCTGTTTCCACACTGTACATCTCTATGATGTTAAATACGAAGTAACAGTTACACAACAAGAGCCAGGTGATAAACATCTGAAAAGAGAAAATCTAATCATCATTCCTTGACATTCAATGGCTGAAACCCCAAAACCAACATCCTGGGGACTCACCATTGACCAGAAACTGGATAAGCCATATCAATATCTTATCTACAAGAGCAGATCAGAGGCATGGAGCTGAGGCAAGTAACTGAGCTCCACCTCCCTAGCACCTATCCACAGTATACAAAAGTAGATGGTAACTACTTTTCCATTTTGTGTTGTTGGGTCCAAAATCATCGGCAGCTCTTCCTAACAGCATGATCAACTCACCTTAAATCCCAAGTATTGCAACAGTTCTAAATGGGGAAAAAAAACCTCACCACCTTCTCCATAAGACTCAAGGGAAATAAAAACTGGCCCAACCAGCAACACCCACATTCCACATTTCTGCTATTTTATGTTCGGCCATTATTGAAGACTGCAAAAAAGTCACCTAGTAATACCTCAATCTCTCTTAATCATGCAATTGCAAATTTATTTCAGGAGAAGAAACAATACTGAAGCTCAGGGAAGGTGGATAAGGGGGCAATAAGATTATTTGGTCATTCAGATCAGCATAATATTACTGATCATAGCAAAGCAGGCATAAAGGATTGAATGGCAAGCTACTGCAACGAATTCACATGTTCAAAATGCTGCTGCAGACATGCCAAATCAAGTGGCCTCCTTCTGTGCTATAATAATTCTGCGATTTTGCAGTTGGCTCTAAAAGTCACTGTAACAATTAGTGATATTCTGCATTGGTATACAGCTCAAAGGTGAGAGTTTGAATGAAGAGTCCTGCATAAATGAACAGCTGTGTGCAGAGAAGGAAACATTTCTAAAAAGAGTTTTTGGCAAGGAAAAGGGAGTTGACTTAAGAGTCATATACATGGAAACAGACCCTTCAATCCAAATAGTTCACACCAAACATGTTGACAAATTAAACTAAACCAGTCCCACCTGCCTATACTTGGCCCATATCACTCCAAACCTTTGCTATTCGAGAACTTATCCAAAATGTTGTCAGTGTACCTGCATCCACCACTTTCTCTAGCAGTTCATTCTACCCAAGAACCAGTGTAAAAAAAAGCACACCCCCCCCAGCACTTTTTAGAGCTTTCTCTTCTCACAATAAAAATACATCCCCCAGATTTGAACATAACCACCCTATGGAAAAGGCCCTCATCACTCATCTTATATATGCCCCTCATGATTTTATAAACCTTAAATAAGGATATCTCTCAACCTCCTACGCGCTGGTGAAAGAAGTCCCAGCCTTTCCAGTCTATTTTTATATCTGAAATCCTCCATTCCCAGCAACATCCTGGTAAATATTTTTGAACCCTCTCCAATTTAGTTATATCGTTCCTATAACAGGGCAACCAGAACTGCACACAATAATCCAGAAGTGGCCTCACCAACATCCAAAACAACTTCAACATGACATCCCAATTTATTTAGGATTGGCATTTTATGGTCACCTTTTGAAAATTCTTTTTGGCATATAATGGGACAGGAGAAGGACCATCACGCAAGCTAGTTACAGAAAATGCTACAGTTTATTTTGTCAACGTTGTCACAGAATTAATGTTCCTGAAACTGGTGTCAAATTATCTCAGCAATCCAATTGGTTGGTAGGACAATAGTATCTAAAATCTTTCCAGAGATAGCAGGAATTACAGATGCTGGAGAATTTGAGGTACCAAGGTATAGAGCTGGATGAACACAGCAGGCCAAGCCTTCCTGCTCCTCTGATGCTGCTTGGCCCGCTGTGTTCATCCAGCTCTACACCTTGGTACCTCAGTATCTAAAATCTGACAAGTCCCAAAACACATTCACTTGTGCCAAGTCTTCAATACTGAAAGCCACAGTCAGACTCAGATCACAGCTACACTCATTTTCAGTGACTGACTGAAGATTGTTAGTAACACATACCACCTCTATCAGTTAACAATAAACCTAACCCCAAATGTCCACTTATACACGGACTCCACCTCCAACCCACCTGTCAGATAGAGGATTTGAAACCTCGTATCTTCGACTACTTGATTGCATTCTTGAATCACATCCCAGCCGCAACTATCATTGATCCAAGTGCACGGAGTTCAAATATATCGCCCTCCTTCAGAATATCTCACCCAAAAAACAGACACTAACTTATTATCGCCTCAAACCTACACCCTTTCCCTACATCCCTAATTATTTGCTCTAGTTCTGTTCAAAACTTTAGAAGAGCAGTCATTTTAAAACTACTACTTTTTTCCCCAATTGCTGGGTGATCGTTGAAGTTTCAAGACAAAGTTACACTAGAATACTCGCTGCATTATGGTTTCACAGCAGGACCCACCATATTTAAGCATCTTAACTTCATACAATGACTAACCTCTTGCTATGTTACCTACTTTCAGTTTCTTGTTGAGTTTGCAGCAATATCGATACAGTTGGGCCAAGTTGAGTGGTCCGAAATCTGCATAGAAGCTGAAAAATACCCGTAATTAATTCACTGGCGTGCGGTCACAGTACAGCAAAAAAAAATCCAAATTAGTTTCTGGTAAAATACGATATTTCGAAGCACATCGTCTACTGCAGCTAACCGGTAAAAAAAAATCAATCGCATCCACTGACGTTTCTGAATATAATTAAGATCAAAATATCAAATCAGATTAGCCTAAGTTGTGTTCTTGACTTCCCTTATGCCAATTAACCGTACACTAGCTCCCTGCAGAAACTTTTTACTCCCCCACCTATATAACTAGAAACTTACTTTTCGTAAACCAGCTCCTCATCAATGCAGAAGTAATGCGTATTGACTGTACTTTTCGGCTTGTTTCTCAGAGTTGCGAAGTACAAGCGATCTAAAATGAAATTAAGAAATTTGAAGCGGTGTTGGGGTGGAGAACGGCGAAAGAAAAAGGTATAAAATCAATATCGACAGCATTCCGGGCTGAGAACAGAAAGATCAACACACGGACGCATACTCGCAAAACCTTAATTCCAATATTCACCTTTACTAAACTCAGAAGCGCTGATCAGCTCCTGCTCCTCGGCCATTTTAATGAGGGGGGGGCTTGGGGTTACCGAGGCGCTGCGCGTGTACTGGACAAGGGGGTCAAGTGGACAAGGCGCGCGCCTTGCCAATACTGCGGGTGGTCAATGGGCGCGCGCTCAGGACGGTTCCAATTTCAAATTTTCGGAAGCGAGAACCACGGACCCCAAGCAGGCAGCACTGCCCCTGTGGTCCGGGACTTCTTCCGAGCCAGAGGGGAAAGTAGTCCCTCGCGCTTGTCCAGTGGCCGACGCCTGGAACTCTCCCCGCCCCCGCCCCCTTCCCCTCCGCGACTCCTTGCCGTCAGCTCAGGCCACTCCGCGCGTCGCGGTGCCCGCAAGCTCAAGTCAACAACAGCAGCAAAGTCACATGCCAACTGCCTGTCGTTACCATGGCAGTCACTCGGCCAATCGTTGGATTGGAGAACTTCCCAGAGTGGGCAGGGCAACGCCGACCGCTAGCACTGCTCTACCGGCAGGGAGCGCCGCGGGAGAAGCCGCCTTTCATGAGCTTGCAGCTTACAGTGAGTCCGCTTTAAGAAACAAGGTTTCACACCGGCGTCAAACTAGCTCCCAAACTAATAATAACTAACTTCTCGAAAAAGGGAGACTTCTCTGGATTAGTTACTTACAAGCCCATCTTTGAAAGTGCATCTAGAAATCTAGAGGCGGAGGAGATAAAACATTGACCAAGGATTTTATTTGGTCTTTGGGGTCCGCAAAGGGGTCTGAGATTTTACAGCACCGGTTATCAAACATCTCTATCTGTATTCCCGCACTTGGCCTTTAGATTTGTAGCGTTTCAAGTACTCATCTAAATAGCTCTTAAATGTCTTGAGGGTTCCAACTCTACTTCCATTTTAGGCAGTTCTAGATACCCACCACTGAATAAAAACGTTTTTCCTCAAATCCCCTTTAAACCTTGCCTTAAAACTGTGACCTCTAGTTATTGAACCATCTACTGAAGGGAACAATTTCCCCTTTTATGTCTCCTAGCCTTTTCTAATGCCCTTCAGAGGAAGAATTTTGCTGTCTTTCTGTGTTGTGGTCTATGTGTGCATCCAGACCACAACAGTATGATTGACTTTTAAGTTCCCTTTCAAGTGGCCTAGCCAGCTGCTCAGTTCAAAAAGTGCTATTGAAAAGCTTAATAAGAATAATATTGGCAAAAGCATTGGAAACAACAAAAACACACCCTGCCTTGTTGATCATGAAAATTATTCCTCACTAACAGCTGGGGACTTATGGCAAAATTGAAATGGTTTGATACCTTCATATTTAATAAATCATATCTTGGAGCCAATGTCCTCTATCACCATTCCTGAGCATGCCCTGCCCAGAGGTATCAAAGATGGAGAGACAGTGATAAACAATGATGTGGGAGTGACTCTGAAAGCCCACAACATTGATTCCAGGGCAGGGAAGCGATGGCCCAGTGGTATTATCGGCAGACTTTTAACACTCCAATTAGTGTTCTGGTGACTGGGGTTTGAATCCTGCCATAGCAGATGATGGAATTTGAATTTAGTAAAAACATGGATTTATGATGACCATGAAACCATTGTAGATTGTCATGAAAAATCCACCTGGATCACTAATATCCCTTTGGGGAAGGAAACTGCCATCCTTATCTGGCCTACGTACAACTTCACACCCATAGCAATGTGGTTGACTCTTAGTTGCCCTCAGTCAATTGGGGATGGGCAATAAATGTTGGCCTAGCTAATAATGCCATCATCCTGTGAATGAGCCTTACTGACTGATCCTGAAGGAGATAGTGGCCTGTAATGGACGAAACAACAAGAGTTGACAAGCGACTTGACTTTGGCTTCACCAATCTTTTTCCTCTTTCTTTGTGGGATGTGGGTGTCACTGGCTGGTCAGCAGTTTTTGCCCATCCCTAGTTGCCCTTGAGAAGGTGGTGGTGGCTGCCTTCTTGAACCATCACAGTCCACTTGCTATGGGTTGACCCACAATAACATTAGGGAGGGAATTCAACACATTTTGACCCAGCAACAGTGAAGGAGCAGTGATATATTTCCAATTCAGTACGGTGCGTGGCTTGGACGGGAACTTGAAGGTGGTGGTGTTCCCATATATCTGCTTCCCTTGTCCTTCTAGATGGAAGTGGTTGTGAGTTTGGAAGGTACTGTCTGAGGTTCTTTGGTGAATTTCTGTAGTGCATCTTGTAGATAGTACACACTGCTGCTACTGAGCATTGGTAGTGGAGGGAATGAATGCTTGTGGATATACTGCCAATCAAGCAGGCTGCTTTGTCAGAATGGTGTCAAGCTTCTTGAGTGTTGTTAGGGCTGCACTTATCCGGGCAAGTGGAAAGTATTCCATCACACTCATGACTTGTGCCTTGTAGGTGGTAGACAGGCTTTGAGGAGTCAGGAGGTGAGTTACTCGCTGCAGTATTCCTAGCTTCTGGCTTGCTGTTGTAGCCACTGTGTTTATGTGGTGAATCCAGTTTAGTTTCTGGTCATTGATAACCCCCAGGATGTTGATAGTGGGGACTCAGTGATGGTAATACCATTGAATGTCAAGGGATGGCAGTTAGATTGTTTCTTATTGGCGACGATCACAGTCTAACATTTGTGTGACAAGAATGTTCCTTGCCACTTGTCAGTCCAAGCTTGGATACTTTCCAGACCTTGTTGCATTTGCACATGGACTCAATATCTGACCATTGTGTAATCAGTGGCAAACACCCCCACTTCTGACCTTATGATGGAGGGAACATCATTGATGAAGCACCTGAAGATGGTTGGGCTGAGGACACTACCCTGAAGAACTGCTGCAGAGATGTCCTGGAGCTGAAATGATTGACGTCCAACAACCATGACCATCTTTCTATGTGTCAGATATGACTCCAACCACTGGAGAGTTTGCCCCCAGTACCCATTGATTCCAGTTTTGCTAGGCCTCCTTGATGTCACGCTCAGTCAAATGCAGCCTAGATGTCACAGGCTGTCACTGTCATGTCACATCTGGAATTCAGATCTTTGCCCATGTTTGAACCAAGGCTGTAATGAGATCAGGAGCTGAAGTCGCCTTGTTGGAACCCAAACTGGGCATCACTGAGCAGGTTAATGCTGAGCAGATGCTGCTTGATGGCACTGACGATGACACCTTTCATCATTTTACTGATGATTGATACTGATGATGCGGTAATTGCTTTGGTTGGATTTGTCCTGCTTTTTGTGTACAGGACATACTTAGGCAATTTTCCACATTGCTGGGTAGATACCAATGTTGTAACTGTACTGGAACAGCTTGGCTAGGGGAGTGGCAAGTTCTGGAGCACAAGTCTTCAGTATTATTGCCAGGATGTTGTCAAGGCCTGTAGCTTCTGCAGCATCTGGTGTCTCTAACTGTTTCTTGATATCACATGAAATGAATCGAATTGGCTGAAGACTGGTATCTGTAATGCTGGGAAACACTGGAAGAGGCTGAGATGGTCATCCACTCGGCACTTCTGGCTGAAGATTGCTGCAAATTCTTCAGCCTTATCTTTTGCACTGATGCGCTGGGCTCTTTCATCATTGAGGATGGGGATATTTGTGGAGCTTCCTCCTCCAGTCAGTTGTTTAATTGTCCACAACCATTTATGACTGGATGTGGCAGTACTGCAGATCTTAGATCTGATCCATTGGTTTTGAGATCACTTAGCTCTGTACGTCACTTGCTGTGTTCGCTGTTTGGCGTGCAAGAAATCCTGTTTGGTGGCTTCGCCAGATTGATACCTCATCTTCAGATATGCCTGGTGCTGCTGTTGGCATGCCCTCCTGCAGTCTCCATTGATCCAGGGTTGATCCCCTGGCTTGATGATAATGGTTGAGTGGGGGATATGCTGGGCCATGATCTTACAGATTGTGAAGGTGGGACTTTGTCTCTACAAGGACTGTGCGATGGTCACATTTACTGATACTTTCATGACAGATGCAACTGCAGCTGGCAGATTGTTAAGGATGAGGTCAAGTAAGCTTTCCCCTCTTGTTGGTTCCCCAACCACCTGCTGCAGACCCGATCTAGCAGCTTCATCTGTAGTACTGCTGCCGAGCCACTCCTGGTGGTGGAAAATGAAATCCCCCACCAAGAATAAATTTTGTGCCCTTGCCATCCTCACTGCTTCCTCCAAGTGTTGCTCAACATGGATGAGTGCTGATTCATCAGCTGAGGGAGGACAGTATGTGGTAAACAGCAGGATGTTTCCTTGCCCACGTTTAACCTGAAGCCATGAGACTTCATGGGATCTGGGGTCAATGTAGAAGACTCCCAAAGTAACTCCCTCCAGACTGTATACCACAGTGCCATCATCTCTGCTGGGCCTGTCCTGCTGGTGGTACAGGACATATCCAGGAATGATGATGGTGGTATCTGGGACATTGTCTATAAGATGTGATTCTGTGAGTATGGCTATGTCAGGCTGTTGCTTGACTAGGCTGTGAGACAGCTCTCCCAATTTTGGCACTACTCCCTACATGTTAGTGAGGAGGACTTTGCAGGGTCGACAGGGCTGTTTCCAGTGCCTAAGTTGATGCCAGGTGATCCACTTGGTTTCATTTCTTTGAGACTTTGCAGTGATTGGTAGAACTGAATGGCTGCTAGGCCATTTCAACGGGCACTTGAAAGTCAACCACATTGCTGTGGGTCTGAAGTCACATGTAGGCCAGACCAGGTGAGGGTGGTATATTTGCTTTCCTGAAGGACAATAGTGAACCGGATGGGTTTTCCCTGACAATCGGCAATGATTTCATGGTGATCAGTAGATTCTTAATTCCAGGTTTACTGCTATTGAATTCTAATTCCACCATCTGCTTTGGTGGGATTTGAACCCAGGTCCCCAGAACATTAGCTGGTTTCTGGATTAATAGTCTAGCAATAATACTACTAGGCCATCACCTACCCTATCACCATCTTCGTGTCGCATATGGTGAACCATTCAGCCTTATATTCACACTAGTGTGCTGTCCATTATGAAATATGGACCACTATCATGTTAAAACAAGAATAAATCTTGCTCCAAACTGAACATCCATGAGGCATTGTGAACCATCAACAGCTACAGGATTATATTCAATTACAACCTGTAACCTCATGGCCTGTATATTTTCAATCTAGCATTAACATCAGGGCAATAATGCTGGTCTAGGGGTATAAGATGTGGAGGTGCTGGTGTTGGACTGGGGTGGACGTGGTCAGAAGTCACATGACACCAGCTTGTAGTCCAAGTTTATTTGAAATTGCAAGCTTTCGGAGTGCTGCTGCTTTGTCAGGTGAAGTGTAAGATAGCATGCAAGAGCAGCTTCAACCAGCTTCAGCCAGTACCAAATGCACAATCCATCTCGGCTTCCACCTAAGAACCCTGACTTTGCAGCTGCAAATTTTTACCCAATTTGATTTATTCCACATAATTGCACTACTCATAGCAATGAATATGGACCCTGATATCATCCCAGCACTGAAGACTTATCCTTCAGAACTGTAATTTGAGTACAGACAAAATGGTCGCATCTTCCTAACATTTGGTAAATTGCCTAGGTATATATATCCACCAAAAAAGGACAAATCCAGTCTGGTCAATTACCATTTAATTTCTGCGCACATGGCAAAAAGATCAACCAACAATCATCCAAAGGATCTCACAGAAAACTATTCAGCAACCTGGCATTAATTTTAACAGCCTCTAACTGATGTCTTATTTTTCTGTGCAGATCATAGACTACATGTACATAGTCTGGACCACTACTTCCCTCAACTGGAAAATTTCACCATCAGTTCATAAATGCTACTGTACATTTGTTTTAATATCGAATTTTAATTTTAATGGTATGTTGTTGTTACAAATGTGAGTTTTGCATTAGATTTTCTCCCAGATTCATTCTGGTCATTCACACTCATCATCCCTGTAAGTGGGCTTGGCATCCTTGCACTCAGGATTTAGCTTATACTGTCCAATATATATTAACACAGCAATACAGCCTCGGTTTCTAATAAGCAGATCTCTTGTTGTACAAATAATGATCTACACACATTTGCTTTCCTATTTCTCTGAAAGATTAAAATGATGAACACTTGTGGCCAGGTGAGGTCACTGTGAAGTGAAAAAGCTGATTTATTTTCTAGGCCAAAAAAGCAGAAATTTCAGACATTACTGTAACTTTGGAAGCTCATTTTGTGTCAAACATACACCAATCTAAAGTCTGTTTTAGCCTCAGATTCTTGCCAGGTAGAATCATGAGTCCGCAGCAATTGAACAGAGTTTAGAGCAGAGCTGGATGCCATTAACCCTCATGTGAAAATTAATGCTGTTGTCAGATGATGTTGCCAAGGGACAATGCATAGGTGAGGAAATAGGAGCAGACGAAGAGGCCACGAGAAGTAACAGTCTGGGTGCAAGCAAAAAAGCCACTGTGAGCAATACTTTGACTATGTTTAGACAGTTAAAAATGAAACAGGATGATTGCAGTCCCACGTGGCTAAAGAGCAGTGGAGGAGAATATTATGTGTTAACCATGTCAAAGGGTGCATGTAGATTGAGAAGGACAAGAAGAAATATTTACCTTTGTCACAAACACAAAAATGTTATTTGTGCCTTTGATAAGAACTGTTTTAATGTATGATAGGAGAGAAATCTCAGATGTGAAATTCCATGAAATATAGGCACAGGTTTGAAATCCAACATGATGTTCAAGGGCTTTGAATAGGAGAGGGAGTTTGGAGGTACAGAGAGTGGTTTTCAACAACCATGAAATCAAGGGGATTTTTTTGGAGGGGGAGATGACAGCAGATTTAAAAGAAATGAGAACAATGCCTGAAAGAAACCTGAGACAAAACCATTGCCTGATATTTTTAACTTGGTGACCGAGAAATGAAATTGGGTAGTCAATAGTTTAGGTTGAGGGAACAGGAGGTGGGTCACATGGACTAGATGAACTTGGAGAGGCATGGCGGGAGATAAAAGAGATATTGGGGAAACATGCAGATTTGAATCCAGGCCAGAGCAAAATATTGAGAAATTTTGGTTTGGTGGGCTAGAGAAGGGAGAAAGGTGGCAGAAACAATTGATAAAATGTTCTCAATCTTTATGACACGGAATTAATCAGCTCCTCCTCCTTATTATTGGAGATGGGGGTGAAGGAATCAGGAAGATTGATTTAAGAGGACAAATATAAGAGTATGACCCAATTGTGGTTAATGTAGTCCAGTCACAGGCAGAGAATGAATAAATTGATTGTCCATTTAAGTTTGTGTTCCTTGGACTTCAGGAGCAGAAATTAGGACTGTATCAGGGAACAACAAAGCAGAGAGAGAGTAATAGTTTCATTGGAGACTAGGGAATGAAATTTACAGGTGAGATTGCAATAAAGTAATTCAGAAGCTAAAGAGATATTGTGGTGAAAGTAGAGTTAAAGGATAAACGTATGAAGTTACAGAGATAGTAGGAACTGCCGATGCTAGAGAATCTCAGATAACAAGGTGTAGAGCTGGATGAACACAGCGGGCCAAGCAGCATCAGAGAAGCAGGAAGTCTGACGTTTTGGATCGAGACCCTTCTTCAGAAATCATTTCTGAAGAAAAGTCTCGACCCAAAATGTCAACATATGAAGTTAGTTGGGATGTGGAGGGTGATGCAAGGAGGTGATCAGATGTGCTCTGAACCATGATTGATGCAATGTTAGTAGTACCACAACATGAGATGGCAAGGTCAAATGAATATGGGTTGGGGAATTAACATTGGAGGATGAGATGAGGATAGGATGTGACAGCATTGAACTCAGAGGACAGTGAGTGTGATGAAGAGGAAGTTGAAAATGTTGAGGATGACAAGCATTGATTGAGTAGGAAAGTGATGAAGGTAGACTTTAGAGGGTTTTACGTTTGGATGGCATTATATTTGTTTCCATCGAAGTTTTTTCGTGAAACCAGTCTGTTGCCAGAGGCTATAGCTCCAGGGTGTAACTCTACATCAAGCATCATTGACTGGGAAATTCTCTTGCTCTGATCGCAGGCATATTGGAAGGATATGCCGTTAGATAATCAACCTGCTTGGCCACATTATGAACACATCTCTCATGACCCATCAAGTCCAGGAGTGGGACTAAACACAGAGTTTCGAGTTCTGACATCTAGAGCTACACACAACACCACAAGACCTCCTCCCTAAAGATTCCTCAGTGAGATTTTTAACATGGATGGGTAGCAGAAGTCGAAGAATTTAAAATGAAAAGTGATTGTGGTGGAACAAAACGATATACAGGTACTGGAGAACGTGCCATTAGTGCACAATTAAAGACATATAAAAATATATTATACCACATGAGGAACAGGCTGATTCAGACACAGAAACACCAACAGATTCGCTACATCACCTACGTTTGATCTGAACGCAAGATCAATTCCGATTTTAAAAATGGCACTTTTTTTGATTTTGAGTATGATTGATTTAAAATGTTAACTTTTGAATGTTATCTCATCCGTACTCGATAAACACGTTACTTTTAACCTTGGAGGAAGAGTTCCATTCAGAAGGAGTTACTATAAATAACGTGCCACCTTATCTGAATGACCCATTCTCTCACACCATTAGTAGCCTCCGCTTGTAATGCTGCAATTATCTCTGTGCTACCATGACAATAGACTTGTCTACATTCAGAATGATTCGAATCATCAATAGAGGGCTACTGACTTTCGAACTCTCGTCATTCAATGTAATCCCGTAGTCCTCTCCTTGCCAATCCCCTGCCGGTTTGAAGGGGGAAGGTTCACTAATCCCATTGCACACGGTGTGAGGAAACAGATGTCAAGACTGTACACTTAGCGTGCGGGATTGCGTCGTTTGCGCACCGTCTCAATCGTATATATACTGCGAACTAATGCTCGAAAGACTTCTCTCACTGTGGATGCTGCATGTTTGGAGGGGACAGTTATGGCTACCTGCAGGAATACACCCGACTTCTGTCCTTTTCTGATCGATATAAGTGTTAAACAAATATTGATACGTATTTGGGCTCACATTTTGTGGATCCGTCGAAACTACAGCATTGTGAAATTCGAATTTAGCTTTCCCAAAGATACTGGTATAACTATTGAAACTTGCACAAATGTACATATTCCCACTGAATGGATTTCAAACTTCCATCAAACCTCCCAAGTAAAGAAAGCCTCCCAGCATCAGTAACCTACCCCCAATATCAACAAACCAAACACGGTCGACTGCGGATCGATTGCACTGGTCGGGACTCCACGTATCAGGACGGTTCTTCCAATTGGAAGGGTTTGACATCCCTTCGCAGGCTTTAGGGCTTCGGTACGGGTGAAGTCAAGTGAACATGTTGCTTTGGATTCCGGTAGGAGAGGGGACAGGTTTGGGTAGCTGGCAGCTTGCAGTTGGCATAAGTTTCAGCATTTGCTGGGGCTTTGTGACGTCTCCACGCCTACAACCACGTACCTTCAAACTAACAAATGAGTTGTAACTGACCAGGCCCTCCCTGGGGCTGTGAATACACAGGGCAAGACCATTCCCCCTCCCAGAATGGCATTCCAGTGCCTCTATTAAAGATGCAGGTAAAAAGCTGAATCAGTCACAATGAAGTGTGACTTCGTAAGAAATAGAACTGTATAGATCCAATTCGTGAAATTTAAACTTGCTGTAAATTACACTTATTTGAACGTCAGTACAGTATCTGATGTTGCATCTCACCAATCGGAAGGGAGAAGCACAGCGTGACATTTCCTTAAAAACAGACCGGATCGTCAATAATTTCTCTAGTGCTACACTTTGTGCAAGAGACACAAATAATTTTGCAGATCAATCCTAAATAAGTAGGCATCTTAGAGGAAGAGTTTGAAAAGCAGCGCAATCGAGTTGCCAATAGTAACATTGCAATTACAGTACGCTATTGTAGGAGGAATAAAAAGGCCTGACTAATGATCCAGACGTAAGAATTCATTGCAGCTGGGAATTTAAATTCAGTTAATTAAGTGGAATCAAGAGTTCTTGTCGGTAATGATGACCATGAAACTCCTGGATTGTTGTAAAACAAATACGTCCGACTAATTTCCTTTGGGATAGGGTATTTGCTGTCTTTTCTTGGTCTGGCTCATATCTGATACCAGGCCCACAGGAAAGTTGAGGTTTGTTGACTTTGAAATGTCCTTGCAAGCCATTCTGGCAATGATGACAAGTGTAAAATTAAAATATGGTACACTAATTAGTAAAATTAGATCACATGAGATTCAGGGTGAGCTTGCCAATTGGATACAATATTGGCTTTTTGGTGGGGGGGGGGTGCAGTGGTGGTGGAGGGCTGTTTTTCAGACTGAAGGCCCGTGACCAGCGGTGTTCCACAAGGATTGGTACTGGGTCCACTTCTGTTTGTCATTTGTGTAAATGATTTTGATAAGAGTACAAGAGGCATTAGTAAGTTTGCAGATGACACCAAAATGGGCAGTCAAGTAGACAATAAAGAAAGTTAGTGATAATGGGAACTGCAGATGCTGGAGAATCCAAGATAATAAAATGTGAGGCTGGATGAACACAGCAGGCCCAGCAGCATCTCAGGAGCACAAAAGCTGACGTTTCGGGCCCAGACCCTTCATCAGAGAGGGGGATGGGGTGAGGGCTCTGGAATAAATAGGGAGAGAGGGGGAGGCGGACCGAAGATAGAGAGAAAAGAAGATAGGTGGAGAGGAGAGTATAGTTGGGGAGGTAGGGAGGGGACAGGTCAGTCCAGGGAAGACGGACAGGTCAAGGAGGTGGGATGAGGTTAGTAGGTAGGAGATGGAGGTGCGGCTTGGGGTGGGAGGAAGGGATGGGTGAGAGGAAGATCAGGTTAGGGAGGCAGAGACAGGTTGGACTTCCCCCCCCCCACCCACTGCATCCCAAAACCAGTCCAACCTGTCTCTGCCTCCCTAACCTGTTCTTCCTCTCACCCATCCCTTCCTCCCACCCCAAGCCGCACCTCCATCTCCTACCTACTAACCTCATCCCACCTCCTTGACCTGTCCGTCTTCCCTGGACTGACCTGTCCCCTCCCTACCTCCCCACCTATACTCTCCTCTCCACCTATCTTCTTTTCTCTCCATCTTCGGTCCGCCTCCCCCTCTCTCCCTATTTATTCCAGAGCCCTCACCCCATCCCCCTCTCTGATGAAGGGTCTAGGCCCGAAACGTCAGCTTTTGTGCTCCTGAGATGCTGCTGGGCCTGCTGTGTTCATCCAGCCTCACATTTTATTATAATAAAGAAAGTTATCTAAGATTACAAAGAGATCTTGATCGATTGAGTCAATGGGCTGAAGTGTGGCAGATAGAGTTTGATTTGGATAAATGCGAGGTAGTGCATTTTGGTAAAACAAACAAGAGCAAGACTTATACAATTAATGGTAGAGCCATGGGTAGTGTTGTAGAACTGAGAGACTCAGGGGTTCAGGTACATAATCCTTTGAAATTTGCATCACAGACAGAGAGGATGGTTAAGAAGGCATTTAGCACTCTTGCCTTCTTTGATCAGACCTATGAATATAGGGGTTAGAATGTCATGTTGAGATTTTACAGAATGTTGGTGAGACCTTTTCTGGTGTGTAGTTCTGGTTGTTCTGTTTAGGGAGGATATTATTAAACTGGAGTGTTCCAAAATGGATTTAGCTTGCCAGGAATGGAGGATTTGAGTTATAAATTGAATAGAGTGGGATATTTTTCCACTGGAGTGTAGGAGGTTGAGAGGTAACCTTATCAGGGTTTATAAAATCATGAGGCATAGATAAGGTGAATAGCAAAGGTCTTTTTCCTAATATGGGGGAGTTCAGAACTAGGAAGTACAATTGTAAGGTGAGAGAAGAAAGATTTAAAAAGGACATGAGGAGCAACTTTATTTTTAAAACATAGGGTGGTTAGTGTGTGGAATGAATTGCCAGAGTAAATGTTGGATGCAGTTGTTTACAATGTTTAAAAGGCATTTGGATAAACACATGAATAGGAAAGCTTTTGAGGGATAAGGGCCAAAAGTGGGCAGGTGGAACCAAGTTAGTTTGGAAACATGGTCAGTGTGGACCAGTTGGACCAAAGGGTCTACTTCCATGCTGTATGACTCTAAATTCAGAATGAGCAAATCAGATAATCAGCTATGCGAAGTTCTCACATCTGCAGACTTGCATCAAAAATTCCAAAGTCCAGTCAACCAGTGATCTAAGTCACAGAATCATACTTTCCAACAAAGGGCGTAGATTCTTCCATCACCTTCCTCAGGGTCTTCTCCAAAGGAAGAATTGGCATTAGGAGTCTTCAACATTGACACGTGGCTGTCATAGCTGGTACACCACCGGTGGGTGCAACTGATTAATTTGTAGCTTTAATTCACTTTTGATGCAGCTGCACCAGTGTTACCTTACAGCAGCCAAGCTGCGTGCAGCATCAACAAGAACTTGAAAGTTGTTGTGTAGCTACACAGCTTAGAAGGAATATTTTTTTAAAAATCATTCATGGGAGATGGGTGTGATTGGTTGTGTTAGCATTTGTCGTCCATTCCCTAGTAGTCCTTGAGAAAGTGGTGGTGAGCTGTGTTCTTGAACCTATCTTGTGCCACAGTTAAGAAAATCTGCTCAGGCCTGGAGAGGATCCTAAGAGTGAGAAAAGAAGCAGCCAAGTATCATGGTACACATAAAGACCGATGAGAGAGATAAAAATGAGATTCTACTGAGGCAAACAGCTAGGGATGATATTAAAAAAAAACAACTTAAGGTAATATTCTCTGGATTATTTGCAGTGCTGAGAAAATTGGCATTGGCTACATTTGTCACATAGAATTTTCATGAGTGGCTCAGATTAGCAGGTGGAAAATAGGTTTCCACTGATGGGATGCTGGCATTACTGGAGAGAGAGCATGGGAGAACGCTAGAGGTGTACTATTGTGACAGCCTTCACCTGAACCACACTGAGGTCAGTGCACTGGTGAATTATCACTAGGGCTGTTGACCAGAGAACATTTAGAAAGCAAAGAGAAAAGATAAGGTAATAGTGGAGTTGCAACATGGACAATGATCACCAGAGTGTGACAGAAGGGGACACAGCAAGATAAAAGTGATAGAGGGACATAATTGGAGATTCTTAATTTGGAAGCACACCATATTTGTTTTAAAAAATGGATGAATTATAACACAAATAGAAATAAATGAATATTACAGAGATTTGGTTACAAAGGGACCATAATGGGACATGAACATTGAAGGCTCAATAATTTTGGAAGGACAGGAGGCCATGAACAAAAAGAGATGGGGTAGCTCTATTTATCAGGAATAAGATCAGAACTGTAGCGAGCAAGGAGTTTGGTTCTGAAGATCAAAATGCAGAACCAGTTTGTATGGAGTAAAGAAATAGGAAAGGAGTCACTGGTGGGAGTAGTTACTTGGCCCCTATGACCTCACTATTTATTTCCATTTCCATAACATTGCCTGACTTTGCCATGGTTTCAGCAGATCTGTCGCTAAAACCCTTGCCCACGCATTTGTGGCTTCTGGATTTGACCATTCCAGCAGATGACTGGACAGCTGTCCTAGATCCACTGTTTACAAATTAAGGTAATTGAAAACTCATACAGAGATAGTAAGAACTGCCAATGTTGAAGAATCTGAGATAACATGGTGTAGAGCTGGATGAGCACAGCTGGCCAAGCAGCATCAGAGGAGCAGGAAAGCTGACATTTTGGGTTGAGACTCTTCTTCAAAAAAAAAAGGTCCTGACCCGAAATGTCAGCTTTCCCACTCCTCTGACGCTGCTTGGCCAGCTGTGTTCATGCAGCTCTACACCGTGTTATCATTGAAAACTCTATTGGCTATTTTTGAGCTCACTCCAAGTCCCATCTCCCTGAACCTGCCATCCTACAGTGGTTCCCATAGTACCTTGCTTTAAAAGTCATTCTTTAATCATGACTTGTCCTATGGCACCACTCTTCCCATCACTGATCTCCTCCAACCCTACAAAATTTTTGGGTGGCTGTGCTTCATCAATTGTAGCCATGAATATTCACAATTTTAGTTGCTCCATCATTGATTTCTTAATGCACAGCTACCAATGTCCTATGCTCTAGAACTCCATCACCATTTCTGTCTCTTAATATGCCCTTTAAAACTACCTCTAGGGTGAATCTTTTGGCCATGTGGCCTAATATTCCCTTGTGTGTCAGTGTCAAATTTTGTTTGATAATGCTTGTAAAGCACTTTAGGATGTTTACTATAATCAACATGCTATACAAATGCAATTCATTGTTATTGGGAATTTAAGTGATAGCTAGTTATTTTCCTTTAATTGTTCAGCAACAAAAAATGTTTTAATGAAGTAAGGCCACATTTAAAAAAAATGTGTAGGAGCTATAGAATAAATATTCCAGAGAATGTACTTTATCCAACTTCATTCGGTATTTAGTCTGTTTCTGCACCTCCATCTGCCAAAAAGTACCATTTCACTGTTGTCCAGTTAATACCTCCCTATCACATTGCTATGTATATAGAAACAAACAAACAAGCATAATGCACAGTTTTTTTTAAATTCTGTATTTATTTATTTTACACATAGGAATCCACTTCTGATGTTAAGTATTCTCAACTAAAGCCAAGAATATGCGCATTCTTGTTTCCATTAGCAACTTTGCAGTTTCAGGCTTCACAAGTTGGGATTTATCATTCCAATGCCTGTACATTCTATGATATTATTTTCTATTCCAGACTCTTGATCATCTATTTTACTCACTGTGAACTTAGCCTGAAAGAAAAACAAACATTCTAATTGAGCAAGAATATAACCAGATCTTGGTTAAATGCAATCTTCTTTTTCATAACTTACATATAGAATCAAAGTTATTTGTCATGCTATATTACTTTATTGCTGCACATTATGTTCAAAGGCACATTATTCACACGCAGGGTTTCTTACACATGCACAGCCACACAGTGTATAGGCCTTTGCTCAGAGGCAGTCATTATTTGCTCAGGAGTTAAGTATTCCCATAAATTGCATGACACTCGAGGTGGGAGAAAGTCCAAGTCTAAGTAGAGTTGCTCAGGTCAAACTATACTTTTTAATTAACTTAAGGAGCTCTGCATACTAGAAGTACATGCCAGTTTTAGGGTGCAGCTCAAATAACCAGCATTTAATGATTACAATGAGGTGTGATCGTGTAGGGTGACAGCTGCAAGCTCTAAATATTCTTATACAAGTTATCACCTGCTAGCTTACGTAGACTACTGTACATGTGCATAAGTAAACAATCTGAAAATGTCTGTCATAAACTAAAAATCGTAGTTATTGGTCAGTTTTGTCCTCTGCTTTTTAAGGAATTCTTTTGTTCTGCAACAAGGTCATGCTTCTGAAGTTTATTGTCAAAGTATCCAAGACAGGCACCAAAACTCAAAACAATAGATTTTAGGCCACCTTAGGAACATCAAACTTTTTTTTAAAAAAATGGAAACGTTACACTGGTGTTCTTTCGAGGGGCTGGTTAGAGTACAGCAGCAGTAAATGTGATGTATTTGACTTGGTGGCGATGATTAGGGTAAAAACGGTTTTAACCTGCACATAATCCTTTATGTTTAACCTGGAAATAGTTAATAGTAACAAGGTGTCTAAAAGTGACAAAATGTCTCATTCAGCAACAATGACAATGACAGCAGAAACAAAACCGAAATGACTATGTATCAAAGAAAATTGATTTAATGTAATAATATAGGCTAATATTTTATTTGATGACAAGAATACTGACCTTAGTTAGCATTTCTGCAAAGTGTATAGCTGTCTGCGTGTGAAGAGTCAAGGGCCCACTTCTTACTCTGGAGACACCGTTAGCTAGGGCCATGAATATAATGATCTGAGCCAAAGAAAAATGCAGTTAAAAAGTTTAACTGCTTTGTGACACATCAACAATCACTGAAACAATTCTTTGTATTTTACCTGGGCCCAAAAGAAAGAGCTTTCTTCTGGAGCAACGGACTGAGGTAATACTGTTCAACAACACTCTGCAGTTACTTTTAAAATAAAATTTACCAATTGTAAAGAAGTGACAATATGGAGTAAAGGTGAATACAAAATTACATATCTCCTGTATTTCCTTACCATTTATTTCTGGAGTGCAGATAAATAATACAACGAAGCCAGTGTAATGTAGATGGAAAGTTTTATTGTTGTTTCATAGTTTCAGATAGTATATTGATCTCAAACCTATCTCTTGTGTGCATGATTAAAAAACAAAGTTATGAACTAAGGGAAACTTGTGTCATCTAGCATTTCTCTTTACAACTGGAATCACAATGCAAGATGATTGCTTGTTGTTTTCAACCATTAATTAAAAAGTGTCACATTTGAGGTGATCATAATATTGATCATTGTTTTACCTTGTGAAATGAGTTAAAAACAGTCACATTATTGCTCTCCTACTCATTTGAAAAACATCCACAGACAGCGATCATACAGAAAGGCATGGTGTTCTTAGCTGTACCAAAAGATGCTGGGTTTTGTGCTCCTACTATGGAAAGTACCCTAAGACCTACCCAGATTAAGCCATTGGTTTAATAGAAGAAAAAGCCTTCAAAAGCAAGAGCAAAAGAAAATTAGTTATGAACTCAATCATGTATGTGAGTAAATACTGTGAAAGTTATTTTCTAAAATAAGTTGATTTAAGCCGGTTTTGTTTTTAAAAAGCGTATTTGTTCATATGATATGGATGTCAGTGGTTAGGCCAACATTTATTGTTCATTCCTAACTCCTCTGAAGAGGGTGGTAGTGAGCTACCTTCTTAAACCAACAAAGTACCAGGTGGTGTAGGGACACCACAGTACTGTTTAGGAATGGAGTTCCACAATTTTGATCCAAACAGTGATGGAATTGGATTAGTTCTGAGAAAGGATGGCATGTGGTTTCAGGGAACTTGCAGTTGTCAATCTGCTACTCTGTAAAGTGGTAGAGAGAGTGCTGTCACAACAGCCTTAGTGTTCCTGCAATGCATTCTGATGATGGTCCACACTGCTGCTACTGAATGTCGAAGCTGGTGGATGTGATCCCAAGTGGGCTGCTTGACCTGGATTGTGTCAAACTTTAACAATGAATGTTGAAGCTGCAATCATCCAGGCTAATAGAGAGAGTATGCCAGCCCACTTAGCTTCTGCCATGTATGGCATGAACAGATATGAGTGAAAACAGGAAGATAGCTCCTAGCTGCAGAATGCCTAGCTTCTGACCTGCTCTTGTAATATTTAAATGCCATGTCCAGTTTAGTTTATGATCAAAGGTAACCTCCAGGATGTTGATAGTGGGTTAGTCAGCAGTGGTAATGGCATTGAACATGTAGGGCTGATGGTTAGATTCTCTCTTGTTTGAGATGGTCATTATATGGCAATGTGTGGTGTGATTGTTAGCCCATAAGTCTAAGCCTGGATGTTGTCCTATAGACATCAACTGCTTCAGTACTGGAGATATGGCGAATTTTACTATCAGCTGCGAACATCCCAACTTCTGCTCTTATGATAAAAGTATGGTCATTAATGAAACAGCTGAAGATTTTTGGGCCTAGAACACTTCACTGGGGAACACCTGCAGTAATGCCTTGGGCTGAGAAGATAGACCTTTAACAAAAACAACCATCTTCTTCGGTGGTGGGCAGGACCCCAACCTGTGGACAGTGCATGTGTGGATGAAGGCTGTTATGAGTCTGGAGATGAGTAGCTCTACAGAAACTGAGTGTTAGTGAGCAGTTGTTCTGCTGCAAATGCCACTTGATAGCACTGTCAACAATCCCTTCCATAATTTTGTTAATGATTGCAAATAGACAAAAAGGGCAGTAATTGGCCAGGTTGGATTTGTCCTGCTTTTTGTGCAGCTTGTTCTGGATCACAATTCTTCGGTACCATAGCCTTTGCAGTATCCAGGGCAACTTGGTTGTTGTGAAAAAGGGAGAAATTGGATTTTAAGTATATTAAGCTCCACTTGGCAGTTACTTTAGAAGTTCTGCACTGAATTAGTGCAGTAGCACTTATGAAACATTATGACAGTTAGTGCTAATGTATTGGACCATCAATATGTGATAGTAAGCAGTAAAATTCACTCATTGGAGATAGCAAGATTGGAGCAAGAAATATTAAAAATAATCAAAAAGCATATTTAAGTGTTCGACATAATAAACTCATCTGCCATATATCTATACCTGATCCTGCAAATACTGGTCCACACAGCCACCATGTCGAAGATCCTTCATGAGCATCTCTGCGGCTTCGATTCCAACTTTATCTGCAGCAACTCCTGCATTGAACAAACAGTCTAGTATGGGTTCTTTCTCCCCCATGTCTTCAAAACCACTGTTGAATCATGTCTGTCACAAATCCAACAAGCATCAATTAACACTTAATGGCTCCACCCATAATTCTGTAACACTATCAGTGATTTTCTTGCTATCCCCTATTCCTTTGCATTAACTTAATGCTGAAATTGTCTCCGAGAAGCTGGATATCAAGTCTGGTCTGAGAAAATACCCACAAAGTGCCTTTAGACTTCTTACTATATTAAAGACACAATACTAATGAAAACAGCAGTGGATGCAACCAATTATTACTTAATCCCTGCTATTGTATAGTTCGCACTGAAAACAACCTTACCTCTTTTACCAAGAGCAGATCCTGCGACGATACACCCTGTAGATGTTTCAGCAAAAATACTATAAAAGGACAAAGAATTAAAACAAAAAATTGACTTCTTAAAAATTACTTATTGAAGTTATTCTTAATTTGCTGCTATAAATAGTGGCATAAACTACTACAACACTTCCCAATCTGGATGAAGTACAAATGAAAGTCATCACGCACGGACTGCGAATAGTGACTTGAAGCTGCTTGATTCCACTTTATTTTCTTTTATCTCTACTAAGTAATTCAACGCATCACACCTTAGAACGGGAGAACATGTAACCAGCTCATAAAATTCTGATTATGTAATGGATACAAGAAAGGATAGCAGGGGAGTCAGACCCCTGATCATGAAGATTCATTCTACTTAGTGTAAAAAAAGTTCTTTTCTTTGATACTGGTAGAATGACTCAAATCAGAAACATTTTACAGCAATAAACTTACATCACTGGCCACCTGGTTGCTGCAGTTAGAAAAACAGCAAATCACAAAATTCTCATTCGTTTTACAGTTGAAATGCATTGAATAATCCACCTGAAGTCATTTATGTAAAAGCACTTCTAATAATAGACAGAAATCACTTCAAAAGCATAGGCTTAATTGAGCTTGGCAATGCCCACCCACTTCAAAAACAGGAGGTGTCAAAGAACCTAGCTGGTATAAAAATTTAACATTGCAGTAACTGAGGAGATGCATATCTGGAAAGAAGAGCTCTTTAATTTACGAAGCTGTAGAGCTGGATGAACACAACAGGCCAAGCAGCAGGAAGGCTGACGTTTCGGGCCTAAACCCTTCTTCAGAAAAAGGCCCGAAACATCAGCCTTCCTGCTCCTACGATGCTGCTTGGCCTGCTGTGTTCATCCAGCTCTACATCTTGTTATCTCAGATTCTCCAGCATCTGCAGTTCTTGCTATCTCTGGAACTATCCTTAATTTATTTTGCAAAGTTGATTTTAATTCAAATTTCTTTTCAATGAGCATTCTGAATTTTGACCAAACTTGTTCCTATAAAGAGGTGCAAACACTTCACTGTCAGTACTGCAGATTATTTTCACAGCTTTCTACTAATAGTTAACTATCATTAATATTAAACTATTCCTTGAAATGGTTCAAGAATTGAAAACCTCAGGTTCTGCTTTATCAGGATTCTGATTCTCCATAATGTTTGTAGTTGTAAACACTGCCAAGTTTGCAAACCCACAATTGTACTGCTTGACTTCACACACTATGTGCACAGTGTTCAATTTTCAGAAGCAGAGCATAAAGTGACATAGAAAGTTTTGGGATTCCCAAATTTCTGCTCCTGTTTTTTTAGTTCTATTCCTGCCCTAAAATACCATTAAAAAAAATACTTCTTGAATGGTACAACTTGCCACTCTCCTTCCCGGGCTCTTCTAATACAGTTACAAAACAGACAATGTGTAAAATTGCCCAAGTATGTCCTATACACAAAAAGCAATACAAATCCAATGCAGCTGTTTACCGCCTCACCAGTCTGCACTCATTCATCAAAGTGATGGATGGTGTCATCAACAGCGCTGTCAAGCAGCATCTGATCAACAATATCATTCATGCTCAAGTGACATCCAGTGAGTTCCACCAGGGCTACTCAGCTCCTGACTTCATTACAGCTTGGTTCAAACATGGACAAAAGAGTTGAATTCCAGACGTGAGGTGACAGTGACAACCCTGGTCATCAAGAATGCATTCAATTGAGTGTGGCATCAAACGGCACTTGCAAAACTGGAATCAGTGGCTATCAGGGAGCAAACCTCTGCTGGTTGCAGTCATACCCGGTACGTAGGAAGACGGTTATGATTGTTAGAGGTCAGTCATCTCAGCACCTGGGCATCTCTACAGGAATTCCTCAGGATACTGTCCCAGGCCTAACCATTTTCAGCTGCTTCATCAATGACCTTTCCATCATGAGGTCGGAAGTGGGGATGTTTGAAAATGATGGCACAGCATTTCAGCACTGTTTGTAATTCCTCAGATACTGAAGCAATCAGCATTCAAATGCAATAACATCTGGACAATATCCGGGCTTGGGCTCATAAGTGGCAAGTGACATTCACATCACACAAATGCAAGGAAATGACCATGTCCAATAAGAGAAAATCTAACTACCAGCCCATCATATTCAATGGCGCTATCATCACTGAATCCCCCACTGTCAACATCCTGGAATTACTGTTGAGTTTACTGACCAGAAGTTCAATCTCACAAATGCACTGGTTATAATCAGATCAGAGGCGAGGAATAGTGTGTCAATAACTCACCTCCTGATTCCCCAGAGCCTGTGCACCATTTAAAAGGCACACCTCATGAGTGTGATGGATTATTCCCCACTTGCCTGACAGCTCCAACACTCAAGAAGCCTGACAGGATCCAGAACAAAGAAGCCCACTTGACTGCCACCACATTCACTCCCTCCACCACTGATGCTCAGTACTGCAGAATTTCACCAAAGATTCTTAGACTGCACCTTCCAAATCTGTGACTATTTCCAAGGGCAGCAGATGCATGGGAACGCTACCAACAGCAAGGTCCCCTTCAAGCTGCTGACTGTCCTGACTTGGAAATTTACTTTTGTTCCTTCATTCTCTAAGTCACAATTCTGGAATTCCCTCCCCAAGGGAATTGTGAGTCTACCTACAGCACGCGAACTGCAGCGGTTCGAGGCAGCAGCTCACCACCACCTTCTCAAAGCCAGCCAGGGAGACACAATAAATGCTGGCTAGCTTGTGACACGCACATTGGACGATTGAATTTTTTAAAAAAATGATGGAAGTAGTACATTAACAACAATATGCCAGGGCACCAAATGTTAAATCCTGAATGATCAATGAGTGCTTTCATTCTGAATACTGTCACCTAGATGCAAAAGAAGTTGGTTCACATCCACAAATACAGATAATGATCAGGTACTCTTGAATAATTAAGTGATCAGAACATCGTTAAAAAAGATCCAATAACTGAAAACCAAAAATCGTGAGCTGGTAGCAAGATTATAGGGCATGGTCAGTAAATAGATACCCGTTATTCACAGATGTTATTACGTGTCTCTGGAGCAAGTGGGAATTGAACCCAAGCCTCATGGATCAGGGGTAGGAACACCACCACTGCACCTCAAGAGCCCTCAGTCTTGTAGATTTTTGGTTGAATTTTAATTTGAATTCTAGCTACCATGGTGGGATTCAAACCTAGATCCCAAAAAACAACTCTGGAAGACTAGTGGTGGACTTGCTACGCTATGCCATGGCTTCCCCAGTGATTGGCACATGTACTGGGTAAGAAGTGAGAGGCCCTTTTGATTAATGCCATCACTGAGAAAGGAGAGAGTGTGTGATAATAGTTCCACTGGGTCCGCAGTGAACAATTTCACCAAGATTGCACTCTCCTCATCAGAGGTCATTAAAAACCACACACATTTTGAAGAAATATGTAGCAGCCTTAAGACAAGATGAATGTTTCACCTTTTAATTCAATGTGAAACATACCTCAGGCACAGATTTCTGTAGATCACCTGACACTCAGGAAAAGGAAACAAACATTTATGAAAAAGACTCATGTTGCAAGCTGGCAACCCTAAAATCTCAGTTGAACCAGAATTTAAAAAAATTAATTGGTGTGCAATTACACATTTTACTTCTTACATAATTCCATTTCCATTCCCAAAAGCCTTGTCCTTAGGCTCCTGCACAGACTGAATGTTTACGTAAATGTCACGCATTTCTTTTCTGATGCACCGAACAGCTGCTGATGCCATCTCATTTGCAAGCTAATAATGAGAGAAAAAAAACCCACCTTTAGTTCTTTCTCATCCCAGTGCAATTCACTTTTTTAAAAATGATAACAATTGTTACAACAATGCAAATTTTTAATGTTCAAAAAAAAACCACCATCTCTGCAACGTTTGGTTAAAAATTGTGTTACATACAATTGAGGAAGCAATTTCAGATTCATCTGGTTGGCAGACAGCTAAAATAATTAGTTTTTAAACTGCTGTCGCGCACATAAACCTACATACATCCCTATAATGACTTACAAAAATTCCTTCAAAATCCCCTGCAAGTCATGTGCAATCATAGTTTAAACCTGCATTTTCAATTTTTCACTGTTCTTCAGGTGAATAATTCCTTGATGGAACCATTTCTAAATGGTCAGTATACCACAGCAAATGTAACCATGACATACCACTTTGGATTTACAAGCCCTAAGCCAATTTTACAATCCATAAAATTATGTTTGGTTATTTAATGCAATGCTCTAAATAAAACAAAAACAAATCAAAATGGAATTTGAGAACATTTTAACCAACAAATAAAGCAGAATTTTCAAATAGGAAAAATAGAAAAAAAAACAGAAAAAAAACATGTTACAGTAAAAATGATGTAACATTTGATTATGACCTTTAATGGCAGAACTCCAGCAACAAAAGCTCTTCCGTGAATCTTTGTGATTGTTCCTCTCTCTGTCATGTTTATTGGAGTCAGCTGTTTCACCGGAGATATCTTTACTCTTACTTCACCACCACCCTTCGGATAGTAACCTCTAAAAAGAGAGGAAAAAAAAACTATTGGCTCAAAAACAGTAGTGTCATGAATGCAAATTCCAGCACACACTAGTGCACCACAATTTATCCAGATGCCCATTTATTGTTGAATACTGTAAGGTTCACCACTTTGGTTTATATACAAAGAACAGACACCCAAACAAGGTTTGAAAAAGTGTCCGTGTATTATATTTCAAGAGGAATTGGAAACAGCAGGATATGTCTTCAGAGAAGAGTTTTTTGTCCTTTATTCATTCATGGGATGAGTGTGTCCCTGGCTAGGCAGCATTTATTGCCCATTCCTAATTGCCCAGAGGGCAGTTAAGAGTCAACCACATTGCTGTGGGATCTGGGAGTCATGTCTAGACCAGTTTCCCTCCCTAAAGGACAGTAGTGAGCCAGATGAGTTTTTCCAACAGTCGACGAGGGAGTCACGATCATCATGAGATTCTTAATTTCAGATATTTATGGAATGCAAATTCCACCATCTACCTTGGCGGGATTCAAATCCAGGTTCCCAGAATGTTAGGTGATAATGGTAACTGCAGATGCTGGAGAATCCAAGATAACAAAGTGTGAAGCTGGATAAACACAGCAGGCCAAGCAGCATCTCAGGAGCACAAAAGCTGACGTTTCAGGCCTAGACCCTTCAGAGAGGGGGATGGGGAGAGGGTTCTGGAATAAATAGGGAGAGAGGGGGAGGTGGACCGAAGATGGAGAAAAAAAAGATAGGTGGAGAGGAGAGTATAGGTGGGGAGGTAGGGAGGGGATAGGTCAGTCCAGGGAAGATGGACAGGTCAAGGAGGCGGGATGAGGTAATAGGTAGGAAATGGAGGTGTGGCTTGAGGTGGGAGGAAGGGATGGGTGAGAGGAAGAACAGGTTAGGGAAGCGGAGATGGGCTGGGCTGGTTTTGGGATGCAGAGAGGGGAGGGGACGAGCTGGGCTGGTTTAGTAATGCTGTGGGGGGAGGGGAAGAACTGGGCTGGTTTTGGGATGCAGTGGGGGAAGGGGAGATTTTGAAGCTTGTGAAGCCCACATTGATACCATTGGGCTGCAGGGTTCCCAAGCTGAATAAGAGTTGCTGTTCCTGCAACCTTCGGGTGGCATCATTGTGGCACTGCAGGAGGCCCATGATGGACATGTCGTCTGAGGAATGGGAGGGGGAGTTAAAATGGTTATATACTGCATCCATTGTACCCGGCGTGGCTTCCTCTACATTGGGGAAACCAAGCAGAGGCTCAGGGACTGCTTTGCAGAACACGTCTGCTCGGTTCGCAATAAACAACTGCACCTCCCCATCGCGAACCATTTTAACTCTCCCTCCCATTCCTCAGATGACGCGTCCATCATGGGCCTCCTGCAGTGCCACAATGACGCCACCCGAAGGTTGCAGGAACAGCAACTCTCATTCCGCTTGGGAACCCTGCAGCCCAATGGTATCAATGTGGGCTTCACAAGCTTCAAAATCTACCCCCCCCCACCCACTGCATCCCAAAACCAGCCTAGCCCGTCTCTGCTTCCCTAGCCTGTTGTTCCTCTCACCCATCCCTTCCTCCCACCTCAAGCCGCACCTCCATTTCCTACCTACTACCTCACCCTGCCTCCTTGACCTGTCCGTCTTGCCTGGACTGATCTATCCCCTCCCCACCTATACTCTCCTCTCCACCTATCTTCTTTTCTCTCCATCTTCGGTCCACCTCCCCCTCTCTCCCTATTTATTCCAGAACCCTCTCCCCATCCCCCTCTCTGATGAAGGGTCTAGGCCCGAAACATCAGCTTTTGTGCCCCTGAGATGCTGCTTGGCCTGCTGTGTTCATCCAGCTTCACACCTTGTTATCTTGTTTTCCCAGAATGTTACCTGGGTCTTGGATTAACAGTCCAGCAATAATTATCGCCACCCCTGTGTGACTCCACTCAACTTCATGTGACCCTAACAAAAAATTTTACTTTTTAATCATAATAGTTTACTATTTCCAATTCCCAGACCATATTTGGCAATAATCAACATAGTGACAAATGATGGACCAACTTAACTTTTAAAGTTAACCAGGAGATGAAAATTGCTGAGCTGTTTGCTCAGTAGGTAATATTTGAAGAACTGTCATTCGTATAACGTTTCGGGTGTGCAAGCCATTTCACAGCTAACCATAATTTAAAAATACAAGACATACAGTTGTGAAAGAATGAAGGTTAAGAAAATCATCAAGGGGAACAAAAAGACTTTTCCTTCGATCATGAAGACTTTAATGCAAATTAAGTACAAGTCACTGACACTGATAACTTTCAAATTCAAGTCCTTTATACATACCTCATTTTTAAATCACAGTTGAATTGAAATCCAAACTTTTCAATCACTGGTTTAAATACCTAAAGTACAGAAAGCTTAGTTAGTTCAACTTTAAGGGCCACTCTTTTCCTCACATCTACCACTAAACTGAGTGAAGAAAACAGAATGTTAGATGAACCCTACTTTCTTCAATATGAAAAATTAGCTGCTAAAATTCAAATGGTTTTTATTAAAAAGGCTTCCACTGATTATCTGGTCAACCTGCTTAAATCAGCAATTACTTAAAGAGTGAGATTAAAAAATAACAAACTTTTATGCACTAACTGTTCAGTGAAGAGACCATAGTAACCAATTGTGAAACTAAATTGTTAAATGTGGATAGTTCTGCAAAAATGGTACAGTACACATCCATTTCTCTCTAAGTCTAGGCACTGATCTTCGTTATACTGCCAGAATATATATAACTGAGTGAGATTAGGGGCCTTTAATGTTACAAAATATTATGCTCACGAGCTACTTGGAAGCTCTCATGGAGTTCGTTAACCATCCTCTTTGTCAGAGTAACAGTTACAGTGAAAGAGGTTTAAAGATTAACAAAGCAAAATGGAAATATTATTTAAAAACCTATACACATAAGAAAAATAATCAAAATTCAACATTTATTTTGTATTAAGCCAAGAACAGTTTCTTTGGGAAGGATAAAGATTGATGCATTTATCAGCAAGTCAGTCAGCTCTTACAAGTAAGGTATAGTCGATTTGTGGGGCCATCTCAGCATTTGTCCCTCCTCGTAAAATCAGTTCCGATGGAGAAGCAGCAAAGAGTACACAAGGAGTAGCAACCTGCATTAATAGACAGACGCTTCTAAAAAGCAAAAAACACACTGCTTAATGACACATCAAGTGCAATAATCATGCATGGCAAATATCATTCTGGTAAAAAGTAACTAGTACATTTGGATAGTTCACAAAAATTGAGAGTTCTGTAGATGGCTAGTTTTTCTGACGTAAAAACTCACTGATGACCGCCTTTTCAAGAACACAGAAGTGATAAGTGACAGGTTCTATATTACTGCATATCAAGTATATATACCTAGGGAATCCACTTTGGGAAATTGAGGAACCTTGACTAAAATCATTGTAAGTTTCAACACAAATTACAAAATATATTAGTTGCATTCTAAAAAAGTTAACTTCCATTATAATTTAGCACTAAGGCTTCCAGGTTTACAGCACCCTGATTAAACTTAGGAAGGTCTACAAAGCTGCCTCAATGTTTGTAATTATATTGTAACATTTCTAACTTTTATTTAACATTTCTTATTTTCTAACTTTTAGAGTGGATCACTAAAGTAAGTAGTTTTTTTAAAATTTGTCTATTTTGTATCTAAGATTTGTACCTAGGTATTTTGTACCGAAGATGGTGCTGTGGAGGGGTGACACTAAATTTTTCATTGTACTCCTGTGCTGGAGTACATTTGACAATAAACCTAATTCTACTTCTAACATGAGCATAAGCAAGTTTATCTGCACTATTATATCCAGAATGTTGCTGGAAAAAAAAACACCAGTACAATGGATGTTTAATTAATTATAAACATTAAGATTAATTTGAAATTATTTTAAAACTTGAATTTAAAATGTATTGAAGGTGCCTTGGTTTGACAAATATTTGCATACAAACGGCACACAATGTACATTGTAGAGAAAACATGGAACCTAAAAAATGAGCATCTTTCATATTTCGTTAAGAATCATCACTATTTTCCAACATCGTTCAAGAAACCCCTCTCAAAAGTCATGATGTGCTCCTACGAGATGACTACAAACATTCCTTCTCTTGTAAAAAGAACACCTATCTCCATATCTGGAAGCTTCAGTGATTTTCTACTAACAATACAGACCGCAGAGTGCTAGCTACTGTAATCCAATTTTAAATCAGTTATGATTAAGTTGGCTTTGTCCTTGTCTTTGCCCTTGCATGCTGCAACAGGGAGTGTAATGGAGGAAGCATTATTGCAAATGGTGAGATTGCATCTGGAGTATTGTGCGCTGTCTGGTCCCTTTTTCTAAGGAAGGACATACTTGCCATAGAAAAAGTGCAGTGGAGATTGATCAGACCTTGCTGGAATGGCATTCCTGTCCAACGAGAAAGACTGAGGAGACTAAACTTGCATTCTCTTGCATAAAGAAAAATTTAGTGAATTTACTGAAACTTACACAATTCTAAAAAGTTCAACAAGATAGATGCAGAAAGGATGGTTCCCCCGAGGACAGGTGGTAGTGGTGCTTGGTAGAGTGGAGGAGGCTCAGAATAAGGGGTGAGTCATTCAGGTCTGAGATGAGGAGAAATATCTTCAGTCAAAGGCAGTGAATCTTAGGAATTTACTGTCCCAGAAAAGTGTGGAAGCAATGAGTGAATTCAAGAGAGAATGATATGTAGACAGTCAAGTCAAAGGATACAGGGGCAGTTCAGGAAAATGGCATTGAGGTGCATGGTCAGCTATGATCTAGAGTGGCCTGCTCTTGTTCCTATGTAAAACCCGTGAAAGGAAAAATCAATGTTCCCTAACAAATTACAACATTGGACAGCCCCAACTTCACTGCATCCTATTTGATCCTATGATTCCTCTCTATTAGAGACTTTACACTGCCACTTCCTTAACATGATCTGCTTCTCTACTTCATCCACTGCTAAAAACAACATCACACTTTTGGTGCCTTCAGAATCAACTATACCAATGCTTTTCTGGCCAGCCTCCTCTCTTCTGTCCTCTAGAAGGTTCAGATTGTCTTATCACTCAGGTCACACTCACTCATTGCCATTATCTTTACTGACTTCCATTGTTTCCTTGACATCCAACATAATCCCCATTGTTCATAATGTTCGAAGTAGTGTTATTGTATTTTTCCCAGTTGTGAGCAAATAATGGTAAACGAGAGAACAGCCTATAAATTTATATATGTGGACTTCACAAGCTTCAAAATCTCCTCTCCCCCAACCGCATCCCAAAACCAGCCCAACTTGTACCCACCCTCCTAACGTATCCTCCCACCTATCCACTCCTCCCACCTCAAGCCCACCTCCATCTCCTACTACTAGCCTCATGCTGCCCCCTTGACCTGTTCATCCTACCCTGACCGACATATCAACTCCCTACCTCCCCACCTACACTCACCTTCACTAGCTCCAACCCCACCTCCTTGACCTGTCTGTCTCCTCTCCACCTATCTTCTCCTTTGCTCATCTTCTATCCGCCTCCCCCTTTCTCCCTATTTATTTCAGAATCCCCTTCCCCTCCCCCATTCTGAAGGGTCAAGACCCGAAACATTAGCTTTCCTGCTCCTCTGATGCTGCTTGGCCTGCTGCGTTTATCCAGCTCTACACCTTGTTGTCTATAAGTTTAAAGAGACCTTTGTTTACAAAGTTTAGGTTCTATTCTTTGCCCAAAGTTTTAAGGTCATAGCGCCTACATCGTCGTTGTTAGACTGAAACAAGCTGATCACTGAGTGACAACCAACACTTAATCCTACAAAGATCTTTATACACTACATTGATCATGAAATGAGTAACTGCTTATCACTCAGACTTCTAAAAAAGGCAGATTTCCAGACAGAACAACAACTTAATCCATATACAGACAGGGTGGTACTGTTGTATTGTGGCTCTCAATTCTGCAGCATGGTGGCTTAATGGTTAGCACTGCAGCCTCAGGGTACCAGGGAGCCGGGTTCAATTCCAGCCTTGGGCGACTGCCTGTGTGGAGTTTGCACATTCTCCCGGTGTGTGTGTGGGTTTCCTCTGGGTACTTTGGTTTCCTCCCACAGTCCAAAGATGTGCAGGCTAGGTGGATTGGCCATGCTAAATTGCCTGTAGTGCTCAGGGGCGTGTGGGTTATAGGTGGATGGCTCTGGGTGGGATGCTTCAAGGGGCGGTGTGGACTTGTTGGGCCAAAGGGCCCGTTTCCACACTGTAGGGAATCTAATATAATCTAATTCAGTTAACTGTTGTTAAAATTGGCTGAAATAATTAACATGCTTAGTGCAAATTAAGATGAGACAAGGCAAAGGTTTCAGATGAGTTCAAGTTTACTGGGGACTTGAATAAGTATTGTCTCCCCTTTGGTGGGGGGGGGGGCGCGCGGTTGGAGAAGAATGCAAGCGGGAAGCTGCCCAAGAGTATTCTATCTCCAGACTTGAATAATTGAGCTTTCATGGGATGCACAAAGACAGTGTTTAGGTGACGAGTCCTGCAATAGTTGCGCTCTTACTTTCTCCTTGAATAAATATCAAGCAGTACTTGTACTCACCCAGCTGTTTTTGTATCTGCAACATGGCTTCCTCCCTTGATTTTACCTGGAGAGAAGGAGATTTCTGTGGAACCAACATTTGCTTCTTCAAGACAACCATCACATAAATCACGAACCATCTCAAGCCCTGAAAGATGCTGTGGCCTTAAAATCAAAGTAATCTTAATTTAGTATTTATAGAAAGTAAGTTTTAAAGGTTTCTGAAAATGAACATTTGTGCTTATTAAGACGACGTATGTTGGTACTTGGCATCCAGGGCTTGCATAATGATCTCCTTTATCAAGATTAGATGTAGAATAAGATTTTCTCCATTCTGCATCTACAATGTAATCACAGAAGATTCCCTTTTCTGTACCTACTTAATATTCATCCATTTCTGGCACCAGCTGTTTTCATAAGTTAGACAGCAAATTATAGCCAGAATAAGGACAGTTTTCTAAAAATAATAATTAGTAATGGAATATGGGCGATGTTGGTAAGGCCAGCTTTTGTTATCCATTACAAACTGACCTTGAATGAGCTGACTCTCTACACTATATATAGGGTCAATTTCCAGGATGGTAGATTTCCTTCCATTAAAAAGGATATGAGTGAACCAGATTGTCATTTAAAAACCAATGACAGCTTAGTTTTAAATTCCAAACAAGAAAACTGTAAGACAATAAGAATTAGGAATCAGGGCAGGCTGTTCACCCCTTGAGCCTGCTCTGCCGTTGAGTTGGATCACAGGTGATCTGGTATTCCCAAAGACCATTTCTCTGTCCCTTTCCCCATAACCATTCATTCCCCTTACTGATCAAGAATATGGGTTTTGTTAATCAAGTTTGAATTCTGCCTGAAGATGTGGGTCAGCAAGCAACAGGATGATAGTTAAATGGGATCTGATGCAAGTTAAGACAGTGAAATTTGGATGACGATGATTACAAAGTGTGGAGCTGGAGGAACACAGCAGGCCAGGCAGCATCAGAGGAACAGGAAAGCTAACGTTTCAGGTTGGGACCCTTCTTCAGAAACTTTTACTTTTTTCTTTTCTGTTTTCCTCCAGGTCTATACTTTGTTATCCCTGACTCCAGCATCTGCAGTTCTTGCCATCTCAGAAGTTTGGATGACCTCATGTTTACAAAGAGTACAGTATAATATAGGACACCATCCAGGAGTGCATTGATTCTGATTGATAGTTGATTATACCAATGAAGGCACAAGCGAAGTTGCAGAGCAGACAAGCTAAAAAACAGAAATGAACTTGGTTAATATTACTGAGATACAAATGGGCAACCTTAGCGATGGGATGAACATGAAATTGGAAGCTTATCTCAGGTTCTAATGCGACAACTGTATGTAAACAGACTCGTTTAGTCTCAGACTGTAACTAGGCAATGGATTTGGGTGCAGGAAGTGAAAGCCGTGGCTTCAGTCTTCCATTAATTAACTGGAGGAAATATATTCCCATCCAGTTTGGCTGTCAGATGAAGCATAGAATGAAATAGAAAGTAATTGCTCTGTCATTCCCTCAGCCCAACTCAAGTTATTACATGGAATTATATTACTGCAAGTGGCCATAATATGAACAGGGAATCACAAAATAATTTGAAGAGAAACAATTTTAAAATGCCAGGACAGTAGACTTGTATGTTTTCATTTCAATTAACTATACATTTTACGATTCTCCCGCAAGTTTGCAGTCTACTCTCAATACAACCTGAACCAGATATTATAGAGTAGTACAGTCTCTTCGGTCAAACAAGTCCATGTCAACCATGTCGCCAAACTAAACTGGTCACATTTGCCTGCATTTGTTCCATATCCCTCCAATCCCTTCCTATTCATATACTTATCCAACTATAGTTTAAAATGTTTTAACTGTACCTGCATCCACCACTTCCTCTGGCAGTTCATTCAGCACCCAAACTCTCTACAAAACAGTCCTTTTTAAAACTTTATCCTCTCACCTTAAAAAGAAGTCCCCTAGTTTTGAACTCTCACACCCTAGGGGAAGAACCCTTGCTATTCACGTTTACTGTGTCCCTGATGATTTTATAAACTTCTTTAAGGTCACCACTCAACCTCCTATGCTCCAGTGGGAAAAAATACTAGCCTATTTTTATAACTCAAACTCCCTCCATTCCCAGAGGAATCCTAGTAAATCTTTTCTGAACCCTCTCCAACTTAATAATATCCTTTGTATATCACAGTACTCCAGAAGAAGACTCAAAACTCCTGTACAACCTCAGCATGATGTCCCAACTCCTATGCTCAGACCTTTGAGTAATGAAGGCATGCATGCTAAACACCCTATTAACCATCCTGTCTACTTGTGATGCAATTTTAAAAGAATTATGTACCTGAACCCTTAGGTCAGTTCTGGTTCCTCTTTTGTTTGTCAGTAATTTGGATGAGAATATACAAGGCATGGTTAGCATGTTTGAGGATGATACCAAAGTTGGTGTTAAAGTAGACAGTGAAGAATGTTTTCCGAGATTACAAAGGGATCTTGAACCAATGGGTCAATGGGCTGAAAAATGGCAGATAGTGTTCAATCTGGAATAATGTGAGGTACTGCATTTTGGTATAACAAACAAGTGTAAGGCTTATACAATTAATGGTAGGGCCTTGGGTAGTGTTGTAGAGACCTAGGGGTTGAGGAGTGTAATTCTTTGAAGTGTGCATCACATATAGACAGGGTGGTTAAAAAGGCATTTGGTATGCTTGCCTACATTGCTCAGTCCTTTAAGTTTAGGGATTGGGACGTTACTTTGAGTTTGTACAGGACATTGGTGAGGCCTCTTCTGGAATACTGTGTCCTGTTCCAGCTGACCAATTATTGGGAGGATACTATCAAGCTTGCAAGGGCTCAGAAGAGATTTACCAGAATGTTGCCTGGTTTGGAAGGTTTGAGTTATAAAGAAAGGCTGGATAGGTTGGGACTTTTTTCACTGGAGCTAGGAAGTTTAAGGGCTACCTTTTAGAAATTTATAAAATAATGTGGGGTATAGATAGAATTATTGGGGAATTTCAAGACTAGAGGGCATATTTTTAAGGTGAAAGGACAGAGATTTCAAAGACGTGGGGCAATTTTTTTTAAAAAGAGGGTGGTTTGCGTGTGGGTACAATTACAAGATTTAAAAGACATGTAGATAAGTACATGAATAGGAAAGGTTTGGAGGGATACAAGCCGGGTACGGGCAGGTGGAGCTAGTTTAGTTTGGAGTTATGTTTGGCAGAGACTGGTTGGACCGAAGGGTCTATTTCCATGTTATAGGATTCTATGACTACCCAGGGCCCTACTATTAATTGTGCAAGGCCTGCCCTTGTTTGTTTGACCAAAATGCAATACCTTGCATTTACCAAAATCAAACTCCATCTGCCCCTCCTCAGTCCATTGACCCAACTTGCTGCAAGAAAATGAAGGCTCTGAAAAACGTAGTATTTGTTTATATGATTCAGGGCTTGTACAGGCAGTACAAAATGTAGAACTGCAATATTAGGTCAAACACATCAGGAGCAGACAGAAAAGGAAAAGCAAATCAGTCATACTGATAACAAACTTTTGTTGCACTTACCGTAGTCCAGGTGTGCTTCTCCCAGCTCGTATATTATGGATTTTTATCTTGACTCCTTGTAGACAACTTAATGCTGTGCAAACACGTAAAATCTGTCCTCCCTGGAAAAATTCAACAAGCTGTATTCAGTGTGTGACATAATTCACAGTGTTGTGTTTTGGATCAATTGAAGTTTATGGAGGGGTGAGGGGAGTTTAGAGAGAACTGTCAAGTCTAACAGTTACAAAATCATGGTTGGGAGTTTCAGCTACAAATGAGTTAAGATCAGGGTTGGTCCAGATGCAGGTGATGTTTATGGAGATCAAAGTAGGCGGTAGCTGTAATGAAAATTTGGCAATCAGGTGGTTGGTCCAGGTTTGAATGGGATGTCAAGATTGCCAACAGCCTAGCTCAGCTCAAAACAGTTGCTGGACAGACTGATGGAAGCCCCCTCCCAGGTCATGGCAATGAGGAGATGGTTTTTAAAAGACAGCTGCTTTGAACTTATACTTACAAGCTTGGACTTAAAAGGCAAGAATGCAATCAAACTGAACCATAGCTAATACCCTAATGTTATGTCATGTACTCAGGATGACTAACTTTCAAATGCCTTTGTGCTCCTAAGATGCTGCTTGGCCTGGTGTGTTCATCCAGCTCCACACTTTGTTATCTCAGATTCTCCAGCATCTGCAGTTCCCATTATCTGATACAATTTTAACGTCACTGCGAAGCCTCTTTCAGGGATCCCTAACATGAAGTTATCCTCCTCCCTCCGGACAAACCCCAGGGGATCTCTCTCCCACTGCAACTCTCTTGTAATCTCCTCCTCTATCCATCTTCAATCCACCACCCCCTTTCTCCCTATTTATTTCAGAACCCTCTCCCCCTCCACCTTTACTGATAAAAGGGTCTAGGCCCAAAACGTCAGCTTTTGTGCTCCTAAGATGCTGCTTGGCCTGCTGTGTTCATCCAGCTCCACACTTTACTACAAACGTACCAGTGCCTTTCTGTTGCACGTCTGAATTCACATGCATCTTTTTAACAACGTAACAGTAGGTAAACAATAGTATGAAGCATCTTGGCAATATCCCGCCGTAGTTTATGCTATCTCATCAATATTACCTTGGTCAAAATAACTACTTGTCTCATACGTATAAAATGTTCCTAATTGCAACTTATTTTCTTCCCAAATCATATCCCACCGCTACCTAACGTTTGTAAGAAACGCAATTTAATTTCAATCAAGAGGTTTTTGGTTAACCCTATTGCGGTGATATACGCAGTTATAATAAAAAGGCCTAAACAATTGGATTTGTCCAGGTGCATGCTACATTTATCTACTTTAAATGTGCAGGTTTCCAGTTGCAACTACAACAGCTCCCTTGATTAGGGATTTATCCCCTGAACAGTGCAAGTCTTCAGGCGTCTGGAATTCAGTAATACAGTAGAGAAAACTAAATATCCATTAAATTTCGAAATAGGCCAGAGTTTGCTCTACCGGACAGTGACAGAGCTTCTCAAACCATGGGAATATTCTGAATCCCAGGCTCGAAAAACATGTCGCTGACCAAATTCCTGGCGGGTTTTCTTTCAATCTTTTTTTTATGCAAACCCCACAATGAGGAAACCTTTCAAATCTTCACGCTGCAGCAACAGGATAGTGTTGGCTGTGAAATTGCTGCTCCCTTGTCGTTTTAAGGCCGCAACAAGGCCCAAAGACCGAGGGATCGCAGCCGGAGCAGATAAACTCAACTTCAGTCAACAGCATCACTCACCCCCTCCATTATCCCTCCGTCAATTTCAATGTACTGCTCCGCCATTGCCACAAACCGAAATATTCGTGTTCGCTTTAAAACCCACAGTTTAAAGCCAGGCCTAGATAAACGAAGCGCAGCAAATTAAGCCGACCCTCTCCCAAACCACGGAGCACCACACTAAGCCACGCCCCCTCCCTGAACACGGCGCCTTGCACTAAGCCCCGCCCTGTACCCAAACCTTGATCCTCTACCTAAACACTGCATCAGTGATAATGGGAACTGCAGATGCTGGAGAATCCAAGATAACAAAGTGTGAAGCTGGATGAACACAGCAGGCCAAGCAGCATTTCAGGAGCACAAAAGCTGATGTTTCGGGCCTAGACCTCTCTGATGAAGGGTCTAGGTCCGAAACGTCAGCTTTTGTGCTCCTGAGATGCTGCTTGGCCTGCTGTGTTCATCCAGCTTCACACTTTGTTAACCTAAACACTGCGCTGCTTTCTCTGCACAGATGCTGGCAGACTTGCTGAACATTTCCAGCAATTTCTGTTTCGTGCCACGCATATACAGACCCCACCCCTTTCTGATTAAAATAAAACCCTTAAGAACTGTGGATGCTATAAATCAGGAACAAAGCCAGAAGTTGCTGGAAAAACTCAGCAGGTCTGGCTGCATCTGTGGAGAAAAAAATCAGTTAACGCTTTGGGTTCAGTGACCCTCAGAACTTTTTGTTCTTTTCTGATCAAACCCAGCACTAAACTAAACACAGCACCTGCCTCAAAAGCTACAAACCTACCTCACCACTCCCTCTAACGCCCCCTGCCCTTAATTTAACCCCTCCTCACAGCTCTCAAGCCAATCACTTTTGAGTCTCTCTCAGGCAAAGCCTAACTTTTCCTTGACTTTACATTGAGCCTTCACACTCATGGACCATTACCATCATTTCCACCATCCCCAGATATGTCGCACCCTCTACTTCCCCATCAACATTTTGAAGGAACTGTTCCTCTCAAAATATTTCTCAACTCCTCAAAAACCAGAGGCAAGAGCTTCTTCTGGAGGGTCACTAGACCCAAAGAGTTAATTTTGCTTTATCTCCACAGATGCTGCTAACTGATTAGATTCCCTACAGTATGGAAACAGGCCCTTTGGCCCAACAAGTCCACACCGCCCCTTGAAGCATCTCACCCAGACCCATACCCCTATAACCCACACACCCCTGAACACTACGGGCAATTTTAGGATAGCTGATCCACCTAGCCTGCACATCTTTGGACTGTGGGAGGAAACCAGAGCACCCGGAGAAACCCATGCAGGCATGGGGAGAATGTGCAAACTCCACACAGACAGTTACCCGAGGCTGGAATTGAACCCGGGTCCCTGGTGCTGTGAGGCTGCAGTGCTAACCACTGTGCCACCGTGCCGCCCAAACTATTGAGCTTTTCCAGCAATTTCTGGTTTTCGTCCTTTCCCTTTCCCTCAACACCTTTCCACACAGTGAAGGTGTAGCAGGTTACCTTTTGCCAGGCTCTTTCCTTGTTCAAATATAATGCTGTAGTACGAATGTGCGAGCTGGCTTGCTATGTGCACATTGCATACACCATGCAGGTATCTTTCACCCAGCCAGTTCAGTGAAGGCACAATACAAATGATGGTGTTTTTTGCACTCATTTAAGTATATTTTATATTATTATCCTTTGGGAATTTGAATTTTAGGGTAAAATAAAGTAGTCATTTCAGTTCTGTGAAGTTAACTTTAATGTAACATCTGGGATCATCACAAAATGGGGACTCATGCACGATTGGAATTTGTTGAAATTGAGAGGACCTGAAATGAGTATGTGAGGGTAATGGGCCTAAAACAGAAGTGTTGTTGTGAATATATTATGTTGTCAATATGTTGTTAAAGTTGCTAAAACTTTTCTGAGAGTAGAAGACATAACAGTGGAATATTTTAAATCTTTGGTTATGGGTGAACTGATGGACTTAGTAGGATTTTGTAAGGATGAAATACTCAAAGTGATTAGCTACCATTTAGTTTTAGAAAGTGGGAAACCTGAAATTGGGATGCCACCACTAGAAATATGAAAGATTTAGTTAGATTTTCTTTTAAGTGAAACAAAAGTTAGAGGAAAAAGGGATACAAAGATAAATGAAAAATATATCAAATCTGAAGAAAAAGGGAAAAGAGAAATATAAAGGGAGCAGAAAGGAAGAAAGGACAAAAAGAGCAATGGAAAGGGAAACAGAATTGAAAAGCTTGAACTACAAAGAGAGAAGGAAATCAAACATGACCAACGTTAAGTGCTGTATTGCCATTTTGTAATATTTTCAGTACTTATCCAGGCATTCAGTTGTGCAGAAAACAAGTTGAAAAACATTCCCAGGTGGCTCTATTGTCAACTGCATAAAAGAATGGTTACCGCGGACAGTGAAGGTTATGCAGTTACCTTCACGCCAAAACTTTTTATTACATTAATGGTGGCTAATCACTTTGAGTATTTCATCCTATTTTCCTGTACCTCCAATTGCTCATTGTCATGTCCAAATAATCCTTAACAATCTGGTCTGGCGATATCACTTTTTCAACTCAAAACTACAACACTCTCTGCATATCCTGCCAGTTACAATGATCTATGCACATAGGTACCTCTGCTTCTTCACCCCTTTACACCTAAAACAACAAAGGAAATTACAGTACAGGAACAGGCCCTTCAACCCTCTAAGCCTGCACCGACATGCTGCCAGTCACAACTAAAACCCCCTGTCCTTCCGGGGACCGTATCCCTCTAATCCCATCATATTCACAAATTTGTCAAGACACCCTTTAAATGTCACTATGGTATCTCCTTCCATGACCTCCTCTGGCAGCAAGACACCCACCGCCCTCTGTGTAAAAAAACTTACCTCGTACATCACTTTTAAACCTTGCCCCTCACACCTTAACCCCATGGCTCCTGATAACTGACTCTTCCACCCTTGGAAATGGCTTCTGACTGTTCAGTCTGTCCGTGACCTTCATAATCTTGTAGACCTCTATCAGGTGTCCCTTCAACCTCTAGTTCCAGTGAGAACAACCCAAGTTTCTCCAACCTCTCCTCATAGCTGTTGTCCTCCATACCAGGCAACATCCTGGTAAATCTTTTCTGTACCCTCTCCAAAGCCACCACATCCTTCTGGTAGTGTGGTGACCAGAACTGAACACAATGTCCAAATGTGGCCTAACTAAGGTTCAATAAAACTACAACATCACCAGCAAATTTTTAAACTCAATGCTCCAGCCGATGAAGGCAAGCATGCCATATGCCTTGTTGACTACCTTTTCCACCTGCGTTGTCACTTTCAGTGACACCCAGATCCCTCTGCCTATCAATACTCTTAAGGGTTCTGCCATTTATTGTATATTTTCCATCCAGATTAAATCTTCCAAAATGCATTACCTCTCATTTTTCTGGGTTAAACTCCATCTGCCATCTCTGTTCAAGTCACCAACCGATCTATATCCTGTTGTATCTTTTGACAGTCTTCATTGCTATCTGCAAGTCCTCCAACCTTTGTGTCATTGGCAAACTTACTAATCAAACCAGTTATATTCTCTTCCAAACCATTTATATATATTACAAACAGCTAACGTCCCAACACCGATCCCTGAGGAACACCACTAGTCACAGCCTTCCATTCAGAAATACACCCTTCCACTGCTACCCTCTATCTTCTATGATCGAGGCAGTTTTTTTATCCATCTTGCAAGCTCACCTCTGACCCCTTGCGACTTTACCTTCTGTATCAGCCTCCCATGAGGACCTGTACCCCCTGTTTCATATCGTCTTTCAATATTCTTCCTAACAAAATGCACCACCTCTGCATTGAAACTCGCCTGCCAAACAGGGTCTGAAGAAGGGTCACTGGACTTGAAATGTTAACTCTACTTCCCTTCCAAATATGCCACCAGGTCTGCTGGGTTTCTCCAGCAATTTTTGTTTTTGTGCCAAACATCTACCCACTCCACCAACTTGTTTATGTCCTTCTAGTGTTCTACGATGTCCTTCTCACAGTTTACAATTCTAAGTTTTGCGTTATGTGCAAACTTTGAAATTGCTCCCACCGCACCAAACTCGAAGTGATTAATACAAATTACGAAAAGAAGGGTTCCATGCAAATTCCTTGGAAACTCCACTCCAAACGTTCCAACAGCATACTGTGCAGTGTAGTAGAGTCCTAACACCAACACTGTTTACACTGTATTGCATTGCACAGCTGGCTGGCGTTGGTACTCTATTGCACAGAGTACAGGTGTTCGGTCCCTATTGCATTGCATATTGGGCTGGCGTTGGCACTCTTACATTGTACAGTCTACTGGTGGGAGGTTGGCAATCTACTGCAACGCAAATTTTGCTGGTATTGGTACTCTACTGCATTATGCAGTGTACTGTCGTTGGGACGCTGGCTGCTCGCCGTCCCTGTGCTGTGAGCTGTGCTCTTGGCGCTGATGCGGTGCTGACCTCATTTCCAGTTAAGATGGCGGCTGTGCGAGCTTTCAGGACTGTTGTCGGGGCTGAGGGGCTCAGGCTGCGGCTGGGTGTCGGCAGGACCCCACTCCGACAGGTACCGGAGGGGGTGGGATTCGCAGACGATATTCCAAGGGGAATCGGCCAGTTCGGGAGAGATGGGGCAGCCTGAGCTTGTTGCGGTTGTCCCAGTGGGATTTTACCCTAGTCCGTTGCCTGCCTGATTTTTGTCTGCTGAATGTCGGTCCCGAGACCGGGACCTGACAAATGTCACCCTCACAACAAGCTGCCGCTCTCTCAGTCAGCCCACTAAGTTATACCAACTTTATATGCCCAAGACCTTAAAATTTAATATCGAGTGAGACTAGTTGGATTTTCGGAGAGATGACCATCATTGCCACATTCCGTTTCAGCTCATTACATTTCTTGATACTTTACTGACGAGATGTCAGTTAACTTAAAAAAAACACTTGTCCGGTGTTAACTGTCAGGTACTAGACGGAAGTATTGGGCTGAATTTTTTTTTCGTTTTTATTTCCTTCACTGTGTTTGCAGTGTTACACTCCACCCCATATCTAGGTGGATCGTGATTTTCTGTGCCCAACGTGTGTCAAAATAAAGGATGAAGTTGAGAAGGTGGTAATGAGGCAAGGACGTAGGTTGATCGATTCTGTAAGTGAATTAGTCTTAACTGCCAAAGGGGTAGCAGCCAACTGGAATGCTGTGTAACAGTGAAAAAGTGACATGAGACTTCAGAATAAAACCTGTCATTCCTTTTCTGGGTTGGTGCTGCAGAAGGTGGTTCAAGGTACCAGATAGCACCAGTGCTGATAGATACCATTGCCCTGTTTCAGGTGTTGGAACGAGTTGTATAGGACAATAATTAACTGAATGCTAAGGATGTTAAGTAAGACAGAATCTTAGCTCAGAAAAACTGAATATTGAGATTATGAATAAGAAGGATCAGAGAACATTATTAGAAGTTTCTAGGCACCCTGACAGGAATTATGCTGTTGAACAGAATATTAAGCAAGAAATACTTGGACCTTGCAACACATTCAATGTAATAGTTGTATAAGACTTTAATCTTCATGTAGACTGAATATATCAAAAGTGAAAAGGGTTGTTTGGACAATGAGTTTGTGAAATACTTTTGTGACAATTTCCTGGAACAATATGTGGTAGAACCAGCCACCACATATTATAGTCATAGTATTATATTAGTATTATGTAATGAGGCAGATATAATGAGTAATTTCATAATAAAAGATTAAATAAAATTCTCTGTTAAACCTATCGCAGGTGATATATTCCAGTCCTAAACAAAAATCTAAAACACAACTGATTATGCAATAATGAAAGGAGGTCTGGCTATGTTAATCAGGTAAGCAGACTGAAAGATAAGATGGTAAATAAACAGTGGGAAACATTTAAAGAGGCAGTTCAAGATTTTGATAAGCAGAAATATGCCATTTGGGGAATAAGGAAGTAGCAGAAAAGGTGAACATTCTGCCTGTCTTCATAGAACAAAGAACAACGAAAATTACAGCACAGCAACAAGCTCCTCGGCCTTCCAAGCCTGTGTCAATCCAGATCCTCTATCTAAACCTGCTATCTATTTTCCAAGGATCTGTATCGCTCTGCTCCCTGCCCATTCATGTATCTGTCTAGATACATCTTAAATGACGCTATCGTGCCCGCCTCTACCACCTCTGCTGGCAGTGTATTCAAGGGCACCCACTATCCTCTGTGTGAAGAACTTTCCACACATATCTCCCTTAAACCTTTCCACTTTCACCTTGAAACCGTGACCCCTAGTAATTGAGTCCCTCACTCTGGCAAAAAGCTTCTTGCTATCCACCCTGTCTGGACCTCTCATGATTTTGTCGACCTCAATCAGGTCTCGCTCAACCTCCATCTTTATAATGTAAATAATCCTAATCTTCTCAACCCCTCTTCATAGCCAGCGCCCTCCATACCAGGCAACATCATGGTGAACCTCATCTGCACTGTCTCCAAAGCATCCACATCCTTTTGGTAATGTGGCGACCAGAACTATATGCAGTATTCCAAATGTGGTCGAACCAAGGTCCAAAACAACCATAACATGACCTACCAACTCTTGTACTCAATACCCCGCCTGATGAATGAAAGCATGCTGTGTGCCTTCTTGACCCCTCTATCGACCTGCGTTGCCACCTTCAGGGTATAATGGACCTGAACACACACACCTCTCTGTGCATCAATATTCTCCAGGACTTTTCCTATTACCGTGTATTTCGCTGTTGAATTGGATCGTCCAAAACGCAACACCTTGCATTTGCTTAGATTGAACTCCATCTGCCATTTCTCTGCCCAACTCCCCCAGTCTGTATATATTTTGCTATATTCTCTGACAGTCCCCTTCACTATCTGCTACTCCACTAGTCTTAGTGTCATCTGCAAACTTGCTAATCAGACCATCTGTACCTTTCTCCAGATCATTTATGTGTATAATATCACAAACAACAGTGACCCAACATTGATCCCTGTGGAACACCACTGGTCACAGTTCTCCATTTTGAGAATCTCCCTTTCACTACAACTCTCTGTCTCCTGTTGCTCAGCCAGTTCTCTATCCATCTAGCTAGTACACCCTGGACCCCACTCAACTTCACTTTCTCCATCGTCCTACCATGGGGAACCTTATCAAATGCCTTACTGAAGTCCATGTATGTGACATTGACAGCCCTTCCCTCATCTGTCAACTTTGTCACTTCTTCAAAGAATTCTATCAAGTTGGTAAGACATGACCTTCCTTGCACAAAACCATGCTGCCTACCACTAATAAGCCTGTTTTCCTCCAAATGTAAATGGATGCTATCCCTCAGTATCTCTTCTAGTAGCTTCTCAACCACTGACAACAGGCTCACTGGTCTATAATTACCTGGATTATCCCTGCTACCCTTCTTAAACAAGGGGACAACACTAGCAATTCTCCAGTCCTCCAGGACCTCACTTGTGCTCAAGAATGCTACAAAAATATCTTTTAAGGCTCCAGCTATTTCCTCTCTCGCTCCCTCATTAAGCTGGGATAGATCCCATCCGGACCTGAAGACTTGTCCACCCTAATGCCTTTTAGAATACCCAACACTTGCCCCCTCCTTATGCCAACTCGACCTAGAGTAATCAAACATCCGTCCCTCACCTCTCCTCTGTGAATACCAACGCAAAGTACGCATTAAGGATCTCACTCATTTTCTCTGACTCCTTGCTTAACTTGCCTCCTTTTTCCTTGATTGGGCCAACCCTTTCCCTAGTTACCCTCTTGCTCCTTAAGTATGAGTAAAAGGCTTTGGGAAAAGATGCAAATAATATGCCATTTAAAAAATTATAACCGTGGATCTAATGGGAGGTTAAAACTTTAAGATCAGTTGAGTAAAAGCATTGGAGAAACTTAAGGGACTAAAAGGTGATAAATACGCAGTACCTGATTGTCTGAATTCAAGAATTCTAAAAGACAGAGCTGTAGAAGTAATGGATGCATTTATAGAGTCATACAGCATGGAAATAGACCCTTCGGTCCAACCAATCCATGCCGAACATAATCTCAAACTAAACTAGTCCCACCTGCCTGCTCCTGGCCCTGATCCCTTCAAACCTTCCTATTCATATATCCATCCAAATGTCTTTTAAACTTTGTAATTGTGCCCACATACACAATCTTCCTCAGGAAGATCATTCCACACATCAACCACCCTGTGTGTAAAACATTTTGCCTCTTGCATCTTTTTTCAATCTCTCTCCTCCCACCTTAAAATGTGCCCTCTAGGCTTGAAATTCCCAATCTTAGGGGAGTGACAGCTACTATCAACTCTATCTATACCTCTCATTATTTTATAAACTTCTTTCTGGTCACCTCTCAACTTCCTGCGCTCAAGTCAAAGAGTCCCAGTCTATCCAGCTTTTCCTTATAACCAAAACCTTCCATACCTGGCAACATCCTGGTAATTCTCTTCTGAACCCACTCCAACTTGATAATATCTCAAGGTTCCAATGTGTTGGAAGTTAGCAAAAGTCGTACAGCTATTCACAGAAGGAAGGAGAAAGAAAACAGTTGCTCAGGGTGAGATAGCCTGAACATAGTCATTTGGAAAATCCCCAGATCTGTTATTCAGGAAGACTTTAAAATGCAGTTAGAAAATTATAGTATCTTTAGACAATTCAACATGGTTTGTGTTTTCGAGAGTGCAAATAGTGAGTTTGGAAAAGGAAAACAGTGGAAGTAGTAGACGTGCACGTCCCAAGAACAAACATTTTTTAAAGATTGGGTGGATTCTATGTAGGCTTTTTTTTCCCCTAAGTGATTTAAGTACAAGAAGAAGTAAGCCTAGCTGCTGTTGTGTAGGGCTTTGGTAAGATCACATCTGGAATATTGTGTACAGTTTTGACCTCCTTACTCAGGTCGGATATACTTGTCTTCGAGGCAGTGCAGCAGGGAGTCACTGGATTGATTCCTTGCACAGTGGGTTGTCTTATGAGAGCCTGAGTGAATTGGGCCTATATTCTCAGCAGCTTAGAAAAATGAGAGATTATCTTGTTTAAAGACACCAAAGAGTTGATTCCCTTGACAGGAGAATCTAAAACATTGCCAAAACCTTAGTATAAAGGGCTGATCATTTAGGGGTGAAGTGAAAAAGTTCTTCGCTCACCTAGTGGTGATGTTGGAACTGTCAATCCAAAAGGGATGTGAATGCTCTATTGTCGCATGTGTTGCAAGAGTGAATAATGGAGTTTGATCTCTTAGAGACTTGAGGGAACTGGGGAGCAGGCAGAAAAGTGGAGTAAAGTTGGAAGATCAGCCATTATTGAACTGAATGTTCGAATCAGCCAAAGGGTTTGTCTGACTTTTTTTATATATTCTTGTGACATGTCTGAACGTAAGTTTAGCAAGAAAATCAAGCAAATGTGGTTGTCTTAGATAACAAAGTGTGGAGCTGGACAAACACAGCAGGCCAAGCAGCATCTCAGGAGTACAAAAGCTCACGTTTCGGGCCTAGACCCTTCATCAGAGAGCTCTCTGATGAAGGGTCTAGGCCCGAAATGTCAGCTTTTGTACTCCTGAGATGCTGCTTGGCCTGCTGTGTTCATCCAGCTCCACACTTTGTTATCTTGGATTCTCCAGCATCTGCAGTTTCCATTATCAGTGGTTGTCTTACAATTGGTTTAAGGTGCTGAGCTGGGTTAAAACTTTTGAAATGCTGTGCTATTTGATGAGTCATGATGTAAGACATACAATAGGCACCTTGTCCTCTCCCATTATCTAATTATGTATATGTTTGTGATGCAGTATCTGTGATAACACAGTGAAATAGGGAACAGTTTAATTTCCCAGTTGAAGGGCAATTCACTGGTGCAAGGTTATGGTTTAATATCCTACAAATACTGATAATTAAGTTATTCGCAATTTTCTGTATATTATGCAAATGTTAACACAGACAAATTGATTATCAAAATGCCAGATCAGATAATTAAAACGTTCCAAAACCACAACTCACTTTCACATGCCCTTGGACAGGAATTGAGAAGGCATGTTGCGGCTGTACAGAGCGTTGGTTAGGCCACTTTTGGAATATGGTGTGCAATTCTGGCCTCCCTGCTATAGGAAGGATATTGTGAAACTTGAAAGGGGTCAGAAAAGATTTACAAGGATGTTGCCAGGGTTAGAGGGTTTGAGCTATAAGGAGAGGCTGTAAGGCTGAGGCTATTTTCCTTGGAGTGTTGGAGGCTTATAGCGATTTATAACATTATGAGGGCCATGGATAGACTAAATAGGCAAGGTCTTTTTCCTGGGGGGTGAGAGTCTAAAACTAGAGGGCATAGGTTTAAGGTGTGAAGGGAAGATTTAAAAGGGACCTAAGGGCAATGTTTCATACAGAGGGTGATCCATGTATGGATTGAGCCAATGGAAGTGGTGGAAGCTGGTACAATGACAACATTTAAAAGGCATCTGGATGGGTATATGAATTGGAAGGCTTTAGAGGGATATGGCCAAAATGCTGGCAAATGGGACTAGATTTATTTAGGATATCAGATCCGCATGGAGGAGTTGGACCAAAAGATTTCCATACTGTGCATCTCTGTGACCCTAAGTAATAATTTCCACTATTACTAATATCAATATTCATATAGGTAATTTTAGATTCAGAACACAAACTCTTTGAACAATGCAAATAATAACTGACAGTTTCACAGTGGACCATACTCTGCTGTGAACTTTGTACTCTTTCGTATGTCCTTTCCAGATATTGAAGGTGAGGATCAAGGTTGTTTGTTTCACAGTGAAAGCTATGTCCTGTAGTTTTTTAAAAATCTTTACTTATGGAGATTACTTGGTTTGTAGAAGGCTGTGTTTTTACTTTAAACATTCATTACCTTTACCTTTCAGATGATTGAAAACCAATCAGCTTTCAATTTTATAACAAAGTACAAGTGGAAATAGAGCAGTTGGCAGATCCCTGAAATCCAGTTATCTATGATTCACTGTGAATTGCTAAGCAGTAGTTTTAAATATCCAACCATGGCTGACAGTTAATTTAAACAATAGTTGACACCTCCATCATTCTGATTAAGGTAGAGTTGAACATTTCATCACATTGCTGAAGATGGTCTTCACTGGATGTGACATTCGAAATGTCTACCTGAGAGAGCAGACATTACCTTGTTTCAAAATTTTGATTGCAATATAATAAAGCATTTTTCCAAATGTAAACATGTATTCATCGTACAAACTCTGAATTCTCTATGCTGTCTACTACTTTTCGCATCTTTCTCAGGACCTGAAATCTGCAGGCACTTACTACTTTGTGTTCAAATCCAAATTTGACTTTGCCTAATTGCTGTTGTTAGATTTTCTTTGATTCCCCTATTTCTTTCTTCACCTCCTTCAAACTGACGTACTCCACTGAGACTTTGGTTCCACACCAAAGTTTCTCAACAATAAGATTCTCACCTTGATTTCCATTGCTTGTTTAGACTATGTGTCGTGTACCCATTTTTCAAATCTGATTTTGTTAGTACATGAAGTAAAATCAAAGTACTGTCAATGCTGAGGAGCTGAAATTTTTCTTTATTCAAGCACTCCCATTTTACTTGTTGCTGCCATGAGTCTGGTTGATCATCTTCTGCATCTCCTTCTGTTGGTCATGCATTCCTCTTCCAATCCCACTGTGTTTACATTTCTGTTCATTTAGCCTTGGGTTTCCTCTCCTTCCAGGCAATGTAATGTCTAGCACCCTCATCACATTTTTCCTCTCTGCAACAGATAAAAGTTTGAATTAAATGCATAAAATGCTGAAAACATTCAACATGTCAAGGATCAGCTGAAGACAGAGAGCTAATGTCTTATATTTTTCAGAACTGAAGATATAGAAATTCAGTTTCTAAGCCAGTAAGGCCAAGGTAAAGAGACAGAGGAGTGAAAGAACAAAGGGGAAAGTCCTACAAAGGATGAAGGGCAGGAGTGATTTAAGGAACATGTAAGAAACTGTAGCTCAAAAAGGAAGGAAAGAAAGTGAAACTTAGGCTTCTGTAGGCTTCAAGACTGAGAAATGTATATTCAAATTGAAGATATGAAACAATCAGCTTTAATTGAAACTTATCAAATCATAATACTTTTGCCTGGTCTGGAGATGCCCTTAAGCCCCATTGAATTGAATTGAATTAGGCTTACTGTCACATGTACTAATGAGTTCAGTGAAAGTTTACAAGTCATCCCTTACGGTGCTGTCTTAAGTACAAAGGTACCTAGGTACAGAATCTTAAGTACAAAGCAGAAAAATAAGAAAGACAAAATTAAAAATGTAATCATTACAGCCCATCTTACTAAAAGATAGAAAAACAAAAACCACAGTTAACAGCTCAACACCACAGTCCATAAGTGCCTGGTCATGCTGGGCTCGCACTTCTCACTTCTCACAGAGCTTGACTTATCCTGCTTTGGGCTTGATCTTGCTCCCTGCAGTTGCCCCGGGCAGCCTGCTCTTGCTGTCTTGCAGCCTGTTCCTGTTGCTGCCGGCCACTCCGGGCTGCCTGCTCCTGGTCTCGCCACTGGCTGTCTTATGTCTACATAAATAACTAATTATCCAATGCGTGTATCTTACTTCAGCAACTAACCCTAACTTATAGATATGTTTAGAACCACTGCAGCAGGTGAAACTTTGGCCCAGAAGCAGGGATAATAACGTTGCACCACAAGAGCCCTCCAAGCTATCTTGGAAATGTATCGCCATTTCATCACTGTCACTGGATCAAAATCCTGGAATTCCCTCCTTAAAGGCATTATTGGTCAACCTACAGGACTGGGGCTGTAGCGGTGCAAGAAGGTAGCTCACCACCTCTCAAAGGGCAACTAGGGATGGACAACAAAATGCAGACTCTCCCAGTAATACTCTCATTCATTCCCACTCTCAGGGCACATAGGCATGGGCAATAAATGCCGGGCAGCCTGTGATACCCAATTCCCATGAGTCAATAAAAAAATCCCTTTTGCCGTCCATGTGACTCTTAACTGTGCTCTGAAATGGTCTAGCTGGTCAGTCAGTTCAGGGCAGTTACAAACAGGTAACAAATGCTTGCCTTAGCAATGATGCGGAGAAGTAGTGGTGTGGTTGTAACATTACTGGACTAGTAACCCAGAAACCCACACTGATGTTCTGAGGACATCGGTTCAAATCCCATTGTAGCAGATGGTGAAATTTGAATTCAGCAAAAAACTGAAATAAAAAGATAGACTCATGATGATCGTGTAATCACTGTTGATTGTCACAAAAACATGTCATTCACTGATTTCCTTTGGTGAAGGAAATCTGCAATCCCTACCTGTTCTGGTCTACATGTGACCCCAGTCTCTCAGCAGTGTGGCTGACTCAACTTCCCTCTGGGCAGTTGGAGATTGGCAGTAAATGTAAGCCTAGCTAGTGACACACACATTTCATTAATGAATAAAAAAATCAGAATTCCATGAAATAATAAAGAAAAACATATTCAGTGGCTATCTATCACCCCTTGCTCAGTATTTCCATAAGAATACTTGACAAAGGGAATGTCATATCCACTGCCTCCGCAAGAACCAATATTTCCACAGCTAAATATCTTTTAGCAAGATTGTTATTTTCTTAACTTGCCATGCTGAGGGGTAATGTTTCCCATTTTACAAAAAATATTATGAAACTAGCTGCACTTGAGCTCTCATCTGGATTAGCATGAGCAGAGTCACTAAAAATAACTAATTTCATACTTTTTGGGTCATGCATGAATGGAAATTTGAGTACAGATTTCTGTACAAATTTAATAAAAAGTTACATGTTTCATTTGCCCTTAAAACATCCTCAATTTCAGGCGTGTCACTGTAATGCTTACTATCAGAACATTAAAACTAGCATTCAATCTTGTCACCAATGCACAACCAATTCAACTAACCAATCATACTTCGTAGCTGCTCTGTTTTTCATCAGATGAGATAGCGTCTCTCAGTGGTCTAAAATGATAAACTTGCACAGAATTAACCCTTTCTAATTGTTAATTCAGAGTTACTTCAAACCTGTACCATTTTGTATTTAAGCCAATAGCAGTCTTTAATTAGTTGATCATCATTGCTGAAGTATAGGCTGGAGTTGCATGTCTAGATTGTGCAGATATTCCCAACTCACTTGACTCTGCAGTAATTGCCCAGGTGGTTTAATCTTCTAATGAGCAAATTGCCCAACATTGGGAAAATTCTGGAAATGTCCCCAACTTTTAGTTAGTTGGAGTGTTCTAACTCATTTGCTTAATGTTTAACAGGCAACTTTGTAACTCTGAAGCGATTATTAAACTGAAGCCACCCGCCCATTATAAGTTTTATAGAAACAGGAAAGAAAACACAAGCAAAGCAATAAAGCTGAGAAACTTCATTACACTGTCTTTCAGTATAAATCAGTGCTGCGTGTTGAGGACCTTAGGGTTATTCCCAAGTCCTCCAGCATTACGACAGGTAGCTTTGCTTCCAAACCACTATATCAAGGCCTACACAGAAGACTGCAATGGAGATATCTGGGACAGATAAAAGGAAAGCATGGAGGACTAGGCACGCAGTTTTAAAATCTGATTAACGTTGTGTGAACTATTTAATGGAAATTGGAAATTCTATGCTAAAATATTTAAAGATCCTGAGTCCTAAGTTTAAATTCCATTTTAATCTTATTGAAAACGCACCTTTCAAATTGCGCCAGGTAGACCTTGGAGGTCCATAGGCAGATGTGACTTCTGAAACCAGAAGTCTGTACTGGAAATGATGTCTGTACTCACAGCTGTAAGTTAATGGGAAGATTGCCTGGCATCACTCCATTAGGAATCATCAACGTGCATCACAGTTTTTCAATATGTAGAAACCTGGCTTTTATCTCAATTGGTCCCCTTAATTGAGACCACAAGAATAGAGTAACTTTCAGGAGTACTTTTCCTTCTGTGGAAGAGCCCTTGCTAACATCTGTATTGCCTGTCACTATTCAAAACCTCAAGCAACAATCCTTGTTTGTAGTATATAAGTCCTATTTGCAAGAACCTTTTCTGTGTATGTGACAAAGTTGGGTGTCCCCTATCTTGTATTTGAGAACAAACTGCAAATCCCTTCCAACAATCTAATTCTGTTTGTTTTGCCTCTCATTTGTTTGGCCTTTAGTTTATCAGCAGTCTTCAAATCGAGTTCTATCTAAAATTTGCCTTAGTTTTCTTTCATTATGCCCAGGTATGAGCCCTTCTTATACTTAAGAATGTTCTGAGACTATCACTTTAAGACCTTGCCATTTGGCCCTGTCCTGTGTGTCACAATCGCTCAGCCTGCCACCATCCAGCCCCTGACCTCTTGTATTCATTTCCGCAGGGCTGACATTCCAATATGACCAAGTATGTGAAGTATCAGTGTCTTATCACCTTCTAGTCAATCACTGTTAATTGTGAGGGAATGATCCTTACTAGTTTTAATATCCCATTGGATAATCCCTGTCCTACCATCATGCCCTACTACCAGGACCTATCCATTCCTTACATCTCTTTTGTACCATATCCTCAGAACTGAAGTATATCTTGGATGGTCTTATCTAATGTCCTAAATCTCTTCAAATTTTCTACAAGACTTCAGCTTTAATGGCAGTCCTGAATTTATGACATTCAAGTGTGCAAAAAAATATATTTGGTTGAGCACATAGAATGTTGCGTTTGTGTCGTCAAGGCTGTTGCAAAGGATTTCTACCCAAGAGTTGTCTCAAGGTAGCAAATACCTGCTCAAAAAGGAAGCCCCTTTTCAAGAACCAAACCTCAGTTAACAGTAGGAGCCTATTCATGTATGACATCTTCACACAATCCAGCAATTTAAATGTGCACACTGAGCAAGGGAATTTCTGCCTTTTTAAAAAATACATTATTGAAGTCTGTGATGTATTTATTAATCTATGGAATAAACTTCTTTTTCAATGTGTCAAGGTTTGACCATGAAACCTTGTAGAAGAGCTAATTCTTTCTCAGTATCCAGCTGATGAGTTACTTGGTCAGAAAATACTTTTGCTTCGATTTTATTTAGGTTGGGAGGTGACAATGCCAAATTCATGCTTTGTTTTCTCTTTGGTGATGTAATCTGTGACAGCAAATCCACTTCATTCTTCCATTGGTCATAAGGTTTAGACTCTCAGAAGATCACAAGTAATAATATTATGACAATTTTGTCTTGCTTTCAGCCGTTTTTTGCAAAACCTATATAAACTGTAATCCTGTGTTCTAAAAAAAATTTCCAATCTTCACATTTAGGGAATTGTTCTCTTCTATTATGTTAAACTTCTAATGGCCTTCTGATAAAAGGAGGAGACCAACATTCAGTCTTTTAGTTTTAGACTTATTCACATAGTTGGACAATACCAGTGTATTTCTTATTCATTGTGTAATTTTATTATAAGTTTCTGTGGCTTCCTCATAGAGTTGAATTTAAATATATCAAAATCTTAGATATCTGCCATAAATTGGGTTTTTAAGTGATTGTTGATCATTTGGGTTTTGAGTGTTTTTTGGCTACCTTTCTTCATTTGCAATTTTTAAAGAAAAATGAGAAGTGGTGAAAATATTGTTTTTTTTTAAGCAAACTGCATATCAGAAAGGTGTTCCAAAGGGAGAGTTGAAAATAATCAAACTAGTTCACAAAGTGTTTGTGAGAAAAAAATTTTACATTGAGTGTGTGACAATAACTTAGAATCTTCTGCCTGCTAAGGGAGTGGAAGTCAGAACTGTCTCTGGCAGTAGTGACCTGTATTTCATGCTTCCAATAGCATAAGGGAACACTTGCAGAGGTTAAAGAGCTTATACTGTTCTTATACTATTTTACCTTAGAGTTTTCAATACAAACAGTGACTGCAGAAATGGAAATCACTTTTTCAGCATTGGTATTGCTCACTTGCAAGCAGAGAAACTCACAAGTAACCGGATATGGTGCATTGTTTTCTGGTGAACTGTAGAATCTTCAAGTTTGAGTTTTGAGTTGCAAATGTAAAATTTCTGACTTTGCCCATTTCTGAACCCTAGAAGAATCTTAAGGTTTGTAACTGTAAACCTGCCATTGTGGTTTATGATGTTACATATGTTAACTGTCTTTGTCTCTGTCAGGTTTGTGTCCACCGTTATAGGTGTCGTAGTAGTACCCATTTCCTGAAGCCAGAATATCCTACATTTAACAAGCCATCTCTTCAACTCAGCACACAATCAAGATTTTTCAGAACCTGTACTGGTAATTGGGATACTTTCTAGTTTCTTGTTGAGCTTCTGGTTCTGTTGAATTATTTGGGTCGGATGTTAACCTAACTTTTTATTTATTTTTACAGCTGTTAATGGCCAGATTGTTCAGTTTAAACTTTCTGATATTGGAGAAGGGATAATGGAGGTTCATGTGAAGGAATGGTGAGTTAGTTCTTAATTGTCATTTAAGAATTAGTTTTTGTGTTGTAGAATGACTACATCCACGATAACAGATCTTTCATACTGAAAGCTGTATGTATATACCGACTTGGGCCTATTTACAAGAATTCCATGCATAGCTCTTCCTTAACTTAAGTTCTGTGCAGCAAAATTGCTGAGATCACAGTTTAAAACCTATTCGAGTGTAAACACTGTATTTATCTGCATTGTTACATCTTTCAAATTTTATGAAGTATCTTGGGAACAAATTTGTTAAAAGGGCAAATATGATGGACATTTTGCAGCATTGATCTGAATGGAGAATTTAATTTTAAAGGAAGGTTTGCATATTGAAAAGCATATTTCACTGCCCCAGAACAACCCAATATTCTTTAGACCCAATGAACAACTTTTCAGTGCATTTTTTTATATTGATGGATAGTGGATCAGATATCAAATTAAATTATTTCTGTTCTCTGAATGGTCTGAGGGGAATTTAAATGTCTGGTTTAATTCCTCAAGCTAAAGCAGTGAAATGCTCCTTTTATGTCACATTCATGTTTGACCAGATTACTTGTTGAAATGCAATACTGGACATTCAACCACACCCTTCAGACTTGGAATACTACTAAGTCAAGCTGACAACTTGGAGGAATAACTTTAAAATGATTCTGATACAACCATGAATGTTGTAATACTATTCATATACTTTATATGTGCAGATAAGAACCAGTATTTCTGGCTTTCTCTCCTGTCATATCTCATTTTCCTAGACAGGATATAAGAAAAAAGCTTAACAACTTTGAATCCTACTTGCTTCACCTCTCTAAGTACCCACTGTTTTTCAGTGTAAGACTTTTAAAAGAGCTCAATAATGTTCTGTGCTACCTTTTATGTTTTCCTTCCTTCTGGCAAGTTTTAAAATCAGTTGTAACCAGGTGAGTAGGAGTCGATTAGTTCCTGTCTTTTAACAGCCTCCCAGCTCCCACTTTTGTTTTACCCACACCAGCCCCCTGCATCTGCAACCCCCCTCCCTGGTTGATTGAAACTGCATTTTGCATACAGCTGTATCACAAGTGAATTGAAGATGTAGTTAATTTGAACAAAATGAAGGACACAGTTACAAGGTTATCTTGTGTGTAAGGAAGAGGAATTTTATTACATTCTAATCTTGAGTGTATAAACAACAACACAACATCAAACACAGGTAACACGTTGAAAAGGAGAGTCTGTCTCGTACAGACAGTTTAAAAGTCCTTTGAGATCCTGAGATGTAAGATATTTTTAAACTTGGAACCACAGGTTTTATCGTAGAATTGTATCCTTAGTGATGGTCAAGTCTGTGGATCAGTGAATGGTGTGTTCGCAATTTGCTTTTTCACTGAGTTCTGTCTTCTAAGATAATGAAGTGGAACCTTGGAGAGAAAGAGACCTCAAGCTTTTATTGTAAATGTATCTTTATCTTTCCCTCCTCTGGAGCTGAAAAATGGTTCTTGAAATAGAGTTATTTCGTTTACTTCTAAGTCTGCCTCAACGTTTTTCTTGCAAGCTGGATAACCTTTCATCTATCAGCATGTGAACATATCGTACAAATATGAATTAAAACAAGAAATACAAAACTGATTTCCTTGGCCTCTTAAAGGTGTTACTTTCAACTGAGATGTTTTCTTTACCTCACATTGGTTTTACAATGTTTGTCTCAGTCTGTGGTCCGCTGACACCGAAATCATTTTAATTAAGTCTTTGTCCTTTTTCTTTGAAACCATTTTAGTCCATGAAAGGTCTCTGGTATAGCATCAGGTGATCGAAGTTAAAGTTTGATCATCTATGATTACCATTATCGTAACAAATTCAATCTTTGTGAACCTTATCAGTAATCCCTGATTTACCTCAACTTCCCTTACTTCTTTTAACTTTGTTGCCCCGCATTATAATATTTATGCCATCATCTTGATTTCTGAAGCTCAAACAAAAAATTTGCCTTTTAATTTTAGTTTCCACAGCAGTACAAATTTTAGGTTACATGTAGAAATCATATATACTGATCCTGCAGAACTAAGAATTTCTTTTAACAATCCTTAAACTATCTTGTCTAGCTTCCTAATACTTAAGTAAAAATGTTATCAAGATTTCTAGTTGTTAAAACTATTCATTGTGATCTATGCTAAATGTCTTTCTATTAAGGATCATATTTTTGCTATTTACTTAATGCCCTTCTTGTTTTTGGTCGCCTTCTGTTATGTTGTCTATGTCCCAGAAGAAGTTACAAGCGATTCTCCTAGTTTTTGCTCCTTTAATCTGTAATGGGGTATAGTTGATGTTCCCTGATTTACGTGGTAAATTGAGGGCAGACGCTCACTGTAATTTTTTGTTTTTGAGGTTAGTGGGTAATAAAATTTGTTATCCTTAGATAAATAACATTCGGGCCACGCAAATGCCAGCCCATGACCGTTTCCAACAAGTGATAATCTAACTATCAACCCTTGACTTTCAGTGGCTTTACTATCAGTGAATACCTTACTATCAACATCCTGGGGGTTATCAGTGACCAGAAGCTAAACTGAGCTAATCACATAATGAGATAGCAAGAATTGCAGATGCTGGAGTCAGGGATAACAAAGTGTGGAGCTGGAGGAGCACAGCAGGCCAGGCAGCATCAGAGGAACAGGACAGTTGACGATTTGGGTTGGGACCCTTCTTCAGAAATCAGTGTTACAGTTGCTACAAGAGCAGATCAGAGGCGAAGAATCCTGCTGTGAGTAACATACCTCCTGACTGTCTCAGCCGACCACCATCTACAAGGCACAAGTCAGGAATGTGATGTGATCCCATTAAACTGGATGGTTGCAGCTCCAACAACACTCAAGAAGCTGGACTCATCCAGGACAAAGCAGCTCACTTGATTGGCGCCACATTCACAAACATTCACGCCCCCCCACCATTAATGCACAGTGGTAGTAATGTGTATTATTGAAAAGATGCACTTCAGAAGTTTACCAAGGCTCCTTAGACGGCACCTTCCAAAATCACAACCACTTTGAGAAAGATATGGGCAGCAGTTACACGGGAACACTGCCACTTGCAAGTTCCTCTCTAAGCCACTCACCACCTAAACTTGGAAATAGATCATTATTCTTTTAGTGTCATTAGGTCCATATCTTGGAATTTCCCCCTAATGGCATTGTAGGTCAACCTGCAACACATGGACTGTGGCAGCTCACCACCACCATCTTTGGGCAGCTAGGGATGGGTAGTAAATGCTGGCCCAACCAGCGATGCCCACATCCTATGAACAAATTTTTAAAAAGCTATGATTTTGTGGTATTGGTTACTGGAAAAATGCTGGTAATTCACAGATCAGTTTTTAATAAAATCCGTGCTACCTATCCAATCTGTGTAATCTTCTGGCAAATGATTATGATATTTCCTCTTGCCCCAAATGCAAATTGAACAAAATTCTAGTGCATCTGTCTAGATCAAATCAGACTTTCTTGTAAATCAGTTGCTTTCTTTCATATGACAGTTCAATAATCTTAACAGTTGAGATACCATCATATCCGAAAGCAATTAAACTATTTTATATTGTACTATCTTTGATCCCATCATTAACCAAATATTAATCTCTCTTTAAAAGTAGAAGTGGAACTGGTATCGTTTACAGGTGACCCAAGGCTTGAAGCATAGCGTGATGGTTAGCTGCCAGCCTGGTTTTGAAGCCATTGTTTTAAATAGTCATACTCAAGCATTTTAATCTATTATCAGTTGCTGATGTCATCCACAATACTTCTAAAGTTTAGGAAGCCAGACAAAGGCTTTCTTTTAAAGATTTTTTTATTTTTAACAACATGTTGTAGATGCAAGAATTATGACTGGCATTTGTTCCGTAAATTCGATGTGCCATGCCCCAATGCTTTTAGCACCACCTAGTGATGTAGTGATACAGTAATCAATAACTGTGAAAATTTTAGGTAGAAGTAAAAGGAGTTTCATTGTCTCATTTGACTGATCCCTTCAGTGGCTAAATTAAAAATCTTTGGTTATGTTAAGGTTATCAAAATTTAAATATTACTTTATAATGGATTGTTTAGTTTGGCTATACATAGAGTCCCCACGGTGTGCAAACAGACCATTTTACCAAACAAGTCCAGACAGACCTTCTGAAGAGCAGCCCATTCAGATGTATCGCCCCACCCTATCCCTGTATTTCCCATGACTAATACACTTAACCTATACAGCCCTGGCTACTATGGACAATTTAGCGTGGCCAATCCACCTAACTTGCACATCTTCAGACTGTGCAAGGAAACCAGAGCAGAAACCCACACTGACATGGGGAGAAGGTGCAAACTCCATACAGATATTTGCCCAAGCCCAGAATCGAACCTGGATCCCTGGAGCTGTGAGACAGCAGTGCTAACCACTGCGCTGGTCCCTCAGTACCCATTCAGTAGCCTGCTCAAATGACGGGTTGAGAAATAAAGTGCTAATCACAACAAATTTTAATAGGCAGGTTGATACGTTATGTTCTTTGCTTTGGAACTCGTGGCCACAATTGCATGTCGATTGTTCCTCATCTTCCCCTGAAGGAGCAGGTGGCCATGTCATCCATACCCAATGTGGATTTGGTTGGACATTGAATTACTATCAAGGGAATCTGAAACTCAGTATCTCTGTTATTGAGCCTGTTATGAGATGCTGAGATGTATTCACAGTAAAAACACATGCCTATTTCGATCGAGATAGTGAGTTAATAATTTTGAACACTTATCTGGTAAATATTTCAGTTCTTTGTAAATGGGAATGTCAGCCTTGCTCAGATTTCTTTCATCTCATAGGGAAATATTAAGCCATGATGAATAACATATCAGACAACATGGGACAGCACCTGGAGCCACTTAGTTACAGTGAGCTGGAGAATCTCTGACACTATTCCCATGGCAGCATTTAGCTACATGTCCACTGTCTTTGTGTAATGGTTGCAGGATCCCTGTGAGGCAGTGTAGTACCCTGCAGCAGGATAGACTAATTCTGGCTATACTCTTCTTTCTGTTCCTGGATGACTCTCGCCATGGCTTTTACATCTGAGCTGGTTTTGATGAAATGTGGCTGCTGCAAGAGAATCCTGAAACCTAGATGTTTTGGGCTAGGGTCATTTATCAATATTAGATCCAGGTTGCTAGCGAGCATTGAACTTAATTGCCCTAGATTTAATACTTGTGTTGGTTCTCCATGCCATTGACATGGATGGTATTGTACGATTTGGTGTAAAGGATGTCTACCAAATAAATGGGGCAGAGTGTCTGTGGTCAGCTGCTTCTGTGATTAACAAATATATGCAGAACTTAACAGTTGCTTGTTAATGTGTTGATTAAAAGGAGTACTTTCAGGGGTTTCAGGACGATTATACATTGTGTAAATATTGATTTCAGTATCACTGTAATATGCCACTAGGTAGTGCTGCAAGAATTAACAAGATTTTTCATGATCTGTTCAATTCTGATTATTGAAATACAATCAAGGATTTCAGTCTTTGGGTGTTTTGTTAAGCAGCAGACTATTACTATGTTAATGTGGTGGACTTTCATTCCCCTCTCATGGAGGCAGGGGCTATGTTCTACTGGAGCCTCATTGGTATCCTGGTATCTTGCTGAAGTAGCAATTTTTCTGTGTAAATTTACATAGAACATTGGGAGGCTATTCAACTGTTGGAAATATTGCAGCTCAGTCCATTTTCTGTTCTCGTTTTTAATCATTTAATTTTGTAGCAGTCAAGAACAGGTACCCTGTAACTTTTCATTTCAATGCCTTTAACTGTTGAAATCAGCCATATTACTTAATTGATTAAAATTTAGTTCAGCAGAAAAATGGAAATCAAATCTACAACCTATTTGATCTCATTGTTCAGTATCCAGTCACAATGGTAGCCTGGAATTGCTTGTCACCTTTTTAATACAAAATATATCCCAAGGAACTTTACACAAGATACTGCAGACACTTCTATTGTAGACTCTGTCCAGTCTTCTTTCCATCCTTGTATTTCTTGCTTCCAGTACTTCAGCTGGTTCCCAAAGGACGTAAACCATTATAACTGTGTTGGCACAGTGCTGCCTATCTTGGAGATAAAGTAATGCTTGAGAAGTTGTTAAAGTTAGTGGAAAAGTGTGACAATTACGCAAATATGGTAGATAAGTTTCAGGAAGGAGTTGTTACCAAATCAAGTCAGTGGATTGTGTGGATTGGATAAGTCAACTCTGTACTGCATTCTTTTTTGGGTTTGAAATTCTGTCTTTTTTTTAATCATGTGAAGTGTAAACCCAATGTGTTTGATTGTTCTGGTATTCTTAAATGTTTCATTGCAATAATAAATAATTGACTTATTTCTTTGCATTCATTTACCTATATATTTAGTCTCAATGCTTTTTTTAATAAAGGTGAAGCTGTACTCAACACGATAATGTGTACTGTGTAGAAGCTTGAAGATCGGTACCTGAAGTTTAGAGCATCAAGGCTCAGAAACACTTGGGTGATGGTTATAGTCCCAAGCTTTGGTACCGTTTGTGAAATTGTTCCTCTTGTGGAATCATCTCGGAATGCAGGTTTTGGGGATTGGCAGGAATATGGAGGGCTGTGCTTGACAATGCTCAAGAGGAGCCTATCCTTGAGCTGGATGAAGGGATATAGGGTTCAGTTGACTCGTGGATTCCAGAATGCTGTTTGCATTTCTTAGGGTGGAGAAGTGATCATTGTAATTGGGTCCTGATCAATTTATCTAACTGTCAACTAATATAGATTTGATTCTGATTTCAGTACCTTTAGAGTGATAAATAAATGCATGGCTACTTTAATGTTTTGCTTTATTTTTAATTAGCAAAATTTAGCTGGCAATTTTTGCTTATCTTGAGAGGGATTGGGCTCACAACCAGAACTCACTGCAAAGGATTAACTTAAAATGCTCAAGTTATTGAAATTGTGTACTCTCACTGAAATGACAAGGGGAGCTTGTGATTGGATATGGGGAACAATCCATGGTACCTGTGTGTGTTGGAAAGGAAGGTGTTTCTCTGTGGTATGGTTAACAGTAGATCTGCCCTTGTTGCATTATGATATTGTTAATTGTTAATAATTACCCTCTGTCCAGTCAGGAATTGCTATGTGCTTGGGGCTGGGGAAGAAACTAATGGAATTGGTTGAATTAAGTAAGAAAAATGCAGGGAGGAATATGCTCATTTAACCTTAGGTGCAGCATATGGGTAAGGTGTTATGTTGACGCAAGTACGAGTGCAGAATAATAATGCTTATTTAAAAAAAGAGTAATTCAGAATTTGATCAACTCATCTTTGAGCTCTGATAATAGTGGACCATGGTTAGATCTGGTAATGATCTCAGCTGGACCTCAGAAGTAATGAATGAGCAGTGAAAGTCTTCTGAGATATCTGACAGTCTAAGATAACCGCAAGTTTGTTTATTCTCTACAGGCTAATGAAAGTTGAGATTGGAGTATAGTATTTTCATTAAACAATTTTCTTTTTCTATTGATTTATGTGTCCTCTTACCCTTTCCGAAAGCCTTTAACATTTTGCCTGCATGTGTACTTTTGTGGACAAGTTCATGTTTCGTAATTTAATGTGAGCACAAATATTGATTGATGATTGCTGACAAGATGGTTGCAGCTGAATTCTGTTTTGCCTTCAGACAATGTTAGCATTTTGGCACTACTCGCAATGATCACTGGATTCCAATCACAAGTAGGAACCATATGCATTTTTTCTCTCTCACTAGCAGATTACTGCAGCTGTTTTCAGTGCCTTTCACTTAAGTGAACTCAGTGCAGAGCAGGCTGGAGATTGAGATCTTACTGATCTATTGAGTGATCCTCTGAATTTCTCAATTGTATATACTTAAAATTAGCCTTTTGTGCTAAGGATTTTCAGAAGCAGCTACTTTTCCTCAGAATGCATTGAGACGTTATCCTGCTTAAAACACAAATCATTTTCCAAAGTTGGCAATTTTTGGCAGGAGAACATTGTTTTTAGTTTTCAAAAAACATTTTTGGAAAAAAAATTGTACTCAATTCTTTATGAAGATCTCCACATTAAACGTGTATTGTTCCAATACTTTGTTCTTTATGCTATTTCAGAAAAGCTTTTTTTTGTTTCTACAGGTATGTAAAGGTAGGAGACACAGTGTCACAGTTTGACAGCATCTGTGAAGTTCAGAGTGACAAAGCATCAGTTACAATAACAAGCCGATATGATGGTGTGGTTCGAAAAATTTATTACAACGTGGATGACACCGCTTATGTGGGCAAACCACTGATTGATATAGAAACAGAAGCTGTAAGAGGTACATCAAACTGGGACACTGATCTGTTAGGTGGTGGGCAAAGTTGGGGGTGGGGGCCCTACACTACCGAGTATTTGTAACAATGCCTAATTTTAAAAAAAGCTGTGCATGGGACCCTGCATTTTTAAGGACAAGTAAAGAATACCAATATAAGCCAAGTCAAATATTTTTAACTGTAGTGTAGAAACCAAGAGAATTTGCATTCACGTATCTTTGAAGGTGACAGGGCAAATTTAGAAATGTGGGATCCTCAGCTTTATAATTAGAGGCAGAATGTGCAAAAGCGGTTTTTGGGATATTTGACAACAACAACCTTAGCATATATTAATTTTGCACCTTTATAGTGATGTATGTCTAAGGGGGTTTCACAGTAACATTATAAAATGGTGTGACACCAAGCCACGTAGGGAAATGTTAGGACAGATGACCAAAAGCTTGTTCGGAGGAATGTGTTTTGAGAAGTGTCTTAAAGGAGGAAAGCAAGATGTAGAGTGGGCATTTGTAAACTTGGGCCTGGATTACTGAAGGCGTGACCACCAATAATGGTGTGGTTAGAACTGGGAATGCAATTGAGGCCAGAATTAGATCTTCTTAAATCACTGGTATGAATACCTTCGATCTAGAAGCAGTACAGATTAATTGAAGGTTAAAGGTTATTTATTTAAAAGATCTGAGGAATTTTTTTATTGCAGAATGGTTAAAGGACCTTAGAAAGTTTACATTATAAAGGCTCAGTTGTAATTTCCTTGGATAGAAAAAAATATTGGTCTATGTGAACTGTCAACCCTGGAAGCATTATCAACAAGAGGGAAGTTGAGAAACAAAATGGGTGAGTGCCAGACACACAGCCAAGAAGATGGATGGGTGAAAGCAATCAGCATATAGGTACAGACAAAAGAGAAGGCAGACGGAGACAAAAAGAGAAATGCAGCAAAATCTTGAGTGGAGAAGGAATAAGTTCCTCTCAGTATTCCTCTGCATAAAGGTTGACAGCTGTGCAAACTGGTGTAAAACCTGGAAAGCTGTGTAAAGAGCTGGCTATTTTTCCCAGGTTTAGTCATAATGTTAACTGGTTGGTTGTTTGTTTGAAAAAGAATTCTGGCAAGCTACACTATTGAGGTTATTGTGGCCTGAGGAGAAGAAGATTTGTAGAAGCCTTGGTAGTAATAATCGTACACATGAAACTTAAAGGTGAAAACTCTTGCTGGTTAGGACTGATCTTGTCTACGTGATTAAAGAATGTGTTGTGAAACTGTGTTGTCACATGCTGCCACATTTGTGTCAAAAACATGTGGTCATATAAGACATAGCTGTTGTGTTGACTAGTTAATTAACCTTTGTATTTGAAGTCTCATTTCTCTGTTAATTGATGTTTAATTTACGTTAACTCTGATTCATGTTAAAGTAAAAGCTGCGAAATGTAGAACTTTTTGGTACTTCATTCTTGGAGGTGATTCAATAACTTTGGCTGTTTTCATTTATGGCTCCCCATGCGGATCAAATCAAAATTGATGGCTCAACTAGATTAAACCTAGAGACTGTAAAACCATTTCATTGGAATTTACGAGCATTTAGAGAAGCAATATATGACATTTGTCTTTTCTATATTTTATTAGGAAATCAACATGGGTACCTTTGAGGTTCATGTTTTTGAGAGAAACAATATGACTCTTTAAACTTGAAATAGCTGTGAAAAGACAGTTTACAAAATGTAAAGCTAGTGGAATTAACATACAATAGGGAGTTAAGGTTGATGAGACCCTTGAAGAATTGACTGGTCATCCGGCTCTAAAGGAGGAAAGGACTGTTTTCATTGGTGATTGAGAACAACTGGTTAGAATTTAAAATGTAAAATTAAGAACGATTGACTTAGAAAGAGAGAAATTAACAAGGGATGAAAGAGATTGAGAAAGGAGTAAAGAAAGAAAGAGATGATAACAATCAAAATGAAGCATGAGCTCCAATTATGTAAACATGAGTTGACAAGCAAAAGTGAGCTGCCTCTAAGAAATTCTCTTAATTTTGATTTTGATGAAGAATTTTTGCTTAGTATTCTGCAAAGATGAAGAAGCTAGTTATTTGTATCTGCTAAACGACTTAAGGTTTATTCCATTCCTAAAGATTGAAATCTAATAATAATGGCAAGGTTAATAATATATGTAAAAACAAAAGTAAATATATAATTGATTAAAATAATTTAGAATCTAATTAGAACACATTAAGGATGGCAAAACAGGTGATGTGTCACAGTTGCAGCATGTTGAAGCTGCTGGATGCCAGTTTGATTCACTGCAAATGCATCTGTAAAGTGGTGTGCCAAAGTTACACTCATTTCAGAGATTATGACTTGGAGCCTGAACACCAGACACTACATCGCATCATTTTAGATGAATTCTTTAGTACTGGGAGGCAGTCAGTATTCTTTGGATTGGGTCTTCTGATTTGGTTAGTATTCAGGGAAAAGCCTGCGAGTGAGGTAAGAAAGGGGATCCAGAGGGCAGGAGTGTTTGCCTTTGCAATCGTCTAGCGGGTTTGAGATTCTTTTGCTTTTTAGGATGAGAATGGGGACTGCAGGGTGGATGAACATGCTGACCATTGTACAGGAGGCATTCAACTGGAAGGGACAGCGAGAAATGTTGTGGTTGTAGGGGACAGTGTAGGCAGAGGAATTAACTAGCCTCTGCAACAAAGAGTGAATCCAGACAGCAGTATGCTCTATTGGTGCCAGGGTTTAGGACATCTAGTTCAGGTTGGAGAAGAGTTTTCAGAGGGTGGAGGAGGCACTAGCCATCATGGTCCGTGTATGTACCATGCGCGTGACAAAGTAAGAGATTCTACATGGTCATTTGAGTGTCTAGGCATTAAATTACAAGGCAGAAATTCAGAGATCACATTCTGGATTATTTTTGAGTCATGCGCATATTGCTGTTGGCCAAATCAGATTATAGATGATTATGTGCCTCAAAGACCATTTTAGGAGAATTGGTTCTGGTTTGTGGAGCCCAGGCATCAATACTGGGGAAAGTGGGATCTGTACTGACGGATGATCTCCACCTGAACTGCGCAGGGGCTGGTGTTCTTGCCAGCAGCATAATGAGAGAAGTAGAGATGATGTTAAACTAAATATAAGGGGCAAAGGGGTCAAATTTAGAAAGAAGTAAATCAAAGTGATAAATCAAAGAGTAGAATCGAGGCAAAGGAGAAAGGTACTAATAGGGGAAATGATAAACAGAATGTACAGTGATGAAAAGTACAACAGTAAGGTGAAAGTAAGTTTCCGGTTCAGGAGCAGGGATACCTTGCTGCAATTGTACAGGACCTTGGTCAAACTGCATCTGGAGTATTTTGTGCAGTTTTGGTTTCTTTATCCGGAAAGGAATGTTCTGGCTATGGAGAGAGTGTAACAAAGGTTTACCAAACCGATTCCTGGATGAATCAGTTAGGACTATATTCAGTGGAGTTTAGAACAATAGTGGGGGATCTCTTAGAAACCAATAAAATTCCCTCAGGGCAAGGTATGTGAGGAATCAGAGAAAATGAGTGAGATCCTTAATGAGTACTTTGCGTCGGTATTCACAGAGGAGAGAGACATGACGGATGCTGAGGTTAGGAATAGATGTTTGATTACTCTATGTCAAGTCGGCATAAGGAGGGGGGAAGTGTTGGGTATTCTAAAAGGCATTAGGGTGGACAAGTCCCCAGGTCCGAATGGGATCTATCCCAGGTTATTGAGGGAAGCAAGAGAGGAAATAGCTGGAGCCTTAAGATATTTTTGCAGCATCCTTGAGCACACGTGAGGTCCCGGAGGACTGGAGAATTGCTAATGTCGTCCTCTTGTTGAGGAGAGGTAGAATGGATAACCCAGACAATTATAGACTGGTGAGTCTGACATCAGTGGTCGGGAAACTGCTGGAGAAGATACTGAGGGATAGCATCTATTTACATTTGGAAGAAAACAGGCTTATTAGTGATAGGCAGCATGGTTCTGTGCAGGGAAGGTCATGTCTTGCCAACTTGATAGAATTCTTTGAGGAAGTGACAAAGTTGACAGATGAGGGAAGGGCTGTTGATGTCACATACGTGGACTTCAGTAAGGCATTTGATAAGGTTCCCCATGGTAGGCCGATGGAGAAAGTGAAGTTGAGTGGGGTCCAGGGTGTACTAGCTAGATGGATAGAGAACTGGCTGAGCAACAGGAGACAGAGTTGTAGTGGAAGGGAGTTTCTCAAAATGGAGAACTGTGACCAGTGGTGTTCCACAGGGATCCATGTTGGGTCACTGTTGTTTGTGATATTATACACATAAATGATCTGGAGGAAGGTACAGATGGTCTGATTGGCAAGTTTGCAGATGACACTAAGACTAGTGGAGTAGCAGATAGTGAAGGGGTCTGTCAGAGAATGCAGCAGAATATAGATAGATTGGAGAGTTGGGCGAAGATTTGGCAGATGGAGTTCAATCCAGGCAAATGCGAGGTGATGCATTTTGGAAGATGCAGTTCAAGAGCGAACTATACAGTAAATGGAAAAGCCCTGGAGAAAATTGATGCACAGAAAGATCTGGGTATTTAGGTCCATTGCACCCTGAAGGTGGCAACACAGGTCAATAGAGTGGTCAAGAAGGCATATGGCATTCTTTCGTTCGTTGCTCGGGGTATTGAGTACAAAAGTTGGCAGGTCATGCTGCGGTTGAATAGGATTTTGGTTTGACTACATTTGGAATGCTGCGTACAGTTCTGGTTGCCACATTACCAAAAGGATATGGATGCTTTGGAGAGGGTGCAGAGGAAGTTCACCAGGATGTTGCCTGATATGGAGGGCGCTAGCTATGAAGAGAGGTTGAGTAGATTAGGATTTTTTTACATTAGAAAGACAGAAGTTGAGGGGGGATCTGGTTGAGGGGGAACCTGATTGAGGTCTACAAAATCATGAGCAGTATAGACAGAGTGGATAGCAAGAAGCTGTTTCCCAGAGTGGGGGGAACTCAATTACTAGGGGTCACGATTTCAAGGTGAAAGGAGAAAAGTTTAAGGGAGATATGCATGAAAAATTCTTTACGCAGAGGGTAGCCGGTGCCTGGAATGCATTGCCAGTGGAAATGGTAGAGGCTGGCACGATAACATCATTTAAGATGTGTCTCGACAGATACATGAATGGGCAGGGAGCAGAGGGATACGGATCCTTGGAAAATAGGTGACCAGTTTAGATAGAGGATCTGGATCAGCGCAGGCTTGGAGGACTGAAGGGCCTGTCCCGTGCTGTAATTTTCTTTGTACTTTGTTCTTTGTTCTAGGACCAGACATCCTGAACAAAGGGAAGATGTTTCCAGTCCAGAAGCAAAGATCACAGTATATGGGCATTGGGTGGGCCATTTAGGATTGGGACAAGGACAAACGCCATCATGCAGAGAATAGTGAACCTGTGAAATTCTCTGTCATAGAAGGTGGTTGAGACCAAAATATTGAATTTTTTTAAAAGGGGTTAGATATAATGCTGGGGCGAACAGGGCCAAGGGGCAAAGAGAGAAAGCAGCACATGATATTGAATTGGATGATCAGTCACAATCAAATTGAATGGCAGAGTAGGCTCCAAGGACTGAATGACCTACTCCTATTTTCTATGTTTTGAAAATCAACAGATAAGATGACAAAAAGAAAGCATTCAGATCTAGAATCATGTAACTAACATTAGAAAACAACAGATTACCTGACAGTGCCTGCATATTGAATGGTACTGGACACAACACAGGAAACCAGAAAAAGATGGTGAGGTGGCATTTGTTAATGATGTTATGATAGAGAGGGATGACTTAAGCTCAAGAAACCAGTATGTGGAAATGGTTTGAATAGAAATGAGAAATGATAAAGGCAAGAAGTACTTGTGGTTTGGCATACATGGTAGAGCATGGAGAAAGAAATAATGGAAGCTTTTCAGAAAAACATGGTGATAAACATGGGAGATTTTAATATACATGTAAATTGGAAAAATCAGATGGACGAAGGTACCTGGATAAAGCATTTATATATTTGTATTTGATATAGTTTCCAGGTCTTGATGGATTTCATCTTAGTATTTTTAAAGAAATATCAGACAAGATAATTGAAGCATTGGATTTAATTTTTCAAAACTTCCTATATTCAGTAAAAGTCCCATTAGACTGGTAGATCACAAATGTAACTCTTATTCAAAAAGGGAGGCAGACAGAAATCAGGAAACTACAGGCACATTGGCTTAACATGTGTCATAAGGAAAATGTTAGAAATTTTTTTTGAAGAAATTATTGCAAGGCACTTGGATAAGTTCTGGGTATTTGGAGTCAGTGTGGTTTTGTGCAAGGCAAATCATACATAACCAATCTATTGGAATTTTTTGAGGAAGTGACATGCTGTGGCTAAAGAAGAAGCATGATGTACTGTCCTGTGAGTTTTTAAAATGCTTTTTATAAAGTGCCACATGAAGGGCTATTGTGGATTATAAAAGCTTATGGTACAGTGGGCAGAAAATTAGTATGATTTGAATGTTGCCTGGCTAACAGAATACAGAGAATAGACATTAATGGAACTAAAATAAAGTTACAATTCTGAGGTAGAATCACCAGATCCGAAATGTCAACTCTGTTTTGTCCTTCACAGATGCTGCCAGACCTGCTGAGCTTTTCCAGCAACTTTGTTTTTTTCTTCCTTATTTACAGCATCCCCAGTTCTTTCGGTTTTTATTTACATAGACATTAATGGGTTCTTTTCTGTTAAGTAAGATTTAACTTGGACCTGAATGGTTGGAACAGGGATCAGTGCTGGAATCTCAACTGTTTACAATGACTTGGATGAAAGATGATATGGTTGCTAACTTTGCTGATGGCAGAAAAAAGTTAGGAAAGTAAGTGGATGTGAGTGAGCCTCTGATGAAGCGCTGGTGTTATGTCCCGCTTTCTATTTATCTTTTTAGGTTTCTTTGAGTTGGTGATGTCATTTCCTGCATTGGTGATGTCATCTACAAAATACCTTGCGAGAACTGTGACAAACACTACATTGGACAAACAGGCAGAAAGCTAGCCACCAGGATACATGAACATCAACTAGCCACAAAACAACATGACCCACTATCACTAGTATCCTTACATACAGATGAGGAAGAACACCACTTTGATTGGGACAACACATCCATTCTAGGACAAGCCAAACAGAGACATGCACGAGAATTCCTAGAAGCATGGCATTCCAACCGGAACTCCATCAACAAACACATTGATTTGGAGCCAATCTACCATCCTCTGAGAAAAAGAACAGGAAATCTATCACAGCCAACTAACCCATCAGAAATAATGGGAACTGCAGATACTGAAGAATCCAAGATAATAAAGTGTGGGGCTGGATGAACACAGCAGGTCAAGCAGCATCTTAGGAGCACAAAAGATGACGTTTCGGGCCAAGTCCCCTCGTCATGCTTTTTCTGATGAAGGGTCGAGGCCCGAAACGTCAGCTTTTGTGCTCCTAACATGTTGCTTGGTCTGCTGTGTTCATCCAGCCCCACACTTTGTTATCTCGGATTCTCCGGCATCTGCAGTTCCCATTACCTCTAACCCCTCGTACCTTCAGGGTTTGCTTTGATCGGATTTAGGACCTGAGTTTCAGATTAAACACCTTCACTTTCTGTCTTGGTGAAGAGTTCCATCTTGTTGTGGTCATTTTTTTCCTAAAGGATATCTCACAACAAATTTATTAATTATAAATAGAAGCACATATTCTGCATTTATTATCTCTTCTACTGCCATTACCACTCCCTTTGCCTTTTGCTGTGGGTGCCCTCACCATCTGTTCTAGTTGCTGCTCCTCCCACTTTGGCAACAACATAAAAACCATAATTTTCCAGCCCCCTTCAGTTCTGGAAAAAAGTCACATCAGACCAAAATGTTACCTCTGTTTCCCTCTCCACTAATAATTCCTGATCTGCTTAGTTTCTCCAGCATTTTGAACTTCAGATTGCTGCCATCCACAGTATTTTGATTTTATGAGATTATTAATTAACCTTCTCCTTTTGCTCAAAACCATTTCTGGGAAAGCATGTTTCCTAGTTGGTTCATCAATGTACAGATCTAAATAAAAGTCTTATACACACTGCAAGAATTCACCTGCCACAGTATTATTGCTAGAGTGATTTGAGCAATCTGTACGTGGATTGAAGTCTTACATGATGACAGTGGCACCCTTGTTGCATGCATACACTGTTTGGAAAGCAATAGACAAACTCCCATTTATATTTCTCCCCTCCACCCCTCATTGCTTCTTAGCTCCACCCATCAGAAGGTAAAGAGATTGATAAAGAGATGGATCACAACCACTATCTGTTGTCTGCTGTTGGCCCCCAACTTTGGAGAGTCCTGCAACCACTCAATAATGTTCTTGACCCTTGTGTCAGGGAGGCATTGTGACATTCTGGTATCACATCTGGGGCTGTAGAAACATTTACCTGTTCCTCTGATGATAAAATACCAATCACAATTGCTACGCCATGTTTAGTGCAAGCTACTGGATTATATCATATCACCTCAAAAAAGCTGCAGTTCAAGAAAGCAGTTCACTACCATTTTCTCAAGGACAATTAGGAGTGAGCCATAACTGTTGGCCTAATCATCAGTGTTCACATCCAGTGAATGGATGTTTAAAAACGTAGTAATATGCGGAACTCTTGCTATGTGGTTGCTTTGAGAAAATAAAGAAACATAGTTACTCTTTTTGTTAGATGCTGCACAGAATGCAATTGATAATGTTTTGCTTGGATTAATAGCTCCATGTCTGGAATACTTTTGGGGGTAGTAAATGTCTTTAAGAGTTGAGATTCTTGAACAATCCTTCATGTTGAATTATTTGTCAGTACTCATGGTCACACCTAACAGGTGAGTTGGAACATGATCCCCAGAAGAAGAAATTGTAATCACTATTAACAGCTATTCCACCTAAGATTTTTGAGACAAAGATCCTTTCTTTATTTGTCACATTAGCTCTGCTATAGCAGTATTTCTACATTGTACTCTTTGCAAGTGATCATGATCATTTGTCATACACAGATCTCATTTGCCCACTAGAACAATAGCAGTGATTGTGGTTGTTGCCGGATTGATGGGACTGCATTGTTGATTTGTAGAGCTGTGTTTACGAGGTAACTGATAGTGCTACAGCAGTGCTTGTACATTATTGGGGAGTGGAAGAACAAGTTTGTTGTATTTTAATGAGACTCCATTATACCCAGTGCTTTAGTGTTTTGCTCCATCATGTACTTGTGCTTGGATCAACAAATATGTTTCTAACTGATAGTCCAGGGAATCTTTCACATTATAACATTCATTTTCTTTTTATTGTGTGGCTGTAACAGAATTCTGTCATCCCTCTATTCATGAAATTGTGAATATAGTTTTAGAATCTGTATATGGACGTTTGTTTTAAAAAAAGCATTAATAGTTTTGATCCCACACACTCAGGCAGGTTTGTGGCAACATAAGACCATAAGAAATACGAATGGGAATAGGCTGTTAAGCCCCTCAAGCCTGCTTTGCTTTTCATTAGGATCCTCAGATCAACTTTCCTGCCCTTTCCTGAACCCTTAATTTCCTCAATTTTCAAGAATCTACTTGTCTCAGCCTTGAATATACACAAGGAATCTGCCCCCACAGCTCTCTGTGGCAAGGAGTTCCAAAGACTTTCAGTCCTCACAGAGAAGAGGCAAGTGGGGCTGGTTTAGTTTGGGAACTTGGTCAGTGTGGACTCATTGGACTGAAGGGTCTGCTTCTGTGCTGTGTGACTCTATTAAATTGATGCCCCTCATTCTGAGACTATGCCCTGTGGTCCTAGATTCACCTTTGAGAGGAAACATCCTCTCAGCATTAACCCTGTCGAGCTCCTGAAGAAACCTGTATGTGTCAATTATGTCCCCTGTTATTCTTCTGGAGTCTCAGTCTGGACTCAAGATAACCCCTCCATACGAGGAATCATCCTTGTGAACTTTCTCTGAAATTCCTCCAATTAAATGATATTTTTCCTTAAATAAGGGGATCAAAACTGCTCATAGTACTCCAGATGTGGTTTCAACAGCACTGTGTACTGTTGCAGTAAGACTTCCCTACTTTTATATTCCAGTCCCCCGGAAAAAAGGGCCAACATTCCATTAGAGCTCCTCATTACCTGCTGCACCTGTGTGGTAGCTCTTTGTATTATATGCACAAGTATCCTCAAGCTCCTTTGTGTTGTAATTTTTCTCCAATTAAATAATATTCTGTTCTTTTGTTCTCGCTTCCAAATTGAACAACTTCACATTTTCTCACTTACCAACTTTTTGTCCAGTTACGTGACTTATCAATATCTCTCTGTAAACTGTACTGCTTTTGCAACTTGTCTTTCACCTGTTTAGTTCATCTGCAAATTTGGTCCAGTACCTTCAATTTTCATCAGTATATCATTAATGTATATTGTAAGCAGTTGTGGTCAGCACTGATCCCTGTGGAAACCCACTGGCCATGGATCTCCAAATTGATAAAGAACCCATTATTCTCACTGGCCATTTCATGCCTGTTTGCCAATGTAGTATCTATGTCAATACACAACCTCCACAACCGTGGGCTGTTATCTTATGACTTAGAGCTTTTTGTGAGATACCCTGTCAAACACCTTCCGGAAGTCCAAGTACAACACACCTATTGGTTCCCCTGTATCCACTTTGGTTGAGAGTCAAAAAAACTCTAATAAATTAATCAGATGCGATTTTCCTTTCATGAAGCCATGCTGTCTCTACTTAATTGGATTATGATGTTCCAACTGTTCTGCTTTTAGTTCTTTAATAATTGATTCCAATACTTTTCCAAAAATAGACATTAGGTTCTGACCTGTAATTTCTTATATTTTGCCTCCCTTCCTTTTTGAATAGGATTAGTAGTTTTCCAATTCTCTGGCATTTCTGTAGAATCCAGCGATGTTTGGAATTGTACAACTGATGCATCCGCTATCTCAGTAGCCACGTCTTTTAGGACCTTATGATGCAAGCCGTCAGGGCTAAGGGATTTTACTGCCATTAATCCCATTAGTTTGTCTGACACTCCTTTGCTCCTGATGGTGATGACAGTTAATTCCTCTCCCATATGCTTTAATATTAATGGGATGTTCAAAGTATCTTCTGCTATAAAGACTGATGTAAAATATCTCTTTATTTCATCTGCCATTTCCTTGTTCCCAAAACCGTCTCCCAGATTCATTTTCTTAGAGACCTTTGTTCACTTTGATCTCTCTCTCTCTCTCTCTCTCTTTTCCTCATTATATTTAAGGAAGCACCTGTTGTCAGTTTTCATTTTCCTCACATGTTGTATGTAAAGCTCCTCTATGGTGGCTCAGTGGTTATCACTGCTGTCACACAGTGCCAGGAACCCAGGTTCAATTCCAGCATTGGGTGACTGTCGGTGTCCTCTGGGTGCTCCAGTTTCCTCCCACAGTTCAAAGATGTGCAGGTTAGGTGGATTGGCCTTGCTAAATTGCCCGTAGTGTGCAGGCTAGGTGGTCTAGCTATGGGAAATGCAGGGGTAGGATAGTGGGCTGGGTCTGAGTGGGCTACTCTTCTGAGAGATAATGTGGACTTGTGGGCTGAAAGGCCTGCTTTTACACTACGGATTCTGTGAAGTTCTTCTGATTATTCACATACATATAGATACAGATCAAACTCTCCACAGTATTGCCCTTAAAACACCTTCAACTTGGGTGCAATTAGTTATAGATTAGATTAAATTACGTTAGATTCCCTACAGTGTGGAAACAGGCTCTTTGACCCAACAAATCCACACCGCCCCTTGCAGCATCCCACCCAGACCCTTCCCGCATAACCCACACACCCCTGAATATAACGGGCAATTTAGCATGGCCAATCCACCTAGCCTGCACATCTTTGGACTATGGGAGGAAACCGGAGCACCCAGTGGAAACCCATGCAGACATGGGGAGAATGTGCAAACTCCACAGAGACAGTCGCCCGAGGCTGGAATCGAACCTGGGTCCCTGGCGCTGTGAGGCTGCTGTGCTAACCACTGAGTCACCGTGCTGCCCCCTGGCTCACCAGTTATCGCCAACTTTACAGCACCCTGTTATCAAACTGCAGCAAAAGTGATTTTTACCATATGGTGTCCCATTCAGTAGTTATTCAGATGAAAATTACAAAATTGATGTCCAAATTTTTAAAGTTGTGTGCAGGCTTTTGTGCTGTCTGTGTCATTGTGATCCCAAGTAGATTTAATACCCCAAGCCCCATGAGGGAAAATGCAGTGTGGTCACTTTACAGCTTGTAAGATCTTAATTCATAATGATAGCATGTACAAATATTGTAATTCATTTCATTTGTGCCATGTTTTAACTGACAGTAAATTTTGTCATTTTTTCAGCAGTCTCTTTCAGATACATTTTGTATTTCAATGTCTGCACAGCCATCAGTAAAGATATGTAGTCTGGCACTGCACAGGAGGAATCATTCTATGGACCAAGTCAAAAATATAAGCTAAGTTTCTCTTAGTTTTCGCAGCAAACTAATATTGTTATTTTTTGTGTGTTTTTATTGCAGATGTTGTACCAGAACAAGATGTTGTTGAAGCTCCTGCAGTGTTGAATGAGGAACACACGCACCAGGAAATAAAAGGGCAGAAAATATTGGCAACACCAGCTGTACGCCGACTCGCTATGGAGAACAATGTGGGTTTTGAGACATTTTCTTGCTAAGCTGGCCCTTGCTTATCCTGTTATCAGCCACTAAAAGGCTGGTTCACTTCTGTTGCTGGATTAAAATGACATACTTGTTTTTGAAAGGTTTTCAGGTTTCTAGGATACAGCAAAAGGTTTTTGATTTAAGATTGTATATTAAGCATACAATGTTATTTGCTGTCAGTGCTCTTCTTTGTAAAAGAAAAACAACCTACAGAAATGCATCAGCTTAATGCAAACGTTGCCATGGATGCTAAAAGATTTTAAATAGTGCAATGTCAGTGTTTGAGAAGATACCACACATTGAACAGATCCAAACAATAGTGTTTAGGTTCTTATTCAACGAGTCCAGTTTATCTGATTGTTGTATGAGAAGTTTTTGTACTGTAACTAAGGTGATTTACAGGTTATCATTGTTCGCATTCAATTCTTACTGCCATTAAATCTCTTGGCTTCATAGAGATCCCATTGAATGGTGACGGTTTCTTGGTGTTTCATTGTAACATTTGAAGCCCAAGTTGTAGCTCAGCTTAGCTTCATTAGAATAGAAGATTCTGGAAGGAAACCATAGGTTAGTAATATTTTGTAAAGGAAATTAATGTCACAGAATCATTGAATGCATACGAGATCGCCATTCAGCCAACTGAATCTGCTCCAGCTCTTTGAAAGAGTTTTTAAATTTGTCCCATTCCCGCACTTGCCCCCATATCCTGTTCTATCATTTTTTTAAAAAAATTCTCCAATGCCCTTTTGAAGGCTCTTATTGAATCTTTATCCACCACCCTTTCAAGTGGTGAATTCTAAATCTTGTGTCTCATGTCATCTCTGCATCATTGGCCAGTCACTTTAAATTTCTGACTATTGACTTTTTACTCAGTTCACGATTTTAAACAGCACTGTCGAATCTCTGCTTGAGTTTCGATGATCAGAGGAGTACAATGTCAGCCTCTCCACCGTATCCAGTATAGAACAAATCACTTAGCCCTAGAACTATTTGAGTAAATGTCTTCATACCTCTCCATTGCCACCACCTAATGTGTAGTGCCTGTAACTGGACATACTACTTCAGTTGGGACTAAACGGATGTTTTATTTCAATAACTTACTGGCTATTGTACTCGATACATGCACTTATACACTTTGAATTACAGTTTGTTTAATAATCTGTCCTGCCATTTCAAAGATTTGTGCACCATCTCCTCCAAGTGTCTTTGTTATTGTACCCTCTTTAGAGTTGTACTATTTAGCATGTATTATCCTTCTCATTTTTCCTACCAAAGTGAATCATATTTCACATTGCAGTCACCCATTCTATCAGCCTGTACTAAGTCTTTTTGAAATCTGTTACTTCTCATGGTTTTCCTCTAAAGATCAATCCTGGGTCCTTTCTTTCTCATCTGTATGCAATTTTATCTAAAATGCAGCTTTAGTTTTTACGTGTACACACACAAGGCTCATCTCTACCTCTCTCGACTCTTCCAATGTTACTACATTATCAGATGGCTTCTGCACAGACACAAATTTCCTGCAATTAAATGCAGGGAAAACTGAAGCTATTATATTAAGTTCTCTTTGCAAACTCTATTCCCTATCTATTGACTCCATCCTTCTCTTTGACAACTGTCTAAAACTAAAAAGTTGGTTCACTGTCCACCTCTGTAATATTATCCAATTTAACTCCTCTCACCTGCTGAAATTCTCATTCATGCCTTTATTACCTCTAGACTTTATTACTCCAGTTCATTCCTGACTGGCTTCCCACATTTTACAAACTCAAGGTCATCTGAAACTCTGCAACCTTGTCCTTCATTCTAATCACCCATCACCCCATGGGCTCCCTGACCTGCGCTGGCTCCCATTCAGGTAATTTTCCAACTTTTAAAATTCTAATTCTGGTTTTCCAATCCCTCCAAAGCCTGGAATCCCTCCCAGTCGCTACACTCTGCTCCATTCTCACAACCCTGTGAGATATTAAAATTTTGATTCTGGTCTCTTGAGTGTCTTCGATCTGAATTGCTCCATTTTTGATTTCTTTCAGAAGTCTAGGCCTAAGTTTTGGAACTGTTACCCTAAGCCTATCCTCTTACTTGTCTTTCCTCAGTTGAAAACTTTCTTGGAGTCTACCACTTTGACCAAGCTTTTGGTCATCTGTCACAATATTACCTGACAGGACTCAGTGTCAGAGTTTACTTTATAACATTGTGTTGAAGCACCCTGGAATGTTCAATTTGTTGCTGGTTCTATATAAATTCAAATAGTTGTTCACTGCTTAAATTACTTACAAGTTTTCAGTCATCTGTAAATTTCAAAGCAATGCTCCGTACCCTAAGCTATTAACATATGGCAGAAACCTAGTACTAAATGCTTAGTCAGATCTCCCCAAATTGTGAAGTCACGTCAGTTCATATCAGCTCTGATGAATAATTATCTAGACTCAAAACATTGACTTCCTGTCACTCCATAGATGCTGCCTGACCTGCGGATATTTCCAGCATTTTTGTTTTCAGTTCTGAATAGGGTTTTTGGTTTTGTTTTAAGAATCCTGTTTTTTTCCACCAATTCACTCAATGGGGGAAGATTTGGAATTGGAGGTATTGGGGTGGATTTGAAAGGAGGGGAAGATCAGAATGTTGAATAAGGTGCAGATGGAGAGGGCAGTATTGGGAGACGCACAAAGCAAGGGTTCAAGGATGGAGGTTGAACGAGTGGGGATTGATGCGTTGGTGTTGAAGAACTACCGAATGAGACATGCTCAACTCCTTTCCCTCCATTCCCTGCCAATGACTGATGACCCAGTGCCTCCCCATGATATCTGTTGAAACCTCGACTGCTAAGATAATGTAGACCTACTCAAGTCTGAAAGCCAGCAATTCATTACCATGTTTTATTTTATATCCCTTAGCCAGAATTTGTCCATTCTCCTGCTTCCCTTTCTATTTCATGATTTCAGTTTTATTATCAAGCCTTTGGGCAATTTCTGACTTTGCTTTGCTTAAAACTTGGGATGCGTAGAGCAGAGTGGCATCAAATTTGTGACCCTCCTCTGTGACAGCATCTGTTAGAATGCCACTGACCAGTTAGTAAGTAACTTCGTAATCTATCTATATTATGCAGCTTAATTACAAATATTTAGTGTATTTTATTTTAATTCAGATAAAGCTAAGTGAAGTGGTTGGGACTGGGAAAGACGAACGAATCCTGAAAGAGGACATTCTGAACTACTTAGCTAAACAAACTGGGGCCATTTTACCACCGTCACCGGAGATTAGTCCACCGCCACCGGAACCAGTTCAATCAAAACCTAAAGGGATGCCACCAGCTCCTAAAACAATAACTCCAACTTTGGCATTTACGGGAAAAGATCAAACTGAACCAGTTAAAGGTAATGTGTTGTAAATGTCATAAATTATTCATTAAGTTTAATTGTGATTTTTAAAAGTTGATGATCTGGATAGATACAGTGGCAGTTGCATTGAAATATTTGTTCAGTATGCCAGAAAGTGACACTAAGCGAAGAATTATCTACTGTTTCTTTTATGGGGATTTCTCACATCATTGCTACTGCTGAAAACAGTGGTTGAAGGTTTGTTGTATGTTCGTTCTACCCATTTTTTCTAGGTTAAATAGGTGAAAAAGCACAAGCTGCTGTGGCAAGTTTTCAAGCAGCCAGTTCCAGAACCATGGGATACTCCCCCTGGAGAGTATGTAGAGATTGGCATGGGGAAATCATTAAAACATGAAGGGCAGAAGGTGCAAGACATTTTCAAAGATTCTGTTTGGCTGCAGCCAACAATCCATGTAAATCAATTTCAGCCATGAAAATTCATATATGAACTAGTTAGATAAGAATCTTCTCATTGTAAACCTGTAACATATCAACAACTAAATCCGTGGAATGATCTTATTCTTAAATATTATGTACACAAATTTTACAAAACGTAATAGTCAGGAAACAGCTTGGATATTTTTTGACTACAGGGATCCAGAAATCTATGGTAAAGACCATGACTGCTGCTCTGAAAATTCCTCATTTTGGCTACTGTGATGAAGTGGATTTAACTCGTCTTGTGAAGCTACGGAAAGAGCTAAAAGTTGTGACTGAAGATCGAGGGATCAAGCTCTCTTTCATGCCATTCTTTCTGAAGGTGGGAAGAACAAAATAAATCAGAATGTTGACTGCAGTCAAAGCTGAAATTTGCATTTTAAAGGTGTTTGCATTTAAAAACACTTGAAAATAAGAACTTCATATGAACTGAAAGTTGCAGTGTTGAGTTTTAATCCACTGGGACAATTCAGTGCAAATCTTCTCTCTTCACATCTGCTGAATAGCGTGTGTTGGTTGTTGCTTGGAAATTTTTTTTTCTTCTAATTTCTTTATATTTGCTTTTGTTTGTTTCTGTTATTGAAGGCTTTCAATCCCATTCATCAAAGTTTCAACACTTACATGTACTTGGTAGTTGAATTTGTGCCTGACGTGTCTCTTGATGGATAGATGTTTTTTGCGTAGTTCAGAGAGAAAAATCCAAAATTCCCTGTACTTAATGACCTGCATCTACAAATAAATGTTAGTTGTAGAATTCAAAGGGAAATGTTTCCATGGCAATTTACAACAACAGGAAACATGTTCTTAACAGTATGACGAGTTTCACAGGAGATTGCACAAAAAATAATATGTTTCAAATTTCAGTCTTTAAATGTGTAAAAAGTGACAGTTATTAGTTGTAATACCTCTGTAATGTGCACCGAATATTTTAGTCAAACTATTTGAAACAATTACCGACCCAGTGGTAAATGATTTGGGATAGCTGATTTTATTTTTATGCCTTTAGACAAATATGAAAATGTGAGAAGCAGTCATTTGAAGTACAATCCATTTCATTTATTTAAAGATTTTAAAAAAAGTGGCTTCTAAAATTGAATAAATGTAATCCATTGAATTGGTTTTGTGCTTGATTTTAATAGGCAGCATCTTTGGGTTTGCTACAATATCCTATCCTAAATGCTTCTTTGGATGAAAACTGCCAATTTGTAACTTATAAGGTAAGGAAACTATATAATTGTCACACATGAAGCTGAAAAATGACTATTAAGAAAAACAGCTCACTTTTGTGGATTCTCTAAATATTAATAAACCTTAAACAGTTACAGTTATTTCCAGAGATAAATGATTTCTGCTAATTTGTCTATAACTTAGTTTGATTAATGTGACATGATTTAGTTCAGCAGTAAAATTTATACCTGAAGAATTTTGAATTTCCCTTCACCAAAACTGTTAAATAAAATTTCAGACTCTCATGTGTATGTACTTTTTGGGTACATTCTGTGCTCAACTTTATTACATTAAAGAACAATTACTTGTAAACTAACAATGGCAAACAAGGTTCAGAGTTGTATTTGGACAACTTCATCTGAATTTAGACATGCAGTATTCTCATAGAAGAACACATTGTGATTTCAATTTTTGGATCCGATAACATATTCCTTAAATAATTAATCTAACAAGGCCCTGTGGTGTGTTTTCTTCTAAGTTAATGATTAAGTAACAGAAATAGTTTTATATCCATAGCTACACTGTTTAACTTTCATTATACAGTCTGCTGCTAGTGCCTAACCATTGTACATCCTCGAAAACTAAATATACAGATTTCTTGAAATCTGACCAGAAAGATAGAGCTAGTCACATTCAACTTGCAATTTTAATTTTGATGTCAGAATGTTATATAGTTCTCAATGTGTCATTAACATTTTGTTAAGTCTTGTCCAATGTCAGTAAGCTTACACAGGAATTTCAGTCCTGCATCTGAAGTACTTTTCTTTGTTTGGCTTTTTAGGGATCATTTTATTTTAAATGCAGTATTGTTTTTAATTCTGTCACCATCTGTACAGGTTGCAGGGGGAGTCTAGTTCATGAGTATGGATTGCAAATTTACCCATGCTGGTCAGGAACAGCAAAATTGCTTTTCTCATTAATATCAATCACAGAGTAGTATCAATAAAATCTGCTCCCTAGAAATTCTTCTTCTAATCATTGCCCAAAGCAATCTGTAACCAGTGGTTCTCTTGAGAACTAAAGATGAATTTGACTATCACATACTTCTTTTAGCAAGCTCAGCTTTATAAGTCATAGAAACCCTACAGTGTGGAAACAGGTTCTTTGGCCCAACAGGTCCACATCGAACCTCAGAGTCTCCCACCCAGACCAGTCCCTTGTAACCCACCTAATCTACACATCCCTGAACACTACGGACAGTTTAGCATGGCCAATCCAACTAACCTGCGCATCTTTGGACTGTGGGAGGAGACTGGAGCACCCGGAGAAAACCCACGCAGACATGGGGAGAACATGCAGACTCCACACGGACAGTTGCCCAAGGCTGGAATTGAACCCGAATCCCTGGTGCTGTGAGGCAGCAGTGCTAATCACTGAGCCATTGTGCCTCCCCTTTCTTGTTAGAACTGCTTGCTGGGCTTTAGGGATGAGATGATGACAGTAAACATAGATTCTGTTTGATTTTTGCATTTAGTGTATCCTAAATGCTGCATTTCATTGATTTGTGTCTCAACCATCAATTGCATCCTTTGTTGCAGAATTATTGCAATGTCATTGCCAGGGTTTTGGTGCTCTGTTTTGTGGCAGAATGATTTCACTTGAGTACCTCTGCTGGGCTAAACTTAATATCAAACAACACTCTCTTGTTTATTTTTGGGGAGGTGGCAATATCACATAGACGAGGGAATAATCTGGCTTAAATGAGAGATTAAATGTATGAACAAGATCAGGCTAAATTTTACAAGTGTAAGTTAGACTCATACAAGAGTACAATAAGGTAACCAGGGAATGCAACACAGTTCAAAGTGTAAATAAACAAAGTCCTACACCATTAGTTATAGATGAGAAGTGAGTTTTCCTCTGCATTAGCCAACTTTTATCTCTCAAAAAGTACAATCAAAAATACATTATTTTAGTTATTGTATCACTGCAGTTAGTAGGACTTTGTTGTGCATAACAAGACTGCAACATATTTTTCCATATTAAGATGAGGTTTCGAAGGTGGTTCATTTGGCTATACGGTAATTTAGAATTTCATGCATATTATGAAAAATGACAAATAAATCCAAATTCTGTATAGCTATTATGTGTTCTTCCTGTGAGTGTTACAGCATCAGTATAATTTGCAAAATATGATACGTACACTTCTCAGCAGCTTTTCTCCAGCAGTTGGATGCTTCAGTATAAATCTGGTGACATGCTAGTTCAGTGGTTAGCATTGTCGCCTCACAGCACTAGAGGTATGGGTTTGATTCCTTGGGTGAATGTCTGTGTGGAGTTTGCACATTCTCCCCATGTCTGCGTGCATTTCCTCTTGATGGTCCAGTTTCCTCCCACAGTCCAAAGATGAGCAGGAGTTAGGTGGATTGGCCATGTTGATTTGTCCTGTAGTGTCCAGGGATGTGCCTGCTAGGTGGATTAGCTATGGTAATTACTGGCTCACAAGGATAGGGTCGGGGGGAAGGATGCTGTTTGGAGGATCGGTGCAGACTTGATGGGCCAAAAGGCCTTTTTCAGCACTGTAGGAATTCTGTGATTTAAATCATTGTTAGTACATGGTGAATGTCAGAGGCATTTTTCTTGTGATTCTTTATAACATCGCTTTGAGTCTTATTCCTTAGATAGAGAATGACATTTTGAATATGTAAGTCAAAATGCAGTAAAGTGTGGGAAAACTCTTTAGAGTCCACTGACAGCTGCAGAATAGCAGATAAGTTTTACTCCTGAAGTCACTGTGCTAATTTTAAAGAAGGTGACAAAGTAGATTTCAATATTGTCTATAAAGAAAATGCAGTAGAATGGTCAGCTGCATGCAAACTAGGTATCCCCAAGTTTTGCAGCATGTTTTCCACATTGTGGATGACTTTGTACCATGGTAATGTCTTTCTCCCTCCCAAAGTCCACAAACCCAACTGCCCCGGTTGACCCATTGTCTCTGCTTGCTTCTGCCCCACTGAATTCATTTCCCCTTATCTTGACTCTATCTTTTCCACCCTGGTCCAGGAACTCCCAACCTACATTCAGGATACTACCCACGCCCTCCACCTCCTCCAGGACTTTCAATTCCCTGGCACCCAAAACCTCACCTTCACCATGAACATCCAGTCTCTGTATACATGTATCCCCAACACAGATGGCCTAAAAACCCTCCACTTCTTCCTCTCCCACAGGCGTAACCAGTCCACCCCCACTGACACCCTCATCTGCTTAACAGAACTTGTCCTTCCCACTAACAATTTTTCCTTTAACTCCTCCCTCTTCCTACAAACCAAAGGGGTGGCTGTGGGTACCTCTGTGGTTCTGAGCTCTGCCTGCTTCTTCTTTAGGTATGTTGAACAGTCCCTCGTCTGCTGCTACACCAGCGCCATCCCACACACCTCTTTCTCCACTACATTGATGACTGTATCGGTGCTGTCTCATGCTCCCATGAAGACCTTGAACAGTTTGTCAACTTTACTAATGCCTTTCACTCCAACCTCAAATTCACCTGGACCACTTCTGACACCTTCCTCCCCTTCCTGGGCCTCTCTGTCTCCATATCTGGTAACCATCTCAGCACTGACTTCTATTTCAAACGCACCGACTCCCACAGCTACCTTGACTACACCTCCTCTCACCCATTGTCCTGCAAAAATGCGATCCGTTACTCCTAAATCCTCCACTTTTGCCGTATCTGCTCCCAAGATGGAGTGTTTCACTCGGGGACATCCCACCCTTCTTACCTCTATTTATTTCTCAGCTCCCTTCTCCCTTCCCAGTCATGATGAAGGGTCTAGGCCCAAAATGTCAACTTTCCTGCTGCTCTGATGCTGCCTGACCTGCTGCATTCCTCCAACTCCACACTGTATCAACTCTGACTCCAGCATCTGCAGTTCTTGCTGTCTCTATATAAACAATTCCTGCTTCTTGAGTGAAGGTCTTTAGTAAAAATGTGGCATGAGTTTATTTGTAAGGCTTGAATGGTTAAATCCAGTGAGGTGCTGTTGTGTTCTTCGATTCCAAGTACCAGGCCCAACAGAAGCATTCACTCCTGTATTGCACCTGCTAAGGTGTGACGGACTGTTATGATAAAACAAGTGACTGATAAATAACTTTAACTTAATAAATTAACAGCAAATTCTTACTGTGGTGAAGAAAATGTTAACAGTCTTGAATGAGAGTTACTTCAATTGCATGTGTGTAATTTGTGAAATATTTATTTGGCTTACTTCTGACACTTATATTTTTGACTAGGCTTCCCACAACATAGGTATTGCTATGGATACGCAGCAAGGTCTGATTGTTCCAGTTGTTAAGAATGTTCAGGTCCTTAGTGTCTTTGAGATTGCAGCAGAATTAAACCGGCTGCAGACTTTGGGCTCTGCTAATCAGCTGGGGACAAATGACCTCACTGGAGGGACATTCACTCTTTCCAACATTGGCACGGTCAGTAAAATACAGTTTCTTTACAGAGGCTTCCTATGTCTTTGCCTTTCGTTTGCTTTCTAATAATCCACCACATATACTAATATTTAGTATTAATTATTAATGCTACTAATAGTAATTATTATTTATTTATTAATTAATACCACATTTTTGACAGATATTTGAAGTATAAAACAGATATAGTTTCTGTAAGAATGTGATTTGTTATTATTACTGACCTTCGGATACCCCGCTGCCATCACAAGATCCGTGTTCTCAGCAGTTTTCTCTGACTGCAGCCTTCTGTCATGTCACTTGCTTGAAAAAAGTGTTAGTCATTTGAATTCTAAACCAAATAAGGAATGATTCAAGTAATGAGTTCTGCCATCCACTGCAAGAATGCATAAGACAATATTAGAGTGCTGTGAGAGACATTAACTTGTATACGATTCAGAGGTAAAAGGATAAAATTTAACTGCAGCTGATAAATAATATGACTAACTTAATTTATATAATTTGACATGTAACTAAATTAAAACAATATTGTATGTGTATTTCTACTTATCAGACTTAATTCAGGTTCAAATCTAGCCTGGAGGCTACCCATTTATTAGTCTAGTGTGATGTACGTTTAAAGCAGCATTAAACTTGTTGCTGGTAAACAATCTCCATTAGGAACCCATTGTTCTGTACAAGTAATTAATGTATCAGCCATACTTGAGCTACTACAGAGGTGCTGCTGTAAGAGATGCTCTTGGTGTAATGCATGTATTTTTGTGTGTTTTTTTTTGTTCTGTTTCCTGTTTTGAATTGCTGAGAGTTGAGCCGAAAATTTTTCATCTCATGTTCCTGATGTCGTTCACCCCAAGAAAATAAAATTTGAACTGTAGATTTGTTTAACAAAACTTCCAAGTATATTCTTTACACACACACGCTTTCTGATATTTTTCCAACTGGCTATTTGAGGCTATACTGCAAATCTGTCTTTTAAACCTAATATCAAGATTATCGATTTTGTCATGCAAAGCAGTTTCTCAAGTATTGAAGTAACATGGGCATGTGAATAGGGCTAAATACTGAGCTGAATCTAGGATGAATGGTGCCTGAACAGTTATTACGATAGAATTACATTGTGCTCACAACCTGATGTACAAACAGGGAAGTGAAGCTGGTTAGTAATCATTAAATCCCATGTTGAAATTACAGTGTTGCAGTTAATTTTGTCTGGCTGTTTTATTTATCACTTGTACAATGGAGATTGGAAGGATTGCTTTATGCAATTTTCATCTTGATACGAGTGAACAGTGAGAAAGTGATGGACATGGCAGATATTAGCATGTGTCGTCCTTATAAAAACATTGAATGAGCACTATATCGTTTTAGATTGAGTGTGCTCCACACGATTGGCAAACAATGAGATATCACTTAATTTAATTAGTTAGAGTTTAAATCCTTTTTTAAACGCTACATATAAGCCTTTCTATCAAACAAAACGTCTTAATATATCAATTTTGTTTCCCTCAATTCCTTAGTCATACCCACTGTTGATTTTAAATTTGCAGGAAGTTTAGATTGAGCCTTATGATTCTCATTGGTTCTTCATTCTCTGCTGCAGGGATCTCGTATTTATGCAGTACTTCATTCAGCTGACTGCTTCTGTTCTTCTTATCCACCAAACAAAACCAGGCTGGCAAGTTGGGCAGCCCTGGCATTTACGCTCATTACCTTTTGGTCTTGAGTAAAATTTTTAGTTACATGAGCATTGGGTTTTTTTTACATTTTAATCCTCATTATTAATGTAGTCTTTAAAATTTGACTGGTGTAATCAAATGAATCATTCAATTAAAATTTTGTTTACTCTTCTGCTCGTTAGTTTAGTATAATGTTGCCATTCCTGCTCACAAGTTAAAATCAATGTGGTGACTGGATCACAAAGTGATTATAAAGCCAACAGATCCATCCAATGAATTTTACCTGTTAGTAATTATATTAAATTGTATACCCATAAGTTGCAACTAGCTGTGGGTACTGTATGTAATATGCTGGACCTATACTGATAACATTTATGATGCCTGTGTGCACAGTGACATTGACTCATTGCCAGTTGGATAACCAGTTCAATCTCCACTGTTCAACTGACAATGCAGTTTCTTTTGTTTAATTGTAAAGTAAGTTTTAGAATGTGGAATGCTTCAGTGATGTTTACTGTGCTGTATCTGTGTGTTTGTAGATTGGTGGCACTTATGCTAAACCTGTGATACTACCTCCAGAAGTAGCTATTGGAGCTATTGGAAAGATACAGGTGTGTAATTTGGTATAATTATTCTTGTGATTGTGCAATGCAAATATTAGCTAATAATTTCCGATTGTTTTACACACGTCTAATTGAGATGTTTAATGCTTTAGGTCCTGCCACGATTTAATGATAGAGGTGAAGTAATCAAGGCTCAAATCATGAATGTAAGCTGGTCAGCTGATCACCGGATTATTGATGGAGCCACAATGGCCCGATTTTCAAACCTTTGGAAATCCTACTTGGAGAATCCTGCATCCATGCTGCTAGACCTAAAGTAAAAAAAGGTCATTGATAAACAACAACTTAGTTCAACAGACCACTTTCAAGAGTAATAGGTTTTATTTCAAATTGATTTATAAATGCTGCCATGGTCTTTTGTTTTGGTTTTTTTTTCTTTCTGAACAGTGACTTGTGTAAAGCAGTGGTTTATATTTAGTAGAGGTCAGATTTTGGTTCTTTTATTAAAGCAAATGATGGAAGGGGTGTAATTCTTGCAGGGTGAAGTTTGCATTAAACATCTTCTCTACTTCCTCTTCCTTTAAACTCTCTCCAAGTCTCCCCTGCCCACCAAAAACAAAAATGGTAAGGTTGTTGTGAAAAGTTAGTATTATAGCATCTAGCTTTAACTGTATAAACACATGCCATAATTCAATCAAAACGGTTTGCAGTCTAATTTGTTTATTATCCCTGTGCCTCCAAGCACTGAAGCCTTCTATAAGCTTTCAGAATACATTTGTTGCTTCTGTTACACGATGGCTGCAGAAGTTTTACAACCGATTGTGGGATATTAGAAATGTTCAGAACAATGGCATGTTAATAATTTGTACTTTTAAGCAGGCCTAATGTTATTGGTTACATTTTGGTGCAGAAACACTACTCGGTGCTCGAAGCTTTCATATAGTTTTATTTAACTGATGATTTCCAGGTTCTGATTCATTGAGAAACATTATATTCCAACATTAATTTAAAGCCGAAATATCATGTGTAAACTATCTACGATATATAATTGTTCTGATCTTTTAAAAGATTGGTCACAATAAATATTTACTGTGAAACAACAGCTTCTGCAGGAGGCTTTAATTTTGTAACACTTTATAAAAGGTATAACTTGCGCTGTACTAACAGGTTTCGAGATTATTTGATGGAAGAATATTTACATAATTGCTTTGAGATTTTGGAAGGAGAAATATATTTGTAAATTCCAATTTGCTTTGGATGTGACTTCTATTTTTACTAACTTCATGTATTTCACTAAGATTTCTTCAGGTATCAAAGCTCTTTCATTGTGCATCATTTGTTTCCATGAACAGTTGTGTTTTTGTTCCAATCTGTTGCCTTTTTTTCCAGTATTGAAGCTGAAATGCTATCAAAATGTACATCATTTCATCTGAATAACAAGTGTACATAAAGCCCAGTATTGTACTATAAACTAAAGATTACGTTTAGCAATGTGCTGTGAAATCTATAACTAGTTACTTAAATGCAACATACAAAAACTTTAAATGTCACTATTGGCTTTAGGAGACAGAGACAGAATAATTATTATATCATTTGTGGTATCTTGAGTTTATGCTGTCCATTCTGGAGTTATGTTTGATACTAAAAGAGTCTTCTCCCTCTGTCACTTTTGTCTCACTTGTTTCCCATTCCATTTTTAGGTAACCTGCACACTAGCAGTTGATATCTTCAAAAAGAGGAAATAAACTTTTCTCTCCCTTTTTACCAGTCGGTTGGGTACCTGTACCAGGAGCCCAAGTACTTGAGATTTTGAAACAACCTGGTGAGAAATTACCACAGCTTGAGTGTCTGTTCAATCCAACTGCAAAACACAAACCCTTGCTTTTCTTAAAATTATTAAGTAGTATAGCTAGGAAGGAAGCTTTTCATATAACAAGGTGTCAAGGTGGAGGAATACAGCAGGCCAGTCAACATCAGACGAGCAGGAAAACTGACTTTTTGGGTCAGGACCCTCCTTCAGAAAGCTTTCTGAAGAAGGGTCCCGACCCGAAAAGTCAGCTTTTCTGCTCTTCTGATGCTGCCTGGCTTACTGTGTTCCTCCACCTCGACACCTTGTTTCATCGGACTCCAACATCGGCAGTTCTTACTGTCTCTAAGGAAGCTTTTCAACTTGTTGTGTCGGCCCGCTCTTTAAAAGAATTATCCAATTAGTCACACTTCCCTGCTTCTTGTTGTTGACACTGCAGTTTTTTTCACACTTCTTTGAATTTATTTTGCAAAGTTGTTAAATATGCATCCACCAAGCTTTCAGTGCATTCCAGATCTTAAACCAAATAAGCATTTTACCATATGGAATCTTCATTTTTCTGGCAATTGCCTTAAAAATTATGTCAAATTTGAGTCCTATGGTTGATTACCAGGTAGTGTGGATGAGCCGAGACATCTTGGTGTCCAAGTGCATAGATCCTTGAAAGTTGCCACGCAGGTTGATAGCATTGTTAAGAAGGCATATGGTGTGTTTAGGTTTTATTGGTAGAGGGATTGAGTTTCGGAGCCACGCTATGAGGTCATCTTGCAGCTGTACAAAACTCTGGTGCGGCCACACTTGGAGTATTGTGTACAGTTCTGGTCGCCGCATTATAGGAAGGATGTGGAAGCATTGGAAAGGGTGCAGAAGAGATTTACCAGGATGTTGCCTGGTATGGAGGGAAGGTCTTGTGAGGAAAGGCTGAGGGACTTTAGGCTGCTTTTGTTAGAGAGAAGGTTAAGAGGTGACTTAATACAGACATTCAAGATGATCAGAGGATTAGATAGGGTGGACAGTGAGAGCCTTTTTACTGGGATGGTGATGGCTAGCATGATGGGTCATAGCTTTAAATTGAGGGGTGATAGATATAGGACAGATGTCAGGCATAGGTTCTTTGCTCAGAGAATAGTAAGGGTGTGGAATGCCCTGCCTGCAACAGTAATAGACTCGCCAACTTTAAGGGCATTTAAATGGTCATTGGATAACCATATGGACGATAATGGAATGGTGTAGGTTAGATGGGCTTCAGAGTAGTTTCACAGGTTGGCGCAACATCGAGGGCCGAAGGGCCTGTACTGCGCTGTAATGTTCTATCATCTGGAAATAGTTTCTCCTTCTTTAACCTATTAAAATCCTTCAAAATGTTAAATAGGTTTAGCAAATCTCTTAATCTTTTTTGCTTTAAGACTATGAAACAAGAAACTGAAGTAGGCCATGTGGCCCATTGAGTCCATTCTGCCATTCAGTAAGATCATGGCTGATCTGATAACCCTCAACTCCACTTTCCTGCCTTTTCTCCCATAACCACTGATTTCCTTAATGATTAGTAATCTATTTCAGCCTTGAATATACTCAATGGCCTAGATGGCTGTTTGTGTTTAGGAATTCTACAGATTCACTATCTATTGAGAGAAGCAATTCCTCCTCCTCTCTGTCTTAAATAGGCAATCCCATATTCTGATATTATGCTTTCTGGTCCTCAACTATGCCACAACTCTCCATACATACGCTGTCATGTCTCCTCTCAATTCTTCTTTCCTCTGTTGCGCACAAGTCAACCTATTTAATGTCTCCTCATAATGCAGTCCCTCCATATCTGGTATCAACCCAGTGAACCTTCTTCTGGACTGCCCCAAATATCAGTATATCCATCCATCTGTCCGTCAGAATAGTTCACAGTCAATTCAGCTGTGGTCTGACTGGTGCCTCATACAATTTTAGCAAGACCTTTCTACTTTCATACTTAATTCCCTTTGAAACATAGGCCAACCATTTGCCTTCCGTTTCTCACGGCTTTTTATGTAATTGAAGTCTTCTATGTCTGGTATTATTCTAGTAAGTTTCCTCTGCACCTACTCTAGATGTTGACCTTGCTCCTAAAGTTTTGGCAAGAATATTGCAGCTGAGATCCAACCAGTGCTTTGTGAAAGTTCAGCCCAACTTCCTTGCTTACGTGGGATCAAGAGTGGGCCATGCAACCATGTCCAGCCTTTGTCTGCTATATATTCTGATCATGGCAGATTGAAACCTTCGATGCCTTTACACCTATCATAACATATACACCATTGTTAGTTAAAAATCTGTCAATTTCTACCATAAAAATGCTCATGACTGAGCTTCTACAACTCTGGACACGGGAATTCCAAAGATTCGCAACAGTCTAAGTAAAAACATTGCTCCTCATCTCTGTTCTAAGTGGCATCCCCTGTATGTTATATTGTGCCCCTTGGTTCTGGATTCCTCGACCAGGGTAAAGCCTATATTTGTCTCTGCCCTCGCTATCCCTTTAAGTATTTTGTTGATTTCAGTGAGATCACTGCTCGTTCGTCAAAACTCGAGATAATACAGGCTCAGTTTCCATTCTTACTCTTCATAGGACAGTCCCGCCATCACAGGAACAAATCTAATGAACTACCATTACACTCCCTTTTGGCAATAATATCCTTCCTGAATTAAGACGACTAAAGCTGCACACAGCACTCCAGGTTAACTCTAACCAGGCTTACCAACAAGATTTCATTATTCCTGTAGTCAAATCCTCGTGTAATCAGTGCTAATATTCCATTAGCAATGTTCGCTCTAAGCTTGTCAGCCACTTGGAAGTTTCATGCACACCATTGGTGTGCAGACACATTGACTTCTGATTCTGGAAGCCACAGTTGCACTCGGACCTCGGAGATCCACGCAGCAGCAAGAAATATTAGAAGGAACGTAGTCTATTAACCTTTCTTATAGCTTGCTGCACCTGCATGTTAGCCTTCAGTGACTTGTTGATAAGGACACCTAGGTCCTACTTCTTACCATTTGAGAAACACTCTGCACATCTGTTCTTCCTGCCGTTGTGATAATTTCATAATTCTTAATATTAAATTCCATCTGCCATGTTCTTGCCAACCATTAAATGTGTTCAAAACCTCCTGAAGTTGCTTTGCACTTTTCCTGTCAACATACATTCCTGTTTAGCTTTGTATTGTCCGCAAATTTGGAAATATTACATTTCATTCCCATTTCGAAGTCATTGATATATATTATGAACAGCTGGGGCTCAAATACTTATCCTTATGGTTCCCCCACTAGTCAGGCTATGGCAGTATATTATCTCCAAACCCATGTGTTTAACTTTTCTAACCTATGGGAACCTTATTGAAAGCCTTCAGAAAATCCAAGTACATTATGTCCATTGATTCTCATTTATCACTTCTGTTGATAACATCGTCAAAGAAAATCCCGAGTTAATCAAACATGATTTCCCATTTGCAAATCTAGACTGACTATGCCCAATCAGATCATTATTATTCAAATGTACATTTATCACAGTCTTTAAAATAGATTCTAACATTTTTCCTCCTCCTGTTGTAAGGCTAACAGGTCTAAAATTCCCTTAATTCTCTCTTACCCCCTTTTTAAGTTGGTGGGGGGTGACATTTGTTGCTTTTACATCCACCGGAATCCCTCTATAGAATTTTGGAAGATATTCACCAATGCATCAGCTATCTCTATAGCCATTTCCTTTAGCACTCCAGGATGTAGAACATAACGTACCAGGGACTTAACTTTCAACATTATTAATTACTCCAGTACAATTGTCTGATTAATTTCTTCCAACTCGTCCTCCTTTCTAGCCACTTGGATCTGTAGTTCTGGCAAGTTTATTGTATCTTCTATAGTGAATACAGACAGCAAGTGATCATTTCGATTCTCAGTCATTTCTCTATTCCCCATTATAAAGTTTCCTGTCTCTGTCTGTAATAGACCTACATTTGACTTAGCTAAATCTTTTTTGTATCTATAGCAGAGTTTACAGTCCATTTTTTATGTTTTATTTGTTAGATTGCATGCATGTCCTGTTCTTCCTTTCCTTATCAGTTTCCTGTCCATTTTTGCTGTATTCTTAAAAACTTACCAATCTTCAGATATTCTACTGTTTCTGGAAATTCTCCAATCCTCTGGCACTATGTGAAATGAACGAAGCTTGGAAGATTATTGTCAGTGCCTCTGCAATTTGCACATCATTTCCTTGGATAGTCTTGGGTGCATTTCATTCACTCCTGGTACTTTATCAATTTTTAAGTATTGACAGTTTCTCCGATGGCTATTCCTTATCAATTTTAAACCCTTCTGAGACTAATGCAATGTGATTACTTCATAGCTCTGCCATAAGCTTCTGTGCATAAATGCCACTTTTGGTCCCTAATTAGCCCTGCTGCCCATTTTATCAGCCTTTAACAGTTGAAATGCTTCATAGAAGACTTTAGGGATTCCCATTAAGTTACATTATGTCACTACTCAGAATCCCTCCTTGCTGCTTTTATTTCCTTTTACACATCCTGTCAGAACCTTCTGTATTCAACTTGGTTCTCAATTGTATTTTCTACCTGACACTACCATAAACACAATTTTCCATCCAGGGACCTATGGATTGTTTGCTCCACTTCTTCCTCTTGAGGGAATAATCTTAATTGTGTTCATTACATCTCCTTTTTGAAGATAGCCCATTTGTCAGCAAATGTTTTCCATTAATCTTCAGTTACAATCTATTTAGCAAAGCTCTGCTCTTGCTCCGTTAAAGTCAGTTTGTTGTTATTTTTCACCATCATCCTGAACCTTATGAAAAAATGATCACTGTCCCCTAAATGATGTTCCACTGCCACTTGATCTAAGTGGCCTGCCTCATTCCAAAGAGCCAGGTCTGGCAGTGCTTCCTTTCTTGTTGGACTGATTACATCCTGCTGTAGGAAATTCTCCTCAACACAGTCGAGAAATGTCTGACCCTCCCTGTACCTTACCATTATCTCCATCTATATAATGGGTAATTAAAGTCCCCTGTTATAACTACTGTATGATGTTTGCACCTAACTTCGTTTCAGATTTGTTTCTGTACATTCTCTCCAAGAATGAGTGATCTTGAACCGTGTAATTGCACCTCTTTTTTTTTAAATTCCCTTAGCTCAACCCAAATCTATTCAATCCTTGAACTTTGTGGGACATCCTTATGTTGTACGCCATGAGACGTCCCTACAGGTAGTTAAAATAAAAGAAGCTTTGTGGCTGGGATAGGGTAATTGGATTCCTACCCATGGTCTGACTTGGACGTGTCTCTCACTCTGGACCAGAAAATCCGAGTTCAAATCATAGCTGCCTCAGAGCTCTGGGCATGTTGGTTCGAAAAATTATCAAATTTGGTATTCAGTTTTATTTAAAACTGACAGTTGTATTTGGAAGGCTGTAACTGGGTTGAAAACGGGTTAACGTTTGGGCTGAAAGAGCGGGGACGGGGTCGCTTGTATACAGTATGATGAGCACCAGGTAACGCAATTTATTTTCTCATTCCGCCTCCCCCTGGCTAGCTTCCTTCTGAATTCAAATATCCCACCTTCCCACTTCGGTTGCAGATGCGGCTCACAGCTGAGCTCCCCTGACATCCCCTCAGGTTCAGTTCAGTTCAGTTCCCCGCCCCCGCCTCACGGTATCAGGGATATGAGCTCGTACCAGCGAAACTAAAGGGAGAGAGACGTCAGTGTTTTCCCCGCCACACGCTGAAGCGAAAATGAGAAGTTGCGGCATCGGGGAGGCTGAGCGACTGAAGAAACCAAGCAGTTTGCAGGTAGTGCGTTTGGCCCGGGGCTGGTGCGGTCACCTATCCCAGGGATGGGCTTCGCCTGGAGGGGCCAGCGAACTGCACAGGAACTGGAGCCTGGCCCAGAACAGCAAGGAAAAGAGGCGAGAGAAAACCGAGCGGCTGGGCCAGAAGCAGCGCCCGAAACCCTGCCCCAGCCCCAGGGGCGGCGCCAGCAGCGCCGCCACGATCCTGTACGTGCCCCGAGCTGCCAGGACTTTCTCGGCCGAAGAGGCGCGGGTTGCCATTCGGCCCGTCCTAGAGGCCAGGCTGAAAGATGCCAAGTACGAGCCACACGGCTCGGCTCTGGCAGCAGTGGAGCTGGCTGAGTGTGTGAAGAAGGCGGTGAAAGCCCTGGGCTACGAGAGGTACAAGATCGTCTGCTACGTGGTCCTTGGGGCGACCACAGCTTCGGGTCTGTGCTGTTCTAGCAGAGCAGTGTGGAGTCCCACTGTGGACACGTACGCAGAAGTCTGCTTCCAGAACGACTCGCTGTTCGCTCTCTGCCTGGTATTCGCTGTGTATCACGAGTAATAACATGCAAAGCTGCTGCTACTCGGGATCGCCCCCTTGAGCATTGGCAGAGCCGCTCTTCACCGTGAACACAGAATCCGAGAGGACAACCTCAGCACCCGAAACAACCTGCAGTAAACTTACCGATCAGAAATTAACTTTCTGCCTTTTCTTGCGGATATCCAACATCGCAAGTCATTTTATTTTTTTAAAGAAAGAGGACTTTCTCAGCGCCTGTTTACTTTGTTATAAATTTCCGACTGGCTTGAAATGTAACCGCAGACAATGTGTGATCACGTTTCGGCGTCTCTTCAACTTGAAGGCGCTCGAGTCTTTCACCCTAAATCAGGTTTGCTCTCACAGGAGATTTGTTTTGTTTCTAAAAACCGACACTTTTGCATTTTGGACTCCAAACCAGTTTGTGTCCTTTAAAGCAGATAACGTTGTTACATTTTACTTGTACTAAATCGGTTGCTGTTAAAATATCGATCTTTTTTGTGGATTTCTGCCTCACGTTCCGTTCGTTCTCCCATTTTGTATATTAGCTGCATTGGACACAGAGGAGCTCCCGATGTATCTATCGGCTCTGCTGTTTGCTAACGTTAGTTATTTAATTTTGTTTACCGATATTTTAGCTGAAGTTATCGAGGCTTGTAAATGAAGAAAATGTTGGGTCTTAAAGGGAAATTGTAAGGCTTTAAAATGAGCTTTTTTTTCAAATGTAAAGGAAATCGATTCATGATTGTATAGTTCTTAGAGTTTCTAAACTAAAGAGCGGTAAAACCGACAAGGGGTTCCATTTCAATGTATCAATTCTCTGTATCTTCGGCCAGATGCCGTTGTCTGTCTGCCACAAGCTATGGGGCATGTTGGCAGAAGCATATCCTTCAACATTCTTCTTCAGATCCTTTCCACCTTTCTTTAAAAATAAATCACATTTCATCCAGAGTAATGCTTTTATTGCACCCCTGTTGACATAGTTGCGTTTTTAAAGTGGGGCGGTTTGCAGAGGCCGCTAGCGTTCAGACGTCACATTTCGAACGTGAAACTCGATTATAAACATTTTAGGATATAACCAAAGCCAGGGGAGAGATTCAAGAGGTTTGCATATCAGTGAGCCGCGCACTACAGCATTGACAGGAGGGCCAGTATATGTCAGCAATGTTGTGCAATTTTTGTCAATGACTATCAGCAGGGAGTCGGCGGACAAGGTCGATCAACCCGAGGGCAGTGCGTAGGATGGGTGGCGGGGGGTGGGGGGCGCGGGTGAGGGGGAGAGATGATTGTAATTAAAGCACATTTACAACAGAGTCATGGCAGGACGTCGCGAATTCTAAGCCATCCTCAGTTTCCAAAGTTTAGATGCGTTCTCCCTCATTATTCTTCCATTGCATTCTTAAAATAAATTCTCGTCCAGTTATCTTTCCTAAAAATTTTGAGTTGTACTCGAATAGCGATCCACGGGCACTGGGCATTCTTCTACCTCTGTGTAGGAAAGGGATAGATCATTACACCCCATAATCTCCAAGTAGAGTCTGGTCATCCTTTCCCTTGCTGTTAACACATCAGCCTCCCCACAGGAGTCTTTGGACAACAGCTCACTTCCAAACCTTTGCCTTCCTCCATTTCTGGGGCAAGGTCATTGGCCATTATTCACCATAATCCCACACACTCCTACCCACTGCCCTGATGACACTTACTCATGTCTTGCTTCCTGTGAGGACCCTGTTCCATTCTCCTAGATTCACATTACAGCTGACTGTGTTCCAATTCCCGTATTCCAACACCTTCTTCCTTCTAGTCAGCAACTCACTGCCGTGACCACCTACAGTCATAGGCATAGCCATACAACGCGAAAACAGACCCTTTGGTCCATACTGACCATGTTCCCAAACGAAACCAGTCCTTCCTACCTGCCTGCACTTAGTCCATATCCCTCCAAACCTTTCCTGTTCATGAACTTATCCAAAAGTCTTTTATTTGTTGTAACTGTAGCTGCATCCGCCACTTCCTCTGGCAGTTCATTCCACACATGATTCACTCTCTGGTTTAAAAAAAAGTTGATTCCTCATTGTTCTTTTTAAATCCTTTTCCTCTTAAAATATGCCCCCTAGTTTTGAACTCCCCTACCCTGGGGAAAAGACCCTTGTCAATCACCTTATCTATGCCCCTCATGATTTTATAAACCTCAATAAGGTCATCTCTCAATCTTTTAGGCTCCAGTGCAAACAAAAGTCCCAGCCTTTCCAGTCTATTTTTATATATCAGTCACTTGATTCCCAGCAACATCTTGGTAAATCTTTTATGAACCCTCACCAGTTGAGTAATATCCTTCCTCTAACTGGACGGCCAGAACTGCACACAGTTTGAAGTGTGTCGGTTGACTGTAAATATCTTGGGCTAGAAACTCATCCTGGGTTGGTGCTCAGAGAAGGCAGCAATCACCTTTTTTCACAGAAACATACATTCAGTTCCATTGAGACTGAGCAGTGGAAAGGAATGCCAGATATTGCAAGGTAAAGGTAGCTGCTGTTTGTACCACCATCAGGATGCATTTTCCACATATATCTTCTTCCTGGATAGTTAAAACTCAAACATGTTAGCATGAATCCCAATCTTCTGCAAAACTCCTACCAGTTATTGGCCTCGCCCACATCCCCAACCCAAATTCAAATTAGACCCCCTACTTCTTTATCACCTCTCCAATCTCTAACAATACTGCTCATATACCTCTGAGCAAACACTATGATAGCTCATTTTATAGCTCTTGCCACTCGCCTGCTCGATTAATTTTTTAACTCTACCATCCTCGGCTGGGTGTTCACTCGTAAGGAGTATCTACTTCTACACACATTGTTCCCCCCAAGTCATGTGCCCTTCCTTCTCCTCCTGAATATATCATATTCTTTGCATCACTTGTGAATTTGCCTTCTGTCCTCCACATTTCATACAGCTTGGGATGTTCAATGTCTCCTTCTCAATAAATTTCCTTTCCTGTTCATTCTTCGATCTGTGAGGACTGTGCTGGACTTTGCTGAATGAGACTGCTCGGTCTCCATCTAGTGGTGTTTGTACTGGTGCTATTCTGAGTCTGTGCCATGCCTGTTTTTGTCACTGATGACAAGTGCTGGAGATCACTTCACTTCAGCTTTGATGAAGAGTCACCCAGACTCCAGATGTTAGCTTGCTCTCTCCATGGATGCTGTCTGACCTGCTGTGATCTCCAGCATTTGTTGTTTTCCGTGCAATTTCCAGGTCCCAATTTTTTTTTGGCCATTTTCTGGCACTGCCTTTCTGATGTAGTCACTGACAACATGACCAGCACATCAAGGTAAATCTCCATAATCCCAGGGGGCCAGGGAGCTGCTCTCTCACCTACCATGAAGTCTTTTATTTAAAAAAAACTTTTATCCATAAAAACATCTTTAATGTGTGTACTCACTAAAGCAGTTCTGTTCTATACAATAACATAAGGAGAAACAAGCATTCAAATTTGTCTGTATCCAACAAAACAAACCCAAGGCATTTCTTACTTATACAAGACTATATTCACATATATTTGAGGCACCGAGGACCCAATAACTGAACAGGCCCCCATTTAACTTTGGCAGAAACACCTCGGATGGCGGTGTCTTCCCACTGCACCTTGACAGTAGCTGTACCCCAACTAGTAATGCATCCCTCAGCATGTAGTCCTGGGACCTTGGAATGTGCCAGTCTGCAAGACTTGGTTGAGGTCAGGCAGGCCAAACAGCATCTTTCACCGAGTTGATGGTCCATCAGGCACAGCCAATGTTTGTCTCGGGAGTGTGTCATGGGGAACAGCCTTTTGAAGCACAGAGTCCTACATCATGAGCTGTTCCAGATGAACCTCAAAATTACTGCATCTCTGTCCAGACTTCCATTGCAAACGCACATTCAAGGAGATGTACGACATTTTGTTACACTTGCACCTACTGTGAGGGCAGCTTGCAGTGACGCAGAGAGTCCAGGTCTACGCAGTTAGGGAAGATCCTTCTCGCTTTGGCATTTCCCCTGGATGCACCGGTTTCCTTCTACAGCCCAAGGATGTGCAGTCTGGGTGGATTGGCCATGGAAAAGGCAGGGTCACAGGGACAGGACAGGGGGATGATTCAGTGTGGGAGACCCTTAGAAGGGTTGGTGTACACGCTGGGCTGAGTGGTCTGCTTCCACACGAGGGATTCGATGCCCAAGCACATTTCACGTGACCGACCTGTCGGCAACAGTTTATTTTTCAATTATAGCCTCCTGACACCAGTCAAACTTCTGTCTTGTAAAACCATTTCAAGGACCTTCATAAGTTTTTTTTAAAAAAATGCTACCCATTTACGAACACAGGGTTTTAGATTCCTTCAAGATATCTGGTGAACATCTCAAGAAATGCCTCATTGAACGCTTTCGGGCGAGATGCAGAAACGCCTATCTCATTCTTTTTCTGGGGGAGGGTTTTGTCTGGAGTATGCAAAGGGGGCGGCTGTGCGGGAAAATGGACCCTAAACACTTGGGTGAAACGTTACACCAGGCCACAAAACAAAAGCGGCCACTGTGTCTCGCCTCCTGGGCTGAAGAGGTCTCTTCATGAAGTCACCGGTTAAATTTAGACTCAGCGTGGCATTTGTGTCCGGGATCACAACCTAGAGCTGTACCATTGAAAATCAGACAGGTTCCTCTGGGAGATTTAGTCCCACTGGGTGGGGGTGGGTCAGAGTTATCCCCGGGGGAGGGTGTTTGGGCGGTTGGAGTAGAGGCGTCTCCCTCCCTAGTAGCGCAGCCCCGACTGCGGGAGATTCCTGCTGCCCAACCCGGGGACAGCGTCCGTCTGTGTGGCCTAAGAGGGGAGGCCAGGCAGCTATATACGAGAAACCATGATGGGGGTGTCGGTGTGTGGCGGCTCAGTTTGCACGGTGAGAGCACTTTGGGAAGGAAGGATTCAAAGGCTGAAGGAAGAATATGAGAAAGAGAGAGCGCGGTCGGAAAGGAAGGCGCCCACAGGGCTAACGATGGTGTGGCAGAACCGAATAAATCTGGCCAGGCTCAAAGAGAAAGTGGTTACCGAAGAGGGAAGAGTTGTGCTGAGGATTGAGAAGGAGAAATGGAAGGTCAGTAAACGTGTGACTAAAGTGATCCCGAGGGAAGCTGACAAGCGCATGGGGGAGGGGAGGGAATGGAGCGGGTGCCTGCTAGAAATTGCCTCATGTAAAGCATAAGCAGTACAAGCAGGTTGGGCCGAATGGCCTGTTCTGTTGCTTCTAATGTTCTAATTATTACTGAGAAGACACTAAGCTTTTTTTTGTCTCTAAACCAGGAGGAGGTGGTGGATGTTAATGTCACCGGAATAGTCATTGAAGGTCCCAGAATAAAGTTCATATTGCCCCCATGGCACATGGTGAAATTTGCCCTCGTTTAATAAGGCTGTTATGTTGATTGTAATTAAAACTCTGTTCAGGGGAAGGGAATCTACCATCCTTACCTGGTCTGACCTACATGTAACTCCAGACCCACAGTATTGAGTTGCACTCCTAACTGTCTGGCAAACATCTGAGAACCAGGTTCAAGTCCCACCCATTGCAAAGGTGTGTCAGAATGTTTCTCTGAACATGTTTATGAGGAGGGGAAAGATAGCAGGGCATGGGCATTAAATTGCCTTGCCGTTGACACCCACATCCTATTTTTAAAAAAAAGTGAGAAGGAGACAACAAACTACACCATAAAACACTGTGCCTGGACCATGGAGATGCCGCAGGAGCTGTTAACTGAAACTTGACGTCCAGATATTGTAGATCAAAGTGACTTTCTGCACCACTGCAACTACAGGATGTGTTCCTGTCACCCACACAGTCTCAGTATGTGTGGTGTCACTACCGCAAGTACCAAATGCGCTTATTTTGGTCACACAGTGATGGTCAAAATGATTACAAATTGAGTTTCATGATTGCTCAGTGAATAACATTCCCATGAAGAAATCATTTGTCTGGTCAGTGCTGTAGTCTTCTCTCTAGTCAGGGCAGTAAGGTGGTGACTGGAGGGAGGTACACCTGTAGATAGAGATATGAAAGTGTGGAGGTGGATGAACACAGCAGGCCAAGCAGCATCTCAGGAGCACAAAAGCTGACGTTTCGGGCCTAGACCCTTCATCAGAAAAGGGGGATGGGGAGAGGGTTCTGAAATAAACAGGGAGAGAGAGGCAGGCGGACCGAAGATGCATAGAGGAGAAGATAGGTGGGGAGGACAGACAGGTCAAGGGGACGGGATGAGGTTAGTAGGCAGGAAATGGAGGTGTGGCTTGAAGTGGGAGGGGGAAAAGGTGAGAGGAAGAACAGGTTAGGGAGGTGGGCACGAGCTGGGCTGGTTTTGGGATGTGGTCGGAGGAGGGGAGGTTTTGAAGCTTGTGAAATCCACATTGATACCATTGGGCTGCAGGATTCCCAAGCGGAATCTGCGTTGCTGTTCCTGTAACCATCGGGTGGCATTGTTGTGGCACTGCAGGAGGCCCAGGATGGACGTGTCGTCTAAGGAATGGGAGGGGGAGTTGAAATGGTTTGCAACGGGGAGGTGCAGTTGTTTATTGCGAACCAAGCGTAGGTGTTGTGCAAAGCGGTTCCCAAGCCTCCGCTTGGTTTCCCCAATGTAGAGGAAGCCACAACGGGTACAGCGGATGCAGTAGACCACATTGGCAGATGTGCAGGTGAACATCGGCTTGATGTGGTAAGTCTTCTTAGGGCCTGGGATGTGGGTGTGGGGACAAGTGTAGCCCTTCATGCAGTTGCAGGGGAAAGTGCCGGGTTTGGTGGGGTTGGAGGGCAGTGTGGAGTGGACAAGGCAGTCCTAGAGAGAGTGGTCTCTCCAGAAGGCAGATAAGGGTGGGGACGGAAAAATGTCTCTGGTGTTGGGGTCGGATTGTAGATGGCGGAAGTGTCGGAGGATGATGCGTTGTATCCGGAGGTTGGTGGAGTGGTATGTGAGGACTGGGGGGATTCTCTTTTGGCGGTTATTGTGGGGGTGGGGTGTGAGGGATGAGTTGCGGGAAATGCGGGAGACATGGTCGAGGGCATTCTCGACCACTGCAAGGTCGGGGGGGATGTTGCAGTCCTTGAAGAACGATGACATGTGGGATATACAGGAGTGGAATGCCTTATCCTGGGAGCAGATGCGGCGGAGGCGAAGGAATTGGGAATAGGGGATTGAATTTTTGCAGGAAGTAGGTGGGAGGAGGTGTATTTTAGGTAGCTGTGCGGGTCAGTGGGCTTGAAATGGATATCGGGAAACCAAGCGGAGGCTTGGGGACCGCTTTGCACAACACCTACACTCGGTTCGCAATAAACAACTGCACCTCCCAGTTGCAAACCATTTCAACTCCCCCTCCCACTCCTTGGACGACATGTCCATCCTGGGCCTCCTGCAGTGCCACAGCAATGCCACCCGAAGGTTGCAGGAACAGCAACTCATATTCCGCTTGGGAACCCTGCAGCTCAATGGTATCAATGTGGATTTCATAAGCTTCAAAATCTCCCCTCCCCCTACTGCATCCCAAAACCAGCCCAGCTCGTCCCCACCTCCCTAACCTGTTCTTCCTCGCACCTATCCCCTCCTCCCACCTCAAGCCACACCTCCATTTCCTACCTACTAACCTCATCCCACCCCCTCGACCTGTCCGTCCACCCCGGGCTGACCTATCCCCTCCCTACCTCCCCACCTACACTCACCTCTACAGGCTCCATCCCCATTCCCTTTTACCTTGTCTGTCTCCTCCCCACCTATCTTCTCTACCCATCTTCGATCTGCCTCCCCCCTCTCCATATTTATTTCAGAATTCTCTCCCCATCCCCCTTTTCTGAAGAAGGATCTAGGCCCGAAACGTCAGCTTTTGTGCTCCTGAGATGCTGCTTGGCCTGCTGTGTTCATCCAGCCTCACACTTTGTTATCTCCTCATATAGTAGTGTCATTGTTGACTGACTCGCAGAGTTTTAAATGGACCAATTATCCTGGGTAGGGTTGAGCCACACACCACCACCACCACCAATGCTACCTCCAGACCCATGAAAGAGCACCCCACCACTCACACTCACACTCACACTCACACTCTTAGAGACTTAGGCAATGTGTGTCAGGGAAGTGAAGGGGTTTTGAGCATTATCACAGGGAGGTGTCAGTACTGTTTGGGAAGCGGATCTTAACTGCATTGGTGTTGGGGGGAATGGGGTCTGAGTTGTGTTGGTGGAGGAGGGATGTGATCTGAGCCTTGTCAGTGTGGGATGGATGGGGTGTGAGCTCCTGAATGGCGTTCTGAGATGCCACTGTTAATAGTTCCACCAGGGCATAGTGCGCGTATCTTAAATCAACCTGTTGAGAAATGTTGTGAGACATTTCCAGACGTAATCACCTGGCCCAAAGGCAGGGACCCTACAAGTGCCCTCTGGAATACTTTGTAGGTATTTTGAATTCAACCAGTTCAGAGAAGTTATGACACACCACTGGAATAAGTAGAACTTGAACCCAGGCCTCCTGGCTCAGAGGTAGTGTCACTACCACTGCACCACAACAGCCATCTGGGACATTCTGTAAAGTGTCAGGGACCCATATTTCACCAGCTTGGACTGATTACCCACAATGAGTGCTGGAATTATCAGTGATTAATTTGGAATATTGAATGATTTTGGCAATCCTAAACAACAAGAGATATCACTTTGAATTTGGATAAAGCCTCGCTTACAATTATCCCAATTTCTTTGAATTGCCATGGTGAAATGCAGTGTCCGCCAACTGGGATCGAAGAAGTCACACCCATTGTGATTAGTGACCATTTATTCACCTGCCTTTCTGGAGGGCTCTTGGAAGAATTGAATGGCAAAGTGCTCAACAGTAAAGCTGAAATGATTGTATTTCCAAACGTTTCACTTGTTGCTTGGTAACAGTTCATTGTTGTTTGACCTTTCTTTAAAGAAGTTGTCCCATTTAGATTCAACGCATTAAAACATGTTTATGAAGCTGTTGAATAAAAGCAAAACACTGTGCGTGCTGGAAATCTGAAAAAGACCGGGAAATGCTGGAGCAACTCGCTAGGTCTGGCTGTGTGTAGAGAGATACGGGGTTAACATTTTGACTCCAATTTGAGTCAGAACCAAAGAGTCGAACCGTACACAAAATGTTAAACTCTTGTTTTCCTGAATTTCTCCAGCATTGACTGTTTATTAAACTTCCATTCAAATCCAGATCTGTGCCATCTGTCTCATCTACTTTCATACTGAGATCGTAGTTAATGTGATCTTTGGAATTAGAAAAAAATTCCCATTGCAATAGCTGGCATCATACCACGACCAATTAACATTCCTTTCTTTGTGTCAATATATTAAATTTTAAACTTGTCAAAAAAATGTTCTGTGTAACTGCAATGCATGACTGTGCAGGAGGTTGGAACAGTGTTTTCTGTAACATATTAAATTTCATTTTTACAAGTATCACTGAGTAATTCAAAGTTTTGGAAACACTTTAAAGATAATTTTAAAAAAAGCTTCCCCCACCTTTCTGACTGCAATTCCTTTGCATGAAAGTATAACATGGGAGACATGTATTTTCATACTGCCTTTCACAACCTTAGACATTGTAAAGTCCTTTGCAGACAATTAACAACTTTCAGCAATGTCGTCAAGACATCTATGCTGAATTATTTTGCCAATTTCATAGAATCGTCACAGAGTCCCTGTGTGGAAGCGGGCCATTTGGCCCATTGAGTCCACATTGAGCTTCCGAAGAGCATCCTGCTCAAACCCTTCCGTACCTATACTGGCCCGAAACCACACCTTTTCCTCTGTTACGTTGATGACTGTATCGGCGCTGCCTCGTGCTCCTACAAGGAGCTCGAACAGTTCATCCTCTTCACCAACACCTTCCACCCCAACCTTAAGTTCACCTGGACCATCTCTAACACCTCCCTCACCTTCCTGGACCTCTCAGTGTCCACCTCGGGCAATCAGCTAGAAACCGATGTCCATTTCAAGCCCACTGACTCCCATAGCTACCTAGAATACACCTCCTCTCACCCACCTTCCTGCAAAAATGCCATCACCAATTCCCAATTCCTTCGCCTCTGCCACATCTGCTCCCAGGATAAGGCATTCCACTCCCATACATCTCAGATGTTCTCGTCCTCGTTTTTCAAGCACCGCAACTCCCCCCCGCAATGGTTGAGAACGCCCTTGACCGTGTCTGCCACATTTCCCGCAACTCATCCCTCATACCCCCTCCCTGCAATAACTGCCAAAAGAGAATTCCGCTCGTCCTCACATACCAGCCCACCAAACTCCGGATCCAACATATCATCCTCTGACACTTCTGCCATCTGCAATCCGACCCCACCACCAAAGACATTTTCCATCCTCACCCTTGTCTGCTTTCCAGAGGGACCACTCTCTCCGTGACTCCGTTGTCCGCTCCACACTCCCCTTCAACCCCACCAGCCCCGGCATTTTCCCTGCAACCGCATGAAGTGCTACACCTGCCCCTACACCTCCTCCCTCACCCCCATCCCAGGCCCTAAGAAGACTTTCCACGTCAAGCAGATGTTCACCTGCACATCTGCTAATGTGGTATACTGTCTCTGCTGTATCCGTTGTGGCCTCCTCTACATCGGGCAAATCAAGCAGAGGCTTGGGGACCGCTTTGCAAAACACCTACGCTGGGTTTACCCTAAACAACTGCACCTCCCAGTCACGAACCATTTCAACTCCCCCTCCCACTCCTTGGACGACATGTCGATCCTGGGCCTCCTGCAGTGCCACAACGATGCCACCCGAAGGTTGCAGGAACAGCAACTCATATTCTGCTTGGGAACCCTGCAGCCCAATGGTATCAACGTGGATTTCACAAGCTTCAAAATCTCCCCTCCCTCAACCGCATCCCAAAACCAGCCCAGCTCATCCCCACCTCCCTAACCTGTTCTTCCTCTCACCTATCCCCTCCTCCCACCTCAAGCCACACCTCCATTTCCTACGTAATAACCTCATCCCGCCCCCTTGACCTGTCCGTCCTCCCTGGACTGACCTATCTCCTCCCCACCTACACTCACCTTTACTGGCTCCAACCCCACCTCTTTGACTTGTCTGTCTCCTCTCCACCTATCTTCTCCTCTACCCAACTTCGATCCGCCTCCCCTCTCTCCCTATTTATTTCAGAATCTCCTTCCCCTCCCCCATTTCTGATGAAGGGCCTAGGCCCGAAACGTCAGTCTTCCTGCTCCTATGATGCTGCTTGGCCTGCTGTGTTCATCTAGTTCTACACCTTGTTGTCTCAGATTCTCCAGCATCTGCAGCTCCTACTATCTCTGTCCCTGCAACCCTGCATTTTCCATGGCTAATCCACCCAGCTTGCACATCTCTGGATATTATGATCAATTTAGCATGGCCAGTCCACCTAACCTGCACATATTTGGGTTGTGGGAGGAAACTGGAGCACCCGGAGAAAACCCACGTAGACAGGGAGAGAATGTGCAAACTCCACACAGATGCTTGACCGAGGGTGGAATCAAACCCAGGTCCCTGGCGCTGTGAGGCTGCAGTCACCATGAGTAAAAGCTTCCCACATGTATGATGTCTCATCCCCTAAGCAGCTAAAATATCCCACTTGTTTAATTCTTGTATACGATGATGATGTATTCTACATGATCTTAGCTTTATTCCTTGGCATAAAGTCATAGAGATGTACAGCCTGGAAACACGCCCTTCGGTTCAACTTGACCATGCTGACCAGCTATCCGAAATAAATCTAGTCCCGTTTGCTGGCATTTGGACCATATCCCTCTAAACTCTTCCTGTTCATGAACCCATCCAGATCTCTTTTAAATGTTGTAATCACACCAGCCTCCTCCACTACCTCTAGCCACTCATCCCATGTATATACTACCCTCTGCATGAAAAAGGTGCCCCTTAGGTCCCTTTTATATCTTTCCCCTCTCACCTTAAACCTATGCCCTCTAGTTTTGGACTCCCCCACCCCAGAGAAAAGACCTTGCCTATTTATCCTGGCCGTGCCTTTCATGATTTTACAAACCTCTATAAAGTCAGACCTCAGCCTCTGACGCTCCAGGGAAAATAGCCCCAGCCCATTTAGCCCCTCCCTACAGTTAAAATCCTCAGTCTTTTGTCATTTTCAGACTCCTAACACTCAGGATAAGCCTGTAGCTCTTCTTTGCCTTAAGCTTATGGAACTAGTGAGTTTAAGGAGTTAGAGGGCGTAAAGTGGAAGAGATTAACTATATCTTGTTAATTTGCTAATCGCTCTGCCACACTTTGAATCAATGAATCATTGCTTGTGCTATTCCCGAATGTATACAGAAGTTGTCCAATGTTAATTTGACTCTGATTGTTGCTTTCCTTTTTATTTGATTGCTGTCACATTTTGAGACAGTTCAGGTGAAACATGGAGGCATTTATTTCAGTTTGTTACAGTTATGCTGGCAGAACATGATTAATTTGTAAATTTTACTGCAGTGATTGCTAACACTTCACTTTACTTCTCAGACGCTACCAGATGCACTACAACAAATGACATATATACAAGCATGGCAGATTCACAGAACGAGCTTGGAAATTATTCCTCGATTTATTGGAAAATTTGATAATCTCCTTGTACTGGATTTGTCACGCAATTCAGTCAGGGAGATTCCCAAGGAAATAGGTTTGTATAAGTGAATTTTAGACACTTATGGTGAGTAGGACTATTCTCTTTTATTATATGTAACACTATGTTACTAAAATATAACTATTTATCTCCAGTAAATAAATCTAAATTATTTCACATTCTATCTTAGAATCATTAATCTTAGAAATTTGCAGCACAGACAGAGGTTAATTGGCTCATCGCTCCTTTACTGACATTTTGAAAGAGCAATTGTACTTTATCCTACAGCTCCACTCCCTGGTCTGTCACCTTGTCACTATCCTTAAGTACTTGTCCAAGTTCTTTTTGAAATTAATTAACAAATCAGCTTCCATCATCTTTTCAGATACAGTAGTCCAAAACGTGATAACTGAGTGAAATAAAATCTCTTAATCTCCCCTCTAGATTTTCCATGAATGATTTGAGTTATTGACTTTCTTACTGAAGGGCAATAGTTTTGTTCTTCTACTCGACTAAAACCTCCCAATATCCTGAAAATCCCTTAAAGTTTTAACAAAGATTTATAGCTCGGGTTGTGGATGAGGTTGTTGACTTGCTCGCTGAGCTGGCTTGTTCTCGTTCTCACGTTTCGTCACCATTCTAGGTAACATCATCAGTGAGGCCTCCAATGAAGTGGTGTTATTCTACTCCGCTTGGAATTTATACTGTCCGGTCCATTAGGGTGAGTAGTGTCCTTTCTGGTTTTGATCTATTTGGGTTTGTATATGGGGCCCTATTCTATATGTTTGTTGATTGCATTATGGGTGGAGAACTGTGTCTCCAGGAATTCCCGTGCGTGTCTATATTTGGCTTGGGCTCCTATGGTTACCTTGTCCCAGTTAAACTGATGGCTTTCATTGTCTGAGTGCACAGATGTGAAGGAGAGCTTGTCATGTCGTCTTGCTGCTAACTGATGTTCATGTATTACATATTCAGATGTAATGTTTGTGGCAGTCGTTGCATGGTATTTTGTAAACTGTGTTGGTTCTGCATCTCATAAGGATTAAAGACCCCATTCCCACTACATGCAAAACCAAGATAACAAAGTGTGGGGCTGGATAAACACAGCAGACCAAGCAGGATCTTAGGAGCACAAAAGCTCCATGTGGTGAAGAGTCTAGGCCCGAAACATCAGCTTTTGTGCTCCTGAGATGCTGCTTGGCCTGCTGTGTTCATCCAGCTCCACACTTTGTTATCTTGGATTCTCCAGCATCTGCAGTTCCCATTATCTCTGACATGCAGAACCAATGTGGTTTACAAAATACCATGCAACGACTGCCACAAATGTTATTTCAAGCAGACAGGAAGGAAACTGACCACTAGAATACATGAACATCAGCTAGAAGCAAAACGACACAATGAACTCTCCTTCATATCTGTGCACTCAGACAATGAAGGCCATCAGTTTACCTGGGACAAGGTAACCATAGTAGCCCAAGCCAAACACAGACATGCACAGGAATTCCTAGAGGCATAATTCTCTAACCGTAATGCAATCAACAATTAGAAAGAATTGGACCCCTTTTGCAAACCCACACAGATCAAAACTGGAAATAACACTACTGACCATAACGGACTGGACATTATAAATTCCAAGCAGACTGGAACCACATTGCTTCATCAGAGGCCTCACTGAAGATGTCACCAAGCATGGTGATGAAAAGTCTGAATGAGAACAAGCCAGTTTGTCGATCAAGTCAATGACCATATTCTGAAAATCCTCGGAGGTCACCCATTGCATTCTCAGTTCCAAAGAGAGCAATCCTTACTTTTCAAACCTTTCTCATAACTGAATCCCCTGTCTCTGATATCATCCTGATGAATTGTTTCTGGATCCTTTCTAAATCCCTATAACTTTCCTAAAATGTGATGCCCAGAATTGTCCACAGTTCTATAACTGAGGCTGAATCACTGATTTATGGTGTTCTAGCATAATCTCTTTGCTATAATATTAAAAGGTTACAATTATAAACCATGTGGCCTTCTTAAAATCATCTTAATAATTTGCCCTGCCACCTTTGTGGATTTGTCTATATGGTTTTTATCAAACATAGAATCCCTACAATGTGAGAACAGGCCCTTCGGCCCAACAAGTCCACACCAACACAAAGTGCATCCCACCCAGAGCTATCCACCTAATGCACACACACCTGAACACTACAGGAAATTTAGTGTGGCTAGTCCACCTAATCTGCACATCTTTGGACTGTGGGAGGAAACCAGAGCAAACCCACGCAGACACAGGGAGAATGTGCAAACTCCACACAGACAGTCACCCGAGGCTGAAATTGAACCCAGGTCCCTGGCACTGTGAGACAGCAGTGCTAACCACTGAGCCACCGTGCCGCCCCAAATGTACAGTCTTAAAGCTGTTGCTTCTGAGGTCGCCCTCCCATTTAATTAATATTCCACTGTAACACAAGGTTTTTTTTGTGTAACATTAGTTTTACAGTTAATCACAGAAGTATTTGTCTAACTTACTCATGTGACTCAAACATTGATTGCATAATCTCCAGTGTTGTACTGAGGAAGTTATGTGCAGAGAGGCTAGAAACAGCTGTTAATTCTATTTGTTACAAAGGTGATTTAAAACCCTGTCATACATTAACTTGTAATCAGCAACTGGAAATTAGGTCAAGTTTTATTTGCCACTGCTGTTAAGTAAGAGACAAACAAAGGCAGGATATGAACTGAAACCAATCTGTAAACCCCGTGTGTTACTGGCATGGACTGGACCCATTCTGAAGAATGGTCACCAAACCCGAAATCTGCTTTGTCTCCACCGACGCTGCCAGCCCTGCTGGGTTTTCTAACAATTTCTGTTTTTGTTCCTGCGCAGTGTTATCAAAGGCACTGTCTCAGGCACATGTTCTCATTGTTTTCAGCATGCTTTCAAAACCACAATTTTGAAACCAACATAAGCTGAATGATTTGAAACTCCTTTGCACGGAGTGGCTGCTATTTAATTTCCAGTACCATTCATCCAGGTTAGAGACCTAGCTGAAGGAAAATTAAAATGAAAGTGTACAAATATGATCTGTGAAATGTAAGATTGGGAAAAGTTTTCTGCTTTTAGGCTTTCTTATTCTCCAGACAGACCCCAGAGCAGTTACTGTTTATCTATAGATTGTACTCACTGGGAAATGCAAGAATTCCAGCCAGTGCCCAAGAGCTTGTCCTTGATTTCAACATCCATTTTTACGATACAAGGGCCAGAATCGTGAGGATATGATAACATTGCAATCGTATAAATAGAACGTCCAGAGTTGTTTTTGAGAAATGCCAAATGTAATTAATTAATTTTACATTGAAATATTCTCTTCCACCTCCTAGAATTCTGTCTCCCCCCATCCTGGATTGGATTCAATAGAATTGCCAGCTATTCTTTGATACTCTAAGTGAACTTTTTTATGTGTGAACCTTGCTAATAAACACTGGCATGTTGTTGCACTGTGGGAATTTTACACCATGGCTGGTGCTTCCACTTATCCAATTTATATTCTAACATGGATTTTTAGTTATTTTGTTTTTAAAAATCTCCCCTCTTTGAAAACTGACATATGCACACAACCTTCAAGTCTAGGAGTGAACATAACAAACTCTGTGGGGTGTTGTCTTAAAAGTATTTTGACCAAGTAACAATTAATTCAGGAAAAAATTATTATTTTAATTGTCTCAAGTATTGGTTTGCAGTTGAAGTCACTGCCCACAAAAGTTGTTGGCACTGGGATTTCTTTCTGGACCAGCTTTGGATGTTTGAATGTGTCTTTTCTAGAAACAGAGCTAGTTGATTCCACATTCTGTTTTGGGAAACTCCCTCTTATATTGGTATGGTCTTTGAGTGAGTTTCCAACTCTCAAATTTTGAGAGGGTTTCTATGGAAAAAGAGGGGAGAAGGCTGTTGCTCCAGGCAAAGTTTCTCTCTAATTCTCTCTTCCTCTTTCTCTTTAAATCTAATCTCGTTTCATCCATTAATTGGGTAATGTTACTTATTTCTGAAAGTGTTGCAGATCTGGTATTTCTATCCCAGCAGCTTGTTCCTTGCAAATACAGTCTTCGTCAAACTGCATGAAAACAGAGCCTTCAGCCCACCTTCTCCATGTTGACCAGCCTTCCTAAACTGGACTGGTCCCATTTTCCTGTATTTGGCCATATTCCTTTAAACCTTAATGCAGAAGCAAATTACAGCAGATGCTGGAATCTGTACTGAAAACAAAAAATGCTGAAAATCACAGATCAAACAGCATCTGTGGAGGGACAGCAAGCTAACATTTTGCGTCTACGTGACTCCAAATCTTTCCTACCCATGTACCTAAGCAAATTGTCCTCTGGCAATGTGTTCCATACATGCACCACCCTCTCTGTGAAAATGTTACCCCTCAGGTCCCTTTTAAATCTTTTCACCTTCTCATCTTAAACCTATGCCCTTAGTTTTGGACTCCCCTACCCTGGGAAAAATATTTTAGCCATTTACCTTATCTATACCTGTTATGACTTTGTAAATGTGACATTGGTGCTGCTTATAACTGGTTTGTTTTGCTTTGCAGTGTTCTAAAATCTTCCAATGTGTGTTCAGTTAATGATATCGTAAATATTTTGGTAATACACATTGATAACCCAGGGAAAGGAGCAGAATACTGCAGCCACATATTTGACAACTTTGAACATAATTAAATTGCTCAGTCAAATTGAAATGCTTGTTTTAATAGTTAAAAGAAAATAATCCTTATTAAATCAGCAATTTATTCTAAACTCCTACATTAATTTGTGATTAAAGTCAAGTTATTGACCTGGTAAAGAAAGTGACTGAGCGGCAGGAGACAAAGTGTATCAATATTAGGTAGGTGCTGTAATTGAGTGGATGTAACTGGTGCTGTCTTTCGAGGATGTGTTTTGATGGCTGAAGTATTAACTCTTTATTTACAACTTAGATAATGGTATAGAAAGCCACATGTTCAAGTTTTCCAACGATACAATCATAGGCTGCATTATGAACAAGGTGGAAAGAAGTATGAAATGATGAAATATTTGAGCAAACCTGTGGCAAATTGATTTCAGTATGGACAAATGTTACGACTAGTTACAGAAAGTGACGAAATTACAAAAAAGACAGTTAGAGTGCTGGCACTTATATCTGAAGAAGTCAAATTCAAGGAGATAAGAATAATGCTCCGACTGTACAAAGTCCTGATTAGGTCATATCTGGATTACTGTAAGCAGTAAACTACCATTTTTTGGAGGCATGTATTTATATTTGTCTGAGAGGGGAGGCAAAGTGCAAGTTCAAGTATAGAGTTTTATTTTTTCACAGGATGTAGGAGCCGTTGATCGAGCCAGTATTTAATGCCTTTCCTTATTGGCCTTGAGAAGGCACTGGTGAGCCATTACAATTTATTTAGTGTGGGTACATCCTATAGTGCTGTTAAGAGTGGGGTCCTCAGACTTTGATCCAAGCAATAGAATCCAGACTTCAAGGGTTAAATTTCAAGATCAAGCAAATTATTGTTGTATTGCTTGGAACTTAGCAGATGTTTTAAAAATCACCTGGTTAACTTTTCAAGTGAAATTAAGAATGGATTGAGAAACACGAATGGAAGAAGACCAGGACCGGGGTGGGGGGGGGGGCGCATTTGAGCCAGGCAGTTCAGGATCGAAAATATACAATATGTTTACAAAGGGTGGCTGAAGTTTGGAACTCCCTTCACCAGTTGTTCATTTTAAATTCGAAATTGATAAATATTTGTTCACTAAAAGCTACTAAGAGATACAGAGCAAATAAGGGTATGAAGAATTGGATTGCAAATCAGCCATTATCTCCTGAGTGGCAGAACAGGTTGTAAAGATGATGGCCTATTGATGTCTCTATGTTCCAACAACCTGAAAGTCTATCCTAAAAACAGTGTGAATGGTTTTCACATTTTCCTGCATTATAGCAGTCACTGCATTTCAAAGATAGTTAACTGGTTATAAAGCATTTTGGAACTCTTGAGGTCATGAAAGGAACCATGTAAATGAATATTATTTCAAACCAAACCACAATGTTTTGAAGATTTTTTATAAATTGAAAGTTCTAGGGTGAGATTTTCTAGATTGGATTTTGCAATATTTTGTCACATAAGAAATTAAGTGCTATTCAGCTGCAAAATCTGAACAAATAAATTATGCAATGTTATGTTGCTTAACGATAACATAATAGATTAATGTTGGTGACAAAAGCTGACCGTCACACCTTCACCTTCCTCCCCCTGCAGGACAATTGACCAAATTGCGAGAGCTATATGTCAGTTACAACAGATTGCGTGCTGTGCCTGAGGAGCTTGGTGACTGTGAAAATCTGGAGAAACTAGATCTTGCTGTGAACAGGGATCTCTGTGATTTACCTGAACAGGCACGTGTATAAAATTTTAACCAGTTTCTTAAGTTGGGGAAAAATAGTTCCAGAAGATTCTCCATGTTGTTTAAACATGTTCACACAGTGAAGTACAAGGGTCTGTGCAATGTAGCATCAGGTTCAGATTATGGACAACTGGAATTTGTCTCTGAGATCTAAGACCTCTAATGAAAAATGCAATTATGATTGTTATTCATATTGTTATCTTGCCTCACCCCAGTATAGTGAAGCTATCTCTAGAGGGGTTGGTCTCACATCCTGAGGATTATGTCAAGCATCTGGTATAAATCCTGTGTAACATTATATGTCCTGGGTACTTTAGAATTTTGACTTTAAAGGAGTCTCAATGTATTTGAAATAATGAGTCTTCCAGGAAATGAATTCAGGATATGCATGAGCAAGTGTGCGCTTAGTTTTCTCCTGGCCAGGTAGTATACATGGTAAATGAAGTCTCACAGCTGTTGTGCTTGTCTAGCATAAACGTATCTTTGCACTGGATACAATGGAAGTACGATGGAAAAACAATGGAAAACATTGACAACACTCAACCAGTGTCAGTGTACAGAAGGTGGGGTTGAGTTGACATGAAATGCTAACCTCTTCACAAATTTGACATCTTCCATGGAATGATTAAAAATTTTAAAAATTTACTATGTCCTTATTTCAACCATTGCAGGGATTACCACAAGCTGCAATAGAGTTCTAGATGTATGAGTAGAACCAAATCCAAACTGCACAGTTCTATTAAGAGAGTAATTGGATCTCTGAAGCAGCTCTGTGTAATACAAATGATATTTAGATAATCAATCTCAGGATAAATATTTGGCTTGTTTCTGCTATCTTTTCTGTATATTTGGAACTGTGCTTTATAAGTTAGCCTTTCAATCATATTCTTTTTATGCTCATCCTTTTTTCTTGGTTATTTAGACATCTCTGTGTACTATTTTTGTGACACTGACTACTTACAACACAGTCATTTGAAGGGGCATCTTTGTTAATGGAACCTTCAGGGTTGGTGTACAGTCATGCAGCTTAGAATGAACATTGATTACAAGCCTCTTACGAAGGATTTAAATGGAAACACATCTGCACCACTGTCAACAGTTAAAAATAGTTACATCTTTCAAAATTATTTCAAATGTTTGCAAATGTCATAAATATTTTATGTGAAGCCAATGTACATGGTTGCTCAATTGTTGTGTTGCTGCATTACTTAGATTGTGAAATTCAAATAAAACCATGGACCTGAATTATAAAGTAATCATAAAAATCACTGGTAATGGATATAACACAGTGTGGAGCTGGAGGAGCACAGCAGGTCAGGCAGCAGAGGAGCAGGAAAGCTGACGTTTTGCGTCAGTACGCTTCTTCATAAGATCACTGGACTGCATTCTCACTCCATTTGTTTTATTCTTTTATTGTATGTGAGCTTTGCTGGCAAGGCTACCATTTGTTGCACATCTCTAATTGCCCTTGAATAGGTAGAGCAAATCCTCTCTTGAATTACTGCAGTTCATATGCTAACAATTACACTGATCGGCGATGGGAATCTGCAACTCCTAATGATTCTGTTCTCAGAAATTTAGCTCCACATTTGCCTGTTTGAGTGTTTAAGTGTGTAACTTAAAATACATCTATTATTTTTAAAAAATGTTAAATATTTAAATCAAGTCAGATAAATTGAAGCTTGTTTAACTTTTTAACATGAATTTATTCTAGTGTTGCAGCAGCTTTCTGTTGGCAGATTTTGTGAACGTGGCTTCATGTACTGCACTAAGTGATCTGTCCTTTTAAGTTGCACCAGGGAACACCATAGTGCCCTGCTGAGTACAGACAGTGAGGGATACTTCCTCCCTTTAAAATTGAAATTCTTGCCCAGCTGTTGTATTAGGTAGGTTTGTACCTGAATTCTTGGTTAAGAACAACTATGGTTGTGTTCCTGCTGACTGCAAAATCTGGATCACTTGTTTTCCAGTGTACACCATACTTAAATAATGTTTTAAAACAATTCCTCAATAACTTTGGTGGAGGACTGAATTTGTTTAATTGCAAACTATTTTCTCTTCTGTAGCTTTCTCACCTACAAAGACTGTACCATCTTGACCTGTCCATGAACTGTTTCACTATCTTCCCTTCAGCTATTCTCAATATGCACGCACTGGAATGGTTAGATATGGGCAGTAACAAACTGAAGGAACTGCCAGAAGATATAGCCAGGTAATAAACAGCATTCTGAGAAGTAGTTTCTTGATTTTCTGTTCTTCCAAATACTTGAAATTTAAACACTGAAAGCCTTGTAGCATCACAGACTCTTTTAAAAAGTATATTTATTGTGGTAAATATGTACATTGAATTCACAATTTCTGCCGATGTGTTGATAAAAATAATTATCGGTTTCTTTAAGCACTGAGGATATGCGCACATCTTTTATATTAAAAAAAAACGATGAAATCTAAAAGAAAACATAAAGACTTTATATCTGTTTGGACCCATAGGGTTCCATAGGACTTTACCTAGGCAGCTGCTGGAAAATTCCTTAATGATGCATCAACATATTTAATTATAGAAGTAGCCAAATGATGAAAATGGTCTGTCTGGCATTATAATTATTCATGTAATGTATGAAAATATTCATTTTGTTTCATTTCATGTATTTCATTATCAAGTCAGAATTCTTTGTCTTGAGTTGTATTTATTTGACCTTTATTGAAAATAAAACTAAAATACTGTCAATAACTTGAGCCCACAATGTGGAGAAGAACAATGTCAAGCTACAAATGTTCAACTATATGTAGTTACATTTCAGTACTATACATGGTCTTTTTTGACTTCATAAAAATCTTTGACTGTCAACCTGTGAAAGCTTACAGCTTTCAAATTTGGCTGCCCTTAAAAATTTGTCACCACCCTTTCCCTTGCAAGATGTGATCCTTACTAATGAAACCACCACAGAGAACAAGAACAAAGAACAATATAGCACAAGAACAGGCCCTCTAAGCCCACACCACCACATCTTGCCTATCCATGCTAAAACTGTCTTCACTTACAGGATCCGTATCCCTCTATTCCCTTCCTGTTCATGTATTTGTCCTGGTGCTTCTCGATTGCTGCTGTTGTTTCTGCTTCCTCCTCTGGCAATGCGTTCCAGGCACTCACCACCTTTTGTGTGAAAAACTTGCCTCACACATCTCTTTCAAACTCTCCTCCCACTTTGCGCCTTGGACCTGTGTCCCCTAGTAATTGACTCCTTCATCCTGGGAAAAATCCTCACACTTTCCACTGTATCCATGCCATTTACATTCTTATAAACTTCTATTAGGTTGTCCCTCAACCTCCTGCATTCCAGTGAAAACAAACCAAGTCTATCCAACCTTTTTTCATAACTAAATTTCCCCATACCAGGCAACAGTCTTCCAGTAATGTGGTAATCAGAATGGTACACAATATGTAGTGGCCTAACCTCAAAGCTGAAGCCAAACTTGTCTATCATTGTAGTCACTACCCCTTCCAATGAAGGCAAGCATGCCATAAGCCTTTTTTACTACTTTATCTACGTGCGCTACTACCTTCAGTGATCTGTGGACTTGCAAACCCAGATCCCATTGCATATCAATACTCCTAAGGGTTCTGCCGTTCACTATCATTTCCACCTCTACTTGACCTCCCAAAAAATTGATCAAGTTTTTTGAGGAGGTGACGAAATATGTTTGACCTCCCACAATGCACCACCTCACATTTGTCCGGAATAAACTCTGCCATTTTTCTGCCTATGCCTCTAACTGATCTATATCCTGTTGTATCAATACCCCTGTCAATTCTCCTCACTATCCACAACTCCAGCAATCTTTGTATCACCCAACTAATTAGACCAACTATGTTTTCCTCCTCATCATTTATGTAGACCATATATAGCAGAAGTCCTACCACGCTTCCAGTGGAATGCAACTAGTCACAACCCTCCATTCTGAAAAGCATCCTTCCACCACTACCCCTCTGTTTCCTATGATTAAGCCAGTTCTGTATCCATCTTGCCAGCTCACCTCTGATACCACGTGACTTCACCTTTTGTACCAATCTGCCACAAGGGACCTTGTCAAAGGCTTTACTGAAATCCATGTAGACAACATCAGCTGCTTTTCCTGCATCAACCATCTTCATAACCTCCTCAAAAAACTTGATCAATTTTTTACAAAATACCCTGTGCCACAGATTCTATCCTAGAAAAGGCTTAGGTCAAACAAAGTTGTGTCATTGCATCAAAATTCTTGCCCATTTTCTTTGCTGAAATACTACATCTCACAGGTAGGGAGGTGATGTGTAGAACAGGTGGGAAACTTTAACCTACACTACCTTCTGTCCAAAACCACTCAAACCTCAGTGTATGAGCTTCGGTATGCAAATGATGCTTATGTGAGCACTAACTCAGATACTGCACTTTCTCCAACGCGTATGAGAAAATAAACCTTTCACTAAAAGTTTAGAAAAATAAGTTCCTCTTCCAACCAGCTCCTATAACATAGCTCCTGCCTTCAAGTAACTCTTTGCCATTTATCTTCATGGACCTTTTCCGCTATGTGGCTTCTTGAAGAAAGCAGTCATGGATGATGAAATTTATGATCACCTCCAATGCACCAACTTATCCTTAGGTCAAGCGAAGAGAACTAAACCCAAAACTAAAGTCATGGTTTAATTGGGAACAGTGATCCTCATTCTCCTGTATGCTTCGGAGACTTGGATGATCTAGAGGATTAACAGTGGAGCCTTTGCAAGACCTGGGGCAAGACAGATGGTTCAACAGCAATTTTCTCCCCCCAGTTCATGTGTTGGAGTGCTAATCATTCAAAACCAGCTGCATTGGTGGAACGTATAGGTCATATGCTCAACATGTTACTCCTGAAGCAACTGCTTTACTGTAACTGCCAGGGGGATAGCAGTAACACTTTAGGGAAGTCCTCAAAGCATCCCTGATGGGGTCAAACATCCCTAACAACTCAAGAGAGCCTTTGATTGGCAAATGCCCAGAATGGAGGAGGTTGGTTTAAGAAGGCATCGAGCACATTGAGGGACTTGTTTGGGAGCATGCAGCATCAGAAACATACAAACACCAAACATCTCGTCCAACTTTTCGTGCACCACCTGCCTTACATGTGATAGAGTCTGAAGAACACATTGCACTTATCTGTCACCTCAGGACCCATTGAAAAGGAAAGGATGTCATCCATGATTTGAAAGGACTTTTGAAGAAGGGTCTAAGAGGACTCATTTCTTTCATAGTAAATCCTACAATGTTACTGCAACAGATTATATGAAAGGTTTACTGTGGTAATGTCATAAACTTTTCACAACATCCTTCCTATGACAGGGAGGCCAGAATTGGATGCAGTATTCCAATAATGACCTAACAAATGTTCTGTAGAGCCGCAACATGACCTCCCAACTTGGCTACTCAATGCATTGACCAATAAAGGCATACCAAAAGCCTTCTTCACTATCCAGTCTACCTGGGACTCCACTTTCTAGGAACTGTGAACTTGTACTCTTTGTTTAGCAACTCTCCCCAGGACCTTATAATTTAGTGAATAAATCTTGCCCTGATTTGCCTTTCCAAAATGCAGCACCTCACATTTAACTAAATTAAACTCCCTTTTGCCACTCCTCGGCCCACTGGCCCATCTGATCAATGTCCCGCTATACACTGAGGTAACCTTCTTCAGTATCCTCTATATCTCTAATTTTGGTGTCATATGCAAACTTACTAACCGTACCTCCTATGTTCACATCCAAGTCATTTATATAAATGACAACGAGCAGTGGACCCATCAGGGATCCTTGTGGCACATCGCTGGTCACAGACCTCAAGTCTGAAAAGCAACCCTCCATCACCACCCTCTGTCTTCTACTTTTGAGTCAGTTCTGTAACAGAGTGGCTAGTTCTCCCTGTACTCCACGTGATCTAACCTTGCTAACCAGTCTATCATGAGGAACCTTGTTCAACGCCTTACTGAAGAGCATACAGATTGCATCCAATGCTCTGCCCTCATCAATCCTCTTTGTTACTTCTTCAAAAATCTCAATCAAATTAGTGATATATGATTCCCCATGCTTAAAGCCATGTTGACTATCCCTAATCAGTCCTTGCCTTTCCAAATACACATAAATTCTGTCCCTCAGGATCCCCTCCAATAACTTGCCCACAACTGATGTCAGACTCACTGGTCGACAATTTCCTGGTTTTTCCTTACGGTGGTAACCACATTAGCCAACCTTAATTCTTCCGGCTTCACCTGTGGCTATCAATGATAAAAATTTCTCAGCAAGGGGCCCAGCAATCATTTCTCTAGCTTCCCACAGAGTCCTAAGGTACAACTGATCAGGTCCTGGGGATTTATCCAGCTTTATACGTTATAAGATTTTCAGCACCTCTTATTCCGTAATATAGTCATTTTTCAAGGTATCTCTATTTATTTTCCAAGTTCTCTAGCTTTCATATCCTTCTCCGGAGTAAACACTGATGCAAAAATACTCATTTAGTATCTCCCCCCATCTCCTGAAGTTCTACACATAGGCAGCTTTGCTGATCTTTAAAGGGGCCCTATTCTCTCTCTCGCTGTTATTTTGTCATTTAATGTATTTGTAGAATCTTTTTGAATTCTCCTTAACTCATTTACCAAAGCTACCTCATGTCCCCTTTTTCCAAAATACACAACTACAGAATTTTGAATGACTACAATAATGGCCATAATGTGGTATATGAAAGATAACATGTTTCCAAAGTACATGTGGAATACAGAAGAGAGTAGTTCTTGTATTTGGTCCTTTCTGAGAAAGACTACCATAACCTCTCTGTAAAGCCCATCTCTTCAGCAGCCAAAATTAATCAGTTTGAGATGAATATTCTACTTTTTGAAATGTCTGTAAAAAGTCTCCCTCAGACAGAAGTAAGTAGGCATAACACACAGTACGTGACAACTAAGGAAAAGAAGACAGTTTGAGGTAGAGAGTGAGAGAAAGGGGTGAGGGGGTGAACTGAGGCGAAGATAGAGGTTTGTGACAGCAGTTAGTTTTCACCCTATTCCAGAATTGAAATATGTGAGTCTAATGTGATTGAGTTACAAACTTAGAAAAAAAATGAAGGGTTAGACTGGCAGAAAAAAATCCCATTTTAAGTTTTTATACAATAAGACATTAAATAACAATTCGGATTAAGTGTTGCATAGGAATAGCAAATTTATCTTCCACAGAAGACTCCTGTCAATGATAGGGATAACTATTTTTCTAAATTATGAAGGGAAGATATTCCCTCAAACTGTAGAGTATTGCTGTCCTTATAACTGAGTATCTTCAACATTTGAGTACACATATTTATTTTGGAAAAATGGCGATGGAGAACTAGATGAAGATTTTGAAAACATCTCTGTACAATATCGAAGTAGGTCAGACATTATTTCAAAGACCATAAATGTATTTCTTAATAGTTTTGCCATTTTTAATTTTTTCCCTGACAGAAAAAACACCATTTGTATTTAGTTTCCTAGGAAGAAAAGTGGATGAGCCATAATTTGCTGTAAAAGTAACAGTGTGACTAATGGTGTAATTTACATGAAAGAGGTACAGCACATTCAAGGTAGAGACCATTAATGTTAAATAACCAGCAAACCGTTCAACCATAAACATTAGTGAAAAATGAAAACTTTGTTCATGCATTCCTGCTAGGTAAACCTGTCATTCATTTTAATTATATGCACAACATATAAAGAGGATATGTAGGAAGTGTCCAAACAGTTACTGTAATTCATTGTAAATGAAAAGCTCTATAAGTATTTCTTCATGCAAGACATGATAGTATTTTGGGCTATTCACGTTAAGAGGCATCACAGCTGAGAAACACCTTAGCATCACATGGTGTTCTTACAAGCGCACATTTAATACATGTCATTGTATTCGTGATCAGAAGTAGAAAATATAACTGATTAGGGCTCAGATAATCAATACCTTGACAAGGATCAGTTAATTTTGTTTAGCAGAAACCGAACCTTGAATCTGGATTTTCAAGTGGTATCTTATCCAGCTACCGGTTGGGTAAACTTGCTTAAACATCAGGAAAGCTACAGTTTTGGATTTCTTAGGGTTGTGGTAGTTGAGAAGGAAGGTATGTGCAGTGAAGGGAAAATATTCTCTTGAACTGTATAGAATTGCTATCTGTGTGAGTGAACATCAAAAACAAGTCAAGTGCAAATATATTTAGTTTGGAAAAATATGACAATAGATAGATGAAAATTTTCAAACATCTCTGCACAATATTTAAGTATATCAGTCGGTATTTCAATCAGCATAAACGTAACTTTTTTTTATCTTCTTCCCATACAGAATGGAAAACCTACACACAATTTGGCTACAGAGGAATGAAATCACTCACTTGCCGGAAGCCATCAGTAAATTGAAAAATCTCAGTACTCTAGTTTTAACTAGTAACAAGCTACAGAAAATCCCAGTTTGTATGGAAGAAATGATCAACTTACGGTAATGAAGCAGTGGAAACTAGTCAGTCCATATGCATTTAGTGATGAGTGTTTTTCTGCTATTTAATTTTAACTGGAGGGAAATTGCTGATTAGTCATTGAAGCAGAAAACAGTAGGTTCTTCACAAGGTCAATCGTGAATTGAGAGAACCTTGGAAGAATTGCATACTGCATGTAGAATTTTCTAATGAATTTCTTGTACTGTCTTGGGGTGAAACCCAGCAGGTCTTAAGAGATTTTAAATACCATTATTTCCCCTCCATTATTATTTCTCCATTATAATATTTAAACCATCAAGTTTCTCCCCTGAATTATTTTTATATTGCATCTGTTTCTACAATTCAGCAATGTACTCATTAAGAAGTCTACCATTTACTTATTGTGTATTTATGGTCTTATCTGCATCTGTCAATAATAGATAATTTACCTTTCTTATACACCAGAAGTTATATTAATCTCCCTTGTTAAGCTGTTCACATTGCCTTTTTGAACCACTTATTACCTCATTTAGAAACATAGAAAATAAGGGCAGATGTAGGCCATCCAGTCCTTAGAGCCTGCTCAACCTTTCAGCACAATCATGGCTCATCGTCCAACTCAGTAACCCTTTCCTGCTTTCCTCCCAATATCCTCTGCTCTCTTTAGCCCCAGGTGCCACATTGAACACCCCTGTCGAAATCATACATATTCATGATGCACCCAATCTAGTGCATTAGTTAAAAATAGATGACCTGACTCTGGATACTGAGTCAGAAGGGAAGGTCAGCTGTTTGCTTTAAAAAAGTATTTTTTTAAAAAAATCAGTCTTTGTTCGACTTTGTGTTAGCCATAGCTTAGTTGGTAGCACTCGTCTTAGAGTCAGAAAGTTCACTTTGGGACGTGAACACAAAAATTAAGGCAGATACATATTTTGTAACCAACCTATTCAGAGCTATTACTACATACCTCTGGAGCAAGTGGGACTTGAAGCCAGGCCTCCTGCCTCAGAGGCAGAGACACTACCACGTCGCCACAAGACCCCTTAAATTAAGGCCGATACTCCTAACGTGTGCATTACAACCAGGTGGCGGGGTGAACCAGCTCTCTTTTTCTGAAACCCCCATGGCTGGCTGCATCAAAGATTTGTTATATTAGCACATATCTACAATCATACTTCAATTAAGATGCAGTTTGCTAGTTCAACAATAAAGGAGCCAATTACAAGGTTTTCTTGAGTGAAATTTAAAAAGAATTTTAATGCTTAATAACCCTAAGGAAAAATAATAAATCCAAGTATATAATTCAGAAGTGAAAGGCCTAGTGCAAAAAGGAAGATCAAGACTATAAAGTTTAGGTAGTCCTTAAGAGTCCTTGGTGTTAGGTTTGATAGCTTAGTTGATGACTTGTATCCTCAGCAGTAGCAACATCTATTACTTTTTTTGAGTTCTTGATAAATGAATATTTCTTTGATTTTCTTCACTTCTGTGATTGTTAAGAATTTTTTATAATTGATCTGACATGGTGATGTATTTGAAAGGTTTGTGAATCTGAGGGATAACCCTCTTCAGCTTCAAGTAACTCTACCCCAATGTGAAAATTCAGAGGAAGAAGAAGACCGTGAACTGTTTGGCATAGAATTCATGCAAGCCTACATTGAAGAATTAAAAAATAGTGAGTAAAACTGCCTTTTATTTTCAATTTATATTTATTTCGCACTAAATACAAGTGAACATATTTTTAACAAATCAGGCCATGTTACGTTGCATCAAGAAAAATAGCATAGAAAGAGGCTGGTGATAGATTTTCAAATATTTATTTTACTGCATATGAAAAATTGAGATTAATGTTTACAGACAGTGTATATTATACTGAAATCAGTTACACCGTGAAACACTGCTAAAATTCTAAACACATCCATATTATTCAGATAACCTTGACTTTAAAAGTGAAAAAGACACAATAAATTTACCAGACTGTTGTGAGGATATCCATGGTAGTACTCAAAATTTAAGTGCCTGAGGAATAAAATTGACTTACATGTAGAAGTCCCCAGCATTACAGACGTCAGTCTACATGCAATTCAGTTGACTCTACATGATAATCAAGAAATGGCTGAAGGCAGAAGATGCTGCAGACTACATTGTTGCAATAGTACTGAAGACTTGTGCTATAGAACTTGCTGTGTCCCTAGCCATGCTATTCCAGTACAGCTACAAGAGAGGCACCTAACCTGGACCTTCTTTCAGAAGTAGGGCTCTTGTGGCATAGGTAGTGTCCTTACTTGCAAGTCAGGAGACCCAGGTAGAAATTCCACCTGTCAGGAGGTGTGTAATAAGTTCTCTGAATGGGTTTATTAGAAAATATCAGTAAGGTCAGAAATGGGATGTGCTATTAACAGTGAACAATGTTCAGCACCGTTTACGAATTCTTAAATACTTAAGTAGACCATCAACATCCTCCTTGGGTAAGTGGGTGCAGGTTATCTTTGACCGAAACTGGATTTGAATAGTCATGTAAATATTTTACCTACAGGAGCAGGTCAGTGATAGGAATCCTGCAGCATTTAAGTCACTTGACTCCCCAAAGCCTGCTGAACATCTACAAGGCACAAATCAGGACTGGGATGGAATACTCTCTACTTGCCTGCAAAGTGCGGCTTCAACAACGTACAAACTTTAAAACCATCCTGGACAATGCAGCCCACTTGGTTGGCACAACATCCTCAAAACATTCACTCCCTCCACCATCAATGCTCAGTAGCAGGCATGTGTTCTATCTTCAAGATGCAGTGTAGCAGTTCACTAGATTCCTTAGACAGTACCTTCCAAATCAAGGACCACTAGTATCTAAAATGACTGAGGTCACCTTTACATTCCCCTCTAAGTGACTCACCATTCTGATTTGGAACTACATCACTGTTCCTTCACTTTCACTGGTTCAAAATGCTGGCACTCCATAATAGCACTGTGTGTACATCTACACCAAATGGTCTTCAGCAGTTCAAGAAGTCAGCTGACCCCAACTTTTCATGGGAAACTGGGAGGTGTAATAAATGCTGGCCTAACCATTGAAGCCTTTTCCCCCTGAATAAATTAAAAGTCTAGCCGGATTAATTAGGACTTTCTTTTAACAACTGTGCTAGTATATCACTAGTGACAGTTTAATTTTAGAAGAATTATGTGACTGACCTACATAGTTTTGTGACTCAGCACTTACTAATAAAAGATAGGACATTTACTTTAACTTGGTTTGAGGTTACAATGGAAATCATTCATGAAGAAAACATTGCTTTAAGAGTTGTACAATTTGTAACAATGTTGTAAATAATGTGGTAGAGGATAGAGGAAATGTCTCCTTACGGGACATAAGCAAATGAATTGTCTACAAAGTAGCATATCACAAATCAATGAAAACAATAAAAGTTATTTATTTTGTCTTTCAGGCAAAACTAAAACTTATACGTCAGAACTGTCTGTAACAATTGAAGCTGAAATATCCTACTGAAATCAAGTTGCCTTGTGTATAAATCAAATACTGGATTAAAAGACCACAACTCACTGCTAAATATATATAATTTACATAAACTTGAGTGGATTCTTCAATATTGTTGTGAAATTATGAAAGGACCTCCTTTATGTGAAATGAGATTTAAGACACCAAATAAATGAGATCACATTGCTGAAACTTAGTCTTGTTTGTGCAGTATAATACAAACGTACCACAAGACAAAGAGAATCCAAGAAGAATTAATGACAGGCCAATAAGTGGAACTTATTGTGTAATAGATAATGGTATGAGGAATGTTTCAGCAAAATTTGTTTAACAGTTTACCAATATCAATCTGTTGAAAGTCACTTCTTATTGAATCTTTGGAACAGGAATAGCTGTGAGCAGGACATTTTCTAGAGAGATGCTGGGACTAGCGTAATACTGCAAAACTGAATCAAATCCTTGCTGCTTCAAGTAGTAGATCCGTCCTTGGTCTATCAGCCGCTTGCAAAGATGACCCAAATGTTCTCTCTCTTCTACAGTCAGTGTCCTGATAAGGAATTAAGATAAATAAAAATGGAACTGTTGAAAAATAACATACTTTTATTGTGCAGCGAAAGTGGGATTACTTGTCTTCATACTCGTGATTAGGCAATATCACAAACAAAATGATGTATGGTACGGGTTTTGAACCTTTTGTTGTCTGTGATACTTGCTGGAAGAGAAGCTTCTTTTCACAGCTGAGATATCTATTCAGGTAACTGATCTTTTGTTCTATTTTAATTTTTAAAAAGTTCATTCGTGAGATTTGGATGTCATGCTAGCAAGACCAGCATTGATTATTAAAGAAGTCAATTAAAAGATTTTGTACCCAGAAACCCTTAAAAAATACAGGCATGGACTTCTTCAGCATTCGAGAAATTGTGAATGGTGTACAATATTGTGCAGATTTCAGCAAATATATCACAAACTTCTGCTCTTATAATGCAGAGAAAGTAATTAATGAAACTACTAAGATAGTTGGACCCAGGAGGCTACCATGAGGAATTGTTGCAGCTATGTCTTGAGACTGCTATGATTGTTTTCAAACTACTAAACGATCCTTGATGCTTGGTATGGTTCCACCAAATAGACAGTATCCTTAATTACCACTGCCATGAATTTTACTAGGGCTCCTTGATGTCATACTTAGCTATAAACTACCTGAATATTGAAGTCAGTCCCTCTCGCCACCTCTGGAATTCAGCTTTTCTATAATATTTAGATCAAGTTCATAAAGGCATCTATGGACAAGTGAGCCTGATATGCACCAAATCTCAGTTTGGTTCCAAGTTCCTGGTAATTATGCTTGCTCACATGTCAACATCATATGCCATCAGTTTGACGATTGAGAACTGTCTGGTGGTTTAGATTTGTCCTGCATTTTCTCCTTTGGGACATGACTAGACAATATTCCACTTTGTGGGCAGAGGTACTGGAACAGCTAGGCACAACTGGTTCTGCAGCAAAAGTCCTCAATATTACAGCCAGGATGCTATCAGGGCTAACAGCAGTCAGTTATCTAATGCTGCAGCTTTTTCTTAATACCACATAGTGTGTTTCTAACTGGCAGAAAACAGGCATGCATGATGGTAGCTACATCAGAACAAAGACAAGATGGATCATCTAACTGGCACTTCTGGGTGAAGTTGGCTGCATCACCAGCAATGCCAACATCTGTTGCCCACTACTAATTGCCCTTTAACGGAATGGTTACCTAGGCCATTTCATACTTAAAAGTTAACAACATTGCTATGAATCTGGGGTTCCATTCAGGCTGGATCAGGTAAGGACAAAAACAAATTTGGTTGTACACTGAAAGAAATATAACTGATGTACTATTCAATACATTTGACAAGATGCAATCATGCTATGAGTCATCCCTTTCCTTGTCATGTGCAAAAATATATAGGAAAAAAGACTAATTGGTATGGACTAGCGGTGTAAAATGGCAGCTCAGATAAAGACCATGCTTTCTCATTTAATTAGAAATTATTTGAAAATAATTGGATACAAATGTCTGAAGAAAATAGTTTATAGCTTCCCCAAGGTAGCACAGCACTAGGAAATTCTGATTTTAAAAAAAGTCCAGGTTATACTTCTATATGGAGTTGACTAAACTCAGTTGGAACAATGGTAGGAGCAATATACTTAGAAAAAAAGCTCAAGGGTGCTGCTTGCTTTGAAGTGACCCTCTGCTAAATATGGATGTCTACACTTTAACACATTGCCACAGTGCTATCACACATCCACAACAAAATGCTGAGTCTAGCAAGTCATGAGTTTGTTTGTTTGTGATTTTAATAACAAATCTATCTTATTTAATTCATAGATACTTTTGAATGAAAATATTTGAATTTAGAGAAGTCAGCATGCTTTATTCAATTTTTGCTTTGGAATGACAATTTAAATCTTTGGACTTTGAATTAAGTAGAGTTGACAGTACGTAAATTTCAACTTTCCAGATCACTGTGGTGATGTGAGGTGTGTGATTTACATTGTAATTTATATTAATATCACTTATTTTAGAGTTTGAGTTTTGAACTATGTGTGTTGGTCTGTGTATGAGGGGTTTAGTGATTAACGTGTACTTTTGGAGCCATGTTTTATTTAAATCAATAGGAGAGACTTCTTGGAACAGTAATGGGAATTTGTTTGCGTGGGAGAGTTTTGCGAGCAGGCAGTAAACACTGAAGACACTGAAGAGCATTAGCTTTCATTGTTAGAAAGATCAAGATTGGATCTATGGAAAAAGTCACAGCCTTAAAAGTTTGTTTTTTAAAAAAAATGCTTTTTTTGTTTGCAGAGATCCTGGCTAAAGTTGGACATGTGAAATAACTTCTAAGAGAAAGGAGTTAGTTCAAAGAAGTTAGGAAATAAGGTTACTTCAATGTAGGGGTTTAGTTTGAGAGTTCCAGACCAGAAGTTTTGGTTAGAACCTAAAGGGGTTATTTGAAGCTGAAACGACTAAGCTCAGATGTGGAATACTCAATGAAAAGGCTACCAAAGTCCCAAAACTGAGAATTGAAGGTAACAGTTAAATCAAACCTACATATGGGACAGGGAAGAGAATTCTCTGTGGGCTTCAGTACTTTAAAAGGGATTAATGAAGAATTATATTCTTACTGTGCGTTCCAAAATCTTTGAAAGTGTTATTTACAGTTAGATTTTATTATTTCCTATTAAATATGAACTTCTGTTTAAAATGAAATCTGGAGCTTGTGTGCTTGTGTTGAAGCAAGAGACAACTTAGTTGAATAAGAAGAGAACTAAATATGCTTTTCAGTCTGGGATCTGACTTGTCTATTAATACATTAGTTGGGATCATAACGGGAGGATTTGTGGCACGAGCAATTTTAACTCAGTCTATGCATTTGTAAAGTGTGCAACTGCTTTAAAAGTTTCTAAAATATGGGTATAGCAATATCAGATAATTAAACACGTACCCATCATAAGTGAAACTTTCCTCTTCAAAATTGTGGTCCTCCAACTGCTCTTTCTGGTTTGCCTTGTCAAATTCTGTCTCACCCACACCACTCGCATGCTGTTTCATTCCACAGGTGGCCCAACTTGACATACGTTGAAAGATCCTAAAATCTTCTGCATCAAGACCTTGTGAAAAAAAAAATTCCTTGCCTACGTAATGCCTCCATTCACATCGGTGATGGCAACACAGTGCAATAGCAACTCCCAGGACTGGACTTCTATTTTCAGCACTATCTACAGTACAATTAGAAAGACATTTGTGATCTCCTATCGTGCACATTTCATCACTCTTCAATCTTTTTTCTGGTGGTTCCTTGCCAGTATCTTCCAAATTTGTTTTGTAGCTTTCCATGAGACATCTTAAAGCAAGGTCTGTGTAATTTAATTTAAAAACATTACAGACTATCAATAACTTGCATAATATTACATGTTCCCAGCTTGTTTCTTACTTTTGGGGTGTTAATGTGAATTTGTAGTTACAAATGCAAATACTTAAAGCAAACAATTTCCTCCAATCTGATCTGGGTGGCTGTACTTTGGAGAAATCTTTCTTGACAAATTGCATTTGGGCCTTTGTTGCAATATATTAAGCATACGCTTTTCACTTTGCAGAAATATCACTGTTTCAGATTTGGTGCTGCACAGTGATTGCTGAGAATACTGAAATCCAATTCAGAAGCTTTGTGAATAATGAATGGTGAAATAACCATTTAGAAAGACAAGACTTAACAACAAAGATATATTTGGCTAGTAAGGAAGAAAAAAAAGTGTATACATGAAGAAGATAACAAATGCAGCAAGTGTTATTTACAAGAAAAGTTGACATTTCTCGTACTAATTGAGATTATAATGCTGAGACATACTTGGCACAGAAGTAGCTTATAGCTGAATTTTAAAATAATGAAAATGTCTATATATTTGAACTATGCAAGTGACTAATGCATTTATGTACCATATTGTGTGATTCAAATGTATGTCAAAGCTTGTTAAGATTTAATGAGGAGACAAAAGAAAATTAACCCTTTTAAAGAAGGAAAGCATTAGGATGCCAATTGTATAAAGTAGCCCCTACTTGTTTAATTTGTAAAAGTAAACCAATGGAAACCTTCCAGTTTGAATCTCTGTTTATGCCTGGTGCCAACCTGATGAGCAAGGTAATGATTTGTCCTGGTGTGATTCAATTTGCTGTATCAGATGAAGTATCTGATTTAGGATGCTTGCCAATGGAAGTCATTGAACTCAAAATGCTTATTAACTAAGCATTCAAGCATACTGTGTGAAGTCACAAAGTGCATATGTGAAGAGTGCATGTATTCCAAATTTATTGTAACCTCACAGAGGTAAAATTTGAGATGATTTCTCTTTCTTTTCATACTATTTTATTTTAATGTGATTTTTCCAAGAACATTGGGCTCTATGAAATTATTTAGAAATGTTAATTATAATTCCATAAATATGGAAGTAAGTAGGAAGTTTAGATGTAAACTTTAAGTACTAAATTGATCTGGTATATTTATAACACTGTAACACTGTACCTCAGCACATAAGGGTTAATAGTTCACTTTTTAAAATTAGCTACAGATTATTACTTAATACATTTGATAACAACAGCAATAAATTAATCTTTGGACATAAGCTGAGCACTGCAGCCTAACCTTAACCGCTGTTAACCTCCATGTCTACCATCTACGAATAAGCCAAGAAAAGCTGTCCACACCTGCTCTAAATATTATATCCATTTTCAGGAAGAGTTTGTGGTATTCATTTTAAATTCAAAGTGGTTAATTTATTGATAGATAACAATGTGTTGTCAAAAGTGGCAATGTTTTGTATCTGCATCAGTACACATCTGGGCAGGAGCTAGTAATGCTGATGAACCAAACAGTTGTTTCATCCCTCCATGTCATCTCTCAATAACAATCTGCATCAACTTATTTCTATTAATATCAAATTTTAGAATATTTTATATCCTACAAGGTTATTCAGACAATGTCATAATTCCATTAACAACAAATTATGAATGTCTTACAGCTAGTGCTAGTAACAGAAAGATGACAATACTTGTTAAAATGAGGATTGGGACTCACAACAGAACCGAGGCTTGCAAGGCTTGGCTATGAAGTGTTACTTTCTGTGATACTCGAAAGAATATACAATTTACAAATGGTGCAGGAGGCTGCTGAATGACAAATATAAGATATTTAATTTTCATACCCAAAGATTTCATTAAATTCAATCACACCTGTAGCAGCTCCACACAAGTGCTTGCCGATTCCAACAACAGGTAGTCTTTTTCTTGCAAGAAGAGGCACCCTACCTGCAACAATATACTGATTAAGATGATTGTTTGAAAAGAGAACTAAAATATAATTATTTTGGAAGTGTACAAAACTGTAACTTGCCTAGGCTGAGATCTTTGATGTCAACTTGAAGTCGCTCAAACACTGAGCCTCTATTTTTATGTTTACCATCTACCTTTAAGAGATAATGTTACATTTGCCCAGTTAACTTCCTGAGATTTTTAGAAAATTATTGCAAGCAAATAGTCAATATTTAATCGCTTGATTGCAGCAAACTATTACCTTGAAACGTGTAGTTGCTCTCTCCACAAGGAGGAAGTAAACATTCTTGGCATCTTGTAAAGCAAGATCTATCCAATGGGACAACTTGCCTCGACCAGCACCAAACTCCACAAAACATCTGTTAGATCCAAGCAAGCCCATTCTTTCCAAATTACCAGCAAGTGAAGCCTGGAATAGGACAACGTAATCTCCTATGGATTAACTGCTCAGGATGTCAACTAAACCATAAAAATATGTACTGTCACGATATCTTTGCCAAGAGTGATACAGATGTTTAAATTAGTTAGTCATCCAGAATAAGAGGATCCAAAGCCCAATCTCCACAGTTTCTACTGATTTAGTTAAACTAGAAACGATTAAAGAAGTGCTACAAGTAGTATCACTGCTCTGAACCAGGAATTGACAAAGTGACTGAGGGAGATCACAACTAAAATCATGTAAAATACAGATTCGGTGACAATGTGAATCAACAAATGGTGGAATAATTCAATTGTAAGATGAGTAAAGGGTTTCCTCAGTACATGAAGTTTATATTTTTACAGAAATTCTCAATGGCTAGTGCATCCAGTAAAAAGAGAAATGAATTTATTAAAACACATTTTGCCATGTTTTTTTAAAATTCTTTCTTGTAAGTAGAATTATGTATATAGAGAAGAAACAGAGCTATTTACCCACTCTTGCAGTTCTTGATGCTTTTCAGAAACAGTAGGAATCACACATGCAGCACAATTAATGCTTCCCATGGAACTAAGAAATTATACATAATGGCTAAACATAAACCTATTTTTAATTAAAATCATATATATGTGTACTGCTATATCCTACCTGCTGTTTCAAATGTTTAAAGGCAAAATCTCCATTTTTTGGATCATTCAAAGCTTCCTGTAGTGCTTCGTGACTTAATGTTTGGTCTGTCAGCTTAGAATTCAAACCTGCAGTCAATGAATAACAGATTTAGAAAACCTAAATAACACCTTCAGTTAATCACTTAAATTTTGGCTGCGAGTCCATCATTAAGAAAACAAAGGCATTGTTTCCCATATCTGTGCTCTTCTTCAATCAAGTTTTCACTTTTGAACCAGCCCTCGTCAAGTGACATCCTCAGTTTGTCTGACCACAGTGCACAAGCCCTCTGTCCTTGTTGACCTCCCTGCAGCCTTTAACAGTCAAACATGTCTCCCTTAAATGTCTCGTCTTTGTTATCCAGCTAAGTGCAACTTTCTTCACATGATTCCACTCTTAACGATTTGTTGTACCCAGGAAACGTTCTGCAATGGTTTCTTTTTCCAACCCCACAATGTTACTTTTAGTGTCCTCAAACATCCATCCTTGGCCCTCTTCTATTCTTCATCCACATGCTACTCTTTGACAACATCATCCAAAAACATGACCCAAGCAGCCAGATTGGCAGTTTCAGATTCAGCTCTACCTAAATCATCACTCGACACTTCTATGGCGTCTGTCTGATTGTCCAAAATCAAATCCTGCATGAGAACAACTTCCTTCAATTAAATTTTTGTAAGACCAAACTTATTGCCTTTAATCAACCCCACAAAATTCTGTCCCCTTACCAGTACTTTAATTCCACTCTCCAATCACTGTCTCAGGCTGAAGCAGATTGTTCATCGCTGATTGAAACCTTGACCTACTATTTGACCTCAAGCGGACTTGTCTATCACATTTCTTGTCTATCACAAAAAAAAACTTACTTCCATCCCCAGCCTCTGCTTCAACTTAGAATATCGCCATCTGAACCACTCAAGAATGCTTCAGTTATTTCCAAACTCATGCTACATCTTCTATTAGCTTATCATTCAAACTCATCATATCCTAAATAACGTTAAACTCTGCAAACTATCAATCCTGTTCCTCAATGCCTCAAATTTGAAACTCTCAACCTTTTGTTAAAATCGTCTTCTGCCTCACTTAACTCAGCACCATGTTGCAACAACTGTGTTTCTCCAACTCAAAGCTCTTATGAGGTGTCAGCTGTAATTCAGTTGGTCGCATTCTTGCCTCAGTTATAGGACTGTATGTTCAACTTCTTATTGTCCAATCTAAATAGTGTAAATTTGCACAGTACAGCTAAAAGCAGCAGATCGTGAAAGACCTTTTTTCTCCAATGATTTTAGGTTCCTAATTCAATAGGATCATAACTATTACTTCATTACATGAAGTCACAAAATTCTCTAAGGTATTTTAAATGGAGTAGAAAAGGAATACCAGTCATTAAGGTTCTAAAGCAGCAACGTTGGAATGGTAGGGAAGGATCTTGCTAAACAATGTTGCCATCTCCAATGCACCCTTTCAGAGGTTCGTAGACAGTTCGGAGGGATATTCAGTTTGTTCTTCTGGGTTTCACTTATTCTGATGTGATTGATTCTCAGTGCTGAACAACCGAGATGTTAAGCCTCTTGTGATATCGCTTTTTAAAAAATTACGTATACAATATTTCATTGAATTATCAATCCATTTTTTTTCCACTCAATGCCAGTCTGCTTCAGATGCTGCCTTCTGGAAGAGGAAAGCTAGTCATAGTTCTGGAATACACAGGTGCCACTTATGATGATTTGTTCTCAGATAATGTTTCATGAAGAGTGAGGTTGTCTGTCTCAACTCCTAGGTCTTCACCCCCATCCTGACGTTCAGGCGGCACATCTCTCAGCTTCTAGCAACCAGGCTAAAAAATATTTAAACTAATCCATAGAGTGATCTGAGGGTTAAATATTCCTATGAAGAAACTATAGCATTCTTTCTTATTTTCAAAAGGACCAAATTGTTGCAATTGTAGGAAGTATATTTCTGCTGTTGTTTTCATAAACATAATGCTAGGGACAATATATGCAAATTAAATATTTTTCTTCAATTAATATCACTTTCCTTTAAGCACACACACAACATCATACTCACTGCTTGTTGCCGTTAGGAGCTTTTTAACCAGTTTCTCCAGTTCTTGTTTGGACAAAGCACAAATAGAAACCTTGAATATATTTAAAAGATGGAGTAAAAGGTTGCTTTACTGAAGGTAAAAAGAAGTTAAACATTTTAGAATACTACTGATTTTCACCTCATGGGAAGCTGTACCTGTTGTGTGGATGTCTCCATTGCATCTGCATAACCCCCATTTATGTCTTTAACATAGTAAACCTGGAATATGCAATACAAAGCAGGAGTAACAAGGAGCAGAAAAAGATTACAGCAATTCAATATAATGCATTTCATTGTAAGATTCTGAATATGGTAAGTTAGTTTACCACAACTGTTGAAAGAATTTGTCTTTCTGGCAGTCACTTCATGCTGTACTTAATCCCATGTACCTTTCTTCTCCGCATCCCTTGATATCCTTGTCTCTCAAAATCCCACCAATATTAATCCTGACATTTCAATTGATTCAGTGTGTACTTTGTAAGCAACCACAACAATAAATTCTGTTTCAATTCATCCTCTATTCTGTTGGGAACATGCTTAATAACTACATATATATAGAATTTTGAACACATCACATTTGGGTTTTCTTACCCTTTATAGTTGCTACTCTGAAAGAATAGTTCAATCTGTGCAATGTTACAAACTCGAGAACACTATCTTTCTCAACTTCCTTCCTCTTAACTCTTCCACCTACAGCTTCTTGTCCACCTGACTTGACTGAAGGCTATGTAAATGCATGGGCTTTCAGTATGATGGTGCTCCTTCCTCATTAACTCATAATTACATTGACTATTTTACCAATTATAGGTGCTTTACATGATTTTGACTGACACTTGTCAGACATTCCAAAATATTGATAATAAAATAAAAAGCCAAACTTTCTACAGTGGAATAAAATCAAAAAGTTCATGAGTGCTTTGTGCAGATTTTTAAAAAATGATTACTTACAGGTTTGGGTTTTTCCCTTGAATTACACTTTTTCAGATGTTTTTCTAATTTATCTTCATTGACTGTGCTGGGAAAAAAATGAACTTTGTGTTATGGCTTCTCAGTGGCTAGTTCTTTATGATGCTTTATTTTGTTTTGCTGTTATTTTTGTATCAATTATATAATATTTTTACATATGCCCACAGAGAGATGAAACTGAAGTAACATAACACATTTTTCTTTGCTAATCTATCATTAAGTATAAAATATTAATAAGGGATGAAATCTTCCTATTGCAATTTTTATGTCCCACATTTGAAGAAAATAGTAACAAAGTATGTTTTTGAACAAAAAATGAGTCTGCCAGCAACATCAGTTCAGAGTCAAGTTGTATACAGAGGATACACACTATTTGACACAAGTGAAGATGTAACCATCAGGAATGAATCTGGAAGCAGGAGTTGAACAGGAATAACTTCAGTATTGCCAGTATTAAACTGACTGCAGAAAATGCTGGCTCATCCATTAACTGAGATCAGACAGCAACAAGAACAAAGAACAAAGAAAATTACAGCACAGGAACAGGCCCTTCGGCCCTCCAAGTCTGCACCGATCCAGATCCTCTATCTAAACCTGTTGCCTATTTTCCAAGGATCTGTATCCCTCTGCTCCCTGCCCATTCATGTATGTGTAGATACATCTTAAATATGACGCTATCATTCCCACCTCTACCACCTCCATTGGCAATGCGTTCCAGACACCCACCACCCTCTGTGTAAAGAACTATCCACGCATATCTCCCTTAAACTTTCACCCTCTCACCTTGGAATCGTGACCCCTAGTAATTGAGTCCCTAACTTTGCCATGGAAAATGATGGCAAAGCTGAATATTGTTGAATGTTAATGTAGACATTTATTTACAATGTTATTATAGAATCATAGAGCACAGAAACAGACCCTTTGGTACAACTCATCCAGACATCCCAATCTGACTTAGTTCCTTTGGCAGCATTTGGCCCATATCCCTCTAAATCTTCCTATTCATATACCCATCCAGATGCCTTTTAAAATGTTGCAACTGTACCCACCTCCACTTCATCTGGCAGCTGTTTAAATCTTTCACCTCCCACTTTAAACCTATGCCCTCTAGTTTTGGACTCTCACACCCTAGGAAAAAGACTTTAGCTATTAACCCTATCTATGCACCTCATGATTTTATGAACCTCTCTGTAAGCTCACCTCTTAGCCTTTGACAGTCCAGAAAAAAACCCAGCATTATTCAGCCTCTCCCTATAACTCAAACTTTCCAGTCCTGGCAACATGCTTGTAAATCTTTTCTACATGATCTCGAACTTAATGACATGTTTCCTATAGAAGATCAAACAGAATTGTTTGCAGTGTTCTAAAAGTGGTCTCACCAATGCCCTGTACAGCCACAACATGACATTCCAACTCCTATAATGAAGGCAAGTGTGCCAAATGTCTTCATCACCACCCTGTCTACCTGTGACTTCACTTTCAAGGAATTGCATCTGCCCTCCTAGATCTCTTTGCATTGCAACACTCCCCAGGACCTTACCAATTGCCTAAAGATCGAGTCAGAGAAGAAACAGAAATGGTTAGAGACACAAGGTTTGGTGTGTCCTACAAATACACAAATCAAATATGAAATTTGTGGCAAATAGGAACATATCCATGTTATTATCAGGCAGTTTATTAAAATAGCTAGATTTAAAATAGAAGCAGTCCTTTGTAACACATATAGATAGATGACCTCAAACCGTATGCCTGCAAAAGCAGTAAATCCCTGAATTTTAGAAACAATGACCTCAAAGTTACCTTGATTGTGATAACATTTTATCTGAAATATTAATACATATGGAATGACAGTGGTATACGTAACTCTACTTCTTCAGAATTGTCAGCTAGAGAGATTAATTACGAAGGAGTGAAAGCCAGTGCAGGCAAGTGCCTGAACAAAGTGGCAAAAGCACAAAGTATGGCAAACTGCTGTTACACCAAACCATTCTGATATGAATAACTTTTAAGACTTGCCAAAAAATAATCAAAGACACTGAAAGAAATTAATTTATGCAAATAAATGCCAATGGAGAAAAAATACAACATTGAAGAGTAATTACTGTTTTTTCATTACAACGAGGCAATAGCTTGAAATGATTAAATTCATACTTTATTTATGTTTAAGGTATCACGGGGATGTTATAACACAGAAGCCATTTGGCCCATCATGCCTACACTGGCTTGTTAATTAAGCATCATTACCTAGTGCCAATCCCTTGCTTTTTCACCATACCTTTGCATATTATTTTATTCAAATATCATCCAATGTCCTCTTAAATGTCTCAATTGAACCTGTCTCCATCAAAATTCCACACAGTGCATTCCTTGGCCTAACTACAATGCTAAGTGAAGAAGTTTTTTTTCTCATTTCTCTCTTGCTTCCTTCACAAGTCACTTTAAATCTATGCCGTCTTGTTCCTTTTACAAATGGTTCTTCTCATCTCATGCAGACCAATACTTGTAAAGAGATATGCATTTTTAGAAGTGGACTTAAAGGAATCTGATGACATATTTCAAATATTAAAACTTTTATTGTATCAAACAAACTAAAATCAAAATCAACTAAAAATCACTTAGTGGGCAACTAGTACTTAGTAGGCAACTACGGAATGTAGTCCTTATTTGTTTCTTAACACGATCAATAACTTCAAACCATGTGTAAGATACCACGCTGCATTCTATAGAATTGTAACCTCTGCAGAACTAATCCACTGTTACCCTCAGCTTCCAAGTCATAATATCCACTCTAAGTTATTTCCCTCAATTTTCTGAGAATTCCTGAGCTGACTTTCAGCAACAAGGTCCACTCCTGTGATGTCTTTTAGTGAATTCAGTAGACTCAATCCTCCAGTGTCCTTAAGTATCCACGAGTTCTGTTTCTACAACCAGAGAATGTGTGCCCACCAACAGTTTAGCCTTGTGGCTAACAGAGATAACAAAGTGTGGGGCTGGATGAACACAGCAGGCCAAGCAGCATCTCAGGAGCACAAAAACTGACGTTTCAAACCAAGACCCTACATCAGAGAGGCCCGAAACGTCAGCTTTTGTGCTCCTGAGATGCTGCGTGGCCTGCTGTGTTCTTCCCGCTTCACACTTTGTTATCTTGGATTCTCCAGCATCTGCAGTTCACATTATCTCTGATCACGTTCTTTTACCCTGTTGATTTCAGCAGTTCTAGTTCAGGTTACTCTCTCAGTGTCTGGAGTTTGAGTTAGTAAGTCTGTACTAGCAAGGCCAGCTGCTTCTACCTTAATATTCAAAGCTGGCAATTGGGTTTTTGTAGCATTTGTTCGGAGTCCTTGGTCCTCATAGTAACCAGGTGACATAATCTTATCACCTGGCAGAACTAATAGGATATTAAAACAGGCATGTAAAACATAACCACATCACACAATCTCATGTTTATTGTGCAACAAAACAAGATAAATAACCTAATAAACGCAATAATAATAATAATATCATATCATCTAGATGCAAAATATTTGATCTTGCTTCTAAGCATTTAATTATGAAAACTTAGCTGCAAAACTTTGGTAAGACCCATCTATTTAATGACTCGAGCATGGTATTTGGATGGGAGTAACATCGAAACCACAAAGAAAGGTGGGCAGATTACTGAAAAGATCATCTGGTCCGCCAAGAATATTTGACTCAACTGACTATTGCAAATTGACTATTTCATTGTCCTCAGGTTTGCTTGATTGCACACTAGCAGTAACATGCTCAATAATCTGGTGCACCAAAAGTTGGTGCATACCCTTCTTCTCCAAAATACATTAATTTTTTTTTTGGAACTAGGAGAGAGGCAAGGATGTCTCTGAATGGGTGGTATCTAGTGCCCTCAACTGACATGTTTTCACTGATAGTCACATTATTTCTGGAAATGCCCCATGAAAGTCAGATCACTGGCGAGGGGGGTTCCAAATGCTTTGCATAGTAATGTAGACAATTCTACTTTAATATTATTTTCTTTCATGTTTCACAACTTATTACTGCTCTCCAAGCCAGGTTGTCTTTTTGCCTCTCCCATAAAATTACACAGGTTTAAGGTTATGTCCAGTTATGATAATCCAGCAATTGTGTGTAGAAAAGATCAACTGATCTTTTACTGCTCATCATTTTCTCGTATGCATAAGAAACAACGTGCACTCCTCTGAGGAGACAAGGGTAACAATATGTCATACACACCAACTTAAAATGGAAACAAGTAAATATAAACAATACAAAGACCAATAAAAAATTTATGCAGTTAAAATGCATCAATAAAAAAGCTTTCTACAGAGTCTTTAGAGGCTTGATATGTTGTTGCTTAAATTGTGAATTATACACAATGCTTTCTAATTGGTCAGAACAGGAATATTACTTAAAACTTAAATACATTATTTGCACTTACCAGACCACTTTTACACTGGAAATGGTATTTGTTCCTTAGCAACTAACTTCTACATCTTCAGTACTATTATTTCCTCTGGCCAGGACAATGTTATTCTCTCCCAATGACTTTTCAATTTTCAAACGCTGACATCCTTTTGATATTACACATAAAGGCTTTTTTGCAGTCCTGAAGCTTCCACAAATTTTACTTGTTTATTATTTGTCCCCTTATTTTAATGATCCAAACACAAGTCTGTTCTCTGGATTAGGTAGTACGTACTACACTGTGAAGCATGTATTGTGACATTTTTAAGATCTATTTGGCCAAAAAGGCTTTTTCCCCTAAGATACTTTATTACTTCTATTTCTCCCTGGACTCTACATTGTACCTTCATTGTCTCTACTGCTGCTACAGTACAATAACATATTCAATACATTTCCAAATTTAATATTTTGTTAAAACAATTGATTCATCTAGTAGTGAGTGTTATTTGTCAACAGAAACTTGCAAGAGGCAATAACCAAATCAAGTTGGGAAGGGGAAATGGGAACACATTATAATTCCCTTCCTCTACATGATTTAAACATTCAAATCAAAAAGCTGCTAATTGCCTTATTGTTCTTCAAATTTTCTTAAAATCTTTTTGGATCAAATGAAATTTGTTTATAATAAAAGGGTAACTCCAGTAGTTGTGCAAGATCAAGGTTTTACAAAGAACACAAGAAAAAAGCACTTGTATTTATGTGTTCCTTATCTCATACCTTCACTAGACTTGTTCTAAGGCTTCCAGCATAATAATGCTGTTCTCTTGAATAACTACCACGCCGATGTTGTTCTGCTATCCATCAGGTACCATCTCAATTGATTCATCCACCACTAGAATCATGAAGGAGTCCAAGCTACACAGAATTCCTTGTACATGCCTCCACCATTCAGTTTGAGTGATGGTTTCTTCTCCATGCACTTCTTTTGCTCAGCGGGGTGCACTTTGCTGATGATGCAAGGTCTGGTAATAGGTTAATAAGTTCTAATATGATCTCTAAATGCCTTTTCCTATTAGTGCATTTGGATTTTTAATATTGACCTAACACACTAATGTCGTAGTCAGAACTTCTGATTAACATCTCATACTGAGTATTTTACTACAGTATCAGCCTAACTTTAATATTCAAGACTGGAGTGAGATTCAAATCCACAAATTTCTCAATTGGAGAGAAAGTGCTATCAATTGAAACAAGCTGACAACTTAGTTCATCTTTACTATAGTTAAGACATACACACAGTGATTAATTTCTGCACTTACTGTTTTGGATCAAGTGGGCATGGAATTCTTCTCTGTTTGTCACCCTGCAAGGAATTTTTTAAAGAATTAACTTGTATAGGCGCACTACTGAAACTTTTATCCCTTAGAAAATTTATAATTAACAGTTGTTAGATTTCCAGTTTTCAATTAGTGATCCATGTTGATCAGTACTTTTCATAATGTGTTTCAAATCTAGTGAAGATTGTTCACTTTTTGGTGCAATCACAAAATTAATAGATAAATATTGAATTAAATTGTAGACGAAGTGCAACGTCTCACAAACGAACAGGACTGTGACAAAATGCATAATTTTTGATGTCCACTAAAACTATGAATCTTTGTAATTAACTGTAACTTGCTACCTGGTGGTTTAATTAATCGTCTGTAATCTCAACAATCAGTTTTTCACAAGGCAGGAATAAGGACTTCAATGATGAGGATAAATCATTAGCACTAAAATTAATACTTCAGAAATATTAAACAATTATTTTGCTTCAGCATTATCAGGAAGATAAATCAGATGGACATGAAATTGGAAGGTGACATTAGAAATAATGTGACATTCAAAACAATGATAAAATACCTAGCTCAGATGGATTGTATCTGTATTCTCAAAACAATCTAGGAAGATATAGTCGTTTAGGGATCTTTAACAATTTTTAGAAAACAATGCACTGCCAGCACACCACTGGCAATATTCTATTTATAATTCTAAAATAAATATTCTTTTTAAGATAGAATACATTCATGGAATTAGATCAGTCAACTGTGCTAGGAAAGATGATGAAATCTCCTATAAAAAGGATAAAATGGAAAACGTAAAAATAAATTAATATTGAACATTTTGCATGAATTCAAAACTTGTTTTACCAACCTTATTGAATTCTTTAAAGACGTAACAGCGAGTAGATAAAGATAATGTGATAAAGATCATCTTTATCACATAAGATGTGATAGATCTAAATTCCCAAAAGGTTTTCAGTAAAGTTCCACATATCAGACCAACAAATAAGATCAGAGCATGCAGAGTCAGGGGGAAAGCAGCAGAACAGATAATTAGTTAGCTGCAAGACAGAAAGCAGAGTGAAAAGAGGGTTGTAAAAAGAGCAGAGAATATTCAAAATTGTGGAAGGTGAGAAGTAAGGGTCCAGAAGGTTTTGAATTTGGATCACTGTTGGTAATAATAATGTAAACAATTTAGACTTTGGAATAAGAAACACAACTTCTAAAATTTGCATACAACACTAAATGGGGGAATAGTTGGTAAAACTAAATTTAAAAATTGTGGTGTGATACTGAAAAGAAACCAATGTAAAACCTGTAGATGGGAGCTATGGAGCCTTGTCACCAGAAAATAAAATCAGAACACCACACTCTTTAGTTAAAATGCTATGCATTCTAATGGCATGTATCAGTATATCTAGGATCTTTTGCTCTTGCAATTCATTTAGATATTTTTCCAGATATTACATAGCCTCCTGATTCTTATCAAAATCAAACACCTCACACTTATCAAATTAGAGTTGTTACAAAACAAGCTTATTCACGTTTACCAATATTTCAAAAGGAATCATACAGTGACTTGAACATGACAAACATACAAGATTACAGTCAAAAACCGCATTGTCAGCCATCTAGAACTTTATGGCATTCTGAACCTTTTGTTTGATCTGCCCCAGAGAACGGAGGATGACCAGTCATTGATAACACTCCAGAAAATTTAACATATAATTGGGTACTAAATGAATTAAGGAATGTGGGCAAAGATTGGGAAAGAGTGCTGAGGTAGGTGATCAGCCAAGATCTCACTAATTAGCACAACAAACTTTGATGGTCTACATATCACATTTCTTACAAGCAGTGCATTGTATTGCAAGTTTTTATGATTGTTTCTTTGTAATTTATTGTAACCTTCCTCAGTTATCAAATATACCAGACAAAATAAATGTTTACAGTGGATCCTTTTTAAAGGCTTAATTTGTCAGCCATGCTAAGTCTGAAGTACTCGTGCCTGAGTCTCATTGTTCCAAGTTCAAGTCCCTTTCTGGTATGAAAATCAGGAATATGGAAAATAGAAGGAGAAGTAGGCTATTTAGCCCAGAGCCTGCTCTGCCATTCAGTATGATCATGATCAGTGAACTCAATACTTGTTCCCGCTGTTGTGCCATGCTGTTTGGTCCATTTAAGAATTATATGTAACTTTTGCTTGAAAATATCTTCTTAAAAAGTCAAAACTTACATAGTATTGTAAAGGTAAAGTCATAGTCCTACTAATCAAAGGGCTACTCAATAGGGAGAAATGGCTGGTGGTTCTTTAGCCAGTAGGTTACGATTACTCAGGTGAAGGAAAATGTTGGGAAGGAAAGCCCTTCATGGCAACCTCAGCTGATGCAGCAATTCAGCCCATGTCTTTGGCATCACTCTGCATCGCAAACCAGCTTTCCATTCAACTTAGCTACCTGTAATTGTGCAACAATGCCTCAGTGTTGGAGATGCCCAACTTTTAGATGAAAGGATAAACCACGGCCCATCTGCTCCTCAAGTGGCTGCAAAAGCTGCAAAACACTACTCTAGTGTTTCAAGAGGGGGAGTTATCCTGGGTATCTTTATCATTACTTGACAATCAACATCAGAAAAGTCAAAGTTGTCATTATCACTATTATATCATTCAAAACAAAAAGTCTATGTTTTGTGTAATAAATACCCTGCACTGCCACATACATAACAATGTCTACCTGTCATAAGCAGAGTACCAACAAGTAGACAGGATTAAATTCCGGCATTTTAAGTCCAATTTATAGAAACAAGGAGACATAACAATCACAACGATGCCACCCGAAGGTTGCAGGAACAGCAACTCATATTCCACTTGGGAACCCTACAGCCCAATGGTATCAATGTGGACTTCACAAGCTTCAAAATCTCCCCTCCCCGCCACTGCATCCCAAAACCAGTCCAGTCTGTCTCTGCTTCCCCATCCTGTTCTTCCTCTCACCCATCCCTTGCTCCCACCTCAAGCCGCACCTCCATTTCCTACCCACCACCTCATCCCACCTCCTTGACTGACCTATCCCTCCCCTACCTCCTCACCTATACTCTCCTCTCTACCTATCTTGTTTTCTCTCCATTTTCGGTCCGCCTCCCCCTCTCTCCCTATTTATTCCAGAGCCCTCTCCCCACCCCCCTCTCTGATGATGGGTCTAGGCCCGAAACGTCAGCTTTTGTGCTCCTGAGATGCTGCTTGGCGTGCTGTGTTCATCCAGCTCCACACTTTTGTTATCTTGGATTCTGCAGCATCTGCAGTTCCCATTATCACATAACAATCATACCGCTGTTTAAGGAAGCTTGCTATCAGCAAATTAACTAACGCGTCCTGCAAGTGACTCGATTTCGAATGTGCTGGGTATTAAAGGCTTTGTGATAACAACAGAAAATGCTGGACAAACTCAGCAGGTCTGGCAGCATCAATGCACAGCAAAACAAAGTTAACGTTGAGTCTGATACGGCATTTTCAGATCGGTTTTGAAATGTTCAATGGTGAAAGCACCATATAAATGCAAGACACGAGAGTGACTATGGAGGGCAACTGTTCATTTCCCTTTCCTACTGACGGAAGAATTGCCATACCTCAGTGTCTGACGCTGTATTCGCATGTTCCCCACAAAGACGTTTCCCTTTTGCAACAATCATTTTGCAAAATCTCTTCTTCTTTTCCACAAAGTACCCGCATCGCCCTGGCAGAGGCGCCTGAATGCCATCCGCAGTCTTCTCGTTGGCCATGTTGGCAGCGGGCGATTTCTTAAAGAAGCTCACGAAGCGTTGTGCGGGGGTGGTGTCCCAGTTTCCGGTATGTTGCCCGCAGCACAGAAGTACTCACTGCGATGTAAAGCGCGGTACAATCGCGAAGGTGGGCCACCGAGTAAATTAATGGCTATCAGTATTTTAACGACCAGACAACCGCAACTTTACCCTCCGGCCTTGACCAGCTTCGCCGGAGGAGCACGGCGGGATGGAAGTCAAATGTCATAGGTTGACCGCGCCCCCAGCAGTAAACGGCCGTGCGCGAGGCTAAGGCGCCAAGTTGTAAATGTGAATCCACCACGAGCCGCCTGCTCTTCAGTGACATTGTGAGTGTCGTTTTCTGTTACAAAGACTGTGAGGAAAGGTAAGATGGTTGTTCCTCGGCCCGGCTTGGGGCGCCGGGAGCCCCATCTGTAACTACCACCCAGGGATCAACACGCTTGTTGGGACCGGTAATCCGCTGGGTTTTTTTAAAAATTCCGAACTCCAGGTTGTTACATGTCATGTTTAAATGGCACTTGAAACGTCGTCTGGCTCGTGTCCAGTGAGGTTTCTGTTCGCTTATTCAAGTTACAATAGCCAAAAATGTTTTTTTTTAAATTAACGCGTGATCCCGTTAAAACAATACAGCCACTGGGCTTGTGATCTGTCTTTTTTCATCGTTAACGCAGAATCTATAAGTTCCGGATATTGGTAACTGTAGCGTCCTCAAGTAGGATCTGCACTATACCCTATCTTCATGGAAGTGTAATAGTGTTTATCTTGTAAAATGCATCTCGCCACTTTAAATTAGTTGCAGGCCCTGACTGCATCGATTATTTGTTTGTAACCAATGCCACCTTTTACACCTTTCTAGGGAAGTATTTAGAGACATGGCCTTGTTGAATGTGTTTTGCTTTGCACCTACTTAATATACAGAAAATGTTAATACTGCTTGTTGGATTGGAAATGTAGAATAGCTAAGGGTGACCTGATGTTGCGCATTTGCTGTAAGTTTCCTCAGGAGCAACGGTGTAAAAAGGCACACCCGCCCCAGAGATTTGTCATAATACTTCCTAAAAGGTGGTTTGGAAAATATCTATGCAAGTCTACAGTCAGCTCTTTTGTTGACAGTTTTGAAGTGAAAGAAAATTAAAAGTAAAATCACATTTCCTTGACGTCGAAGGTGGAAGTTTGAAAAATATCTGCGTTTGAAAAATATCTGCGTTCAATCAACTTTCAGTTAGTCTCGAGTTGAGCTGGTCTATAATAAAGTTCCTGAATGGCAATATGGTTGATTCCACTGGCAGTGTGTACTCGTGTGTTTATATATTGCTTTATTTGCAACACCCACTCTTTGTTCCAATGAAGGATACAAGGCATTTATGGGAAGGAAATATATGGAAGAAGATCAGACTACTGAAGCAACACATTTCACTATATTCTATTCCACTCTATGACCTATTGTGCAGCATTCAAGTTGTTATCATTGCATTCAAAAACACTCCAGTTCCATTGTATTTTTTCTAACCTTGGTCTCTTTTCCAAAGACATGTTTCCTAAACCCATACTTGCCATTGTACAAAATTTCATGAATCAAAAATCATTTAGTAACCTTATGTGGTTGATGGTTTGGTTTGTTTTGCCTCATTGTCCATGACTTGTTGCAGCTTTCCAAATGATTACTCCCATCATCTTTGGTGCCTTTTCACCCTGGACCAGTTGAGTAGCACTTCCATGCCATTAACGTTGACATTCCCAAGGGTCTATCCTTAGCCGTTCCCTCGTCTTCATTTAGTTTTTAACATCAACTGTTGATGAAATTGCCAAAATCAATTCTGTCAACTTCTTTATGTTTGCTGATAAAACCCAAATGTACCTCTCTAGCTTCTTTCTCCTGGTCGATTTGCAGTCTCTGATATAAAGGATGTTTTCTTGCATTCAGTCATGTGGAAGCCTAAATTTCATCAGTTAAAACATCAGCAAGATTGAAGCTGTTGTCATTGGTACTTGGTACAAAATCATGCAGTTGTCTTAGATTCCATTTCCCTCCCTGATTGTTGCCTCAGACTACTGTTTTAAAGTTGACTACAAGACTGCCTAATTCGTCTCCTTCTCCCACATGTAGGTTCTTAACAGCAATTTGACAAAGGTGTCCAAAGGTGATTAGTGTGGGAGAGGAATGAGGAACCAATATTGGAAAAACACAAGTTATAACCTAATAGTCACAAATGAATTATATTGTAATGGCAGCCTCATGGTGCTGGAGTGTGGAACATAGAAAATAGAAACAGGAGTAGTCTGTTCAGCCCGTTGAGTTTATTCTACCATTCAATATTATCATGTCTGCTAGACTGTTTCAATGCCATAAGCCCACTCTTCCACAGAGCATTTTGTGCTTTGTGTCCAGCAATCTACCCATCTAATTGTTTCTTAGATATATTCAGTAAGTTGGCCGCCACAGTCTTTTGTGGTAGAGAATTCCTCAGTCATCGCCCTCTGCATAAAGAGACTTTTCCTCCTTTCAACAGGTATATCAGCATTAAGATGTGTTGATCTAAAATAAAATTGATTTCTTTTCCAGAAAAGGAGGGTTTTGCATTAAATTTTTTTAAAAATTGCTGGAAAACAAGCATTTAAGTAACTGTTGAGCTGCATTGTGCATCTAATCCTGTTTACAAAAAAGTCAGTGTGTTTTTAATTTTATGAAAAATTGACCCGTCTTGTGTGTTAAATTGCTTTATCTTGTCCCTTAAGCTAATACTTGCACACAGAGATTGTTTGCATGTATTCTGAGTCTCTTGATCCTTATCTCTTGGTAATGCTCTTGAACATCTTATGTACTGTAGCATTCCTTTATTTATATCAGTACATAACGACTTTACAAATACAATTCTCTCGCCTGATCTCAAAGACCTCTCTTTTTCATGTCATTCTGAAAGAGCATCTTTGCCCTTACTGTTGTTAGCACTATGTCGCCCCTTAATCATCATGATTTACATGAGTCCAATTGAACTGCATGAAATCTATAAATAGCACAAAATATGATTCAGATATCTGAAATTTCCTTAATTACTGCAGTTTGCTGTCTAACCAAACTTACCAAAAGGTTTGCTATCTGGTATTGATTCTTAACTAGGGTGGCCATCACCAATATTTATGTATTAGATTTGACAGTAACTGTCACAAAAATTTGTCTAAAAGAGGACATCACAGTTGAGTTAATTTATTTTCCTCCATCCAGTACCCACGTCCCTACTTGTAACCTATTACAGAGTTACTCACGCATGACCACCTGTGTGCTATGCCGTAAGTTGGTAGACATGTTTGAACCTCACTTCAGTAAAAGGAGTACTGGAATGATAAGTGGCCAATGTTTTGACAACTTACTGTTAATTTTTATTTTTCAATGTGGCCCATAACCACAAATTTAAATAACATAAAAAAAAGAACTATAGATGCTGGAAATCAGAAAGAAAAACAGAATTTGCTGGGGAAATGCTGCAGGTCTGGCAGCCTCTGTGGCGAGAAAACAGAGTTCATGTTTCGGGTCCAGTAACCCCCCTTCAGATAAGTGCGTGATCAGATTTGTACTAATCGGAGTAAATGTAGGTAATTTTGCCACTTGAGTTTTCAAATTGTACCATTAGCACTGCTAACCAGTGGATCAACTTAAGCAAATTAATTTTTTAATTGCAGGATTTGGTAGTCCGGTTAACAGCTCATTCAGATCTGTTTTTGCTTTATCAATTAATAGTTACAGAAGAAGATTTTTCAGAGGTAAGCAATGATTTGCTTGTTTATTGTATTTGGTGGTGTTCTTTTGATGTAGCCTGGTTTGAGATTAGATTATAGCCAAATTAAAAACATTATGTCTTGAAAAATGCTCTGCACAAATTGTAGTGATCTGTGAGGAAGCACTTTTGCACTTTTTCGGATTCCAATTAGAAGTAAGAATCAGTTATCACGGCACAGTCAAATAGACTCGATACCTCTAAAACCTTACACTTCTGTGCTATTTTTAAAAGTTTTAAAATTTAATATTGATGTGTACATGTTGTTCTGAAACATGCTATTACATTCATAATTTTTTCCCTTAAGCAGTCATGAGTATTTACTTTTTGTTTGGTATCTCCCTGTGTCATCAAACAGTGTGTTGATAATGTATAGTTCTCAGTACTGCCACAACTGTAATTTTTTTCAAGCTATTTACTTAAACTTCAGCCAACATCCAGTCATTACAAACAATTGTATAAATTGGTATTTTTTCTGATTGACAGAATGCAACAAGTGGAGTATTACTCAATTATGAATGATTACAGAATTCAAAGGTGCAGTGGGATTTAGGCGCTTTAGTGCAGGAGTCACAAAAAGTTAGTATGCCAGCAAAACAAGTAACAAATGGCCAGTAGAATGCTATCCTTTTCTACAAGAGGAATTGAACATAAACATAAGAGTGTTCTGTATTGGTTATATGGGGAGTTGATGAGATCATATCTCAGTGCAGTTTTTGGTCTCCTTACTTGAGGAAGGATATAAATACGTTGGAAGTGGTTCAGAGCTTTATTAGATTGATATCTTGAATGGGACATGTTTGGACAAATTGGCCTGTTTTTCAACTGTGCTCAGAAGAATGAGGGGTAACTTGGTTCTTCAGGTTTTTACAGATTTCAAATCTTAACAAAGTGGACATGGAAAAGGATGGTTCCTCTCATGGGTGAGCCCAGAACTATGGGACACTGTTTTGACATTAGGTGTTTCCTCGTCTGTGTCTGTTTTAAATTTTTTTTTTCTTTTTCCCTGAGGGTTATGCGACATTGGAACTCTTTGTTTCAGAAAGCGGTAAAGATGGTATCATTGAGACAAGTTCCTGTTAGGCAAGGGAATCAGAAGTTATCAGGCTAAATAGCAATATGGAATTCAAAATGTTAATAGTTTGCCCATGATCTTATTGAATGGCAGAGAAGGTTGAAGGGTCCAAATGGCCAACTTCTGTTCCTAATTTGTATGTGTTTGTATTCCTGAATTGCCTCCAGAGAAAAGTCAGATTTATGACGATTGCTTCAAACTCAAAATAAGTATTCTGTATTATTTTTCCAACAAAGGATGCTCCAAGCACAGGTCTTCTGATTGCAAAGGAAACTTGAAATAAATTGATCTGATGAAGTACATTTGTAGACATAGGCCAATAATGTAGTATGAGTAAGGTCATGTAATTGTAAAAAAAAAGGTGAATTCATGATTCCATATTTTATAATGTTCAAGATTTATCACTGTTGTAAATATTTGAGCTAATTTGTTCTCAACTAAATTCTTCATTGAACAGTTGTGATGTTTGAACTCTCCATTCCCAGCTTAAAACATCAACAGCAGCTCTTAATAGATTTTTCTGCATTCCCACAAAAGCTTATAGATCTTCTACAGCAGTGCATCCAAGAGGAGAGCAAAGATGTCCCAAGGTGAGTAGTGTTTTGCAATGTGTAGAATATTTAACTATTTTTGATTCATTCTATAAATGCATATAGGTGCAAGGTTTCATTTGGAAAAAAAAAGATTGATGTCACACTACAATTTCATTCGCACCCAGAATTAACCTGAAAGAATGTTCATCCGCTTATGCATAAATGTATTATTCTTAAAGTGTGCTTTTGTGGAGAAAAACACAGCTTCTTTAAGATAAGAGGCGGGAAAAGAAATGCAACACTAAGAATTACTAACGAAGACCTACTCTATGAATATGTATAGACAATATATATGAGTAACTAAAATGAAGTGATATTTAGTAAGCAAATAGGAAAAGGAGGATTTTTTTTTACAAGTAGAGTTATATGTGCCTGCAGATATATCTAAAATAAAAGCCGATTCGTTTACCAATACTCAACAGGTCGGGTAGCATCTGTGGAGAGCGGAACAGAGTTAATGCTTCAATTCAATGTTTCTCCAACAAAAGTGTAGGAAATTAAGCTTGAATTCTGTATTTCCTTTCTTCAATATCTTGCTGTCGGATCAGGAAGAACAATGTGCTTTCACAGCAACCCTCTGCCAGAGTTGAGTAGTAAATTCAAAAAGTCTTGTCATTTCAAAGAGCCTGTTGTGAATAATGATTCAGATCCAGGGGAAATTAAATTCTTGTGAAGTCTCTACATTTTAGACTTAGCGAACTTCTCCAAACTATTTGACTACAGAATATTTAGAGCATTTTTGCTTTTTTTTTGGTTTCCATCCCTGGTTATCGACGATCTTGAGCTAATCCTGTTATCAGCTACAAATTATTGCCTGAAAAGTAATTGCGCTGGTATCTCATTAAGTTCTATCTTCAGATCTCTTCCTGAGATGTGCAAGGTTTTGAATACAATTTTGAATTGGTAACAATGCCAAGTTATTGAGGTATGCTGTATTGAAATAATATGTTGTCATATGCCATCTTCATGAATTAAATTTCTACAAATGTAGTTTAAGCCTGTGTGTCTTGCCGATTCCTGCTGCAGCTGGTTTCTTCAGCCCCTGTATTTGACTGTACACCTGTCTATCTAAACATTGTGGAGATCAATGCTTTCAAACACTTGATCCACCTTTCTTTAAAATTACTACGTGGGACTGGTGTGGAAATAAAGAAATACTTAGCAGCCTGCTTAAAATGAAGAAAGGTTAACTTGTATATGTTTGTCCTGTAGCACTGCATATTTTTCACAAAGGTAAGAATAAATAAACAATTTCATCTAGACATTTCAGCTCATCCTTCCATGCTGCTTCTTCGCAACATCTTGACTGTTTTCTGTATTAATTGCAAAATCTTAGGTTCTACAACTGGAAGTCTTTTCCAAGTACTCCTAACTTACACGAGAATCATTTATTGAAATTCTGGACTTATCCCCATGACCTATTGTTTGTATGTATTCTTCTGATGTGTCTCTTACAGGCACAGGTCGTGTTCATTGACAATTTAATGCCCTGAAAGATTGGCAGTAGGCTGCATTCATTGTATTAGTTGATTTAATCACAACGCTTGCTAGGCTATTTCAGGAGAAGGGATAATTGTCATGTTGGTGTGGGCGTTATTCATAAAATAGTCAAGGACAGTAGTTTTCACTCGTGGAGCACATTGGTGAACTAACTGGATTTATATGACAATTCAATTTTATAGTGGTTTTTACTAATGCCAGCTCGTTATTTGTTTTAAACCAGATTCAAAATCAAATTGTCATTCAAGTGGATTAACCCAGGTCTTTGGATTGCTAGTCCAGCACTGGATCCCTGTCTATAATTTGTGGTTCAACATAAAATTTATGGATTTATATTTTATTTAGATCTGGATTTATAATTTCTATTAGCCTAGTATTTTATATTTCTGTCAGATCCCTAAACATTACATCACTTTACACATTTGAAATGATGATAATGTATGTAATACTGTTTTGATCGTTCAAGTGAATGTCACTAGCAAGTTCAGCATTAATTGCCTGTCCCAAATTGCACATTAGACTTCTTCAACTGGTGCAGTTCATACAATGAAGTTACACTCACAATACTCTTAAAACGAATGAAAAATGATCTATGTCCCAGGTTAGATCATGTTTGATATGGAGGGGAACTTGCAGTTGATGGTGCTTTCATGCATCACCTGCCTGCATCCTTCTAGGTGATAGAGATCTTGTGTTTTTGAAAAAGCCTTAATCAGCTGCTGCACGGTATCCTTTAGATGGTTTGCGCTGTTGCAGTGATGGTGGAGTTGTATGTTTCTGTTAATGAAGCTGTCGGCTGTCTTGCCCTGGTTGGTGTCATGCTTACTGCTTCATCCAAGCGTGTGAGCAAATTCTTTCATGCTCTTGGATTCTTGTAGATGGTGGAAAGGCTTCAGAGAGTCATATAAGCTATGCTGAGCACTAGGAAGTATAAAGTTTGAGTAAATGGAATAGCATTAATTTCTCTTGACCAAGCTAAACTGAACTGTGATAACAAGGTGTGGAGCTGGAAGAACGCAACAGGCCAGGCAGCATCAGAGGAGCAGGAAAGCTGATGTTTTGGGTCTGGACCTGTGCATTATGACATAAGTAAATTTTATATTTATGCAACAAGTTCTCAATATTTTAACTCTTGATTTCATTTGAAATCCTGTTGATTATTTGTGTATTTCAGATTTTCTTTTTATTTGTCCTTAATCTGCTTTTTGCTTTAAGAGAGCTTTGTTTAAATATGATCTTGATTTGTTGCAAAGTCTTCCAGGAAGGTCTGTCCGATTTTGTCAATGCCACGAAAACAATATATGGGTCTTCACAAATTGTTTTTGAATTCTATTGAAGACTTTACTGCAGTTAGTAATCTCTTGCAGTTTGTTTGCCGTTTTAATTTGTTTGCTAAAAACAGATAAAAAATTAGTGCAGTGCTATAAAATGGATCTCTTTAAAATTATTCAGCCTGTTGAGCTTTTTTTTTGAAGGAAACTTGATGCATGATGACACATTTATAGTGTGGCCAATGTCCCAATTTGCTGATATTTGCACCTCTCTTTTCAGGATGAAAAGTTATTGCTGGAACAACAGCTTAAAACAACTAAAGAAGACCTGACCAAGCAATTAACTGGTACACAGAAGGTATGTTGAAATTTCACGTATGACCTTGTGATCAAGCTTTCAGAATCTTACTAAATTTCAACTTAATATTGTTAATATACTGTAGATATTGATGGTTGAGGCCTCCAAAAATCATCCCAAAGATGGGGTTTGACTTGTACATTGAGTGGAAAATGTGAATCATTGTTGGTGGTTGCCACTCAACATGTGGGAAAACATGAATTCATATTCATTAATGCTACAAAGAATCTTATGCCAGATCTTCTGATCTCCAAATAGCTGGAGATTTACTGACTACATGATCATTGCCCATAGTTTAAACTTTTAATGGGCAATTACTTACATCTGGAACTGTCTGATAGTGTCTCCGATCTGGAGTTACAGTCTGAGACATTGGAAGGTTCCAACTTACTTAGCTGGAGTAAGGCTGCAGGGATTAAAACCTGCTCTAATAGCTAACAATTCTGCACCACATCCCAACACCTCTCCTACCCTATCTTATCTTCCCCCTCTTAACCTGACACCTTTTTACCCCTTTGTCCTAACACGCATTCACCTTCCTTCCAACTGATACCCTAGTTTCTCACTAGCCAACTTGACTCCATACCCCTCATCCCCTTGCCTATATGCCATTATACCCACTCACTCACTCACTCACTTATCTGCCACTTTAACCCCTCATTATTTTACCTTCTTTGAGTTTTTCAGAGGTTTTGTGATTTTTTTTAAAAAAGAAGTTATCTTTACTTATGAATGTGCAAAGTAGGAGCAGCAGTAGACAATTTGGCTCCTTGAGAATGTTGCACAGTAAGATCCTGATTGATCTGTTTGGATTGCAAATTCCGCATTCTGCCTTTGAAACACCTGATTTTGCATCCAACAACAATCTTCCCTCTTCTGTCTTGAAATATCCAGTGATCTCACCTCTACCACCTTCCAAAACAAAGTTGACAATCGACTGAGAGAACATTTCTCCTACAAAAGCAGCCCTTAATTTTAAAACAGTGCACCCTAGTTCTCAACTTCTCTGCAAGAGGAAATCTTTCTATATCCACCTTGTCAAGTCCATTCAGGACGTTATGAACTTCTATTAAGTTGTCACTCACTCTGTTAAATTCCATTGGAATCTGGGCCAGTTTGTCCAACCTATCCTCGTAAGACAAGTCACTCGTTCCAGGTAAAACTTGGTATCCTTTGATCTGCCTGAAAAGCACTTGTATCCTTCAATAAAAAAGGCAGTGAAAATTGTACACAATGTTTGAGATATGGTCCCACTAATGCGCTCTAACTGAAACATAAAAGCCGTACATTTATAGAGTCGTAGGGACAGCATGGTGGCACAGTGGTTAGCACTGCTGCCTCACAGCACTGGGAAACTGGGTTTGATTCCACCCCTGGGCGACTGTATGTGTGGAGTTTGCATATTTTCCCCATGCCTGCATGGGTTTCTGTCGGGTGTGCGATTTCCTCCCACAGTCCAAAGATGTGCAGGTTAGCCAAATTGGCCATGCTCAATTGCCATAGTGTTCAGAGATATTTAGGTTTTGTGTGTTAGCCATGGTAAATGCAGGGTTACAGGAAAAGGATGGGGGATTGGGTCTAGGTGGGATGATCTTCAGATGGTCAGTGTGGACCTGTTGGCCAAGTAGTATGTTTCCACACTTTAGGAATTCTGTGAATAAGGGAACACAAAAATGAGGTACAGCACAGAAACGGATCCTTCAGTCCAACTCGCCCATGCCATCCAGATATCCTAGATAAATCTAGACCCATTTGCCAGCATTATGCCCATATCCCTCTAAACCTTTCCTATTCATATACCCATCTGGATGCCTTCTAAATATTGTAATTGTACCAGCCTCCACCACTGCCTCTGACAGCTGATTCCATACATTCACCACCCTCTGCATGAAAATGTTGCCTCTCGGGTCTCTTCTTTTAAATCCTTGCCCTGTCACCTTAAGCCTATGCTGGCCAGTTATGGATTCCCAAACCCTGGGGAAAGACCTTGTCTATTTACCCTATCCATACCCCTCATGACTTTATAAACCTCCATAAGGTCACTCCTCAGTCTCTGATGCTCCAGGGAAAAAAGCCCCAGTCTGTTCAGCTGCTCCTTTATAGCTCAAGCCCTCAACCCTGGCAATACCCTTGTAAATCTTTTCCGAACCATTTCAAGTTTCATGACATTGTTCCTATTGCAAGGAGACCAGAATTTTATCAATTCCTCTTGTAATAAATGATAACAGCCCTTTAGTCATCTTTATTTTGTGCTGTTTCTGCACTCTTACATTTTAACTGCTACTCCTAGAACACCTAAATGCCTCTGCACCTCAGAATTCTGTAGACATTCTCTTCTTAAGTAATACTCTGCTTTTTTTATTCTTCCTAACAAAGTAAACAACTCCATATATTCCCATATTGTAATCCATTTGCTAGATATTTGCCTGCTCACTCCATTTTCTACATTTATCTGCAACCTCTTTGTGTCTTGACAACATCCTTTCACACCTATCTTCATTTTGTCTTCAAGTTTAGCTGTCATACCTTCACTCCCCTCATTCAGTTCATTGATGTAACTTGTAAAAAGTTGAGACCCTAGCAGAGATCCCTGTAGGACTCCACTCACCAATCAGCCAAATATATATTTATGTATGCTGTGTGCTTCCTATTGGCAGCTAGTTTTCAATCCATGTTAATATGTTACATGCTACATAATGAGTTTTTCTCTACTGCATTAACCTATTGGAAAAAGGAAGCAATTGCTGTGAAAAGGGAGCATGGCTTCCACAGAGACTCACTCTTGCACTGCCTGCATGGTTTGCTGTACTTCATTTTTTGGGATGCATCCTGCACTGAATGTCAGACCCAAAATATTGTAGAAAGTAAGAATGTACCTCTCTGATCTGGGTCAGAATCTTTATTTCTGAACCAGAGCAGAAGGTGTGGGCCTACATCTTCACCTGATGCAATGAGTTCATTGCACTTGTTCTTAGTCTTTGGACTGTGACATTGTCATAAGGATCCGACTCTGAATTGGTCGTGGTATTTTCAGTTTCAGAATCATCCCACCATGTTCTCTTCAGCTCTCTACCCATTGACTTTCTTTCTGGACAATCAACAGTTTGTACACTAATAACATACTGCGAGTTGATGTTAAATCCACACTATGCATCATGCAAGCCAGTATGCGCGCTTACACTCTGAAGACTTTTTTGTCCTCATCAACCACTCACCTATTAGCATGTACGTAATATTTGAATAGCTTGCTAGTGCACATGCCCAAGGTTGAACTGCAGACTTTTGAGTCCCTGGTTTTACTGGGATGTGTGTTTCATGCTGATCCATAACTTCATTCTATCCTCATCTACTCTACTGTTGTCATGGATATCCAGACTTTCCATGGAACTTAATTTTCTGCATGGTTTCATGCTTTGAGATTACCAAAGCTTTTAATTTTGTTCTGATGGCAATGTAGACTGCACGTGTAGAACAGTGGATATTGTCTTCCTATGTCCTATGGCTTCCACATGTATGTTTTCGAACTTTTGCACTCTACAGTTCAGTTGCTGGATATATTGAAATTAATGGAAATTTTATCCTTTTTTTTAATGCAACGTGATGGGTACTTACGTTTATGACATTGTATGATGAAGAATTGCTGGTAATATTGGCTTTGAGATCTTTTTGGTGCTCCAGCTGTCTTGGTCTTCTGCAACACTGGATGTATTTGTTTCATAAAATAGCTATACCAACTAGCTGTTAAATTGAAATCTTTGCTGGACTTGGAGATTGCTTTGATGCTTTAAGTGCATGCGTGTGCACACATTTTCAGGTGATATTGATGTTCTGATGATTTTTGTTCCAACGTATGCTTCGTAAAATCAGAATATGGCCCGCTCTTGTTCATACACTTGATACTGGCATCTTCTTCATCTTCAGGCTGATTCCCTCCCTCCTGGTCTGAAATAGATTTTCAGTGACTGAATTCCCTTGCTGCAGCTATTTTGAATTATCCAATGTTCTGACTTATTGCTTGTAACCAGTTTCAAACTTCATTTGTTGGAAAATTAATACCTCTTCCTGCTGTATCAATGGGACTGAACTGTGTCAGCACATATTAAACACCTTTAATTCCTCACAATGCAGCATGTCTTGCTTGCTGAATTGCTTACACCCACTTTTAAGTAGTTGAAAATGCATTTATGGGATTAAAAAAAATAGGCTGACTACTAATGTGTATGTAGCGTCCTTTGCATTGAGATTGGAGGTGAGCGTATACGCTGAATATATTCAAAAACATGATTTTTAGGACTGGAAAAATGGTGTAATTTTAGATTCCACATTAATTTATATACGTGAATGATGGTATATCGAAGTCTTTTGTCATATTTTATAAAATATTTACTTTATTTATTTCAATCATTTCCCTCATTACCACAGTTTTGCCTAATTTAGTAAAGTTACGTTAAATATAGACAATTCAGTATAATCGCACAATCTGCAATTTGGCAGTGCATATTTAATAGTAACTACTGAGAGTTCTATTTGACAGTATATTGCTGTATTGTTCCGCTCCATGTTTATAACCTCTTCTGTTTATTAAGTGACAAAAAAACACAGCAATAAAAAGGAGAATTTCTCATGAAAATTTCTGCTAGAGCACTTTTCATCCCTCCAATCCATATATAGTAATGACTGACAGTAAATGCATCAATTCAAACTTTTTCTCAACCATTCTGAGCTGATCACCAGGAACTAAATGAGTGACCTGAAAATAACTTTTTTTTTTCCTTCCTTCCAGCTCGGGAAGTACCTGGGCTCTGTTCGGTATAGCAGCGTGCTTTGGGGTTACTTTATAATCAACCTGTTCAAAGATGCTATTACAGACCTCTGGAGCAGTTAAGATTTGAACCACGGCCCCAGTTTCAGAGGTGTGGATATTTCTCTGTCCCACAAGAAGCTTATCAGCATGGCTTTCGGGAAGGCTATTGAAAAGTATCACAACGGTTGGCTGTTGCGTAGTTTCAATGCACTGATTTACTGGATTCTGTGGAATGCGGGATTAATTTTTTAAAATTTCAACAGGTTATTTATTCTGTTTGTTTCATCAGAAATTTGGTTGGTGGTAGTAAATCCTTCTGGCAATTTTTGCATGTTTTACAATTTACCTATTATTCAAATGTAGGCTGAGGTGCAACTCCAGGCTACAACATGGAAATGTAGTAGACTGTTATTAAACATAGTCTTTTTTCTAGGTTACTTAATTACTGATTGATATATAATTTAGTAAGAGTTTGCATGAAATGTCTGCCATTACTGGACGTTTTTTGTTGCCTAACGTACAATTAAGTATGATGACAATTTTATGAAATTTTTTTCAGGCATTGTGAGAAAACAGCAGTGAACTGGACAGGTTAAGAAGTGAATGGGCAATGCAAACAGCAAGAATAAATGATCAGCATTCCCAAGAACTAACAACTGAGAGAGAACTGTTACATCAAGTAAGGCACCTTTCTCTGGTGGTTATACTTTCTGGCTATAAATGGTTGTCAATTCTGACAATCACTACTGTAATGGAGGGGAGGTGGGTAAAGAGAAGTGAGGTAAATGGGGGGTGGTGGCATTGGGGAAGTGAAGAGAGGAGTCTGAGGACAGGAGTGCGGAAGGAGGAGGGGGAGCGTGCAAGTAGGGAAGAGTGTGAAGTGTATGAGGGAATTTGAGGACAGTCGTGGGGAAGGAGGCAAGGGTTTGGGAAGGTGGTGTGTGTGCGTCCAAGGGAGGGAATTTAAAAAGGGGACAGGGAGGAGGAAAGTATTTAAAAGGAGGTTGATGAGGGGAGGGGTTAAAGAGGAAGGTGTGTTGCAGAGAGATGGGAGTGCAAGAGGGGTGCACAGTGGGGAGTTGGTGGGGGATGAAATGGCATGGGGGTGCTAAGAGGAGAGGAATAAAGAGGGGGGAACAACAATATGTGCAACAACAATGGGGGTGGGGTTGCAATGGAGAGGGAGCAAAAGCAGAGATTCAGAAGAGTTTCAGGGCCACAGGAGGAGGAGCATGTGCAAGGACAAGTATCAGAGAAGAAAGGAAAGGGGTGTACATGCCAAGGGGTTGGGGGGAGGCAGAGTTGAGAGGAAGGAGGGTGTGAATGGGGATGACTTTGGGGAGTTGAGAGAGAGACGGGGGGGTTTTTGGAGCCGGCACTTCTGGGAGTGAATGGAACGGAGGGGTTGAAACACTTGGGGATGAGGCTTTGGGAAGATGGGGGTTAGCATATGGGGATGATGGTGAAGGGATGCATTGGTGTGTGTAGGGATGAAGCTGGTTGACAAGGAGGTGGCGCAGAGGAGGGATAGCATGTGCACCTAAGTTGAGGGAACGTGTGATTAAAGTCTTCTGTGCCTGTTCTGTGGTGTTGGCAAATGGTGTGCTTATAATTGTATTAGAAGAATATTGAGGTATGTAGAATTATAGAGAATAAGGACAATGACCAGGGCAGGAAATAGTATGGCATTAGAAATTTCACTGTAAGGGGTAGACTGCAAAGTCAAAGTTAATGTGCATGTATTTAATGTAGGTGAGTTGCAAGCATGGAGAACCAAATTGAAATATGTGATGGTGACATCAGAAACCTGGCTACTACAAGGGTAAACCTTTGTACTAAAGATTACCCAAGATAAGGTTTTAGGTAAGAATGAACAGCAAGGGAAGAGAGAAGTTGGCAATATGGATTAAGGTGAACTTTGCAGTGCTGCAGTGAAGGTGTTTCTGGGCGAGCAAGGACAACCTATTTAGCTAGAATAACGGAACAAAATGGGCACAATTGCAGTTGCAATGCTTGGATTGTTCTATAGCTTATCAACTAGTGGGAAAAATCAGATGAACAACCTTGCCAGGAAATTACAGATAGGTGCAAAAGTTAGAGTAGTTACAACAGGGCATTTTAATTTTTTAGTATTAACAAACAGAATTGCTGCCTCATCAGCCGCATATTTTTACTTTCAGCAAACATCTTAGTTTTGAATGTGTTTACATTGGGCTCATACTTTCAACTGCATTATTTAACTTCTAATTGTGAATAAAGAGTGCTAAACTAACTCTGGCTTTAAAATTCAACTTTTTTTTTTGAAACTTTATTGGCATAAGCGAAGAATTTTCCCTTCCCTGTAGCATAAATGCATTTTTTGTAACTAATAGAAGGTGGATTGCCTGAATGCTTGGAACTTCTTTCCAAAATAATTAGATGGTGTACTCAAATCATTTTAGTTGACACAAGGCTGTACGAGGTGGATGATTGTAGATTTCAGAGTTCTGTGGAGGGAATTAGAATATTAGTGAAATAGACCATTACACATACTTTGGCTGCACTTGATCAAATGTATGTGTCGTTTTGAAGTGAACAAGCAAATGAGCACCAAGGAGCCCATGCTATTGTATAAGCTAACAAGGGTAATGACAAGTTCTGTATTGCATTATCTTGTTCAATTGCACAGGATAAATAAGCAAAGAATAATAATTGGGTGTCTTTTATCTTTATTATAAGCTTCCTTCCTAACTTTCAAATTAGAATGGCTTTGTGGAAAGAATTCATGAGAGAATTGGTGTAAAACAAGAGATTTTATATTCCTTTGACCATGGAACTCAGTTATTGAATGTTGCTTAAGCACTGCTTCTGTTTTTATTTCGGCTCAGATGCAATGGCAGCAGCAACTTGAACAGCTGAGGACGGAATTGGAATCTGATTACAGGAGAAGCCTTCAGCAACTACAGAACAGCCTAGCAGAGCTAGAGACTATAAATCAAGATTTTATTGAAAGGCAATACAAAACAGAATGTGTCACCCAAAAAATAAAAGCAAAACTTTCAGACTCAGAAGATGTAAGGGTATTTCCCAATTTTCTTAACAAAAATTTAAGTTTAGTAATTGCCAGAAACTTTCCATTCAATTTTTGTTGATAGGAGTGCTACAAAGCAAAGCAAGAAGCCCAATCATTGTGTCAGGAGAACTCCATACTTGATGCAAAATGCCACGAAAAGGACAAATTGATTGCAAACTCGTGTTGCTGTTTTCGAGCAAGAGATCAAAGACAAGAACTCACTAGAACTAAGGAAGTATTGGAAGCAACTCGACAACAAAAGGTGGATGCATTTTTCTCGTGTTCCAGCAATTATTTTTGTATTAGAACAATTTACTTCACAATGCACAAAGACTTTCCTAGTGAAGTAGACAAGACGTTTCCAAAAGTAAGACCTGTATTTTCCAGTAGATGAAATTTACATCCTTGCCGACGATTGAACAGGGTAATGCAGCACAGACCTCATCGTTACCCTTATCTTGTCAGATTAAACAACAACGTAGGTTTGTCAATGCTCGATGACTTGTTCGCTTCCAAATGATATACACTTCAGGTGCACTTGGTCAGACATATATGTAATAGCCTATTTTATTCATATGCAAGAGAAGCAAACTATAGTAAGTATCCAATTGTAAAATGAGTTGGATGTCACATATCCCTGCTGTTTTGATGCGGTAGCCATATTTCTCTTTGGGCTCTGTCCTGTACCCCTGGCAGTGCCCACTACTGACTTTTGATTTTGCTGAGGGATCTGTTGACCAATCAGAATGACCAGGAACTCATGAGGCAGGTTTTGCAATTGGGGGGGCAGGAGTCCCAGACTTGCCCACAACACATTAAATGTCCAGTAATTTCTGAAACTGATGAGAAAAGGTTTTACGTTGGCCAGAATCATGGAAGTAGGCAGTGACAAATTGAAGACCTCAAACTTTGTCCACACTTTCTAATACTTTCTTTAATGCCCAGCTTTTAAAATTAAAGATAAAACAAGTTTTTAATGCAACCAAAATTTTAAGCCTATCTACCACCAAGTCTAAGTTGTCCAGTGTTCTCCTGACAGATTAAGTTAGAGATATTGGCTGTAAAATTAAGTAGGGGATGAAAATGGATGCAGGGATTGTAGTGCTTGATCTGCCTGCTATTTTCAATGTAAGCTTAATGCTGCCCTCTTGTTTCCATGCTTACAGCATGCTGTCAGTGCTAAGTCTACTGGCGAGTGGCTACTGATGAGTGCAAGGGGTGGAAAATTGTGAGGGCCTCGGTGCTTTTTTATAACTCACCTGCAACTATTCAAGAAGAGGTATGTTCTAAGTGGAGCAGGTGCTGGAAGTCATTCTAAACTTTGAGTTTGGCTTAAGAAAGACCTGAGAATGGAATAGCACAGCAGATAGGCTCTTCATAGCACTAGAGGCCTCGGTTGCAGCGAGGATGGAAGAAGAAGAGGGCTTGATACATGAAGAGCCAAGGAAACACTATCAATAGTCACTACAAAGACACAATGGTTTCAGAATGAATGTTGGCAATCTAGCCCCAAGGCCCTAGATGCAGTGCCACAAGAAGTTTAGTGACCTCACATGAATGGTTAAGCAAAATGGTTCAAATTTGATTTCCTGCCCAACTGCACTACTAGCCTTATACACTCTGAACCACATTGCTATCATTTATCTCCCAACGAACTTGCTCAATGATGATTCATATATTCAATGTCCTTTGAGTCCAATCATCATAGCATATTGACTGATGTCACAGTTCGACGATTCCAGTGTTTTATCCTACTGTCCTCGTTGACTCAAAATAGCTTTAAGTAATGCTACAACTGGATGTGTGCAAATACTATTTTGGATCCAAAGTGGCACTTGTTGGTGTGAAAACACCAGTGCTTTGCAATCAAACTTTGATCTATTAAATTTACTACTTCTCCAGTTTATGAACTCTCCTACATTTAAAATCACAAAAGGGATTGACACAGCCATCTTGCAATGTTCCAACATAATTGGTTTACAGAAATAGGCAATGCCATTGAATGATGAAAACTAACTGTGCCATACGATATGGATATTGCCTTACTCACCAAATATGCGGTGATCAAAGAAAACTGTTGGAGGTGTGCTAGAGCCCTCTGATTTTGTGAGAATATAACTAAAAGACCATATCTAACGTTTTCTGTCAATTTAACACAAATTTAAGCATAATTTACCTAGAATAAAATACTAATCACTTTTCAGCTTATAATTGTTTTAGGTATCATTTGAAGAAAACTCTGGGGGAGAAGAAACAAGTTCAAGTGGAAAAACTGGAAGCTACTGTGAAATCTCTGTCTGAAGAGCTGCTTAAGGTGTGTTTTGTATCTGTAGTACGCCTATAAACATTGATCTTCAGTATGTGGGAATTTTTTTCTCTAATCTATTTGAATCCTGATTTCCAAGTTTGTTAAAATGTACCAGGTGGAGCACACTGGGGAAAAGGGGGTTTCCATTGTAAGTACCATGTAGTGGAGTATCTGAGAATTATGCACATTTATTCTTTTATGTTTGCCTTGCCTAAAGGCAGGCCCTAGGCTCAAAGTTGCTTCTTTCATCCTGAGCCAATTTTCTTGGTAGTTTTTTTGTAAGTGGTGGTTCGTCATTGCTTGGGGCAGGACATTTTGGGTGCCAAAATGGAATTGAATTAGCACTATTTGATGTTAATCTGAACCATGCTGCCCGTTGAGCTAACCACCCTCTATATGTATGCTTAACATTCGTATTTAAGTATATTTAAATTTCTGTAATGAACATTCTCTTACTCTTTCTGTTCTATATTTTGTTGACTACCAGTGTAAGCCTATTATACCAGGTAGCATCAATCTTTATGAATCATTCCTTTGGATAGGGACATTTTCAGGAATTTCTTTCCCTATCCCTGCCTGTGGGTGTTTGATTTAAATCCAATTTGCTTATAATAGAATATTAAAATGATCTTGAATAGATGTTCTTCTGTATCAGGCAGTGGATGTAGTAATTAAAGAACCATCCAAATTGCAGTTGAGGCTTATTTCAGTAACTTTTGCTTAGAGTTGGGCTTTTGAAGATGCATCTCACTAATTGCTGAATCTCTGTTCAAAGAAGAAAACGAGACCCAGTTACACAGGCAGTTGTTGAAGGACCTCTTGGTCCTTCAAGAGATGACATGACAAGGGCAGAGAAGGAAGACTCTGCACGTAAGGGGTGGCATGGTAGCTCAGTGGTTAGCACTACTGCCTCACACTGCCAGGAACCCAGGTTAGATTCCACTCTTGGGCGACTCTTTGAGTGGAGTTTGCATGTTCTACCCTGTGTCTGTGTGAGATTCCTCCAGGTGTTCTGGTTTCCTGGCACACTCCAAAGATGTAGAGATTAGGTAGATTGGCCATACTAAATTACCTTATAGTGTCTAGGGATGTGCTGGTTAGGTGAATTAGCCATGGGAAATGCAGGGTAACAGGGATAGGATAGGGGTGTACGTCTAGGTGGGCTGCTGTTTGGAGGATCGGTTGGACTTGATGAGCTGATTGGCCTGCATCCACACTACGGATTCTATGATTCTAGAAAGGAATTAGAATGGGGAGATAGAGTGGGCAGAAAAGCATCCTGGATCAGGTCTGACTGAATGGACTGAGAAAGTGGATTGTAAGGCGCTGTTTCAGTTCAAGCAATTTCCCCACCCCAACAGGAACCCATCTCCTCTTGTCGCATTAATTTTTGCCTCCCAATCGCAGCATCCTATTTCAACGTGCAGAAAAAAAAGCCACTGCCAAAACTTTCACAACATTCGTCTCTTTGCAAAGCATAAATGAGTCATTCACCAGAATGCAATCCTTAGTCTAGCAACAATGTCATGCTTGGAGGTGAGGTTGCTGACTTTCAGTTCATAGACTGCTGGATTATCTCAAAAACTCGAGGCTTTGAGAACTTGGCTTCAGACTCCTCCAGTTTAGCATGGATGGCAGTGATCTGCGTCATTTGGCCTTGGAGCAACAAATGTAGTGGTAGAGTGGGAATGTTGGGATGACAAATGCTGTCATTCTGAAAAGCCCCAAGTTGGTCTTCCATGATAATGCTGGAATGGTGTCTCAGCATTGGTTATCTAGTAAGAGACCTTTGAAGAGCAACATGCTGTACACCTAAACAATGTTCCAATTTTTGCAAAATCCAATTTCTTGACAACTTTCTCCTCAAATCTTTCAAGTTTAGTATCCATTTGACTTCAGAAAACTCCATAAATTTAGGCTTAATGAATTAAGCAACACACTGAAACAGATAAATGTAATGTGACCATATTTTGATACTTTAAGTTGTAATAAGTCATCTTTTTAGATTGTGGTAATAATAACATGGTAATTACTTCTTTATTCACAACACCAGGTGTGAGTGAGAGGGCTCATCATTTTAAGTGAGCAAATTATAGCGTGTTCTGTTTCTGTTTGATCATGGGCCATGCTACAGTAGCCAATATAATGTTGTAGATCATACACGAGTTCGTTATCAGCTTAGGGCCTGCTTGCTGGGATGATCCTTTCTGCCATGTAAAGAGTATTTAAGTGATGTCATGGATAAGTCCCAGTTTCCTGCATCTGAACATTGTGGACGCTTGTGGAAACTGTCATTAATGCATACCATAAACTTCATCCTCTAGAATGGCTGCTTACTCAGGCTGAAATAAATTACATGAAACCTGGTATCATCTCTAGCTCCAAAGTAAATGCCTGTCCTCCATCAAGTTTGCTAATTTCCACCTAATTCCAGGCCCACTACATCAAAAACTCATCCCAACACATGGTCAAATTTCATTTTTTCTTTTAGAGCCACTGGAAATAAAGAACATGCTTGCAGTGAAATTTCACTGGCTGTTGATTCAAAGCAGAAATGTAATCTAGTGAGATAACAGGGTGAAGAGCTGGATGAACACAGCAGGCCAAGCAGCATCAGAGGAGCAGGAAAGCTGACGTTTTGGGTCTGGACCTGGCTGTGTTCATCCAGCTCTACACTTTGTTATCTCAGATTGTCCATCATCGGCAGCTCCTACTATCTCATGTAATCTAGTGAGGTATGTTTGGACTTGGTTTACCTATTAATTCAAGTTAAGCTAAAATGTATTTGAATTGTCATTGCCTTGCTAAATGTTTAATTGTAACCTTTACCAATTTTTAACAGGCTAATAAAATTATTAAAATGTTACAAGGGGATACAAAAACGCTAATGGGGAAGCTGGAAGTAAAAAGTACAGTCACGGTTCAACAAGAAAAGCTGCTTTCAGAGAAAGGAATACAGTTACAGGAGCAACAGAGAGAGCTACAGGAAGCTCAACAGAAATTGCAAATGCAAGAGGCAGAGGTAAGGCTCCAAGGGTGTCCATATGTCTCTTCAATTTGAAAAGCTAAATTTAGAAAAAATTGTTGCAGTCTTAAATTTTTTAAATTGTAGGCAGCAAAATTTTTCTCTGTGTTTTGGTTATTTGTGTTCTGCATCCAATTTTGCCTCAAAATGGGCAACGTTTGGTAAGAGCATGTAGTTTAATATAATGTCAGTGCTTTCAGTTTGGAACTTAATGCTCCAAATAACACACTTTCTTAACCTTATGCAGCTGAATAAGCTTCTAGCATCTGGTAGAATCCCTCAGCATCCTCATTCTTTAGTAGTTTACTGTGCCATGCACATTTCAGCCACCATGTCGAAGCAGAGGATGTCTATAGCATGACAAAGATTACCTTCCAACAAACTCCTGATTCTGACCGCAGCCTACTTGAACGTAGATAGCATGTATATAAAATGAAATTCACGTTGCAATCAAAATATGATGCAGTAGTCTGAGTCCTTGAGCAGTGCTCTCAGGTGCCCATCATGGTTGGGTCTACAAATGTGTTGATTGAGTTGGCCGGTACGTTTGTGCTGGAAAAGGTGGTCTGTGCAAAGCCCGGTGACAAGCTCATTCTGGATTCTTCTGCGCTCCTAGAGTCATACAGCACAGAAACAGGCCCTTTGGCCCTAACTGATAAATGATGACCATAGTGTCCACTCAGCTAGTTCCAATTGCCCACCTTTGGTCCACATCCCTCTAAACCCTTTCCATCCATGTACCTATCCAAATATTTGTTTAAACATTGTATTGTACCTCAATCACTTTCTCTAGCAGCCCATTCCATCTACATGCATGTTGAAGTTGCCCCTCAGGTCTCCCTTAAATCTTGCCCTTCTCACCTTAAACCTATGCCCTCCAGTTTTCAATTCCCCATCGCTGGGAAAAAGACTGTATGCATTCATCCTTTCTATGCCCGTCATGATTTTATAGACGTCAGTAGGATCAGCCCTAATTCTCCTATGTTCCAAGGAATAAAGCCCTGTCCTGGCCAACCTCTCCCGAAAACTCAGGCCTGCTAGTCCTAGAAACGTCCTCATAAATCTTCTTCGCGCACTTGTCAGTTTAACTATGTCTTTTCTAAAATAGGGTGACCAAAACTGTATGCAATACTCCCAAGTGCGGCCTCACCAATGACTTATATAACTGTAGCATAATGACCCAACTCCTATACTCAATGCCTCAACCTATGAAGTTGTACAGGACATCAGTGAAGCTTCTTTTGGAGTACCGTATACGGTTCTGGTTGCCCTGCTTCAGGACTGATACAACTAAATTGGAGAGGGCTCAGAAAAAATTCGGCAGGATGTTGCCAGGAATGGAGAATTTGAGATATAAGGAGAAGCTGGATAAGCTGGGATTTTTCTCACTGGAGCATAGGTGGTTAAGGGGCGTCCTTACAGAGGTTATAAAATCATGAGGGGTTTAGAAAAGGAGAATACCATTGTCTTTTTCCTTAGGGTTGGGGACTTCAAAACTAATTCTGAAGGGCATAATTTTACTGTGAGGCGGAAAAGATTTAAAAGGGATCTGAGGGGCAACTTCTTCACACAGACCGTGGTTCGTATGTGGAACGTGCTGCCAGAGGAAGTTGTAGATGCAGGTGTAGTCACAACGTTTCAAAGACATTTGGACAGATACATGAACAGGAAAGCTTTAGAGGGATATGGGCCAAATGCAGGCAAATGGGACTAGTTTATTTTGGGAAATTTGGTTCACATGGATGAGTTGGACCAAAGGGTATGTTTCCATGCTGTATGACTTTATAAGAGATGTGGATATCACTGGCTAGACCAGCATTTATCGCCCATCCCTAAATGACTCTCAATTGCTCTCAGTCAATTACGTTGTTGTGGGTCTGCAGACTCCCGTATGCCAGACCAGGTAAGGATAGCAGTTTCCCTTCCTAAAAGACATGTAATGATCCTGATGGGTTTTTCAAAAATTGGCTGTGGTTTCATGATCATCACTAGGCTCTTAATTCCATGGCAGGGTTTGAACTTGGGTTACCAGGACATTACCTAGATCTCTGAATTAATAGTCTGGTGATTAATACCATGAGACCGTTGCTCCCTTCCTTCAAGCTAAATCAGGATTCCTTTACAGTTACTGAGGCAAAATCCTGGAACTCCCATCCAAAAAGCACTGTGTCCCGATGCCCTATGAACTGCAGTAATTTGGTTTACCTTCTGGTCAACTTGCAATGAGCAATAAATGATGGTCTAATCAGCAACGCCTATATCCCATGAATGGAAGAAAGTGAAGCTGGCAGTGCATTTGGTGGAATATGGCATTTGAGAATAAATTCATTGATGTTGATCACTTATGAGGCCATTGAACTTTTTGCAGCATTGCATTTCGGTCCTCTATTCTAGATTTCTGGCATTGAATTCTATGACTGTCCTGATTCTGCACTGTTTATAAAATTTGCCTGGAGGCCTTCCTGGATGCTGTGGATAGATCCTATCTCTCCTCTCCTTTCCTCTCCTCTCCACTGAGGCCTTCAGCAATTTATTTAGTGATTGAAAATCTTCATGGCTGTTGCCTTTCCAGGACAGAATTAGTTGTAGATTGACTTTTCGAGTCATCTCCTTCAGTCAGCATTACTTTAAATTGTGAGATAGCAAGGACTGTAGATGCTGGAGTCAGAAATAACAAAGTGTGGAGCTGAAGGAACACAGCAGGTCAGGTAGCATCAGAGGAACAGAAAAGCTGACGTTTCTGGTTGGGGACCTTTTTTCAGAAGACCGACTTGAAACGTCAGCATTCACGTTCCTCTGATGCTGCCTGGCCTGCTGTGTTCCTCCAGCTCCACACTTTTTAATTTGTGGTAGTCTGTAATAATTTAGTAACTCTACTCGAGCATATGTTTAGTGGTAGCTCCATGTCACAGTCATATTAAATGAACCAGCATGCACTTTTATGTGATCATTTCTAGCTCTGTTGTTTCATGGCCTGATGTTTGCCCTCCTACTGACTGTCACTACGATCGCTGAGTTGCTTGGGGATACAAGGGAAGGATTACTAATTTGGGTGTGGGTAAGAAAATATGTTTGTAACAAACTTGGCAGATGTTAAAATAATTTTTTTGATTAATTATTGAAAATATTTTTCTTATTAACTTTGGTAGGTTAATGAATTCTGTTTCCTCACATACCACATTTCAGTTAAATAAATCTCTGCATGCAGTAGCCTTTGCTGACTACTTATAGCAAAAGCCAACAAATTGATGAGGAAGTCCTTTTTATAACATCCTAGCTGTCAAAGAATATATCCATATATCCTAAGCATTAACGTTCCCTTCAGTCTGCTAATGCCTTACCCCTGGCAGTTAATACCTCACTTGTTATGTATTTATTAGCCTTTCAACACCTACAACATGCATCTTCCCACTCTTGTTACACCTTTCAAATCCTAGTATGATGTCTGCCCTCCAAAAGTGCATTATTGCTTTTTTTTGCCAGCACCATTTGCACTCCAACAAATCATGTAATTCCCTTCCTATGGTTAAAGGTGATATTTCCAAGTTAAGATACACCACGTTACTGTCATATTTCAAGTATGATCGGGGATTTGGTTAGGTCAATTATTTGGAAGGTTGGTTCATAATGCAGTGACAGCAGGAGCGTGGGTTCGAGTCTTTCGCTGGCTGAGGATACCATGAAGTACTCACATTCTTAACATGTCCCCTTGCTTGAAGCATTATGACCTTCAGGGTAAATCACCACCAAGTTATCTATTTGTCATGAGAGCTGCCCTATGGTCCGGAAGGACCATAGCGACTTTACCTTGGCGTGGAATGGATATGTGATTGAAGGCTGGAGCTGTGCGTAACTTCAAGGTGCTTTTCTTACGATAGGTATCAAAATTGCAAAAGCAATTAAAAGGGCCAATGGAGAAGTTAGAGGAAAGCAAGCAGCTCCTCAAAACTAATGAAAATGGTAAGTACGTATTTTTAAAACAAAGTTTTGTTTACTGCAATGTGGCTATTGGATTAGTTCGATTCAATTGATGGCACTGTGCTCGCAGGAACCTTTTTTATATTTCAGTTATTTGGCTAAGCAAACGAAATATAAAACAATTTTGTCAGAGTAGTTGAATTTTCAGTGTCTGCATTGGTGTCCCTCCTTTGTATTCATTCATGGAATGTTAACATTGCTGACAAGGCACTGGTTGCCTATTCCTAAGTGCCTTATTTAATGTGGTAGTAAGGCTGTCTTGAACCACTACAGTCCATGTGGTAGATAAATGAGTGACAATGGTTAAAGGTGATATTTCCAAGTTAAGATAATAAAGTGTGAAGCTGGAAGAACACAGCAGGCCAAACAGCATCTCAGGAGCACAAAAGCTGACGTTTCGGGCCTCGACCCTTCATCAGAGAAGGGGATGGGGAGAGGGTTCTGAAATAAATAGGGAGAGAGGGGGAGGCGGACCGAAGATGGTTGCAGTGGGAGAGAGGTCCCCTGAGGTTGGTCTGGATGGAGGAGGGTAACGCCTTTCCACTCCCACTTTCCACGCCCTTACCACTCTGAGTAAAGAACCTGCCTCTGACATCTGTCTTAAAGCTATCACCCCTCAATTTGTAGCTATGCCCCCTTGTACAAGCTGAAGTCATCATCCTCGGAAAAAGACTCTCACTGTCCACCCTATCTAATCCTCTGATCATCTTGTATGTCTCCATATACTTTGGACTATTGACCAATCAACCTTAGCCAGCTGCCCCCTCATGCCTATGTTCTTGGCTTTGACATTTTGTTTTGAATTTACATAGGACCCATCACTTTCAAATGTGTTACAGAACTCATTTGTGTTGTAATCACCTTTTTTTCACTAAGGATCTTCTCCTGAGATTACCAGTTACACCTGTAGTTAGTTTCACAATGTATTGTTTCAGGGAACTGGCACAAAATCTTTCCGTAAACTTACCTTCCAGACCACCTTTGTCAATTTGTTAGATCCAGTCCCTTTGAAAATGTACTGTATGCTTGTTACATTGCCCTTTTTTTTCACAAGTTAAATTTACCATGACTTGCTTGATATTCTGTCTATCTTTATTGAGGAGTCTATAAATAATTCCTGCAACATTTTCTGATCCTTTTAATTTCTAATCCTTGTCCATTCTGATTCTACCTGATCTTCTGTTTCAGCATCTTCTGCCACTAAAAAGACTTTACGACATAGGAGCAAAAGTAGACCTTTACACCCATCAAGTCATGGTTGATCTGATGACTCCACTTTGCTGAAGAAATTCCTCTTTTTCCGTCTTTAACACACAACTCCTAAAATTATGTCCACTGGTCTTTGACTCTCAATAAAGGGAAATCGGCTCTTTGCATCTACCCTGTCAAGCCCCCTAAGAACGTTGCATGATTCAATAAGGGATTTAAAGAGGAGTATTTAAAGTGGAGGTAGACTTTTGAAATATTAGGTAGTTGGCTGCAATGCTGAGCCAGCAAGAAAGAGGAGTTGAGATCTCAAGCAGGTCAGTCATGATCTTGTTGAATGATTAACAGGGCAGGTGTGAGGGGCTGAATAGCCTATTCATGCTCCTTTTCCTTATGTTCTTTGTATTTAGCTTATAGCCTTAGTTATATACTTTTCCAGGACTCTGATCGCAGCCTGATTAAATTGGAACTTATCCAAACAGGATAACTCCCTCTAGCATTAGTGTCAGTGACCCATAAGGTGAAGATCATACCTCCCTCAATATGCTCTGAGCCATGTATTTAATTCTGTAATTTGCTTGACCCTACAAAACACATGTTTCAGGCACTTGATTGTTGATTTATTACCCATGAGATTCTGCTTATTCATTTAGAATCTCATTCTTATTTCTTCCTATTTAATTAATTCACACGTGGATAATGACAACTGGTTCCAGCCTTCTGCACTCCTAATCCTTCTCCAATTCTGGGCAGGCATGCTAAATTCCAACAGTGGCCAGGTAACATCAAACCTTCCAAAGACCTTGTAGTGGCTGCAGGAAAAACATGTTGTACTGACTGTGCTATCCTCTACCACTACCACTTTCTTTTTTAGTCCTCTCGCTTGAATGGTCTTTAGCACCATGGTCCATTTGCCTATCCTCTTTTGTAATCCTTGCTATCAGCCACACAGCATCCCCTAATTCCGGACTTGCTCAAAGGAAGAAACATTCTTTTCACTTCTACATTGTCAAGACCATTTTAAGATCTTATATACTTTAACTATATCATCCCTCACTCTTCTAAACTCTTGAGGAAATAACCCAGTCTGCCTGCATTATCCTTGTGATACAACATACTTATTCCAGGTATCAATCTGAACCACACAACTATATTTACAGTATACTTGTAAAGGAGATCAAAACTGCAGACTGTATTTGAGATGTGGTCTTGCCCATTTTCTGTATGACTGAAGTATAATTTCCTTACTTTAACATTCAATTTCTCTCTTAATAGTCTTTTAATCTATTAATTACTTGCTATATCCGTGTATTAACTTCTTGCGACTCATGCACTATAACATCTAGATCCTTGTCAGTAGGAATTCTGCAGTCGTTTTCCACTTAGATATTAAATCTCTTTTTCCATATCCCCTGTCAAAGTGAACAATTTCACATGTTCCCACTTTGTACTCCATCTGTCAATGTTCTGCCTACTCATTCAACCTCTCTATATCCATCTGCATCCTCCTTTTGTCCTCTTCACAGTGTACTTTCCTATCTATCTACATGTCGTCTGCAAAATTTAGCTACCATGCCTTTGCTCCACTCGTCTAAGTAATTGATATAAATTGTTAAAAGCTGAGGCCCCAGTGCTGATCGCTTCACGATTCCACTCATCAATCTTGCCAATCAGAAAGAGAGTCATTACCTAGGCTAATATGTTACTCCTACATCATGATCTCCTACTTGTGCAGTACTTTTGTTTTATGTGGCACCTTGTCAAATGCCTTCTAGAAATCCAAGTCCAGTATATCTACAGATAATAAAATGTGAGGCTGGATGAACACAGCAGGCCCAGCAGCATCTCAGGAGCACAAAAGCTGACGTTTCGGGCCTAGACCCTTCACGTCAGCTTTTGTGCTCCTGAGATGCTGCTGGGCCTGCTTTGTTCATCCAGCCTCACATTTTATTATCTTGGATTCTCCAGCATCTGCAGTTCCCATTATCACCAGTATATCTACAGGTTCACTTTTACCCACTGGACCCGGTTACTCCTTCAAAGAGTTGCAATAAATTGGTCTCTCATAATTTTTCTTCTACAAAGCCATTCTGACTCTTCCTGATAACCTTTGTTTTTTTTAAATGGTGCCCAGCAATAACTCTTTTTAATAGTTGTTTCTAACATGTTCCCCATGATAGATGTCAACTAACTGGCCTACAGTTTCCTGCTTTCTGCCTCCCCATCCTCTTGAATGAAGGAGTTGTACTTGCCACTTTCTACTCGTGTGGAACATATACTTTTTCTTTTAAGTGATTACATGGCTCAACAAACAACTTCATGACAATCAAATGAAGAGGAAACAACAGATTGTGGGGACATCTGGGATCATGTCTGCTTCTGAAATTAGTAGCAACTTCAAAAGAGAACTGTACATCACAATACGGTTAGTGTAACCACCATTCAAAAACACTTATTTAGAATTGAAATATGAGGACTAAAAATATTTCCGTAGTCTTTCAAAATTGTGACAGGAGTGATTACACTTAGTTTTGATGATGGAAGTAGCACTTGTTTTTTCACTCCTCGTCAAATTTTGTTATAGACTCTGCCACTTTGGGAGAGAGCATCCTGTGGTTTTATAAGTCACTTTTTGCAGTGATGAAATAGACGGGGATGTTTAAAGTTGGGGGGCAATGGGGAAGCAATTTCCAAGTTATGAGGGATTGAGGTTTGCCATCGTCTGTGTATAAATCTAGCCACACAGTAAGACAATTTGGAAGACTAGAAGAAATGATTGGGCAGAACACGTCTGGGAATCCATAAGTCATCCTGCTTCCCACTGCCCAAAAAATTTTCTTTTATCAAGTCCTGGTTGTGATTGGTGAAATATAAAGAAGTGAAAAGAAACCCTTAGGTCACGTAAATTTTGACTTCTTGCGTTGTTTAGAAATGGAGAAAGGAGTTATTGCTGGGCATTCTAAATGACGAGAAAGATGACTAGAGTAGTTGACAAAAATGTGGGAGGAAATGTTGAGGGTTGATATACACACATATGCTCTTACAGAGGAAAATGTGGGCTCTGGTTCATGTGACTTTTAATATTGTTTTTTAACAACCAAGTCTTGGGACCAGAAAAGCTTTCTTTTTAAGTTGTAAAGTTTCACATCAGGAATATCTTACTTTGTTCTATCAAACAAATAAACTCAGGAACTCTCGAGTTCAGTTTCTTCCAAATATTTTATTTCTAATTATTAATTGTTGTAATTTACAATTGGTTTTTGAATCTATTGCACTTGCACTGTATTTACAGGTTTGCCCCTTCTGAATATTTGAAACTTTGTCAGGGATGTTTGGAATTGTTTGTGTGACACTTTGTTCTTTCATTTATTGCAGTTTGAGAAAAATACTTTTTTAATTATTGCTGATTCAAACTATCCAGTTGCTTCTGTGTTGTCATCTTTGTCACAACAGTTTACAGCTGCTGGTATGAAGTCACATGGTGTAATGTCACATGGGCACAGCTCGGGACCAAATGTAAGTATCAGCACCTTTCTATTTTCTGTTCTTAGTTTGTGGCGATATCTTCTATCTTGTAAGTTGATGGTTTGCACTGTGGTGGTCAACCAAGTTAAATATTGCCTGGTGTGGCTCAGAAGCTCCAACGTTTGCGGAGGACAACAGTGGGTGAGTAACCAGCACAATTTTCTGGCCTCTGATTTCTCTGAACCCTCTGGCTGGCTGGGTGAGGATTTTTGTTTCTGCTGACATCTATCAATGTCTTTGCAAAACAGTCAGCCTCCAGAGGTCACAGCCATCAGTGACTGACATTGTCAATGTCTGCCATCCATATCTTGGTTGCAAGAGGTTGTGACCTAGTGTCCAATTCACTGTGCAAAATATATATCGCCATTGTCCATCTGATAATCCTAGCAAAGTCAGAGTGGATGCAATGGCTCATCAATGAACACAGGGAAAAGGAATTAGCAAGCTCAAGGATGTCTAAGTTGGTGATTTTGTACTGTCAAGAGATACCGAGAATACATCTGAACCAGTGAAGCTGGAAACTGTTCATCTCTTTTCTCCTGCCTAACGCCTGTTCTGCAGCCTTACCACTGGCTAAGTGTTAAGGCTTTGAATACTCAGTAAAGTTGCTGCTGTTCCACAAACGTCTGCTCAGCTTGGACATACACACAGTGCAAAAGATGCAGATGTTATTGATTTCAGCATCAAGTTGCAATCATTGCTGGTGATTATGGAGCCTAGATATGTGAGGCTCAGTGACACATTGTCAATGCTGATAGATGGCAGCATGGAAACATCTCAGCTATAGCATTTGTCTTCCTGATGATGGTCAAACTGAGGCATGATAGAGCCTGTCCATTTTCCACTGTATAGGTATTCTTTAGTATGCATTGTTAATGCAGCATCATAAGCGTTGAACACCTCTCTGAGGGCTTGGTGCACCTATGTCACTATTTTTTTGATGTGTTGCTTAAATCATATGGCAGAATATAGGAAATGTAAACAGTTCACAGAAACACTGGACTCTTAATTTAGAAGGAAAATCTCGTTTGTTAGATTTCAGTGAGGAAAAAAATAACAGTGCGATAATCAAAGCCTTGATTTATTAAGGTGTGAAGAATAAAGAAATAGTATGTGGCACATTTTAATTTTCTCTTCTCTGTTTGCAACATGGTAAACTTCTGTGTAAATTGCCACTCGTCTTACAGACATGCAGTGGAACAGCCATGGAATTCTGGCGAAGCAATGTAATCAACAATTTAAATCATTTTTTCTTTAGCATCTGTGGTTTGTTTTGGATTAGTAGGAACATTCCCTTGGAAATAAAAGGTCATTTTGGACCATCAAATTATTCTTAATATCTTAAATATTAACTTTTTTTTTGGTCTAATTCTGTACAAAACTGCTTAACTATTCTGTTTTTTATTTGTCACAATCACATCTTCAATCAAACATGTTTTTCATTTTTGACAGATTCAGACTGACACTCTGTTTTTAAACTCAAGTACATCTTCGATGACTTCAAAACCCAAACTTCCAGTGGGATTATGCACAGCTCCATCATTGGACAAAGAAAAGTGTGTTGCTGTGAAATGCTTTCTTCCTAGCATTTATGAATCATATCTTACTAATAGCATAACCATATTTATCTTTATCTTGTTTTATTTTGATGGCGGCCAGCCTTTAGGTTAACTTTTCTCTCTATGTTCCTCCTTTATAGCAATATAGGATCAAAGTATTTTAAGCGGCGCAAAGATAGCATTCCTCTGCAAAGACTGTATGCTCACAGTACATTCAGGTCAGGTAAGAATAGTATTTCTGTCACACATAATGTGATTATTTTCCTGACTCAAATATTTGAATCTAAACCGCTAATGTTTGAACTTCAAGCGGTGCCTTCAGGTTAGGTGGATACAGCCATCCAGAGTGGTATTAACTTGTGTGCTGTTTTATTGTTAGTTCTTCTGTGTAATTTGGGATGCCAATGTTATTTTGCACTTTGAAATTTCATTTTATGGTCCACTGGAAAAAAAAATGTAATATAAGTATTTACTGTCTTGTAGGAATTGAAATATTTGAAAACTAATTGCAAAGGTGCATAGATCAAAAATAATTTTAATATTGCAAGTATTGAACATTGGGAAAGCCATTCTCCATAAAAGTCTTCACATGTAATGCTAAATATTCTCAGTTCAGTTTGTAAGTATATTTTTGTTTTGTTAACACCTGAAATCATTTTCATCTACAATGGGAACACAAATTGCAAAATCTGGACACTTTATCCACTTTCTGCCAATTTCTGTGAACAAGAACTGGAAACTTCCTGATTCTGCAGTAATTTTTGACAGTGGCTCCATACTCTAAGAGAAAAGTTTGGACAGTCTAACATTTGGACTGATTGTAAATAGGTAGTGATCAGTTTCTCCAAAGCAAATGATGGCTTAAGTAATTGCTGCAATTTACACAGTTTAGATGTGATTTTAAAAGAATGAATTTGGCAATTATGGACACGTCCATGAGAAATGGTAAGGAATAATATTTTAATATATAATTGGCTTACCTTTGGAGTACAGTGTAAAGTTTTCAGAATTTGTCATTGATCTTGGACAGTGAAATTGGAGGTGCAGCAAACAGTGAGAATGCTAATAATCAACTGCAACCGGGCAGACTAATGGCAGTTTATTACAGGGAAATGTGAGGTGATGCATTTTGCTCCAAGGGATGGGGAGAGACAAGTTAGATGTAAACAGACAGTTCTACAGAGTATGCTGGGACAGAATTTTTTGAAGGCATGGTGTTTTCCTTTATTTCATGGTACACAGTGCATCTTGTATGTTTAAACACTGCTGCCACTAAGTTGGTGGTGAAAGGAATGACTGTTTAAGGTGACAGATAGGCACTTGTTTCTCTCTCATCTTCTCCTTTATCAGACAGATCAATAACAAAAGCAGCTTCTGAGAATAACTTCTTTTCTTTTGGTTAATAGAATAAGGGGAACGGAGGTCAGGGCAGTTGAATGTTCCTCCTGCAGAATGTGGGAGGTAAGGGTCACCACTAGTGTCCCTGCTGACTACATCTGCGGGAAGTGCACCCAACTCCAGCTCCTTGAAAACCGCGTTAGGGAACTGGAGCTGGATGAACTTCGGATCATTCGGGAGGCAGAGGGGATTATTGAGAGGAGTTACAGGGAGGTAGTCACTCCTCAAGTACAGAAAAAAGGCAGATGAGTTACGGTCAGGGGACGGAAAGGGAACAGGCAGGCAGTGCAGGGATCCCCTGTGACCATTCCCCTCAACAATAAGTATACCGTTTTGGATACTGTTTGTGGGGGGGGTGTACTTACCAGGGGAAAGCAGTGGGACACAGGTCTCTGGCACAGAGTCTGTCCCTGCTGCTCAGAAGGGAAGGGGGAAGAGGAGCAGAGCATTAGTCATTGGGGACTCCATAGTTAGGGGGACAGATAGGAGGTTCTGTGGGGACAAGAGAGACTCTCAAACTCACTGGCCCCTGCCCCCCACAAGAGACAACAAACTCACTGGCCCCTGCCCCCCACAAGAGGATTCCTGCGCCTCCCAAATCCCGACTCTGTCCCTGCCCCTCCCTCACCATGCACCCGCCGCCATTGACCATGAGGACACCGGCCGGAGACCCCACCGATGACGTCACATCCGCCTCCGCCGGCCACAGAACTTCCGGAACCGCTGCTGCAGTCACCACCTCCACGTCCAGGTAGTACAGCCCACACACCACCCTCACCTCAGCTGCTGCCGCCCACCCCGATCCTCCAACCGCCGACGCAACCCCGCCCACGGTCGACGCCGACGGAACCCCGCCCACGGCCGGCGAAACCCCACCCACGGCCGACGCCGACGGAACCCCGCCCACGGCCGACGACCTCATCGCTCCGCCCACAACCTCCTCAGCCTGCAACCCCAGAGGAGACAGCCACACTGAGCCCTGCCGCATCTTCACCATCCCCCCAGACCTCCCACTGACTGAGGACGAACGGTCAGTCCTTAGCAAGGGGCTCACCTTTGTCCCCCTACAACCAGACATCAACGAATACCAGTCACGGTCGGACATAGAGCAGTTTTTCCGCCGTCTTCGCCTCCATGCCTACTTCTTCAACCGGGAACCCAACCCTCCTTCCACTGACCCCTTCACCCGCTTCCAACACAAGTCCTCCTCCTGGACACCACCCCCAGGCCTCCTACCCTCCCTCGACCTCTTCATCTCCAACTGCCGTCGAGACATCAACCGCCTCAACCTCTCCACCCCTCTCACCCACTCCAACCTCTCCCCCGCAGAACGGGCAGCCCTCCGCTCCAACCCCAACCTCCCCATCAAACCCGGAGACAAGGGTGGCGCAGTGGTAGTATGGCGCACTGACCTCTACATCGCCGAGGCCAGACGCCAACTCTCCGACACCACCTCCTACCGCCTCCTCGATCATGACCCCACACCCGAGCACCAAACCATCATCTCCAACACCATTCACGACCTCATCACCTCAGGGGACCTCCCACCCACAGCCTCCAACCTCATTGTTCCCCAACCCCGCACGGCCCGTTTCTATCTCCTTCCCAAAATCCACAAACCTGCCTGCCCTGGTCGACCCATCGTCTCAGCCTGCTCCTGCCCCACCGAACTCATCTCCACCTATCTGGACTCCATTTTCTCCCCTTTGGTCCAGGAACTCCCCACCTACGTCCGTGACACCACCCACGCCCTCCACCTCCTCCAGGACTTCCAATTCCCTGGCCCCCAACACCTCATATTCACCATGGACGTCCAGTCCCTGTACACCTGCATTCCGCATGGAGATGGCCTCAAGGCCCTCCACTTCTTCCTGTCCCGCAGGCCCGACCAGTCCCCCTCCACCGACACTCTCATCCGCCTAGCTGAACTCGTCCTCACACTCAACAACTTCTCTTTTGACTCCTCCCACTTCCTACAGACTAAGGGGGTGGCCATGGGCACCCGCATGGGCCCCAGCTATGCCTGCCTCTTTGTAGGTTACGTGGAACAGTCCCTCTTCCGCACCTACACAGGCCCCAAACCCCACCTCTTCCTCCGGTACATTAATGACTGTATCGGCGTCGCCTCTTGCTCCCCAGAGGAGCTCGAACAGTTCATCCACTTCACCAACACCTTCCACCCCAACCTTCAGTTCACCTGGGCCATCTCCAGCACATCCCTCACCTTCCTGGACCTCTCAGTCTCCATCTCAGGCAACCAGCTTGTAACTGATGTCCATTTCAAGCCCACCGACTCCCACAGCTACCTAGAATACACCTCCTCCCACCCACCCTCCTGCAAAAATTCCATCCCCTATTCCCAATTCCTCCGCCTCCGCCGCATCTGCTCCCACGATAAGACATTCCACTCCCGCACATCCCAGATGTCCAAGTTCTTTAAGGACCGCAACTTTCCCCCCACGGTGATCGAGAACGCCCTTGACCGCGTCTCCCGCATTTCCCGCGACACATCCCTCACACCCCGCCCCCGCCACAACCGCCCCAAGAGGATCCCCCTCGTTCTCACACACCACCCTACCAACCTCCGGATACAACGTATTATCCTCCGACACTTCCGCCATTTACAATCCGACCCCACCACCCAAGACATTTTTCCATCCCCTCCCCTGTCTGCTTTCCGGAGAGACCACTCACTCCGTGACTCCCTTGTTCGCTCCACACTGCCCTCCAACCCCACCACACCCGGCACCTTCCCCTGCAACCGCAGGAAATGCTACACTTGTCCCCACACCTCCTCCCTCACCCCCATCCCAGGCCCCAAGATGACATTCCACATCAAGCAGAGGTTCACCTGCACATCTGCCAATGTGGTATACTGCATCCACTGTACCCGGTGCGGCTTCCTCTACATTGGGGAAACCAAGCGGAGGCTTGGGGACCGCTTTGCAGAACACCTCCGCTCAGTTCGCAACAAACAACTGCACCTCCCAGTCGCAAACCATTTCCACTCCCCCTCCCATTCTCTTGATGACATGTCCATCACGGGCCTCCTGCACTGCCACAATGATGCCACCCGAAGGTTGCATGAACAGCAACTCCTATTCCGCCTGGGAACCCTGCAGCCATATGGTATCAATGTGGACTTCACCAGTTTCAAAATCTCCCCTTCCCCTACTGCATCCCTAAACCAGCCCAGTTCATCCCCTCCCCCCACTGCACCACACAACCAGCCCAGCTCTTCCCCCCCACCCACTGCATCCCAAAACCAGTCCAACCTGTCTCTGCCTCCCTAACCGGTTCTTCTTCTCACCCATCCCTTCCTCCCACCCCAAGCCGCACCCCCCGCTACCTACTAACCTCATCCCACCTCCTTGACCTGTCCGTCTTCCCTGGACTGACCTATCCCCTCCCTACCTCCCCACCTACACTCTCTCCACCTATCTTCTTTACTCTCCATCTTCGGTCCGCCTCCCCCTCTCTCCCTATTTATTCCAGTTCCCTCCCCCCATCCCCCTCTCTGATGAAGGGTCTAGGCCCGAAACGTCAGCTTTTGTGCTCCTGAGATGCTGCTCGGCCTGCTGTGTTCATCCAGCCTCGCATTTTATTACCAGAGACTCACAGTTGGTGTGTTGCCTCCCAGGTGCCAGGGTGCATGATGTCTCTGTGTTTTTGGGATCCTTAAGGGGGAGGGGAAGCAGCCCCAGTTCGTGGTCCACATTGGCACCAACGACATAGGTAGGAAGAGAGATGGGGATTTAAGGCAGAAATTCAGGGAGCTAGGATGGAAGCTGAGAGCTAGGACGGACAGAGTTGTCTCTGGTTTGTTGCCCGTGCCACGTGCTAGTGAGGCGAGGAATAGGGAGAGAGAGGAGTTGAACACGTGGCTACAGGGATGGTGCAGGAGGGAGGGTTTTGGATTCTTGGATAATTGGGGCTCTTTCTGGGGTCGGTGGGACCTCTACAAGCAAGATGGTCTTCACCTGAACCAGAGGGGTACCAATATCCTGGGGGGGAAATTTGCTAAGGCTGTTCGGGTGGGTTTAAACTAATTCAGCAGGGGGATGGGCACCAAAATTGTAGTTCGACTATAGAAAAGGTTGAGAGTAGGGTGGTCCGAAATAAAGTTTCTGGGAAGCAAGATGGCACCGGCAAGCAAGAAGTTGGATTGAAGTGTGTCTACTTCAATGCCAGGAGCATCCGGAATAAGGTGGGTGAACTTGCAGCATGGGTGAGTACCTGGGACTTCGATGTTGTGGCCATTTCGGAGACATGGATAGAGCAGGGACAGGAATGGTTGTTGCAGGTTCCGGGATTTAGATGTTTCAGTAAGAACAGAGAAGATGGTAAAAGGGGCAGAGGTGTGGCATTGTTGGTCAAGGACAGTATTACAGTTGCAGAAGGGATGTTTGGGGACTCGTCAACTGAGCTAGTATGGGCTGAGGTTAGAAACAGGAAAGGAGAGGTCACCCTGTTGGGAGTTTTCTATAGGCCTCCGAATAGTTCCAGAGATGTAGAGGAAAGGATAGCAAAGATGATTCTCTATAGGAGTGAGAGAGACAGGGTGGTTGTCATGGGGGACTTCAACTTTCCAGATATTGAGTGGGAACACTATAGTTCGAGTACTATAGATGGGTCAGTTTTTGTCCAGTGTGTGCAGGAGGGCTTCCTGACACAGTATGTAGATAGGCCAACAAGGGGCGAAGCCACATTAGATTTGGTACTGGGTAATGAGCCCAGCCAGGTGTTAGATTTGGAAGTAGGTGAGCACTTTGGTGATAGCAATCACAATTCTGTTATGTTTACTGTAGTGATGGAAAGGGATAGGTGTATACCACTGGGCAAGAGTTATAGCTGGGGGAAAGGCAATTACGATGAGATTAGACAAGATTTAGGGAGCATAGAATGGGGAAGGAAACTGCGGGGGATGGGCACATTAGAAATGTGGAGCTTATTCAAGGAAAAGCTCCTGCATGTCCTAGATAAGTATGTACCTGTCAGGCAGGGAGGAAGCTGTAGAGTGTGGGAGCCGTGGTTTACGAAGGAGGTGGAATCTCTGGTCAAAAGGAAGAAGGGGGCTTATGTTAGGATGAGATGTGAAGGCTCGGTTAGGGCACTTGAGGGCTACGAGGTAGCCAGGAAAGACCTAAAGAGAGAGCTCAGAAGAGCCAGGAGGAGACATGAGAAGTTGTTGGCGGATAGGATCAGGGTAAACCCTAAGGCTTTCTATAGGTATTTAAGGAATAAAGGAATGATGAAAGTAAGATTAGGCTCAATCAAGGATAGTAGTGGTAAGTTGTGTGTGGAGTCAGATGAGATAGGGGAAGCGCTAAATGAATATTTTTCAACAGTATTCACTCTAGAAAACGACAATGTTGTCGAGGAGAATACTGAGATACAGGCTACTAGACTAGGTGGGATTGAGGTTCACATGGAAAAGGTATTAGAAATCCTTCAGAAGGTGAAGATAGATAAGTCCCCTGGGCCGGATGGGATTTATCCTCTGATCCTCTGGGAAGCCAGGGAGGAGATTGCCGAGACTTTGGCATTGATCTTTAACTCGTCATTGTCTACAGGAATAGTGCCAAATGACTGGAGGATAGCAAGTGTGGTTGCCCTGTTCAAGAAGGGGAGTAGAGACAACCCTGGTAATTATAGACCAGTGAGCCTTACCTCAGTTGTTGGTAAAGTGTTGGAAAAGGTTAGAAGGGATAGGATTTATAATCATCTAGAAAAGAATAAATTGATTAGGGATAGTCAGCACGGTTTTGTGAAGGGAAGGTCGTGCCTCACAATCCTTATTGAGTTCTTTGAGAAGGTGACCAAACAGGTAGATGAGAGTAAACCAGTTGATGTGGTGTATATGGATTTCAGCAAGGTGTTCGATAAGGTTCCCCACAATAGGCTATTGTACAAAATGCGGAGGAATGGAATTGGCTTGCTGAAAGAAGACAGAGGGTGGTAGTTGATGGGAAATGTTCATCCTGGAGACCAGTTACTAGTGGTGTACCGCAAGGGTCGATGCTGGGTCCACTGCTGTTTGTCATTTTTATAAATTACCTGGATGAGGACGCAGGATAGGTTTGCAGACGACACTCAGGTCGGTGGAGTTGTGGATAGTGACGAAGGATGCTGTAGGTCGCAGAGCTGGGCTGAGAGGTGGCAAATGGAGTTTAATGCAGACAAGTGTGAGGTGATGCACTTTGGTCGGAGTAACCGGAAGGCAAAGTACAGGGCTAATGGTAAAATTCTTAGCAGTGTATATGAGCAGAGAGATCTGTGTCCATGTACACAGATCCTTGAAAGTTGCCACCCAGATTGACAGGGCTGTTAAGAAGGCATACAGTGTTTTAGCTTTTATTAATAGAGGGATCGAGTTCCAGAACCAAGAGGTTATGGTGAAGCTGTACAAAACTCTGGTGCGACCGCACTTGGAGTATTGTGTACAGTTCTGGTCACTGCATTATAAGAAGGATGTGGAAGCTTTGGAAAGGGTGCAGAGGAGATTTACTAGGATGTTTCCTGGTATGGAGGGAAGGTCTTACGAGAAAAGGCTGAGGGCCTTGAGGCTGTTTTCATTCGAGAGAAGAAGGTTGAGAGGTGACTTAATTGAAACATAAAATAATCAGAGGGTTAGATAGGGTGGATAGGGAGAGCCTTTTTCCTAGCATGGTGACAGCGAGCACGAGGGGGCATAGCTTTAAATTGAGGGTGAAAGATATAGGACAGATGTCAGAGGTAGTTTCTTTACTCAGTAGTAAGGGAATGGAACGCTTTGCCTGCAACGGTAGTAGATTCGCCAACTTTAGGTACATTTAAATCGTCATTGGACAAGCATATGGACGCACGTGGAATAGTGTAGGTTAGATGGGCTTGAGATCGGTATGACAGGTCGGCACAACATCGAGGACCGATGGGCTTGTATTGTGCTGTAATGTTCTATAGTCCCATCAAAAACGCAATGTTTGACTTAAAATACCTGGCACATATAATTACAATTAACATGGTAGATGTTTACATATTTGTTGAACAATGGTGTGGTATTTGACATTGTTTCATCCCAGTAATGTCCTATAAAAGTTAAATAAATACTTTTATATTCCTATTGACTCTTGGTTTAAGTTTCTACCCTAATTGCATTTTAGGAAAGGGGACAATTAGTGTCATATAATTTACCTTCGGTTTGGTGATATATTTTAGAATTGGATGGGTTGGTTTCTTGCCTAGTTGTAATTTGATGTGTTGTCTGTTCGCAATGGAAGGTGGCAATCTATTGAGTTGGAAATTAACATCTGTGGCATATTCCTTCTTTCTAAAGAAATGTGCGTTTATATATTGCATCTGTTTTCAGAGTATTGCAATGTCCTTTACAGTCAGTTGCTACTTGCCTATATTTCAAAAAAATACTTTCATATGAAGCCAAGTCCCAAAGCAACAGTTAACAAATGTGTAGGGAGACAAGAGAACTCTGTCCTTCAGAATGTGCCATTGGGAATATTTTAAAATCCACTAGAGAAGCTGATCATTTCAAATTGTACAGCAGTTTGGTGTGATTGGGCTTGAAACCACAACCACCTAGCCTAAGTGTTACCATGAGGACATTGAAAGCTGAGAAAAGTTAAAGATCCTAACTCTCTTCCAGTGAAGATTTTTATTTCAAATGTGTACTTGCATACATTGTATAGTCACAATACTAAGGTGCCAGGTTCAAGGGATGTCTAAGTTTGCCTTATCTTTCCGCCCCTATGCTTAAGGTCACTTGTTAGCAACTGCTAAGTTCTGCCATGGCATTCCAAATTGTATTACACAAGATTTACCAGGATAGTTCCAACTATTTGCATAACTTCTAGAAATTTTGGTTTGGGACAGACTTATTGCTCAGATTCTTAGTCTGTACTTAACAGGTTCACAGAAATCTGAAATCTAAAAATTGATCAAACATTTACAGGTAGTGCATGATTGGCTTACTTGGGAGATCAAGACAAACCAAAATTTTAAAGATTTAAGCAAGTTTTGAAATTGCTTCAGGTGAGGGACCAGTTGATAAAATATCTGCCTTGACAATTCAACAGTAAAGTTAGAATAAATACTCAAATTTTAATTGTTACTTAGTTTAATAAAACCAAATATTACAGCACGTATTTACATTGATATTATTTCTTGTGGTCATCAGATTCAAGTAAAACAAAGCATTAAGCAAAATAACACCACAATGAAATGTACTTCTTTAGGAATTGTTATCAATGTATTGGCATTATTTTACAAAAAGCAATACTGCGTGTTACATTTCCAATACCCACAAACACTTAAAGTCTGCTGATATTGTAAAATTAAAACAGTGATTAACTTCACTTCTACTTATCACAAAATGAAACATATTACTAAAAAGGCCACTATATTAAGAAGACATTCTAACATACAAAACAATGTCATTTTCAAGGCTCGAAGTTAAATAAATACCATTCATTACAACAGATTTTTAAAAAAAATAAAAAACTTCAAGGCATAGAAAGGGTGGCATTAAAATTTAATATTTTGGATTTACATGGCAAAACCCATAGTTAACAGTGCATCTGGCAAACATTTGAACTATTAGCATTTAAGACAAACTGCCTTTTAGACTCGCTTGCTATGAATTTGGAAATGAGTTAGACAGTGAAATGTATATAACAGTAAGGCATTCCAGCACCAATCTTCGTCAGAAAGATTCTCATCAACATGATACTGGAGATGAAGTGGCTGAATAAAACAGCTTAACTTTCAAAGCTATCTTAAAAAATAAAATCTCAATTTTTGTAAAGAGTGTAAAGAAATACTGTGTGCAATGTTTTGATTTTATTTAATCATGCTGCATTGAGTATTTTTTTTCTTGCAGATAAACTGTACCCGGTTTTCTACTTGCGTTTAAGTGTTTTTGCAATATTTAAGGCTTAAGTATCTCCTCACCCTGGCTTCCACTGTAACGTTCAAAACAGATGCTGCACAAATTCTCCATATTCCAAGAGGACAGAAGAGGCTACAGCCATATACAGTGAAATGCCTCAGTGTACTGTGGACTGACTAGTCTTGGATCTCACTCCATTTGTGTCATTCATCCATTGGTGTAGTTTTGCACTTTTCCTAAAGCGCAAGTGTTGAATAACTTTAACATAACAAAACTCACTTTCAGCCATGTCAGTGTCTTGTAGTAGCATCGTGCCAGAAATCCTCAATGAAACACGTTCCCAGGGCTTTAGTAAATACTTGTAAAATTTGTTTCTTGAAAGTTTGTTCAATTCTAATACGTGGAGCTCACAATAACTACATTTCTGCAACAAGTTTGTAATCTTGAAGGGATCAACACAATCCTGAGTTGCAACATCCTGAGTTGCAACACCCAGAATACCGGATTGTTTTATAGGTCAGCACCACAATCAATTTTAAAGACTGTAGCCAATACAGTTTGTTTTCGGTGTTCATCAGAAGTCACTGTAGGTACTGAATTACATCATGTGGTCATACACTTGTGTCCTGAAGTAAAGGTTCTTTAGCATCAGCAGGAACCTGTGGGCTATGTGGATGACTGTGGCTATTCATATGTTTCTTCCAGTTGCTAGGTCTTAGTGACATGTTTCTATATTCTGGAATGAACAAGGCAACAAGCAAGGCTAACAGCACTGAGCAAGCTCCAAATAAGAATGGTGGTCCAGGAATTATTGAACTCTATTTAAAATGAGGGGAGGGGGGTGGATAAAAAGAGAGAAAAACATTCAGCACCACAAAGCAAACAACACAAAGATTTAAGTGGCATTAATTACTATAAAAGTAATCCTCATCAAGTCGCTATTATCTGGCTAGTTAAGCCAGAAACTTCGAAAAATCCCAGAACTGATTAATTTTTCACAAAATTATTTGAAGCATGTGGTACAATGGGTAAGTACACTAACTATCCTCTGACTGAGAATCTGAGTTGGGGTCACTGAGCCCAAAATGTTAACTCTGATTTCTCTTCACAGGTGCTGCTGGACCTGCTGAGCTTTTCCAGCAACTTTCCATTTTTAATCCTCAGATTGAGATTAGGAAGGGGGAGAAAAATGATGAGGTTCACCCTCATCATCAGAATCTAAACATATTGGAACGTGTCTTGTAGATAGCAAAGATTGGGATTTGCTGTGACTCGACTCTGGTAAAGGTTAAAGATCTTGCATGTGTTTTTGTATGTTCAGGTAACAGTGTTAAATTTGAAAATGGCTATTCAAAAACTTCAGCTGAAAAGACAATACTGTACTTCATTACCACATCATTGCAGATCAGCAACTTAGGAATAAATTTACAAATGGTGATTAAATCTTTATGCTCTCATCTATTGTATGAGAAGTATTCATCATGCAATACATGTACAGGAAAAAATCTTACAACTTTGGAACATGCAGTATAAATAAGGAAATGTCAGGATGATATCGGTCTGAACACTAACTACAGATAATCAGTTACAGTGTTACAAAATTAGCAATTTGCTTAGCAATGCTATGTAAACACCCATACCTTACCTGCTGAGAACGACTATCTGCCTTCATACTGTCCAATGACACACCATCATTCTCTGGTACTTCATTTAGTTCCACGTGAAAAATGTAGAATATAAACCCAAAAAGTGCAGGGCCCAGGCCATTACACAGCCCTCGAATTCCTGTGACCATTCCTTGAACAACACCTATAAACAATTGTAACTTTGTTTATCTCTGTTATAAATGTTCTTTTTGAACTGCAGTACCAAGTTGAATGCAAACAGACTGTTTCTGTGTGAGCCATTAAATTATAGGTTAACTGAAGCTATATTCTAGCATCATTGTTGAACTTTAATGTGGATACCCAGATTACTGTAGCTGTTTGTAAACTAAACCAAGATCAAGAGAAGTCAAGTCAAGGTGTTAGTTCTTCCCCTTTTAAGAAAATGAACATTTTGTATTTAGGCCTAAAGTGAAAAATTGGTGCATGATGCAAAAGAGAATGACAGTACATTTCAGGGCACATCCCTTATTACTGAGACCTAAAGCAAACCAAATGAATTAATGAAAAAAATAATCTTCACTTTTTAAAATAAAAAATGTAAATGTGGCCTTCAGGACTAATTTAACAATAAAGACTGTGCTAATATGAGGTATTGCATTTTGCTAACATGAGCCAGGGCAGAACTTATACAACTTAATGATAAGCCCTGGGTACTGCTGTCAAACAGATGTAGGGATTCAAGTACATAGTTCTTTGACAGTGTGTCACAGGTAGCTTAGCATACTTGCCTTCATTGCTCAGACCTTTGAGTACAGGAGTTGGGATGTCATATTGAGGTTGTACAGGATGTTGGTGAGGCCAATTTTTGAAGTAGTGTACAGATCTATAGGAAGGATATAATTAAATTGGAGAGGGTTCAGAAAAGATTTATCAGGATGTTGCTGGGACTAGAGGGTTATAAGAAGAGGCTGCATAAACTGGGACTTTTTAAACTGGAGTGTAAGAGGCTGAGCAGTGACAATAATAGAGGTTAATAAAATCACGAGGGGCATACATAAAGTGAATATCAAAGATTTTTTCCTTAAAGTTGGGGAGTTCAAAATTGGAGGGCATAATTTTAATGCCAGTAGATAAAGATTTAAAAAGGGATCTTAAGGACAGTAACTTGTATGAGTAACGAACTGCCGTTTGGACAGGTACATGAATAGGAAAGATTTAGAGGAAAATGGGCCAAATGCAAGCAAGTGAGACTAGTTTAGTTTGGGAAACTTGGTCAGCATAGTCGAGTTGGACCGAATGGTCTGTTTCCGTGTTGTAGCACCAAAATCAAATATGCTTTTCAAACACGAGGGTCCATGATCTTTTATTGGTCCTCTTTAGTTGTACTTTTTAACAAGAATCCTAACAGAAATCCCTAAATTTTCCAGAGTGGCACTTTGGAACAGTCGTGTATGGGGAGGGGAAGCAGTCAGAAGATAGAGCATGTCTTGGGCTTTTTAATCAATCATAAGTATAAATTGAAATTATTAAAAATTTTAAAAACTGTAATTCTACAGCACCAATTCCCACAAAAGAAAAAGCTTTACCTTGTTGATCTGGATCAGCATTCCTCGACACCAGTGCACTCACTGCTGGGAAAGTAATGCTGGACATGGCTGCCACTGCTCCTGCTGCCCACATCATCCTACAATCAATGTACATTAAATGTTAGTTAAGCTCCATAATATTGAAGGAATGGGGATAAGAGTTATGGGAACAGGTTGACTGTACAGGATTAGGAATACTTCCTATTGCAGAGAAAACAATATTGAATATTTCCACTACGTAATTTCACACTTTTATGAAGTTAATTTCACTGCCTCATTTCAATATCATTTTAAACATTTTACATATCCATTATGAAGGTCATTAATGAAGTGACACATTAACTCTAGAGACAATGGTATGGGACCCTCTGAGAAAACAGCTACAATTATCACTACAGGTTGGTGCTCTTACAGCAATTTGGTAGTGGAAAAGTTGTTTGGATGTGTGTATGTAAATTACTCAATTGGAAACATGGATAATCTATTGTTAATAGATTATAAACAAACCAGTTATTTGGTGATGGGGGAACAAAACCTTTCAGGTGTATGTAAGAGCACTTCTGAATATAAAGGAGAACGTAAATTGGTGTTCTTGTGGTGCAGCAATACTGTCCCAACTCGAGTCAGAATACCTGGATTCATGTCCCATCTGCTCCAGAGGTGTGCAAAAACATCTCTGTACTACTTGATTGTACAGTGGCTTTGCCCATACCTCTGGGCCAGGATGGCCAAGGATCAAGTACCACAAGCTCCAGAGATGTGGTGTAACATCTCTGAAATAGGTTGACTAAAATAAAAACAAAGGCCTGGGCTCTGAACCAGTGGGAACTTGGCTTCTGGACAGGTAGAACAGAAGGGTACAGTGGAAACTGGTTTTGTGCTTAATAAAGAGCTCTTGTGGCAGAGTGATAGGGTATGTACCAGGAGCCTAGACTCAAGTCTCTCTCGCTCTAGAGGTGTGTGTTAACAGCACTGAGTGGACGAAAATGGAAATAGGAACGAGAGTAGGCTGTTCAGCCCCTCAAGCCTGCTCTACATTCAATTGGATTATGGCTGATTCAACATTTTTCATCCCCACTTAACTGTTCTTTCCCCATTAACTCTCGATATTCAATGTCAGCCTTAAATATAACTAAGTATTCTGCACCTCCAGCTCTCTGTGGCAAGACTCTCAACTCAGATGAAATTCCTCCTCATTTCAATCTTAAATTGGCACCCTCTTTTATGAGACGATGCCCTCTCATTCTAAATTATCCCATGAGGGGAAACAGTCTCTTGGCCTTTACCCTGTCAAAACCCTCAAGAATCATGTGTTTCAACGAGATCACCTCTTAATCTTCTAAATTTTAATGACAGAGTCTCAACCTTTACTCATGAGTCCCTCCATACCAGGGATCATCCTGATGAACCTTCTTTGAAATGCCTCCAATTAAATAATATTTGTCCTTAAACAAGGACACCAAAACTGCTCACAGTACTCCACTTGTGGTCTCATTAGAACCTTGTATAATTTCAGGAAGACTTCCCTATTCTCATACTCCAGAACTCTTGTAATAAAGGCCAACATTCCATTAGCCTTCCTGATTAACCTGCTGCATTTGTTGCTGGCTTTGTTTCTCAGGTACAAGTACCCCCTAGTCCCTGTCTGTTGTCCCTTGCTGCAGCTTTTCTCCAATTAAATAATACTGTTCTTTTATCCTCCCTTCCAAAATGAACAACTTCATATTTTCTCATTATGCTCCTTTTGCCCACTTACATAACCTATTAATATCTTTGTAAATTGTGTGTCCCTCTCAACTTGTCTTTCCACCCATTTTTGTATTGTGCTAAAATTTAGCTACCATACATTCCCTTCCTTCCTCCAAATCATTCATATAAATTGTAGTTGTGGTCCCAATACTAATGCTTTTGGAACCTCACTGGTTACAAGTCAGCAACCGAAAAAAAGAACCTCTTGGAATGAAGAGAACTTGTGGTTCCTGCCCAATAGCCAATTCTTTACTCATGCCAATATAATATCTCTAACACCATAGGCTCTAATCTTATGACTTTACCTTCTGTAAGGTACCTTGCTGAATGCCTTTTGGATGTCTACATACAATAAATCTACTGGTTCTACTCTATCCATGCTCGTTAGACTTTTTCAAAAAAACACCAATAAATTAGTCAAGACTTTATTTGCCTTTCATGAAGCCACGCTGATTCTGCTTGATTTAGTTTGTTTCTCCAAATATGCTACTATTACTTCTCTAACGATTTACACACATTTGGAAAAGTATGGCCTAATTAGGGACAGTCAGCACAGCTTTGTGTAGGGTAGGTCATGTCTAACTAACTTGATTAAATTTCGAGGTGGTGATGGAGATGAACAATGAGGGTAGAGCAGAGGATGTTATTGATAAGGTTCTTCATGGTAGGCTCATCCAGAAGATTAAAATGCATGGGATCCATGGTGACTTGGTTGCTTGGATACAGAATTGGCTTGCCCATAGAAGGCACAGGGTAGTTATGGAAGGGTGTTCTCCTGACTGGAGATTCACAACTAATGGTGTTCTGCAGGGATCCATTCCGGGACCTCTGCTGTTTGTGATGTATATAAAAATGACCTGGATGAAAATGCGGATTGGTGTGTTAGTAATTTTGCAGATGATTCAAAGATTGGTGGAGTTGTGGATAGTGTAGAAGGTTGTCAAAGGATACAGTGGGGTATAGATCAGTTGCAGATATGGGTGGAGAAATAGCAGATTGAGTTTTATCCATATGAATGTGAGGGGCTGCACTTTGGGAGATCAAATGTTAAGGAAAAGTATACAATTAATGATAGGACTCTAAACAGCATTGATATACGGAGGGATCTTGGAGTTCAAGTCCATAGCTCCCTGCAAGTGGCCACACAAGTAGATAGGGTGGTAAAGGTGGCATATGGCATGCGTGCCTTTATTTGTCAGGGAATGAAGGCCTTGGAGAGAACGTGGAAGAAGTTTACCAGGATGCTGCCTGTATTAGAGGATATGAGCTATAAAGCAGAGGCTAGAAAAACTCAGGTTGTTTTCTCTGGAGCAGTGGAGGCTTGATAAGAGTCTATAAGATTATGAAATGCACACATAGGGTAAATGGTCAGAATATTTTCCCCAGAATTGAAATGTCTAAAACTTAGTGGAATGCATTTAAGGTGATATGGGAAAAGTTCAAGGAGATGAGAGGGACAAGTTGTGGCATATTTTAAAAAAAAGTGGTAGGAGTCTAGAATGTGCTGCCAGGGTTAGTGGTAGAGGCAGATACAATAGGGATGTTTAACAGACATTTAGCTGGGCCATGAATTTGCAAGAAATGGAGGAATATGGACCAAAGGCAGAAGGGGTTAGTTTAATTTGGTATCATGTTTGACACAACAGTGTGGACTGAAGGGTCCGTTCCTGTGCTGTCATGTTGTTCTAATTGATGCCAAAAATTTTTTCAAACAGCAGAAGTTAGGCTAATTACCCTACAGTTACCTTTTATCCCCCCTCCCTCCCTGAGTACATTGTCACATTGGCAGTTTCCTAATCCTTCTGTACTTCTCTAGAATCCAAGAATTTTGGAAAATTACAACAAATGCATCCACTTGCTCCGTAGCTGCTACTTTTAGAATCCTAGGTTCAGTATCAGGTAACTTATCTGTCTTTAGACCCACAGTTTGTCTATTACTAATACTCTAGTTATGGTGATGGTACTTATTTGGTCCCCCACATTCTTTAGTAATTAAAGGATGTCTGAAGTATCTTACACCATGAAAGATTGATGCAAAATATCTAACGTCTTCGCTATTCCCTCCTGGTACTACTTCCCCAGATTCATTGTCTAAGCAGCCCATGTTCACTTTGACCTCTCTCTTCCTTTTAATATATTTAAAGAAGCTCTTATTTCCAGTTTTATTATTCCCTGCTAAATTACTGTATATATTATCACATACACAAAAAGTAGCAAAGCTGATTGAAATAGAATTAAAACATTATGATGATATTTAGGTAGAAAAATAAAAGTTCAGGATTACTCTCAATACAATACGCAAGTCCATTTAAAGCGTTTACAAGGATCATTAAATCTCTGAAAAGGTTCAAGATACATACCAAGGCTCAGAGCCAAAGCCATACCAAGCCAACTGTAACATCTGAAATCCTAACCCCAATAGAATAGTGTTTTTGTTCCCAATGGATCGCATGAGCAAACTCAGGACTGCTGTCTGAAACAGAAATGCAGTTAACATTTAAGTTTGCTGTGAAGGTCAACAGTTTCAGCTTATTAATTTTTTTCCAATGCTCTATCTGCACAGAAATAGAGTGGAGAATACTATTCATGGGTGAAAGAGAAAGTGTGTGGTAGCTGAAGACATGACTGACGTTGCTGCAAAGAAAAAGGAACTGAGCTACATCCTAAATATCTAAACAACAGAATATGCATGCAAAAACTTGTGGCTGCAATAAATTACTACATTGGAATGGGGGAGGGAAGGGTAGGTGAAGCATAGAGTGATTATAAAAATAACAATGGGATCTGGAGGTCAATTTGCCTTGATTCGGGAACCAGTATTTGAAGGTATTATAGTGATTATGTTACCGAGCTAGTAATTTTGGAATGCTAGATATCTTTGATGATCCAAGTGCAGCAGCTAAAGAATTAAGACAGTCAAAACTTGGCCTTGCATTTACATAACAATTTGTAAGAAATATAGTAAAGGGAAAACGATATCTGTATGATATGCAATGCATTGTATAATGTATAAATGTTGTTTTCCCCTTATTTTGATATTTCTTCAAAATTATCTTGATGAACCCAAGTTGAAAAGCTTTGATAAAGTAGGTCTTTTATATCCAAATAGTCATTTAGCAGTACAGAACTTGATTATTGCTGAAAACAAAGACATTTTGCCAAAGTTCTTGTCTTGCACTCAATAGGACAATGCTCAAGGATACCAACTCAAGCAGAAAGCCAACATTTATACTACATACAAGGCCAGTGCTGATTGATTAGCAGGTGAACTCTGCCTGATAGAGGCATTGTGCTGGAGAGGACCACAGCAGATGCACTGAAACACTGACATCTGCAAGTACTTCTCCAAGCCATGTAATCCTGACTTGGAACTATATTGCTGTTTTTTCACTGTGGCTGGATCACAATCCTCAAACTGCCTTCTAACATACTTAGGTTAACTTTCTTTTGCCATAAACATGGTCAGAAATTGTATCAATATCGTATAAGAGCCAGCTTCCTGAAAAGATTTAGCACATATACCAACACCGTCGGAAGTAAACAGTGGTGCGAGGAGGAGAGAAGAGAGGGAATTCTTTAAGTACCATATGAGGCTGCAACTGGATGCTTACTTGTGCAATGATGGACAGGATTCCAAGGACAGCAATAAAGGCTGTTACACTTTCTGATGAAAATCTCATGACCTATTAAAGGAAATAAGTAGCTGTAATCTTCAATTTGACAAATTTATATTATATTAACTATTGTAAAGACTTTATTTTTAATCATAGCCTGTAGTGAGATAACAGTTCTAATAGCAAGGATTGCTACATGTTCTGAAAGCAAATAACCTGACACTCATTGAGTACACAGTTGCTAGTTCCAGCAGTAATTGACAGTTTGCAGATGAGCTGGAGTCAAAAAGGTCAGAAACAGAAACAGCTGGCAGTATCTGAGTAGAGAAATCAGAGTTAACGTTTCAGGTCCAGGGACCTTTCCTCAGAACGAGCCAAAGGATTATGTACAAATGGATCTTTGGCAATTAATAGCTAATTGGTTTGTGGACTAGTGACTAGTCATTGATGCCAAATGCCTGCAACAACTATACAATAGGTTTTCGGGTAATTGAACAGCTTGGGGGCTGTGAACAATATATAGACACCTTCAGACTCCCTCCAGCAGTTATCGTAAGTCATGAATTCTAATCAAGTCAGACATTTTGCGAATGTGAACCAGCCCTGTACCCGAAACCATTGAAAACCTTGGAGAAGGAAAATCAAGAAACAGTGTTCTGATCAGCACAAGAACAATCTCAGCAGATCCTGTGAACAGATTCCACTGGTCTGTGTTCCAGTTCGGTGAAAAACCCATGTATCTTCTTCCTGTGTGTGTGCATGCGCATGTATGTATGTAAGAGGATGTTAATAAGGGGATTAGCGTTCTAACTGGTAGAGTTAAAACTAGTGGTGTACCTGATGGTACACAACTGTTAGCTGTAGGCACAAATTTATTTATAATAAATACTAATTCTTGTTAAGTACAAAAACTTTGTCCATACTGTCAACCTGGGTCTGAAATTGTGCAATTCTGTGTACTTTATTTTAAAAAGAAACTTTAACTTTTGCTATGATGGAAGCAAGGGAACTTGGAAATAAACAGTGATAAGGTGGTGATTTTAAAATGAATGAAGATGGATAAATCTCCAGCACCCAATCAGGTGTTTCTCAGAGCTGTGGGTAGTGAAGGAAGAGATTGCTGGGCCCTTTGCTCAGATATTTGTATCACTGACAGCCGTGGATGAGTTGCTGGAAGACTGGAGGGTGGCTAATGTGGTGCCAATTATTTAAGAAAGGCTGCAAGTCAAAGCTAGGGAACTAGACTGGTGAGCCTTATGATAATAGTGAATAAGTTGTTGGAGAGGATTCTGAGGGGCAGGATTTACATGCATTTGAAAAAGCAAGAACTGATTAAGGGTAGTCAACATGGCTTTGTGTGTGGGAAATCATGTCTTGCTAACTTGATTATACTTTTTTATGAAAAGGTGACAAAGATTGATGAATGCAGAGCAGTCGATGTTGTTTGTGAGTTTCAGCAAAAGATTTGGCAAGGTTTGCACGTCGGACTAGTTAGTAAGGTTAGATCACATGGTACCTAACAGAGCTAGCCAATTGGCTTTAAGGCAGGAAACATAGGGTGGCGGTGGAAGGCTGCTGTTTGGACTGGGGACATGTAACCAGTGGTGTGCTTTTAATCATTTATATAAAATGATTTGAATGTGAGTGAGGAGGTATGTATGGTTAGTAAGTTGGTAGGTGACACCAAAGTTGGTGGTGCCAGGGACTGTAAAGAAGATTACCTCAGTACAATGGGACCTTGATGAGATGGGGCAAGGAGTGGCTGATAGAGTTTAATTCAGATAAATGAGGTATTGCATTTTGGTAATACAAATTAGGTCAGGACTTAATCAATTAAAGGTGGGGCCTGGGGAGTGTGGCTGAACAAAGAGACCTAGGAGTGCAGGTGCATGGTTCCTTAAAAGCGGAGTCACAGGTAGACAGAGTGCTGAAGATGTTTAGCACATTTGGCTTCATTGGTGAGAATATGGAGTACAGGAGTTGGGAAGTCATGTTGCAGTTGTACTGGACACTGGTGAGGCCACTTTTAGAATACGTACAATTCTGGTCGCCCTTCCCTAAGAAAGATGTTGTTGAATGTGAGAGGTTGCAGAAAAGATTGATAGGGACGTTGTCTGGACCAGAAGGTTTGAGTTACGGGAGAGGCTGAATCGGCTGGGGCTTTCTCCCTTGGTATGTCGGATGCTGAAGGCTGACCTTAAAGCAGTTTATAAGATAATGAGGGGTATGGATAGGGTGAATAGCCAAGATCTTTTTCCTAGAGCAGGGGAGGCAAAAACTGGAAGGCATAGGTTTAAGGTGACAGGAAAGATTTTAAAATGATCTGAGGGGAAACTTCCTCACACAGCAAATGGTACAAGTATGGAACGAGCTACCAGAGGAAGTGGCAGTACTGGGTACAATTACAATATTTAAAAGGCAGCTGGACAGGTATATGGGCCAAATGCTGGAAAAATGGGACTAGTTCAAATTAGGATGACAGGCCTGCACGGACAAGATGGATGGAGGGTTTGTTTCTGTGCTGGATGACTATGACTCTGGGAATAGCAGTGCTTGGTTTATAGTGTGACACAAATTTAAAAAATAATAAAATGGCAGTTTTGCTAATCCTTTTGACTCCACTGCTCATTATAGATTATTTTGGGATTTCTTTTTGCAAAATAATATTACATTAATAAAGTGAACATAATCGCCTGAGACCAATACTGTTTGAAAGATATTACATTCTGGTTGATTGTTCAAACACAAATAGAATACATGTAGTTAGGGGCATCTAAAATTAAAGAATTAACTTTGGTTTAAAAAATTATAACAGCAAAGATGTAGGCAGGCGAATAAATGACATTACATATACAATAGGAAAGAACAAAGTACGTGTTCCAATTATGCTGAACCCCACCAAAGCACATTCCCAACTTTGAAAATGAGTGCTATGTTTTATGTATAAAGTGTGAATTCATTTGAAGTACAATAAAGGCTTCCTGAATAATGTAAAGTGGATACATGTCTTAGTTAATTTAAAATACAAATTTTAAAAATATGGCACCACACATTCAACAGAAATTTGTTGGAGTAATCTATAACAAAGTAATCTTCAAACTGTCAGTTGCCTCCTCTAAATTCAAGACGCACAAAATGGCTTTAATGAAGTTATTACTGAGGGGAAAGAGAAACTGAGTTTATGTTGAGCGTAGTATGATGATCGTTTAGAACTGAAGATTCAAATTGCACTCAATGTTAACTCTGTTGCTTTCTCCACAAATGCTGCCAGACCTGCTTTTATTTCAGATTCCAGCATCTGCATTATTTTGAGTTTATTACTGAAGGGTTTTAGCAGGGTAAATGTGGAAACAATGTTTCCTCATGTGGGAAAATTTAGAACTAGGGTCACTGTTTAAAAATTAGGAGTCACCCATTTAAAACAAAACAGGTGAATTCCTCAGATTTTGAGTCTCTTTGGAACTGTCTTCCTAAGAAGGTGGTGGAAGCAGAGTACTGAATATTTTCAAAGGCAATGGAAGATAGATTTCTGTTAAGCAAGGGGTTTAAAGATTAATCAGGATAGGAGGGATTGCAGATTTACATTCAAATCAGCCCCAATCTTACTGAATGACGAGTGTGCTGAAGGGACATGGCCTATTGCTACTCCCAATCCATTCAGTCCAAATGAAGAAACTGACAACTGTGATCTAAAATTTATGAAATCTATGGCAGTTTCCCAAAAGTTATTCCTACCTGTCTGAGGTAAAGAAAAAAACTGGAATATTGGCCTGCCTCTGGAAGGTAGGATAGGAAAACTGTAATACAGATCAGTAAAACTGTTGAATCTTGGCCAACTTTCTTGAGAGACTGTAGGTATAAAAAAAAGTTACATGCATGACCGTCAACAATATATTCACATCAGAGCTGTCAGAATTTTTTGTTCCTGATTTTGAAAACTAATTAGTTTTGACAATACATGTAGCTGGTGCAAGGTAAATACAACAATCTGTTACAATGAAACATGAAATCCATTTGGATACAAAATTGTTGTGAAATTGGAGACAGAGGGCAGTGGTAGAGAGTCGCTTTTCCGAATGGAGGCCTATGACAAGTGGGGTACCACTGAAATTGGTACTGGGTCCACTGTTTTTTGTCTTTTACATAAATGATTTTGGATGGGATGGAATGGTTAGTAAGTTTGCAGATGACACCAAAATTGGTGGTGTAGTGGGCAGTGAAGAATGTTATCTCAGAGTACAATGGGACCTTTAAACGATGACTTGAGTAATGGCAGGTAGAGTTTACTTTAGACAAATGTGAAGTGTTGCATTTTGGACAGACAAATCAATACAGGATTTGTACACTTAATGGTAAGATTCTGGGGAGTGTTGCCAAACAAAGAGACCTGAGGTGCAGGTTCATAGTTCGTTGAAGGTGCAATCACAGATAGAGTAGTGAAGGCGGCGTTTGGTACACTTGCCTTTATTGGTCAGTGCATTGAGTATAGGACTTGATGTCATGTTGTAGGATTCTGGTAAGGCCACTTTTGTAGAAAAGATTGACGAGGATGTTGCTAGTTGGAGTGTTTGAGCTATAGGGAGAGGCTGAATAGGCTGGGATATTTCAGAGGCCAAGAGGTGACCTTATAGAGGTGTATAAAATCATGAGGGTCAATAGTCAAGGTCTTTTCCCCCCCAGAGTAAGGGAGTCTAAAATTAGAGGACATTGGTTTAAGGTGAGACAGAAAAGATATAAAAGGGACATACAGGGCAACTTTTCACGAAAGGGGTGGTGCATGTATGGAATGAACTGCCAGAGGAAGTGGAGGTTGATACAATTATAACATCTAAAAAGCATATGGACAGGTATATGAATAGGAAGGGTTTGGAGACATATGGGCCAAACGCTGGCAAACAGGAATAGATTAATTTAGGATATCTGATTGGCACGGACAAATTGGACTGAAGAGAAAGATTACTTCAGTAGTGCAGGATGAGGTCTTTTTCAGCTGTACAATTTCATACTTATGGATAAATTTGGACATACAAAAGCAGTGTCTTTATTAACTATGCAGAACTGTCCTTCTCAACAGTTCGATTATCAGATTGAAGACGGTCAAATGAATATTAATTTTCTACACAAATTTGATAGTGAGAAATATTTATGAATATAGAAATAATTCAACATGCAGAAAATAGTGGCATCAGTTAAAGTTGTGAGCAAATACAATCCATAAACTAGTTAAAAATTTAAATTAAAAGAAGTTAAATGTTAGGAAAATATATGTAGAGTGTTCACAGATATTCATCAGAAAACCTACAACACATAATATTAAGTCCATGCCACACATACCGCAAATGGATCAGCTTGCTCCCAGGAGATGGGAGCACCCCAAGAGGCAGGTCGCATTTTTTCAGGGAGAGATTCTGGTAAAGCCACCAATATAAAGCAGATATCCAAAAGAGCAATTGCTGTAGCAAGAATAACTACAAGACTGTCCCCATAAATTCGACTGAGATATGCACCAATGGCTGGGCTGGTAACCAAGCTTGCAGCAAATGTGGCCGAAACCTAGCAATCATGAAGATTAAAACAATTACTACAGTTCAAAAAGTTTAATATATTGTGAGAGAAAGAAAGTAAAGAGTACTGCACATGCTGGAGTTTTTAAAAAGTTATTTTCACCACAGCATAAAACTATAAACTGAAAGATTGCTTCCCTTTGCTCGTAATCAATTCTTCAGAGGAAATAAAATGCAAGGAAACAAAAAACAAAATAATGTGGGCTGGAAAATTTCAATTATAAGTCCTAGAAAAATCTTAGCAGGTCAGAAATGTCACCAACAGCTGTGTCCAAAAAAAAATTGAGAACAGGAGTTATGATGTTGAACTGCTGAATGCAACATTCACACTGAAAAGGTTATGAAGTGCTTAATCAAAAGGTGACAAGCTCAGTCTTGAATTTACATTGAATTTCACTGGAACTGTGTAGCAAGTTGAAAACAAAGATCAGAGTGGGAATGGGATGGAAACTTGCCACCCTTTTGGACAGTAGCAGTGTCTTTGCATTTTAAAAACAGAGAATGCAAATAATATTCAATAAATAAGCTTCCATCTCCAAGGAGAGAAAGAGAGTTTCTGTTTTACTAAAATAAAACAGAAAACTGTGGACACTGAAGAAGGGTCACTGGGCTCAAAACATTCATTCTGCTTTCTCTCCACAGATGCTGCCAGAAGAGCAGAATTTCTCTAGTAATTTCTGTTTTCTACTTTACCCATTTACACCTTCTCTCGATGCATCTCCAATTTGATTATGGGTTCCATTATAATCACCTCATTTGTAACTTAATTTCTACTGCTTTCCACTTTATTCCAGACCTTCCCTTTAGTTCTTCTCCTTCCACTGTCCTTGTTTCTGTAATTTCTGTAAATCTTGTTACACTTCTCAAATATTTCCAGTTCTGCTGAAACATTATCAACTTGAACTTTAACTCTGCTTTACTGTATATTAATGCTGTCTTAATTGTTGAGTATTGTCTATTTCTCTGTTTTTAAAAACGTAGAGGACTTTTGTCTTTGTTGTTCCAAATAAAACTCAAACAAAATCATCTCCTCTGTTTATAAAGAAAATAAAATACAGAATAAGATGCTCAGCACAGATCAAACAAAGCAAAGCCAGTGAACAATCCAGTCCAATCTGTATGAGTGTGTCGGGTACGGGACAGAATGAGTGGCAAAAGCATAAAGTTTGTAGCAAAAGCTGGAGAGGACACATTCAATGATAACATAATCCAAAAATGAATGTGAAACAAGAAGCGGATGTGTTTAGAGAGGTGGCTGAGAGATAGCATAGGATGACTTCAGTATGTATGCAGAAAGGGACCCATTGTCTCTGGATGATGTTGCAAAGTAGCAGCATGTAGACAAGGAAAAGAAAGGATCAAGGAATGAGCAATAGTTGTACAGTGGAAAGAAAAACTAGTACTGGAGTCTCTTTGCCTATGATTAGATAAGCAGGACTAGAATCAGTTGAGTGCTAAAGAGATGAACAACGGCAACGCTTTTGCACAAGGACCCATAATTGAAAGTTACCTACAGGGTTGAGGATCACGCTTGGTGGAGTGAATAGCTGCAAGGTGAATGGCTGGAAAGTAAACGCATGATGTTTACAATCACAGGAGGTCATGAGTGACTTTATTTCAGGCATTTGGTTCTGAGGGTTGGGTCAGAAACCTGATTGGAGAGATTCAAACTTGTTGGAAAGATGGTCATACCTCAAGGATTTTGGAAAACAAAAAAAAGGGAGAAAAGTGGTAATTTAGTCCAATGTAACTAAGTTATTGAAGAATATACCACATGACCAATGGTAGCGGAGACAGAGCTTCATTAGGTATGGTATGTATATACTACTCAAATGAAAATGTTTAGTCACATCAATGAAAGTCATCACGGAGCTCCACATATATTAAAATATGATATAAATTATCTAAACTAAACCTCCAGGTTTTCCAGTATTCTGAAATGACTTTTCCAGCTATCAACAGTGTCCTGAAATAAATTAATTGGGACAAGGGGAGGCAATGGCCTAGTAGTATTATCGCTGGACTATTAACATGCTGGGTTTGCATCCTAGCACAGAAGATGGTGGAATTTGAATTCAATAAAAAGAAAATCTGGAATTAAGAGTTTAATGAGAACCATGAATCCGTTACCAGTTGTCAGGAAAACCCAAATGGTTCACTAACGTCCTCTAGGGAAGGAGACTGCCAAGCTTACCTGGTCTGGCCTACATGTGACTCCGGACCGATAGCGATCTGGTTGACTCTCAACTACCCTCTGGGCAATTAGGGATATGCAATAAATGCTACCTAAAAGTGATATCCTCATGCCAAGAATGAATAAAGAAAAAAAAACACAAAACAGCACGGTGGGGAGTCCGTCCATAGCTCATGCTGGAACATTCCTGGGTCCAAGTCAGAATACTCCAAATTAGAGTCCTATTCCAAGACTTGTTTGGCCATTGATGAACCCAGCCACTGGGGCATGCAGGCTAATGTCTACTGGTGCCTGTCTCCAGCCTGGACATATAGTGAGGTTTAACGGCAGGATGGGCACCCAGCTGTAATATAAAAACCTGTCAAATCCAAAAGTGATGGTTGATATGATAGTTATGGGGAAGAATGACCACAGGTAACATGGGGGAAAAAAAAATCTGAAAAGAAGATGGAAAATATCAAACAGCTTTAATTTACTTACCAATCCGTAGGCCATACTTCTTTCATGCTCCTGGGTTATGTCAGCTACATAAGCAAATACCACAGAGAAAGTCACTGCAAATACCCCCGACACAGAGATAACTGCAAAATACCACCTGAGGGGGAAAAATATGCAATCAGAAACATTTTTGTACAGGAGGAAAAAATAATACATGGTTCACACTTTTGGAAGAACTTAATCCTTCTCCACATTAGGTCTCATTACTAAAACTTTCCTACTAACATTTGGAATGCTGCCTGGGGCATCCTACGCATTCACTAAGTTTTAATGAATGATTTTTTCCTAAACCTCAAAATAATTACAAATGACCAGTCCTTAAAAAATTAAGTGTTGGACATAAAACTGTAATTTTTAAGCTAAATGCTTATTTCCTCAACCTGTGCCTCATGCTGAATAGGAAACAAAAGATAACCTGTGTTTTTTTTTTAAATTTTGATTGAAATAACTGCTCGAAGAAAAACAGAAAAGGGGTGTTCACAATAAGATAAATGGGTTGCATTGTAAAGATTTGACGTTGCTTCATATACAAATCAAATTTAATTCTCCTCTGATTTGGAATCTCCAATTGCATTTCCTCAGCTTGGAAAGGAGAAGGATCCAGTCATAAGTAACTAAGAACTTTTAACTAGAAATCTATACAGCTATCTTAAATCACAGAATCCCTACCATGCAAATCGAGGCTACTTACGCCACTTATTCTAATAATGCCACATGCAATTTTAGCCCATGGCTAAACCACCTAAGCTGCAAAGGTCAACTTAGTAAGGCCAATCCACCTAACCTGCATATCTTTGGATTTCCAACTAGATAGTTGGTTAGCTAGTAATTTTCTCATTTGTATGTAAACAAATATATACCTACCATGGACTAATCTTCATTAACGGAATAGGAGCGCAGGTGAAAAAGACAGTAAGCAACAGAAAAGACTTCCGCCCCCACACATCTGAAAGTGCACCTATCAGTGGCGCACTCAGGAATGACAATAATCCCTGTAGAAAAAGAAATTCTCATTTAACTTTATCCTGCGTTGTGCATGTTTAATTGTAGTCAATAACTTACATCACTGCATTGATGCAGTAGCATTCAGCACAATGAAAGTCATTACAGCTCAACATATATTACAATATCACATGGATTAGCTAAACAACGTCTCTTGTTTATCATTAAATAATATTCTGAAATTACTTTTCAACAGTGTCCTGAAATAAAACTAGTTCGAACAACAGAAAGAAAACCAGCATGGTGAGGCACGTTCCATTCAAACTTACTACTTCATTAATAGTCGAAAAGTGCTCATCAAAAGTAAAAACAAATTTATATATACACAATTACTCAGCCAGAAGACTAGAAAATTACATTATTCATGGAGTATTATCTTTGATTTTTGTGCTTAAGCCTAGAGTGAAAATTTAACCTGGAACCTTGTGATTCAGAGGGGAGTGTGCTTCCAACTGAGCCATAGGTGACACACGGAAAAGTAGTCACTGCTCCAAGATCATTTGTTGTGCGTTAAGTGTTTTTGAAATGTTCCTAAAGGTTGTTGAAGGCACTTTGTAACTGCAGGTCTTTTTTTGTTAAGTTGTCCTGACACATACATCATTTTCTTACTGGAGGAGCCAGGAAGCTGAATTACTTCAAAAGAACTTTGGACACACAAGCAAAACTTCATGATTGTCATTTGAACATCGGTGGCAGGAAACTTCTTAGAGTTAAACTACATTTAATTAAGAGGTGATCTTTTTTCATATATGTATGCATCAAATAAATAATTGAAATCGTTGATAAGTATTCATCAGCAGGAAGATAGCTCACATAGATCTGTGGAATGGAGCAAACAATGTCAAGTAACACTTAACTTGGATAGCTCTGGTATTATATGTACGCTGGTTGGGCCAACTTGATATACACTTGCAGGAATTATATCACTGTGCACAGATCAGTGTAGGTTCATGAACAATATAGTACGCATGCATTTTGGGCCTTCAATATGGTGGGTGATGTTGTGTAAGGGATTCAAAGTCCTGAAACAGCCTTGCTATGATGTCATGGAGCCACATATCACCGAGAATGAATAACACAATGTGGGCAGAGTTAGGACAGACAAAACCACACATACTCTAGAACGAGAGAGACAGACAGGCAGACAGACAGAGTCTTGAATGGCTTTGGACATGAACACTCCAGATCAGAAACTGGTATATCTATGCTTACCATGTATAGCAATGTTTAGTATTAAGTGTGGGAAAAACAATGTTACTTTGAAGTTTAAGCATGAAGACAGCTCTTGACTTCACCTTCTCCATGACCAGTCTGTCACCAACCCAAAATCAGTGCGGCATCAAAGTAAATGATGAAAGAGACAATTAAGTAGCTTTGGAGTGACAAGAATGATTCCAAGTGTGAAAAATCTCAGCTACCCAAGATAGAATTGTGGACCTTGGTCTACTTACTTTACAGAAGTGTAGGCCTAAAGGTGATCTGACAGAGATCTACAGAACAACAGAAGAGCTGAATATTATCTCAATTCTTAGGTTACTGAAGTTTAACATATGGAGAGAACGAGGGATAAGAGATTTAACTCTGCAGGGTAGGAAGTAGGGCTGTATTTTTGATTGGAGGTGGTGAGGAAATGTCTAGTCATGATGCGACAACCATTACAATGTGATGGATCAGCTAATTTCTTCATGCCTATCAGTTCTGTATGTTAGGTAATGGGTTGCAGCTTCTTATAAAGCGATGAAAACATTTCAAGGAACACCTTAACAACTGCTTAAAAACTTACAGAAATTCCAGACTTACCTTAACTCCCTGAATTAAGCCATTCATCAAAAATGTATGCTTGGGAAATGTCTCATGCAAGACCTAGAAAATAAAATAAATTTCTGTTGCAATTAAATCCAAAATTTACAACGGGTTTATTATTATCCACAGATGAGATACCTTCAATTATATTTGAAAAACCGCCATCCTTCCTTCTTCCTGTTACCTTTTGTGCATTAATCCACACCAGAAAAGTCAGGAGCTGGAGTTAGTATGTTGAGTTAGCAAGCCGATGTAATGCAGTGGCTTTGGTGCACCACAATTGGCTTTTGTATGAATCAATGTACACAAAAAAAAAGGACCTATAGATCTGCAAACCTAAGTTCACTAATACATGATTCTTTACACAACAGCAATCTAACAATTTATTCTGTTAAACACTCTACAGAAATGAATCTGATATCATTAATCATTAACACAACTAACTAAGGTGAAACAGTTGCAGGGCAAACTAGCCCAAAATGTAGTCCTTTGGTGACATTCAGCAAGATAGCTCACTCTTGGTACATTCTAAAGAGAGATTAAGAAGGGGCAAGTTTTTTTCAAGGGCTTTCTTGCCAGCAATATCTACTTCCCATGAAGGATTACAAAACAAAATTAACAGGAAGAAAATACCATTTGCAGCTACTGAAAAAATGCCGTTTTAGCAAGAACTGAGTATCGCAATGGGTTATAATCTGGCCTTTTAGCTCTAAGACTCTGGTTTAAATACAGCACAGACAGGATGAAATGCTCCAATATCTGCAACAGTAATACACAAGTTGAAATTGGGTAGCTTCAATGAATACCTAGTTTGGCATTTGTTGGTAATGTTAATTAGACTAGGCCAAAGACTGTTGTGGGGAAGCCAAATCTCTAGTGTTGAAGCAGCCTCACTACGTGGACTAATGAGGTTGATGAGAATCTTCACTCTGTCCTATTGTCAAACCACAGTCCCTTTCACTCCCTGAACAATGAAATACACCTTGTTAACAAAGTATGGAGCTGGATGAACACAGCAGGCCAAGCAGCATCAGAGGAGCAGGAAAGCCGACATTTTGGGCCTCGACCCTTCATTCTGATGACCCGTCAGAATGAAGGGTCTAGGCCCAAAATGTCAGCTTTTGTGCTCCTAAGATGCTGCTTGGCCTGCTGTGTTCATCCAGCTCCACACTTTGTTATCTCGGATTCTCCAGCATCTGCAGTTTCCATCATCTCTAAACACACCTTGTTGATCTGTTTAACTGTGAAGCTTTCATGATTGCACTGAAACGTACTGTGCAATAGTTTAAAAATGATTAATTGTACTTGTTAATTTCATTTTGCTAGCTGACTAAAAATATAGCGATCAATGATGTTAATTTTTAGCTTCCACTCTACGCAAACAAGACAAGATGACGGATATTACTTACCACAAGTGTCGGTGCAGTCAGAAGACCCCAAGCAAAGAATTCCAGAAATATTACTACCACGGCATGGTATACACTTGGTGCACCTATTCCTTGAGGCTGTGAAAAAAATTGTAATTAAACCACTGGAGTTTATTCTCAATCTTGAGACTAACTTGCCCACTCAACATCTGAACCAGCAACCATTCGTGTATAGCAAACATTCTTTTAACTGGAACCCCTGATGAAGCAGTAAAAAAGTTACATCCCTAAATACCAAAAGTCTTAGTGTAATCTTCACAATATCCAAATCGTCAGTTGAGGGTGCAAGCGAGCAGGCTCTCTACCAATAAGTTTTATTTAAGGCAGAGCTGCATTATTATTTAAGTGATTCATGTTGTAAATAAAGTATAATGGTGATCTGTATATCTCCTGAAATTACTTTTCTATTACTTGGTGTGTGTTTTTACACTGATTATGTGGACCTCTTGATCAAGCAGTATATTCGATCAACTGGTACACTCCTGGTCCAGTAGGTGCCAGTTCATATGTTTGCTGTACTGGCAAGTTGCAGCCTGAAAATATTTATTACACACATTTTCAGTGGGTCCTCTATGATTTTACAATATTTGGAAACTTCAATGAGTCATCAAACAGTGGTACTGCTATTTACACATTTAGAAATTATATTATTAAACTGGATTGCATCAGAGCTGACAAAAATTCCAGTACTTTGCAATAATGTGAGAAGTTAACAATCATTAGTTGCAACCTACCCTGTACTACGGATGGGTGAATTTTCTGGTTTGGACTTAACTTGGATCTTAAACACCTATTAGTGTTTAAGAGAAACAGGTTGGCCTTATCATACAGTTCACCACATGGATGGAGGAGGTTTAATTTGTTTCCACACTTTGAAGGCTTCTGCTTAGTTAGAAGTTGCTTCTTAAGTCCTTCTGAATTTAATGGCTATTAACTACTTGCCAAATTTCTCATTGAGATTTCCTCTGAATTTCTGGGAAAATATCTGTTGTCTTTTGCTGCTTGCTGTGATGAGCCCAATCAAGACAGATCTATGTACTCCCAAACAGGCTTCAGGGAATGCTGATCGAGATCAAGGAGTCTGTTTTCTGTAGAAAACAGGCTTTGAAAATGGGTCTAAAAATATTAAAGACTTTTACATTTAACATATACACCTTTTTAGTGATCCATGTCATTTCTAGGAATACTGATTTAGTTTGTTAATATTTTTCACTGCAGGATATTTCAAAGTACCCAAAATATAACTTGCATTCAAAAATCTTCTTCCACATTCTCAAGAAACCTTAAAATACTTTACAGCTAGTCAAGTTTCATTCTTTCATGTTCTAGGTTGCCTGTGGGGACATTATATTAGCAACAATGTTACCATTATAGATAGCTAAGTTGAACCATACAGTTCCTTTAAAAAATTTCCTCACCCAAGTACAGGGTTGTCGTTGTAAGAATTTTTTTCTAACAAAACCAAATTTTACATGATGTTTGACAAACAACAATATGCTAAATAAACAAATCTGTTTCTGATGTCTGAAGATTTTTTTTGACCAGACACTGAAAAACAAGCCACCGACAAAATGACACTCTCACAGCGCTGCACTGTTGAGTCAGCCGAGATGAAATGCTTGAGCTTTTGAACCTACACCATTTTATTGAGGTAGAGTGCTACCAATGAATCAGAGAGTGATTTTCATTCTATGAAACATTAACTTAAATATCTAGCCATTCAGACTTGAAAAATAACCATTGTAATCAGAGCTTCTGTTCCTTCCCAACTTTGTTCATCCAATTTTGCATTGCAGAGGTAACATAAGACAGTAGTTGCCTTGTCAAACTCTCATTGCAATGTTGTACAATACAGCAAAGCACTTACATTGAGATTCTTGAAGTAGATTTAAAGAAGAACCAAGTTGGGTGATATTTCTTCCCGAATTAGAAAAATACCTCTTAATCATACTGCCAAAGTGAAGGATAGGCAAGATGGTGTTAAGATTAAATAAATTATTCTAATATGTTCAGAATACAATTCATGTTAACAATCAAATTAAAAATAGTCAATCTTACAGGTTCCATTTCACTTCAAAGTATAGTTGGTCTATGCCACACACTACCTTATGAAACTACGCAATGCACAGAGTGAGAGAGTGGGAACACCAAGTACCAATCTTAAAATGCAAATTGACCGCCCATTTTTCACTTATTCTTTCATGTTCTAGGTTGCCTGTGGGGACATTATATTAGCAACAATGTTACCATTATAGATAGCTAAGTTGAACCATACAGTTCCTTTAAAAGATTTCCTCACCCAAGTACAAAATAAATGAAGTTAATGAAATGGATGTTAAAATATAACAAACTAATAATATAACAAGAAACAAATGATAAGTTGCTTTGATGCAGTTCTTTCAATGTTTTTCATCAATATGGAAATGACATTATTATAATTCAAACCAAATATCAAGCAATAGTGCTTTTTGTTCTTTTTATTATTACTACTCTCCTAAGTTAGTAATATACTAAATGAAACCAAATTCAACTCACTCAGGGCAAAGTAACCAAAGAAGCTAAGGGGCCCTGAGATCCTACAATTTTTGGCTGCCAGCCTAATGCATATGCTTCGTTTCCAATGTTACAGAAATATTCCAAATGTTCACATGCAAACATTTGCAACAGTCTGATGTAATCCCTGCAATACATATACAGGTAACTACATATGTTTTTCTCCTCAAAAATAAGCTGAAATCTGCTATTAAGTGTTTAAACTTGTACTTGGAGAAAACTATAGCTGAAAATATTTCATGATAAAACATTATTTTCTTTTTTGTAAAGAAACCCTCCAAGATTAATAATATTTGGAACACCACATGTAGTTCTGGTCACCATGCTACCAGAAGGATGTGGATGCTTTGGACAGGGTGCAGAGAAGGTTTACCAGGATGTTGCCTGGTCTGCAGGGATTTAGTTGTGAGGTTGGATAAACTCCGATTGTTTTCACTGGCAAGACCGATGCTGACGGGTGACTGACAGACGTTGGCAAAATTACGAGGAGCATAGGAGGTCTTAAGGCTTTTTCTTACAGTGCAAAGGTCAACTACACGAGGGCACAGATTCAAGGTGAGAGACAAAGTTTAGGGGAGAAGTGCAGGGGAAATTTTTCATACAGAGGATGGCGGATGCCTGGAACGTACTCCCAGTGGAGGTGGTGGTAGCAGGCAAGTTAGCAACATTTAAGACATATCTTGATGGACACACGAACAGGAGGTGAACAGAGGGATAGAAACTACGCGTGAGCAACGAGTAGTGGACCTAAGTAAGTAAGTATTAGAAATGGGCGCAGGCTTAGTGGCCTGAAGTGCCTGTTTTATTGCATTGTACTGCTCATTGTTTGTTTCAAAGTAAAAATTGCCTCAAAGTGCTTTATAGACAAAAGAAAAAGCACTCCTGAAGTGGAGCCACTGATGTAACATTTGAAACACAGCAGTCAATTTACGTACAAGGAGCTCACACAATAGAGCAATATGTTAATGATCAGATAATCTAGCTGTAATGTGGATGAGGTTGCTACAATAATGCTTTGTTCTTCTTTGATGTAATGCCACATTTTATAACCACAAATACTATATTAGAGCTTTAGTCTAGATTGTGTTCTCAAGTGCAGGTCTGATTTTTGGGCAGCATGAAAACAAAATCAGAAAATGTTGCCATTATAAAATTTCTCTGAAAGTATTCATAAAATTTTAAACTTAGTAAAACAGCAAATGAATAACTGGTTTTACCAAATTTCTGACCAAGGATAAAACAATCAAGTCTGTATTACTGACAGTAAAATGCTTCAGGTCAATTTACTGCAAAATCTAATATTAATTTTGATATTGAATAGTATTGGGCCAACAAAATCTACCTGTGCAAATGAAATTAAAAAGTGAAAAGAAATTGCCAAAAACCAATCAACAAATTTCATACCGGTACATACTTGGAAACCTTTGCATTCAAAAGTAAAGAAAAACAATTAATTTAAACAATTGCTGTGTAATCCATAGCCTTTTTGACTTGGATGTTCCAGATATTATATAGAAAGTCAAGGAGAAAAACTTGTATTTACATTGCAGCATACTAAAGGCAGCTTCAATGTCAGAACTTATTTTGAATTATATACTGTTTCAAAAATGTCATGGGATGTTTTACATCCAGTTGAAGATGGCTAGATGACGGTTTCCTGTTAATAAAACATTAAAATCAGTTATAAAGCTGAGCTATGTTCAACATGACACTGTTCTTCATATTGATTAAATGGGGCTTTAACTATAATCTCTGACTCACAAAAACTAGATTCAATATTACAGGAAGGATTTTTAGAAGTATTTCATGTTGACTAATTTAATGCTCCATCTTTCATGGCACTGCTCATAGCAAGCCCTTAATCTAAAATGAGGGGTTTTTATTCCATCACTGACTTTTGTAAATCTCTAAGTGTTTCACTCAGTTGATTTCCAGTTCCCTGTATCTATTTATGTCTCTACTTCTGATCAGCTTCTGTCACAAAGTCTGCTTCCTCCATCTCTCATCTTCAATTTCATCTCCCCATCAATATTCACCTGCCTGACACATGCTTTTCAACCTCACAGAGGGAATCCTGGAACATGGTTAGAGGACTATGAATTATGCAGGAAGGATTCTCAGGTGATGGTGTCCGAAAATAAAATCTTTTACAGCAGTACAAGGTATTATTTGGTTGTTAAATTTTCCCGCCCAAACATGCTTGCTTGTACGAAGCCATTTCTTTGGGACGGAGATGTGTACGCTAAGTTTTTTTTAAGTTTGAAGGGACTAAAATAAAACAGATCTTTCTGCCATTCTGTTTATGCAGGACGTCTATTATTATTATTGCAAGAGCGAATACTGCCTCAACTTTTTGATGCAGTGAAAGGTTACCACTGGAAGCACCAAACACAGTTGGGGCGTGCTTTAAGCAAGGTTTTCTCCCAGACACAGTTTTATTTGATAATCACCGTCAGTGACTCAATTCTTATTCAATCTGTAGTTGCAAATGGGACTTCACATTTTCTGGATTGAATATTTCACAACTCTCGATAGAGGAACTAGTGAGCAACTCGGCGAAATGAGTGGACGGATGCTCGTCAGTTAAGGGGAAAGGGGGTGTGATCATCAATAGACGGGCCGGATTTAAAGCTATAGAAGCTCGGGCCCCAAGACGGATTGGGCCCGGACTCCTGCCCCCGGCCCATGTCGCCTGAGGAGGCTCTAATCACAGCCTGTTGGACTGGAAGACCACTGGAATGGGAGCCCTCCAGTTGTAGTGCCACTCACCGTGCCTCCATCTTTAATGATGATCTTCTTGGCCAGCAGAATACTGCGGTGAAGCCGCTTCTTCTTCTTGCTGGGCATCATGACTCCAACCCAAATCCGCACCGCGCCGCCATGGTGACAGCATTACCCCGCAACCGCACTGACGTTACCATATCGCACGATCCACCCATTGGTCCCTACCAGAGCATGTGACCATATAGGCCCGCCCCTAAAGGTCCACCCGGTCAATAGAGGGGTCACTTGAATTCATTGACCTGGGGAAATGGTCTAAGCCTGAAACATCATCCTTCCTGCGCCTCTGATGCTGCTTGGCCTGCTGTGTTCATGCAGCTCTGCACCTTGTTATCTCAGATTCTCCAGCATCTGCAGTTTCTGTTATCTCTGACCTGGGGAAAATCCTAGTTTTGATACCTCCACTTTGGCAGCATCGCCTTCGACATAAAGAGACCTGTAATATTAGGCACCTAATTATGTTTTATTATGTTAAAGGATCAGCACTCCAACTTCCCCTGGGACCTTTTTGAACTGCTGTAGGTCTTATACGTGCAGTGCTGTTAGGGGGCCAGTTCCAGGGTTTTGGCCCAGCAACAGTGCAGGAATGGAGATGTAATTCCAAGTCAGCATTGTGAATCGTATTGTCATTTAGGAGATGAAGAGGAATTTCTTCATTCAGAGGGTGGAGAACCTGGAGAATTCTCTGCCCTAGGCAGTTGTGGAAGCTCAGGTACTGAGCATGTTCAAGATAGAGATCAATAGATTACTAGATGTCAAAGACATCCAGGATATATAAGGACTTTATATAAGGATATTACAGGAAAATAGTGCTGTACTTGCTGAACAGTGGAACAGGTTTAAAGGACTGAGTGACCTACACCTGCAAACAAAATCAGAAGTTGCTGGAAAACTCAGAAGGTCAGGTAGCATCTGTGGAGAGAAGCAGAGTTAACATTTCAGGGTCAGTGGTCCCTCTTCAGACCCTTCTTCAACTCTTATTTTTAATATTTTTACACTTATTGTGAGGGAGAGCGCTTTTCAAAGTCAAACACAACTGCACCAATAATCAACACCGAGCCCCCGTTTTCTAACTGACGTGGATGTTCTGGCTGAGCAAGTTCAATACAAAGTGCCATTTGATATTTATTGAGGCTTTTTTGAGGATATGACTGGCAGGACGGATACACCAGTAGATGTGACTTAGCTGTATTTCCAAAAAGCATTTAAAAACTGCCACACATCAGATAATAATATATGCAAGTTAAGAGATCATAGAGTTGCTAGTAATATATCAGAATGGATAGAGGATGAGTTAATACATAGGAAGCACAGAGCAAGGACAAATTTGGTATTTTCAAGTTGGCAGGCAGACTTATCCAGTGCTACAAGGATCAATGCTGATGCCTCAACTACCTATAATTTATATTAAATTTAGACAACAGTAAGCCATGAGGAAAACACAGAGGCTGCAAAGAGGTATAGATACAGGTTAATTGAATGGGAAACAGTATAGAAGATTCAACATAATGTGGGAAGATGTGAGATCATTCAGTTTGGTTGAAAATGGATAAGTAGAATATTTTTCCAAAGGTATGAAACTTGTAAAAATTGACAGAAGACACTAAGGAAATCAAAAAATGTTAGTATACAGTTACAGCAAACAGTTGGAAACTCACATGTTGGCATTTATTGCAAATTAATTAGAGTACAAAGAAATAAATAAGTCAAATAAATAAATAAGTTACAATTGTATAGGACTTTGGTGATTTCTTACCTGCGTATAGTTTTCATATAGTAGGAAGGAGGCAATAAATCAAACATTGACTAGATTGGTGTTGAGGATTAGAGAGTTGATTTTTGAGTTCAGGTTGAGTAAATTGGATCTCTGTTCTCTGGAATTTAGAGAAATGAAATGTAATCTCCTTTGAACATATATGTTCTTAAGTGGCTTGATATTGAGCAGTCCCTCCTACCCGGGGAATCTAAAACATGGCCATAGCTTTAACTAGAAAGAGTGAATCATTTGTCCACAGACGGAGAGAAATTTTGTTACTCAAAGGGCTATCAATCTGCGGAATTATATAGTCCACAGAGTTGTGGAAGCCCCATCATTGAGTGTATTTAAGGCTGAGTTAGGCAGACCTTTTGGTGTTTCAGGGAATCAAAGGGTGTGGAAATATCAAAATATATATTAATGATTTGGATGAGTGAACAAAATGTAACATCTCAAAGTTTGCAGATGACAATACCAAGTTGGGTGGGAAGATGAACTGAGACAAGGATGTGGATAACCTTCAGTGTGATGTTGGGTGAGTGGGCAAATGAACGGCAGATGCAGTATAATTTAGATAAATGTGAGGTTATTCACCTTGGAAGCAAAACAAGAAGGCAGATTACTACCTGAATGGCTGTAAATTGGGAGAAGGGAGTGTGCAGCGGAACCTGGGCATCCCTGTACACGATAATAAAGTGTGAAGCTGGATGAACACAGCAGGCCAAGCAGCATCTCAGGAGCACAAAAGCTGACGTTTCGGGCCTAGTCAGCTTTTGTGCTCCTGAGATGCTGCTTGGCCTGCTGTGTTCATCCAGCTTCACACTTTATTATCTTGGATTCTCCAGCATCTGCAGTTCCCATTATCTCTCATCCCTGTACACAAGTTGCTGAAGTTAAGCAGGCGGTAAAGAAGGCAAATGGTGTGTTGGCCTTCATTGCGAGAGGTTTCAAGTACTGATGCAGTTTTTGCTGGAGTTCAGGTGAATGAGGGGGGATCTCGTACAGACATATAAAATTCTGACAGGACTAGACAGGGTAGATGCAGAGAGTATGTTCCTGACGGTGAGTGTGTTCAAAATGAGGGGTCACAGTCTGCAAACTCATGGTAGACCATTTAGAATGGAGATGAGGAGACATTTCTTCACCCAAAAAGTGGTGCAACCTGTGGAATTCATTACCACAAGAAGTAGTTGATGGCAAAACATAGAACATATTCAAGAGATGGCTAGATAAAGCACTTGGAGGCAAATGGGATCAAAGGTTATGGGGAGAAGGCAAGATTAGGCTATTGAGTTAGACGATCAGCCATGATTGTGATGAATGGTGCAGCAGGCTTGAGGGGCCAAATGCCCTCTTCCTGCTCCTATCTTCTATATTTCTACGGTCAGGAAAGTGGAGTTGAAGCCCACTGTAGGTCATAATCACATTGGGTGCAGGCTTAACAAGCCGTCTTGCCATCTCGTGCTCCTATTTCTTAAGATTCCTATAATGTGTGGTGAGGAGAGTGACAATGATGGGATTGCCAGCAAGAAGCGAAGAGGAAGGCCTAAGAGCAGATGGAAAGATACAGTGGTAATTGGAAAAAGAAGTGACCAACAGGAGGAGTTGGAGAAGAGTGATCAATTCCAGAAAACTGCAATATGTGGTCAATCTGTTATACAGCATTTAATCTAAAACATGGCCATAGTTTTAATTACAAGGAGCCAATCATTTTGTACTCAAATTGGGAGAAATTTCTGTATGCAAATGGTTGTCAATCCGTGGAACGATGAAGTCCATAAAGCTGTGCATGTTTCAGTAATGAATTAGTAGTAACCATTGAAGTAAGACAGACCCAACTGCAACATACACATCCGCATAATAATAAAATGTGAGGCTGGATGAACACAGCAGGCCAAGCAGCATCTCAGGAGCACAAAAGCTGACGTTTCGGGCCTAGACCCTTCAATCAGAGCTCTCTGATGAAGGGTCTAGGCCCGAAACGTCAGCTTTTGTGCTCCTGAGATGCTGCTTGGCCTGCTGTGTTCATCCAGCCTCACATTTTATTATCTTGGAATTCTCCAGCATCTGCAGTTCCCATTATCTCTGATACACATCCGCATGCTGGCTTTTGTCTTACAATTTCACCAAATGTGCAAAGCAAGTTAAACTACAAATTGATGGCATGTATCCAATGATTATTTTTATTTACTCATCAAAAGTGCAGTTAACAACATCTAGATTGACAGTTAATCACATGTAGCCACCAATGCACCCTTTAAATTTTCATTGTATTGCATGAGGTACAAACTCATCTGAGTTGTCCTTGGATAGCTGACATTTGAAAACAGTCACTGAACTTTTATGAAGGTGTGGACAGCCAGTTTATATTCAATATGAGATAAGTTTCAGACTGCTGCACCACTTCAATTCATTTCCTAGAATTTACTACGTAGCCTGAGATTTCATTTAACAGCTAATACAGCAGTGCTTAACTTTGTAAAATTTTAGCACGTAAAAGAAAAGGGAAGAATTACAAAAGTCACACAGGTCATGATGCCCATTGATGTTGCATCAATAATTACCTAGTGCTAAATGCATCTTATTATCAATGTGTTGTTTTTGAAAATAATAAGCATTTGTCTTTAGAAAAAAAATTAAACTATGTGTGTGTGTTCTGTGTAACCCTCAGATGAGAGCAGGCAAGGGTACAATGATTATCCAACGTCACGAGTGGCTGTCCCTTGGCTGCTGGTCAAAAGGGTTCAGACAATTGACTGACACGGTTAAAGCTATCTGTCCCTAGAAATATGATACAGCAATAAGTACCAGGCTTAGAGAGGAGTCCTCAGGACAGGATGTGCTGTGGGAAGCCCGCAGGGGCTAGGCCAATTCAATGTTGGAATAAGCGTGCTGGGGCCAAGTTAGAGAAGCCAAATGCATGCTGTAACAGCTGCACAGGGGCCAAGAGAATTCAGGGGCCAGATTTCACCCTGAAATAACTGCACTAGGGCTAGGTCAAATCCATGATGGAGGTTTATACAGAGTCTGAGAACAGAGTAGATGTGGGGCAGAAGGCACAGGGCAGATTTCAACAAGTAGACCTTGTAGGCAGCAGTGATCACTGGGAATCAATTAAACTTTAAATGGAACATTGCTGGCTACTGGCTAATGTATCGATCAATACTGTTGCTTTAGTTAAATGCAGAAGTTGATGTGATTTAATCAATGGGAGGTCAGATGAACAGGAACACATACCAATACAATACAACTCAATTCAACAATAATGTAAATGTATTAATTTTAGCAATTATTACAAAATGATCTCTACATAGTGTTTGCATGGCAATATGAAATATCTATCAAATCAAATATTTTTGGTTAATTATTGGAATAATTTTATCCATTATCAACTTTGAAGTCACAATAGGCACTTTTTAAAAATCATTCATTAAATTTTTTTATTGACTTACAAGGAATTCCACCTAATATTCAGTCTAATTGGTAAATATATATAGTATAATAAAAATTACAGCACTGAAAGAGGTCATTTGGGTCATCTCACTAATGTCTACAATGATTCTTGCACTGCAGCCATCTTCTTTAATCCAATTTCCCCATTCTACTGGTCAGGAATCTCAATAGTTAGAGATTTATTCTCTGTCATTCATAGTCCCAGTGATTTTCCTGCCATTTGCTATCACATTGTTACCATACCAGCAATCACTTCTTGTTCATTCAACTGGAAAAAGTCTTTTAAGTTTTCTTTAAGAACACTTATGAGTCGGCGTTCTTAACATTACAGTGTCCCAGTACTTAGCATTATATTTGTAGTCACTACAATGCATATTTTCTCATTAGTTTGCATAATTGTACTGTGTCTTGCATCTGCAGTATGACCATAAGCAGATACAATTTATAATGGGCACAAATTAGACCTAAATCTGAGGCAGATGAAAGAAACTGCAGTCTCATTAATAGTTCATTGTATGTAGCTTTTTGTTCAAATTGCTGTTACTTGTACATCGAAGAAACAAAGAAATGAACATCAAGTAATTGAAAATTATTACATATAGTACCCACTGTCCTGTCGGAACTTGCAATCTAACTGGTGGTATTTTTTGCTTCTATTTCAGCTACTACAAAATAGCAAGCTCCTCATTCTAGTTTCTTATACATGCCCAGTGTGCCCAGTGTTATTGAACAGTAAATTCATATCTTCAGCCCATTTTCAACATTTTTGTTGGGTGGATGCTGTAACAGTTTGCACAGTTTGTTTATTTATCCAATACTATTTAAGAATTATTGAACCCACTCGTTTCATTCATTGGATCACCCAACTGCTAACTTAATTCAGTAACAGACACTTATGACCTAAGTCTTTCTGTTAAAGTCACAGGCAAATGCTTTGCAAAAACATGTTATTAAATTTACAATTATCAGGACACTTAAGTAAGATCCCCAAAACTCTTCCTGGTAACTAAGTGGAGTATTCTAGTGAAATGATATCGATCATATAACCAAATGATCATTGATAATTTTAGCATCATATCTAAAATATAACACAATGTTTGATTTTGTTGCTTAACAACATGAAGGATAAAATTGACATATTTATTCAAACTTAATCTAGCAGCAGATTCTCAGTTGTCATTATGGATTTATTTTGTACCATAACTCAAATGGAGTCCAATTTAAAATTTACCCAATGTATGTAGCTCAAAGACTGGGATAAATTCAAAATCCAGCAAAGGAAGACTAAAAAGTTGATTTTTATTTCCTCAGTCACAGGATAAGGGTGATGTTGGCTAGGGAGCATTTATTGCCCATTCCTAATTGCCCAGAAGGCAGTTCAGAGTCAACTCATTTCTGTGGGTCTCGAGTCACAGTAAGGCCCGACCAGGTAAGGATAGCAGTTTCCTTCCCCAAAGAACATTAGTAAAACAGATGGGTTTTTCCTGACAATCAGCAATGGTTTCATGGTCATCATTTGATTCTTAATTCTAGGTATTTTATTTTCAATTCAAATTCCACCATCTGCCATGGCAGGATTTGAATCTGGACTCGCAGAAAGTTGTCTAGGTCTCTGGATTAACAGCCCAGCAACAAACCACTTGGCCATTGCCTTCACGAATAAAGAGAGAGGGAAAGTAAACTGTGATTGCAAACTAGCAAGGAACATAAAAGCTTCTTTAAATATTCAAAAAAGAACAGAGGTCAAAGGGAACACAGGCCCCTTAGAAAATGAGGAGACAGTTATGGGGAACAAGAAAATGACAGGGGAGTTAAACAGATATTTTGCATCAGTCTTTACAGTAGAAGATACTTAAAACATCCCATTATTAAGAAAGACTTGCATCCTAAGATCCTAAAAGAGGCAGGTATAGAGATAGTAGATGCATCAATTGTAATTTTCCAAACGTCGTTAGATTCTGCAGAACTACCAGAGGACTGGAAAACTGCTAATTCAAAAAGGGAGCAAGGCAAAAAGGTAGCCAATTAGGCTAATGTCTATTTTTTGAAAAGTATTATGAAGGAAGTATTTGCAGAACATTTGGAAAATTATAATCTAATCAAGAGTCAGCAGGGCTTCTTAAAAGGGAAATTGGTTCTGACTAATTAATGAGGGCTTTTTGAGCAGTAGTCAACTGGAGTAGATAGAGAGCAACCAGTATATGTGTTGCATCCGGACTTCTTGAAGGTACTGAATAAGGTACCTCATGATAGGTTAAGTCTTAAGAGCCCCCGTGTTGGACGTAATATATTGGTGAGGATAGAGAATTGGTAAATGGGCAGGAAACAGTGGGAATAGGGCATCCTTTATCAAGTTGGTAACCTGTGACCAGTGAGGTTCCACAGGGATCAGTGCTGTGTTCAATTCTGCCTGTTCCAGAAGTATGTCGTAATGTGTCTGAACTGGATGATTAGAAGTATCCGCAACTGCATTTCCCCAAAGGAGAAAACCTTTTCGTTTTCACATCAACAGTACGAGTATGGATTACATGCTAGAAACCTTGAGTAGAAACTAAAATATAGGTTTTAATTTATAATTCAAAGTTGTGGAGGAAAAATAATACAAAAGTCAAGTCAGACAGTTAACAAGTAAAAGGTAAGGTATCGGTTTAATCTTTTTCCCCATTTTGTTTCTGAGAGAACAGAGACTGCGTGAAATAAATGGATTTTTTTGTTGACAGTGACTTTGTATGTTATTTCCTCATGAAAAAACACAGCTTCATGATTTGATCTCATATCATGCGTATTTCAAGATACTTTTAGAAAGCTGGGAGAAATAGACAAGAACTCATACCTGGAAAACATTCCAGTTCTAGAAGAGGGTTGCTACTTTCTAACTTGTACTCTCATAATTAGATTTCTGGTAGTATGGCAATGTTCCTGATTTGCAAAATACTCGTGACATCTACAGGAATAACCAGGACAACTACAACCAACAGAATATCTAAGACAAACCCAATGGCCTCACTCTCAATGCAGTTGAAAGTTTCATAAGTTGATTTCTGCTTTTCAAACTTTAGCTGCATAACTTGGAAACAATTTGGTTCATGATGGCCAGAGAAATCAATAAGGCGAGAATGGATATGATGTGTGCTATAGTGAGAGTTATGGTGCACAAGCCTTGTTGAGATGAGTGTGAGTGGCATAGATTAAGAAAGTATGAGCTAGCACAGAGAAGCTGATGGTACTTACCCTTCAGGACACAGATGACCATTAAACCTCTTTCTGCACTGCTGAGCAGTCCTTTTAACCTTGGATACAGCAGTGACTTTGGCCACTACCCAAGTACAAGCTGACAGTGTCTGGTGATGTCTCACAAACTTGATTGAGTTTTTTGAGAAAGTTAGCAAAAAGGTTGTGGGTAGAGAAGTAGATGTTGTTTGTTTATTTGGATCTTAGTAAAGACTTTGAAAAGTTATGCATGGTAGACTAATTAGTAAAGTTAGGTCACATGGGATTCAGGGTGAGCTTGCCAATTGGATACACGGCTTAATGGCAGGAGACAAGAGTAATAGTGGAAATTGCTTCTCGGCCTGTGACCAGTGGTGTTCCAGAGAGATCACTTCTGGGTCATCTTTTGTTTGTCATTTTTATATTAAGGATTTGGAAGGCAATATAGAAGGCATGGTTAATAAGTTTGGAGATGATACCAAAACTGATGGCATTGTAGACAGTGAAAAAGATTCTCAAAATTACAAAGGGATCTTGATCAAAGGCTCATCAGGCTGAAAAATAGCAGATGGAGTTCAATCTGGATAAATGCGACGTATTGCATTTTGGTACAACAAACAAGGTCAGAGCTTATGCAATTAATGATAGGGCCTTGTTAGGAACCTAGGGATGCAGATACATAATTCTTTGAAGTTTGCATCACATGGTTAAGAGGGCCTTTAGTACACTTGCCTTCATTGCTCAGTTCTTTGAGTAGAAGGGTTGGGACAGTATGTTGAGGTTGTACAGGACATTGGTGAGGCCTCTTCTGGAATACTGTGTCCAGTCTGGTGGCCCAGATATAGGAAGGATGTCATCAAGCCTCAAGAGGGTTCTGAAGAGATTTACCAGGATGTTGCCAGGTGTGGAAGATTTGAATTATAAGGAAAGGCTGGGACTTTTTTCCACTTGAGTGTAGGAGGTTGGGAGATATCCTGATAGAAGTTTACAAAATAATGAGAGGTATAGATAGAGTTGATGGTAGTTGTCTTTTCCCTATGATGAGCAATTTCAAGACTAGGGAGCACATTTTTAAGATGAGAGGAGAGAGATTTCAAAAAAGACATGAGGCAATTTTTTTCACGCAAAGGGTGGTTCACATGTGGAACGAACCTCTGGGCCAGGACTAGTTTAGTTTGGGATAACGTTCGGCATGGACTGTTTGGACCAAAGGGTTTGTTTTATGACTGCATGTGGCCTCCTAAGGTAGCCAACTGGTAAAAGAACTGCCCTCTTGTCCACCAGCAATTCCAAGATCTGTCCAAGCAAGAGGGAGTGATCTTGCTTTCTGGGGTGTGTCCTCGGTGATAATTGGAGACCAGAGGGCCAATAGCTGGGCTTGCTGGGTCTGAAGTGGTATGCTGCTGGGCTTTAAACTTGGGACCAGTGGTGTCAACGGTGGGCCTTCGACCTCTCCTGCTGCACGACTGCACACAGAAATAGCGAAGAGTCCGCGTGTATAACTAATAAGGTGAAGGGTGGAAGATTGTCAGAGAGAAGTTGCCGAGATTGTGCTGGACCGGATGTCATTAATCCTGCTCAATAAAACACGAACTAAAAACGGGACAGTAATGTCTTACTTGCACACAAAGATAAACCAAGGCCTGGGTTTAAAAGTGAGCAGTGTGCCCCGAAACTTTCAGGAAGCACCACCACTTTACATGAGCACGAAGACCATGTCTTATCTCCAGCAGAACCTCAGAATCTGTTACTGAAGGGAGTGCACAGATGTCAGGAAATACTCCTACGCGCTGCACGTACCGAAGAGGACAGACCTCTCTTGTTGAGCAGCCGGTTTGCACATGCGCAGGACTAATCATCCGGTATGAGCATGCGCAACGATCACGAGAGACCGTTATTTCTGGAATACTTCTGGAGAAGGAACTGCACGTGCGCAGTAGAGGCGCACAATTGAAATGCCTACCTCAACTAATTTTAAAGTGAATACTTTTCTTAAAGCTATGCCAGAGTCAAGTCGTAGATTCTAGCAAGAAATGGATGCGTTTTTTGTCAGAAGAGGCGATTCCTCTGCTAAAGAGGCCAGTTAGCTGATGGCTGAGCTTGTAGCAAAATCAAAGAAGCCCCATACCATTGCCGGGACCTTAATCATGCTGCATTGTAAAAATAAATTCCTAGATTTGATGCCTGGCCCGTTGTGCTCCTCCAGCTCCACACCGTGTTATTCTCTTGGGTTTGATGTTAGGAACTGATGTTGCAAAGAGACCAAGAAAATTCCACTCTGACGATAGCTAAACGGCGAATTGACAACGTCAGCTGATACAGAAAGAAGATAAGTTACCCAGTAGTGGGAATCGATAAAGTGTGGAGCTGGCGGAATACAGCAGGTCGGGCAGCGGCGGGGGAAGCAGGAAAATTAACCTTTCGAGTCGGGAGTCTTCTTCAGAAATGGGGGAGTACTTGTTAGTGAAGCAAGATCTGCAAGTGGCCCGCCTATCAATTCCTTCCCGGATCAAACCGGCAGGTACAGGTTCCCCACTAACCCGAATCTCATATTCCGATTACTTACCTGAACTATAAACAACTCTTACTCCCCTGCACGCTTCACCCAATCCATCTCCCTCCGCAACTATAGCACAAATGCTGTCTCTCCAGGAATGCTGCCTGACCCGCTGTGAGCTTCAGCATCTGGAGTAATTTGTTCCCACTCACTCGATTATTTATAATTTACTGCGTTGTGTTCTGCTTTTATCTGTAGTCCTCAAGTAGTTAGAAATAGTTGAGTTGAGCAGAATTTGAAAATAGTCTTACTATGAAACGGTGACAACAAAATGTGAGGCTGGATGAACACAGCAGGCCAAGCAGCATCTCAGGAGCACAAAAGCTGACGTTTCGGGCCTAGACCCTTCATCAGAGAGGGGGATGGGGGGGAGGGAACTGGAATAAATAGGGAGAGAGGGGGAGGCGGACCGAAGATGGAGAGTAAAGAAGATAGGTGGAGAGAGTGTAGGTGGGGAGGTAGGGAGGGGATAGGTCAGTCCAGGGAAGACGGACAGGTCAAGGAGGTGGGATGAGGTTAGTAGGTAGCGGGGGGTGCGGCTTGGGGTGGGAGGAAGGGATGGGTGGGAGGAAGAACCGGTTAGGGAGGCAGAGACCGGTTGGACTGGTTTTGGGATGCAGTGGGGGGGGGAGAGAGCTGGGCTGGTTGTGTGGTGCAGTGGGGGGAGGGGACGAACTGGGCTGGTTGAGGGATGCAGTAGGGGAAGGGGAGATTTTGAAACTGGTGGTGAAGTCCACATTGATACCATATGGCTGCAGGGTTCCCAGGCGGAATATGAGTTGCTGTTCCTGCAACCTTCGGGTGGCATCATTGTGGCAGTGCAGGAGGCCCATGATGGACATGTCATCAAGAGAATGGGAGGGGGAGTGGAAATGGATTACTATGAAACGGTGTATTGTTGCTGGTGGATTTGAAATATTAAGGGTTTTGACGTTCTTTAGCTTATTGCATACACGTTACAAACCTCTCCAGTAATAAAATGTCGATAGTAAGTGCAACAAAAGGTGAAATCTTTTGTCTCATTGAAGTGTGCCTTGAATACTGGCCTAAATTACATTTTCTAACTTACGACATCGTAGGGGCAGAATTGATCTATGTTACAATTAAGCATGTGACTAAAGGCAAATCTGATTTCTCTTGAATGCAATTGTATTATTTGTTTGAAATTTTTATTTAAAGCCCCAAAAATTCCTTTTAATCCCATTTTATTTTATATTGAAAATAACAGAACAAGCAAAGGCAAATTTATTTGTCTACATAATGTTTGAATACATGGCCAAATTATTAGATACCCAAAATACCAAATTTTCAAAAAAATTTAACTTTGTTTGACTGCAGCGCTGACCTGACAAAATTGATGTTTAAAACATTTTCCCTACTTCCAATATGAACAGAGACAAATGATGGAAAGAATTTTCTTTTTCAACATATAAAAAGAGAAAGATGTTTAATAAAGGAACCTTTCACTTATCCAGGTACAAAGACAGCAAAGTTAAACTGTGGCAAATACAGGGGAAGACATTGTACACCCCAGGATAAAACAGTGCTGTAGGTGTTTACAATACTACAACTATTCTGTGTTAGTGAAAACCTAATACATTATCACCCTGCACTTGCTACAATTTCAAGATGGTTTGGTCACCCCAGTATTGTCTGTAATCTTTCTCTATGGTACCAGCTTCTATTGATCCATTCCTGGTCCGTTCCTATTCTTTATCAGCATACTATTTGCCCCTTTGACATTTTTCATCAACTTGAATCAATGCAAATGTTAGTTGTGTTATATATGTTCTTGTAACACCCTGAAAGTACTAATGGATAATTACTGATGCTAGTTCAGAAATTAAACACTGAAATCAGACATTCAGTTGTTCGCATTTCGTTATAGTAAAATCAGTCTAAAATATTTTTAAAAACAGTATAATGCAATTGTATTAGCTTTAATTTACAATCACAATAGTATCAGTATTCCAAGAGGCCCTTGCATAGCAAGAAAAGAATAATTTCTATTGTATTCCATGCATACACAATCTGACTACAAATAATGACTATATTCTGATGTTAACTGTGCTTTCAAATTTAAGTTTACAGAAAATTTTTATGCCTAAAGATCTATATCAAATTGGAGCTCAGTAATAGACACTGTTACAGAATGATGTGTTCTTGGGCAAAGATGTCAATTTCTTTGGCAATTAACAAGCATCTCAAGAAGAATATGCTGCTGCTTTGAACTTAAAACATTCACAACTCACAACAGAAATACCCACATCATCCCTGAAAAATTGAAAATAACAATAATGTAGGGTGCTCAGGAATCACCCCAGGCTCAGAACTGAGTTGGGATGTCCCATGTTTAATAAACTCAAAACTGTCAAAACAGCAACTATTGTGCAAGTGTAGGAGGAATGTTTCAGTTTATAACAGATGATAGTAACAAAATTATTCAACTTAACTCCATTGTCAAGGACATAAGGCAACAAAAGATGAACAAGATTATTCAAGCTTGCGTAAAATGGATGTTAAAAACATGATTAGGTCCAGTGATGTAAACGTTAAGGTTAAGAAGGACCATATAGAAGCAAAAATAGAATGTTGCTTTAAGATCTAGAGTCAATTTCAACAGATCAACTGAATCCAAGACTGTTCTACCTCGTATTACAGTTTAATGTAACAATAAAACAAAGCAATACAGAGTTAAATTCCCTAAGTCATATAACCAAATCATATTAAACAACAAATCACAATTACATAGCATCTTTGGCATAGAAAAACATACCAAAGTGCTTCATTGGAACATTATCAAACAATTTGATATCATTTGCTGGTCATGGAAAATGGAGATTCACTTTGATCATTGGTTAATGTAAAGCTAAGAAGTGATCGTAACATTAAAATGAAAAATTAGGATTTTCCAATGGACTTCTAGTTGCAGTTATAATATAGTGAGTGTGAAAGTTAAGTTGTGACAGACTACCTCATTACGACTGCACACCACATGCTTAAACATAAGCAACCTGGCACCAAAGTTATAGTTTCTGCAGTTTCAAGTTCAGCCAAATGTTATATTAACACAAAATGATGCACTATTTTCTCGTTAACAAAATGAAAGAACTTATAACCCAACATTCATCATTCAAGTGTAATATCTACACGTTGTCACACTGTTGTAAAATCATATTGTGGTTGATAGTGGCTGTGAGAGGGATACAAACAGCTTACAGATATATTGATAGGTTAAGTAAGAACATAGAACATAGAACAGTACAGCACAGAACAGGCCCTTCAGCCCACAATGTTGTGCCGACCATTGATCCTCATGTATGCACCCTCAAATTTCTGTGACCATATACATGTCCAGCAGTCTCTTAAATGACCCCAATGACCTTGCTTCCACAACTGCTGCTGGCAACGCATTCCATGCTCCCACAACTCTCTGCGTAAAGAACCTGCCTCTGACATCCCCTCTATACTTTCCTCCAAACAGCTTAAAACTATGACCCCTCGTGCTAGCCATTTCTGCCCTGGGAAATAGTCTCTGGCTATCAACTCTATCTATGCCTCTCATTATCTTGTATACCTCAATTAGGTCCCCTCTCCTCCTCCTTTTCTCCAATGAAAAGAGACCGAGCTCAGTCAACCTCTCTTCATAAGATAAGCCCTCCAGTCCAGGCAGCATCCTGGTAAACCTCCTCTGAACCCTCTCCAAAGCATCCACATCTTTCCTATAATAGGGCGCCCAGAACTGGATGCAGTATTCCAAGTGCGGTCTAACCAAAGTTTTATAGAGCTGCAACAAGATCTCACGACTCTTAAACTCAATCCCCCTGTTAATGAAAGCCAAAACACCATATGCTTTCTTAACAACCCTGTCCACTTGGGTGGCCATTTTAAGGGATCTATGTATCTGCACACCAAGATCCCTCTGTTCCTCCACGCTGCCAAGAATCCTATCCTTAATCCTGTACTCAGCTTTCAAATTCGACCTTCCAAAATGCATCACCTCGCATTTATCCAGGTTGAACTCCATCTAAGTGGGCAAAAAGTTAGCAAATGGAGCATAATGTGAGAAAATATAAAGTTGTTCATTTTGGAAGGGGGAGCAAAAGAACATAATATTACTTAAATGCAGAAAAACTATAGAAAGCTGCCACGCAAAGGGGTGGGTCAGTGGCTAGCACTGCTGCCTCAGAGTGCCAGGAACCCAGGTTTAATTCCACTCTTCGGTGACTGCATGGAGTTTGCATATTCTCCCCATATCTGTGCAGGTTTCCTCTGGGTGCTCCAGTTTACTCCCACAATCCAAAGATGTGCAGGCTAGGTGAGTTAGCCTTGGGAAGTGCAAGATTACAGGGGTCCAGGTGTCTGACTGGGTGGGATTCTCTTCAGAGTCAATGTGGACCCATTGGGCTGAATGTCCCACTTCTACAGCAAAGGGACTTGCGGGGTACTTGCACATGAAATACAGAAAACGAGCACACAAGTACAACAGGTATTCAGGAATGCTAATGGAATATTAGCCCTTATTTCAATGGGGTTGGATATAGAAGTACAGCACTGTTCCTGCTGCTGTACAACATGTTGGTGAAACCATGTCTGGGATACTGTGAGCAGTTTTGTTCCCTTATTTAAGGGTGTGATATCATTTGGTCAGTTCCTTGAAGGTTCAGTAGTATGAACACCACTAAGGAGGGATTGTCTTATGACCAAACAGCTAAACGGGTTGTGGCTCTACTCACTGGAGTTTAGAAGAATGACAGGTGATCTCATTGAAAAATGATAAATTGCTAAATAGCTTTACAGGGTAAACGCTGAGAGGATGTTTCCCCTCACAGAAGACCGTAGGACCAGAGGCATAGTCTCAAAACAGGCAGAAGCCAATTTAAGACTGAGTTGAGGAGGAATTTCTTCTGAGGTTTGAAGTCTTTGAAACTCCTTGCCACAGAAAGCTGTGGGAGGCCAGAGTCCTTGTGTATATTTAAGGCTGAGATAGACAGATTCTTGATCAGTCGGGGTGTCAAGGTTACAGGGAAAGGGCAGGAAGGTGGACATGAGGAATGTTGGATCAGCCATTATCTTATTGCATGGTGGAGTAGGCTCAAGAAACTAAAAGGCGTATTCCTATTATTATGGTCCTAAGGAGAAGACCAAAATTAGCGTTGTGAGAATACAAAATGGACAGATGATAGAAATTCAGATTATATTTTTAAACTGCTTAATAGCAGGTTCTGACTTTTCTTAGGGAATGAAGAGGAACAAACAAGTTACATCACTTGCAATGCTGTAGCTATTCAGTTTAACTTTTATATTTTTCAAGTAACATTATCTTATAATAATTTTAACTATATCAGTGATTGGAATTCTTGTGACATTGGAGTAAAAATAAATTGTGCACAAGCAGAGAAACTCTGAAATCTTATGGAATTATCATATTTCTCTAATCTGAGCATCACATGATCATAGAATGCTAATTCATTTCTTAGGTTTTGGAGTAGATTTGTAATTCATTTCTCAAAAATCTTAAATTCTAACATACCCAAAAATAGCTGTGAAATTTACCTCTATTAATTAAATGAGGAATGCAAGTGTTTTCTTCAAAGGAGAAAGTAGCAATGTGTTAGGTTACCATCTGTGTCTTCTCTGTCATTGATAAATTTAAATAATAAATAATTTATTTCTTTAGTCTTTCATGGGATGCAGATGCTACTAGCAAATCTGGCATTTGTTGCTCAAACTTAATTGTCCTTGAAGTCCTGGCCATTTTAGGAAGCAGTTAATCAGCCATGTTACTGCAAGTCTGTAACGAATGCAGATTTCCTTCTGAAATGGATATTTCTGATCCATTTGGATTTTTAAACAGTCTTTAAATTTTAAATGAATAGTTTCACCATTGAGGCACGCTTCATTTTCCAAATCTATTAATTGAATTCAAGTTCCACCAGATACCATTGTGATTTTGAACCCATACTTCAGACAACTAGTCCAGCATTATGACTACAATGCCAACACCTTTCCATATTAGAAAAGGCAAAAAAACAGGACTAAGTTCTGGCTAGATGGAGGAGAAGTGTGGACATAGCAGGTGGGAACTCAAAACAGAATACTGAACTTTTAACATTTGTGCTTTTTTTTTTAAAAAGCACATAATCCTCACATTATGCCTGTGATAGTCCAAATACCAACTTATCACAAATTAGACAAAATCCAATATAAAATATCAAAAAACTTTATTTATAAAATATGAACCTCAAAACCAGCATGTTTGCAGCAAAGTTATTAAATATTGCAAATAAAAATGCCAAACCCAATCTTTGCCATTGTTGAATAAATACATTTCACACAACATTCATCATATTGTGTAGAAAGAAGAGCATTTTGAACTTTTTAAATTTGATGCCCCCAGCAAGAATTCCCCATAAAATTGTAATTTGGTACCTCTGCAGGCAACTCCTATTTTTGTTGGGATAATGCATTGGTAAAATACACATCACTATTAAATTTACATAACCAAATACTTCTTAGAATGTAAGTGAACTATCATTAGTATAGGATAATTTTAAAGGATGTAAAAATCAAAATTATTTTCAAACATATTCTCAGATCCAAATGCAAATGTAGATTTCATTTAATACCACATCTAGTTAAGCTTTATTGAAATATTTCACTGGAAATTGACTTAGTTCAGTTCCTGCTTACAAATGTAACTGTATTTTCCTGCCAGTATATTTTTATAATTACAAATTTAATTTGTGGAATCAGCTGTAACATTTCCGACTGTTTAAATCATGTAAACCCCAACACGTTTTCTCATTTTAAAATCGAAAGCTCCCTAATAATTGTATCGATTACGTATCCTGGATTTTTCAACAAAGATGATGTTTTTATGTAACACAATACAATTGCCATTATCACCTACAAACTGGGAACTTGAAGCGAGCTGTAACATCTATCCAAAAAGAATTCTTCTATTCAGAACACCCCTGCCGGCTTGGTGAGCAGAAAATTGCATGACAGCACTGAGTCAGATCTAAAGCAGGCTAGTGGATACCAGACAGCAACAGGTCATAGTATCAAGAATCAAGGAGTGAAGATCTACAAGAGATCTCATTTCAAGCTGCTATCCCTTAACCCTTACTAAACTGCACATGTTTTTTGACATCAGTTAAAAGTAAGAAGGAGGACAGAAGTTCTGCTGCAACATCAACTTCCAGGTAACCAGTCAGTCAACATGAATTACCACATGAACAACAGCCACTTTGTAAGATACCATTAAGAATCCAGTAGCCATGTAACCGTATTGGAAAGAATAATGCCTCCAGAGGAGAAAATCTGAAGAATTTAAGATCAAACTCTCATTTACTTTGCCTTGAACAAAACCCAAGTTATAAAACTATTCTGTACATAAATAGTAGATTTAAATTTTAACAGAATTATAATTTATCAGCAAATTGAAATACATAACTGGAACAGGACTTTAACTTAGGCCTAACAAAATATTTATCCCTAACATCTTGGAAAAATACCAATTTAATTAAAACCAGCACATATTAAAATCTGTAAGCTTTATACCCAAGAAGCAATAATGAAACCCAAGATGCCTTCTAGCTCATCAACCACACCCTTCAGCAACAATTTTTTTTAACAATAATGTATGAAACAAATGGACATGTCTCTGTTCCTAGAATAGTGAATGTTTACAAATGATCTTTCACCCTAAAAATAACATTCTTGTTAAAGGATCATCTCTAAAGAAAATATTGCATTGTGTAATGGTGAGAACAAGGGAATCTAATGTGGAAAGACCTAAACAGCATATAAATAACTTACATGGCCCCTTTTCCCTTCAGATCTTCATGCAAGCTTGTTGTCCATTTCCTTAAAATAACTTACAAAGCTGCTCCTGCTACACTGTTCATCTCCTAAGACCTTGTTCACAGAGAGGGTTCAAGAGAGATAAACATGGAAATGGACCAACCTTATGAAAACATTATTGCAAAACCCCTATAATTTCAGGACCATGAAGAATTGCACTTCCACTAGATCAGATCTCCAAATGGCCCTGGATCTTCAATGGGAAAAGGAGTGGTAAGAGGATGGGAGGCCATAACTTGGTGATCATGGAATAGGGGCAAGACTGCAAATTGCAGGGGTGAGGAGTGGGAGGGTGAGCGACAAGGAAACTCAGACAGCAGGAGCATCTTAAAGTAGGATCATTGTCGAAAAGGAGATACTGTAAGTAACTAGTTAAATTTATTCTTTAAAAAGTTATTTAATTTAGCAGTATAAAATATTTCAACTTAAAGGGTATAATATTTTAATAACATTTTTCTGAGAAGGAAGGTCCTAATGAATCTAGCTACAATTTTAAGATTGGTTTAATGTTTCACTTGGAAGTCGTGATTTTCAGGAACACAACCACCAGTATAAATGAGGACTTACTGTAAGGATGCTATAAACCAAACAAGAAATTTGACAGTGTTTCCTTTTATAATCCTTGTAAGACCTCTATTAAAATATAACATTTACAAATCAAATAATAATCTTTAAACTGTGTTCAGATTATACACACAAAGACAAAGTGATCATTAATTGAAGGAAAACAACGCAGTGTAGAGAATACAGTTTAAAAGATCAGTTATTTCTGTTACATCAAATATTAACTATGATCACGTTGCTGAATATGTCAGCAATGTTGCCTGTTCAAGGTTTCTGTCAACATATTAATCTGGTAGCACCAGTCATTTCACAGCAGAAAATTTAAGCTATGGATTTAGGATAGGTTGTCTTTGAAAAATTGAAATCAAAATTTTCAGAAACAGTATTGATTACCAGAAACAGATTACCAACTTTTGAGTCACATTCAGTCAGACTAACCACTCTTTGTTGAATTTTCCACTACAAACAATGCAGACAAAAGTTTTTTTCCCAAAACAGTGAAATTGTTACAGATTGTTTGATGCAATATTTATATCCATGTTCACCAACTTGATGTGATAAGCAAATCAAGTTTTCAATCACAAAGTTCTGGATTTTTTTTAACCATTTTGGGAATCAGATTCTGTGGTTTAGTCCAGTCTAATGCAGTAAAGTGGAAGCAGCAGCACAGAAATAAAATGGCCACTTTGCTCTTTCAAAAAGACAAAAGGAAAGGTCAACTTTCAGCAACACATGGCATTTTCATTTTTTTTTGTTTTAAAGCTGTGGTTTGCAGTTTTTGGACTAAAATATCATGATTTTATTGAAACAGATATAGAACACCCTTCATTTATTCAGACACTTGAAAATGAACATGCTTGAACTTGTAAACTTGTTTTCAATTTGACTTAAAACATTTTGCTTTCAGCAAACCAAAATCTATTTGTAAACTGTATCAATTTGTGAACCCTGATCTCACATTGCATAGTCTTTTTTTGTCACTGAGCTCAAGCACGATTGTTTCAACTACTCATCTGCTTTGTATTTGGCCACTGATATTGAAAGGTTGGGAGTGCCAGTCTATACAGTTATCAAGATCCTATGAAATTACATAAAACTTCCCACTTACACCCACATAAAATTTATAATGCAAGTTCCATAATAATTATGTAAGTTAAAGAACATTATTTTGGACAGTCAAGTGCCTTCAGGTGTGAACATTTAGACTCCTTGGTGAGTTTTAGACCCGCAAATGAATGGAATGCTGTACCGATTGACACTGCATCATGCTTTGCTTGGATCAGAGAGGTTCTTGGGTTCATATCCATATAGAAATGTTGCAGTTATCACCAGGATGGCTCCAAAGAAAAAGACACTGAAACAGAGAAGCAGAGATTTACACACGAAGTTTCTGCCCCTACCAAAAGCATTGAATTAACAAACAACATATCCTGTATGCAGCTTTAATGAAGGAGAATTAATATGACATTTTACTTACTAACATCAGTTTAGAATTTCATTATGGGGCTCTGCAAGTGAAGCACTTTTATCTGGCTGACTGGTAACACCACTTCCTTGGTTAACCTTACTTCATGTACATATATACAAATAAATTCAAGAACAATGAGAAGCCCGTTACACCCCAACTAACTAACTTTCCACCATATTAATCAATCTATTTTCTATTCAGAAACACAGCTGTTTGAGATTAGCTTTGAATTTATGCAATTAAAATGCCAAGCTCAAGTTCTTCATCCAAGACACCACCAAACCCAAAATTGAAAATGGTGAGGTTTCATAGAAAAGAGAGAGATGAGGTGACACTATATAGGGTTTTTAAAAGTTGGATGAATTACACAAGTTTGTAGCACAGAAAAATGCCACATGGTCCATTAAATGCAAAAAGCAAACCAAACTGAGCCCATTACTCCATTCTCAAATGTTTTATTTCCCCTTCAAATAACAAATTCTCACACAATTTAGAATTTTGATCCTTTCATGCTAACTCTGCAAAGTGAATACTTTCCTTGTCTACTTTCTTAAAAACTTATTTTTTAACATATTTATTAAAACATCACTCTGCTATTCATTGACAACTTTACTCAAGACGTTGGAGTATACCCAAGGTATTTTTCTCCTAAAATGTGTTACTTCACATATATATGTATTAAATTTCATCTGTCACCTATCTACCTGCTAAATGGCCAGAACACACAACAATACTATCTTTATGATTTGTGCTCTATCTCACTGAAAATGTAATTCAATAACTTGGGGTTGAGTTTCTGTAAATTATACAAATACAATACAGGTAGAATCAGCTGAAACAGCTCAAAAGCTTGGGAAATTTTTCAATTAAGAGAGTTATACCCAAAACCATTGACATCCTTTTTGTGATCTTTTGTGCTGGTACATTTGAAATTTGCTTTGGTTTGAAAGGTCTTCAAATTGTACACATTTTCTTACGTCATTGGGATATTTTAAAAGCCCTTTCACGTCAAAAAAATGTTAAACTCAAATTATGAAGAGTACATCAATTAAGTTTTTAAATGATTGAATGTAGTTTATGTTCAATGCTTTTGAATCACATTGGAGGACAGACAACATTAATTATAAAACACATTTTGCTGAGAAACTTATTTTCAACTGTACTAATAAAACTGCAGAAGGTTGTCATTCTTCAGCACATCAGGGAAGACTTTTAAGATGGACAGAAAAAAGTGAAGCCAGTTTCAATTAAGCTGACCAATTGTGTTGATTTGTGAACTATTATTTGCAATATCTCAAACTTAAAAATTTTGGCGTAGATGTGGAGCATAATCTAACAATGTGTCCAAACTGTGAACCCTAACCTTATTTCATTTGGCTTTACTGCAGTCAAGTATGAGGTTTCCTAGTTTAAAAATTGACCCACTATATCGGATTTATTTTCTGTCTCAGCACTATAAGACAACTACGTAAAGTGAATATTTCTTTGTTTGTTCCTCGATCCTATATTTATTACTTTCACACACTGAATTAAATGTGCTAAGTATCCAAAAGATCTAAACAATTCAGTGGGGCTGAACTGCATCATATTTTAAATCTCAGATTTTGGTGAAGGCAATATCTTTAGAATGCACATTTCGATCATCCAGCATGAAAAACTGTGTTTAATAATAGCATCATTAATCTTCAACACACCATTGATCTAAACCATCTCTCCCTTGTACACCATTTGTCCCTGAAAAATATCACTGCATTTACAGTATGTAGGCAATCAATGTAAGGGTCCCACAGCCACTTTGAGAATTGAACTAGTCAAAATCAACGTAGTTTAGGCAGGTAGAGGATTTTAAGTTAGACATTCAAATATAACTGTCCATGAAAGTGACTGATCACTGCTTTATCTTTCTTGAAACTTGGGTCTGAATGAATTACATTAACACAGGATAAAAGTTGCCTTTCCTCATTACAACTAAATTATTTTTAGAAAACATTCTTAACACTGAAATCCAGACAGTTTTATATCCGATTTTGATTGAGATGAATCTGGTCTCTGTCTCATCCAACTGTATTAGACAACAGTCCATAGGATAACAATGCCTTTAGAACAGGCATAACCTTTACAACCTGACTTTAGTGACATAATTTAGGGAAATTTCAGTAATATATAATATAATCCAATACATTTTAGGAACAATAGGATGGGCTTATTAAAGGCATTGTTAAAGTTTACAAAAAGAATAAGTTGACTTTAAAATAAAGAATTTCAAACATCTAGTGCAGAACATTATCTTCAACTTTATATAGGTAATTGTAACTAAAATAATGTATCAATGAAAATAAACAAAGTTAAGAGATGAAAATAACAGAGGAACCAGGAGAACAAAGCATCCATTGCTCCATACCTAGTGGGCACAAAATCTTGCAGCCAGAAGTAAGAGATCAATGTTGAAAGGATAATAGATAATGATGTGGCAAAACCTTTCAAGATGTTATCTGCATATTTGATGACTGCTGCAATTACCAGACCACCAAGAGCCTGGTGAAAGAAAAACAGCATTAAAAAATTGTATATTTATAGTAATCATTTTTAATGAGAAAAGTTAATAACAAAGGGTTTTTTAGACTCAACACAGACAGATAACACTATCAACATCAAATAAAAAAATCTACTAAAGCACCACAGTTTACTCTAAGGGACTTCATGATTATGGCAAATAATTTTTCTTCCAGTTTTAAAATTTGTACAGTGTCTTGGCAGAACTCAATGATTTTCCATCCAGACCAGTCCCATAACCAGAGAAGACACTTTTGTCATTTGAGCCATTGATCATTTTTCACGGTCGGATTACAGCAAGTAGAGTTCAAAACACCGAAGTGCAGCAAATCTCGATTGCCACTCCACATAATTAATGCTATTATAAGTAGTTAGGAAACAAGCTTGTTTCTGGAGGAGCATATTTGGCACTATAACTACTAATAACTCATTATTAATTCTTCAGGCAGCATTTGTGGAAAATTGACTTGCATTGTCTTTTAATGTAGGATGAAATTAATACCAAAGAGACTAGTTTGCATGTGACTCCAGTCCTACACAATGGTTTGACTCTTGACTGTTGGGAGAAGTAGCTTATCATGTCATTCAGTTGTGTTGCTTCCTTTTAGGACAATGGAGGATAGATAATAAATGTTGGCCTTCTAAGATGATTAAGCACATGCCATTGTTCTCAATTCATAATTTCAGCTAATTAACTGACAAAATGTGCCTTGCCAATCTATTTGTTCTCAAAAGTTTGAATATTATGGAGGGAGATCAATAATGAAGTAGTCGAAGCTAGCTGGGAAAAGGTCATTTTGCTGAGGATCACCTGCAGTGATACCCTTGGTTGATGTGATTTAGTCTCTAACAATCATTATCACCTTCCATTATACAAGGCATGATTCTAGATTCTGATCCCCATTGATTTCAGCTTTACTTGGACTCTTATGGTGTGACACTTGGCTGAATGCAGGCATTCCCACTTCAGCTCTGTGTCCATAAAATCTGGTGTTAACATGATCTTGATAGAACACAAACTCAGCATCAGTGAACAGTATAGCACTCTTAAATGCTTATGGGCACTCGCCAGAGAGTGTTCTATTCCTGCCCACCAATGGTAATATCCAAGAAGCCCCAGATATTGGACATGAGACTTTTTAAAAACTTCATTCTTGAAGGTGAGTATCATTGGCAAGGCTACTGTTTGAAACTCACCCCAAATTGCCTCAAGAAGGTTGTGAAATGCATTCTTGAACTGTTACAGTACATTTATGTAGGCACAGCAGTAAACAGGGAAAACAAGGTGTAGAGCTGGATGAACATAGCAGGTGAGCTGCTCGGCCTGCTGTGTGTTCATCCAGCTCCACACCTTGTTATCTCAGATCCTCCAGCATCTGCAGTTCCTACTATCTCTGAAGCAGTAAACCGGGGCTGTCTAGAAAGGAATTCTTCATTGATGGTGCTGCGGGAGTAGACTGCATCAAGTGAGTGAAATGGTACATTTGGATTGCTGATGACATTTGCGTGGGGAGGTCCTGAAGATCAGACATTGGGGATCTCAGGGCCGAGACTGCTGGTGTTTGTGGTGAGTACTTTGCTTAGTTTAATTTAAATTGAAGGGATGGTCAGAGTAAGTGTTCCCTGTTATCTTGGATAATGGATGCCTCATGTTTTCAGCCCAATCTGGTAGGCAGTACATTTCCTGCTCAACATATGCCTTCATCGTGGCCCTCATTTTGATGTCTAAATGGACGCAACACTGAAGCCTCCCCACAAAACTCACCAAGGAGTTTTGACTTGGTAGGGAAGATAGAAACTGTGTCCATTGGCCAGCATATTAGTTCAAACCAAAGAGAGTAAGGTGGGGGGGTGGGGAATAATTTTGTTTTCAAATACAAAAGGTTTGTTGGGATAACCAGAAACAAAAATCAATGATAATTTTCAAGTGAGTTCATGTTAGGGTTCATAGTTGAAGTAAAGAATAAATGAACAGTTTCTACATTAAGTGAGGTAGACTAAAAGCCTCATTCAGTGCTGAAAAATTAAATGGGAGAATATTAGTCATTACCAAATGCAGCAAGAGATCCTCTATCTTTCACTGTCACAGGAGACCATGTATGAGTTGGCATATCATGGCAACATAGTCAGATGACATACAGTAAAGATAATTTATTGAGATAGCAAATTGAGTAAAAAGCATCGAGAGGTAACAAACAGCTTCCAAACTCAATGCATTATAACTTTTTTTCCAATAAAACTGCTGACAGAAGTAACATAGAAAGAGAATAAATAAATTAAGAGAGAGAACAGAAAAGATTAGAAGTTTAAGGAAGAACTTTGTCTGAACCTCATGAGGTTCTCAAACACTGCTCTTGGCTGTTTTCCCTCAGATGTATGATGATTCATTCTATTAACTGTATTTAAACTATAATAGTGACATACTGGGTGATGCAGGCTGTGTGGTTTGTATACAATTTTTCATACCATTGGAAATTTGACCTTTGAGTTCGTAACATGGGTTTTCTGTGTACTAACTTATAAATATTTCTGTAGCCATAGTGATTTCATTTTAAATTGTTTTTGAGACCTACTGCAGAATTAATTGGTTTTGTACACATTGGTACAGTTTTTACAACTGAACAAGATAAATAAACTCCAGTTGATAAGGTTAAGAAAGTTTTTTTTGAAAAATAACTTAATAGCTTGTACCTTAGAGAGATTTTCTTTCCAGTAGAGTTTTGGAGCAGTCCTGCAAAGACCTTTGATGAAGAGTCTTATACTCAACAGCGCTACTAAGTAGTAGTGAAGGATACACAGAAGCTAGATTATATAAAAAGATTGTTCCAGACCAGAAGTGTTGGGATAAAATCCTAAAGTTACTTAAAATTGCATATGTTTAAGCACAGGTATATAATTGATCCAAGAAGATGATATTTACAGCTCCAGTCTATAGATCAAAGTCACAAGTGAATTAAATCTATTGACGTATTAGAGACAAGGGCTCTGGTGTGAGTACTGTTAAAGTGATGCTTTTAGGTGTTATACAAGGTGAGATTTTAGGTACTGCACAAACACATCTTTTGTTTCAATTTATAAAGTTTTTTTTAATGATTAATGGGATAATACATTTTACTGTGTAGCTTTGAAATCTTTGAACGTATACGTAGATAAATTTGATTCAATTAATTTTACCTTCATCTCTTTTGTTAATAAACTTCTGTTTTATTGTTAAAGCAAACTCTGTAGCATTGTTAACTTATACTTCAGTCTGGGATCTGCTTTGTCCAATAATAACATTAGCTGAGATCATAACTAATTTACAAATCCCTTTTCAGTTTCTACTGGCCCCAGTTAACAAATAAGTTGTTTATTTTCTCCTTTTAGTTCTTTCAAAGAGATTATTCTATTTTAGTGGCAGAACACTAGATGGGTGCAAAAATATTTACATGACTTCAGTTTCTCTCTAATTGGAAATGTTTAAAAAATTACTCAAAAAGGACAGCTGCAATATATTAAATTTTTTTTCCCCACTAAAACAAATCCAAAGCAACATTTGGAAGCTTCAACTTGGTACTAGTCCCTGCACATTTTTCCATCTTCAGGTCCACTGAGGAACCTCAGAGTTGGGGGACTTTTATTTAATTTTAATTAAAATCTCCCCTTAGGTTTTGATATTTGAACATCTGCATTTTGTTATTGTTTGGGTGTACAGAACTTGAGTATTGTTGAAAAAAAACATATTTTGTCCAAGTTTTTCATTGTCTACTCATCAGGATAGTTTGCAAGAATACCGCCATAAAGGGAAAACAACATTTACGTGTGTAGGAGGGGACAGGACAGATTGGTTAGAAAGTTGGTTTAAGAGTGTGATGCACCTGCATATACTGGGAACTACGTAATAGTGGACAGGGCCCTGACTTTTAAGACAGAAAGAATATGTACACACTGTATCTATTTCAACTCAACAAAATAAATGCCAATCACTCTTTGTTTCATTCCTCAAAAGAAATACTTTGACCAAAGTCAACTTGCTCGATTTCAATTCGAATAAACCTCGCAGTTAGCGGTCAGTCACTATCTAACTGGTGAATTCTCGTGACAACATCTCTACCAAACAGAATTCAATGAATTGTCTGTCTTCTTCTACAGCATGTTGTTTTCCCTTTACTTTGATAGCCGTACGAACTGTCCTATCGAGTGCAAGATAAAAAGCTTCAAAAATATGTCATTTTCAACAATACCTGCATTAAGATTAAATTCAAACCTGTAGAGTGACAACAATCCAAGTGAATTTGTTGTACCCCTGGAAGACTCCATGTTCTTTTACTCGTTGCCCATCATATACGTATACACCCATGATTCCAAATATACTTCCGAACAAACCTAAAGATAAGAAAATATCAACCCATTATGATATTCCTTTTAGGTATTTCATGCATCTAATATTTTTATTGAATTATAATAGGGAAGTATAGTTTCATTTTTCTTGTATTTTTTCTGAATTGTTTGCATTAATTCAGTGTCAGTGTCAATCACAATCATCCTTATATCTTGTATATGAATGGAACACTTGAAACATCAGTTACAGCTGAATGGTCACATTCAAAATCTTACTCAAAAGATGAAACTTATATATTAGGAGACCAGTGATTCCTTAAGATCTTTAAATTATTTGTGGCATTGAATACAAGGTAGTTACATTGCTTTCACTTCCGGAAGGTTTATAAAGACAAAAATCATAAAGCACTTGGTCTACACACGACAAGCATTTAAAAATGCATACAGGCTTTAAGATTTAAATACTACAACAGCACCGCAATCAAAATATTTTCTTACTTATTCTATTATTTAAGCAGAGATTACATAATCTGACAAGATGATGTCAAAGCAGAATGGGTGCATCTAAGGTTATTGAAGCAAAATCTTGACACTCTCGAGCAAATTTTAATTACTTTCTTTTAGAAGGCCTGTGGCTCACTCCACTGACACACCCAGCTTAAAAATAACTATGACAAACTGTCAAATTTTATATTCCAAGCATGTATAACAGGTTGGCAGGAAAGACAAACACATTTGTTTTTTAGTGGATGAATCTGCAGCACACACATCCAGAAGTGTCTTAAACCTATTTGACGTATCATATTTTGAAAGTATTCAATGTAAAAGTTAGATCATAGAATTCCTACAGCATGGAAGCAGGCCATTTGGCCCATTGAATCCACAACCATCCCTCAAGGAGCATCCCACCCAGACTCACCCCCTACCCGATCCCCATTACCCTCTTTTCTCATAGCTAATCCACACATGCCCGGACACTATGGGCAATATAGCATGGTCAATCCACCAAACCTGCACATCTCTGGACTGTGGGAGGAAACCCACACAGACACATGAGAATGTGCCATCTCCACACAGACAGTCGCCCAAGGTATCTGCCATTGTGAGGCAGCAGCAGCACTAACCACTGAGCGACCATGCTGCTTGATCATTTTGGAAGTGTTAAATTTGTTGTGAGGCCATACAGCCACTATTTATATTCATGATATTGAGGTGCCAGTGCCAGACTAGGGTGGACAGTCAGAAATCATTCAACACCAGGGCACAGTCCATAGGTTTCTGTGAAATCACAAGCTTTCAGAGAGCTACTTCTTCATCAGATGAAAGTGTATCAAAAGATAGTACAAGTGATGTGAGAAGAGTGTCGACAGGCTGAATAACAAGTTTTTGCAAGTGATAAAAAATATCAAACAGTGTGATTAAAGCATCAACAGCTGAATAGCAAATGAAGACATTGCCTATGATCCAATTAATTAAGCCAGAGGGATAATTATTTTAAAAAAATCAAAAATAAGATGGTAATAGAGACAAACCAAGTGGCTGGAATTATATCCTTTCCTGCAGCATATGAGGTAGACAACATTGGCTGAGTACGAGTACCTACTGTGTATGTGGTGGGTGATATTCCCACATGCGATGGAAGTATCCATGTCAACGATTTGGTATGTCTTGCAGAGGTTGTCACAGCAGGATTGTGCAGTGTTGTGGTCACTGTTTTCCTGAAGGCTGGGTAGTTTGCTGCAAAGTGGTCTGTTTGAGGTTAGGCAGCTGTTTGAAGGAAGGTGTAGGGTTGGCCTTGGTGAGATGTTTGTCATCATCAGTGACATGGTGAAGGCTGCATATGCTGTAGGAAAGGATGTCCCGAGCCATGGTGTATCAGCAAGACCATGCGCAACAATTGCAGGCAGGAGAGATCCCTCCCAGTCAGGGAACACTTCAGTGGTCAAGAACATTCAGCGTCCAATCTATGGATATCCTCCAAGGCAACCTTCGAGACATATTGACGCAGAAGTGCTGAGGAGAAACTGATGGTACCCCTGAGGACAGCCTTAGCCATGATCTTGGGTTCATGGCACGCGACATGTAACCTCACCACATTGTTGCGTTTGTAAAATCTTCTTTACCATTCCGTTTTGACACCATCACCTTGGTAACGTGTAGTTATCTTACTAACTTAATTAGTTTTGGATTACATGTTACTTTTGTTAGACCCTCATCTTGCAACGCTTATACCCATAATCCTGTTCTAGCCATTTGGTTTGTCTCTAGCACCACACTATTTTTGATTTTTTGTAATTCTCTTTCTGCCTTGAATAATCAGATCATAGGTCTTCCCTACACTTGCTATTCAGCTGTTGAGACTTTACTCGTACCATTGACATTTTGATCACCCACAAAGACTAGTTATTCAGCCAGTCGACACTCCATTCCCACCATCTTTTCACATTCTTGATTACCTGCAATTATCTCTCCGCCTATAACTTTTGTGCCTGAGCACTTCCTTCCACTCTACCTGCCGAAGGAGCAGCTCTCGGAAAGCTTGAGATTTCAAATAAACCTGTTGGACTATAAACTGGTGTTGTGAGACTTTATATATTCTTGGACTCAAATTAGCGTCATATTATTTCCGACAACTAAGGCATGTCCATGTAGGTCTTCCTCATTACTCTGCAAAGGGGTCAATTATATTTCATTGAATAGGTTCGTGCTATAGCAATCTTCCCTCCTTATTCCTATTCAGGTGGCAGCTGTGGCTCAGTTGTCTGCACTCTCCTTAAGTCATAAGATCAAATTCCATTTCAGGATTTAAACATGGAAATCAAAAGAGTCATGTGCAGGTTTGAGGGAGTGCTACACAGCTGGAAGTGCTGTCTTTCAGGTAAGATATTAAACCAAGATCCCATCCACCCTGCCAGCTGGGCATAAAAGATCCAGGTCACTGTCTTGAAGAAGAGCAGGAGACAGTCTTCCCTAATCTCCTGGTTAACATTCATTCCATCTTCAACATCACAGTCTAGTGATTTGCTTTGGAAGTTCAAAGAACAGCGCCATTTCTTTTGACATTATATATTACAGCGTCTGGACACAACATGGAGTTCAATAATAATAAACTCTGCCTTCACGCATGTGCGTGTGTGTGATCTTTTCCCATAAGGATTTCTTTTGGTAGGGCTGAAATTTTTGCTAAGTCGTCATTCATGCATTAATTCAGATACAACTTTTGCATCTGTACTGCACCCACTACCACTCTCTTTTGTTGTTACATCATTAAATATTTTGTTATTCTGCCCTGCACTCTATTGCAGAGCTTCCCTCCTTTTGTTGTTCAATCTTCAACACCTGGTCTTCCAATAGTTTAAAACCTCCTACATTTCTACTTTTTTCAGTTCTGATAATATTTCAGGTTGGATGACCTATTAACTCTGGTTTTTCTCTATCTACAAATCTTGCCTGATCTGCTATTTCTACCATTTTGTTTGGTTTTTTTCAGATTCCCAGCATTTCCCCTATTTCATTTTACTTTCATAAATTTGAACTCAATTGCAATGTGCGATGTTCTACAGCAAAGTTGCCATTTGTTTTGGGGTGTTGTCTGCAGGTAAGTTCCTTTAACCGTTACTTGACTTCAAAATGAATCTTGTGTTTCGAATATTCATCCCTGGTACAAAAACAAGCACTGAAACCTCATTCTATCCCAAATTCCGACCCCGAATTCTGTAGCATATGTCTAATATTAGCTTTGGCTTGTGCTGTTCAACTAGAATTAATTATGTAACTTTTAAACCCACTATCTTTAACCTGCCTGAAATATGAATTTACTTTATCTCTGGCCTATTTATTCTACCTTTACTGAACTAACAAGATTAACCAAGTGTAAATAGGATTAAATAAGTATAGGTATTATTATAGAATCATAGAATGATATAGCACAGAATGAGCCTATTGCCTGTCCTAACATTTTTGAGAAGCTACACATCTCATTATTAAATATGTAACCGGTTTCCTTTCAAAGATTTCTGTTGAATCCTTCCATATACTGTAATTCAGATCATAAAACTTCACTGATTAATTCTTCCCATCCCATGTTGCTCATGGCCCTGGATCCCTCTGCCACTAGAAATAGTTTTTCTTTATTTATTATATCTGAATCATTCAAGATCATGAATATATCTCTCAAATCTCATATTAATCTTCTCCCCTTGAAGGAGGGCAACATCATGTTTTTGGTCTCTCCATCTATTGATGTCCCTTATCCAGGGTTTTGTTATAGTAGGTATCTTCTGCAAATCTCAGACCTTGACATCTTTCCTAAATTTTAGTGCCCGAATTAGACAAAATTGTCCAACTGCGGACTAACCAATGATTTACAAGGGTTTACCTCAATTTGTGCTTAATGCTCTACCTCACTTTTAAAATTTTCTTAAATAGTACCTAAATTCATCCCACCATCTTCAAAAGATATGCATGCACTTTGGTAGGTGCTTCCTAAAAGTTACACTATCCATTTGATATGGTGTTATGTTGTTATTTTTATAAGAGCTCTACCTCCGTTTGTTTGATTCAATATCATAATTATCAAAAGCACTACTTCAAGTACAGCATATCGATTTCTTCACATCTAACAGTGTTTAAACTGATTTCTTTATCAGCTTAATTGCAATCATCTCTCATTTCTATATTCTTGTCTTGCTAAAAACAAAACTGAGTCATCACAATCTTTTCCAGATACCGTCCGGTGCTACAACACCACACGTTAAAAAGAAACATATCGGAGTGAGAGTTTTGGGAAAATGAGACAACTCTGCCCAAGATCTATTTAGTCATGCTGGATTCATAGTTACTGTCTTGATCACTGCCAGCACATCAGGGTGTTGTTGTTCCACAGATGCAAGTAATTGAAAAAATTGTTGACATAAAAACTGGCCTCAAAAAGAACCAAGTGGCTCGAGTTAAGAGTGAACAGAGACCTAGGGCAATATTTGGCTAGGAGCATTACAATTGGTCCCTGGTAAACATATGCAAGTTAATTACAAATAACCATTTTGATACATAAATGTTTACCTTTATATTATTGGTATCGTACATCTGAGTTGCATTTCAGGAGTGCAATCATAGGTCAAAATAGAAATATTCAGATTTGGTCATACTTTACTCACCCAATTGAATGTTTCTAATCCAAACTGACTGTTTTGTCCCCTTTAGGATTTTCTCAAAATAAACTCCTGCAAATCCACTGGATAAACAAGCACTGAGCACAGCTATCAAACCCACAAACTGAGAACCCGCAGAGAGCTCCTGCTTTACCTCTTCCATTGTGTCCGTCGGCCACTAAAACAAATTAGATAATTTTAATTTAGCATGTGGAAAACAAGTATAATAAAATGCATTACTTACAATGTATATTACTATAGAAAAATGAAGAGATGTCAACTCTGTTCCAATGATAGCATTCTCATCTCAGTCAGAAGGTTGTGGATTCAGGCCTCGTGTATAATCTAAGGGTGTATTCTAGGCCAAAACCTTTATACAATGCTGCATCATTGAAGGTGCTAGCTTTTTGAAATATTATCAAAGGTCTACTGTTGGAAGGCTGTAGAAGCTTTTGAAGGAGGACAGGGAGTTCACACGGTGCCATGGCTAACTTCTATCCCAGAACGAAACACTATCAAAAACAAACCGAATAGTCATTTAGACTCGTGCTGTTTCTAGGTTGTTGCTGTTTTCAAAAGCAGCTGTCACATTTGCCTAAAAATTACAGTGAACTTTGTGTAATCTGGCACTCTACAAACTGGAATTTCTGATATTTCCATAGTATGAATTGTTACTCTGTCAATCAGAACCAGATATTTTGCAGAGCTTTAAGATTAGGCAAGCTTCTGGCAAAGACACTGTAGTTCTTCTTGTTTGTAACTGCTGTTGTAATTTCTAATGTTTCCATTGTATCAATCATAAACCCCATCTCACCATTATGGCACCCAATGGAAGCACAATAGAACTGTGTTGACATCAAGCAGAAAATCAGCATCTGTACATGTATTAAAAGGGTGAGAATTGGAGGCTTTTGATTAAAGAATATAAAGTTGGCTCATTGACAATATCAATCATCAAGGGTCAAAAAGAACAACTGTTGCAATTTTTTTGCTAGGTCTGAATCAAATAAGCTATTGATGTCATGTTGTACTCTACATGCACCCAAGTTACAGCAGGTTTTTTAATACAAATATTTTTTGTAAAAATATTCAGTGCATATCCCTAGCTCAATTCTCATTGAAAAGACAAAAAAGAAAATGAATAATTAGGATAAGAAATCAATTAAATTGTGTGTATTTTTGATGGGTAGTTTTTGCATTTTAAACTTATAGTCATAGTATTGGAAAGCTGGATGCATCCAATTAATTTAAAAAAATCAGTCGCTCATGTTGCTACAGAAAAATACCGAGAAAAGTTTAAGTTAATTTGTGAACACAATTTATCCCTTGATCAAATTTATAATGCATGTGAAACAGGTGTATGTTGGCTGCGTTTGCCAGAAAACTACCTGGCAGGTGCAAGTGAATCTGGTTCTACTAATTTTAATAAAAGATAAAATTACAGTGCTCATGTTTACAAATGCTGCTGGCTCACATGAAACTTTCAGCATTTGGAAAATTTAAGCATCCTCTGTTATTTATAGATTTTACAGTCATGTATAATTTGCAGTTTGCCAAGCCTTGCAAACTAATGGATTGACAGTGAAATGTTTCAAGGATAGTTTCATAATGCTTTTAAACTCATAGTGGAATACCAATTTACAAAAACAAGCTTGAAGATAGTGAGGCCATTCAGTGTTAGTCAATCAAGCTTATCCTGATGAATCCAAGTTCGTGACCTGTAATATTCTTCCCAATTTCCTGTCTCCTGACGTTACCTCATTAATTCAACCTATGGGGGCCAGGATGTAATCCTTTATTCTCATATGGGATGTGGGGCTTACTGGCAAGATTGACATTCATTGTCCATGAACAGACTTGTTATACTTTCTGGTGATGAGAAGAATGAGTGAAGATCCTCTTGAATTATAACATGCTAAAGAGATCTGACAAAGTACACATGGAAAGGATGTTCCATGCACAGCAATCTAGAAATGAAAGGTCATACTTTTAGAAAAGGAGTGTCAGACTTAGGGTCATAGAAATAATTTCTCCTAATCTGTTTGACTCTAACAAAGCATTGTGAATATGTGGAATTCACTACCCATGATGATGGACACTGGGTCAGTATGGAGATTTAAGGAGGAGAGAGATTTTTAGTTAGTAACAGGTGAAGGGTTACAGGACAGCAGGCAGGAAAGTGGAGTTGAGATGCAATGAAATCAGGCACAATTATAATAAATAGTGGAGCAGACTTGAGGGGCAGATTTGCCTACTCCAACTTAAGAGTTCATTTAGCTCTCTCAGCCATTTCAGAAGACAGTTAAGAGCCATGTACATACTGAATATGAAATTAAAGATGTGAAATGGCATACAAAACTGAGTTCATTAGTGAGTCCATCAGCATGAAAACACCAAAATTTTCCACTGATTTGTGGCATGAAAATTGTTAGTTTTTAAAACAGGCCTGCTGTTGGAATTCAGTAACATGTGCAATGTTGGGGAGGGCTTGAAGAAAACTGTGACCAAGCATTACATTTACAGAACACTCTTCTAAAGATGAAGAAGAATTTAAATGTACGAACCTATAATGAATACATTATTTGAAAGTATATTGTGGCTAATGTTCTCCTTTTCTTTTATTCATTCATTTGATACAGGCATTGGTATTATTATACATCGTCTGTTGCACTTAAGGTGGCAGTGCTGAGCTACCTCTGAACCACTGCAGTCCATTTTCTGTAGGTAGACCTACAATATCTTTATGGAGAGTTCTGGGCTTTTGACCCAATGACACTGAAGGTACAGCAACATCCAAGTGAGCATGGAGAGTGGCTTGGAGGTGAACTTCCAGGTGGTGGTGTCTTCATATGTCTGGTGCCCCTGTCCTTCGAGATGGCAGTGGTTGTGGGTTTGGAAGGGGCTATCTAAGCAGCCCTGGCGATTTGCTACAGTGCATATGGAGATTGTACACACTTACCAGAGTGTCATTGCAAGAGGAAGTGAATGTTTATGAATGTGGTGTGAATCAAACTGGCTACTTTGATCTGGATGGTGTCAAGCTTCAAGTAGTTGGAGGTGTACTCATCCAGGCAAATACAGAATATTCAATCATACTACTAACTTGCATTTTGAACGTGATAGAAAGGTGTTAGGGAGTCACGAGTTAAGTTACTCAGTGCAGGGTTCCTATCCAATGACATGCTCTTCTGGCTGCACATGGCTGGTCCAGTTCAATTCCTGGTTAACAGTTATCCTCAGGATTTGATACTAGGGAATTTGATGACGGTGGTGCCATCAAGGGGCAAATGGTTAGATTGTCTCTTGCTGGAGATGGTCATTGCCTGTGACTTGTGTAGGCTTAATGTTTCTTGCCACTTGTCAGTTCAAACCCAATATTGTCCAGGTTTTAATGTAACAAAGAACTGTGGATGCTGGAAATTGGAAACAAAAACAAATTGCTGGAGAAACTCAGGTCTGGCAGCATCTTTGGAGAGAAAGCACAGAAATGTTTTGCATCCAGAGCCAATAGGAGCTAGAAAAAGGTAGTATACATTTGAGCAATTTCCTATGCCTTTTACATCTTCAGGGACAGTTGTAAGATTGGCTATGTACTGCATTATTTTCTACTTAAGTTTTAATTTTAATGTACTGGAGCTTAGAAGTTTTAAAGAAAACTGTTCCTTACTTCCTACATACCTGCATATCATTTTATACTTTATTCTTTGAAAGTTCATGCTACAAAGTATTGCACTGTACTCCATCAGTAAACGTTTTGATTAACTGGCACCATCCATTCCCTAAGCATACTGGATCATAAAGGCTTTACTGTTATGACTGAACTTCAAAAGTACTTCATTAACTGCGAAGTCATTTGTGAGATCTTAAGGATTTGAAAGGCTTTATGAAAGTACAGAATTTTTTTTTTAAATGGACTAATACTTAAAAACAAAAGTTGAAATTGGTGATATTTTTAATGAGGCCAGAGGGGTCTGATCAGGAAATTCCAGAGCTTAGAACGTAGGCAGCAAAAAGTCACTGGCACCAAATGGTGAATTAATTACATCAGGATGTACAAGAGGCCAGAATTAGAGACACATGAATATCTTAGGGTTGGACGGCTGCTTAATTTACTCCACACCTTTGCAATTAGAGTTCATTTTGTACAACATATTGGTATCACAAGTTAATTGAGTCCGAGGTTTATATTAAGATGCACACTGACCGCAGACAAATTCCCTATTAAAATGTGTCGTAAATCAGTCTTTCTCCAACTCTATAATGTTGACAGCAAATATATACGTTAACTGCAGTACGGGACCTCTTATAATCTGAAACTTACAAATTCATATCTAATACATCTGGGACAAAGTGCACAACTAACAGCTTGTCTTTAACATAGTGTGGTAGAGAATGAGTGCCTACAGTATTCTCCAGTTTACTCTGAAAGCTGAAAAGTCAGTCAAGACTACTGTTTTGTCATTAAATTCATTAGAAGTGACAAAACAGCAAAAATAAATTGGAAGGGATTAACTGTACAGCCATTTCCAAAAACAAAAAAAAAGCTTTTATCAACTTTAGTTAATACAGTGCATGTTGTAAATATTTCCTCAAAATGCCTTTGAAAACCTGGATCAAAGAAAATACATATTCAGAAAACAGAAGCACGGGGGTATTAAACGATGCAAAATTATTCAACAGAACAGGCACACAAGTGATGAATAGATTTTTTGACTGTTTTCGATGTTATTCATAATTGACTTGAACTTGGGTTTTGAAATACTTGGTAGTATTTCAAATTTTGCTATGGATACAAATTTTACAACACAGTAAACAGCAAGCAGCAAAATTCAGGACAATTCAGACCAGTGAAGTGACGTAGCAGATTCAATTTAATAGAGGTAAATTCTGAAGTCACGAACTTTAAGAGAAACAACATGAAGTGACAGCATAACTAAAATACAAGAACAGATGAACTAGTGATACATATTCGTTAATCCTTGAAAGCAGCAGGGAAAACCGACAAAGGTAATGGCTTTCTGAAAGAGTCAGTGAAAATTTTCACAGATTACTGCTTGTTTGGCCTCAGCCACAGCATTGCGAACTCTCCTGGGCACCAAACCAAGAAAGGTGATGAGGCCCTGAAGAGTGTAGAGAGAAGCTTTACCAAGGATGACTAGTATCAGCTTATGAGGAGAGATAGAAGAGAAAGACCTACAAGTATCGAAAATTGAGGAGTTTTAACAATGCACGTTGAGAGAAATCAGTTCCGTTGGCCAGTAGTACTGTAATCAGATGTCTGTTTTAAAATAATTTGCAAAATAATTAATGAGAGCGCTTTTTCACACATCTGAAATGTAATACTGGACAAGATGGTGGAATCATCTGAAGAGAAATAATCCACAGGAATATGGAGACAACTAAATAGTTGATACAGACAGAACATGAAGAATGTCTCCCTTCTGTGCTGGATAATTTTACAATTTAAATTAATCCACAAACGTTTAATTATCTTTTTATAACTCTGCAAGAATTTTGGAAACTAAGCAGTTTTTCAGACATCATTAGAAATTGAAGTGAAAGGAAGTAGATAAAGTAGCAGTATATATTGCTTCATTTCCTCCTCCACAAACACCACATGTTAATCAACAATGTGTCATTCTTGCAGGTAGCAATACCCCTCTGGAAACTTTCTACCCTTCCTTTGGACTCCATCCCTGCTTTTTATCTCACTTCTTTCCGTGTATTCTCTGACCTTCCTCTTAACCTTAAGAGTTTGTGCTCAAAGGATTCAGGTTTATCTCTTTATACCCCACTTCAATAAGTCTTCCAGTTGCATTTCAATGAAATATCTTGCTCCCAAGCTAACGCTTCCATCCTGGGGCTGCCAAATGTTGTTAAAATTAATCCATCACTGGAATGATTTTAACAACTTCACAGCTCGATATGCATCCTCCACTTTGATTAAAATTTGGTGAGAATGGGAATCTATTTATTTCAGAGCCCCCTTCCCTTCACCCATTTCTGAAGAAGGGACGCGACCCAAAACATCAGCTTTCCTGCTCCTCTGATAACAAAGTGTGGAGCTGGATGAACACAGCAGGCAAAGCAGCATCTTAGGAGCACAAAAGCTGACTGTTCGGGCCTGGACCCTTCATCAGAAAAGGGGGATGGGGAAGAGGGTTCTGAAATAAATAGGGAGAGAAGGGGAGGCGGATCGAAGATGGATAGAGCAGAAGATAGGTGGAGAGGGGAGTATAGGTAGGGAGGGAATAGGTCAGTCCGGGGAGTATGGACAGGTCGGGAGGGGGAGGGTGGGTGTGAAATTAGTAGGTAGGAAATGGAGGTGCAGCTTGAGGTGGGGGGGGGGGGGGGAGAAGATAGGTGAGAAAGAGAACAGGTTAGGGAGGCAGGGACAGGCTGCGCTGGTTTTGGGATGCAGTTGGGGGAGGGGAGATTTTGAAGCTTATGAAATCCACATTGATACCATTGGGCTGCAGGGTTCCCAAGCAGAATAGGAGTTGCTGTTCCTGCAACCTTCGGGTGGCATCATTGTGGCACAGCAGGAGGCCCTAGATGGACATGTCGTCTAAGGAACGAGAGGAGGAGTTGAAATGGTTCGCGACCGGGAGGTGCAGTTGCTTATTGCGAACCGAGCGGAGGTGTTCTGCAAAGCGGTCCCCAAGCCTCCGCTTGGTTTCCCCAATGTAGAGGAAGCCACACCGGGTACACTGGATGCAGTATACCACATTGGCAGATGTGCAGGTGAACCTCTGCTTAATATGGAAAGTCATCTTGGGGCCTGGGATAGTGGTGAGGGAGGAGGTGTGGGGGCAAGTGTAGCATTTCCTGCGGTTGCAGGGGAAGGTGCCAGGTGTGGTGGGGTTGGAGGGCAGTGTGGAGCGAACAAGGGAGTCACGGAGAGTGTGGTCTCTCCGGAAAGCAGACAAGGGTGGGGATGGAAAAATGTCTTGGGTGGTGGGGTCAGATTGTAGATGGCTGAAGTGTCGGAGGATGATGCGTTGTATCCAGAGGTTGGTGGGGTGGTGTGAGAGAACGAGGGGGACCCCCTCCCATTCTTTAAATGACATGTCCATCATGGGCCTCCTGCAGTGCCACAATGCCGCCACCCGAGGGTTGCAGGAACAGCAACTCATATTCCGCTTGGGAACCCTGCAGCCCAATGGCATCAATGTGGACTTCACCAGCTTCAAAATCTCCCCTTCCCCCACCACATCCCTAAACCAGCCCAGTTCGTTCCCTCCCCCCACTGCACCACACAACCAGCCCAACTCTTCCCCTCCACCCACTGCATCCCAAAACCAGTCCAACCTGTCTCTGCCTCCGTAACCTGTTCTTCCTCTCACCCATCCCTTCCTCCCACCCCAAGCCGCACCTCCATCTCCTACCTACTAACCTCATCCCACCTCCTTGACCTGTCTGTCTTCCCTGGACTGACCTATCTCCTCTCCCCCTCCCCCCACTTCCACCTATACTCTTCTCTCCACCTTTGGTCCGCCTCCCCCTCCCTATTTATTCCAGAACCCTCACCCCACCCCCCTCTCTGATGAAGGGTTTAGGCCCGAAACGTCAGCTTTTGTGCTCCTGAGATGCTGCTTGGCCTGCTGTGTTCATCCAGCCTTACATTTTATTATCTTGGATTCTCCAGCATCTGCAGTTCCCATTATCACTCCAACAGAAGTGAGTTGGATGAAGTTATCACTCAACGACTGTGAATTTGTTGATAAGAAAGGCAAGCAACCCATTTTAATCCCAAATGTGAACACAGCTTTTATTGTTTCTATGCTGTTCCTATTATACAATAAAAGCTAACACTGACAACTGAAGGTTACACAACATCTTATGCTCCAAATTTAACAATGACATGTTATACCATGAATAGTATTTGGGAAAGAGTAGCACCCTTCAGTCAGGTTTCTAACACTGATGACTCTGAGGGATGGTAGCCTCTGTAGCTCTATTCTTGTATCATCAGCTAAAATGACATCCAGATAGGTAATGATGTAAAGTGCCAATATATTTACAAGTGTGATACTACATTGTAGACAGGATGTCAACCTTGCCACCTGGATGCCCTCAGACATTTTCTCTTTTCCTGCAGGTGCTCTGGTTTCTTCCCACAGTCCAATGATGTGCAGGTTAGGTGCATTGGCCATGCTACATTGCCCACCATTGGGAGGTGCAGACTAGGTTGATTAGTCATGGGAAATGCAGGGGTACAGGGATAGGGTAGGAGGATAGGTCTGTATGGGATGCTCTTTGGAGGGGTGGTGTGGACTTGATGAGCCAAATGACCTGTTTCCACACTATAGAGACTCTACAATTAGATCTGGTTGCAGTCTCAATATCCGCAACTGGGTTGGAGAGATCTTGTTGACCTTAGAGTTGAGTGGACTACCTTGGCAGTGTTCGTACCTAAAGGGCCCAAATGTGCTGCATGTGTCTTGGCCAGATGCAGATTCATCCTCCTCAGCTTGAAACACCACAGTTTTGAGAGTTACAGGCAAGTTGGAGGTGGAGGAGCCCATAGAGTAGACTTCTCAGGATGTGTGTGTGGTCCCCCCTCCAGCTGGGTACCTGCTATCTCAAGAGAAAGGGGCACCTGCAGTGAGGTGAAAGTCTCATCTCCCTGCTGCCTTACTGTTAATGCTAACTAAGGTCTACAGGTTAGCAGACCTGTGCATGTTTCCATGGCAGCTACCTATTTGTTCATGAAGGTAGCTAAACACATGCATATCATAGCCAGCACAATAAAGCATTCCTCCCTAGACCAAATATTGCCAATCACGTGCTCACTGTTGCACACAGACGTCAGAAAACAGAAACAAAATTAGAGGGAATGCCGGTGAGGAGATGAAAGTTGGCCACAGCCGCCTTGGCCTGCTCAGCACCATTTTGTGTCGCTAACCGCAGCAGTGAGACAAAGGGAGCAATTCAGATAAAAGTTGACACTGTTGTTGTGTATTGATGCAGATGAAGGCAAGATGTGCCAGATGAGTAGAAAGCCAGAGAACAAGGTGTTGTAGATTTTTTTTAAAACGTTGGGGGCGGTGGCCGGGACGGAAAGAGGAAGCTCTCTGGGAACCGGTTGGGTTAGAGCGATCAAGGGAAGATGCATGCAACAGAGAGTGTGGTAGACCATGAGCTATGAAAGGAAATGTGTGCAATGGCTGAGGTATAGTCAGTATAAGGCAAAGAAAAGATAGTGGCGCCTACCTTTTGCCTTTCCTCCAGCATTGCTCAGTATTCCTTAGGACTATGGAAACAGCACTGACCCAGGTAGCAACTTTGGTTCAGGCTAGCAGATTCTGGTACTGTGGTCTACTTGGCAGTCTGAGGATAAAGTAGACGGGCCTCTTCTCCACCACTGTGTCTACTAGGAACACCAAGTCCCTGCCCATACAGTGGGGTGCCAATTTGCCATGAATACAATCTCCGTTGGAATTCATGAGATAAATGAATGGTGAAAAGCAGTTCCTGTATTGCAGCACGTGAAATGATGTGAAATTGGGATTTAAAACATAGTCCACATGGTGGCAATCGCAGAAGAAACTGGCACCAAGTACTTCACGCTCGAGTACAAGCTAGCATGACAGCAGTGCCGAGCAGCATAAAATTACACAAGTAAAGTTGCTAGGATTCACAGAGGGAAACCCTTCATGAAACTCCCCAACACAGACACTGTCAAATTTTCGGATAATTCAGACCACAGAACTTTTGTTGAAGGTTTAATAGAATATATTACAAGCAGAATTCTAAGACTCAGATTTTAAAACAAACCATAAGAAAACAATGTGAAAGTAAAAGCTAAATAATCTCATCCCTTTTCCAAATCAGTTCTGCCCCAGCTGCACATTCTTGCACTATATTACACACAATCCCTTCTCTTTCCAGGAAGATATCTAATTGGCTCTTGATGAAATCATACTGCAATGAACACATTTTGCCACAACAAAGTTATAAATATTACAGCTCCATACTCTTTCTGTTCTGAAGTGACTGAAGACAAGGAAAAATTAGCCGGAACGTTGAGGACACACTATTCTTTCAATGAAACGCAGCAAGTGGCTTAGCCAACTCTCCCAGCCAAATACACAAGAGACACAAGTAGCAGAAAGCTCAAAACTAAGTGCGAATGCTCTCTAAGATGGCTAAACATTTAAAAACCATGCTGCAGAAACTTTTAAAAAATCAGTAATTAAAATTAAGCATTTAAATTAGAAAACAATAACTGCTAATATCCCACAAAGCCATTGAAGCTTACATTGCCAAATATTTAAGTTTCTGAATTCAAATTTTAGAATGAATTATAAACTTATCACAGACTGAACAATCTAATTTAAAGGATGAGAATTGCTCATACGCATACCTGAACAAGAGCGACTCCAGCCATTAAGATTAACAGTGAAAGCCATTGATAAACACCTAGGTTTTTACCAAGCATCGTCACAGAAAAGAAAGCTGTAGTAAGAACCTTCAGCTGGTAAGTAACCTGTAAATGACAGAAGTTACATTACAACAAGTAATTTACTTAATTTAATACATAGAAATCCTACCTACACTTGTATCTCTTAGTTAGTTAAATGTGGCCAGTTTTCCACAGTTTTATACTTCCACAATTCTTTGAGCACGAGTACCTCGATCCACCAAAGCATGAGCATTTCCAAGATACAATATAGCATTAATATAAGGGTAGAGTCGGAGCTATGCAATTTCACATCAGCTACTAGATGTGACATGTTATTAGAATGCCTGACTCAAGACACAATTGATACTCTATAGAAAGCTGAGCCAGGTTTACCAAAGAGGAGCAAAAGGGAAGATTTCAAAGACAGCTTCAACGAAGATCTGCTCTGCTAACATTAACATATGCGAGAAGATGCCCAGTCGCATCCAAAATGAACCATGTCAAGACCTTTCAACTAACAGCACAAGCCAGACAGACAATGGCGAGAGAGACTAAAAAGACAGGTTAGCTGCTCAACCCAACCACCTGATCACTTGAAAGCTAATGTCCTCTGTTGAGGGTACAAGGTTAAAGTAGGGCTCATAGGCTATCAGCAAATACACATCAACAGTAACATCTCATTCAACCCAACCAACCACAAGGGACAATCACCCTCTAAATTGAGGATTGTTGATAATGACAACTGCCTTTATTCTAAAACTGCATAAGGAAATCATTCAATTCAGTTAATCATCTTTAAAACACATATTCCCTGATAGGTATCATGCTTTAATTGTAAAAGTTAATTGAAGCTGCACTAAATCTTTTGGCTAATTGTTGATAATCTGTTCCAGCAATCAAGTTTTATCTCCATTAAAACTTCACCAATTTGAGATTTTCTTTGTGTGCTCAGTTATTCCAGTTCTTCACTCTCATTCCCATGTCTTCCATTTTGACAAAGACCTGGATTATGTTCCTCCTCAATCAGTGGTTTTCCACGATTTAAAGTTGCAAATGCCAAAATCAATTTCATCATTCCTCTGATGCACTCAAATGCCAAATGCTACAAAAACTTTGGATTTCTGGCAATGTCTCAATTTTAGAATTCATATCCTTAATTTCAAACATCATGGGCTCACTGCTTCCAATCTTCATAATCTCCTCCAATTCAAAATTTCTCAAGAGTTTCCTGCACTCCAATTCTGAAACAAACAGAAGCTGCTGGGAAAGCTCAGCAGGTCTGAGAGTATCTGTGGAAAGAAATCAGAGTTAACGTTTCAGGTCGAACTGGTTTTGACAGTCATTTGACCTGAAACATTAACTCCGATTCCTTTCCACAGATACTGCCAGACCTACTGAGGTGTTCCAGCAAGTTCTATTTTTGTTTCTGATTTACAGCATCCACAGTTTTTTCAATTTTCATTTTCCACTAATTCTGGTCACTTAGGTTTCACCAACTTTAGTCACTGTACCACTGACAGTTGTAACTTCAGCTACCCAGGACCTAACTTCAGGAACCTCCTCCAAAATGTTCTCTGCTTCTCCATCACACGCTCCTCTGACATTTCTTAAATGTTAACTCTTCACTTAGGCCAATATCATCATCTGTAGCTCAGTGTCAAGTTTTGATTGATAACGTTTCTGTGAAGAACTGACATATTTCACTACGTTAATGGTTCTATTTACGCAAGTTTTTGTTGCTGAATACTCCTTGTGGAAATCTTCAGAAGCCAGCTGATAAAACAAAACAAACTAACATTTTCAACCAAGTCATGTCTTAAAATATTGTCAATAGATTAATAATGTGAAATTTTCCAAAACCCATTATTCACAGATAAGAAATGCATGAAAAAATAAAACAAACAGAAAAAGAATATTTGGATGAGAGGTCTGGAAAAAAAGCTGAAGAGAGATAAATATCTCACCTGGTATGTTGCTGCATCTAAATTGGACAACGCTACATAAAGAAGGTTATTCTGAAGTGTATAAATTCCAGAAGGAATGGCAAGTTTTAGTGTGTCCATTGGTTTGTTAATAATTTCATCTTGTAATATTCTATTTAGTGCTTTAAAACTGTAATCTAAAAGGCAAAAGAAGGTGAAAATAGCATAAATAGACCTTGGCTTTCAAACTGCTCATGCTGGCATTTTTAATTATTTAAAGGATTACAATTTGTATCAAACAATTCACTGATCAGTTTTAAAACAAAAATTTACTAATCATGAAAAAACTACAAAACAACTAAATTCATAAAGCTAATCTGGAAACAGTGTTGATGATAAAAGAAAATTGTTATCGAAATTTTAGTAGTAATTAGGAGGAGAAGTTTCTCGTAGCACTTTCTTTGAAATTCATAGAAAAGCAAGTTACAATAATGGTTTATATATAGTTTTTCCAACAGATGAGCACTGATAGATCTAGTATTTGTAAAGTGACTGATGTAAACCAAAATGTTTCCCTTCCTACAGGATTCCAAGCATCTGTCACGTCATCTAACATGACTAAAGGTAACGTAACCTACTGCTTCTGTGGCTGCTGAGTGACAGAATTTTCAATGTCACTTTTATGATCTTTCCTACTAAGGACGCATTCTCTGGGCTGGTTGTGTAGGCAGAAAAATGGCAAATGGAATTCAATTTGGACAAATATGACAAAACACATTTGGATAAGGTAAACAAAGCAAGGAAATAAACAACAAATGGAGGAGTTCTGGGAAGAACAGAAGAACTAAGGAAGCTTGGAATACTTTTTCACAAATCTCTGAAAAGAATTTGGACAGACAGGTAAAGTAGTCATGAAGACATGTGCAATGTCTTTCTATATCCTATACTTCAGCCAATAAAAGAACAGGGGAGTTTATGGTAGAAACATATTGGACACTTGTTAAACTGTGGCTAGAGTATCATTCCATTATAAGGAGAATGGAATTAGACAAGTGAGAATACAGAAGAGATACTTATAAGAATGTTGCCAGGAATTAAGACATTTGGCATGAAGAAACATTAGATATGCTTAGGCTTTCTTTGGAAAGAAAAGGTGGCTGAGAGGAGATTCAAGGTGAGAAAATTACTGAAGACCTAGACAGAAGATTACAAGGACCTATTTCCTGAAGCAGGAGGCCATGGATTTATCATAATTGGTAGAATTGGGATGGGAGGATGTGTGTTTAATTTTTCATCCACAGAGTGGATGGAACTGCCTCAAAAAAGTGGGAGAGGCAGAAACTCTCCAATCTTGTACAAGAATGACTCCTGGATATTCACCTGAGGCCATAAATAGAAGATTATTGAGCAAGAATTGGAAGGCAAGATTAGGCTGGATAATTATTTAACAGCCAGCACAGATATAATGGACTAAATAACACTTTCTGTGTTACAAATATTTCCATATTTCCATGCTGTCTAACCAATTTGCCAGACATATTTATTTTTGCCAAATATTTAGCCAAATCTATTTTAATGGCTGTTACTGATTTGATTTCCAATAGTGTTAGAACTATCACATACATTTAAATAAATTGCCTTAACTGATTCCTTTATATCTGCAAATTTATGTTACTGAATCATTAAACAAAGAAATTAGTTCTTCAATTTATTTAATGGTTGAGTAGGAGAAATAGTTGTGCAGGTCCGGGGCGTAGCCAAAGGGGACTTTGGAATGCACACAAACAGGTCCGGCTAAGGCTTTCTGCAATTCAGCACTTAGGATTCATACACAACTCTGTTTTTATTCATTCTGATCTGACCTCCAAATACCAGTATATTGGGGTAGTTGACAAAGTAATTTAAGACAGAACTTTTTGACAGGGGTATTCAATACATTCTAATGCTTAATTTTATATATTAAAGCTAGAAAATATTACTACAATCTTAAAATCAGAAAGAAGACATTTTATAATCATATACATACTAGAATCCTTGTAGACTAATAAAAGGCACGCTGCAATCTTCATCATCTCAGCGATTACGACTGCAGTTGATGCTAGGTAACGGGGTCCTTCTTCCTTGAATGTACGTGAGTAACGCATAGTCAGCACAAGGCTGGTAGTCTGAAAAACTAGAACTCCCAGTGAAATGTATTTCAAACTGAGTGACATGTTTCCACTTTAATTTGCCTGGAAGATAGTTAAAGGTTGACACTAATTCATATCATGAGTATTTTTATTTTCAGGTTTTATTCTGTAAATATAAAAACAAGCCTTTCTGAATTTCTCAGAGACGCCAGTGCTAGAAGTCACAACATGGATGGCAGCTGGAGGAGGGAGAAGGAGACGCAACTTATTTGTACAAATTTGAGGGGATATTATGGAATACAAGTCAACTATGTTTACTTTATTCCACCTTTAAATGTCAACGACAAATGGATGATGTGGTTTGATAAATGGTTTTACAGCTCCCATTTATTTTTAAGTTATACATATAGGCATCTAAGAGAAGTCAGTCCTTTACTCTTGGGATTAGATTAGATTAGATTCCCTACAGTGTGGAAACAGGCCCTTCAGCCCAACAAGTCCACACCACCCCTTGAAGCATCCCACCCAGACCCATCCCGCTATAACCCACACACCCCTGAACACTACATGCAATTTAGCATGGCCAATCCACCTAGCCTGCACATCTTCGGACTGTGGGAGGAAACCGGAGCAAACCCACACAGACACGGGGAGAACGTGCAAACTCCACACAGTCACGAGGTTGGAATTGAACCTGGGTCCCTGGTGCTCTGAGGCTGCAGTGCTAACCACTGAGCCACCATGCCGGGCTGACCTTATGATTGATTTATATTCCCATTGGTGTTAAAGACTAACTCTTCCATTCTATTCTGATGGTTTGTTATGTTCCTTGCACTGACTTATTTTCTAGTCAAATTATCAGTCTGCTGTCACTGCTTCTTGTAGCATGATATGCCATGCTCATTTTGTCCTGCACATATATTGTGGCTCGGCTGAACCACGCCGTGACATGTCAGCCATGATGTCAAGGTCAACCCCTTTCTGCTGCTCTGAATTTTCCCTTCAGAAGAGATCTCTGTAGCTTTTCACCTCTGGTCAAATTGGAGAAATATGTTTTTGTTTCTAGGCAGCATTTTTCAGATTGTTTTTGCTCTTATAATTTCACGTCTCTCTTCATTTGTCTAACTGTATTACTTGGCCTAATTTTAAGACTCATTATTACCAAGATTTTGAGCATGTTTCACAACATTGCCTTGCCTTCAATGGTCAAATTATTACTTGTGGAAAATATAACTCAAACAGTTTAAGATTGGAATATTATTTCCTAAAAATTAAATAAATTTGAAGCTAATTCACATTTAATTTGACTCTTTGTATTTTGGGGCTGAGGAAATTAGTTTCCCCTTCTTTTGTCCTCCTTTGGATGCAGCCAAGGAAAGCAGGGACATGATTTAACCATAAATCACAGCAAGGACCACTCATTGAAAATTGCCACCTTCAATTTTCCTCCCACATCCACTAGTGGACATCCTTCAAAAAGCTTGTAATTAAGAAGCAGTTAAGTAAGCCAACATGGAAGAGAGGAATAAGAGGACATGATTAAAAGGAATGGGATCTGGCTTGCAAAGAGCCTAAATGTCAACATTGACAAATTAAGCTTGAAAGGTTGAGGTATGGTGAGGTGTCCCTCCCTGTACGTCAGGTGTTCTGAGTTCAAGTCCTACCTGCCTACAGGTATGTCATAACAAACTAAACAGGTTGATTAACATACTCTCGTTTTGGCCAAATGATCTGCGCTATCCACTATAGGTACAAGCATTTGATGTGATATTGGTTAACTCCTTCAAAGAGAATATTGCTGAATACTTGTTTCAGAATGGGTTTGAACATTAATGGGGAAATTTATTCCGGATTATTAAGAGAACACAGGCATGACAAAACTTACTGAATTTTCCTCCCAAGAACGTCAGTTGTCTTTGCATCAGAATTTAAGACACGACTGATGTCTAGATTCGCCACAGGAAAATGATCACATATGCTTCAAACACAAAAGTACCCAGGATTTGGCTGTGATTATATATGGCTCATCACCATCTTTTCAAGAGCAATTTAGGAATAGGCAACAAACGTTGGCCCAGCCAGAAACATCCGCTGCCTATGAAAGAATTAATACAAAGCCGTAACAAACATATCAGCAATTAAAATTATATGTACAAATATTCAAATAAAGCATGGTGCTACAGATATTTCAACATTTAATATCTGCTGTAAGGCAAAACTATCATGTATTTCTAAACAGTCTCTGAAACATATAAACCAACTGGCGCTATTTTTTAAACCTCATTCATTACTCGTTTTCCAAACATGTTATAACCTGATCGAGACTCAACGGTTAGTTTCTCTCTGGAGCAGCCTTTTTGTTACCCTCAGCTTCTACCGGATCTAAGAGTTGTGAAAGACATTCATTAGATGATAAAATATTTGAGCTCTGTGTTCTTGGCCTGGTAATGATTAAAATCTTAAAAAAAGAAAGACATGCATTCATAAAGCAGTTTATTTTAAACCACAGCTGAACTCCTCAGCCAATTTGTGGTTATATGTAATATAAAAGTGATAGCCAATTGTACGTACCGCAAGCTCCCACGAAAAGCGCTGGGACGGAGGGCGTCAGGGGGTAGATGGCAGTTTGGGGTAGGGGAGATAAGGGTTAAAAGGTAAGGCAGCTTAGTTTAACCAAAAGACGGCACCTCCTTGAAGTGAAGCACTTCCTCGAAACAGTACTGGATTATCAGCCTTGATTTATTACACAAGCCCGGGAGGAGGACTTGAACCCGGAACTTTGAGTCAGAGGCGAAAGCCACCCACTGAGTGACTTGATAGCTGTTGTTAAGTTGCGGTCGATAAGTGAGGTTAACTTAATTGAGACAGGCAATTGGGGTGGGGGGAAAGGAGGGGGGAGAAAAGGGAGGGGGGAGAAAAGGGAGGGGGGAGAAAAGGGAGGGGGGAGAAAAGGGAGGGGGGAGAAAAGGGAGGGGGGAGAAAAGGGAGGGGGGTACCTGATGAGCGATGTTGTACTTTTAGCTTGAGACTGTGGAATGGGAGCTGTTGCCTGACCAGGCAGCTTTCTGTCAAATTGAGGAAGCTACTCCTTAATGCCAGCAGACGGGGCAGATGCCAGTGCGCATGCTCACCTCAAGCGCCATGGCCGAGGCCACTTTGGCGTTTAGCTTTGTGTCCGCGTTGGTGAGAGTGTGCGAGTTTGTTGCGGAGATATCCCGTGTGACCGACTGTCAGCCGCCTTCTCCTCTTCGTCTCACCTGAGGGTCCTCTCGCAGCAATGGCCGTTACTCCCCAACAGCGACAGGCTGCTCATCTCTTCTCGCGAGAACATCGCTCCCTCTCCCATCCACTGGGCAATGGTCCCAATCACAGACCCAAGGCACACCCTAGCACACCACACAATATCACAGAGATCCTTCTGTCTGAGCAACTCGAACTTAGTATATTTAGCAACGCACCAATGCTTAAAACCGTTCGCTGTGTCCCATAGGCGCGCGAGTGAGTTTTTTTAAAGTAGAAAACAACGGCAGTCAAATTTGCGTGCTGCAAGTCACCCCAGAACAAAATTACGGTTACCACAAGATAAACCGTCTCAGGTACTGGTTCGTGAACAAGTATTTACCAGAACTTCAGGAAGGACTTCTCTTTTCTAATCAATGGTGCCTCGCGGTCGCTTGCGTTCACCTGCAACATGCTTGATAGACCTTGGCTTTAATTCTCATTCCAGAAGCCAATAGTGCAGCATTTCAGTACTACACTGCAGCATCAGGCGAGATTTAATGCTTACAATTCTCTACAGATTAAATAAACTTTATAAGCATGACTACCTCCCCCTCCTTGCTTTCTCCCAGAATCACAAAAAACAAGTTAGAAAATCTTGGACTATCCCCTATGCACATGGCACTGTCTTCTGGCTGCAAAAAAGCAAATTTTGGAAAGCAGCACCAACATGGTATGAATCTCCCTCCCCCTCCCCAACTGCAGTGATGACGGAAGTTGCAACAAACAAAGTTTTGCACACAAGGGCGACAACACAATGTTGCATTTTATTCGAGTTAAAATTTATTGCATCAAAAACAGCAAACTATTGCAAATACTGAAGACTGGAACTAAAACTTGCTTAAGAAACCCAGTAGGCCTAGCAGCATCGGTAGAGAGAGAAACAGAACTAAACTTTTGAGTCTAATATGACCTTTCTTCAGAACTGTTGACATTTTTCTGCATTTAGTCCATAGATAATTTAATGGGAATATGTCACCAGTGGTATCAATCTTGAAGGCTCCAAGTTTGACTGTTAGTCTATTTATACTGGCTGATCTTTGGCAAAATGATGGCGAATACTACACTTAATCTAACTTCACCTTTGCTAAAAAGAGAGAAGAGTCAGCAAGACTTACTCTAAATTCTTGGTACCTGGTAGACATTTTCGGAAACCTATGTGTATATATTGTAGCAAACGAAGAACTGGAAAATTTTGATAACATCTAATGTTTAATTAGATGTTGAAATTGAAAGATGTTCAGTAGAATTTGATTCTACTGAAATTCTCAAAGTTTACTAAGCAAGAATAGCTTAGAGAGTAATTGGGACCTCAAACACTGCACTTTGGATTCAGTTACTATTTGTAGATGAGGGAATAACAAAGGAAAAATGACATTTTATTCATACTGGAATCTGTCAATTAGAGTCAGAGAAATACAACATGGAAACAGACCCTTCGGTCCAATTCGTCCATGCTGACCAGATATCGGAATTAATTTAGTTCCATTAGCTAGTATTTGGCCTACATCCTTCTAACTCTTCCTACTCATATACCCATGAGATGCTTTTTAAGTGTTGTCATTGTACCAGCCTCCGCCACTTCCTCTGGCAGTTAATTCCATACACGCACCACCCTCTACATGAAAAAGTTGCCCCTTAAATCCGTTTTAAGTCATTCCACTCTCACCTTAAACCTTTAGTTTTGGACTCCCCTAACCAGGGGAAAAGACATTGACTAATCACTCTATTCATGCTTCTCATGATTTTACAAACCTCCATAAAGCTCACCCCTCAACCTCCGACATTCCAGGTAAAATAATGCCAGCCGCTTCAGCCTCTCCAGCCTCTCCTCACAGCTCAAACTCTCCAACCCTGGCAGCATCCTTGGAAATCTTTTCTGAACCATTTCAAGTTTCACAACATCCTTCCTTTAGCAAGAAGGCCAGAACTGAATGTGGTTTCCAAAAGTGACCTCACCAATGTCCTGCACAGACACAGCATGACCTCCTAAATCCTATACTCAAATGCACTGACCAATAAAGGCAAGTGTACCAAATGCCTTGTTCACAACCCTGTGTACCTCAACGAAATATGAACCTGCACTTCAAGGTCAATTTGTTCAGCAACATTCCCCAAGACGTTACTATTAAGTATATATGCCCTGCTCCGATTTGCCCGACCAAATCATAGCACCTGACGTTTACCTCAATTAAACTCTACCTGCCACTCCTCAGTATTTTTATTTTATTCATTCACAGGATATGGGCATCACTGGCTGGGCAGCATTTATTGCCCATTTGAGTCAACCACATTACTGTGGGTCTGGAGTCACATGTAGACAAGACCAAGGAAGGATGGCAGTTTCCTTCCCTAAAGGGCATTAGTGAACCAGATCAGTTTTCCTGACAAATCGGCAATGGATTCACAGTAAGACTCTAAATTCTAGATTTAAAAAAATTTAAATTCCTCCATCTGCCCTGGCGGGCTTCAAAACTGGATCCCCAGAACGTTACCTGGATCTCTGGATCAACAGTCAAGCAATAATACTGCGAGGCCATTGCCACCCATCTGATCATGGTCCTGTTGTACTTGGAAGTAACCTTCTTCGCTGTCTACTACACCACCAATTTTGGTGTGATCTGCAAACTTACTAACCATACCTCCTATATTCACATCCAAATCATTTATATGGATAACAAAAAGCTCTGGACCCAGCATCAATCCCTACTGCATACTGCTGGTCACAAGCCTCCAGTCCAAAAAGCAACCCTCTACCACCACCCTCAGGCTCCTACCTTCCAGCAAATTTTGTCCAGTCACAAAAGCTTTTCCAAAGTGTGTTTGGAAGAGTGCTGCTGTAAAGCAGAAGTGGTTATAAAGATCCTAAATGTGATCCTTCACTACTGCTTTATAAGCCAATGTGACCACAATAGTAAGAAATGATACTGCTAATCTTCATGTCCCAGCATCAGGGATTTGCTTAAAATCTTGTTTCTAATCAGTCCGAACGAGTTCTGCTGGTCAAAGTGGGCAGAAGAGATACTAGAAGGTACCTTGCACTTTTGCAATTTGTAGCACAAGAAGAACCAATGGTCTTAAGGGTAGGAACAGTAATATAAAAAGTATAGTGGGAAATTTTTAAATTACCATCTACAGTGTACATTTTCCCAAAGTTACAAAGAAATTTAATAGTAATCCCAGTACATTGGATCAGATATCTTTCAGAAACTGCAGACAAAAATTTTATTCATAAAGCTGTTACATTTTAAAATGTGTTTTCCACAAAATGTATTTAAAATAGATCAAAAATGTGTCACGTTTCTGAACAGAATTACTGCCATGAAATGAATCAATGAAGGTCATTACTTAGTGTCCACGTACCCATGTCTGCAGCAATTTGTGATAAAGATCACTGTATTTTTGAAACTCTGAAAGCAAAATTGGGAGCCCCTTGTGGGAGCCCCTGAAAAAGGTAAACTGCAAGCTTATGTTCAAAAATGCAACAGGAGGGTTCTACAAATAATTCTCTCATGTCAGGTATATTTGCTAATAAAAGGTTAATATATTCTCACAAGATAAACTTTAAGAAAGAACTCAACTGCTTGTTAACTTTGACAGTTATCTTTTAGATGTTGTGAATACTTTGACATATAATGTCAAGATAGACAAAATTAAGCAGTCTTATTATTTTGTACAACTACTTTCTTTCCAATTTAAAAGTTCACATTTCAATGGTTTAGAATGATGTAGATGGACAGTACCATGCTTCATGCTAGCAACTGATTATACAATAAAAAGATGATTCAGGCATGTTTTGTAAAGTTTAATTAAATCTTTATTTTGAAAGATTATTTATAGGCAATGGAAATCAGAAAATTCATCTGTAAACCCCACAGAAAAACAATGGTCAATATCTTACATTGAAAGAATACTTATTAGGGAATCGCTAAACTCCTAAGAAAAAAGAAATTAGGACTTAACATCCTAAACTATTTGAGTTTATGGTTCAAATTTTGAATTCTAATTGAAATGTTATCCAGAAGTATATATTCGTGGTTTCCTTTAACAGTTGAAAAAGGTCCATTTTTGCCTCACTCCACAGGCACTAATTACCCTCTATCATTTCATTCAGATGGTTATTACTAATATGCAAAGCTCAGATCAAGTATTAACAGTCAACCCAGCTGTGATATATCTCACAAGTAAGTTCTTTTTATTGTCTCCTTATGTAAACATATGCACACTTCCAGTGGAGGTTGTTGGAAATAATCCAGGAGTGACTTTTCAAAAACTTTTTAAAAAATACAGATAGCATTTTTAAAATATTCCTCATAGGAAGTAGACATCACTAGACACCAGCAATTTTTGTCCATTCTAGTTGCTGAGGTTAAAGATGCTCAAATTAAATAAAGAGGTAAAGCTTCTCCAAAAACATGAAAGTGATGAACAGGGAAATTCAAGTGATTTTACTTAATTTTCAATAGACTTGCAAAGACCTGGTTATGGGCTAAGACACGAAGTCATAGAATAAGACTGCATGTAGTCAAAATTGGTTCCAAGGGAAGAGAAATGTAAGTTGAACTTTTCAGTGGGAAAGTGGTTACATTTTGATTAGCTGCAGAACAAGTTTGTCTTTGGAGATTTTTGCCTTGTTAGTCTGGGAAGATTTTAAATTCATTTTTATTATGAGGTTAAATTTAGACCATCAGAATTAACTTTCAACAACACAACACAATCTGCAGTAAATGGAGTTTGATGTCAGAGGGACAGCTAATCTTCCCTAAGATTATGGGTCAGTGCAATATGAAGTGGCGAAACACATCGAAGAACCTCGTCCAGAGTACATTCTGTGCCCTTGTTACCCTCAAGTGCAGATTTCATGGTGTTCAACATGAAAGTTTCCTGGTTCACGAAAAGGAGTGGTAGATCGTCATCAGTTTTTATTTTGGTCTGAAGATAAAGGACGTTCAAAGGTTGTTCCCTGGATCATTCCTGATCATGTGTCGTGTTGTGCCAAGAAAAAGGATTGTCCCTGTGTCTCTCACACTCATAGAACAATACAGTGCAGAACAGACCCTTTGGTCCTTGATGTTGTGCCGACCTGTGAACTAATCTAAGCCCATCACCATTATCATCATCATCCATATGCTTATCCAAGGACTGTTTAAATGCCCCTAATGGGGCTGGGTTAACTACATTGGCAGGCAGGGCATTCCAAGCCCTTACTACTGTCTGAGTAAAGAACCCACCTCTGACATCTTCACATCCCACATGTATTTTAATATCACAACCCACCCCTGGCAAATCCAGGATGCCATCACATTAGTTTGATCCTCCTACCCATTCCTAGTCTTCATTCCAAATGACTGCTGACAGAGAGCAAGAGAACCAATGAACTTGGGAATGGTGTATTTTAAGAAATTAGCTCAATTTTCAAAGCAAAGCCTCTAATTACATTTCAATATAACTTTGTTTGTTGTTCAACATTTCATTCAAGAGAAATATTTCTTCTCATCCTAAGATGACTTTTGTTTAAAAAGATTAAATATTCTTGATCATTTACTGTATTTTGAAACAAACCACTTAAGATTGAGAGATGAGTGTAATATACTTGTTAGACAAATTAGAAACAGCCAATTTGTAGAGATTTGTTACTTAGGAAGCAGCGTTCACTACATTCTTGATTCTCGTTGTCTTCGTTAGTCATTCAACGAAAGGGAAACTTTTAAACCCCAATCTTACCCAGCAATTTTTGGGTGAGCCCACATATTTAATACAGTTTCATCACTTTAAATGTTATATCTATGATGCTGACACCTTTAGTATTTAAATCAGCTACTCCCTCATTACCTGTGAGCCAGACATAAGCATCAGTTTTCCCTCCCCACAAACAGCTTTGTTAATTTCTTCACACGATTAGAGTGGTACTGGCAAGGCCAGCATCTACTGCCCTTCCTAAATGCCCTCAAAATGATACTACAAGTTGTCTTTTTGAACCACTGCAGTTCATGTGGTATAATTACACCCAGTGTTTTCGGGAACGGAGTAACAAGAAATAGAATCAACAGTTACAGCCTGTTGTATCTGTTCTGCCACAGATTTCAGGCTTCACCTCTATTTTCCAGCCCACTTCCAACCCTCTACTCTCAAAACATCAAATTTGTCTGTCTCAGCATTCAACATATTCAATGATGGAGCACCCAAAACCTTCAGTGTCATGAATTCCAAAGATTTGCAAATGCTTGACTGAAAATATTCTCATCTCAGTCCAAATTGGTGCCTTATCTATCCATGTGAGACTGTCTCTCCATGTTCTAAAATCATGATATACATTCCATCAACATATACAAGTTCAGAAGATGCTTGATATTTTAAAGAGATCACCCACATTCTTCTAAAATCCAAAAGAATATAGGCACAATTTATTCAGATTCTTGTCATAGGATAGCACTATTAGTTCAGGGACCAATGTAACAAATCTTTGTTGTACAGTGTTAATTACAAGTTTGAAGTCTTTCATCAGGGGCAGAACAAACACTAATATAATTCCAATCAGGACAGTGTGACTTGGAAGGTAACTTGCAAGCGATGTTACCGTGCATCACCTATTCTTGTAGTTCTGTTAAAAGGTGAGAGTTTGGAAGGTACTGTTGAGAAAGCCTTGACGAATTGCTGCAATGCATCTCCTAGAAGGTACAGTGTGCACTGGTGGTTGAGGGAGTGAACATATAAGTTGTTGGATCAGCTGCCATTCAAGTGTGCTGCTTTGACCTGGATGAAATTGAGCTTTTATTGCTGTTGAAGCTATGCTCATCCATGGAACTGGAGCATATGCATCACACTCCTGACATGTGCCTTGTAAATTCTGGACAGATACTAGGAAGACAGGAGGCAAGTTAATTCACCACAGGATTCTTAGCCTCCGACCCGTTCTTGTAGCCACAGTACCAAAATGACTAGTCAAATTCAATTTGTAATCAATACTAACCCTGCACGATAGTGATTGTAAAGAATAGTAACCAGCAATGGTTAGATTCTGTCATGTTGGTGATGGTCATGGTCTGGCACTTGTGATGCAAATGTTTCTTGCTTATAAGCCCTAACATTGACGTTGTCCAGATGTTGCTGTCTATGAGCACAATTGCTTCATTATCTGAGGAGGCACGAATGGTGCTGAATGTTGAGCAACCACCAGCAAACATCCCCATTTCTGATTTTATGACATAGGATGTAATTGATGAAGCATCCGAAGAACAATGGGCCGAGGATACTGCTCTAAAGACGTCCTGCAGTGATGTTCTGGGATGAGATGCCTGACCTACAACAACTGTAACCATGTTTCTTCACATCTGCTATGACTTCAGCCGACAGTCAGCACTGCCCCATTGCTGATTCTGATTGGATTCTATGTTGCTAGGGCTACTTGACGGTAAGTCAGGAAGAGAGCTACTCAATATAGAATTCCCAGCCTCTTGTCTGCACTTTTATTGATACAGCTGCTCCAGTTAAGTTTCTGGTCAATGATAATTGCCAAAATATTGAGGATGAGGTCTTCAAATGTGATAATATTGTTGAATGTGAAGCTGAGCGAGTCAGATTCTCTTGCAGAGATGATCATTGATCATCATTTGTGCAAGATGAATAATCTTCGCCACTGATCAGGCCAAGCATGATGTCCAAATCTTGCTTCATCTAACTTGATCACAATTCTTTAAAATGTCACCATCTCCAGCCCAGTTCTGCTCTTGTACAAAGCTACCATGCTACCCGCACACTTCTACGACTAAATGGCACTTCATAATCCTCAGAGACTGCAAATGTCCCTTTGGGATGGCCAGAAGACAATCTCAGAACAGGGGGTGCCCACTTAAAGCCAAGATGAGGAGGAATTTCTTCTTGAGGGTATGTACTTTGAATTTTTACTGCATATTCGAGGTTCAGATAGATATATTTTGATTCATGAAGGTGAACAATGGTTTTAAAGATAAGACAGGCAAGTGGAGTTGAGGATTATCAGACTATGCATTATCTCATTGAATGACAGAGTGGACTGAATGACCTACTTCTGCTCCTACATCTTTTGGTCTACAATTGGGACTCTGTCCAGAACGCTGCATTTAAAATATTTTAAATATTTATTTCTGATAGTTACTTAATTTACTAATGTACAAATTAGGCACTTAATATACTATATTGCAACTTAGATAGTTATAATGTTTTATTTTATTTTCTGCTATGGAAGCTCTATAGAAATCAATGCTTCACTTCAAGTATTTTCACTGAAAGTCACAATTTTCAGGAATGCAAATCTAATTTTAAGTGAATACCATGTGTATATCCTGGCCACAAAATGCAAAACAAATCTAACATGGCCATTTAGCACCCCATTAGTCTATTTTCAAACAACACATTATAAGGGTCATTCAAAAGGATAATCAAGCAGCACTTATTCAACAATAACTGCTTACATGCTCAATTCAGGATCTGTCAGGATCATTCAGCCCCTAACCTAATTGCAATTTTGGCTAAAAATGAGCTGAACACTCCAGGGGAAGTGAATCACTGCTTTTGATGTTAAAGTAGCATTTGATGACTGTCGCAAAACGACCTATGAAACTGGAGTAATTGGGAAGCAAGAGGGAAAACTCAATGTTTGAAATTATACCTAAAAAAAGAAAAATGGCTGTGGATTTGGAGATCAATGATCTCAGCCCTAGGTCAGTACTACAGGTGTTCCTCAGGGTAGTGTCCTGACTCCAGATATCTTCAGCTGCTTCAATGACCTTCCATTCAAATTTAAAAGGGCAGAGGAGAGATGTTTACTGATGATTTCAGTGTTCAGCACCATTTGTTATTCCTCAGATACTGAAGGAGTCCATATTCAACTGCAGCAAGATTTGAACTGTCCAGCTTAGGCTGATAAATGACAAGTAACATTTGTACCGCACACGTGTGAGGGAACAACCATAAAAAACAAGAGACAATCCAACCATCGTGCCTTGATAATTAATAGTATTATAATGGTTGAACTCTCTACAATAACATCTGTGCTAACAAACAAAAAACAAACTGATTTGGACCAACCATATAAATACCATATCTCCAAGATCAGGTCAGGGACTAGGAATTCTGCAGTGAGTAATCCACTCCTGACTCCTTAAAATCTGCCCACAACTTACAAGACAGAAACAGGAATGTGACTCTCCACTTGACTGTTTGAGTGCTATGCCAACAACCCACTCAAGAAGCTCAATGCCACTAAAGAACAAAGCTTGATTGGCACTGCATCCACTCTCTCTACAGTGACATGCAGTGGTTGTGTACAGGGCTACCTACTAATTGCAGCACCACATAACTCAACATCCTGAATTGTCAATTAGACAATGAGGTGCCAATCAGTATTTGTCTTTGCCTTTGCCTTTGCAATTTGTATCTTGCTCTTGCAATGTTAACATAGACGGACAATGTGATGAGTCAACAAGAAGTCTTTATTCATGTTACAATATTTTCTATTTGAGAAAACCCACAAAATCACGTCTTGAGTTTCATGTTTCAAATATAAAAATAATAAAACTAAAAAAAGGGACACTAATCTTGTTAAAATAGATTAACGTGCTGCAATTTAAGGAAGCATGTTTCGGTTATTACTGTCTAAAAATCATGGCTAGCCATGGCGAAACCAAGTTCAGAGCATTAAAGGCACTTAATGAAGGAAGAATATGTAAACACATTCAAGCTAAATTCAATGTTAGACCCAATATACTGAGTGGCCAGATAAAGTACTCTGAAACAATGAAAGAGGAATATGAGAGTGAAGAATGGAGTACTAACACCAAAAAGATGCAACTCTCAAAAAAGTCCAGAATTGGAGAAGGCATTTTTCATTTGTAGAACAGACAAAACCGACACACACAGAATTAGCAAAATACGATTCTGTGGAGAGAGCTGAAAGCTTTGCAAAGAAAATGGTTTTTGACAACTTTAGTCTGAGCAATGGCTATTTTTTGTTGTTTAAATCACAACATAACCTCATCTGCAATCAGCTTTCTGTACAATACTAGTCTGCAGTCGCTTCAAATCTGGATGACTAGCAGAAACGTTTTCAAGAATTATTCAAGAATATAATCCCATGGGTATCTTGAATGCAGAAGAAACTACCCTCTCCTACAAATGCACAGCAGATAAAATCTGCTATGCCAAGGATCAAGTTGTAGTTGGTGGTAAGGAACCAAAATAGTCGGTGTCACTTCTTGTTGCTTTAAACTTGGCTGGAACCGAAAAACAAAGCTTGTCACTCATCAAGTTCAAAAAGCCAAGATACTTAAACCATGGTATCAGAACCCATTATCACTTGGCATTCGAAACATACTAGTACATACAATATTTGTGGTCCAATGCCATCTTGGAACAATGTTGACAACCTGTTATGTTGATAAAGTGTACACGGGCCCAGAGATGTCAGCATTGAGTACCAGCTACAAAGTACTGCAATAATTTACCAAGGCTTCTTAATGTCTTCCAAACCTATAACTTCTACCACCTAGAGCAAGGGCAGCAGATATTTGGGAACTTCATCGCCTGCATGTTCCTCTCCATGCCACACACCATCTCAACTTGGAACTTGATCACCACTCCTTCACTGTTGAAATCCTTCTCCAACACAGAGTGTACCCGCATGGCATTGAATCATAGAGCAAGGAAACAGTCCAACTAGTCCATACCAAACATAATCCCAAACTAAACTAGTCCCACCTGCCTGCTCCTGGCCCATATCCCTCCAAATCTTTCCTATTCATGTACTTATCCAGAATGTCCTTTAAACATTGTAATTCTACACACATCTGCTGCTTGCAGGCCAACCACTGTGTAAAAAAATTTGCTCCTTCGTTCTTGTTAAATTACTCTCCTCCCTCCTTAAAAATGTGCCCCCTAATCTTGAAATCCCCCATTCTAGGGAAAAGACAACCACCATTGACTCTATCTATACCCCTCATTATTTCATAAACTACCATCAGACCACCTCTCAACCTCCCATGCTCCAGTGAAAAATCTCCCGACCTCTCCAGCCTTTCTTTTAACTCAGACCTTTCAAACCCAGCAACCTCCTTGTAAATCTCTTCTGAACCCTCTCTAGTTTAGTAGTATCCTTCCTGTAAGTGGGCAACTTGAACTAAACAGTCTTCCAGAAGAGGCTTCACTGATGCCCTGTACAACATCAACAGGACCTCAGAACTCCTGTACTCAAACAGCTGAGCAATGAAGTCAAGTTTTCCAAATACCTTTATAACCACCCAGTCTAAATGTGACAAACTTCAAAAGAATTATGTACCTGCACTCCTGGGTCCCTCTGTTTTACAACACCATCAAAGGCCCTACCATTAATTGTATTAGATATGGACAGCAGCAACTGAAGGAGGGAGATCACTATCATCTTCTCCAAGGGATACGGGATGGGCAATAAATGCTCACCTGGCCCAGTGATTTCTCAACAATGTCCCACTGTTGGGATGCGCAATTTTTCTAGGTGGGACCCCACGTAGTGGCATGTAGCCAATGAAATACAATCATAGGCTTTTCACCAATCACTAAATCATTGACTCATTTTATTTTTTTAAACAATTTAGCAAACATATTCTTGGCAAAATCATTGCAATTTTAATGTCCTTAAAATGTTCCATTAATGGTTAATGTAACACAATTATGCATGTAAAAGTACACTCCTAGGAAAAAGTGGGATATTGTTTTTATCATGGCGAAGGCAGGAGTTTTTGGCAAATGGTGCATGGGATGCAAGATGCAAAAAGGTTGAGCCTCCTAGCCTATCCATTAATGCCAAATCTTGTAATTGCATTTTTTAAAAATCCAAATTACTAGGAATAGAATACTACGTAATACTATAGAGAACTTACACTCAGCACATTCATTAACTCAGAATATCCAAAGTACTTCACTCTCGTTAAAGTACTTGTGAAGTAGTCACTATTGCAATGTAGGCAAAGGCTTTTTTTTAAAAAAAGCTTGAATTTAATATAGAATTATGTAGTACAGAAGAGGCCCTGTAATTCATCAAGCCGGCTGCGACACAAGCTTCTAAATCTACACTCAAACCTCTCTCCAGGACTTGGCCCACAGCCTTGAATGTCATGGCATTTCACATGCTAATTTTTAAAGGTTGAGGCTTCCTGTATCAATTACCCTCCCAGGCAATGCATTCCAGGTTCCCACCTACCTCTGGGTGGAAAAAAAAGTTTCCTCACATGCCCTCTAAACTGCTTGCATTTCACCTTAAAGCTATGTCCCTTGTTATTGACTCTTCAACTAGAGGAAGAGCTGGTTTCTGTCTACTCTATGATCTTCAATCAGGTCCCCTCAGACTTCTCTGCAGTAAGGAAAACAACCTAAGCTTAGCCAGCCTCTCTTCATAGCTAAACTGCTCCATCCCAGGCAACATCCTGTTGATTTCCTCCACACCCCCTCCAATGTAGTAACAAGAACTGCACACACTACTCCAGTTGCACCCTCAACGTTTTGTATAGTTCCAATATAACCTCCCTGCTGTTATAGTATGTCAAGACATAATAAAAGAAAAAGTGTCCTATATGCTTTCCTAGCTGTCCTTTTAACATGCTGCCGTCAGGGATTTCTGGACAAGCACCACAAGATCAGTCTGTTCCTCTAAGCTTCTTAGTGTCCTACCATTCATTGAATGCTCCCTTGTCTTATTTCTACAGTGCATCAACTCACATTTAACAGGGTTTTTATTCTAACTACAAGAGCTGCCTGTCTGAACTATCTTTCTGTAACCCAAGACCTTTTTTCTCATTGTAAATGACTCGGCCATCTTCATACAGTTTGCTGATGATACCATCATGGTAGGAAGGATATCGATTACCAATAAGTCAGAATACAGAAAGGAGATAGAGGGCTTGGTGTTGTAGTGCAATGGTAACAACCTCACACTCGACATCAGCAAACCAAAAGAACTGATCATTGACCTCGGAAAGAAAGGAGGGGAACACGCCCCCGTCTACATCAATAGAATGGAGGTTGAGAGGTTTGAGTGTGTCAAGTTCCAAGGAGTGACAATAACCAACATTCTGTTCTGGCCTTCCCAAGTAGATACAACAGTCAAGAAGGCACAACAACACTACTTCTTCCTCAGGCGGCTTAGGAATTTGGCATGTCCACAAGGACCCTCACCAACTTTTACAGATGCACCATTGAAAGCATACTATTTGGGTGCATAACGGCCTGCTATGGCAACTTCTCTGCCAAGGAATGAAAGAAACTACAGAAGGTTGTGTGCACAATCCAGGCCATCACAGAAGCCAACCTTCATCAATAGATTTCACTTACACTACTCATTGCCGGGGAAAGGCCACCAACATCAAAGACACTTCCCAATCGGGTAATGCTCTCCTACAACCTCTTCCGTCAGACAGAAAATACAGAAGCTCATACACACACGCAAACAGGGCCAAGAACAGCATCTTTTCTGCCATTATTAGACTGATGAATAGAATCTCTAATTTCAAATAATGTTGATTTTGCTTTGCACACCTTGTGTGCAAATGTAATCTTAATGCCGCACTCTGTCTAAGCACACTATGCTCTGTATGTCCTTGCTTACTTTGATTTGCCTGTACTGCTCACAAAAAGATTTTCACTGCAGTTAGGTGCACATGAGAACAATAAATCAGATCAAATACTTACCTTATCATTCGCCCACATTTTCTTCTTTTTGTTTTCATGTGTATCACAAAAAAAAGGAAGGATCCAGTACTGATCCAGGGTATGCAACTGACACCCGTCTCCAGTAGGCGAGGTGATAGTTTAGTGGCATTATTGCTGCACTGCTAATCCAAAGGTCTAGGTACTATTCTGGGAACCTGGGTTCAAATCCTGCCATATTAGATCGTGTAATTTGAATTTGATAAAATTCTGGAATTAAGAGTCTAATAATGACCATGAAACCATTGTCATTTGTTGGAAAAATAATCTGGTTCACTAATGTCTTTCAGAGAAGGAAACTCATCCTTATCTGGTCTGACTTACATGTGACTCCAGACTCAGCAATGTGGTTGACTCTCAACCACCCTCTGAGGCAATTAGGGATAGACAATAAATGCTGGCCTAGCCAGCAACACCCACATCCCATGAATGAATAAAATTTTTAAACAGACACACAAATAGCTTGCTAACATCACCCGTCTCCTACCATTAAGTCAATTTAGATCACATGCTTTTACCTTCCTTGTCAATATCTCCCATAGACGTGAACAGAAATTTATTGCCATGAGTACTTTTTCATGAAAATTACAGTGGAAAGTTTTATAAGTCACCCTACCATGGTACTACACACAGGCCTTTGTCGAAGCTTTTGCTGAAATCCATATAAACTACCCCAACTGTGCTATCCCCATTTACACACCTGGTCACCTATTTGAAAAATTCAGTCTAATTTGTTATACATTATCTCTCTCTCTGAAAGTAATGCTGATAATCCCTGATTAAACCTTGCCTCTCCAAGTGGAGATTAATTCTTTCCTTCAGAATTATCTCTCGTTTTTGAAAGTATCCCAAAAAAGTTTATTACCAATAATATACTTTTGAAGTGTAATGATTCACGATCAAATAACAGAAGCTCATAAACATAAGCTAAATAATCAGGAAATGTGCGTTAGTTATCTCAATTGCCCACTAAATATTGGAAACAACGTTCATTTTTCATTGAACAGTAGAAAGAAATTGTTATATTCAACTAGAAATAACTTCTAGGAATAGAATTAAAGCACCACGTAAAAGTGCGAACCTACATCAGCATTTTGAAGTGTGAAGTTAGCTATTAAGATAAAGTCTCTCGATGAGTTTAGGTGATACTGAAATCCCATAAAGATAATTTTAAAACACTCGGTGACCTACCGTGAGCAGTGATATAGGAGATACATTTAAACTAGACATATTTAATCAAAATACGAGACTTATTACAATGCAACAGAAAACAAGAGCCAAACAATGTAGTAGAAATGTATTCGACACTATTTAATACAAAAAAGGTTAAAACAGAATTGCAATTTAAATAAGAAAACAAACCCAAAATACATTAATAAGCTAAATGGAAGTAATTGTAATCATTAAAAACAAGGCGCGCTGAAATTAAACAACATAATATTAAGAATGAGCCCAAGATGTGATGGAAACACAAATGAAAGAGGAAAAAGAACCTCCATATTTCAAACAGAGAGATTTGAGCAGGATTAACAGTCTGCCCAATCAATTTAAATTACCGAAAAACATAATCCGGCGTTCTCCCATACACGATATTTAAGAAGAGGAAAACGCGTAGTGACAAAATGTACACACGCGCGACAAAAACCAAAACTGTAACCATGGAGAAGCCACAGACCGTCAGCAAGAGGCATTTTTGAAACAGACCATCCTTTCACTCAGTTCCGCCGCAACTCAGACCAAACCGGCACTTCAGCAACATGACGCATTCTACCATTTCCCGCATACAGGCCGGCCCTTTTCCCCTCCCCTCTCCTATTGGTCAAACCCCCGGGGACCCGGCATTTGTCGAGATGACGCTTGGTCAATCAGACTGTCTGTCAACGTACGTCACCGTACTTCCGTTAACCGGAAAGAAGTAGCGGACGCCATTTTGTGTTTTTTAATGGGATGAGGGCTATGTGTGCGCGTTTGGAAATAGTTTTTTTTAAATTAAATTCAGCGACTGAACCCGTTGGGTGGTAGGTTGTGCGTGTTTAAGTACTGTCAGAGGTTGTGTGCGCCGGTAATCCTTCCCACGGGCGAGGGCACATTGATGTTGAGATCTTTTCTGCAGTAAGTAGTAGCGAGCAGCAGCGAGATGGCTAACAAAACGGCCATTGGAAACCACCAGCAACAGCAGCAAGCGGGGGGAAGTGTTAAGCCGGCCTCCTCTATTAAACAGGGCAACGTGCTGCCATTATGGGGCAACGAGAAGACCATGAACCTCAACCCGCTTATTCTCACCAATATCCTCTCTTCACCCTACTTTAAAGTGCAGTTGTATGAACTGAAAACCTACCACGAGGTTGTGGATGAGATCTATTTCAAGGTAAGAGACTGGTTCGGGATTTTATTTTAAGGCCTCGGCCTCCTCCAGAAGCTGTTTGGTTTTCTGGTAGGCTGGGCTCCAGTGGCGGCGCCATATTTGATTTCTCTTTACGGTAAAGATAGGAACGGGATATTTGACCAAAATCAGAATCACTGAAAAAGAAGTCTGTGTTTTATCTTTACACGGTAGTGGCTTCGTTGGGTAAACGTTCTACCATGTTTTAAAATCATCCGTCGTTCGAAAAGTCTTTAGATTGGCTGAGATCAACTGGGACGTTTCTAGGTTGCTCCTAAGGCGCCTAAAATTCTGCCGGGGTTTGGGCGTTAAATGTGTTCTTGCCATTCCCGAGAAATTTGGTTCTAATTTACGGACCGTTCAGAATGTTGAAGAGAATAATTGCTTTAAAATTTGGATGGAATTGTTGATATAGTTTGTTACTTTAACTGATTTTTATTATCGCGTGTACTGAATACAGTGAAAAGCTTTGTTTACGAGCGTTACAAGCTGATCAAAGCAGGCAAAGGATGTACAGATTAGAAAGACTAGAGGTGTACAGGTTACACTGCAGATGCTGGAGAATCCAAGGTTACAAAGTGTGGAGCTGGATGAACACAGCAGGCCAAGCAGCATCTCAGGAGCACAAAAGCTGCTTGGCCTGCTGTGTTCATCCAGCTCCACACTTTGTTATGTTACATTGCAGTTTACATTATTTGAGGGTAGAGTCCATTCAAGTCTAATAATGACTGAAAGAAGCTGTTCCTGAACCTGCTTGTGTGTTTGTTGTAACAGTATATGCATTTGCCTAAATAAGTGTATTATTCTTCTGTCGATGGGCACTTGCTGTCAACTTTTTCTACCCTAAGTTCCGATGTACAGTGGAATCTGCCAGTGTAAGTTAGACACATGCATGCATTACACTGAAATCTCCTTTCTCATCATCCATCTTAACCAGTGGCCGTATTGTACTGCTAGTGACGTGTAATTTTTCATGTAACTAGTTTGCGTTTGAATTTATATAATAAATGATTATGGCATAGAAAGAAATTGTTATTTGATCAGTCATATCTTAAGTTTCTTTTCAGATAATTGTCTGAGCCCAATTAAAAAACACGATTGAATCTGCTTCCACTGCTCATTTAATCAGGGTACACTAGGTCTTAATCACATACCACGTTTTTTTAAAAAAAATGTTGCTTTTGGCTGTTTTGCTCTTCAAATTAATCGTACAATGTGGAAACAGACACTCAGCTCATTCCATATACGAACCAGCCTCAACTTAAGCCACTGTCTGCTGATTCTTGACTTGCATCGACGGCAACAGAGTACTTGTCTCAATCCCCTATGATTTTTGAATACCTCTACGATTTCTGCTGCCACTCTTCCGTTAGTCCTGCAGAATGACCCCATGTTTTCCAAACTCCTCTTATTTCTGGTTTCTCCTCTCGGGAGCCATCCTCTCAAATCTTTTCTGGACTCTGTATACCATCTCGTTCTTAGGAATCCAGAATTGGACACACTACTCTGAGGCTGAAACAATCATTTATAAAGGTTCACCATCTTTTTATACTTTATTTACAAATCTCAGGATTTGGTGAGTCTTAGCATCGACATTGTCAACCTGACCAACCATCTTCAAAGAAATGGGCACATATACCTCCAGATTTCTTGGCTTCTGCATCTGCTTTAGAATTTTGTTTTGCAGTTCCTCAGTTTTCCTCCTAAAATGAATCACTTCACATATCTCTGCAGTATAGTTTGTCCACAAATATTCATTCATTCCATGACCTTAATGATCTGTTGTTTTTTTTAATCCAAATTTGTCCGGTTGATTGCTTAATTGGAATTTTATCCTGAGTTATCATTTCTAAAACCATTTGTTTCACATGGGTTAAATTTGATGACCTGTAGTTCATGGATTTATCCTTACCTAAAAAAGTGGTGGAGGCAAGTTCAATTGATGCATTAAAATAGACATTAGATCATTATTTTGATAAATAGTGTACAGGGATATGTGCAAAGGCAGGATACTGGAGCTAGGTAATGGAGCTGGTGCAAGTACGACAAGCTGCATGGCACTTCCTGCACTGTAACAATCCTGTAATTTTTTTTTAAACATGGGTTTGTGAGGTTTGCAAACCTTCAGTCCTCAAGTATTACACTGTACTTAGGAGAATTGGGAGATATTGACCAATGCATCCGCAATTTCCATCATTCCTTCAGTAAAGATTTGTCTGATCAGCTTTGATGACTTAATGCCAAGGTGGAATACGTGGCTACTTGGCCTTTTTGTGGCTGCTATTTTGTTTTAGCTTTCTATGCTTAAAATAAATTAACCAGGTCAGGCATGTTATGAGACGAGATAACAAGGTGTAGACCTGGATGAACACAGCAGGAAAGCTGATGTTTCGGGCCTACATGTTTGGGGCAGGTAGAACTTGAATCTGGAATTTTTTGACCCCATGGTGGACACCCTACATCTACATCAAAAGCCTTTTTGGAAATATTGGAAAACATTTAATGTTGCTCCAATTCAATCAAGTGCTGATATAGGAAAGGTTGATGCCAAAAGATAGAATTGTATATATCACTGCAAATGCCTCTTCTGATTCTGCTTTGCAGAATGTACGTGTGGGGAATTCTGTAAGCCACTGACCAGATTCTAACATTGAAAATGATACCATATTATATATTTTAAATAAATATTTACGTGTAACGAAAGATCTAGTGGTTTGTTGATCTGTTGTATCTTGGGACATTTTTACCTCCTGTCTAGGTTCAAAATAACAATGTCCCATTAATTACAGGTGGTCTATGTGTTATAACTGCAATTTTAGTGGTAGATTGACATTTGTGGATTTACTGTGCTTTTTTGAGCTTTTTATTGAGAGACTTAGAGAGTGATGCTTGATCTTCTGCAACTAAATGTCTCCACTCAATCTTTTACCCTAATAGGCAAAAACTTATTTTTCCATATGTTGTTATTTTTAGAAATATTTAATTAGTCTGAGCCAAGATGTTTTCTCTTTCCAGTAGTCTTCCCAAAGATTTTGTCAGTTACAATCAGATTTTATTTAATTTTTAAATGTAAGCTACTGGATGAACCTAGTATTGCACAGATAGCATGCATTTTAAATTTCCTGCCATCAGACATTGCAAATTTTAAAGTTGAGATTCTTGAAAACCTAAACTTTACATATATCTAGAGCATTTTGAAGGTACCCTAGTGTGTTTAATTAAGCCAAATGTTCTTGTTTTTCTGTTCCTATTTTTTTGTATCAACCTGTTTGATATGTTATGGTGTACCTCTTGAGCAGGTGGGAACTGAAACTGGGTCTTCTAGCTCAGGGTAAGTGACACTACCAAGCTTCACGAGCTGAGCCCACCCCACTGTTTCTAGGTATTTTCAGATCAACCAATCAGGGATGCTATTTATATTTCTGAAGTAGGTGAGGGTTTGAATCTTAACCACCTGGTTCAGAGTACACAATGTTTCTGTTTTTATTTATATCCAGAAGTGCTTTCTCGCACAACTATTGTTTTGCCACCACATCACCCATATAACATTGCACTTGTTATGCATCATGCTCAATGTTTCTCTATGGTTTTAGTCAACCCATTCAGATACGTTACAACACCACTGAAGCAGATGAGACTTGAACCTGGGCCTCCTTGCTCGCAGGTAGGAACATTATAACTGCACCACAAGAGTTCTAAATGATAACTTTACCGGAAATTTAAATATTTTCTAATCAACCTACGTAGATATGATTACAGACCTCTGGAGCAGGTGAGAATTGAACCTGGCCTCCTGGCTCAAAGGTAGGGACACTATCATTGTGCCACAAGAACCTCCCCCCTCAATATTCCTAATTTTTAAACATTTTCCACAAAACTTTTTTTAATTTAACTTATTTTTCTAATCAGCATGTTCAGAGAAGTTATTACTCGTCCCTGGAGCAGGTGGGTCCTATACCCAGGTCTTCTGGCACAAATGCCATTGCCATGGCACCACAAGAACCCTTCTCAGTGTTTCTAAGAATTATATTATTATGCTGATCAAGTCTGGGACCACATTGGGCTTAGTTCTGCTGGAGGGAGGCTTGGGACATCATAACATGCCTTCAGCATAGATTCCCTGAAATGTGAACTCTGCATGTGAATGTGAAGTTTCCAGTTATACAGGGTAAATATTTGAGTAACTGGAAAGAGTAGGGTTTGATTGCAGGAGGTGGATAAATAATATTTGGATCCGATTTTTATACTCTGTTCATAGTGTTTAATAGCAAAAAATGTCTATGTTGTGTCTTTGAAAAAATTGCTCATTGGCCTGCTACTCTGCCCTTTCCCAGACCCCCTTCAATTTGGTTATTTTAAGTATTTATCCAACTAGCCTTCGAAAATTATATTTTTAGGTCGTGCATTCCTTGTTCCTGAAATTTGTTGTGTTTTGACAGCAAAGAAAATTCTCCTAATCTTGCCTACAATTCTTCTCTCAATTACACTAAATCTGTGCTCCATGTTTACTTACCCTCTGCCCCTGAAAACTATTTTGATTTTTTAAAAATCAAAATCCTTAATTGAACATCTGTTTAATCTCCCCTCTAACATTCTCATCTTACCATTAAAGTTGTTATTTGTGTTGTATCGTCTCATTTTTTTGTGTGGAACACATCACTTCACAATTCAAGTGGTATTTGCTATATATGCTTTGTTCTGTAGTGATTTAATTTCCTCCTTGTGTTTATTGTTCTGAAATTAGTACCTGGTTATATTGCAGTGTTAAATTCAGAGCAAACTTAAGACTACAGTTCATAACATTGATAGCCAATTCACATGTTGACATCTTCACGCTGCCTATTTTCACTTTCAACATATCAGCTGCCTCTCTGCAAACCTCATCTGATCAGTGAAACCTCGAGTGATTTCTCTCTGACTATTTTAATGTTGACTTGGTTGGCTTCCCATCACCATCCATCCTTTAGAAATTTCAGTTTTAAATTTAAAAAAAACTTGTCCGTATTCTGTGTTTCATATTCATAAGTTGACCCACGTAAGCTTTCTGTCCCTCGCTGGCTCACATTTTTAAAGAAAGTTCCAAATCTCTTCTTGGATTTACTGTCCCTGATGTGCAGTCTGTCGGGTGCTACATCTGCCGCCCTACTCCTCAAACATTAAAAATACTTTGAAAATCTCAATTCTTGCGCATCTTCCTCCAGCTGTTCTACCTATGCGCCTTCTTCCCCCCACCCCCCACGCATATATTGATTGGTTGATTTTATTGTCATGTGTACTGAAATACACTGAATACCTTTTTTATTACAAGTGGTACAGGCAGATCACAGCATGCAAAGTATATTCAGATCAAAAGGACTTTGAGGCATTCAGGTTACATTATTTCAGGTTGGAGTCCATTCACCGCTCTGATAACGGCCGGAAAGAAGCTGTTCCTGAATCTGCTTGAGCATGTGTTCAGCCTTCAGTGTCATATACCTGACAAGAGGTTGTACGAGGTCATTACCAGAGTACGATGGGTCTTTGATAATGTTGGCTGGCTTTCAGCTTCATTGAGCCATGTAAATAGAGTCCATGGATGGAAGGTTGGCTTCTGTGATTGCCTGGGCTGTGCACACAGCCTTCTGAAGTTTCCTAGGGTCCTGGGCAGAGCAGTTGCCATACCAGGCCATTAAGCTTTCAATGGTACATCTGTAGAAGTTGGTGAGAGACCTTTTGACATGCCAAATTTCCTGAGCCACCTGAGGAAAAGGCAGTGTTGCTGTGCCTTCTTGACTGTTGCTTCTATGTGGGAAGTCCAGGGCAGATTGTCAGTTATCGTCACGCAGAGGAACTTGATGCTCTTCACCCTCTCAACCTCGGTCTGTTGCTGTAGGTGAGGGCATGTTCTCCTCCCTTCTTTCTGAAGTTGATGGTCAGTTTTTGAGTTTCGCTGATGTTGAGTGACGGCTTGTTTTCATTGCACCCTGTCAAGAACGTAGAACATTACAGCACAGTACAGGCCCTTTGGTCCTCGATGTTGTGCTGACCTGTCATACCGATCTGAAGCCCATCTAACCTACACTATTCCATGTACGCCCATATGCTTATCCAATGACGACTTAAATGTATCTAAGTTGGCAAGTCTACTACCATTGCAGGCAAAGCGTTCCATTCCCTTAGTATTCTGAGTAAAGAAGCCCTGCATCTCCCTTCTGTGTTTTGACTTGTTGTTGTTAGATATCCGTCCACTCCACTGATGTCATTAGCAAACTTGTAGATGGTGTTTGTTGGGATTTTGGCAACACGGTTATAGATGTACAAGGAGTACAATAGGGGGCTGAGGATGCATCCTTGGACAGCTCCAGTGTTACTGTGGAGGAAGTAATGTTACCTAACCTCTCTGGGCAGCCTATGGGTTAGAAAGCTGAGGATCCAATTGCGGAGGGCGGAACCGAGACACACCCTTGCTCTCGCTTGCTGCACTGCCTCTCACTGTGCTGGTGCTTGCTTGTGCTCTCTCCCTCCGGTGCTCGCTGTCTTTCTGTAGTGCTCACACACTCTCTATTCCTCCCACCCCGCCTTAAGGTATTTAATCTCTTTTGTTAGGCCCATTGGCTTGGTGTTTTCTGTCCTCTGATGTGAAGCATTTTTTCGGATGTTCTTGTCTTCAAAGGTCCTGTATGAACAGAAGCTAATGTTGGTGTAATTAAATTCACCTTTTCAACTTGAGTTTCCATTTGAAAGAATTGTTTCATTTCATAAACCCAGATCCAAGAAGTGATTTCCTAATTTGCCTACTGTGTAGAATATGTCAGCAGTAGCTCAATACACTGAGTTAAATCCCCTTCCACACACTAGAACACACAATCTAGGCTGATGCAATGTAGTTATAAAGGATTGATGGGCTGTTGGTGTCCTGCCTTTCAGATGAGATGTTAAACCAATCCCTGATCAGCTGGATGTCAACGTCATATTCAGCTTGTAGATGAATAGAGAATATTTCCAACTTGTTGGGCAAGATATAAAAATCAAAACAGATCATTTTCCGGTTGTGTTGTTTTAGTAGCGGTCTGTTTACAGGGTCTATCTCTGTGTGCTTGTTAATGGAGTCCTGTGTTAAGAACCAGGCTTCCAGAAATTGCATGTCTGGTGTCCACTGTCCCGATATGGTCCCTTTGTCCCAGTTGAACTGATTGCTGTTGTCTCAATACAAACAGATAACAAGTGAAGATTGGTCGTGTCATTTTACTGCCAGCTGGTGTTCGTGTATCCTGGTCGTCAGTTTCCTCTGTTTGTCCAATGTAGTGTTTGCTACACGATATTCTGTATATCATGTTGATCTTGTTTACTGTTGGTATGGGGTCATTTAATCTTTGATAACATTTGGTGCAAAGTTGCTGTAGGTTTGTGCACAATCGTGATCTTATGCGGTCTTAGGGGTCTGGTAGTCATTTCTGAGATATTTTTGGTGTAGGGTGGCATTGCTAGTGTCTTCTGTTGTATCGTGTCCTCTGACTTAAATGAGCTGCATCACAATGCAGCACCCCAGAATTCCAGAGAAGGGAAGAGGAGCACTTACATACTTTTCACCAACGACAGATAACCAATACGTTTTGTCTGCAGGTGTCTGCAAAACAAAAGACAGTCAGAGGACACAGTACAACAGAAGACACTAGCAACGCTACCCTACGTCAGAAATGGCTACCAGACTCCCCTAAAACTGCATAAGATTATGTGCACAACACTAGTCTTTGATAACATTTGATGCAAAGACTCCATATCAACAATAAACAAGACCAATGTAATATACAAAATACCATGTAGTGAGTGCAATAAACATTACATTGGACAAACCGAGGAAATTGGCTACCAGCATACATGAACACCAGGTAGCAGTAAAAAGACATGACCAATATTCACTTGTCTCAATACACACAGATAATGACGGCCATAGGTTCAACTGGGACAAGCGAGCACCAGACACGCGGGGGAATTTCTGGAAGCCTCGTTCTCAACGGGACTCCATTAATAAACCCATAGAAATGGACCAGATATGCAGACCGCTGCTAAAACAACAGAATGAGAAGCAACAACGCCATCACACCAGAAGATCGTATATCTGGAAGGAAGCAGGACACCAACACTTCAATTAGAGGTCACACTGATATTGCCTAGAAGGGTAATGAAACGTATGTACACCACAGAACAACCAGCTTGGCAAGCTAACAAACAACTGTAATTTTTTGACAGCATAAATAGGAGTGAGGATTTCAATCCCTTGAGCTTCGCCATTCAAGATATTTGTGGCTGATCTCTACCTCAACTCCATTCTCTTGTCTATCCCTCGTGTTAAGTCTAAGTCTTGAATATACCACGTAGCATCCACTGACTCTGAGGTGAACAATTCAAAAAAATCAAAAGAAAAAGGTGGGATGTCATTTTGATATTGTACAAGACATTGGTGGGGCCTCTTTTGGATTACTGTCTAGTTATATAGTTGCCCTGTTGTCGGAAGGATATTATTAAATTGGAGAGGATTCTGAAAAGATTAACAAGGAAGTTGCCAGGGGTGGAAGGTTTGAGTTATATAGGCTGGGATGTTTTTCACTGGAGCGAAGAAGGCTGAGGGGTGAACTTACTGAGAATTATAAAATCACAAGGGGCATAGTTACAATCAACAGCAAGGATCTTTTCTGTAGGGTGGGAGAGTTCAAAACTAGGGAGCATATATTTTTAAGGTGAGAGGAGAAAGATTTTAAAAAGGGGGATGAGGGGCCACCTTTTTTTCTTAGACACAGTGGTTTGTATATTCTAGAGGAAAAGAAGTGCAGGTTGATTTATAACATTTAAAAGACATCTGGATAAGTAGATGAATAGGAGAGGTTTGGAGGATTATGGGCCCAATGCAGGCAAGTGGGCCTGGTTTTTTTTTGGAACATGGTCGGTGTGGACCAGTTAGACTGAAGGGTCAGTTTCCATGCTGGGTGACTCTTTGCATACTTGAGCTCTGTCTCTCTTCCATTAAACTGTGTTGACTTTGACATATGGATTACTTAAAATATTTAGAAAATTGTAGTAGATTCTGGGATTTTTCCAATGACTACTGTCATGTTAACTGATAGTTCCCTGTTTACATTCTTTACTCTCTTGTACTATTGTGGTGCCATAATAGAAATTAGGAATTTTGAAAAAATCATTACTAATGAGGTCAGTATCTCTGCAGGTTCATCTTTCTAGAACCCTGTAGTACGGGCCCTTAGGTACTGGGGTTTTGACGGCTTTTAGCCCCTTAGGTTTTCCGACGCTTTGCGTCTTCTGACACTTGATTATCTTAAATTCCTTGTTCTTGTTAACCCCTACTTGCTTCTGTTTCTGGTATGTAATTTATGTCATGTAATGTGAAGACGCAACCAAAATATTGTAGCCACAGTGTTCATACAGCTCGTCCAGTTTGGATTTTGGTTAATGGTGACTCCAGGGCAGTTGATAATGAAGGATTCGGTGATGAAGCCTGGAAGTGTCAAGGGGAGATAAGTCAGATTCTTTTGTTGGAGCTGGCTATTATCTGGCATAGTGGCTGTGAATTCTACTTGCAGCTTGTCATCCAAATTTGGAAATTGTCCTGGTCTTGCTGCGTTTGGACATGGACTGCTTAAGTAGCTGAATTGAGAGTGACACTGAAAATTGGTGCAATCGTTAGTGAACATCCCCACTTCTGACCTTTTAATAGCAGAGGGAAGGTTACTGAGAAAGCTGCAGAGATGTTGGGTATTGCAACTCATTCTTGACTTTTAGTAAATGGTGGTAACTTGTAGAGAGCGCTTATAAGCAATGTTTCATCCAGTCTCCACACCGGTGAACCTGCTGGGAAGTTCACTGCTGGACATGAACCTTGGATGTCCGCATAATGTTTGCAGGGCATGTGGCATGTGGCACTCGTCAAGTTGTTATAGCCGAAACAGCTGCTTGCTACAGGAATTAAGTTATTTTGACAATCACTTCAAATTTGACTGTTCACTACTGCTGACAGATACTCTCTGTTAACTAAGTATTAACTGTCTTGATTCTTTTGAAGTTTTGAAGTCTGAAATTAAATTACAAATGATAATCTAGATTGTTGCTTGAACAAAATTTCTGTAAGAGCAAAAATGATAGCTGCTTAACTTGAGTTGGAAGTTAGTTGGTAGGTGGCCAGTAGAGAGAATCAATGGTATCTTCTCTGATTAACAGGGTGTGATGTGTTGTTTTCCCAGGTATCAGTTTCTGGGCCTTAATATCTTGGCCTCATCATGATTTTAGATGAAGAATAGTTATGTCCTGATTTGCAGGTAACAGTAAATTTGAAGGGACTGAGTGGTGATAATGGGAGCAGGGAGTTACCAAAGACAGGTTGAGTGAGCAAAACAAGGGCATTTGGAGTTCACTGTAACAAAATGTAACATACTCCACATTGAACTGAAGGCAGATGAGTATTTTCTAAATGGTAAAGATCAAAATTGTTAGTTTTTCTTGAGTGATAAAAACTTAACATTTTTTCTTCCAAAAGTCTGTGAATGTAGGGGCAGTCAGAATATCCAGCATTTTTGTTGGGTGCTGTGGAGCATACAAATGAAAATTGTTTGAGGTTTTGATCAACCATGATTGAATTAATTTGCTGAGCAATTGCAAAATGTAAAATAGACTACTGTCGTATGTATTTATTCCACTACTGAAGGAAGTTATGCTGTGAATAGCATCCTCTTCTGTTTTAGCCAAGTCTATAATGCTGCTGAGAAAATGAGGACCTCTTAAAGTTGATTGCAAACTTACAATATAATTGATTTGTTCAAGTGATAATATAAACCCTCCAGCTTTACTGCTTGCTGGCTTGTATCGTGAATCTCTCTTTTTCAGGTTATTCTCCAATATTGAATGTTCTCAAAATATTGCTACCACTTTTATATTGAAAGCTTGACCTCTGCGGAACTGCAATTCATTTTGATATGTGATTTTCCTTTCTCATTCAGACCAAGCAGGTGGCATTTCAAAAGCTGTTCTAGAACACATTTTTCCCTTTCACTGCCATTTATTTGCTTTTTTAAAAAAAGATTTATTGGTTATTTTACTATTTGCTTAAATTATTTGAAATAGTATTAATGTAAATGACTTTCGCAGTCATCCAACTTTGGTTTGTTTCTTTTCTCTTTACGGCAGTTATACAACCTTATTATTACATGAGCATGTCATTCCGAACAGTGGCAAAGTTGCTTTTTCTTTGTTGATCTAGATTGGAGGAGAGGAGCAATTGGGGATTTGCTTGATGGAGTCTTCATTGATTAAAATGGTACATGGCTTAATGAGAAATTGACTCCGAATCCAAAAAAAAGTATTGGGTTCCTGCTACTGAAAATTCACTTCTTTCCAAATGTCTTTCAAAATTTAGTTGTTCAAGATATGAAGGAGTGCAAATGTGCTGTTCTAAAACCAATAAACAATTAATCATAGATAATGGGAACTGCAGATGCTGGAGAATCCAAGGTAACGAAGTGTGAAGCTGGATGAACACAGCAAACCAAGCAGCATCTCAGAACGAAAGCTGACGTTTTGGGCCTAGACCCTTCATCAGAGAGGGGGATGGGGAGAGGGTTCTGAAATAAATAGGAAGAGAGGGGGAGGCGGACCGAAGATGGATAGAGGAGAAATAGGTGAAGAGGAGAGTGTAGGTGGGGAGGGGATAGGTCAGTCCGGGGAGGACGGACAGGTCAAGGAGGCGGTATGAGGCGAGTAATTGGTAAATGGAGGTGTGGCTTGAGGTGGGAGGAGGGGACAGGTGAGAGGAAGAACAGGTTAGGGAGGTGGGGATGTGCTGGGCTGGTTTTGGGATGCAGTGGTGGGAGGGGAAAAGCTGGTCTGGTTGGGGAGGGGGAGATTTTAAAGCTTGTGAAGTCCACATTGATACCATTGGGCTGCAGGGTTCCCAAGCGGAATAGAGTTGCTGTTCCTGCAACCTTCGGGTGGCATCATTGTGGCACTGCAGGAGGCCCATGATGGACATGTCGTCTAAGGAATCGGAGGGGGAGCTAAAATGGTTCGTGACTGGGAGGTGCAGTTGTTTATTGCGAACCGAGCAGAGGTGTTCTGCAAAGCAGTCTCCAAACCTCCGCTTGGTTTCCCCAATGTAGTGGAAGCCACACCGGGTACAGAGGAGACAGTATACTACGTTGGCAGATGTGCAGGTGAACATTTGCTTAATATGGAAAGTCGTCTTGGGGCCTGGGATGGGAGTGAGGGAGGAGGTATGTGGGCAAGTGTAGCACTTCCTGCAGTTGTAGGGGAAGGTGACGGCTGTGGTGGGGTTGGAGGGGAGTGTGGAGTGGACAAGGGCGTCACGGCCACCTACTAACCTCATCCCGCCTCCTTGACCTGTCTGTCCTCCCCAGACTGACCTATCCCCTCCCCACCTATACTCTCCTCTCCACCTATCTTCTCTATCCATCTTCGGTCCGCCTCCCCCTCTCTTCCTATTTATTTCAGAACCTGCTCCCCATCCCCCTGAATGAAGGGTCTAGGCCCGAAACGTCAGCTTTTGTGCTCCTGAGATGCTGCTTGGCCTGCTGTGTTCATCCAGCTTCACACTTTGTTATCTTAAGCAATTAATCATCGTTGTTTTGTTTTACAGCAATAAAATATTTGACTGAGCAAGTATAATGCCTTGGTACATGAGCAGTACATGTTTAAATTTAGAGTTTAATTTATAAGATTTTATCCTAATTCTACAAATTTAGAAAAATACAGCTTTTGTTGCTGGGGTCAGATTTAGGTCTTTTTTGTAACACAGGCTTTAAGTAATTCATTTTAAGTGAACTACAAAGGATCATGCAAGTTGGAAGAAAAAGATAATATGCATTAGTTATGTTTGTGAGTTTAGATATTAAGTTTTTCACCATATCTCAAACTAAATGTTTCAACTGGATTTGACATTGGCGTTAGTGTGTGGCAAATTTCACAGTATTTAGCCAGTGCAACTTGTCCTGAGACAGATTCTAGTATGCCTCATTTCTACTAACTAATGAAGACAAACCAATATTGCTTGCAGACAACTGAAGAACATCCAAATTATGACGTAATTTTAAATATAGAAGGCTCTTTATCTTATTGATGCTAACTGCTAAATCTTTTTCTCATGTTTTGTCTTTTAAATTTCAGGTCACTCATATTGAACCATGGGAGAAAGGGAGCAGGAAGACTGCAGGTCAGACAGGCATGTGCGGAGGGGTAAGTAGAAGTACGTGCTTTATTTTTCAAAAATTTTATTAAAACTATAAACATTTGTCTGTTTGGAAATATTCAGCCAATGAGGCATTATCATGGGGAGAAAAGCAGTGTTGACATTTCAGATCAGAAAACAGGAGTAGAGCAAGGTCGTTTGGTCCATCCAGTCCACTCTGTCTTTCAGTGAGATCTTGGCTGACCTAAGAATTTTCGATTCCACTTTTCTGCCTCATCCCATACTCCTTGATTCCCGTAATGACTGGAAATCGGTCTGCCTCAGCCTTAAAAATACTTAACAGTCAGCCTTAACAGCCCTCTGCAATAAAGCATTTCACAGACACTAAAAGAAGAAAATTCACCTCCACTCGGTCTTAAATAGGTGACTGCATTTGACTGGGCTTATGTTCTCTGGCCCTAGCTACTCCCCCAGGGGGAAACAGCCTCTCTACCATCCGTGTTGAACCTCTAAAAATCTTGTATCTCTAAACTCCAACAAATAGAAACCCATTCGACTCAATCTTTCCTCTTAAAATCCTTCCATTCTCAGGGTCAACCCAGTGAACCATCTCTGACACTGGCATTGGAGACAGTCATCTTTCTTTGGGTAAGGGGAGAAAATTGTTCACACTATTCCAGTTGTGGCCCGACTGGTGCCTTGTAAAGTCTTAGTAAGTGTTCCCTATTTTTCATATTCCATTCCATTTGAAATAAAGGCCAGTATTCCATCTCACTTCCATATTACTTGCTGAGCTTGTATGCTGGCTTTTTGTGATTCATGAGCAAGGACTCAGCAAATATCTCTCCTGAAGCTTTCTGTAGTCTTCTCATTTAAATAATTTGGAGCTCATCTATTCTTTCTGGCATTTTCCCACATTTGTTTTCCTTCTGCCAGTTTTCCCCCACTTAGATAACAGCTCTATCCCTCTGTGGACTTGTTGTATCATCCTCCTCGCTTGCCTTCCCATCAATTTTTCTACCCTCCACAAACTTGGCAAATTGTATTTATATTCATCAATTGAGTTATTAGCATATATTGTAAGTTGTCAAAGACCTTCCATTAAAATCAAAAGATGAAAGATAATTGATCTGAAGTGTTCACTCTATTTCTCCATCCTCTGCAGATTCTGCCTAAATTGCTGAGTATTTCTTGATTTCATTCAGATTTCTAGTATCCCTGAAGCATTTTGCTTTTGTCTCTGTGCTTATCTGTCTACTGACTTGGTTGTGCATTGATTTACTCAAGCTCTCTATTTAATCAATATTGAGTTCAATAACTTTAGAGCCTAACCTCTCCTATGTCCCAGCTCTCCCCGCCCTGCACACCAGGCCTTGTTATGACATAGCCTGCCATTACACACCCCTTGTTGTTAATCACTAATAGTCCCCATTAACAACTATTCGCCCTCCCAGCCTGATCGTTAGCATTGGTCTGTCCAACTGTCTTTCTCTCTCTTTGGGCTCTATCCTATCGTTTACTCCCTACCCCACCCACTTCCCTTTTTTCTGCATATAAACTGATGTTTTCCCAGCCACCATCAGTTCTGAGGAAGGGTCACCAGACCCAAAACATTAACTCTGTTTTCTCCTTCCTCAATGCTGCCAGACCTGCTGAGCTTTTCCAACAACTTTGTTTTTGTCCCTATTTAATCATGTGGTGCTGATGCTTTGAGTGACTGCAGTTGAGGCACAATTTATTTCCTAGCAACTCTATCACAAAAGTTTATGCCTCATGCCTTCAATACTCCCCATTTACATTTTGTAAAATTCCACACTTCTTTGCTAGTTCATATTCAGCGTAATGTGAATCAGATGAATTTTTGAAATTATGGATGCTGCAGTTTGAGTTTTGATTCCGGGAGCAGAGTTATTGTGAGCGAACCTCAAAATTCCTCTTCTACCATTCATTGTCTTGCATTTCATTTGCAGTTTTGTCTAACACGTTTTCTGATGGTTGTGACACTTATTTGGAACAGATTTTATTCTGACTCGTCTGATTTGATCATTACTTCTATGTTTTCAGTGTAAATGTTCCCAACACACAAGTTAGAACTGTGATCCATCTGCATGTTTTGTTAAACTGGTGTCATGCACATGTGCAGTTGCACCTGTAATCATCATGACAGCATAACATTAAATTTTAAACTATTTTCATATATCCTTGAACGGAGAGGAAGGAAAAGGAGCAAAAGTTAGGGAAATCTTAAATCCTTGCAGTTCAGTTGAGGACTCTTAACAACTTTACAATATCCCGAAACAAAATAATTCATACTGTGTAGATATTTAAGTGAATTGGGGGATTTTTTTTTTGAAAATTCCTTTCACCATTAATATTTCCCTGGGAGATTTCTTTGTAATTCCTAAAGCAACCTGGCTATAACAGGGCAATTACCTGTTATGTTAGTTTCTTCACAATCTAACTTTTAGAACTTTTAAGTGCCCTCCTTGGGAGCATTCTCTTTTGAAAGATGGTATTATGTAAATGCAAAGTCAACAGATGTGAAACTGGAAAAGCACAGCAGATCAGACAGCATACAAGGAGCAGGAAAGTCAATTCCTTGGGCCAAAACCCTCTGTCTGGAAGGGTGCTGTCCCTCTCTTTACCAATCATTAGTCTGTGCCCTGGATTAATTGACCTTCAGCTGTGGAAAGCAATTTGTTTAAATGCTTATCCAAACCTTTCATGATTTTAAAAACCTCAATCAGATTTCTCTGGAGTATTCTTTGTTCTAAGGAGAATCTGCCTAGATTCTCCAGTACATGTAATGCTAATCCCTCCTCACAGGAACTATTGCAGTAAACCAGTGGTACTGTACACGTTATTCATGTGCTGCTTAAAATGAGGTACCCAGAATTTAAACATCATATTCCAGCTGGATTGTGGCTATTGTACTGTGACTCTACTTATAAAACCACTTGCTGTTGACCTGTCCTGTTGCTGTCTAGGAATGGTGCACGAATGCCCTTCGGTATTTCTGTTCATCCTCTGTGGTAATTTTAATTTACTCCAAGTACATCTTTATGAATCAATTATCTGTAAAATCAATATATCAAATTAAGAATCAACATAGAATCAAATGGCCAATGTTTGTACTCCTTTTTTAAATTTGTATTTCCATTGTTTGTAGTACTTTCGATGATGTATAACCACTGTATTCCTTTCTTGCATGTAGGTTTTAGTTGGATTGTGCTGTTTACTGTATATTGATGAATTGTTGCAAGGCTGTTTCCCTGTGTAGATACTTAGACCTAGAGGACACAGTTCAAAAATAAGGAATCTTCCATATAAGCAGGAGACGAGAATTTATTTGATGATTGAGAGTTTGTGGAATCGTTGCCTGGAACTATTTTTGATTGTAGAATTGGTGAATTTTTTAAACATGTATACAGATTCTGCAAGTTAAATAGGTTTTTAATTAACAATTTGAGTCAAAGGATACAGGAACTAGTCAGGAAAGTTGGCTGAAGCCACAATCAGAATGGCCGCAATTGGTTTGAATCACACAGCATTCTTGATGGGCCAGATAGTCTCCTGCTACTCTTGTAGGTTCTGCTGGCATTAGGTTCGTGTTGGCAAATGGATGTTTCTCAAAAACTCAGCTATGTGTAATATTTACTAGTACTGAGAATGCAGGATGGCAATTGGACAACTATTATCCCATGTTTCACCTAACACCACAAGGACAGGACTTTTAAATTGCGTGGTTTTTTTATCTTAATGTTCTAGACATTAACACCTTTTTTAAAATCTTTCATAGCAATTTTACTTTGATGTTGCTTATTTTCTCAGGGTTTGTAAATTGCTCCTTCACGTGAAAATCTTGCAGTTGCCTCCTTAGTTTTGATATTGGTGAACTAGTGAACTGTATTTTAATTGAAGTGAAAGAGAGTTTGTACGTTAAAGCTAAGAAAATTTTCATGGCCCAGAAAGGGGATTACATAGTTAGGAGTGAACTCATCCCGCTTCGCTTGGTTGAAATGGTGATTTTTTTTTCCTTTAATTTGACCTTAATCAAATCTTAATCTTGTCAGTACTTGTATTCTGGCTCCTTGTTCAACAGAAATTGCAGTTAATAAAGTTGTTCCAATTAGTTTAGATGCTTCCTAATTTTGTCACTTCCGTCTGATCTATTTCAAAATGATGTATTCTGGAAAGCTTTTCTTTCCCCAGCACCTCTAATTGACTCCGAATGTGTAATTTGCTTCTTTAAATCAAACTACTCAATTTAAAAAAAAATCTTATGCAGTTTGTGATGTTATGAATATTTAAATTTTTGCTGCATTATGGATTGACAACTTGTAATTGAATTCCTACCCACTTGTAAAACTGTTAAAGTTCCTTTCATCTGTTTAAGTTATTAAAAATGCTTTATGATATTATCATACCTTCAGAATTCATGTAATTGCTCTCCAGAACAACTTGTCTCTGCAAAATGTACCGTCAGCATGTCAGATTATGGAGCGACAAGTCACAATCACTTAAGCATTTATTTAATTTGTCAACTTCTGCATAAATTAGTAACAACTTCAACCGTGTTCTGTCCTTTTTTTTGTTATGCGTGGTAAACTGCTAGTTTACGGCATACTTACATGATTGGTTCATCCCAATTCAATGTGTAAATAACTCACTGGGAGGATTAACAAGGAGAGGGAAGTGAAACACAGAATATATGTATAAGAGAAATAACCCAGGAAATCATTGAAGGGCAATAGATATTCTGAATCAAATCATATCCTATTCAAGGAAAGCAATTTCAATCCACTAGAACCAGTTTGAAAAGAAATTCAACTACTTACAACCACTTTCTTTCCCAAAGTTGCTTTGAAGCTAGACCCACCATGATTTCTTATACATTTAGGCATTACTTAAATAGTGTGCAGAGAGGATTTTTTAAAAAATAGGAGAAGCCAAGTTACGTAAGACGTGCAGTGGAAACACTCGTGCTAGCTTCCCTGGTTGCAACTCCTTGGGAGGAGTGGGTGCCTTGATTTGTAGTCAAATAAAATGAGCTGAAGTGAATTAAAGAAATAGAGTGAAATTGCATTAAGCAAGTTGGGCAGTATCTGTGAAGGGAAAAATAGATCAAGGTTAGATTTTTGATATTTTGTCAGGTGGTTTACAGGATAGAATTTTATTTCATACATTAGTGTGTGCCTGTTGGCAAGGACGGCATTTATTGCCTATCACTCTTTGCCTTTTGAAAAAAAGTGACGGTGAACTGCATCTTGAGCCACTTCAGTGATTCAAAATGGCGCAAGGGCTCCCACTAGATTTAGAAAAGGGCATTCCTGAACATTGGTTAAACTATGATGAGGAGGTGGTGATTGATTTTTTTTCATGACTGGCTGATGTGTGACCTTTGTGTTCCCATTTGCCTACTGACAATTTCTATCTGCGTGATGGGCCTCGGAAGTGAACTTCAAGTTTTTTGCTATGCACTCATCAGGACTAGGATTCTTGTTGGACAAAAGACTTGGAAAAGAATGCCAATTTTTACAGTATGAGAAGAAGGTGATTGTTTAGGCCATTGTTTGCATGGAGGTACAGCAGGAGCAGTTAATTAGGTGGGTAGGCACTGATCAGTCAGGGTGTTGCCATTGGAATGTGATAGATTGGCAGTTTCCATGTTGCTGTTTATAATTTTCCCCAATGTGAGAATGCAGTGTATGCATGAGTTCCTTTTGACTATGTAGATGGAGCCCTGTCTGTTAATATGGGGCTTTTAGTATGTAAAAATGCATCACACCATAAGCTTGACTGAAAATCTTGAAATGGTTTCCAATTTAATTGGGTAATGCTGATAAAGAAGCCTTGATCAGGCATCTTGTAGGTCCATGCACTGCCATCGTGTATCAATTCTGGACCAAAGTGGTATTTAAAGTGAAAACCAAAACAACTGCGGATGCTGTAAATCAGGAACAAAAACAAAGTTGCTGGAAAAGCTGTGCAGGTCTGGCAGCAACTGTGAAGGAGAAAACAGAGTTAACATTTCTGGTCCGGTGACCCTTCCTCAGAACTGATATTTAAAGTGTACTGGGTACCGTTCAAGTGTCCTGATTTATGCTGAATGTGTTCAACTTCATGAATGTTGTGGATCTGCACTCATCTGGCAAGTGCAGTGTATTCTGTACTTTTCTGATTTGTTTATAGGTGGGGAATGGCTTGGGGAACCTGGAGTCAGGTCTAACAAATTGTAGAATATCCAATCTCTTGTAGCCAGTGTTTGTGACTGGTCCACTTAAAGTTATCACTGACCAGAAGCCTATGAATTTTTGAGATTTTTAAGGGCACATAGCTACCCTCCATTTTTGTAGATCATCAGTCAATCTTTCCCACCTTGCCTCCAATCCAAGTATAGTCTCTGAAGGGAGAACAATTAACTGTAATAACATAACATGTAAACTCGTACAAAATTCTGTTCTGATTCTTATTTCAGGTACGGGGTGTTGGAACAGGGGGCATTGTTTCCACTGCCTTTTGTCTACTGTACAAGCTGTTTACCCTGAAGTTAACTCGTAAACAAGTGATGGGTCTAATAACACACACTGACTCTCCGTACATCCGAGGTTTAGGATTCATGTATATTCGGTAGGTCTGCTTTTTGTTATGAGCACTTACTAAAATATAGTTAATGTAGACCCTACTTAGACACTCGTTATTTTATGTCGACTATACAAAGCTGGCTATAACCAATCCACTGTTGAATAAAGGCATCCGAGCCATTTGAGACAGGTGACAGTGGAAGGGGCCTTTGAACAGAGAACCAAGCCTCAAAATGTTAATGCTCCCTACCAAGTTGTAAGCAACTTGTGAAGTGTAGATGCAGTGCAAATTAATATACTTAAGGATTTTAAACAGGTATTTGTCCTGAGCTATTAGTCAGTATACTTCTAAATATATTACAGTGATAGTTAGCAGCTGTACTTTAACCAACATACTGGTGCTCTGTTCAAGTTTCTCCTTGAACTACTTGAAAGGAGGAATGATTTACTGTTGTGAGGGAGTGCACCAGAAAATGGGATCCAGATGTTATAGCCGGAAAGTATTGAATTTGTTAGTTAGGATTTTCATTAATTCAGTGTGCAAAACAACTGTAATGTCAAAAGAAATGTGAAGCTCTTAAGGGTGTTTATTTTGGAAAAGTGTAGTTAAAGCGTAAGCCCCTGTTGCCTTACTTGGGTAAAAGTGGATATTTTGAATTTACCATCTTGTGCATTTGTGATTTGCCAATTCTGCTTAAGTCTGACATTTGACATTCAATGGCTCCAGAGACTACACATTGGAGGGCTATGTCAAGTGGCCAGTGTAGCTGCAGAAATCAAATTGCAATGTACCAGAGATTTAATATGTCCATCAGTGATAATTATTTGTACTGTCTGCCTATTTTGTAATGTCATGAATATTTTTTATTTTGAAGGTACACACAGCCCCCAGCTGATTTGTGGGATTGGTATGAGCCTTTTTTAGATGATGAAGAGGTATGTTGACGAGGATTGTGTTTTTCATTGTTTGGGCTTACTAGACTGAAAATTCAAATATTGATTTATCTTCTAAATGAATCTATCCCCTGTATATTGAATCATTCCAGTTTGTAGGTGTACATGTTTGTATTCACCTGTGAGGAGCAACATTTTCAATAAGTTGTCTTGTCTTCATATTGTCTTGGATGGTGTGACGTTGAATTGGCTGATCCCATTAAGAATCAATTAGTGGACCTCCTGAGCCACTGTTCTGGAATCCTGTAGACTTGAAGTCATGGAAATACAGGGCTGACTTCAGTTGATGCTTGTAAGAGACTCCTCTGCCCAAGTCCAGTTGGATTTATTGTACAATCGGAATTTTAAGTTTTCAGTAAAAGATAAGGCCACCTTAGTCCCAGAGGACTACAGAGCTGCTCTTTCATTAGAAGGAGATGACTGGTATTGGTTTAACCTGAGGGTCGCCAATCCTTAAGTTGAGGGGACAGATTGAGACGGAGAGTCCTTCGTGGTAACCTCAGCTGCTACAGGAATTGAATCCATGCTATTAGCATCACTCTGCATTGCAAACCAGGCAAAAGCAATCGTGCAGTCAGTTGAGACAACATACCCCTTAGATTTTTGGTAGAACTTGCCAGTTATCCGTTTAGAAAGTGAAGGGAGTCTTTGGGTGCTGTTTTAATAACAAGTTGCATTACAAAATGAAGGTTGTGCTATGTCTTCCTGGGTATAGTTACCTCCAAGATGTGTTGCTTTTTGGGTACAGAGATACTTAACATAAAGAAAAAAGGGATGGACGGTTGTCCTGGTACAGTGTAACTTGCAGACTATACTGGATTGAAGGCGTTAAAAGTGCCACTGTTTCACAACCTTAGACCAATTCAGGGTGAAACTGGAAAATTTTTAATCTCAAGCTAGTTGTAAGCCATCAGCGTAACTAGTAAAGCAGCCACAGTTTTTATGTTGAGATGCTAACTGTTCTTAGGATCTCAACTAACTGCTTTGAATATGTACAGCAAATTGACATTCACATACTAGCCGCCTTTGGAGGTCCTGCCTTTAGAATTAAGCATTAAATCAAAATTCTGTCTGTCTCTTGCAGGTATTCCAATATGATGATGATCAGGCATGTTCTTCCCAGTGCCCTGGCCCAAGTCACTAAAACTGATTTTGGCTCTTGTATCTCATTACTGTTGTCAAGGCTTTGTATTTTACAGTTTAGGTCCCACAATTTCCCTATTTTACAATAGTGACTATACTTCAAAAGTGCCTCATTAGCAATAAAACACATTGAGATATCCTGATACTGTGAAAGATGAACAAGTGCTTTCTTTAATCTACAAATTTTATTTTTGTTAAGCTGATTGTGCGCTCTTGTATCTTAAATTTAAGTGTCCCCTAATCCTACCGGACTTACCTACTTTAGGGAGTTCATCCTTTTTAACGCCATTGATCATGTCTCAAAGTATATGCTTTTCCATTTTAAACAGCACCAGCTCCATGTATCTGTCATAGCTAGTTTAACGACTGTGGGTTTGTCAGTTCAGAGCCTTTCTGAAGTTGTTCTAGGATTTCAATGACCCTGCTGTGTCTGCAGACAAAAGCTTGACAGTATTCTGGATATAATCTGACTCAGGCCTTCTGCATATAGTGCATAGGAAAACCTGAGTATGTTGCAGTTGTCAAAGTTAACAGACATTGGGAATGGGCACGTCACCCACAGTATCAAGATTCTCCTGTGACCTGTGTTTCATTCAAGACCCATATCCTATAAACACCATTATATCGCTTACGCTCTTCTTTTGGTTTCTGAATGCTGTCAGAATTACAACACAGTGATTGTTATTCTAACTGTCTGTCAAACCTTTGTTAGGCATGCAGTATGGTGTGCTGTCCTGGCCACTGAATAAAAGAATTTAGGGGCACCTCAGGGAAAACTTGCTAGGATCCCAGCAATTTTTGTGTGCACCCATTGGGTAAAGGACTGGCAGGATCTGTCATCTCTTTGGAAGAACAAATGATAACCAGTTAGTGGCTGTTATAATTCTGAAAGGTCTTGATAGAATGCATCTGAAGGCAAAGGGTTACCTAGATAGATTTAGATGACTAAAGATGAAATGTAAAAGTTGGCGTGGACTGCATAGGCCAAATTTTGTTTCTGTGCTGTTTATCCTATATAAACAACTGTGCTTTTAGCTAGCTTATTACTAAAGGTGATGAAAAGAAATGAGTGTAATTTAGATCTATTCAAGTTCTGCCTTTAACATCTGCTGCTATGAGATTATTAACCTCTTTCAGCTGAAAGTTTGATCCTGAACCAGACTTAGTTGGGTCCGGAGACTGAACGCCTCATTGTTTGAACTCTTACCAGACAGTCTTTTGACAGAATAAGTCTCAAGCTTGGTGAATTTAAATGTTGTACTTTTTATAGAGAATTGCCTTTTATATTAGAGTACAAGCCCTTATTTGTACTACCTTCACGTTTTATGTAAGCACATTTATTAATTAGATGAAAACAGTGCTTGAAAACTCAGACCTGGCAGTGTTTGCAGAGAGAGAAGGTCTTCTGACTTTCAAGGTGAAAGTCGTTCTTTTTTGGAACTGAAGTCATATTAGACTCCATAAGGTTGTTTTTCTTTCCACAAATGCTGCCAGATCTGCTGAGGGTTTCTGAAACTTATGTTTTAATTTCACATTTCTAGCATCCACAACATTTTGCTTTTAATTTGTAAAGTTTATTGGTTTAAAACAAATGAATCCAGATTACCATATGTCAACAAGTAATGGTAGTTCTGATTTCATGATGTATGTCAGCAAATGATATTGCTCATAACCGCATTTTTTAAAGCAAGATCATACAATTGTTTTAACTCCTGGAAAAAGAACAGTGATTACCAGAGGTCACTGGTGTCTGTATGCAACAACCATTTATTCAGCTCATTTCCCATCCCTAGCAATTGCATATTCTGTAATATATAACATGAAGCAAAAAATTATCATAGACACTATTATGAACATTATATAGAACATCTTTGTCTGGTGCAGTTACTGTCTTTTTCCATGAAATATCAGCAAAAAAGTTGATCTTTCTAGGAATTGATTTGATTCCATTTTCTATTTAATGTGTAGCAAATAATTACTTTAAATCTGAACTTAAATATTACCAATGTGTAACATCCAAAACTACCCACTGGTGTTAGCTATTCTTTGCTCCTATTTTAAAGTATTGATTCATACCTTTTAGTAATAATTTTAGTCAAAGCTATATTATGAAACTTTTAAAATGCCCTAGAATGTCTATACTAAAATCTAGTTACTTTATGGTTGCATTAATTCTATTTTGGGAAAGGGAAGAAAGATGATATAGCAGAGACTGTTGAGCTTTAATATTTATGTAATTATTCCATCTCTGTTGTAGAGTTTTTAGAGCCCAAAGTCTCTCAACACCTGGTTACAGTCGTCCAGATTTATTTGAAATCACAAGCTTTCGAGCACTGCTGCTTCATCGGGTGGAAGAGCAATGCTCTGAAAGCTTGTGATTTCAAATAAACCTGTTGGACTGTAACCTGGTGTCATTTGACTTCTGACTCTGTCCATTCCAGTCCAACACCGGCTCCTGCACAGTGTAGACATTTTAGCCTGTCTATTCATAACATCAAAAATATTTGTATTGCATTAAAAGAACATTAGGTTCTGTGGGATGCGTTTAAGAAGTACAGTTTTCCCCCAATTTCACCTATCTGCAGTGCATTGGTGGTACCGGATGCGCTTTAAATAGTGTACTGAAATACGCTGTTAAGTCGTGAAGCTACCATTCTGCCTGTGATTATATCTGCCACCATCAGAAACTTAAATTTGAGCCTGAGTTGAATGAAGCTCTGAGACTGCTAGCATATAAGCTAACTGCCCTGTTTTCTTCTTTAGATCTTCATTGGGCAGCAGGTGAATTTGGAAATGTAGCTGAGCAACACTATTGATTAATGTGTGTGAGTGCAAGCGCTTATTTTATGTTTAGACTGTCTTTTTTGTTTTGCTAGCCTAATAAAATCTGATTTTCCTGTGTGCTTGCACTGTAGGTGGAAACTGACAATAGCTGACTAACATGTCCTGAGCTGTGAGAGGGCATGACAAGGAGGCAATCATGCGGTAATGACCCTTTTCCAAAGATGATGGTCATTGTGGACGATACAGTTTCAAAATATATTATATTGAATGTTAATTGATAATACCTCACTGCTTCATGGCAGTTGGTTCGCTATTGCTTCAAAAAGTTGTTTTAATGTTAAGTGCAGTGAGGATCACAACATACAAGATAAAAATTGAACAGCTTGCCCATAGTTTTCAAGTATAGCTGTTATCCTTTTATCTGCATAAATGTTAATCAATTTGCATTGCTGGTACACTAATTTATGTAAAATCCTACCAGGATTGGTTGTGGGAGGTTATTCCAAACAGGATTATTAAAATTCAGCTTTAGATCAAATATTAAGGGGGTTGCTTTGTCAGTCCTAGGAGAAATGGTACCTAACATTTTACACGTATGTGCAAAAAAAGTTTGCATAAAATATTAGTGGATTACAGAAGTTTCAATAAGAACAGTCTTAATATTTTAACCATTTTATTACAGGCCTCAACTTGAATTTTGAGATAGGTTTGAAAGTTTTGCAGGTAGAACTGCATGTGAAAATGAGTAGTTTACATCAAAGGTAGTACATTCTCTCTAATCAAAAAGCTGGGGTTTTGCAGTTGTTTCACATGCTAACATGAGCGTTAAAGCTGTAAAATCTGTTTTACCAATGGTATGTTAATTTGTGTTTTTCAGGAACTAGATGTAAAGGCTGGTGGAGGATGCGTCATGACAATAGGAGAGATGATTCGTTCTTTCCTTACTAAACTAGAATGGTTTTCTACCTTATTCCCAAGAATTCCAGTTCCTGTTCAAAAGAATTTGGACCAGTATCTTAAAACTCGACCAAGGAAAATTGCCAAAAAGGATGGGAAGGACAGTATGGAAGAGCCAGAGCGCCTCTCAGAGCGTAGACATTCGAGGTAATGTATTTGAATTATTTAAATATCACAGCATGTTAAATATACTACTTCTCAAAACATAAAGAATCTTATGGCAATTTTTCTTTCTCTTACAGATCACCAAGAAGATCTCTTACTCCTCGCAAATCTCCTAGGCGATCTAGAAGCAGAAGCCGTCATAGAGAAGGCCATGGCTCTTTTGGTTTTGATAAGGAATTAGAGAGGGAGAGAGAACGGCAGAAAAGGGAACGAGAACAGATAAAAGACAGAGAACGAAGTGAGAAAGATAGACATAAATCTAGAAGCACAGACAGAGGTTTAGACCGTAAACGGAGCAGAAGCAGAGACCACCACAGAAGTCGAAGTAGAGATAAAAGAAGTGATAAAAAAGATAGAGATAAAGAGAGGGAGAAGGAAAATGAAAGAAATAGAAGGCGAGATAAAGATTATGAAAAGGACAAAGAAAGAGTGAGTGATCGAGACAGGGACAGAAATGTTGAGAGAGATTCTGAGAGATCTAGAGACCGGGATAAAAGAAGCCAATCAAAGACTGAAGACAGAAAACGTAAGGAAGAAAAAAGAGAAAAAGATGAAAAGAGGCATAAAGATGATAAAAAGGATTCAAAAAAAGATAAAAGGCATAGTAGAAGCAGGAGCAGAGAGAAAAGACATAGAAGCAGTAGTCCTGGTAGGGGTCATGTCAGCAAACGTAGTAGAAGCAAAAGCAAAGAGAAATCGAAACATCGAAATGAACATAAAGAAAAGTCAAACAAAAGAAGCATTAGCAGAGAAAGGACTGATGAGAATAATGGTGAACGGATAAAGAAACAGCGTAGTCATAGCAAAGAGAAAGCTCACAAACGCAGTGAAAGTAAAGAACGATCTCACAAACAAAGTCACAGTGACGGTAAGGACCATTCAAGTAAACCAAGCCGTCGAAGTCTCAGCCCAGAAAGAGAGAACAAAAGTAATGTGGAAGGATTATTGCAAGGCAATACCACTGACAATGACTGAAATATTACTTAAATCTCTAATTGTACAGTGAATAAATTGTTTTGCTTTTGAATATTTTTCTTTTTAAAAAAATTGAATTATGCTATGGCTAGGATAAACACGTCTTCAAATTCCAGTAGCCTGCAGATGATATTTCCTGTTCGTAGGAAGTGCCTTCGGTATCCAACTGTTCAACTTACCATTGTAATTCAAGACCAACTTTATTCTGTACAATGTAGTTGATACAAATTTGTTTTTGTTTGAAATAATGTTTTTGCAAGTATACTATGTACATATGTTCTGAGAGTTTTAATCATTGGCACAACTGCCATGTTGGTTCATTTTGTATGATGGGCAATAAACTGCCAATACTTAAAACAGTTGTGTTAATATGTTAATAGCATTTATGTCTGACATATGTGCTCCTGAGTGGATATCTCCAAGTTCAACAGGATTGTACTGGTATTTCTATTTATTTGACAAGACTGTGCAAACCTTCAAGTTTTTAAACAAAGGAAGTGGATAGTGGTACCTGGTTAAAAGAAGTAAAACGGCAGTTGGAGATGAAGAGGTCGAGGGAGGGTAGGAGGCCTGGGGTGGTGTAAAAAAAGTAAAACGGCAGTTGGAGATGAAGAGGTCGAGGGAGGGTAGGAGGCCTGGGGTGGTGTAAAAAAAGTAAAACGGCAGTTGGAGATGAAGAGGTCGAGGGAGGGTAGGAGGCCTGGGGGTCTCTGATGAAGGGTCTAGCCCCGAAACGTCAGCTTTTGTGCTCCTGAGATGCTGCTTGGCCTGCTGTGTTCATCCAGCCTCACATTTTATTATCTTGAAGTGGATAGTGGCATCTTATTTGGGACATTGAGACAAAATTAGTATTTCTCTCCATGGCATTCGTGCAAATAATCTTCATAGAAGTAGCTAACTTTAAAAAAAAGCAGCATTGGAGATGTATGACCTTGTGTGAATCAGGAAGTTAGACTTGGCTCCTTCAGTAATATGCAGTGAAAACTTTGTAAGGATTTCTTTCAGCATTGCATTTTCATCTTCTAGCTTGGCTAATGATGTGTTTGTTCTTTTAAAATATCAGAACATATTGAGTTCCATAACATGACCTTCAGCATGGATCTATTTAATTTAAGTTTTAATGAATTAAATATAATAGTTTCAAGCTTAAATGCACTTTTAGAAAACCATTGTAGCTTGGTTATAGGAGGAATGCATTGATCCATTTTACATGTTTTATTTTGAGATGTTAGAGAGAGTATTTTAATGGTTGAACAGATATTTTTCATGGTCCTGGGATGTTTTTGGGCTTCAGAAGGTCTGTCTATTTATTGTGATGTGCTGAAAACTTTTAATATAATATTGGACAAAGGCTGTCTTGATCCAGTAAAGCAATTTTGATTTTTGTAGCTTTCTTTTTGAAAACATATTTACGTTGACCCTATGTACTATATCAATCATTGGCAGTAGAATGAAATAAAATGCAAGATTTCAAATTATTCCTCCTCATAAGAGGTATTCACGAAATGGGTAAGCTGACATATACCTGCCCTGGAGTGTGTTAGTGGCAATTCATCTGTACCTAGTTGTTTTGGGGACGGTTATATGAATGAATAATTCCCAAAGTCCAGAAATCATAAATGATTCACATAATACTAAATCCCTAGCTTTGTATAGAAGTGCTTTACCCAGTTATTGAAGGGAGATATTGGTTAGATGACATCAAGATGTGAATGCTTAGTAGTGAGTGCACAACATTCAAAATGTGTGCATTGGCGTACAGTGTATCATTTATTAAGGACATTTCAGAAAATGTGGAGGTCTTAAGTAATCTTCAAAGCTGAAATTATTATCCAAACATTGGAATTTGAGACAATGGTAGGGTGTTATAGATTTGGACATTTATGGAATATTAAGGTATTTAAGATTAGCAAAACTGGTAAGTACTGTTGATGACCAACTCTGCATGAGAATTTGGTTTCAGGCTCTAGTGCTGAAGAAATGTATACTGTATGTGGTGTATAAGGATAGCTGTAATTTTTGTTTTGAGTGCAGATGAGCTCATGGGCAAGCTACTGGTTTGTTGAATCTTGGGATTACGTTTTGTCATCTGTTTCGGATGCTCTGCAAGTTTCTAATCTTTGGGTAGACATTACATAATTCGCCAGTCAACCATTGCTTTTATTTAACAAGTTCATTCAAAAACGATACCGTTCATTTACCTGTTGCACTGGTAATTATATAAGCCCCAATTTTACAATTTTCAGATCCAGAACATATTTTTATTGGAAGAATGGTTCTGCTAAATATAATTTTTTCTTGCTTTATTCATAATAGTACTCCTTTATTTTACAAAAATGCAGTCAGAGGTTGTACATGCGATTCAGTGTTTCTTCCATTGCTTTCAACGACCAAGTGTTTGAGAATTACACTGCTTGAACAAAATGTTTTAAGAGTGTTAACATAAAGAAACAAATGCTCAGTACCTTTTGTGAGATCCAGTAGAGCAGAAAGAATGTAAGGGCTAGTTGATATATTTAGAGGGTTCCCAGAGGGTGACTAACACATACAGAAAGTGGCTTTAGTCAAAGTTCAGTAGGAGGTAAAATTTGAAATGGTTATTTAGTGTAATCCAAAACAAACCCTGTGTAGAAATGTGGTTGTTAACTGTTTAATTCTTTACTTAACCAAATGTGCTTAAACACCACCCCCCCCAGCAAAATGCCATAGAGCTTGTAAGAAGGCCCTTCTGCAAATCTACGATTGGGAAACAGCCATTCATATCCCAGCCCCCACGATTTTTATATCCTGATCCTGTTTGACTGCGAATTTTTTTTTAAATGTCAGATTAAGGCCCCAAAGTGTGAACATAGATGCAGTGCAACAGTTTTTGTTTTTTAACAGGCTGTTTTTGAAGCTTGTAATTTATGCAACCCCTCCAGTTAATAAGATTTTTAGTGCTTCATCTCATTGAACAAAGTCAGCTTTTTTAATTGTAGGTCCATCTTTCTCAATGATAAGTTCCACCATTCTTTCAAATTCACAAGTGTTTCAGGTTATATATAGCTCAGAATTATTGCATCTAGAAGATATAAGGTAAAGGGCGAGCACTTCTTTTACAGTTGGAAAAGATACTTCAGCTGCTGCTCTGTGCTTGCTCTTGGGACAAGCAAGTCAAACTCCTACCAGGGCTTAACCTGAAACTTGGTGTGGACTACACTCATTAGTTTGGACACAATTAATTTGAAATTAGTCTATATGTTGCCACTTTTTTGGGCACAATATTGCCAAATTGCATGTATGGATACATGCATCTGATCTGCACTGGTTAATATTTTCCGCCAATTGGTCCTCATTGTGGACGAGTTGCTGGTTGAAATTGATATTCCATCAGAAGTTTTCTTATTGTGTAAACCATTGTTCTAGCTTTGATTAGATATTTTGATTTTACTGGGTTATTAGAAGTGCCCTTTCCTCTACTGATCTCCACACCACTGCTGTGGGTGAAATGGCCCCAAATTCTGAAGCAGGCCCAAACATGATCCCCAGTGTTGACAGTGGCCTCTCTTGTGAGCTAGGAACGAGATAGAGCGTTCTGTTGTGTAGATGGAGTTCTACCTGATATCTGCAGAATTCTGCCTTACACTTTATGAGGGGGGAAAAAAAGTACTCAGGATATCATTTTGACATTGCAGTGTTTTCTTGGGTAAGTGCAGCATGTCTCAACAACATCACCTCCCTCTAGAGGTATATGGTGTTTTGCTAGGCTGACACTCCAGTGCAGTCTTTTTTTTAAAAGTTCTAAAAGGGTACAGTATGGAAAATGGTTCTTTGGCCCATTGTGTCTGTGCTGCTCAAAAACGACCACTGCCAGTTCCATTTTCCAGCACTCTGCCCATAGCCTTGTTTGTGTTGGCATTGGAAGAGCACATCTGAATATTAAAATATGAGTATTTTTATCACTACCACTTTACGGGCACCGCTGCAGATTCGCACCACCCTCTGAAACTTTAGCCTTACGTAACATTTTCTTCCCATCTATCCTGTCTGTCTCATAATTTTATGTATCTGAATAATTTCTCTTCAGTCTCCTCTGCTCCAAACAAAACAATCCCAATCTCTTCATAACTAAACCGCCAACTCAGGTGACATCCTGATAAATGTCCTTTTGCACCTTCTCCAGTGCTGTCACATCTCTCCTAGATGGATCCTAGAATTGCACACCATACTGTAACCGATCTAAATACAATTCCAGCATAGCTTCCCTATTCTTACCTCTATTAATCAAAGCCAAGAGTTTGAGTATCTTAAATGCTGCCTTAAACACTTTATGAACCTTTCCTGTCAGCTTAGGGGACTAGTGGACATGCAGCCTAAGGTCTTTCTGATCCTCAATGATTCCCAGGGTTGGCTGCTCTTCATATATGCCATTGCCATATTTATCCTGCAAAAGTCGTCATCTCACACTTATCTGAATTGAATTCCATTTACCACTGATCAGCTCACCTGTACAATTTTCATATCATCTGTCAACTTACTGGTTAACACTCCTACATTCAAATCTAAATCATTTATATGTACCACAAACGGCAAGGACCCCAACACATCTGTTCAGAACCCCACTGGACGCAGGCTTTACGTAAATAGCTGTTGACCACCTTCTTATTTCCACTCATCACTTTAATTAGTTATTCAATTAAATTCAAGACAAATGTGTGAACTAACTTATAAAATATCCACAGTACAGGGAAGACTGCAATTCAGGAAGTACTTAATTGGATGCAATGTGCTTGTGACATACTAAACCACAAATTCATCTTTGACCTAAAATTAAATTAGAAAGATAATGCCAGCTTTTCTCCTGTTTGCTACTCATCAAAGCGGAGGCTACAAATTGAGTGACAATGGATGAGATGTTGGCATGAGATCAGGGCAGTAATCCCTGAGATGATTATGGAGTTTGATGCCCTGAAGCAGTAGGTAAATAATCGCTCAAGTGCAGTAAGAATTCAATTCCTGTTGCCTTGTTGAAGCAATGTAACACAGAGTCAAGTGTCCACTCATCACAGATGCCTTTACTGGACGTACCTTTTGGTGGTATTCTACTCCAAGTTTTGTAAGGAATACAGAGATCTTGTACAACCTCACTTCATTAACTTGGACATTTTATGTCATTACTAATCCTCACCCCAAACCCTACTCCCCAGGTTCTGAGGCAAATATCCTAGACTCCCAAGCTTTATTCTCTATTTTTACTTGTGGCTGGACACATACTGTCAAGTTCAAACCTCACTTAATTGCAAAATGTATTACATTAAGCTTTTCAACTGTAAGCAAGTTAATGCATATTTCTGCATTTTTTGAGCAGGAAAACAGATTAGAGAGACTGAGTAACCGTAGTTTATTTTGGATTTGTGAGGGATGCAATTTAGAATTTAACTCATTTTGTGATTATTTTCTCTTCATTACTAAGCATCCTATTCATGTCAAAAAAAGCCACCTTGATAATATTTTGTGGTCACTCCAGCTCAAAGCAGTAGCATATATGTAGAATGTTCAAGTCATAAGGAGATTAAAGTACCTAAAATGAAATCTCCATTTTTGATTATGCCACAAATATGTGCAATAAACTTGGAAGTGATCTTGATGTTGCTTGGCTCACTGAGCTGGTTTGCTCTTCCGCAGACGTTTCATTACCGTGCTTGGTAATGTCCTCAGTGCTGCCTCTGATGTGTCGGTGTGTTTCCCTGCCTGGTTTTTAAACTCTGGGGTCTGTTGCGATGGATAAAAACCAGGCGGGAAAACACACAGACACTTCTTCAGAGCCTGCACTGAAGATGTTACCAAGCACAGTAACAAAACTTCTGTGGAACAACAAACCAGCTCGTCAAGCCAACCAACCTCAACACCCACAACCCAAGCTACAGATCTACTCCAAAACCTTGGAAGTGATCAGTGTAGGATCTAGAAAACAACTCACTAAAACAAAACCTGTTGAATTTTACAGACAAGGCAACATATATATACTTGTTTAGTGGGCTACTCTCAACATTGTGCCCAAAGCATGATTGTTGTAGTGGCTGTGTTTTTTGCCTCAACCAATGCCATGTTCTCTGGTTCTTGTTTCTATACTTTCTGGGGCCTTCACTGGATACAAATTTGCTAGCATGTTACTATCACTTCTGATAATGGAATGATAGTAATTTGAATGTGGTTATGGAGACATGAAAATTTGGGATTTAAATACACATCTTTGAAATGGTTAGGTTGTTATAGCATGTACAATGTTTACTCTTCAAAATAGGAGCATAGAATATAAGAACAGTTTGAAATGTCCTCAGTTTGAACTCAAAAAATAAGTCTAAGGAAGACTGAAGATACTGATCTTGAATTTTAAAAAAAGAGAGGGCTGAGGTTGATGTGAAGGGAAATCTTCAGTTTGTGATTGGCAAATGGAATAGACATAGTCACAGAGATATACAGCACAGAAACAGTCTCTGGTCCAATTTGTCCATGCTGATTAGATATCCTACAAAATTTAGTCCCATTTGTCAGTATCTGGCCCACGTTCCTTTAAATGCTTCCTCTTCATAGACCCAGTCAGATGCCTTTGAAATCTTGTAATTATACCAGTCTCTACCACTTGCTCTGGCAGTGCATTCTATATACGCACCACCATCTGTGAAAAAGTTGTCCCTTAGATCCCCTGTATATCTTTCCCCTCTCACAATGAACCCATGCCAACCTTGCCTATTTACCCTCTACATGTCATTCATGATTTTATAGATCTCTATAAAGTCACCTATCAGCCTCCAGTGCTCCATGGAAAATAGCCAATAGAGATGAAAACCTGTTTCTACTGGCCGAACAGCTATTATGACAATGTAGATTAAAAAAAAATTGCATGTGGGTGCCTATGAAATCCCCATCATAGCAGAGTTCAAAGGGATTGATTATCTCCATTGGACAATTCCTGTATGCTTGGAACCCTCCAAAAAGTTTCCATATTAAATTGAAGATTTGGAAAATTACTCAAGAAAAGTTGGACTATTAAATATATATTTTAACTCTCGAGTACCTGGTCAACAGACTTCTGTATTTACCTCTCTCAATCTCAGCTACGTCTCTTCCAGACCCTATACAGCCCTTGATCCTAAACTGATACATACCTTTATATCTGACCATGCCCCAAGCCTGTTCTCCCCCCCACCTGCCGCCCAGCTACTCTTTCCCTTCAAAGTTCCTTGCCAGTCCTGACCTCAGCTCTATCTCACACAGTCAAGTACCCTACCTTTATCCTATTGGACCCTACCATACCACTGGACTGACCCAGCCTCCTGTCTTGCCCAATTTCTCACACCTACCCTAACTTATTGTGAAACACCATCACTTACTTTGCAACCTGGCATCAATGTTCCCTCTAAGGTATGTATGTACACAGACGCACCAAGGATTGGCAGCGGTATGCCAGTCACTGTGGCACCCTACCCACTTGGCACACAAATCTACCGCATACTCATCTAGCATCGAATCTCTGACACACCATCCCATCCCCAGCTGTCAACCTACTTGCATAGCATCTTATCCACCTGGCGCTTACCTGTAACCCTGACCCACTAGCATCCTACTCCTGGTATCCTACATCCCTGGTATCCTACTAAGTGAACGGCCTATCCTCCACTCATCTGGCACCCCATCGCAGGCAACACCGACCTCCACCTCGGCTTACTCAATTCCTAGTTGGCATCCTACCCCTGGTACCATACCCTTCAAACACCCTAACATCACAATTATCTTATGGAATTATGGTTTGATAGCAGCTGTCAAAGTGACCTGAGATCTTTAAATTTCAGAATCCAGCAATTGACTGCTGTGAAAAGCAAGGGTCATGGTTTGCCTTCCTCTGTCAGTTTAAAAGAACTTTCAGAATGGTAGTATGGTTTCACAGTTCTGAGGGAGCCCTGAATTGAATCTCCTCTCAGAAGGAGAGCTCCCTTCTTTCATTAAAAAAAAAGAACTGGCCACTGGAGATAACAAGATGTCGAGCTGGATGAACACAGCAGGCCAAGCAGCATCAGAGGAGCAGGAAAGCTGATGTTTCAGGTTTTTCTGAAGAAGGGTCTCGACCCGAAATGTCAGCTTTCCTGCTCCTCTTCTGCTGCTTGGCCTGCTGTGTTCATCCAGCTCTACACCTTGTTATCTCAGATTCTCCAGCATCGGCAGTTTCTACTATCAGTGGCCACTTGAGACTGGCATCCCTCAGTTAATCAATGTTTTTATGTGGATTTTTTTAAAGATGTCTTTCCTCTTTCAATATTTAACCACTTGGGAAAGGAAAATGCTTAAAAGTTATTAAAAACTTAGTTGTGAAAATAAGACAAGAAGACATCAATTCTTACTTGTAGTGTCATAGAACAATTACAGCAGAGACAGGCTATTTAGCCCGTCATGTCCATGCCAGCTCTCTGTATGATCCATCAAATTAGTTTCAGTTACCTACCCTTTCCCTGTGGAATTACATTGTCCTTTTTTATAAACTTTCAAGTACTTAGCTAATCCCTTCTGAAAACCATGATTGAAGGTACCTCTACCACCCGTCAAGACACTTTAAGAAAGTTCCTTCCTTCTATTGACCCAGTATGTCAATGTACTAGTGAAGGGGCAAAGCTGCCAGTGGGGGAGCATGTTGGGGCCAGTGACTGTAATTCTATTAATTTTAAAATAGTGATGATAAAGGATAAGACTGAATTTGAGCTGGTGGCTCAGTGGTTAGCACTGATGCTTCACAGTGATAGGGACCTTGGCTCGAATCCAGCCTCAGCTGACTGCCTGTGTGGAGTTAGCATTGTCTCCCTGTGTCTGCATGGTTTTCCTCTGGGTACTCCAGTTCCCTCCCACAGTCCAAAAATGTGCAGGTTGGGTGGATTGGTTGTGCTAAATTGCCCATGGTATCTAGGGTGGGAAATGCAAGGATAGGTAAAGGGTGGGATGCTCTTTGGAGGGCTGGTGTGAACTTAATGGGCCAAAGGGCCTGCTTCAACACAGTAGGAATTCTATGGTAATAAATTGGAGGAAGGCCAATTTTGACGGTATTAGGCAAGAACTTTCAAAAGTTGATTGAGGCAGATGTTTGCAGGTAAAGGGACACCTGGAAAATGGGAAGCCTTAAAAAATGAGATAACAAGAATTCAGAGACAGTATGTTCCTGTTAGGGTGAAGGGCAAGGCTGGTATGTGTAGTGAATGCTGGATGACGAGAGAAATTGAGGTTTTGGTCAAGGTATAGACAGCAGAAATCAAGTGATTCCCTAGAAGAGTATAAAGGTAGTAGGAGTATACGAAACAGGGAAATCAGGAGGGCAAAAAGAGGACGTGAGATAGCTTTGGGTTAGGGGGAATCCAAAGGTATTCAACAATACAATAAGGACACAAGGGTAACTAACGAGAGAATAGGGCCTCTTAATGATCAGCAAGGCCACTGATGTGTGGAGCCACAGGAGATGAGGGAGATACTAAGCAAGTCTTTTGCATCAGTGTTTACTGTGGAGAAGAATATGGAAGGTAGAGAGCATGTGAAAATAAATAGCAACACCTTGAGAAATGTCTGTAATACAGAGTAGCAGGTGCTGGGTGTCTTAAAATTCATAAAGGTGGATAAATCCCCGGGACTGATCAGGCATACCCTCGAACTCTGTGGGAAGCTGGAGAAGTGATTGCTGGGCCCCTCGCTGAGATTTTTGTATCATCGATAGCCACAGGTGAGGTGCCAGAAGACTGGAGGTTGGCTAATGTGATGCCACTATTAAGAAAGGTGGTAAAGAAAAGCCAAAAAATGAGAGACCAATAAGTCTGACATCAGTAGTGGGCAAGTTGTTGGAGGAAATCCTGAAGGACAGGGTTCACATATATTTGAAAAGGTGAGGAGTGATTAGGGATAGTCAACATGGCTTTGTGTGGGGGAAATTGTCCCCCTCGAATTTGATTGAGTTTTTTGAAGAAGTTACAAAGAGGATTGATGAGGGCAGATTGGTGAACATGATCTACATGGACTTCAGTAAGGTGTTCGAAAAGATTCCTCACGGTAGACTGGTTAAGAAGATTAGATCACGTGGAATAGAGGGAGAACTAGCCTTTTGGATACAGAATTGGCTCGAAGGCAGAGGACAGAGGATGGTGAAGGAGGGCTGCTTTTCAGATTGGAGGCCTGTCACCAATGGTTTGCCACAAGGATCTGTGCTGAACCACTCCTTTTTGTTATTTATATAAGTGATTTGCATGTAAACATAGGAGGCACGTTTGTAAGTTTGCAGATGACAGCAGAATTGGAGGTGTCATGGACAGCAAAGAAAGTTACCTCAGACTACGACAGAATCTTGATCAGATGGGTGAATGTGTCGAGGAGTGGCAGATCAAGTATAATTTAGATAAATGTGAGGTATTGCATTTTGGAAAGGCAAATAAGGGTAGCACTTATACACTTAATGGTAAGGTCCTGGGGAGTATTGCTGAACAAAGAGACCTGGGAGTACAGGTTCTGTGTCCTAGCTCAAATCCTGCTTATCTTTCACCCTGTGCTTACTGTACCAGCCCGGTTCCTATTTATGCAGCATAGCAAACCTCACTCCTTGCCCCCACAACCATCACCACTACCACCACCGTGACCAGAAGGCCTTACCCTCCCTTTTCTGTAACTGTCTGACCCACAGCATTCTGTGATCTCTGTGCTAATCTAATTCTGGTCTCTTGAGCATCCTGGATTTTAATTGACCCATGATGAATCTTTGGAACTCCTTTCCCCAGAGATTGGCAGAAGCAGGGAATGCTTTTCAGGCAGAGGAGGATGGATTCTCAACCATTCTCTGAACAAGGGAGTCATTGGGATTGTGAAGTTGATACCACAATCAGATTAGACATGAACATATTGAATAGTAGAAGAGGAACTATTTGAGAAACTGAATTTTGCATATGTGTTGGTGGCTTTGCTTTCGGCTGTCAACTTTGTTGACTTTGGAAATCTCCCCTGAAACTTCTTTTTTTAGGATGCTCCTTAAAAAACTACTGTTTTGATAAGCTTCGCCTCTTGCTGTAATGTCCCAATATCAAATTTTGTAGAGTCATAGACTTATATACCACAGAAACCTTCAATCTAATTCATCCATACTGACCAGATATCCCAAATAACTCTAGTCCCATTTGCCAACATTTGACCTGTATTTCTCTAAACATCTCCTATTCATGTGCCTATCCAGAAGCCTTTTAAATGTTGCAATTGTACTCACCTCCACCCTGCTTCCGGCAGTTCCGTGCACCATGCTTTGCAATAATAAGTTGCTCCTCCAGTCCCTTTCAAATCTTTCTCCTCTCACCGTAAACCTATGCCGTCTAGTTTTGGACTCCCCTACCTTAGGAAATAGAAACACTTGGCTGTTGACCCTATCCATGCCTCTCATGATTCTATAAATCACTATAAGTTCACCCCTCAGCCTCCAATGCTGCAGGGGAAAAAGCTCCAGCCTATTCCCTCCAATCCCAGCAATACATTTGTAAATCTTTTCAAGTTTAACAACATTTTTCCAATAGCAGGGAGGCCAGAATTAGATGTGGTTTTCTAAAAGTGGCCTCACCAATCTGGTTTACAGCTTCAAAATGACATCCTTTTGACTCTTTACTCAATGTACCGACCAATGAAGGCAAGTGTGTCAAATGCCTTCTTCACTACCCTGTCAACCTGTGACTCCGCTTTCAAGGAAGTATGCACCTGCAACCCAAGGTCTCTTTGTTTGGCAACACTGCCCAGAGCCCTACCATTAAGTGTATAAGTCCTACCCTGTTTTGCCTTACCAAAGGCTCAGTGGTTAGCAGTGCTGCCTCACAGCGCCAGGGACCCTGGTTTGATTCCACCCTCAGGCAACCGTTTGTGTGGAGTTTGCACATTCTCCCTGCGTCTGCGTGGGTTTCCTCCGGGTGCTCTGGTTTCCTCCCACAGTTCAAAGAATTGCAGGCTGGGTGGATTGATCATGCTAAATTGCCCGTGGCATTCAGGGCTGTATAGATTAGTGGGTTATAGGGGGATGGGTCTGGGTGGGATGCCTCAAGGGTTGGTGTGGGCTTGTTGGGCTGAAAGGCCTGTTTCCACACTGTAGGGATACTATGATTCTAGAAAATGCAACAGCTGACATTTATCTAAATTAAACTCCTCCTTGGCCCATCAGCCCACTTGATCAAGATCCCATTGTACCCTGAGATAACATTCTTCACTGTCCACTACACCACCAATTTTGATTTCATCTGCAAACCTACTCACCATTCCTCCTATGTTCACATTCAAATTCATTCATATAAATGATGAAAAGCAGTGGACCCAGCACCAACCCCTATGGTACCTCAATGGCGCAGGCCTCCCGTCTAAAAGAAAACCCTTCACCCTACCCTCTGTTTCCTACCTTCAAGCCAATTTTGTACCCATTTGGCTAGCCCCCCCCCGGATTCCATATGATCTAACTTCGTCAACCAGTTTATCATGTGGAACCTCGTTAAAGTCCATATAGATCATGCCTACCACTCAGCCTTCATCAGTCTTCTTTATCACTTCTACAAAAAACTCAATTAAATTAGTGAGACATGATTTCTCATGCATAAAACCATATTGACTATTCCTAATCAGTTCTTGCCTGTCTAAATGCATGTAAATCCGGTCCTTAAGAGTCCCCTCCAGCAAGTTATCCACCACTGACATCAAACTCACTGGTCTATAATTGCCTGGCTTTTCCTTATCGCCTTTTCTAAATAATTTCTCCACATTAGCCAACCTCCAGTCTTCCTGCACTTCATTCGTAGCCATCAATGATACTAATATCTCAGCAAGGGGCCTAGCAATCTCTTCCCCAACCTTCCCAAAAAATTCTGGGATGTATCTGATCATGTCCCAGGATTTATCTACCTAAATATGTTTTAAGACATTCAGCAGCTCTTCTTCTGTAATATGGACACTTTTCAAAATATCAATATTTATTTCCCCAAGTTCTCTAGCTTCCATGTCCTCCTCCACAGTAAATACTGATGTAAAATACTCATTTAGAATCTCACCCACCTCCTGTGATTCCACATTGCGATGACCTTGCTGATCTTTAAGGGGCTCTTTCTTTCCCTAGTTATTCTTTTACCCTTAATATATTTGTGGAATCTCTTTGGATTCTCCTTAACCCTATTTGCCAAAGCTATCTCATATCCCCTCTTGGCCTTCCTGATTTTCCTCTTAAGTATACTCCCACTGCCCTTCCACTCTTCTCGGGATTCACTCAATCCCAGCAATCTATATCTGATAAATGACTCAATTTTACTGACTGGATCCTCAATTTCTCCAGTCATCCAGCATTCCCTGTATCTTCCAGCCTTACCCTTCACCCTAACAGGAACATACCGTGTCTGAACTCTCATTATCTCATTTTTGAAGGCCTCCCACTTTCTAACCATCCCTTTACCTATGAGTAGCCTCTCCCAATCAACTTCTGAAAGTTCACGCATAATACTGCCAAAATTGTCCTTACTCCAATTTAGCAACTTAACTTTTAGATCAGGCCTATCTTTTTCCATGATAACAAAGTGTAGAGCTGGATGAACACAGCAGGCCAAGCGGCGTCAGGGGAGCAGGAAAGCTAACGTTTCGGGCCTAGACTCTTCTTCAGAAAAGAGTCTAAAGAAGGGTCTAGGCCCAAAACATCACCCTTCCTCTTCCCCTGATGCTGCTTGGCCTGCTGTGTCCATCTAGCTCAATACCTTGTTATCTCTGATTCTCCAGCATCTGCAATTCCTACTATCTCTATCTTTTTCCATAACTATTTTAAAACTAGTAGAATTATGATCACTGGTCCAAAAGTGCTCCATCGTCAACTCCTCAATCACTTGCCCTGCTTTTTTTTCTCAAGAGGTCAAGTTTTGCTCCTGCATTAGTAGGTACATCCACATATTGAATAGGAACATTTCCTTGGACACATTAACAGATTCCTTTCCATCCAAGCCCTTATCACTATGGTAGCCCCAGTCTATGTTTGGAAAGTTAAAATCCCCTGCCATTACAACCCTCTTATCCTGACAGATATTTGGGTGCACCTTATATACTTGCTTCTCAGTTTCTCACTGACTATTAGTTCTTAGAGCTATAGCAATTTCTTCTTCTTTATTGCATGGCCAATGTAGTTCGCATTGACACAAGAACACAACACAATTTAAGTCGTGGCATGAAGCAAAATTATGAAGAATTGGTTTCAGCACTGTTGGGAGTTAATACATTTTTAGCCAGAAACTGATGACCCCTAAAAGTATAAATAGTTCAACGTTCATTAGTTGAAGTCTAGAAATGGAAAGATCAATGATTTCTACAGTTATCACGTCTCAGATATCAGGATGCATCGAAAGTTATACATAATGAACCATATACTCACATGCTGACCTCAACATTTTTTGTTCAGAGATTGAAAGTAATTTTTTTAAATACTTAGACATTATCCAAGATTGTAGATTAGAAAACTAAATGATTCCTCCAGGAAGATGTTGAATATTTTTGAAGCATACCACTTACCACTATTAATGATCATAAAAGATTGCTTCTTAAATCTGTGTGGACTGGCATCCAAATCAGTGAAGTATTTCTTCTTTTCCCATCTTATTTTCTGAAGGAAGATTCCATACAAGTCTCATTCCAAGTCACAAGGTTGGCAATTTGAAATAATGCAGGCAGAGTTGATTTAAGGCATTTGTAATTTCAGGGTTTGCTTCATTCACTTCTCTGACCATTGTCTTCCGTCTGTAGTACTACCATGTTTATGTAATATGGATTTATGATATAAAAAACCCAAAATGATGACCTCCATGATAAGATAAATGGAATTAATAGATTGAGTGACCATTTCTCTCCTTCTAATGCACATGTGACTACCAGACTCCCTATGTGTATTGCCACAACTGGACAGGCATTCAAATGCAAATATCATTTCTTGACTCATGCTTTGAGAAGTTATTGAGCTGTAAACAACCCTTCCTGTGATTGTACTTCCCTAACTCATCTGTAAAAAAAAACTGGTTTCCTAATAGTGATTATACCCTTTGATTCCAGAAAAAAAGCATTTGAACAGCCCCGTTTTACCATGATGCATGTGTATGGGTGATACTTGGATTCCATTGCTTGACAATGATCTAGCCATCAGAAATATTTATGAGGACAGTGGAATGAAATGCTTTGGTCACATGCCAACAGCCAGGTTTCTGATAAGGAGATACAATAAGGTACAGTTTTACAGCAGAGAACAGGAACATCTTGATCATTATTGGAACCTGCTTAAAAAAATGCTAGCAGGCAGATCTGGATTGACTATAGCCTCCGGCTTGAGGAACCGGATTAAAACGATGGGATGGTAAATATAAGGAAATAAGGTCGAGAATGCAGGGATGTCTCCACATGTCAAAAGGAAAGGTGTAGAGGGTGGGAGTTCCCAAAGACCCATGTGGTTTCTTTGTAATATAAGAGGCCATTTGCAAGTTGGCTGCTGGACGTTCAAAGGAAGCCAGGGGGTTTATGAGGATTCACAAAGCCAGTCCAGAAAAGGGTTCCCCAATAGGTAGCGCTGCTCACAAATGTGTGGTCTTGCCACAGTGATTCACCCTCTAGGAACAATGCCCTACCTGTGCTAGAAACAGTCAAAATCCCTGAAAGTTACCAAAGATTTGACTTCAAGAGACTATTACCTCCGTGCCCCTCCAGTGAACTGAGAAATCAATTGGCCTACTCAGAAAAACAGGGGTTACCCAATCATTACTGATTGTTAACAGCATGATCTTCCTACAGATCTTTGTCAGAGAGCTTGATGAATCCAAAGGTTCTGGTAAAAAACAGGTATTGAAGGTGCCCATACCCATTATGCTAATTCTGGTTACTGTAGGGAAGCCAGGATGCAAATCAATTATAGGAGGAAGTTCTTGGAGTACTCGACTGTGCAGAGATCAGGTCCATGCCTCAATAAATAAATAACAACGAGTCTGTCTTCCTGAAATCTCCAGATTCCAGTAGACAAAAAAACAAGGATAGCAGGTTTGCACTATTGCAATGCTTCATTCCAGGGGTTAGCTTATGCAGCACAGTTCTCCCGAATTATTAACATGTGAATGCATGCTACTATTTGTGCTTAAGAGTCTTTTCTGAACTGAATGTGTTTCTGCATTAATTTCCAAGTGAGCATGTCTGCACATATATACACAGGAATTAAATAATAATCATTTTTCTTTCTTTTAAAATGCACAAGAAAACTTGCAATTTGTCTGTTAGTGTTTATAAGAACACCAAGAGGCTAAAACATCATTCTTAAAAACATACCATCTTTGGTCAGCTGAAATGTGGATGAATGGGAACTATTGCTATCAATAGTCCATAACAGCTTGAAAATTTTTCATTCTCACGGCATGTCTTAAGTTTATTTTAGAGATCGTTGAACCTGATTTCATTTGCAATTTTCTGAGGAAACTTTGTTTGAAACCTCAAGATCTTTTAAATTACTTGCTACTTGAATCAGTTAGGTTTTGCTCCAAATTTATCAACTTTCAAACTATGCAAACATTTCTTACCACAACTGAAGTTTCTGACTAAGTTCAAGGCAGAGTTCTGTATTTTGCTAAAATCATACTGTTCAGTTAATTCAGTCTCTAACCTTATATCCAAAGCAGCAAAATTTAATACTTTGAACTAAAGCTTTCTTTTTTGCAAATTCTATTCCCACAATAATAACACCTATTATGACACAAAATATAGTAACCTCTCCTAACTATTCCTTACTGCAAGATGGAGCAATCGTGAATAAATAGTCTAAAAAGGTCAATCTATTTTTGTTAAACAGGTTGAAATAACACATTGTTTTAGTGGTTGTGTTATTAATTGGGACTGTATATTTGAGTAACATTGATTGAGTTATGACACTATATGGCTATACTATGCAAATTCAAGATATACACAAACATACTGATTACAGACAGAACAAACTACAGATACAATATTATGAAAATCGCTGCATATCAATAGGCAACTTAACATGATATACATTCAACTGTGAATATGCATTGTATAATTAGACATTACGCATAAGATGTATGTATCATTGTTTTACCTCCTTGTGATTTGGATTGTGCATGCAGACAATTCCAAATCAGGAAAATATTAAAAATCAGAAATTCAAAATAAAGTGATTACATTTCTGAAAATTGATTAAAAATGCCTATATGAATGAGTAGGCGTAGCTGACATAGGTAGGTAGATGAGTACTTGGATACAGAAAGCTGTTAATGGCATTTGATAATATTTTCTTCTAGGTTAGGTATCTTCTGTTGTATTTCTGTAAACTCTGGATGGTGTTTTATAACATTCATGTGATGTGATTCAGGATGCTTTACTGTATTAATACAGTTTGTTATTATTGAGTGCCTTTGCTATTACAAAATAGAAAATTGCTGATTCCAAGTCGTTAATGCTACCGTTCTGGTATAGGTCATTCATTCCCCAGAGCCTGTTCTGTCATTTAATGAGATTACATTGAACACAGAATTCAGCCTGTCTACATGTTGTAGGGTTTTCAGATTTGAGACACGCAATCATTTATGTAACACTTTTACAAAGAATGAAAACTCATCACATTACTTGCTGGTTTCTGCTGATCTCAAATTGACTTCTGGATTTGCTTAAGAGCTACTAACTTCTAATTTAACTCAGGAAGATATAGGTAATAATACCTAATAGCCTTAAAGGATTAAATGCTGCAGAATATTACCCTGTGAGTAAACATAACACCATTCTCCTTACAGAAGTGCACCATATGGTTTGTGAGTTTTATAGTCCTTTGGTCTATAAAATAATTAGATGAAAATACATATCACTTAAGTTTAAGCTAGATATTACATCTGTTTCTAGTTTAAGTATTTTTGAGTATCACTTAGAAACGTACTAGAAAACATTTTATATGCTAAAGAAAAACAGCTACTAAAATGCTGAGCATTTTTTTTATTATGTGCAGTAAAACAGAACCAGTACTTCACAATGAAACCAGTAAAAATATATTTTATACACGCTTCATTGATTTTATACTTGAAATAATTGTATATCTATAGTGAAATTGCACTTCCTTTGTATCCCAAAAGTTCAAAGAAAATCATTCTATTTGCTTAATCTTATATCACATAGGTATAAAACAGTAATCATGACAGAAACATCACAAAATAAAATATATTAGAAATATGTATAGAAAATGTAATAGAATGTCTACTGAGCACTTGCAATTTTCAATAGCATGTCTTTCACAAGGAAACTATTATCATGCCTCCAAGAGACAAACAATCAAGCATGTTAAAATTTTTTATAGTATTCTATATAACTACATTTACTAGACTTGGCTAGTAAATGATCATTGTGACAGACAGATAATTTACTGTAGCTAAGCAATATGTGATGAGATTTTCATCAAAAATGTAAGATCAGAATTCAACATTTCCACTTATCATGTTAAAAAAAAGTGTTTCTTACATTTAATGGAATTCTTTTGTTTTTGCAGACACTATAAGAATAGTGTTTCAAATGAAAGACCAGATAAATAGATGTAATCATTGTAACGAATTCAACCTAGATCTGTTGCATGTTCTTAGTTATGTCTATAAAATGCTTCACACCCTCTTCTGGGAGCTATTTTGCTTGTGCTGAGTATCAGTTCTAATAAAATACTTCTGGAGGGGAAGAAGAATCTACAAAAATAGCAAAAGGAAGACATAGATAATGAGAACCTAAGCTTAAAATGTTAGAAGTTTCTTACATGCAATTTATCTCTAACTGCATCAACATTTTCCCTCAGAAACTTGCTGTTAGACCCAAGACACCTCCAATTACATTTTGATAGAACAGTCCAAAACTAATCTTTTTGGCCTGCTCCTATTTCATTGTTTTGAAGCGTCCTCTGCTTCAAAAATAACAATTAATATTTAAATGATACAGAGGTCTTTGCATTAAGCATTCCTGGTCACACAGAATTCTATACTCTCAATCATAATCAATTGAAATTATTATCTGCTAACGACTCTCCTCAATTAGTTAATTCCAACTTTAAATTTTACTGCTTAGCATAGACTCAAAGGAGGAAAAGTACTTCTTTATTTAGTATCAAAACAGTTCACCGTTTTGAAAACCTGCAAAACTCTCCTTTGGCCTTCTTTTCTCCAATTTATATACTTCTGGTATTTCAAGTCCCTTATTGTTACTATCAACAGAGATGGTTAAAATAAGGTTTGGGCGATAAGCAAAAAGATCAACTCTGTTCAGGCTTTGTAAATAGAGGACGACAATATAATGGGTGGAAGTTACATTGGAGCTACACAATAACCTCATTAGACCTCACTTGGAGTACTGTGAGCAGTTCTAGGCACCACACCTTAGGAAAGATGAATTAGCCTTGGAGGGACTGTAGAAGAGTGATACCTGAATTCCAAGCTTCAAACCATGAGGAACGATTATGACAAACTGAGTTGCATTTCCAGGAACTTAAAAGCTTCAGGGGGATTTGATCAAAAATTTCAAAACATTAAGGACATAAAAAGAAATATCTTCCAGTGGTTGTGGACTCTAGTACTATGAAGCATAATGTGAAAATTAGAGTCAGGTCTTCCTAAAATGAAATTAGGAAGTATTTGTACATAAAAGGGGCGTGGAAGTTCAGATTATTCTTTCAGACAGCAATGGGTGCTAGGTCAATGGTTAATTTTGAATATGTGATGGATAAATTATATTAAGGAATGTGGAGGGTTCTTATGATCAAGTGGTAATGTCCTTACCTCTAACGTGGGATGGCTGGATTCAAGTCCCACATGCTCCACAAGTGTAATCACATCGCTGAATAGGTTAATTAGAAATATATATTAAGGAATGTGGTGTAAAGGTAAGTTTATGGAGTTAGGTCACAGATTAACTATGATCTCAATAAATGCAGAGTAAGCTGAAGGGGCTAATTGGCCTATACATATTCCTATAGCTCCAATATTCTATGATAGATACCATCTGGGCCTGGGGACTAGTCCACCCTAATGCCTTTTAGAATACCCAACACTTCCCCACCTCCTTATGCCAACTTGAGTCAAACATCTATCCCTGACCCTAAGCTTTCTGTTTTGTCCTTGAGTAGCCTTAACCTTAAGTATTTAGTTAGTTTTCTATACTTACAAAAAGCTCTTGCTACTTCCTGTTATATTTTCTGTTCACATGCATCCATTTTTCCTTTTAGCCTGTTTAATTCCCTTTTCAATCTTCCTGCTTCATTTGTCATTTTATTGATATTTTAAACATTTTAATTTTCAGGTCTGTTTCTATTTCAGTTTATCAATAGTAAGGTCATTTATTTAATTTTTGTAATATTATGGATAATTTATACAATCTCTACAGCGTGGAAGCAGGCCTTTTGGCTCATTGAGTCCACACTGACTCTCCAAAGAGCATCCCACCCAGACCCACCCCATCCCTGTAACTTTGCAATTCTCACAACTAAACTACTTATTCTGTATGTCCCTGGACACCATGTGGCAATTTAGCACGACCAATTCACGTAACCTGCACATCTTTGAACTGTGGGAGGAAACCAGAGCAACTGGAGGAAACCCACACAGATAAGGGGAGAATGTATAAACTCCAAAACAGACAGTCACCGGAGGCTGCAATTGAACTTGGGTCCCTGATGCTGTGAAGCAGCAGTGCTAACCACTGAGCCACCATGCTGTCCCAATAACTGTTATATTAAGTATTAAAACCAGCACTAAAACTCCCAGGCTACAAGGTAGTAATTATTGTAACTGGGTAGTCTTGATACCAAATCGGAATAAGTTCATTTTTTATTCAAAGTCATGCAAATCAGTTGAACTGTCTGTTTCAGATACCTCTTTATCTCAGTTGACATCTGACCTTTTCCAGTCCAACATCTGTACTTTAATCTTTTCTACTTTTACAATTAATGTAACTATGTATGATCACTATTTACTCACTGTTCTACTCACATTAATTATTTGCTCCACCTTATTTCACAGAACTAAAGCAAGCAATGCTTTTTTAATTGCTGAATTATAAAAATCCTAATTCAGGAATCAGGCCTGGATTCCTTATTAAAAAACAAACGTTCCTCACTTGAACAACATCTACTTTTTGCTTTGCCACTAAAGGTGGATTGAGATGATGTTTTTGTCCCTGTGGTCTTCTAACAAAATATCTCAAAATCTAACTGACATGTTTCAATGAAACATGAAGAACTGATTTGCTTTTGGTGAGGATGCAGATCCAGTTTAATGCAATTTTTAAAAATGATCAGTTTACATTGAGAGTGTGAAGTGAATTTTTTTGGAAAGTTGTTGATTATATTTAGAAAGTGATTGGCGGCACGGTGGCTCAGTGGTTAGCACTGCAGCCTCACAGCGCCAGGGACCCGGGTTCGATTCCAGCCTCGGGTAACCGTCTGTTTGGAGTTTGCACGTTCTCCCCGTGTCTGCGTGGGTTTCCTCCGGGTGCTCCGGTTTCCTCCCACAGTCCAAAGGTGTGCAGGTTAGGTGGATCAGCCATGCTAAATTGTCCCATAGTGTTCAGGGATGTGTGGGTTATAGGGGGATGGGTCTGGGTGGGATGCTTCAAGGGGCGGCGTGGACTTGTTGGGCCAAAGGGCCTGTTTCCACACTGTAGGGAATCTATTCTAATCTAATCTAATACTGTGGATTGTGTCACTTGCTGTGGTATGTTGGGTCAAAACGCAAGCAGAATTTTCAGAACAGGTTATTGATGTGATTAGCTTGAAGCATCCCTGGTGAGCTAGGAATTCTGAATAAAAGTAATTTTTTTTCATTTTTGTACCGCATTATTGTAATAAAACTGTAAAATTCTATTGTCACATTTATGCAACAAAGATCAGCCAGAATTAACACTGTAGTGGAAGTATGCACTGTACTGAGTATCCTCCTTACTTGTTTTTATGTTCATTTATGAAATGTGCAGGTTGCTGGCAAAATTAGTACTTTTTCCCATCCCTAACTGTCTTGAGAAGATGATGTTGAGACACCTTTTTGAACCATTGCAATTCTGGTGGTGTAGGTACATGTTTGGGACAAAATCATGAATCAACAACAATGAGCAAATGGCGATATAGTTTAAAATCAGGAAGGGTTTGTGACTTGGCAGAAAATTTGCATGTTTCCATCTGCTTGCTTCTCTTGTCCTTCGAGGTGATACAAGTCCAAGGTTGGGAGGTGCTGTTCTACATCTGGCCAATGCGCTACCTAAGTTGGAGTGCTATTCCTGACATTTAGTCGCAAAACTGTAAACATAGAAATGGCTACTGAAAATAGTTAAAACATTACACTCATAATTGTTATAATCTAACCAACTTTACCTTGTACAAATGTTGGAGGGAAAGGATCATTGGGGGAATCTGTTTTCATTTTTGCTGTGATATTGGAAAAGTCAGAGTTAGTATAATAGTTTTATGAAAATCACAGAACAGATTAAATAATTTTTATAGGAAGAAGCAAACATATAGATTGTGGCAAATAGTAATTGACAATTCAGATTGCCTGCACATACTGTGTATGTCTACCATGTGAATTTAGCAAAGGCATTAAACAAAAATGTATTATAGTTTCAGAAGTTGGATTTGCATCTGACTGCCTCTAAATAGACAGACGTGAAGAAGATACTGAATTGAAAATAATCTATGTGTGACAATACAATGTCAGTACAATGGCTCAGACTGTCTATTTTCTTAAAAACTTCTCCATGTCTTTAGCTTTTTTGCAAAAAACCTACTGCTTCAAGCAAGCATTTTTTAGCCCAATAACACACAACTTCCCATTCAGAAAATGACTAGTGAACTTCTATATGAACTTCAATAAAATCCAGTGTGTAATACTTGGAAATAGAGAATCACAATTGAATTGACTTCTGGTAATCCTGTAAATGTTGTGGATCTGATTTACATAATAGTAGACACTAATAGACAAATAGTATAAATGACAATTAAAACCCAGAAATACAAAATTTGACATGTTACTAAAGTCCTCTCTAAAAATTCATTTTTGCTCTACATACTTTGCTCTAAAATGTTATGGTGTAGAGGGTAGTGCTTTGGGTTCAAGTATACCATATTGAAAGGGAGGAAATCAATTAGCGAATGGGTGTCAATTAAGGCAGCTTCTCTGTTCTAATTGGTGTCAAGCTTCTTCAGCATCATTGGAGCTGCACACAGCAAGTAGACAGAACTTCACTACACTCTTAACTGGTGCCTTATGAGAATATGAGGAACAAGAGTAGGCCACTCAGTCTTCTCGGCCCATTCTGCCATTCAATAAGATCCTGGCTGACCTGCTTTTAATTTCAACTCTGCATTCTCCATCTCCCTGGTAATCAAGAATCTATCTCCCTCTGCTTTAAAAATATTGAAAGATTCTGGATCAATAGCCTTTCAAAGAAGTGGATTCTAAAGACTCACAACCCTCAAGAGAAATAAAACCCTTTCCTCTGCTCTTTTTTAAATGGGCGCCTCCCCCGCCTCATTTTTAAACTATGACCCCTCATTCTAGATTCTCCCACAAGAGGAAACTCGCTTTTAACTACCACCTGATGAAGTCCCCTCAGGAGCTAATGTTTCAATTAAGTCACTTCTGACTCTTCTAAACTCTGGTAGATACAGGTCTAGACTGTCAATCCTTTCCTTAAAAGGAATTCTGTTCATCCAGGTATTCATTAAGTTAGCTTTCTCTAAAAAACACTTAGTGTATTAGCTTCTTTCAGCAACTACAGAGATCAGTACTGTGCATAGTACTCCAAATGCAGTCTCACTAGTTCCCTGTGTAACTAAAGCATAATGTCTTGAATCTTGCATTCAATTCACTTCACAATAAGCCATAACATTCTACAGGGTGGTGAAGAAGGCATTTAGCATGCTGTCCTTCATCGGCTGAGACACAGAGTAGAAACTGGGATGTAATCTTACAGGTGTATCAGTTGTTGGTGAGGTCACACTTGGAGTATTGTGTTCCGTTTTGGTCACCCTGTTATAGGAAAGGCACAGTTAAATTGGAAAGTACGCAAAAATTTACGAGGATGTTGCCAGGACTAGTTGGCCTGAGTTGTAGGGACATGTCAGCCAGGATAGGACTCTCTGCCTTGGGACATAAGAGAGTGAGAGTTGACCTTATTGAGGTGTATAAAATCATGAGGGGCATAGATAGAGGGGCATAAAGTCTTTTTTCCCAGGGATGGGGAATTGAAAACTAGAGGGCACAGGTTTAAGGTAAAAGGAGACAGAGTTGAGAAGGACCTGAGGAGCAACATTTTCATGCAGACAGTGGTGCATATATGGAATAGGCGGCCAGAGATAGTGGTTGAGACAGGTACAATAACAACATAGAGAAAACATTTGAATAGGTATATGGATGGGAAGGGTTTGGAGGGATATGAATCAAATGTGGACATTTAAATGATCATTGGATAAACATATGGATGATAATGGAATAGAGTACGTTAGATGGGCTTCAGATTGGTTTCACAAGTCGACACAACATTGAGGGCCGAAGGGTCTGTACTGTGCTGTAATGTTCTATATTCTATTACTTGCTCTACCTGCTACTAACCTTTTGCGATTCATGCACTTGTGTATGGTGGGTATGTATTGAGAAGACAGGAGGTGAGTTAATTACCACAGAATTCTGATCTCCTCTTGTAACCACAGTATTTATATGGCTGAACCAGTTCAGTTTCTGGTCAATGGTAAAACCCAGGATGTTGATAGTTGCAAGTTCAGCAGTAGTGATGCCATTCAATGTCAAGTGAAGAAGCTTAGATTCTCCCTTGATGGAAATTATCTTTGGTAATTGTGTGGAATGAATGTTAGTCTTCACTTACAAGCCTGGATATTGTCCAGGTCTTCTGCATTTGTACATGGACTGCTTCAGTATCTGAAGAGTAGCAAATAGTGCTGAACGTTGTGCAGTGATCAGTGAACATTCTCACTTCTGCCCTTATGATAAAGGGAGGATCTTTGATGAAGCAGCTAAAGATGGTTGGATCAAGGATGCTACCTTGAGCAACTCCTGAAGTGATGTACTAGAACTGAGATATTTGCTTTTCAGCAAATACAAGGATCTTGCTTTTTGATAGATATGACTCCAATTAATGGAGGGTTTCCCCCCAATACCCATTGACATTACTTTTTCCAAAGCTCCTTGACGGCCCTTAATCAAATGCTGCCCTGATGTCAAGGGTAGTACATCTACATGATGCAGTGCAGATGTTCAACAAAGCTCCTTAGATAGCACCTTCCAAACCCATGACTGTTACCGTTTAAAAGGATAGGAACACCACTTGCAAGATCGTGGAATTTCATTCTGGATGGCATTGTGTAGTAGGGACACCAAATGGATTGCAGTAGTTTAAGCAGGCAGGTCAAAACCACCTTCTCAAGGACAACTAGGGCTAAGCAATAAATGCTGACCCGGACACCAATACCCACATCCCGTTAAGAAATAACATTCTCAGTACGTGTTTGGACCGAGAATGTAATCATGTCAGAAGCTGAAGGCCCTGGTAGAACTGAACTGAGTATTGGCAAGCAATGATAATTTTGCAAGTGCAGTTTTTTAGCATTGACAATAACACTTTATTTTTATGGAAGAGAATGCCTGGGAAGTTTACCATATTGTTGGGTTGACGTCAGTGTTGTAGCTGACTGAAATACCATGGCTAGGAGTGGACTAGTTCTGGGGTGCACATTCATTATTATTGCTGGGATGTTGTCAAAGCCCTTAGCTTTTGTGGTATCCATGGCCGACAGCCGTTTCTTGGTATCATGTGGAATGAATCAAACTGGCTGAAAATAGGCTGGGGATCTCAGGAGGTGGCTGAGATGGATAATCAATTCAGCACTTCTGCGTGGATACTTGTTATGTAGGTGTCCTATATACTTCATAAAAATTGAAGAGATACGAATTAAATATGTAGGTCAAGTGTATAAAGATTACTCGTTTACATCCTTTTAATAAAATAATAGACCAAAGGAAATGGTAGATGTAGGTACTGTGCAACATTTAAAAGACATTTGGACAGATACATAAACAGGAAAGCTTTAGATTAGGTCCAGGCAAGTGGGACTAGTTTTGTTTGAGAAACATGGTTTGGCATGGACGAGTTGGACCAAAGGGCCTGTTTCCATTCTGTATGACTCTATGAGCAAAGTATGATATCAATGTACATAGCACCAAGGAATAAAAGTGGAATTTGACAATCCAATCACGTGTTAGATACTACAGCATCTAGTGGCTTACAGTGAAAACACCCAGACAGATCTGCTAGTTGTGATACAATAGACTTATTTACAAACCTTTACCAAATATCACTCAACCTTACAAGAAAGCGTACCTTGCAAGAAACTAACTTCGAGGGTTTCACTTTCACCAGCAGAATTTAAAGCAACAATTTCAATTGTATCTTTCTGGACATTTGGAGTTTTACAAAAGAGTGACGTTGTTCTACATAGCTCACTCCTTTCTGAATTAGAAACTGCATACACAATATATTTTGTAGCATTAACTGACTCTGTCCACGAGATGTTTAGTGTGTCATTTTCCAGAGAAGTAGTAAGGTTGCTTGGAGAGCAAGGAACTGAAACAAACAAACAAAAAGTCACTTTATAAATTGCCGCATATAATACAAACTAAAGAAGTCAAGGCATGATCTCATATGTATTGTACAGATCCAGCAGTTCAGTGGGGTAGGAGCAGGCAGAGGCAACGGGTCAACTGAGGAAATCAGGTTGTGGATTTTGGCAAGGAGATAGAAATGGGTGGTGTGGGTTTGGGGAACAGTAAGGTTGGCGGGTGGGTGGTCTTCTGATGTGATAAAGTTATGGACGGTTTGGGAGATGATGGTTTGGTGATGAGGGCTGGATCATAATTGAGGGTAGGAGGAGGTGTCGAAGAATTGGTGCCTGGCCTCCGCGACGTAGAGGTCAGTATGCCATACCACTACCTCGCACACCATTCTCCACCCCCCCCCCCGCCCCCCCGCCACCCCATACCGGTGGGTTTGATGGTGAGGTTGGGGTTGGAGCAAGGGCTGCACATTCTGTGGGGGAGAGGTTGGAGTGAGAGAGAGGGGTGGAGAGGTTGAGGCAATCGATGTTGCGACAGCAGTTGGAGATGAAGAGCTCGAGGGAAGAGAGGAAGCCGAGAACTGGTGTCCTAGAGGATGGATTATGTTGGAAGCAGGAGAAGGGGTCTGTAGAGGGTCAGTTATATTCCTGGTCAGAGAAATAGGCACTGCGGTGGACGCCATAGAAAAAGAGTTCAATATCCAGACCTGATTGGAATTCATTGACGTGTGGGCGCAGAGGAATGAAGGTGAGTCCTTTGCTGAGGACTGACCCACGTTTTCTCTCAGTGACTGGGTGGTCTGGTGAATACCTGGCAGGGCTTGGAGCTGGGGCTAGGTGTAGATCTGGAGCTGGAGTTGTGGTGGAGCCTGCCTTGGGAGTGAGTGTTTGTATGGGAATGGTCACATGGGTGGAAGCCGAAGTCGCAATGTGGTCAGAGTGACACAGTTGGCGTTGTTAGCGTTGGAAGTGGCATTGTCAGATTCACCTCTTTCTCCGCTACACCGATGACTGTATTGGCCCTGCTTCATGCTGCCATGACGAGCTTGAACAGTTCATTAACTTTACTAACACCTTCCACCCCAACCTCAAATTCACCTGGACCATCACTCATACCTCGTCGTGGACCTCTCTGTCTCAATGTCCGGTAGCTGTCTCAGCACCAACATCTATTTCAAATGCACCAACTCCCACAGCTACCTTGGCTACACCTTCTCTCACTCACCCTCCTGCAAGAATGCGATCCCTTACTCCCAATTCCTCCGCCTACGCTGTATCTGCTCCCAAGATGAGGCCTTCTACTCCCGGACTTCAAGGACTACACTTTTCCCCGCTCCATTGATTCACAATGCCCTCAACTGCATCTCTTGTATTTCTCACACTTGTGCCCTCATATCTCCTCCCCCCCAAAAAAAGTAAGGACAGAGTCCCTCTGGTCCTCACATGCCATCTCACCAACCTCTGCATCACTTCTGCTACCTACAATCCGACCCCACCACTGAGGAGATATTTACCTCTCCACCCCTATCTGCCTTTTGTAGGGACCACTCGGTCCACAATTCCCTTGCCCACTCCCCACCTCCCCGCCACACTCGGCACCTTTCCCTGCAACCATAGAAAGTGCTACACATGCCTCTACGCCGGCCCCCTCACCTCCATCAGGGCCCAAGACAAACTTTCCATATCTGACAGAGGTTCACCTGTACATCCTCCAACCTTGTCTACTGTATCTACTGCTCCCAATGTGGCCTCCTCTACATCGGTGAGACCAAGCACAGACTCAGGGATTGATTCGCGGGGCATCTACACTCTGTACACTATAATCAGCAACACCTTCTGGTTGCCAACCATTTAAATGCCCCCTCCCACTCCCTGGGTATCATGTCCACCCTGGGCCTCATCTAGTGTCACAATGACACCACACGCAAACTGGAGGAATAACACCTCATAGTCCACCTTGGGAACCTACAGCCCAATGGCCTCAACATAGGACTCACTAGTTTCAAAATCTCCCCACCCCCCGGCCTCATCCCATGTCCAACCCTCCACCTCATTACTGCCTCTTGACCCGACACAACCTGTCCATCTTCTTCTCTGCCACCTGCTCCACCCTTCCCACTGACCAATCCCCTCTACCCCTGCCTGCATCCACCTATCACCATTCTACGTACCTTCCCCCAGCTCCACCCCTCCTCCCTCTGTTTATTTCCCAGCTCCCCTCCCCCTCCCCAATTCTGAGAAGGGTCCCGACCCAAAACGTCGACTTCCCTGTTCCTATGATGCTGCCTGACCTGCTGTGTTCCTCCAGTTCCACGCTGTGTTGAGTCTGACTCCAGCATCTGCAAGTTTTGCTGTCTCCTCTGGATCATATCATGGTTATTTATTTTCAAAGAACAATCTTTTTAAAGCTCAATGAATATAGAATGCTAGAAAATAAATTCTCAGTGATGGCTATATTTTACAAATGCGAAATTGTGAATTGTTTTTAATTCTGTTACTTACCAGTATAACCAGTTAAAGGATTGCTTGGACTGCTGATTCCTGTGGGATTTCTTGCAGTGACAGAAATATTGTATGTGGAACTGCAAGGAATTGGGAATTGGAAGAAAGTTCTTGCTGTCCAATATGAACGTAAGCTATATAAAGAAAATGGATCTCCTTCAATTTGTCCCTCTACATCTACTTGATACTCTTCAGCACAGTGACTGATTTTCCAGGAGACGTCTATGTCTTGCACACCATTACTGGCCGGGCTTAGTATAACTTGAATGCCTTCTGGTATGCATGGGACTATGTACATAAAGGATTAAATTAAAAAATACAATGAATTAATATCAGATAAATCAAGCTAGATTATATTGTCTTTAGACCATTATTAATCATGTATCAATTCTGAATTTGTATAAAGCAAATTATAGTTTCAATTTTTAATGATAAGCTTTTTTAGTATTATACATTTTAATAAAAGAATGCGATAATCGAGCTCAAGCAAATTATAATAATTGGTGTTAATAGAATATTTACCTGTACCAACTTCATAAGAAGAATTCAGCATACTTGTGCAAATTCCATCAAAAGCATAAACAGATATGTTATACTTGGTGGCACACCTCAGGTTTTGAATGTAACAGCTTGTGTTTGTTGTGTCACAATAAAGTAGATCTTCATCACTGGCATTTACAAATGCCATGTATGATATTGCGGTATCACTATGACCCCATGATAGTAACATTGAGTCATTTGCACAGTCCACACTGGCCTCAAGATATTCTGGAGGACATGGTACTAGAAGGTTGAAAAATAATGATTATTTCTCAGATATGCCAAACTTGAGAAAAAGAGAGTAACTGTAAATAGTACCACAGGACAGATTGTAATGCTGCGGCGATCAATTTTTGTTTAAAAGAATGCTTCGATTAATGATGCAGCTTCCAGATTTTTACGAATGCACTGCAATACTTTAATAAATTAGAGATCTAATTTCCTACTAAGCAAATAAAATACAAGTAGTGGCTGGCAGCTACTTTTCTCTTTTCCCTTTTGTGAATTCAGAGCTACCAATGGCCGATTATTGGACTATAACATTGCTCCTGTCAATACACTGCATTCATATTACCCAAATGGATAATGCATTGCTTAACTAATTAAAGACATCACAACATTCTTGAATTTCGAATATCTTATAAGGAACACTGAAATATGAGGTGGAACTTGCCCCTCCCTGGCAATAGCAAAAGAGTTTGGAAAATTTGGCAAGCATGAAAAATCAGAATCCTGATGTATGGAAAAAGATTTGTAATTTTCTCCTCAAGCATTAAGTGATCACCTCAGAATATGGCTATTTACATCTTATTCATTTACATCTCACAATAACCCATTCCACCTCATTAGCATTCTTGCTAATGCATCACTAAAATTATGTTTCCATTTCCCTTCCAATTCATATGGAACTAGTCGAACTTCCTTTCCTATAATGAATACAACTCTAAATTGCAAATGTGCACATCATAATCATCAAAGGAAACTGAATATTATGTTTACAAATGCAATACCAACACAATTGTAATTGTTCTCTTAATTCCTGCTTTACAGTCTATGTCTCTGTGAGGATTTCTTCAATTAAATTGCATGAAAGCCTCCTTGCTCGCAGATACCATTGATGCCTGTCGTTGATATTACTTTGTGACAGCTGTCCAAATCTCCCTGGCTCTGTGGTGAAATCCATTGTCATACTGCTCATAGAAAAATCTGCACTAAAATCTTGCGTCCTCTGTTAATATGGATTATTGTGATAAAGATTACAAAGCTTCCACTTATGGAAGTCACTTTTTTTAATTGAAAAGACTAAGTCCTGATTAACAGTTCAAATAACAGGATAACGCCAAACAAGTAGAGCCAATTACCTGCTTGCAAGTACTTTGCTGAACTTTCAGAACTGTTACACATCTCATTAACGGCCACTACTGTTAGGTTGTACAACTGCCCACATTGCAAGTCAAAGATTTCACAGGTTTCATCTCTTGCACTGCATGAATGTGTATCTCCCTCAATTCCCGCTGCAGTTGCAATATAGAAATTGCTCCCATTGTTCAGTTCCCATGATACCATTGCAGTATTAGCATCACAGTCCACATAGGCAGAAATTATCTCTGAAGTGCATGGTGCTGTAATTATTTGGAAGGAGAAAGATACATTTAACATTATATGTCACAAAATTCTTAGAGAAGTTAGAACTCTGATAATATTGCGATTATTTAAAAAACCATCAAAAAACCTTAATTAAATGAACTTTAAGAGTAAAAGAAATCTTATACTTTTGTACATTAGTCTTAACTTGCTGCCAGAGAAATTGTAAATATCTGACTATTTTCTTGCACTTCTACATTTACCATAAATTTTCATCTCCCTCATTTCGTGGTGCATCTGCATTATCTTACAATGATGTTGGCATTTTTAAACCACCTTTGAAGATTTAAAAGAGAATGTTAGATATTAAAATATTTAACCGTAAATCACCAATCATACTAAAATCTAAAACTGATATGAGCATTGACCAAAATGAGAGACCGATAGAAGTGAAGGCTGGATACAGCAGAGAGACAGATATGAAGAAATGTTTCAGTTATGTAGACGGAAGGACTGGAGAGGACTGTTAAAGGACTTGTGGAGTAGGAATAAGGCCACATAATGGTGGAAGTGTAAGGTAAGGTTTTTAATAAGTCTTCACGAAGACTACCTGATGAAATTGACCTAGAGGCCTGCAAAGTACGTGTTTTGAAGGAATTGTGAGGATTTTCTTTTACTTTTCTGTCAGCACTTACCAAACCTTCCCAGTTTGAACATATGCAGGTTTCCCCTAGTTTCATGGGCAAAAATTCAAGGAATGGAGATGGATGATTGCCTGAAGTTTAAAACTTCCCTTGAAACTTTACAGGACATTTGAGAAAGTCCATGTTAGTAATAAATGTGACAATAGATGTTGTTTGCATTTTTAAAACTTAAAAGTAGAATAGGTTCTAATTTATGTAAATCTCAGATAGCTATTATGAAGAAATGTGTCCTTTGCTTTAAAGCCATATACCTAGCCATTTAGGTTTACTTTTGATGAAATGTGATTTAGCTTAAGAAGTGAGGTGAAACTATGACAGTTTGTGCTGTGCTCTTTTTCAAGTATGTCATTATTGAAAGAATGCAATAATTGAGTGATTTTTTACAGTTTTGCAAATAGTTAATGTGAAATGCAGACACTGCAGGAATAAAAGGGTTGAGATTCCAGAAGACGTGTATTCATAATCTCAAAACTGAAAACATAGGACATCAAATAGAACATTCCAGCATAAAAACAAAATACCATGGCTATTGGAAATTTAAAATAACAGAAAATGCAATAATTATTGAGCAGGTCAGGCGGTATCTGTGGAGAGAGAAATAGCAGTAGTAATGTATTAGACATAGATTCAGAATTTGGGAAAATATTGCCACTCTTAAAGTAAGAAATATTAAAAATAGTAGCACATTACCCAAAAACGATTAGAACATCAAAGGCTGCGATTGGTGGAAGTAGTTTAAACAAAAGAATACAGGATTGTCAGACAAAAGATAGCAACAACATTGATGATAACTCCAACTGTGAAATCACTGTGAGAAGTTCTACAATATGAATTTAATCGGCACCCTGCATAAAATCTGAGTGTAAAGATCAGAATTTTAAAAAAAACATATATTGTAGTGAGTAATACCTGCATGTACATTTGCCACTGCACTCCGGGGGCTTTTGCAGAAGTTGTCCACTGCTAGAACAGAGATTGTGTAATATTCACCACACTGCAGGTTTGGGATTTGAGCCTTTGTATCACTGGTGTTGAGTAAAGTGGTGACCCTTTGACTGTCTTGAGCAGTCACAATGTAAAACTTTGCTCCCTCTGCATCAACCCATGAGAAGGACACAGCATTTGAATCACAATTCAGCTCAGCTTTTAGATTCTCAGGAATACACGGTGCTGGTGAGAAAATACAAATAACAATCAATCCATGTTCTCCATTCTGTAAATATTTAGAACAAATAAATGTAAATTTATTCCTGTGGCTATTATTGTTGGATATCATTCAAGGATTAATAGCATTACCAGTTTGGGTTTGTACCGAAGTACTTGAAAAGCCATTCCGACTGTAACTCAATGTGGTTACAGTTATGTTATAGGACTGTCCACAGTGTAAATCCAGAATTTCATAGCGTGTCTCTGTTGTGTTGTATGAGTGATTATGTCCATCACTGCCTTCTGCAGTTACCTCGTAAGAGACTGCTCCATCAGTCCGACCCCATGATACCACTGCTCTATTAGAATTACAGTCCACATTCACAATGACTTCATCAGGGGCACATGGAGCTGTAGGAAAGGTAAAGTAAACATTAATGCCCAAAGAGGTCATGTAAAAAACATGTTTTAGTTAAATGACCCTTGCAAAACTTAAATGACCTCAATAAAGTTGCCAGCACTATGCTCCAAATGATAATGACTCCAAATGCAGATGTTGTGTTTTCGGGCAACTAAATGTAAGCTCAAGATTCTGGATCACCATGGTCTGTCCCCATTTTTACTGCTAAGTCTTGCACTGTTTCTGTTTAATTTTAAACTTATGTACTATTGATACCAGATAAACTCACAACAATTCTGATCGCAAAATCCCCAGTGTATTGCTGGTAAGCACAGTGAGTGAAGATTGCTGAAGTGCAATCTGAATGGGAATGCAATGAATGGAGCATGAGGCTGTACTCCTTCTACATTGCACAGCAGCATCTTTGAACCCCTCTGCACAATGGCAGCTCCAGGGTAGCAGGTTGCACATGTACTGTTCAGTGAAGTTGGCAGGACAGTGGTCTGGGCCCACTTTAATTTTGGCTAAGATATCTGTAAGCTAGATACTTCCAAAAGGTGGCCAACTGAGCCAACACTTTAACTGATACAATACAGCATTTGTTTTGTAGCTATCAACTCTCACCACCTCTGTCTACTTCACCATTAAAATAAGGAGGTCAGAAATTAATCAGCCTTGGTCAAACATTATACTGAGTTTGAGCTGTTTGTCAATAGGCTCTTTCCAATAAACTTTAAACGTGCATCTGTTACACTGGTTTTGGTCAAATGACTACACATTACCATTTTTTGAAGAGTTGAGAGTTGTTTCATTTGGGAGCTGTTCTCACTAACATTGTTTCAACAGATTAATTTGATTTAATGATTTCTCTCAGAGATCCTTCATTTTCCGAGCTCCCTCAGTGATGATGCATTCAATTGTAGACCTAAACTCTGGAATTACTTCCCTAAATATTTTGGCCTCTCAATCTCTTTCTGCTCATTTAAAGTGCAGTTTAAAAACTATTTTACCAGCAAGGCCTTGTCATCAAATTCCTTAGTTCTGCTTCGCTGAATGTCACATTTGTTGCATACTGCGCCATTATGTCCAATGGTGTTTTTGAGACTGTGTTGTGATCAACCTGGTTGGTCTATTTACATATAAGACAATAAGGCCCACAGTTCAAACACCATCTCTTTACAGTGGAGTGTTCACAAGTGGCTAAAGGTGTTTTATAAAGGCAAAAGTTAGTGCTTTTCCATACTACCTGTCCAAATTGCATAACTGGAGCTTTGAATACTGCTACAGTTTTCACCAAATGCAAGAACAGAGATGTTATACATTTGGCTGCAGTGGAGATCTGGGATGACACAGTTTGTTTCAGATGTACTGCAGGTGGCTGTGTGTCCATCACTCCCCTCTGCTGTTGCAGTGTACGAGACTGTGAGATTACTCGGTTCCCATGTTACAGAGGCTGTGACAGCATCAATATCAGCTTGTACATTCTGAGGGGGGCAAGGTGCTTTTGGGAGGAGGAAACAGAAATGCAAAGTCACAAATTAGTAAAACCAATAAAAATGTCTGATCGTTTCCTTTGTTATGAATTGAAATAACTCTCCACCTACTAAAAAGATCACACAGGGAATTCAACATGGATTGTAATCTGTGTTTGGGTCATTTGTATATATGCTACTAAAGAAGCTGTTTCATATTTTTTATTCTATAAAGACAGCTTTGTGGCCATGAATGAGATATTCTAAAGCTGGTGGGCACAAATTCAGAGGCCTGACCATTTAAATTCACACATCGTAACAGCACTTGCTACTGTATAAGTTTAACATTTCCCACATATCAAAAAATTCTGTAGAAATGTACCTGTTTCAGTTTCAATGATGGAAGTGTTTACACTCTGACAAGAACCATCCATGGCTGTGACAGTGATCAAGTACATTTGACTGCAGTGCAGATCCATGAATTCACAGCTTGTCTCTGTTGTATTACACTGTGTTACATGTCCATCATCTCCATCTGCGAATAGAACATACCACAGCGCACCCTCACGCTTCTCCCAGCTCACCATTGTATTCTTGGTCTCACAGTTTAGTTCGGTGTCAATGTTCTGAGGTCCACATGGGGCTGCAAAATACGGAAATCCAAATTAGCTGTGTTTGGACAAGAAGTACTGCAATCTTTCTGTGCTCCTGTTGTTAGACTTTAAGCAGTTGTATTTACATTGTTTCACATTGAACGACAACATGAAAAGTAGCTGATGGAATGTACTAAATAATCCCGGAGAGCCAATTCCATTTGCTGGCTGTCTACGTTTTCCAACTGCAATCATTAATTTACATGTACACTGTGCTCCCTAACCTGCAAGTAGTTTCTGAACTTAATGAAGTTTTGTTTGAATCATGATGGAAAATACCAATATTTTCCAAATCTAAATCAAAGTTACTGCAATTCTTCATTAGTAGCTTACTTTCCAATTCCAGTTTATAATGTGGAAAGTTCTTTGTAAGTAGTATTTTTGTAGGGAACCACTAGTCTCAGTTTAGAAACATTAATTCCGTATCAAAGGCTTACCAGTATTGAATTTCAATACAGAGCTTGCTGAAGAGTCACATACACCATCCAGTGCAGTGAGAGTTACATTGTACATTTGCCCACAGTGTAGATTGGTTATTTGACACTGTCTGCTGGCTGTATCACATGATGCTGTGTGTCCGTCACTTGCTTCTGCAGTTGCAGTGTATGACACTGCACCTTTAGTGTCGGCCCACGAAACAGAAGCATCATTTGTGTTACAATCCAACTGCGTGTTGAGATTCTGTGGGATGCACGATACTGAAAAAAACAAAATGATGATGTTTATTTAAACAGCAGCTGCCGATAAACGAGAATTGTTTTTGAAACTGAATTCTTCATGGAAACATGTTTGAAGGTTTTGTTTTGGAGAACACTAATTTGGACAGAGTAGAAATTAATGATATGAAGAATCCTCTTCTCTTTCAGTTACCTGTTTTCATTGTAACAGAACGGCTTTCAGCAGAGTCACAATAGTCATCGTGTGCACGGACTGTGATGGTGTAGGTCTCTCCACAGCTCAGGTCAGTGATGTCACACATTGTTTGATTAGCGCTGCATTGCTGGACATTGCTTCCTTCTGCAGTCGCAATGTATGAAATTGCACCTTCACTTAACTCCCATGAGACTGACGTATGTCCAGCAGCACAGTTCACATGAGCATCAACATTCTGTGGGGCACATGGCACTGCAAAGTGAAAATTCAAAAAAGATCATCAAATAGAAACATTGATATATCTGACTGTCTATTAATACCAAAGCTACAATATTTAAATACGTGTACGTATTTTAAAATTCTTGCATTGTAAGTTCTAGTCTCAAATTACCTGTTTTAATTGTAACAGCAGAGCTCTGGGAGCTGTTACACTCCATGCGGATTGCCTGTACAGTTATATAGTAGTTGAGTCCACAATACACATCGGAGATCTCACATTCAGTCCCTGTTGTATTGCATGATGCCCAGTGATCATTGTTTCCTTGTGCTGTTACAATGTAGGACTCTGTGCCATTGCTGGGATCCCAAAACACTGACACATTATTACTTTCACAATTGATGTGAGCAACCACATTCTGTGGGACACAAGGCACTGCAAACAGAAGAATCCTTAAATTGAAATAGCTTTAATGCTAGACACAACTAAAAATTACAGAATATTGAATCTTACCTAATATAGGAAAATATAGCATCTAATTTGTGCAGCATGTAATCTCAGAGGAAGATAATATTCTAAATAAATTATTTTTAGTGATATTTGATGGTTAAATGGCATCTGTGGTAGCCCTTAAAACTTAACAACCAAAGCACCTACTGCTTATTATAATGATGCCTGTGATAATTCATCTTGAGACCAAATTAACTGTCAATCATCTCTGAGTTCCGCTATTTTTCATACTATTGCCTAAGGGAAACACACAGCTAAATCAACAACCAAATACAGAATTCAACCATCAGCGCACAGCTGAAATATATGCTTCAAGGAAAGCTAAAATAATCCAGAAATTAATTCCAAAATTGGAAATCTTCAATGAAAGGCACTGATTTCTGATGTATCCCAATTCCAAGCTGCCAACTGGGTAAAAGCTCCAAATTTTGGTATGCACTGAATTCCAGACAGTTTTAAATCTTAAAAAGAGCTGTACAACATGTATGAGAGGCAAGATAATTAGTATTAAATATGACTGACTCATAGCTCAATAAGGATTAACTGTTAGAAATTAATAATGTGTAAAATATGTCATAGAATTTGTATTTGCACAGTTCAATAACACTGCATGATTTTTAAATGTTCCTGTCTTTGGTGGGCTACGGTCCGCTCATATTCATAAGAATAGAATATTGGTTTACCTGTTTGAATTTCGAAAGATGGGCTTGGTAAACTGGTACAATGCTCATCCATTGCTAATATAGTTATACTGTATATCTGTCCGCATGGGAGACCTACAATTTCACACTCTAATTCTTCCGTTGCATTGCATGAATATCTGTCTCCTTCCATTCCTTCTGCAATCGCAGTGTAGTTCACTGAACCGTCACTCGGTTCCCATGATACTGATGTTGTGTGGGTTGCACATTCCAATGAAGCACTTACAGTCTGGGGTCTGCAAGGGGCTGGAGATTATCAGAAAATAAGAAGGATAATCACTAAGTCACCTTTTTAGATAAATTCCAATATGCAAAATGGTAAGTAGAATTCAAAAATTCTTAAATAATTCTCCTTGCTCCAATGGAAAGGAGACAGGATTATGAAACTTTAAACCTTAAAATATCTGGTTCATGTGTGAAAAATGTGATATCCAGTACATATGCCAGAGGTCACCTTGTTACATTCCTTGAGATACACAATTTTTACACAAAATAATTTACACAAAATAAACCTTATTGTAACTTTAATGCCAGTCGTGGAAAAACTAATCTATTAGATTCCATGACTGGGGACAACATTAGTAAATATTTTTGAAATAATAGGCTAGTTAAGAGCAATTAACTTGGATTTGGCAAAGAATTTTTAATGTTTAATTATTTTATTTATTAGATAAAGGGAATGTAATGACTGTAGTGGATGCAGATTTTTAACGTGTCCCACAGAGGTTAGTAAATGTATCTATATGGTATAAAAAGAAGTGTAGCAATTTGAATAGAAAGTTTAAAAATTGGCAAGATTGCATGTAATGCTAGTTTCAGAACACTGCTAATTTGATCCTCCACTTAAGTAAATCAAGTAATATGGGATGGGCTATAAAATTAACATAAAAGCTGAAATAGAAATTCAACAGGTCAGGCAGCATCTGTGGCCAATGTTGAGTTTTGAGCTTCTCAAATGGTCACTGTGGACAGGAGGGAGGGATTCCTCCTGCCATCGCTGGGAAACAGGACCTTTCACCAATTCTTCAAGGGACTCTATCCAGCACAGGCTCCTTGGAGGAGAATGCTGAACAGTGAGACCATTCCTTTCCTTTGGTCAGCTATTGTATATGAGACAGCAGCAACTCCAGGGATCAACAAGTTGAAAGGGAGACAAAATATGGGATTTCGCAAACAGTTAGTAAACCTCTAAGGGACTTCAGCAAGACTTACACTGGTCAGAAGGCTAAGATATTTGTCATATGGAAGAGTTGTGAGGTGATTTTGTTTTAGTGGATAACGAGTTTTGGGAAGATTTGTAGCTCAGGTTGAGGTTCTGGATGTGAGTTTGCTCGCTGAGCTGGAAGGTTCGTTTTCAGACGTTTTGTCACCATTCTAGGTAACATCATCAGTGAGCCTCCGGTGAAGCGCTGGTGTTATGTCCCACTTTCCATTTATCTGTTTAGGTTTCCTTGGGTTGGTGATGTCATTTCCTGCATTGGTAATGTCATTTCCTGTTCCTTTTCTCAGAGGGTGGTAGATGGTCTCCAAATCAATGTGTTTGTTGATGGAGTTCCGGTTGGAATGCCATGCTTCTAGGAATTCTCGTGTGTCTCTCTGTTTGGCGTGTCCTAGGATGGATGTGTTGTCCCAATCAAACTGGTGTCCTTCCTCGTCTGTATGTAAGGATACGAGTGATAGTGGGTCATGTCTTTGTCCATCAACAAACACATTGATTTGGACCCCATCTACTACCCTCTGAGAAAAAGAACAGGAAATGACATCACCAATGCAGGAAATGACATCACCAACCCAAGGAAACCTAAACAGATAAATGGAAAGCGGGACATAACACCACCGCTTCACTGGAGGCTCACTGATGATGTTACCTAGAATGGTGACGAAACGTCTGAAAACGAACCTTCCAGCTAAGTGGATAAATAAGTATTGATCGTACAGACTTAATAGAAACTATTGAATGGTTTGGTGCAATAGAGGAACCATGGCATTACAGGTGGAGACTTATTCAATGTCAATACACTGCAGTGCAATACATTAATTAAAGTTGCTAGAACATTGCTGTGTTTTATTAAATTAGTTTCTATATACATCAGTAAATCAGGCAATTACCTGTTTGAATTTCAACAATTGAACTCTTAGACTGGTTGCATGTGTTGTCAGATGCTACAACATACACAGAATATAACTGGCCACAGACTAACATGGGTGTTCGACACCATGTTTCTGATGTGCTGCATGATGTGATGTTGCCTTCATCTCCTTCAGCAACGGCAGTGTACAACAGAGCTCCTCTACTTTGGTCCCACGAGACTAAGGCTGTGTTTAGATTACAATCCAGTCTTACTTTCACGTTCTGCGGGTTGCAAGAAACTGGAAATGACAGTCAGAGTTAAAATAGATGGAGGATAACAGAGTTAAACAATCAGTGTGATGAGATAATTACATGGATGGATAAAATTGTTAAATAGTCAATATTTCTTCTGGAATCTATCATTCTAAAAACTACAAAATAAGTGGAAAATAAATCATATCTGTGCATCATTCATCAGTTATTGACACTGATGAAAAATAATAATAGTGGTTTTGTCTTTATTTGCCATAATTACCTTGTAGTTCTAACTGATATAACTAATTTCTGTTCAACCTATTAACACTGGCTCTGTCCCACAAGTTAGCTTCTATGGGCCTCTGGTCAATGGGAAGGAACACTCAAATTTCCTCCAAAGTTGATTTCACTGTGAAGAAGCTTTCAAATTAGTCTGACAAGAGTGAAAGTGCAGCCCAATATTTAGGGCTAATAGGGAGGGTTTTAAAAATACACAGGCACCCTTTCGTCATAGTTCCTCACTGTCTGAGCCATGTTTCTGTGCTGTATGTCATCCTTTTTCATTCCGCAGGAAAGGGTGATAGCCATGAGGAAAGATGTTGCAACAACTTAGTCCACCATGAGTCACTTTTCAACACAGTTTCACATGTTTTCATGAGAAATTAATTTCCTCATATTTTCCATGAATTGTAAAAGCTGCCCACTTGGATGCGAGTTCAATATTCTCTTCCTTAAGTGCCCAGCTCTGCTGTGTTCATCCAGCTCTACACTTTGTTATCTCGGGTTCTTCAGCATCTGCAGTTCCCATTATCTCTGCAGTATACATAATGTGATTCAGGAGTCCATATGTTTGGCACAGATGTATACTCCTACCGATAATATTTCTAATTTCTTTTGCAGAAGCAAGTAGTGTTGGGGAAGTTGAAAAATGCAGATTTTGAATTTAGGACAGTATTGCAGGTAGAATAAGGCATCCTTGGAAAAGATTATTCTATCCAAAACCACTTTGAACAATAAACCTGCTCTCGTTGACCTCAAGTATTTTTACTGATCCAAAGAGGACATAAAATAAAGTGTGTGAGTATTGCAGAGTTGTCACACTACAGATATCAAAATATACAAACAGTAATCCTGCCCATGGATGCTATAACAGGATGTGTACAATGTAAACTACGTCAAATAGAGATCCACCACCAAGAACATTAAAACAAACATAAAAGGACACATATTGAAATACTGGTTGTGGAACGCAATGCCACAAAACATTTTATGGAAAGGAGTGATACCTGTGTGTACATTCACCACTGCACTCCAGGGGCTTGTGCAGATGTTGTCCGCTGCCTGAACAGAGATTGTGTAATATTCACCACACTGCAGGTCTGGGATCTGAGCCTTTGTATCACTGGTGTTGAATAAAATGGTGACGTTTTGACTGTCTTGAACAGTCGCAATGCAAAACTTTGCTCCGTCTGCCTCATCCCATGAGAAGGACACAGCATTTGAATCACAATTCAGCTCAGCTTTTAGATTCTCAGGAATGCATGGTGCTGGTAAGAAATACAAACAAGTATTAATCACGTCCTTACCTTATTAATATACAGAATGAATAAATATAATTTGTATTAACATAGTAGACATTAATTAAGTAATAGTAGCATTACCAGTTTGGGTTTGTACCGAAGTACTTGAAAAGCCATTCCGACTGTAACTCAGTGTGGTTACAGTTATGTTATAGGACTGCCCACAGTGTAAATCCAGAATTTCATAGCGTGTCTCTGTTGTGTGGTGTGAGTGCGTATCTCCATCACTGCCTTCTGCAGTTACCTTGTAAGAGACTGCTCCATCGGTCCGACCCCATGATACCACTGCTCTGTCAGAATTACAGCCCACGTTCACAATGACTTCATCAGGGGCACACGGAGCTGTAGGAAAGGTAAAGTAAACATTAATATCCCCTGGGACAATCACAGAAATTGTTTGTAGAAATGATTGTTCCCACATCTCAATGAACTCCAATCACCTTGATCAAACACGCATTGTTTTATTTCATGTTTCTATGACTCAATCCAAGTTTTATTTACTCAGGCCAACAAATTTCAGTTTAGGTCACTGGATGGCTATGACCTTTACACAGTTTCTGCATTTTATACAAGTGCTGCAGGAAAGATGAAGAAGTGATGCTAATGCGGAAATTGTTTGTTGCTGGCATCAACAGTCACAAGCAACATTTGCTGTTGTACAGACTAAAGAGGGACGGTACCTGTGGGTCCTGATCCTCATTTAGTCAGCTAGATAGCTCAGCAGATTCAAACCAACAGGTCAGAGCTTTATCTGAGCCGATTTCTTTTTTGAAGAAGAGAAGAATGGTGGGATTTGTTGCTTGCTAACATTGTGGAAACAGATTAATATGTCATTCAGTTTAATAGCTGAGAACGTGCTGCCAACAATACTGTGACTTTACTTTAAAAATGATCTTTAATTCTGATATGTTTGGTGGTGTTCACAGCAGGTGAAACATTTTACAAAAATTTAAGATACTGTTACCTGTCCAAATTGCATAACTGGAGCTTTGAATACTGCTGCAGTTGTCACCAAATGCAAGGACAGAGATGTTGTACATTTGGCTGCAGTGGAGATATGGCAGGACACAGTTTGTTTCAGATGTACTGCAGGTGGCTGTGTGTCCATCACTCCCCTTGGCTGTTGCAGTGTACAAAACTGTTAGATTACTCAGCTCCCATGTTACAGAGGCTGTGACAGCGTCAATATCAGCTTGTACATTCTGAGGAGGGCAAGGTGCTTTTGGGAGGGAGAAACAGAAATGAAAAGTCATGAGCAAGTGATATTATCATTATAACAACTGAAACTTACAGGGTGCCTTTTTTGCAATAAAGGCTTCTCAGACACATCCCAGGAATATCACAAACTGAACTATGACACTGAGCTTCCCAAAGAGATGTTGTCAGGGGACCCATTGGTTGGACAAAAGATGGTTTTTGAGCAAAACAGAAACTGCTGGAGAAACTCAACAGATCTGGCAGCATCTGTGGGAAGAAAGCAGAGTTAATGCTTCAAGTTCAATGACTCTTCATCAGTTCTCTCACCCTGAAGGTCGTACATGACATCATCTGTTACTCTCCAGCCTGGCCTCTGAAACCAAGTCTCCCACTTGCCAACACTTTTCACAGGCAAACCCTGACCTTGTCTCCAGGTCTGGGCTCCTCATGGTCAGAGCTGCCTCACAGACATGTCCATCCTCTTTGGCACTGATGGGTGGGCCGAGACAGCACCAATCCGCCTTAATGATAAGGCCAATGTGGAGACTAAATTGGACAGAGTACAGAAGGAGACGAGAAACTAGAAAAAGATACAAGCTCAAGGTTGGAACTGGAGACATGTTAAAGGATGTTTGACTAGGCAACCAGTTTGAGGAAGTGATATGGCAGAAGCAGCTGATAACGTGTCCAGGTTCTGACTGAACTCTTCGAACTTATTATTCAAGGTAATGATGAAGGGGAGGGGTACGAAGAGTTTAATACAAAATTCCAATTGTTTCCTTTGAACACAAACTCGGAAAATAAGCATCTGATGAAGAGATACCCAACAGCTATGCAAAACGTAAATGATGATTGAGAAACACTCAAGTCAACAAGGACTGTAATTTCAGATTGACCTTAACTTTGAAAGCCCCTAGACAGGTCACCTTATAACAGATGGGAAGTAGGGAAAAATTCTACCTCTGTTCTACAAAGAGATCCTTATGGCCACTTAGCCAAAATGTTAATGTTAGTAGAAGCCCAGAGACACACAGCATTCAAACACTAATAAATGGGCCACCATAAGCTCTGAAACAACCATTGTGACCTTCCTAAACCTCAAACTTCATGGCACTACATGCTACCACAGCAGTGTATCATTTCACAGCATTGGAAAGCTCTTTCAAATAGTTACCTGTTTCAGCTTCAACAATGGAAGTGTTTACACTCTGACAAGAACCATCCATGGCTTTGACAGTGATCAAGTACGTTTGACTGCAGTGCAGATCCATGAATTCACAGCTTGTCTCTGTTGTGTTACACTGTGTTACATGTCCATCATCTCCGTCTGCAATTGTATTATACCACAGCGCACCATCACTCTCCTCCCAGCTCACCATTGTATTCTTGGTTTCACAGTTTAGTTTGGTGTCAATATTCTGAGGTTCACATGGGGCTGCAGAATATAGAAGTACAGACTAGCTGTGGCAGGGCAAGAAGTATTTACAACCCAAAAACGTTCAAATCAAGGAGGTCACTTCAATTGTATTCGCAATACAGAGCAAGATCAAATTAATGCATGTGTTTTCTTAGAGTTAAGCAAAATCCTAGAGTTGCACATGTGATTGCACCTGGGTGAGTAGTTACAAGAGAAAATCCTATCTTTTTATTTTGACAGAAGATTTCTCTTTTGAAAAAGAACTGGCTTGCTTTAATTTAAATGTTGCGTCAGTTTTACTGAGAATCATGAACAACATTCTCTAAGTGTTTTATGACAAAGGCAAACTTTCACTGTTCACTGTTTGAACTGTTCTAATATGAAGAATGTTTTTTGGGGGTTACAGTTTCAGCTGATGCATTCACCTGTCCTCAAACTCCTCCTTAAATCAAGAGTGTCAGACACCTATCTATGCAGTACCTGTACCTATGCAGCAATAGATAGTGAACTGAGAGATGTTATACATATCACCTGCTGCAGTCTGGAGGATCTCAACACAAAGAAATTTATGGCCATAGATATCTTCACAGTTGCTGATTGTGCCGTTCTTGTCCTGACCTGAGGTCGCAGCTCTGATTACAAGAGGAGGGACGAGGCTTGTGAATGCCTCTGCCTTAAGATGCAGATGATGTGCACACCTCAAACTAAGCCAGGAGCAACACAGAGTCTTTCTAATACTCCTCGTCTCCATTGCATGCACCTTATCCTCTTCTCAGCTGCCTCTGCTCCATTTCCCTCTCATGCTACAGTTTAAAGGGAATGGAACAATGTCACAAATATGAGCAAGTTGTCTTTACATCAGAACTACAGCCTGCTTCACATACACCACCAATCACTGTTCACCAACGTTAAGCAGCCCTGGAATCCATGACACGTTTCTACAAACATTGCCATTGGCAGGAATTAAGCAAATCGAAGAATAATTGATGATCCCTTTAAACAGACAGAGTGGCAGCTGGAGCGCAGGCAGGTTTGTGGATTTTGGCGCTCGGGTGTGGGGTCATGATCGAGGGGGCGGTAGGAGGTGGTGTCGGAGAGTTGGCGTTTGGCCTCGGCGATGTAGAGGTCAGTGCGCCATACTACCACTGCGCCGCCCTTGTCTGCGGGTTTGATGGTCAGAGAGATGGCGTTTGGCCTCGGCGATGTAGAGGTCAGTGCGCCATACTACCACTGCGCCGCCCTTGTCTGCGGGTTTGATGGTCAGAGAGTTGGCGTTTGGCCTCGGCGATGTAGAGGTCAGTGCGCCATACTACCACTGCGCCGCCCTTGTCTGCGGGTTTGATGGTCAGAGAGTTGGCGTTTGGCCTCGGCGATGTAGAGGTCAGTGCGCCATACTACCACTGCGCCGCCCTTGTGCTATCAATGCTATCAAACCGCTATCTATGTGGACTTCACCAGCTTCAAAATCTCACCTTCCTCCACCGCATCCCACTAACCAGCCCAGTTCGTCCCCTTCCCCCACTGCACCACACAACCAGCCCAGCTCTTCCCCTCCACCCACTGCATCCCAAAACCAGTCCAACCTATCTCTGCCTCCCTTAGCTGTTCTTCCTCTCACCCATCCCTTCCTCCCACCCCAAGCCGCACCTCCATCTCCTACCTACTAACCTCATCCCACCTCCTTGACCTGTCCGTCTTCCCTGGACTGACGAATCCCCTCCCTACTTCCCCACCTATACTCTCCACTCCACCGATCTTCTTTTCTCTCCATCTTCGGTCCGCCTCCCCCTCTCTCCCTATTTATTCCAGAACCCTCACCCCACCCCCCTCTCTGATGAAGGGTCGAGGCCCAAAACGTCAGCTTTTGTGCTCCTGAGATGCTGCTGGGCCTGCTGAGTTCATCCAGCCTCACATTTTATTATCTTGGATTCTCCGGCATCTGCAGTTCCCATTATTGCCGGCAGGTATACAGTTGTGTAATGAAGAAATGAAAACTGAGCAAAAGATGTACAAGGCACAGCGACCAACTGCTTGGTCAAAGAAATTAGTGTCATTAAGTTTTCCAAAGGAGAAATGACTGAGCGGACAAGAGATCAGTCAGAGAAAGTAGCCCAATAATTAAAACAATGAGTGAAGTGGAAATAATGGGTTCAGAACTGGCTAGGAAAGCAAAATGTATGAGCAAATTGGTCCATTGCAAATCTGGATTATATAACCCAAGCTGGAATGACATGAAATATGCCTTGGTTTTATACTGGGTTTTTTAACCCATATTCTAAATGGCTCGCAATGGATATTCAAATATCTGTTGCCCTATTACACCATATAATAACTTTACAATAACGTGCTACAATATCATGCAAGTTTTTGATTTTGTAACAGGAATCCTGTCTCTGAGATACAAGTTGCACAAACTGAAAGTAAATCATGGTACTGCTTCTTAATGTGCCCTGAGTCCTAGCTCTCTATTGCATAAAGGCACCAATTCCTGGTATGTGAGAGATAGTAGGAACTGCCGATGCTGGAGAATCTGAGATAACATGGTGTGAAGCTGGAAGAACACAGCAGGCCAAGCAGCATCAGAGGAGCAGGAAGGCTTGACGATTCAGGTTGGGATCCTTCTTCAGAAAAATTCCTGGTGTATATTGGTTTCCTAGTAGTTTCACACATTAATATGAGCTGCACAGCATAATTGAGAGGTGATAGATTTAACTAGATGTGGTGGGTGTGTTAGCAACCCTAAATGACTATCTGTAGCAATTAGTAATATACAAAGTGTGAGTTTATTAATAGAATGTTTGACAATGCTATGTGAACTCTAAAGTCTCCTCTTTTAGAAATTTTGTTTCCATTGATCAAAGTTGATAAAAAGCAAACAAGAAGTTTTTACCCGTTTGAGTTTCAAAAGCTGGACTTGGTAAACTGGTACAACTCTTATCCATTGCTAATATAGTTATACTGTACATCTGGCCACATGGGAGGTCTATGATCTCACAATCTAGTGCTTCTGTTGCATTGCATGAATATCTGTCTCCTTCCATTCCTTCTGCAATCGCAGTGTAGCTCACTGCACCATCACTCGGTTCCCATGATACTGATGTTGTGTGAGTTGCACACTCCAAAGAAGCACTTACAGTCTGGGGACTGCAAGGGGCTGGAGATTATCAGAGAAATAAGATGGATAAAGAGCGAGCCAGTTTTTTTCTTCTCTTAAATTTGACAATATGATTGTACAAATAGAATTTCAAATAGTCTAGAAGCATTTATTCTTGTTAGCATAGAAAGAATAAATGCACAGGATTGAGAGTACATTCTTAATGGAAGACAGTTTACGGTGTGAATCAACTGTGGGATTTAAGGATTTCTTGATGTACATTATTAGAACAATACACACTGGTTAATGAAAGATGCGGACAAAATACCTGTTTGAATTTCAACAACTGATCTCTGAGACTGGTCGCGTGTTCTGTCAGATGCTATGACATACACAGAATATAAATGGCTGCAGACCAACATGGGTGTTTGACACAATGTTTCTGATGTACTGCACAATGTGACATTGCCATCAGGTCCTTCAACGATGACAGTGTAAAACAGAACACCTCTACTATGGTCCCACAAGACTAAGGCTGTGTTTAGATTACAATCCAGTCTTACTTCCACATTCTGCAGGTCACAAGGGACTGGAAATAAGATTTAAACTTTAAAGTGGATTTAAAAAAATAGAATCTTATCATCAGACCAACTGCAGGTAAATAAATCGATGGGTGAATTTACTAAGTTGTCTATAATTGCAGTAAAACTTGTCATTCTGTAAGTACAGGAAATTTAAATCAAAAATGAAAATATGCAATTTCTCCAGTGGTACAAAAAATGAAACACCATAAATGTGGGCTTGCTTTAGCTCTATACCAAAACAGCACTAACAAGTAACTATCATTATCGAAGTTACTGTTGAGTCACATTCATATATAGAAATTGAATGTTCTCCAAAGAGCCTTAAGCATAACATTGCTTCATTATTCTGAGTGGCTCAAAGTGAACTTGCCTCATTCTCTCAGCAATTGTTGGGATTCAGGTGAGGGTAGGAGAGCAAAAAGCCACTCTCAGGCAGTTGGATGTGACTGGAGAGCATTCACAAGTCTCCTTTATCTTCCCACGTATCACAACAAATATTTCCTGATGGCAAATGTGCCATCAAAAATGGGGATCCTGGCCAAAATCAATAAATAATTGCACGTTGTACAGAGCTCACAAGAGCTGATTTCGACAAAATTTAAAGAGTGACAAGATACTGTTTTAGCAGACAGAATGCACATAATTTTAGTATGCATTGGCCTCAAAGTCCTCTCACCATAGGTGCAGCAGGCCTTGTACCTGTCAGCTTTCACTGGGGGCACTACAGCCTGGCTGCTTCCCATGCTTCTGACAATAGTAATGCAACTCCAAGGCTGCTTCAAACACCAACTGCAGATGCCCACCTGAGATCAAATCGTAAAATTCAGTAAATTTTGCTCAAGGGACATGAGGTGGAATTGTTTTCAGCTTGAACATGAACAATGTGTTTCTATAGTTTTGCCAGACCAAAAAATGCGAGAAGCATTCAGAGCAACTCCAGCAGTATACCCTGTAACAGGAGTTCTACAATTTATGCTGCTCCAAACAGAGACTGATGCAACAAGAGCACAATTAACGCAAGAATTTGATTTGTGCATTTAAACACTGCGTGTGAAACTCATGATTTGTTAAGATGTCACAAAACATTTTATGAAAAGGAGTGATACCTGCATGTACATTTGCCACTGCACTCCGGGGGCTTTTGCAGAAGTTGTCTGCTGCCTGAACAGAAATTGTGTAATATTCACCACACTGCAGGTCTGGGATTTGAGCCTTTGTATCACTTGTGTTGAATAAAGTGGTGACGCTTTGACTGTCTCGAACAGTCACAGTGTAAAACTTTGCTCCATCTGCCTCATCCCATGAGAAGGACACAGCATTTGACTCACAATTCAGCTCAGTTTTTGGATTCTCAGGAATACACGGTGCTGGTGAGAAAATGCATATAACTATCAATTCGTGCTATCCATCATGTGAATACAATTGAGAATAAATGCCAAATTATTTCCATTATTTAAGGATCAATAACATTACCAGTTTGAGTTTGTACAGAAGTACTTGAAATGCCATTCCGACTGTAACTCAATGTGGTTACAGTTATGTTATAGGACTGTCCACAGTGTAAATCCAGAATTTCATAGCGTGTCTCTGTTGTGTTGTATGAGTGTTTATGTCCATCACTGCCTTCTGCAGTTACCTCATAAGAGACTGCTCTATCAGTCCGACCCCATGATACCACTGCTCCATTTAAATTACAGTCCACATTCACAATGACTTCATCAGGGGCACATGGAGCTGTAGGAAAGGAAATATAAACATTAATGTGCACTGGGTTAATGTTAAAAAAAATGTTTTGGTCAAGTGATCCTTGCCAGCAGCTCGTGGAATTTTAATAAAACCTTCAATAAAACAATCATATTTACAACTGTAAGGACCAAACTCATATGTTGCATTTTACAGCCAGTAAATTTTAGCTCCGGATTCTGTGTCACTATGATCTGGAGCTGGCTTGATCTCAAGTTTACAAGTGTTTCTTTGAATGTTACATCTTTGCACTAGTGATGCCAGATAGGTCCACAAAACTGCTAATCTCAAAATCCGCATCCCTGTGTGTGAAGATTGCTGAGGTGCAGCCTGAATGGGGATTTAATCAGTGGCTGCACATCTTCCACTTTCTACCCGAGCACCCCGGACCCCTCTGAAGGATGGCAGCTCCAGGGCATCAGGTTGGCACATGTAACGTTCAGTTAGGTTGGCAGGACAGTGGTTTTGTGTCCTGGCTTAGTTTGGGAAGCTGGGTAAGGTAGGCGTTTCTAAACGATTACCATTTAGGCCAATGCAATGGTGACGTCGAAAGACAAGGGCTTTGCCCTTATGCTTATGGAAGAGAATATTGTTTAGCAGGTCATTCTAATGCCTCACTACTTCTGGATGTTTTCTTAACAGAAAATGTACAAAATACAAGATAACAAAGTGTGGAGCTGGATGAACACAGCAGGCCAAGCAGCTTCTTAGGAACACAAAAGCTGACGTTTCTGGCCCAGACCCATCAGATGAAGGGCCTAGGCCCGAAACATCAGCTTTTGTGCTCCTAAGATGCTGCTTGGCCTGCTGTGTTCATCCAGCTCCACACTTGGTTATCTCAGATTCCCCAGCATCTACAGTTCCCATTACCTCATGTACAAAATACAGTCCATTTGTGCCCCATTTATTCCCTCCCTTGTTCATGTCTTAAGATATTTATATAGAATTGTCTCCAGTGAGGAAATTGAATCTCCAATGAGGAAATCCGGCAGGTAGAAATTTACCCACTCACCACTTTGTAGCTTCTTATTTTATTTTATGCATGGCATTTCGTTGGTTATGGCCTTACAAGCTTCTAGCAGCTAGTGAGTGCGCTAGATAATGGCAGGAAATGACTGAAAGGTTAATCGGGAGCAAAAGTATGACAGGAAGCGAGCTAGAAATGTAAAACCAGATAGCAAATGTTTTACAGTAATTTAAAAAGGAAAAGAATAAGTAAAATGGGTGTTGATCTTCTCAAGAGTGAGAATGTGGAATTGGTTGTAGATAACAAGGAAATGAAAGATGGAATGAACAAATACTTTGTAGCTGTCTTCACAGGAGAGGGCAGAAACAACATGCCAGTAATAGCTGTAAGTCAATAAGTGAAGAAGAGAGAACATTTAATGAAATTACAATTGCTGGGAAAGTGGTACACCTATGGAATTGTTCCTGACAATTCTCCACGTTAATCCGTCAATTTCTTCTAGGGTCATAAAAGCGATTGCCAATGATGTAGAAGATACATTGATGCTCATTTTCCAAACGGTATGAGATTTTGGAAAGGTCCCATCTGATTGGGAAGCAGCAAGTATAACTCCTCTGTTCAAGAAGGAAGGGAGGGAACAGTAGGCCAGTTAGGTTGACATTTGCCATATAGAAGGTGTTAGAATCGATCATTGAGGCAGTAATAGCTGGGCATTTAGAAAAATTCAAGACACTTGGGATAAGTCAACATGATTTTGTGTTAGAAAAACCCTGTTTAACCAATTCATTGGAATTCTTTGAAGGAGTAACATGTGCTTTGGATTAAGGTGACATGCTGTAGACATATTGTATTTGGACTTACGGAAGATATTTTAAAAAGTGCCACAGAAAAGGAATTGTGCAAAATAGAAGATCATAGTGTTGATGCCAACATATTAGCATGAATACAAGATTGGGTGGCTGGCCAAAGAGACAGAGTATGCATAAAGACGCCTTTTTCTGAGTGGCAGGATGTAACAAGTATGGTCCCACCTGGGTCAGAGCTGGGCCCTCAGCTTTTTACAATCTGTATCAATTGCTTAGATAATGGGACAAAAGATGTGGTGGTCACATTGTCAGACTACAACAAGATAGGTAGGGAAGTATGTTGTGATGAGGACATAAGGGAAGACACAGATGGACATGGAAAGTTGAGCGAGTTGGTAAAAATTTGGCATATGGAGTAAAAGACTGAAAAACGTCATGTTCACTTTGGCTGCAAGGATTAAAAACAAATGTATGACTTAAACAGAGAACACCTGCCGAGTTTCAAGATGCAAAAGGTTCCAGGTGTCCTGGAGCATGAGTCACAAAAAGTTAGTACGCAGGTACAGCAAATAATGAAGAAGGCTGTTATAAAGATATCATGCTTTCAGTGTGCAGAGTGTTGATGATACCAAATGTCAAATACTGTGCACAGTTTAGGTCTCTTCACTTAAGGAAAGGTATAAATACATTGGAGAGAGTTTAATATAGTGATATCTGGGATATGTGAAAGCTTGGTTGGATTGGGCTTGTTTCATCCGGATTTTAGGAGAGTGAGGGATGACGAAATTGAATTTCATAAGATCCCGAACAGTTGTGACAAGGTGGAAGTAGAAATGGTGTTTCCTTTTGTGGGTGAGTCCAGAGTTAGAAGGAACAATTCGCACAATAGAGACCATCATTTTATGACAGAGATTAACTCTCTGTCAGAGATTAATGCAAGTTTGGAAGCCTTTGCATCAGAAGGAGATAGACGTGGGACCTTTGAATATTCTTAAGATCGAGGTAGATTGATTCTTGCGCAGGCAAGGACATTGGGGTTTATTATGGATAGATGAGAATGTTGAATTCAAACCACAACAAATTAGTCAGGATCTGATTGACTGAAGGAGCAGGCTTCAACGGCTGAAGGTTCTTAATTCATATGTTTGTGTGGATGCACAAGAAGTCAGAATTAGAGGACAGCACATATTCTGGAGGTTTGTGGGGTTGGTTTAAGTTAGAAAGTTGGGAGGAAAAAGACCATGGGGGTATTTGAAACAAAAGTTGAGATTTTAAAATCAATACGTTTCTTGACTTGGAACAAAGTTAGGTCAGTGAGAACAGGGCAAAAGGGAAACGCAATGTACTGCACATTAAGACATGGGCAGCAGAGTATTTCTGACCTCAAGCTCATGGAGAGCAGAATATGGAAGAACCAGTTGACAGTGCATTTGAATCTTGGCATTTAGAGGCAGCAAAAGCATGGACAAAGGTTTCCATAGCGAGACAGAGAAGAAGTTGAGTGATGTTATGGAAATGGGGGAAGACAGTCTTGGAGATGACGTAAATGTGAGATTGGAAGTTCATTTCCAGATCAAGTATGACAAGCCAGTGACCGCATTAGTATAATCTCAGTCTGCTGACTGGAGAGAGATGGAGTTGGTAGCTGGGGAGGTTTGAGAAGAGATTGAATCCAGTTCTGAGGAAGGGTCACCGGACCCGAAACGTTAACTCTGTTTTCTCCTCCACAGGTGCTGCCAGACCTGCTGAGCTTTTCCAGCAACTTCTATTTTTGTTTGTGACTGAAAACAATGGCTCCACTATTCCCAATATTACACAAAAATCTTGCTCATATAGTAGTAGATGTTAGATAAATAGTAACAGTGAACGACTCAAGTGAGGCAGTGACGCCATACAGCTGAATGCTATCGGTGTATGTATGGAAATTAACGCTAGGCTTTCAGGTGATGTCACTAAAGGGCAGCAGATAGATGAGCAATAGGATGGGGTCCAAGCTTAGATCCTTAGGCAATACCAGAGGTAACAGTCAAGGAGCTGGAAGAGAAGCCTTATTTTGTAGCAAGAGACAGATGTGTAAATAAATAAGAACAGAATTCCAAGACAGCAGTTCCAGTCAGATGAACGTTCAGAGACATTTTAAATGACCATGATATGATGTGGGGGTACTTTGAACTGGCTAGAAATAGTTTTTGGGTAACATCGCCAAAGCTTAGTAATTCGGTAAGTCATCTTCAACTATTTTCATGTAGTCCTGACAACTAGATCTATGCAACACTGAGGCAGCACAGGTTGTCCATATGCTGTTCTTTTCAATGAGACTTTCTGCTAGACCACATCTATTTCCGTTGAAAGCTCGTATTGGAGTATTTCTTTAGAGAGAAGCTGGGAACTGTCCGTGTCAACTTTCACTTCTTCAAGAAAGAAGATGAAACAGATGAACTTATCATTCCATTCAATATCTGTTTGAGAACTTGCAGTTAGTTAATTGCCTGCTTGGTTTGATGGCACTTCAAAAATAATCCCCTGAATGTTATGAGTTTTTGAAATATCTCTAAAGAGGCCCATACCCCATCACAAAGTCGCCCTTTATTTACATGTGAAAAGTCCTTGACACTCAGCTCCCTCAGAGCCAACTCTCAGAGTGTCAGGATGTCTGAAAGCCCTGTTTATATCTGTCAGAAAGAGTTCCCTGATTGGACCAAATTAACAGTCCCAATGAGTGAACTCATATTCCACTTCCTTGACCTGTCAGTCTTCCCTTCCCGACCTCCCCACCTATACTCTCCTCCCCACCTATCTTCTTTTCTCTCCATCTTCGGTCCGCCTCCCCCTCTCTCCCTATTTATTCCAGAACCCTCACCCCGTCCCCCTCTCTGATGAAGGGTCTAGGCCCGAAACATCAGCTTTTGTGCTCCTGAGATGCTGCTGGGCCTGCTGTGTTCATCCAGCCTCACATTTTATTATCTTGGATTCTCCAGCATCTGCAGTTCCCATTATCACTTCTATGAGGTCCACCTGGCTGACTTTGTTACAATCACCACAGTTTTGAACTGTCTTGAGAGGCTAAAAGGTATTATAAAAATGCAAGTATTTTTCTCCATATTACCTGTCCAAATTTCATAACTGGAGCTTTGAATACTGCTGCAGTTGTCACCGACTGCGAGGACAGAGATGTTGTACGTTTGGCTGCAGTGGAGATCTGGGATGACACAGTTTGTTTCAGATGTACTGCAGGCAGCTGTGTGTCCATCACTCCCCTCGGCTGTTGCAGTGTACGAGACTGTGAGATTACTCAGCTCCCATGTTACAGAGGCTGTGACAGCGTCAATATCAGCTTGTACATTCTGAGGAGGGCAAGGTGCTTTTGGGAGTGAGAAATAGAAATAAAAAGTTCCAAGTTAGTGATAACAGAGTTTGATTTACTTCCTTTGATGCCAAACTCTGAAAATAAACACTTTAGAAGGAGATCGTTGAAAGCCACCTAATAACTAGATTACCATTCAGAAACACTGAAATGTAATTTCTGAGTCAGATCATACTCCATGTGTTGCTTGTTGCAATGTGTTAGGAAAATCAAGAAGGAAGTGCATGTGTAATAATATTCTGATGTTGATACTGTTAACAACACAGTGAATTTATTTAATTGGGTTGCCCATCTTTCATTAACATGTAGCAAATAGAAGATGACTTCCATTTATTTTGAATATTTAACCTGTGATCGAGGTTAAATGTTTATTTTTTAAATGTGTTATTTCAAATTATTAAAACATTTCTAAAATGTCACAATGGGAATGATATACAAGCAAGGACACTGAGCCCAACATCTATGATCCCTCTTGCCAGATAACTTAACCAATGGTGAATTATTTCAGGCTGCTTCCTCGGGGTTCCTTCAGATACTTACCATTCTTTGGATAAAGATGTCTTTCTGGACAGTGGTTCTCAACTTTTATTCAGTCATAACTACTTGGAGGAGCATTTATCATAACAAGCATTGCACAAGTGAAAGGAGAGAATTGAACAAGAGGACAAGCAACTAGCACAGCCAATAGCCACTTATATGCCATAGGAAAAGAAATAAAACCAGGTCTAATTCTGAAACAATATGATTAGGAATTCATAGTCTTCACTGGTCTTTGTGTTCTGTGATAATGATTTAGAATCTTTCATGAATTATGGCCTGGAATTCACTTCCTACAAGGACGGTGGAAGCAGACTCAACAGCAGTTTGTAAAAGGGAATTGGGGAAAGACTGGGTAAAAATTATAGAGCTGTGAGGAAAGTGCAAATAGGATGGTTCTTTCAAAATGTGCCAGCGCAAAGATGATATCTTCTATGGTCTAGTGACTTGATAAATGTACACTGAATACGCCTAATTTTAAATCACAGAGTTGAACTGATGAGATTAACAATGGAGTTCTCAGTCGGGCCCATAATCAACATAAAAGCCAGACATGAGCAGGAGCTGTGGGTCACTAAGCTATGTAGTGACGTTAAATGTGGTTAGGAAAAGACTTCCCAATCATATATAGATACAGCAACGAAGGAAACTATTTGTGACATTGGCTTGTATTTGGTAGAGATACAAACAAACACCAATTCCCTGTGCTTTCCTACACCCCGAAAATGTTTTCTATTTCCAGTATTTACCTATTTCCTCTAGTTACTAACTTTCTGTCGCAGGAAGCTGTTCATGATAATTCTGTCTATCGTCTTCACAAATGACTATGAACAACTTAGTTAAGTTTCATCTCAAATTTCAGATTTCTTTAAGGAAATCAATCCTGCCTTCCTCACTCTCTCCAGATAATTGAAATTCCTCTACCATGGTAAAATGCTAGCATTATTTATTCATTCAATGAGGGTATTGTTGGTTCAGCTAGCATTTATTACTTATCCTGAATTGCCCTTGGAATGGTAGCGCTGAGCTGTTATTTTGAACTGCTGCAGTCTATTTTGTGTAGGGAGGGAATTCCAGGATTCTAACCCAACAACACTGAAGGAATGGCGATATATTCCCGAGTCAGGATGGTGAGTGACTTTGAAGGGAACTTGCAGCTAATGGTGTTCTCATGTATTTGCTGCCCATATCTTCTAGATGGTAGTGGTCATGGGTTCAAAAGGTGCCACTTAAGAGATTAAAGGTGAAAATCCATATTGCATCTTGTGAATGGTACACACTGCTGGTACACACTAGTGGTGGTGGTGGGAGTGATGTTTGTGGGCATTGTGCTAATCTAGCAGACCACTTTGTCCTGGATGGTGTCAAGCTTCTTGAGTGCTGTCAGAGCTGCACTTGTCCAGGCAAATGAGGGGTATTCCTGACTTGTACCTTGTAGATGATGAACAGACTCTGGAAATCAGGAGGTGAGTTACTCACAACAGGATCCATTGCTTGTGACATGTTCTTGGAGCCACAGTATTAATATGGCTAGTCCAGTTCGGTCAATAGTAACCCTAAATTAATAATGGTTTCAACAATAGTGATGCTGCTGCTTAGATTCCCTCTTGGTGGGTTTCAAGTTTGGGTTCCTGGGGCAGAGCTGGATTATTAGTCCAGTGACAATACTACTATGTCGCTGCCTTCTCCTTACCATTTTGCACCACACAAAGACAGTGACATCCTTAACATAGTGTGTTGCCCAGAATAGAACTCAATAGTCCAGATGAGAACTAGTTCGTGTCTTATTGGCTTTAGCACCCTTTCATTGCTTATGTACACCACGACGCTTAAAAATAACCAAGAGTCACATATGCTTTTCTCCCATTAACCTGCCCATCTTAAAAGATTACTGAACATAAATTTCCAAATGTTCATATACCACCTTCTCGAATTTGGAACCTGCTCTAGTCTTTCTGGATGGAGCTGACGACATGGCTCACAGTTGATTGATTTTAAACTAATGAACTAATTAGTGAAGAAAATATATAAGTAGGTCTAAGCTCACTCAATGTCTTGCTTGTTCTAGATCCATTAGAAATGTATCTTTCAGTTACCTGTTTTCATTGTAACAGAACGGCTTTCAGCAGAGTCACAATAGTCATCGTGTGCACGGACTGTGATGGTGTAGGTCTCTCCACAGCTCAGGTCAGTGATGTCACACATTGTTTGATTAGCGCTGCATTGCTGGACATTGCTTCCTTCTGCAGTCGCAATGTATGAAATTGCACCTTCACTGAACTCCCATGAGACTGACGTATGTCCAGCAGCACAGTTCACACGAGCATCAACATTCTGTGGGACACATGGCACTGCAAAACAAACATCTGTAAATATTACCTGCTGGAAAATTAGTGAGTCTCATAATCTGGAATTCAGAAAAAACAACTCTAACAGAATGTGAAACTGGCTGACACAGGGAGTGATTGAAGTGAATAATATTGATGCATTTGAGAGGACTTTAGGTAATCACACGATGGACACAGAATAAAAGTTTGTATTGACAGATCAGAAAAGATAGGAGTAGACTTAAGTGTTGGCACAGATCGTTTGTATTCTCTGCTAGTGAAATGACTTTCTATAAAGTACAAAAGTGACAATGTCCCAAAGCCATACATTGAAGAACTTCTTACTTGAAGTTCTTGTCCAGAATTACCTGTTTTAATTGTAACAGCAGAGCTCTGGGAGCTGTTACACTCCGTGCGGATTGCCTGTACAGTTATATAGTAGTTGAGTCCACAATGCACATCGGAGATCTCACATTCAGTCCCTGTTGTATTGCATGATGCCCACTGGTCATTGTTTCCTTGTGCTGTTACAATGTAGGACTCTGTACCGTTGCTGGGATCCCAAAACACTGACACATTATTACTTTCACAATTGATGTGAGCAACCACATTCTGTGGGACACAAGGCACTGAGGAAAAAAAAAGCAGAAGTTTTAATCCATTTTGGATTTAATCCTGCCTACACAATTCTGAAAGAGCAGAACATTGAGTGCAGATCTGCAATCAAGGCTCTTGGATTAATATCAGATAGAATCAATAGCTGAGTAGATAACTGTGCCAATACTTAAAGATAGCCAATATACAACGTGATAAGATGTTTATTAAATAACGTAGATCGATCGCCAAGTCTGAATCCTCTAGAATCTTCATATTCATAAAAAATGAACAAATAGTTTACCTGTTTGAATTTCGAAAAATGTACTTGGTAAACTGGTACAGCTCTCATCCACTGCTAATATAGTTATACTGTATATCTGGCCACATGGGAGGTCTGAGATGTCACACTCTAGTGCTTCTGTTGCATTGCATGAATATCTGTCTCCTTCCGTTCCTTCTGCAATCGCAGTGTAGTTCACTGCACCGTCACTCGGTTCCCATGATACTGATGTTGTGTGGGTTGCACACTCCAAAGAAGCACTTACAGTCTGGGGACTGCAAGGGGCTGAAGGTTATCAGAGAATGGATAAAGGCAGAATTAACTTTTACTTACATTTAACACTGTTCATCTAAAAATAACGTTTTTAAAATGAAGAGTAATCCCTTCTAATAACATGAAAACTGAACAAATACAGGAATAGTGCAACATCAAAAACTGAAGATCATGGAAAAGATTTTAACTTTCCACAATGTCTGCTAATAGATGGCAACAGCTTATAATTGGTTAACAGTGCTCATCAGACCACTGTAACGCTGGAGCACAATATTGGTGAGGCCGTGCCTGGAGTCATGTACTCATGTTTTGGTCTCCGTATTTAATAAAGGACACATTGGCATTGGAGGCAGATCAAAAGAAATTCACGAGATTGATTCCTGGGATGAAGGGGTGGCTAAATTGAGAATGGTTAAAGAGAGTGAGCTCTTGTTCTGTGGCACGTTTCATCACATGACAGTAATTAATCACTGGAGGATTCTGTTGGGGAGCTCATTACCTATCCGGTTACACCTCAATGAAGACTGCGGTGGGAAGCAAATGGCCAAACTTCCCTAGTGGAGTCACTGTGCAAAAGAGCTTCTGGCCTCTACTAGGCCAACTCTCGGGAGGTAGGATCTTTGCCCCAGGGGTTTCCAACCAAGCAGCAAGGCCTAGGTTGTAAAGCATCAACCATGATATCTTTCATTCTCAATTTTTAACAAAACAAATTCATCACTGGACAGGCTGACATTTATCGCCTATCCTATTCCATCACACTTCAGCTTTGCACCTTGTGGACCGGCGTTGGGGAGTCAGGAGATGAATTATTGATCACAGAATTCCCAGCCTCTTATCTGTCTTTGTAGCCACAGTAATTATATTATTGATCAAATTCTGTTTCTATTTAATGGTATTCTCCAGGATGTTGATGTTCAACCATGTTAATGCCTTTTAATATCAAAGGGAAATGATTGAATTCTCTAATGTTGGAGATGGATGTTTTCTGACACTTGTGTAACACAAATATTACTTGCCAAGTGTGAGTTCAAGCCTAGATGTTGTCCAGGTTCCGATGCATTTTGACATTGACTGCTTCAGTATCTGAGAAGTCATGAATGGTGCTGAACTTTGTGTGATAAGTCCTTAACACACAGGAGCAGTATTAGACCATTCAGCCCAGTGAGTCTACTCTGCCAATCAATGAAATCCTTGTTGACCTTACAATCCTCAATCCATTTTCCCTGTAACTCCTGATTCCCTAAGTGGTTATAATCTGTCCTTTTTCAGCCTCGAATATACATAACGACCCAGACTATGCAGTCCTCTGCAGCAAAAAATTCAACAGATTTCGCAAGGAAAACAATCTTTCTCCATTTACCCTCTCAAGTCTCCTAAGAATGGTTTATGTTTTAATAAGTTTGCCCATCTCTCTTCTAAATGCCAACAAGTAGAGGTCCAATCTACTCAACCTCTCCTAAGATAAGGTTCCCCATGGTAGGCTCATTCAGAAGGTCAGGAGGAATGGGATACAGGGGAACTTAGCTGCTTGGATACAGAATTGGCTGGCCAACAGAAGACAGCGAGTGGTAGTAGAAGGAAAATATTCTGCCTGGAAGTCAGTGGTGAGTGGGGTTCCACAGGGCTCTGTCCTTGGGCCTCTACTGTTTGTAATTTTTATTAATGACTTGGATGAGGGGATTGAAGGATGGGTCAGCAAGTTTGCAGACGACACAAAGGTCGGAGGTGTCGTTGACAGTGTAGAGGGCTGTTGTAGGCTGCAGCGGGACATTGACAGGATGCAGAGATGGGCTGAGAGGTGGCAGATGGAGTTCAACCTGGATAAATGCGAGGTGATGCATTTTGGAAGGTCGAATTTGAAAGCTGAGTACAGGATTAACGATAGGATTCTTGGCAGTGTGGAGGAACAGAGGGATCTTGATGTGCAGATACATAGATCCCTTAAAATGGCCACCCAAGTGGACAGGGTTGTTAAGAAAGCATATGGTGTTTTGGCTTTCATTAACAGGGGGATTGAGTTTAAGAGTCGTGAGATCTTGTTGCAGCTCTATAAAACCTTGGTTAGACCGCACTTGGAATACTGCGTCCAGTTCTGGGCGCCCTATTATAGGAAAGATGTGGATGCTTTGGAGAGGTTTCAGAGGAGGTTTACCAGGATGCTGCCTGGACTGGAGGGCTTATCTTATGAAGAGAGGTTGACTGAGCTCGGTCTCTTTTCATTGGAGAAAAGGAGGAGGAGAGGGGACCTAATTGAGGTATACAAGATAATGAGAGGCATAGATAGAGTTGATAGCCAGAGACTATTTCCCAGGGCAGAAATGGCTAGCACGAGGGGTCATAGTTTTAAGCTGGTTGGTGGAAAGTATAGAGGGGATGTCAGAGGCAGGTTCTTTACGCAGAGAGTTGTGAGAGCATGGAATGCGTTGCCAGCAGCAGTTGTGGAAGCAAGGTCATTGGGGTCATTTAAGAGACTGCTGGACATGTATATGGTCACAGAAATTTGAGGGTGCATACATGAGGATCAATGGTCGGCACAACATTGTGGGCTGAAGGGCCTGTTCTGTGCTGTACTGTTCTATGTTCTATGTTCTAAGTTCTAAGATAGAGCCTCCACACCTGATAGTATGCATTCTTTGGACTGCGTCCAATGCCAGTGAATTTTTCTTTAGATAAGGCGCCCAAAACTGTTCACACTGTTCTAGCTGTGGTCTGACTTGAATAGTTTAGCAAAACCTCCCCACTTTTATACTCAATCGCTTTTGAAATAAAGGCCAGCATTCCATTTGTCTTCCCTATTATGTACTGAGCTCGGATGCTAGCTTTTTGAGTTTAATGCACAGGGGCTCCCAAATCGCTGTGCTATGGCTTTCTTCAGTCTTTTTCCATTTAACTAATATTCAGCTCCTCTAGTCTTTCTGAAAGAGTGCATAACCTCACATTTTCTGACATTAAATTCCATCTTCCGGGTTTTTGCCCACTCACTTAACCTGTCTGATCAGCAATCATCAGGAAATACCATGGAAACAGCTGGAAGTTGTTGGGCCGAGGACACTACCCTGAGGAACTTCCACAGAGATGTCCCGAAGCTGAGATGACTTACCTCCAACAACAACAACAATCATTTTCCTTTGCAATAGATATAATTCCGATCAGTGCAGCATTTTCTCTGAATCCTGTTGACACCAGTTTTGCTTGGGCTCCTTAATGCCACATTGGGTCAAATGCTGCCCTGATCTTAAGTTAGTTACACTCTCTTGCCTTCTTGAATTTAACTCTTTTGTCCATTTCTGGAATTGAGTGAGCCCAAGCTGAGCATCAATGAGGTGGTTATTGGAGCTGTCCATTGTTTTTGGTCCCTTCAATCACTTTGCAGATGATTGACAGTGGACTGATGAAGTGGAGGTTGTCCCAGTTGCAGACAATACTTGCCTGGGAGATTTTTCACATTGCCAGGTAGATGCCAGAGCTATTACTAAAACAGCTTTCCTAGGATGCGGTGAGTGCTGCAGCGTAGGTCTACAGTATTATTCCTGGAAAGTTGCCAGGGCCTATAACCTTTGCAGTATTCAGTACCTTCAGTCATGTGTTGATATCATGTGGAGAGAATTGAATTGGCTCGATAAAGAACTGCCCTCTTCTCCATCACCCTGTTTATGAACACCTCAAAATGTCTCTTTATAAAGCAGGATGAGAGCATTATTTCACTCTAGCTTATCAATGAACACCAGTGTGAGTGTCATTCCTGGTTTGCAGCATCTGAGTGGCGTGCAGCTGGGCATCGCACCAGTGAACGTGGAAGCTGGAAGTTCCTGACAAGTGGCAAGCATTTCTGTCTCTGTGGTTGTGTGATTCCTTGAGAAAGGCATCCAAAAATTGCAGTTACATAATTAATATGGTGAAGATCAGACGATTGTGTGAGAAAACTCACTCCAAATGATAGCAGACATGACGCTGTGAGTCCCATTTGACCAAAACAGTTTAACCACAATTTCGATAAATTCTGTCCATTGAGACAATTTCAGTAGGAGCAGCAAAAGGAGGGCTCTGGTGGTAAGGTTATAGTATCCCTACCTTAGCACCAGGATGTCTGGGTTCAAATTCTACCTGCTCCACTGGTATGTATTAACACAATTGAACAGGTCAATTAGAAAATGTCGAGATGAGGAAGACGCTACAGGGGAGGTTTTTTAAAAAATTCAATGTTTTGATCGATGAATAGAGGAAGATTATTTCCCCTAACTGGAGAGGATGGTAATTAATTTAAATTCATTACTGGAAGAATGAGGATAGTAAAAAAAGATATATCTTTGTACAAAAAGTGTTAGTAGGTTATGGAATTAATGGAAAGGTTTGAAACTGCGACTACTGCAACCCTTCAACTTATTAGAAGCATATGAACAAATGGAGCTATATGGGGATATACTTGAAACTTGAAGTTAGTAAGGAAGTGGCATGCATGTGTTAGGCTGAACATGCTGATTGTGGCTGCAGAGGTACAGTGGGCAGAATATAGGCAATATTTACAGGAGTTACCAGCACCATTGAACCATAACAGGTATCTGCAACAATATCAGCATCCATGAAACCATTTTACAAACTAAACATACTTTACATCACTTACAGTTTTGTTTCATTGCTGGTTAAAGTCAGACCAGTGAACTGTTAGGTGCCAATAATGACTTGCAGCACTTGAACAGAAATGATATATTATCACAAGGAGTAGGAGGTGTACACCATACAGCTGCTTCAGTCTGCTCCACCATTCACTGCCAGTTTTCCTGCAACTTTCTTATCCACTTCTCACATTCCTCAAGTCCCAGAGAGATCAATGCTCTCAGCCTTAAATATATTCAACGATGACAAATCCAGGGGTCTCCAGGGTAGAGAATTCGAAATATTCAAACCTTCATGGTGGAGAAATGCCTCCTCATCGCAATCCTAAATGATTGACTTCCTATCCTGTGCTCCCACATTCTGGAATTCGCAGACAGGGGAAACAATTTCTCAGAGATGATCCAATGAATTCCTTTCAGAATCTTGTTTTTAATGAGATAACCTCTGATTTTGCTAGAATCCGGAGAGTAAAGGCTTAGTTCACTTCACCCCTCATCTCAGGAATCAGTCTTGTAACTTTTTTCACTGTGCTCCCTTGAAGGCAAGTACACCTGAGGTGCAAAACTGTCTACAGTGCTCCACATGTTGTTTCTCTTAAGCCCTGTACTATCACAGCAAGACTTTGTTAATCTTGTACTTCATGTTCCCTACAAGTACTTGAACAGAAGATATTGACATAATTGTACCAGAGCAAAATCATATTTGAATGCATAACATCATCAACTGTTCATACTAAATTCTAACAGTTTGCATAGGCATTATTTATTCAATGCTGTAACAGCACCAATGCAAATGCTAAAAAAATGTTATTTTTAAAGGTTTACTTGCTAAGTTAACATAGCTCTTTGCTAGCTTGATAAATACATGTTGACAGTTCAGTTTGTTCTTTTCCCCACATATTTCTCAATGAAGTGAAGAGTTACCTGTTTGAATTTCAACAAGTGAGCTCTGAGAACGGTTGCATGTGCTGTCAGATGCTATGACATACACAGAATATAACTGGCCACAGAGTAACATGGGTGTTCGACACCATGATTCCCATGTGCTGCATGATGTGATCTTGCCATCAGGTCCTTCAGCAATGGCAGTGTACAACCGAACACCGCTATTATGGTCCCATGAGACTAAGGCTGTGTTTAGATTACAATCTAATCTTACTTCAACATGTTGCGGGTCACATGGGGCTGGAAATAACAATGAAAGTTAGACTGGTTGGAGGATAACAGAATCAAACAATCAGTGCTATTGCAAATCAACAAGAGAGCAAAATAATTATTAAATAGCATCTCTAAAGCAGGTCATCATTACATCAAAAGTGGGAAGAAAATAGAAAGTAGTAACTGTGCCAATTAATTGCCAGCAATAAATGCAATGAATGGCAAAGATGCTTCAATTCTGTAATGTGAATACTTTAATAATTGAACATCTCACAAAAATACATTATGACATAATTAATATTAACACAACCTTGACAAAATTTTTGACTGCTCTTATTAATTTTGCCTTCTATAATTGTAATGTATTAAATATACACAGTTTACTACCTACACTGGTAAGACCATTTATAAAAAAACTTGTTGACAAATTTCACCATGCACCCAGTGGGAAAATTAGCTAAAAATGCCAAAGTAAAGGGAAAAACAACATTTTTAACGCATGGGAGGGCTGATTTATTAGCACATAGACTCTGATTGGCAGAGGCATTGCATGAAGAATGCAAGATTTAGATTATGACTGACAATTAGTTTAAATTTTAAACCAGGCAGGTTGACTGTTATTGGTAAACGCATTGCCTTGAGAAATAAATCAGAGAATGGCCTTCATCTATATTGTTGAGTTGAAACAGGCAAGTGTGTGCACCTGTTATTTCGGCTTGCAAAGACCAGGGTTCTGTATATTTATATATGTAGCTTCCAGAACATGCAAATGCATGACACTGCTAGCCTGAATGGCAATCTTAAATTGAGAGATTACAGCTGACCTGATCAGGTTATTTCTCACTGTATATCCTGCAAGCCCTCATACACAGGCCTAAGGCTATCACTTTTGACACTGAAAAGTGCTTACTCCACCTCCCATTACCCTGCAGATCTCACCAATGAGTTAAACTAATTGTGTTGTCACGTTACATTGCAATAGCAACTGGAGTGGTGACTGCCATTTAAAGGGTGCTGCTAAAATAGATGTTCTGCAAATCAAACAAATGAGTAACGTGGCATGTGAATTTCAGTGCCAGTATGATGACAGGTAAATATGCCATACATTCCAAAGGGTGGTGAACTGTTTCCAGTAGCGCATCCCTAGGGCTATTCACAAATTTAAGGTATTGACTTTACCCAATCGGCCCTTGCTTACACAACACAATACAGTATCCATCTTTAGTTGTAATTCTGTGATTGGACAACATTTGTGGAATAATCCTTAGTGTATAAAGAATTGTGCAGACAGCTAATTTGAGATTGTCAGTGTGGCTCATAGTGTGATGCACTTGGGCAGACTGGGATCTGCATATATTAACAAACAAAGCCCTGCCTAGACACCGAAAAAAATGTACACGCACTGCACGTTTAAACTCAACAAAATAGGTGTCAGACATTGTCTGGTTTATTTCTCCATGGCAACGTCTATACCTATTAATAACTATTTGCTGACCAATTAATATACTTCCACTCATAGGAAACAAAATGTTGGTTTCCCCCTCAGTTTGGCACTTTTGCTAATTGTCCAGATGAGTGCAAGATGAAACATTTCAATAATCCATGTCCTTTTTTGGCAATACTCTGAAGATATGTCCTATCTAATGACAATTTGATAATGTGTGAGAATTGGGGTTGGGGTACTGGGGGAGCAGGTTATTCTATTGTTCGATTGGTTGGCTATGACTGCTCATTAAGTAACAAGAAGTATGAAGATACTTGACCTGACTTTAACTGCATCCAAATGAGTTTTATCTGAGTTACACTCTTGCCCAAAACTTGGCTTGATATTGAACATTTGAAAACAATCTCAACCTGAAACATGGCTCTAGGGAGAAAATCATGGAACATTTAAAGTAAAATAAATTCGATAATTTCAAAACTAACTTATTTAATTCCTGGTTCAGGTTTAATATAATCGTTTCCTTTACAACTTTATATTGTAGCGTTAAACCAGAGCATATAAAATTGGTAATTGTGATGAGTTTTCTTTCAATGGCAATTGACAAAATCATGGACGAAAAGGTATGCCACAATATCTGAAATTCTGGCTCTTAAGATGTTTCATGCATATCAACTACATAATCATTTTGTTGGAGGGCTATTACTTTAATTGTATGAGCAGGTTCTGTGTGCACTCTTTGCTCAGTTTCCCATTGAATAAATGTGTAGTGGATTTCACTTTTTTGCCTCATGATCATCATTACATGGCTTGTAAATACAGTTCCAACATCGAGGACTGAAGGAATGCAATTACATTAAAGTGACTCGCGTTTCAGGAACCTTTGAAATTCTGAGTAATTGATTCCAATGTGTTGCCCAGATAAACAAATAATCAGCAGCTATCTTCAACTGTGGAGTCTCAAACATTCATCATAAAACATAGCCTTCATAATGCACAGAAACCCATTTCCCTGTCACGTTAAATAAAGAAAATGAACAAAATAACATGCAGCACTTAAAGACTGCTTGCAGAATCTGATACTTCATTTGTTGTTAAAATTGCAATAGACTTTAAGGAAATATGCGATACCTGCTTGTACATTCACCACTGCATTCTGAGGTCTTTTGCAGATTTCATCCGCTGCCTGAACAGAGATTGTGTAATATTCACCACACTGCAGGTCTGGGATTTGAGCCTTTGCATCACTGGTGTTGAATAAAGTGGTAACTCTTTGACTGTCTCGAACAGTCAGAATGTAAAACTTTGCTCCGTCTGCCTCATCCCATGAAAAGGACACAGCATTTGAATCACAATTCAGCTCAGCTTTGAGATTATCAGGAATACACGGTGCTATTTAGAAAAACAAATTATCATCAATCCTCTCTTGCTGACAAGTAAACCTACAGTATAATTAAGTCAAAAATGATTAACTAGTAACATTGTACCTATTAATTAAGTAATAGTAGCATTACCAGTTTGGGTTTGTATCGAAGTACTTGAAATGCCATTCCAACTATAACTCAATGTGGTTACAGTTATGTTATAGGACTGCCCACAGTGTAAATCCAGAATTTCATAGTGTGTCTCTGTTGTGTTGTACGAGTGTTGATGTCCATCAACACCATCTGCAGTTACCTCATATAAGACTGCTCCATCAGTCTGACCCCATGATACCACTGCTGTGTTAGAATTACAGTCCACATTCACAATTACTTCATCAGGGGCACACGGAGCTGTAGAAAAGGCAAGATATAATTTCATTAATACCTGAAGAAAAACATTGATGAAAATATAGACTTAAATGGAATAAAACATGTTGATCCTTAATTAAGTTCAAATGATTATCACTTTGAATAGGCTAATCATTGATTTTGAAGGTTCATGAAATCCTTTTTGTGAAATCTATCGATCTCTGTTACTTATTCCACATTGATAGGAGTTTGTGGACATTAGCAAAGGTGGATTTCTACTAATGCTGCATACAATAGTATTCAGTGGGGAGTACCTCCGTAATAACTGCCTGTTCAATGTTCCCTTCACCCACTGTTCAGCAATAGGGTCACAGGATAAGCCTATGGTGTCATGATGTAACAATAAGGTAACACCACGTTACTATGACAGCCAGCTGGAGACAGAGATGCTGGAGGAAACACTGAACTGGTGTAAATTAATATCGGTATTACCATGGGGTCCCCAGCAGTGAGTGGTGGTGATGAGGGAGGGCACCAAACAGGACTGCTTCTCTGGAAGAAAGAGTCTTTGTCAGAAAGAGCAGTCCTGGAGAGAGGGAGCGATAAAGATTTTTCTCAACCAGATGTGGACTACAGGCTTAATTCCATATATTACCATCCTGTTTCTGGAGTTCTGATACCAGTGGAATAAAGAATCCCTGCTTCTTGATCTTCATACCATCTGCACCCTTAAATCTCACATTATATTTTGTCATGTCAGTATGTAAGAAAAGGCTGTAAATCAAATATATAGATAGACTTGTGCAGGGTCATTTAAGCAAAAGGACCTGCATCTTGCTGATTTAATTATGAAACATTTACCACAATAACAAAAAGGGGCCAACAGTGGTTTAGCATCTCTTCACAGTAATTTGGGAAGATTGTGAACTCAGAGAAAATTACAGGAATGAATTCAACATTCCCACCATAGCTGGTGAACTCACTCACTGCGTTATGTACAGACTGTCAACAGGTACAGAACACTAAAACCCTCATGAAATAATCTCAATTTGGAAACAAAAATATGTCGCAGTAGCATTTTTAATTATATCACTGCATCTCATGTGCAGCAGTAATGTTAAATTACTAGTTCCAACTTAAGGAAATACCAACAATTTCCTGGAAAAAGTTTAAACAAAAACAATAGCTGTTTTTCATTCAAATGTAGTTGCAGTCCAAACATCTCCCTCCCAGCTTCCCCGGGAGGAGTTTGTTCAAACATTGCCTGAAAATAATGTTTGATGTAGGACTTGCAATTCAAAATTGGTTTCTCAGATTCAGTGCAGAGGAAGCATTCAAATGCTTGTGGTTATTGTTATGATGGTGATTGATGAGGTGACCTGATAGAATAACGAATGTCATGTTTCCAATGATTGTTAGATATTGAGCAGAATCCAACTTTGACAAGTTTGATCGTGGTTGACTTAGAATTCTGGAGATAAAATTGCTTGTAAGTTTATATTAATAAAAAAGTTTACACTCAGACATGTACTTGTTCTGCAACATTTTACATATTTTACATGCAATGTAACACACTTCAAGAAACCGCCCACAATCCAAAAACCTTTTAATAGAAGTGATTATTGTCTTCAACCTTTCATAACAGAGAAACCATCTTTAGGAGCTCTTGATATTCCTTTTCATGGTTTTTGTTAATGGACTCAAATAATAGCGATGTACAAATGAGGTACAAGGTACATGTAAAATCTATCAAGTATTCATGCTAATTGTTACCTGTCTGAACATTATAAATTAAGACTTTTTTGCTGTTGCATTTATCATTGAAAGCTTGAACTGTGATGGTATACATTTTACTACAGTGAAGAGCTGGGATATGACAGCTGGTTCCAGAGGTGGTACAGGTCTCTGTGTGTCCATCACTCTCTTCCGCTGATGCCACGTACAACACAGTGTGGTTACTTGGCTCCCATGATATCAAGACAGTATTATTTTCACTATAAACCTCCACATTCTGAGGGGGACATGGCACTGGTTTGGAGAAAAGAAACAGGAACCAGAAAAATAATGTCATAAGTTATGTCAATGGGATTCCAAAGTTCTGATAAGACAAAACTGGAGAACAAACTCCTAATGGGGACAGTCTACCAGCTTTAGACAAGACTGTATTTCAATCCCAACCTAGATTGTATTTGTAATTTAGACTTTCAATTCCCTAGGATCTTCACTAATTTCTGAACCTGCTAGTTGGAGCAGCAGCATACTGTCCGCAGGGATAAGGAATAGGGAAGAATGTGAGAAGAGGCAATAAAGAAGCAATGTTCTTTCTATGGCTTCTTTCTTCCTACCTATAGTACGTTTCTAATTACTAACATTGAGTGCAACTGAAAGCTAAGGCATGGAGACCATCTGCCCAGATCATTTCAAACTGCCAACTGAATAATTCATTATACAGGGCCTACCGATTTCATCAGAAGAAGTTCACAATGTTTGAAACAGCTTGAGATTATTTATAAAGCAACAAGCAATTCCAATTCACGTACAGCACAGTCCAAAGTGATGGAAAGGTACCTCTATTCTGTTTTAACTTGTAACTTGAGAGGAACACTATGCTAGTACATTGTTTGTAATCCCAATCCCAGACATTTTCTATGTAATTCGGTGCTATAGTTTCATGTTTTCAGAACAGTATTGAATAGTTAAACAGAGTTCACTTAGACTCTTAATGCCCAGTTGGATCCAGAACAAGGTCCCAGAGATGAAAGTAAAGTTTCTTAAACTGTGGTGCTATCTATTCCTTTTAAATTGGGAATTGAGGCAAAAATATTTTACACAAATGATATGGAGGCAAATTGTTTTGAAGGCCATTGTGTTAATTTATCTTAAGAGCAACTAGCCAGAGGATAAAGAAATCCAACAAGATAGGTGACTTTCAAAAATTATAATACGCTTGTTAAATGTTCTTTATTCTTATCATGATTCAATATTGTTTTCTTAAAATTTCTATTTCCCTTGTTATTTCTCTTTCTGAAACTTGTAACATTAGCTTCTTGCTTGTTTCTATCTTTAAATCCCCTTCTGGTTCCAAATCCCCAACAATCTTTCTCTCCCTTAGCTTACCTACACCTGGTCCCTATTAGTCAACAATCTATGTTAATTTCACCATCTCTGACTTTCCCATTGATCCACCAGTATCTTTTCTGTCATAAATGACCACATTTGATGACCTTGCTCAGTGACAAAAAGTCATAATTTTGGAATGGTGGTTTTAACACTGTCCTGAATATTTCTTCTATACTTGAGCAAAACTTTTGGTCCAAATTATTTATGCACCAACGCTATGTGATTCAAGGGCAAGCTTTTGAGAATAAATATGAATATTCCCCCAACACTAACATCCACCTTAGTGTCTCCTGTCAGTCCCTATAGAAAATCACAGAAAAATTGGGATTGATCTGCATCATTTAGCAGAAGCCTGGCATCTCAAAAATGAGGGAGCTAAATCATTGGATAATCAGAGGATTAGACAGGGCGGACAGTAAGAGCCTTTTTCCTTGGATGGTGATGTCTAACACAAGGGGACATAGCTTTAAATTGAGGGGTGATAGATATAGGTCAGATGTCAGAGGTGGGTTCCTTACTCAGAGAGTAGTAAGGGCATGGAATGCCCTGCTTGCAACAGTAGTAGACTCACCAACTTTAAGGGCATTTCAATGGTCATTGGATAAACATATGGATGATAATGGTATAGTGTAGGTTAGATGGGTTTCAGATTGGTTTCACAGGTCGGCGCAATATCGAGGGCTGAAGGGTCTGTACTGTCCTGTAATGTTCTATGTTCTATGTTCTATCCTTAACTGGACATTGAGCATCAACCAGGCAGACACAGAAAGGATATCTGGTGGAGAAAATCATATCCTGGTAACAAAATCTCTGTAACCTTTCTTCGATTGAGCTCAATGCTCAACAATAAGGATGAGGATCTGCCTTCTTAGCGAAAAAGTTGAAAACCCAAGCGTGTGTCATCTTGCATTGAATGATCACAGATTTTAGTATTGGACAGCTGCTAAAATACTTGTAATGTCCAGGAATTTAATTCTAAGATTGTTAAAGAATTTGTTGGATAATTTTCATTTTTGCTTTCTCATTTCACCACCCACTCATTCCACCTTGCTTCCCCCATCCAAATGAATAATTCAAACTTCAATGACTAGTGTGTGTCTGGTGTCAATCCTGGAGCTATCCTGGATTGTTTCATCAGATTCAAAATCTGCCTAAGTCCAATGTAAAATATTACAGAAGTGTAAATATTTAGTGGAAACAAATTAGTGATTAGTAATTTATACCATTAACCAAAATAACTTTAAAGTGAATAATTCTGCTCTTTCCTTCAAGTATGATTTCATGTGACATCTTTTTTCCGATTATAAAAATGCTGTGACTTGTTCTGGGATAGTAGGATTTGCTCTGCCTTTCGTTCAGTTTTTTGTTTCTACAATTGGTTTTGAAGCTAAATACCTGATTGGATTTCCAATGTTGAAAATTGTGAAGTGCTGCTGCAATGGCCAGCTCGTGCCATCACTGTCAATGAAAAACTCTCTCCACATGGGAGATAGAAGATTTCACAGCTTGTGCCTGTTGTGTTGCATGACAGTCTGTGTCCGCTCTTCAACTCCAAAAATGCAATGTATGAGTCAGCTCCATCACTTTCTGTCCATGTCAACGAGGCCTGGTTCGAAGCACAATCCACGCGAGCATCAACAAGCACCGGAGTGCAGGGCGCTGAGGAAAACAAATATTTTCTGTTCTGTACACCGACTTTTCTTCAATTACCAAACTTTCATTTTTCACCGCTGAAGTTATGTTTCCCTAGCTAATTCATTAAAGTCAAATGATCTTTTCTCGCATATGCACAGGGTTTGCGGATGCTGTGTTTAACTTGGACCCAATTCCATTCTCAACTGTGCACTAGTGCAAAGGGCCACGAAGTAAAGAAAAAGAGTTTTGAGGAGAGAGGACAACTAGGAAGTAGACTATATTACCACGGTACAGAATTTTTCATTGTTATCTATTGGATCTCAATAACAACATGGGGGGGTGGGTGCGAGGGAGATAAACAGTGATTATTGTGAGAAATTTATTTCTCTTGGATTTAATTTATATATATATATATAAAAGTTTAACAATAATTTATATTAAAAAAGGTTTGAACAATAACTTTCCTGCTCCTCTATTACTATCAAGCCCAATTCTTACACAGAATTAAATTGTTGTTTGATTGTCCAGGTTTTGTGTATCGCCAAAAGACATACTTTGTTCAAAATTTTAAAATTTCCACTTATCAGGAAAACTAGCAAAAACACCAATTTAAGGAGAAAACCAACTTTCTTTTTATATATGTCCATGTACTAAAACTTTTACTTTCTCTTTATGTCGAAAGCAAAATAGTTTTACCTGTTTCAATTGTTGTAAAACTCTTGGAAGGTCGCAAGGAGTTGCACTGTTCATTAAGTCCTATTATGGATATGTTGTATGTCTGACCACATTGTAAATCTGTGAGCTCACAGTTTGTCTCTGTGGTGTTACAGAAATGTGCCAATCCATTACGATTTTCAGCTATCACAGTATAAGACACAGCTCCATCACCGTTATCCCAGAAAACATCAATCACATCAGCATCACAGTCCAAGTAAGCAGTTGGGTTGATTGGGTCACACGGTACTAGGTAATGCAATGCATCATAAAAGTAAGTTGTCAAAACCAGTTTTGAATATTATTACGATAAGAATCAGGTACAGTTCATTGCATATTGTACACAATCACAGCTATCATTTCTGTCAGATAAAGGGGCATATTTTCTTCCGGCAATTTTTGATCTGAACTAGAACAGAAGTAGCTTCAAATTGTATACTTTGTGAATTATTTTTGATGACTGCCATAGACAGTTGGTAGATAGAAAATTGCTGATCTGCAATGCCAGCTGTCTTGATTGCTTTGTCGTGTGTCATTTACTTTTTTAATAGCCAAGAGAGACAGAAACCACAAACCTGCTTTCAGCTGAGACTTAGTTGACCCCAAGAAAAATATATTTGCTTCAGCAATCACACCCTGACTTCAGAGCCTTATCTCCTGTTGTCTTATTGTCATTACAATCCCCAGTCAACTTCTGCCATTATGAATTCTCATGCTCATATGAAATATTATGGATTTTTCTTAACTGTTTTTGTGTGGAAATTATTTGGACACAGTTTATGCTAAAGTGTAACATTGAGACGAATTGACAGAATATAAAATTCAACTCAGAGTTACAAGATAAATGGCTGAGTTAAGGAGTTCATTAATATCCCAATACGTTCAACTGAGAGTCAATGAGCAGCTGTGGAAACCCGTGATGATTTTTAAAAAGGTTGGGATTCATTATCCATGGTATCTTAGGCACCTATCACTTCAGCAAGTTTAGAGGCTTTTTGGAATGTCATTTTTAATGCTCCAAAATATTTCATAAAGCATACTTCATGCACAGATTCATTATCTACCTTGGACCTTGATCAGTTGAGGCAATGGGCCAAGGAGTGGCAGATGAGATAACTGTGAGATGTTGCATTTTGGAAAGGCATATCAGGTTAGAACTTATAGACTTAATAGTAAGATCCTAGGGAGTATTGCTGAATAAAGAGACCTTGGAGTGCAGGTTCGAAAGTAGGTAGACAGTAGAGTGAAGGAGGCATTTGGTATGCTTGCCTTTATTGGTCAGTGCATTGAGTAAAGGAGTTGGGAGGTCATGTTGTGACCGTACAGGACATTGATTAGGCCACTATTGGAATGCTGCATGCAGTTCTGGTCTCCCTGCGACAGGACAGTTGTAGTGAAACTTGAAAGGGTTCAGAAAAGATTTACAAAGATGTTGCTAGGGTTGGAGGATTTGAGCTAAAGGGAGAGGCTGAAAAGACTGAGGCTATTTTGCATTGGAGGCTGAAGGGTGGCCTTAAAGAGGTGTGTAAAATCATGAGCGGCATGGATAGGGTAAATAGTCAAGATCTTTTCCCCAGGGTGGGAGAATCCAAAACTGGAGGCATAGGTTTAAGGTTAGAGGGGAAAGCTTTAAAAGGGCTGTAAGGGGCAACTTTTTCACTCAAAGGGTGGTGCGTTTATGGAATAAGCTGCCAGACGAAGTGGTGGAGGCTGGTAGAATTACAGCAATTAAAAGGCATCTGGATGGATACATGACTAGGAAGGGTTTAGAGGAATATGGGCAAAATGCTGGCCAATAGGACTAGATTTATTTAGGATATCTGATTGGAATGGATGAGTTTGACCGAAGGGTCTCTTTCTGTGCTATGTACTTCTATGACTCTATGGTTCCAGCTAATTAAGTAAAAATAATTCTGCAAGCTTTACCTGCTTTGATTTCTTTTTCTGAGCTTTGTAAACTGTTGCATTTATCATTATGTGCTGTCACTGTCACATTGTACCACTCGTCACAGTGTAGATCAGTAATTTCGCACCATGCGTTTGTTGTGATGCATGAGTGCTGATGCCCTTCTCTGGCTTCAGCAATAGCCGTGTATAAATTTGAACCATTACTGGAATTCCAGGACACCAATGCAATGCTAGTGGTGCAGTCCAGTGCAACATCAACATCCTCTGGGGTACATGGTTCTGAAAACATATCCACAAATCTCATTAGTATAAGTCTGAAAAGAGCCTCATTGCACACTGTTTCATTCAGAATTCAAACTACCATTCAGATGGTAGTTTGTCCAATTAACCTGTAGGTGAATGGTTTAGAACAACTGGACCAATGTCTGGTCTGATACAGAAGTGACCAGAGGACATCACAGCTCAGATCAGGAAAGCAACATTCAATTTCCTACACAAGTCACTGAGGTTTCCTGATATGTAAGTCTCAGCTAATCGTTAGACAAAATGAATGAAGCAACAGAGGAATTCCTCACCTTCTACTTCTAAGTTTTGGTACGGAATGTGTAGACTTGGTAAATAATTCCTTTCACGAATCATGTGGAATATTTTCTATTGTGGATAACTAATGGAGGTAATCAAGTAAAACTCCAGGAAAGATGAACCTCTTAATCTGTGATAATTATCTATCTCAATTCTAAGAATAGCATTGATACAACATTAAAGTATTGACCAAACCCAATTATTACTTGCATTTCACTGATAAAATTGTTCAGCAGCCTTAAAATGACTAACTCTGCAGAGTCTTTGATTCAATTGGATTTCAACTTATCCCTCAAAGATGGTGGATCACAACTTTGTCCAGACATTGCCAGATCACAGTGAAAGGAATATTCACTGCAGAATTATACTACCTACCTCACTCTATTTCCAAATAACAATTGACAATGCAAATTAAGTTCACAATTTTGTTACAGAGGTAGGAGTTTCAGAAAGTCCAGCTACAACTACATTATTTTTCCTCCCTGTCTTTCTCCAGCACCTGTCTTTCCAACAATGGTCACATGATTGCCATTAGGATTAGCCAACAGGTCTTTGTTCCAGATTTTTATTCTCTGGATGGTAAGCAATTGCAGAGCTCTGAGCTGCAGAGGGATCTTGGCGTCCTTGTGCATAAATCACAGAAGGCTAGTGTGCAGATACTGCATAATTAAGGAGGCTGATAGAATATTATAATTTACTGTGAAGGAAATTTAATACAAATGTAGGGAGATTATACTACTGGCAGATAGACCATTGGTGACACCAAATCTGGAGTTCACAGGATTGATCACCTTAATTAAGGAAGGATCATCTATAAAATGCCCTGCAGTAAAACACCAAGGCTCCTACAACAGCTCCATCCAAACCCATGACCACTACAATCTAGAAGGTTGAGGGGAGCAAATGTATGGAGAAACCACTATCTCCAAGTATCCCTCCAAACCAGAAACCATCCTGACATTGATCATACACAGAAAAGGAAAAGTATCTGTGGTGCTGTGAAAGCCAAGCCTTGTGCTATTATACCTATAGTGTATATCTACCTGCAAGTTAAGTCAGACATTTCACTGCTCCTGTTTAAGATAATGCGTGACTTCCTGTGACCATTGCTCCTCTCTGTTGTTACAATGTACAGAACTGCTTCACTGCTCTGGTTCCATGACACCCACACAAGACCCAGCATGCAGTTCAGATTGGCTTCAACATCCTGTGGTGTGCAAGGTGCTGTACAGTAGCAAAGAAGCAAATCAGATCATATTTTATGCCCTTTAAAAAATGGGTGGCACAGTGACTCAGTGGTTAGCACTGCTGCCTCACAGTGCCAGGGACCTGGGTTCAATTCCAGCCTCGGGCAACTGTCTGCGTGGAGTTTGCACGTTCTCCCTGTGTCTGAGTTTCTGCCAGGTGCTCTGCCACGGTCCAAAGATGCGCAGGTTAGGTAGATTGGCCATGGTAAATTACCTATTGTGTCAGGGATGTATAGGTTAGGTGAATTAACCATGTGAAATGCAGGGTTACAGGGATGGGGGAATCGGTCTGGGTGGCATGCTGTTTGAAAGGTTAGTGTGGACTTGTTGGGCTGAATGGCCTGTTTCCACACTGTAGGGGGTCCTATGGAAAATACAAGTACCTCTGTGTGCTTAATTTTTGCTGCAAAATAAGATATAGTTTATAAACCAGTGAAATGTAAGACTTGGATTGTGAAACCAACCAAACATTTATGTCAATAAAACAATAGAATGTGCGCTGATGTATATCAATGTTACTGCTAAGAGTGCTACAACTTTATTTCATAGTAAGTGTGTCTGAGCCATAGAGATTAGAATGTCCTAAAATTGATAGCTACGTTAAGTTAACTGACCTCGGTAATTTACAATGAGAGTGCCCTTGCAATTTATCCATTTGTCAACATTGAGTGCTGTTTTACGGGGAATGGTTTCTGGATCAGACAAAGGGTACCTAGCTCCTGTGAAACAATATGGAGCAATAACCTTGTGCTATTATACCTATAGTCAAAATGTTTAAGGCAGGTGCTTGGGAAAGATGAGGAGGAAATGTATATGTAAATGTTGCTGGGCTTTCTGGAACTCCTACCTCTGTAACAAAATTGTGCATTTAATTTGCATTGTCACAGTTATTTGGAAATAGAGTGAGGAAGGTGGTATATTTTATATGTGAGAATCAAATGCTGAAATGAGAAACCAGTGAACTATGGAGATCCTTTCCGTAAATGGATAATTTGAAACTCCCCATTTTTCTTATGTGACGTCAAATGTTGAACGTGTTTAGAACCACTCCAGTCTTAGATGGGTCCTCAAAGTTGGGATGAACACATTGAATTCTGTTCAGGAGTATTGGAAACCAATCTGTATGGGTTAACTTTTGATGGGGAGACCAAATGTGACAGATTTGTAGTACATTATTTCCTAGTTTGGGGCAGTTTAAGCAGGTTTTTAAACAGTTTATATTGTGGGAATGGCAGGGAATTCTTCTGTCAAAACTGCTTCCCCTAAAACTCTGTTTCATCCCCCCTCAACTGTCCTATCCTATAGCATTTGACATGGCTGACCATGCCATCCAATTTCAACACATTGCCTATTCCGTACTCAATAAGACAGTTTCTGCTTGGATCAACTCTGACCCATCTGATTATAGCATCTACAAGAAACAAGTCTCTTCCTGTCCCTGTACCATTACCTCTAGAATCCCCAAAAGATTTTGCTTTCCTCTTCTTCACTTCATGTACATCCACTCTTTGTGACATTACCTGGACCGAGATAGTTTCCAGATGTAAGCCTATGACACCCAGTAATAGCATTCCATCACTTCATGCAATCCAAAATTTTGGATAAACCACAAATTCTATAATATTCCAACTGACTTCTTTCTGGTGATCAGAACAATCTCTGGCTAAGTGAGATTGTATGCGATCTGAACAACCTATCTGACCCTGAACACTTCTGATCCCCCTTATCCTCTCCACCACAGTATCTGTAGCCAATGTTCATTTCCTGTTTAAACCATCTTATCCTGAAACCCCTATTCATGACTTCAGTAGATCCTAACTTTCAAATTCAGGTCTCTGCTACCCATATGATATCATCTCACTCGTCCATATATATTGGCACCCAGTCTTTCAGTAATTCTCATCCTCATGTTTATATCAATTTGTGATCTGCCTCTCCTTATCTCTTTAACTTGCTTAAGCATCACAACTTATTGCCCTCAACCATCCCACAGACTCTGCATTTTTCTGCCAGCAGTCTCTTGCAGTTGAGCCATTTGCAAACAAGTGTTCTATACACTCCCTCTGACCTGCCTTTGACAACCTTCCCTTCAGCTCCATCATCTTCAAATCACTCACTAAACCCTTGAACATCCTCTCCCCTCGCCTCTTTTAGGACCTACTTAAAATCCACCCCTTTAACAAACTGTGTCACTCTTCCTAACAGTTAGCTCTTTGCTTCAGCATCCTTTTCTTTTTGATTATCTGTGAAGTAGTTTAAACATTTTCTTTGGTATGTTTTAAAATGATCCACATGTGCAAAGATTGAATGGACTGTTCATTTTTTAAAGAACCTGGCTGATTTTCATGAATTCCACATTACAAAAACCAGTGGGTGGATGATCTGTGCAGCAAAGTTGAAAATTGCTCCAGTTTTCTGCATGTTACATGCTCCTTTCAAATGCATGATATTAACATTTGTTACTCTGAATGAACAAAGTGCTCTAAAATGTAACATTTATATCTTTCAACTTATGAGCCTAATGTTAACAATACTTCTAAAATGTATTCAAATCATTTCAAAGTTCATTATTTTTAGACTGCTCTTAAACCTAATGATAACACACAAAACACCACTTGATATCATATAAAACTAGTTCAGGACTCTCTTGGATCCCTTAACAGCTGCCGCTTTGGATATACCTGAACTAAAAGCATAGAATCTATTTTACAGAAGAACATAATGACCAACCCAAAATGGTTTTACAATTCAGTCTAATGAATTGGCACAATTACACCATTATAAGATATGGGTGAAAAAGAAACATCCTATATAACCATACTCATCCATCGTGAAATCATGTAACTGTGATCATGACATTTAAATTGATGTACTTTGAGTACTTCGTACTGACTGTCCAAAGTATTGAATTATCTTCAACTATAACAGCATTTGGCAATTCCATGGAGAAGTATATGTATATATTTTAGTTTGTAATAAACAAAACATTTTTTTACCTGAGTGGAATTCAATAGGATCACTTTGTGCACTACTACATTTTCCATCCAGTGCCTTCACAGTTACATTGTATTTGTGACTACAATGCAGTTGTCCAATTTCACAATGTGTGCTTGAAGTATTACACCAGTAAACATCACTGGCTTGATTTGTTGCTGTTGCAAAGTACCACACTGCCCCTTCACTCTTTTCCCAGGATATTGTGACGGAACTGGCACTGCAATGCATATCTGCTGTGACATTGGTGGGGATACATGGAGCTACATGATGAAAAACACAATTAGAGTAATAAGATTTTAAATAGCAAACTAAGAACAATGAAGTACTGCCTCTAATTTCGCTACTAAAATGATAGGCAACCCCTGTAATATCCTGAAAAATCCACATTTACTCAGACTTCCTATCTCAACCTTTTCTATTATGAATTCCTACATCTATCTTTATTATGAAAACTGCTTTATTATGAAATTGTCATTATAATTACACCATTATCATGGATCTCTGTTTTCCACCTCCCTGATCTTCAGCCTCCACTACAGAAAAATCCTAGCTGCCACAGCCTCTACAACTCAGTGTCCTAAATCACCTTGATTTGCTACTTAAGAAAATATCAAAGGAAAAGCATACGAAATTAAGAACAGAGTACCGTCCTCGCCAGTGATGCTATTTCTTAAGAATAAATGGGTATCAGACAGTGGTATCCACTGTAGCTATTCCACTTGACTTGGATGGATTTATCCCACTCAACGGTGAAGGGAATTTGATTAGATTATTAAAAATTATATTCTGAAATTCAGTAAATAATACATTATGAAGAGTAAAATTCATATTCTAAATTGTTCTTTTTTTAACATTCAGCTGGATAAAATGGTTGCATCAATAATACATATCCATTGGCTTCAAGTCCAAAACTGCAATTTATAGTGTTACTGACAATGGAAGTATTACCTGTATGAACTCTGAAACCATGATTTGGTGCACTCTCACACATCTCATTTGAAGCTTTGACGCTGAAGCTGTATTCTTGGCCGCAGTGGAGCCCTTGGAATTCACAAAGTGTGTCATTTGTATTGCATGTAACATTAGGACCATTTTCTCCTTCTGCAATTACAATGTACGACTGTGCCCCATCAGCATGTCCCCATTGAACTAATGCACTGTTTTTGTCACAGGTCACAGAAACGTCAATGTACTGTGGAACACATGGTGCTATTGAGATGAGGAAAAGGCAACAATTATAGGCATTAAAAATTACATACAGTTTGATTAATTTATTTTAGTGAGTCATGCCAACTTATCATCAATGTCCAGCACTGCTGAGTCAATGATAACTTCTTAGTAACATTTACTAAGAGGGAGAATTTTTCCATTTAACAACAAATGTTTGAGTAAAGTTTACAACACAACAACAGTAGGCAATTCACATAGACCAGAATTACCTCTCGGAAGGAAAATGATATTTTAACTGGTCGCATTTTAACAAGGTGTATGTTAATATCATGTATTGCATGATCTGACAAAACATTATAATGTATTCCATTTGCCACATATATGTTGAATTCTGTATTTGGGAGTTGCCATTCTCTGACACACACCCGAGACTTCTGTTCCAGAGGCGTGTACATAGAGTCAGGAAACTTCCAGGCTTACTGCACCTACATTAAGACATAACACTGAGCAGCTAGATTTTCATCATGGGGAGGGCAGTTAGTCTGGGTGCTAGAGTATTCCCCACCTCCCCTGGAAAGAGTAGAGGCAGCCATAGCAGTTGCTCAATGCTGAGGCAATCTCATTCTCTGGCACTACCTCCCGGCTGTAATAGAGGTAGTTATGGCCCCATAGCCCTCAGCCCCCTCTCCCTGACTCATTTCCCATGCTCCAGCCATGCTAACTCATGCCCCAAACTCCCTATGACCCCACATATCCTCTATTCATGTCCCTCAGTCCTCAACTGTATTATCTGACTCATACTAAACTCCCATAAGTCTTCATACCTTCCAGGTCAACCTGTATCCCTCTATGTGCTGTGGTCCCCCTTGTAGCCTCTTTACCAATAGCACCAACTCATGCCAAACCATGCAGTCCAGCCATTACATTTTTCCCTTACAAATTCCATGGCAACCTACCTAGTATCCACCATGGGGAGATCTAAGGGACAATGGCAAGATGAAACAATACAAAGTTCTAAGTATCTATTACAGACTTCATAAAAGTGTCATTGACAAAATACCATTTAATAAATTTCTACCATTTGCATTCACAACCCACGTCAATGGCAAATAATCCCTTAATAGCCTCTTGGATTTGTCAATCAAACTGTGAATTTGCAAACTCCCCGGTGATAATGATAGGTTATAGAGCTATTAAACAGTAATATATCCATAATGATAGTTCAGAGACACAACATACTTAAAAGTTTAAAGAGCAGGAAATTTAATGACTTAACAGTTTGACAATACCATAGTCCTGTACATGTTTTCTTTATTGCTAAAAATTTCAAGTCACACAATAACAGGCAGAATCCAGCAAAAATGTAGTGTTTTGTGTCATTTTGTGTTCAAATGGCACTGATATCCTGTGAATCATATCCCAAACCTATATCCCACTCCCAGTGAAAGCAGGATCTGTCAGAAATATGTCAGGATTTCAGGACTCTGTGTCCCTGCACCATTTTGGCTAATCCCTGCACCATTTCGGCTAATGCACAAAGTCTGTGTGACCCGTCAAATCTGGTGATTGTCAAGGTGCTGCACAGCATTACCATGAGTTGGAGCTTCATAAAATGAAGCTTTTCATTGTCATCTTTTACCAACAGTAATGTCTCACACTCCAAGAAATGTGGATCCCATGGACAAAGCTATGGAAAATCCTTTAATGTATCCTCCTTTACTCTTAATTACCATATCTTACACCTTTTAATAATCACAAGTATTTGTTTGAGTGAGTCTTTTATGTGATTGTATACTTTTATTACTGAATTTATCAAACAGCAGTGCACTGCGCAGGTGTAGATAGCTTCCTATTTAAATATACATGCACATTTTCATGAGTGAGCAGCAGTGTTGTAAACAGGACAGTTACCCTTGCATCGGATTTAAATACTGAATGGAATACATCTGATCTTTTCAGAAAGTCATCCTCACCTGTTTGAAGGTGAACATTATAACTACTGTTGCTCGTACAGATCTCAGACAGTGCCTTTACTGTTACTTCATAAGTTTGCCCACACCACATCTTGGACAGCTCGCAGTGTGTTTCTGTGGAGTTACACCATGTTGTGTGCCCATTATCTGTCTGTGCTCTTGCGAAATACAGCTTTGCCCATTTGCTCTCTTCCCAAGTCACTAATGCTGTATTACTTTCGCAGTGCAGTGCAGCTTCCACAAACCCTGGCGCACAAGGTGCTTGAGAAACAAAAAAACATCACAATAATAATTCATATCAAGGTCCACTTTACAATAGCTCTGTAATTTCATTTTATATGAACACCTTCCCTTTTAATGACAGCCTTAACTGATTGAAATTAATGTGAATGAGTGTGAGGTAATCCACTTTGTTAGGAGCATTAGACCTGTAAAGTATTTCTCAAATGTTAACATATTAGAAATTGTTGATGTCCTTGTTTATAAGCCAGTAAAGGCTATTGTACAGTTGCAAAAAGCAATTACAAATGCAAATCGTATGTTGGCCTTTAATGCAAGATGATTTGACTACAGGAGTAAAGAACATTGATGAGACCACCCCCGGAGCACTGTGAGCAGTTTTCCTTATCTAAGCAACGGTATATTTGCCAGAGTGGGAGAATGGCAGAGATGGGATGGAGAAATTATCCTATAAGCAACTGAGGATATTGAGCCTGTATTCTCTGAAGCTTTGAAGAACAGGAGGTGATCTCACTGAAACATAAACAATTCTCAAATGGTTAGACAGGGCAGATACTGGAAGAAAATTTCTCCAGGTAGGATAGTATCAAACTAAAGGAGACAATTTCAAAATAAAATGCAAGACACTAAGGACTGAGAGAGAACATAGAACATAGAACATAGAAAAGTACAGCATAGTACAGGCCCTTCGGCCCACGATCCTAATCCAAAAATAAAATAACCTAACCTACATTCCCCTCAATTCACTGCTGTCCATGTGCATGTCCAGCAGTCGCTTAAATGTCACTAATGACTTTGCTTCACGACTACCACTGGTTAACTATTCCATGCGCTCACAACTCTTTGGGTGAAGAACCTCCCTCTGACGTCTCCTCTATACCTTCCTCCTAACACCTTAAAACTATGATCCCTCATGGCAGTCAATCATGCCCTGGGGAAAAGATGTGGAGGAAGTTTTTCACTCAGAGGATTAATCATTGGAATTCTCAACTCCAGAGGGCTATAGGAAGCTCAGACTAAGTTCAAGTCAGAGTTTGCTAAATTTCTAGATAAGAAAGGATATGAGGATAGCACAAGGAAATGGCTTTGAGGTAGAAGATCAGCTATGATCTAGAACAATGGAGCAGGCTCAAGGGGCTGACCAGCCTGCTTCTGCTCCTGTCCTCCAATGTTATGTATCAGATTGGAATGACAGCTGTCAAAGACATATACCAGCTGGGGGAAAGAGCAATCTACTTCAACAACATTGGACATCAATGGCAGTTCTCTTGTTTCATTACAATCACATTCCTTTCTTATCTGTTTTGCTCAATTATCATCTTCCAAGTTGAACATGAAAACCCGTGTTTATGTTCTGTTATAGTTTTCAATGTTTTAGATGGTGCATAAACTTACATTTATATTAATACTTTTATAAAGTACAAAAAATTTGTGTGGGAACAATGGTATTTGCATAGCACCATGAACCACATTGACTGAAAGAAGATTGAAAAAGCTGCATTGTTCTTCCTCTGTAAAAGGGAAGGCTGAAGCATGATCTAAAAGATCTTTTAAAATTTTAGTGGGGTTTCACCCATTTGCTACTGCACAGATACAGTCATAAAGTCATACAGTCATGCAGCACATAAACAGACCTTCCAGCCCACCCAGTCCATGCCAAACATAATCCCAAGCTAAACTAGTCCCCTCTCCTGGCCCATATCCCTCCAAACCTTTCCTATTCATATTCATCCAAATGTCTTTTAATTGTTGTAGTCATACCCACATCCACCACTTCCCCAATAAGTTCATTCCACACGTGAACCACGCTCGGTGTAAAAAATCTGCCTTTTTTGTCTTTTTAAAAAATTTCTCTCCTCTCATCTTGAAAATGTGTCCGCTGGTCTTGAAATTCCCCATTTTAGGGAATAGACATCTACCATCAAGTCTACCTATACCTCTCATTATTTTATAAACTTCTGTTAGGTCAGCTCTCAATCTCCTACGCTCCAGTGAAAAAAATTCCCAGCCTATCCAGCCTTTCCTTATAACTCAAACTTTCCATACCTGGCAACATCTTGGTAAATCTGATCTGAACCCTCTCCAGCTTGATAATATCATGCTTATAGTAGGGCGACCAGAATTGGTCATGATATTCCAGAATAGGCTTCCCTGTTGTCCTGTACAACCTCAATATAACATCCCAATTTCTATACCCAAAGGACTGACCAATGAAGGCAAGCATGCCAAATGCCTTTTTAACCATCCTGTCTATATGTGACACAAACTTTAAAGAATTATATACCTGCACCTGTTTCCACTTGGGGAAATCCAAAACTAGGAATCATAGGTATAAAATTGTCACTAATAATTTCAATGACGAAGTCAAGATATCAAAGAGAGCTGACACAGTAGAACTTGCTGTCACATGGAATAATTCAAGCAAATGTTATAAATGTATTTAAAGGGACACTGGAAAAACACAAGAGGGAGAAAAGAACAGAGGGAAGTGGAGACATAATGACATGAAGAGGATGGATGGAGAATCTTGTGGATCATAGAGGCTGACAGACTTGATGGGCTGAATGGCCTACTTCTAGCCCTATGACTTATGGTCTTCATTTGCTTTCTTTCAAAATTTAAACATTTGAGTCAATTCTTACAAAAATGCTGCGAGGAGATATTCTTTGTGCTTCTCAACTCCATCTCAAGGAAAAGCATGCTCCTCTTATCACTTTGTGATTGCAGTGGCATCAGGTAATTGGAGTTGAGGCCTGACCAGAGCACTATATAATTTCACACAACATTGACTGCTGTCCATTAATGGATGACCAATCTCAGCCAGCACAACAACACAGAAGTTGTTGAGATCTGTTTAGTCTCAAGAAAGAAAGAAAAAAAAATCATGCAGGGACCCCACTCCTACTAGTTGTCTTGTAATCTGTGTTGTGTAGTATGATGATGAATGAGAAAAGGACTTGGACCAACTGTGATGATCTGTGATAGTTTAAGCACTTACTGATACTCATTGCATGTGAATCTATTGAAGAAGAGCTGTCACTTAGCTGAGGCACTGGGGCTGGGGACCCTGGAAGGCTGATAGTGTCAAATGATGGGAAGATGCAATTTCTTTGACAGAGAAAAGTTTTAGGTGAGAAAGAACAACATCTAGAAGAGGAGTACTGATTGAAGAATTCACTGCAATTACTACAGCCTCGCAGCTCATGTTCAACAAAAGCAATCATTATATATTTGGTAAGTAAGATTGTATTATCCAAGCCAAATGGTATTAAACAGCATTAGTACCTGTCTGAGTCAAAAGGTTTGAGCCCATGGAATGTCTGCATTTGTCAGTGACTGCCTTTATAATTATGTTATATGTCTGACCACATTGCAGGTTTGTGCTTTGCCAGCTTGTTGCTGTGGTACTGAATGAAATAGAATGTCCGTCACTTCCTTCTGCAGTAACGTTGTATAATCCCACTGCACGGCTCGATAACCAGGCCACCTTGACAATATTGTCCTCACAGCTCAAGTTGCCGGTAACAATCTGCGGACTGCACTCTGATTTGATTCAACATTTGTGGGAAAAATGGTGCAAATAAATTCAAGGTGTTTATTTATTCCATACATAGGAGATATATTAAAGTAAATAAATAATAAGATAAGACCTCAGAGGCCTATGGACTGACACTTTACCTAAATCTCCCATTGAATCTGTAATCACTACATGGCTTCTGTTTTGGTTAACCTCACAGGTTTCATCAAGAGCTTTCACAGTGACAGAATACTCCGGGCCACACAGCAGATCTGTCATCTCACAGTTAGTCTGTTTTGTGTTACACAACTGTGTCCTGCCATTGCTTCCCTTAACTGTTACGATGTATGACACTGCCCCAGCACTAGGATCCCATGACACTGAAGCAGTATCTGTGGCACAGTCCAGTTTAGCTGTCACATTCTGTGGAACACAGGGTGCTACAAGGGACAGTAAAGTTAAATATGCATTTCAATTTCAAGCAGCCTAAAAATTCTTGAATTAAATCTTTAATAAAAACAACAGCATACATTCATATAGTGCCTCTAATACGGTAAGACATCTCAATTGTCACAACAGCATTTTCAAGCAAAATTTAACACTGAGCCACTTAATGAGGTCAGGTGATCAAACTTTTTTTTCAGTTTAAAGAAGCACCTTAAAGGTAGGAAAGAGGAACAATCAGGTGGAAAGATTTAGTGAAGGAATTCAAAAGTTGAGGACTTAAACTTCTGAAAACACAACTGCCAGTGGTGAGTGAGAGGGATCAAGGATGCACAAGATGCCAGAACTGGAGTAACACAGAGGTCTTGTAGAGTTAGAAGGTTGGAGAAAGTGAAGAAAATTTTTGGGGTGGTGATGTGAGGTCATGAAGGGGTTTGAAAGAGTACTTTAAATTGGAGGCATTGTGACACACTCCCTGTCTCTTTTCACAAGGTGATGGTGACAACTGAAAGTTGGAGAGTTCTCTGTTGATTCTATTGATGACTGTACCCTTTTCCTTCTGTAGTGGGTATGAAAGGGTAGCTACAGACAGTTATTTCCCCTTCTCGGAGATAGGGCCAGAAAGCATAATCAAAGAGTAAGGAGTCACATATTTCAGACTGAGGCGAAGAAGAGTTGTCGGTTGGTTCGCCGAGCTGACTGGTTTTCATGCAAACATTTTGTCTCCCTTCTAGGTGACATTGTCAGTGCTGTCTAGCCTCTGTTGAAATGCTGTTGAATTCCGATGATCTGGTCGGTCATGGTGGGCAGTCTTGTTTCTGGCTTTGTACCATAGTGGTCTCTAGGTGGGATCTATTTCGACATGTTTGTTTTTCACATCGATGGTTGAAAAACAGGCCTCCAGGAATTCTTGTGCTTGTCTTTATTTTGCTTGTCTTAGCACTTCTACTTGGTCCCAGTTAAACTGATGTCCTTCAATGTTGAAGTGTATTGAAACGAGGGAAAGTTGGTCATGCCTTTTTGCTGTGAGTTAGTGTTCATGTATTCTGGTGGTGAGTTTCCTGCCCATCTGTCCTACGTAGTATTTCTCACAGATGCTGCATGGTATTTTGTATACCACATTTGTCCTGCTCATTCTGGGTTTGGAGTCTTTTGTCTTTGAGTATAAATAGCGAAGTGTGGCTGTTGGTTTGTGCGCTATCCTTATTCCAAAAGGTTGGACGAGTCTTGTAGTCAGTTCTGATGTGTTTCTAACATAGGGTAAGGTGGCCAGTGTGTTGGGGCGTACAGTGTCTTCTTGGTGTTGTTTGTTTGCCAGGTATTGGCGGATGAAGCTGTTGGGATACCCATTGTTTGCGAAGATTTGTATGGGTGTTCCTCCTCATTTTTGCACAGTTCCGAGCCATTGCAGTGTGTTATTGCTCATTTCAATAGAGTCTTGACATAGCTTTGTTTGTGGTGAAGTGGTTACTGTTGTGATTCAGGATTTGGTCTGTGTGTGTAGTCTTTCTGTATACATTGGTCAGGAATTCACTGTTGTTCGTTCGTTCCACCATTGTGTCTAGAAACAGGAGTTGTTTGTTGCCCTGTTCTCTGCTGATGTGTTTCTTCTAACTTTGCTCGTTTAATGATCATGACAGTATCGTCCATGTAACTGACCCATAGTTTAAGCTGGTCTGTGGGAGGGCTGTGAGTTCTAGTCTTTGCATCACAGCTTCTGCTATGAGCCCCAAGATGGGTGAACCCATGGGGGTTCCATTAATTTGTTCGTAAACCTGGCTGTTGAAGAAGTTCATGGTGAGGCATAGGTCTAGTAGTTTCAGTATGTTGTCCTTGCTGATGGTTTCATTGGAGATTTGTGTTTTTGGACTGTCTAGAAATGTGGCCACTGTCTCCTTGGCTAGTGTCACGTCGATAGAGGTGAATAGTGGTGTAACGTCGAAGGAGACCATAATTTCATGCTTGTCGATTTTTATGTTTCTGATGTTGTCCAGGAATTCCTGTGCTGAGTGTATGGAGTGGGTTGATCCACTGGTGAGGTGTTGTAACTCCTTGGCTACCCTGTGTGTCGGTGTGCCTGGCAGAGAGACAATGGGTCTGAGGGTGAGGTCAGGTAAGTGTACTTTGGGTAGTCCATGGAATTGGGGCGGGGGAGGGGTATTGGTGTTTGATTCATGGGGTTTCATTTTTAGGATGTCTATTCTTGTAATTTGGTCTGCCCATTGTAATTTCTTTAGAGTATGGGGGATCCTGTACTCGAAGTGTGGTGTGGTGTCCGGCCCTCCTCTGTAGGTAAGTGTTAGTATCTGTAAGTAGTTTTTGTACTTTTCAAAGTAGCCTGATTTATTCATTATTACCTCAAGCAGCCTTTGTCCATGCAGTAATAATATGATGTTCCTGTCCTTCTTTAGTCCTTTGGTGGCTTTTCTTTTTAATGTGTTTAGTGTATTTGCTTGGCTTCTCCTGCTCAGTATTAGGGACTATGCCTTGTTGAGTTTCGTCTGAGAGTCCATTAAATTTCAGTGTAGCTTCGAGCACAGCACCAAGTCCATTTGGTTGGTGTCCTTATGATATACTTAAGTCTCTGTATTATAGTATTGCCAGTGTCTGTCTGATAAAATTTCTTATCCATGCATCTGGTTTGTTCTTGTCATTGCTATGCATCACTTTCGTCAGTTTTTCCTTGTAGTGTGAGTCTCTTTGTGGTTCTGGTCCTGTTTCACATGATCCTGATGGCCTGTTTGAGAGTTGCGGTCAGGAACACCAACTCGCAGTAAAACAGCACCACCAACTTTCCCTCGTTTCAACACACTCCGACATAGAACGACATCAGTTTAACAGGGACAAAGTAACAAGTACTAGCAAAACAAAGACAAGCACAAGGATTCCCAGAGGCCTGGTTTTCAACCACCAAAGCAGTAAACAAACAATTTGAAATTGACCCCATCTACGTACTACTATGGTACAAAACCAGAAATAAGACTGCCCACCATGGCAACTCGGAGCATATAAATTCAGAGCTGGACAGAACAGCACTTCAATGGAGGCTAGGCAGCGCCGACAATGTCACCTAGAAGGGAGACGAAATGTTTACATAAAAACCAGTCAGCTCAGCGAACCAACCAACAACTCCAATGGCAACCTAAGCTGCGGATCTTCGATAAAACATTGAAGAGATGAAGAGGAACTTCTTCTCTCAGAGGAGAGTGAATCTGTGGACTTCTTTACTGCAGAATGCTGTTCAGGCTGGGTTTTTAAGGCTGAAATAGACAGCTTTTTAATCAATGAGGCAATCAAGGGCTCTGGGGGGAAAAGGTAGGCCAGTTTGAAGTTTAAGATTGAAGGTTTGAAGATTACCAGATCAGCCATGATTTAATTGAATGGCAGAGCAGACTTGCTGGGCTGAATGGCCTACTGCTGACTTCTAAAATGGACACTCTAATACCACACAATGGTACATTGCCTTCACAAAGGTTTAACAAAAAATTGTTTATACTTTTACTAAAATACATTTTCTATTCATTTGCAGGATGCATCAACACCAGCATTGATTGCATACTGAAATCTTATCAACCTTTAACTTATCCATTCTCACACAAAATTACCTGTTTTAATATAAACAGGAGAGCTCTGAGAACTGTTGCACTTGTAATTTAATGCAGTGACTGTTGCAACATATGTTTGGCCACACTTCAGATCTGACAGCCAGCAGTTTGTATCTGTTGATGTGCACACATGATGTGTTCCATCACTCCCATTAGCTGAGACCATATGGCTGATTGCTCCATCAAATTCCTTCCATATTACAATGGCCGTGTTTGTCTCACAGTCCACCCAAGTATGAATATCCTCTGGCTGACAAGGTGCTGGATGGAAAAATAATTACTAACTTAGAATCAGATTATTGAAACACTTCTCTGGACTTTTACACTGCAATGTTACACAATGTCTGCCAATGTGCAGGTCAGAGGGTACGAACCCCATAGTCAGTAAACTCACCTTTTGATTCTCCAAAGCATGTCTGCAAGATGCGAGCCAGGAGTATGACAGAACACTCTCCACTCGCTTGGATGGATGGGTGCAGATCCAACCACCGTCAAGAAACTTGACAGTGTACCGGTGAAAATGTGCCACTTGCTTGGCATCTCATCCACCACCTTTAGCATTCACTCCTTTCATTACCAATGCACAGTAGCAGGAATATATCCCACAAAATAAGGACCCACTATGGCTTCTTAGACAGCCCTTTTTAAACCCATGATCTCTGCGCCAAGAAGGATTAGGGCAGTAGCTGCATGGGAACTTCACCACCTGCAAGTTCCCCTCTGAGTCTCACAGCATCCTGACTTGGAAATGTATCATTCCTTCACTGCAGCTGGGTCAAAATTCCAGAAGCACAAAACCCTTAAATTTTACAAAAGTTAACTTCAAGAACACACATTGTAGTAGCACTGGAGGGTGTATTGCCTTTCTAATGGTTTAACAAAAAGTCGTTTGTACTTTTATTCAAATGCATTTTTTATTCACTTGCAGGATGTGTCAAGACCAGCATTGATTGCATATTCTTAATGGGCCTCGAGAAATTGTTGACAAAACACCATCTTGAATCCAACTGAATGGACTTCTTGGCCATTTCAGAGAAAAGTGAAGAGTCAATTTTATTGCTGTGAGTTTAGATTGGAGGAGGACAGTGGATGTACTTCCCTAAAGAACATTAATAAACTAGATTTGTTTTAACAACAATCTAAAGGGTTTAAGAACATCATCACTGATGGTTGTTTTTCATATTTAATTCACAGCAATCAAATGTAAATTCCCCAGATGCATCAATAGGCTCTATCCCCACGTCTCCAGATCATTAGTTCAGGTCTCTGGGTTATTGGTCTAGTTATGTAACAACTATGCTGTCAGGCATGTAAAATGAAGTGAAGATGCATTTGACTCCATTGCATGCTTTACCTATGTTATATTGGGTCATTGAATAGACACACAATTTTTTTTAAATGACTTCTATCAGCTCTAAAGCCTAGTAGCCAGTGTCAGCATCTTTGTTGGTGTTGAATTACCAGTTCTCTTGCTTTTATGACTTTCAGAAAGATCTCGGTTAGCAGGCATCAAATTGCAATGACTGAAAATAAACAACCACTATTAAATGCAAGAAAAGGCAATTCAAGTGAAGTGTTTTACCTGTTTCTGTAATATCATAGTAAGATCTGCCACTGTCACACTCACTGTCGAAAGCAATAACAAACACTATGAAACCTATTCCACACGGTAGCCCAGAGATGGCACAACTGGTTGTAGAAGAGCTACAGTTGTATTTATTTCCATTTGTTCCCACTACCTCTGTCTCATATGACAGGGCTCCTAATGCCAAACTCCATGAAATAGTCAAAACATTGGACAGACAATCAGTGGAGGCTTTCACATCTTGTGGTATACAAGGAGCTGCAAATAATATAAAAAAGTTGAGTCCAATACTGTAGTTTTAAACAATTGAACATCTTAATAATCAAAACCTAATAATAATATATAAGATAATAAAATGTGAGGCTGGATGAACAGCAGCAATCAGGAGCACAAAAGCTGACGTTTCGGGCCTAGACCCTTCATCAGAAAATGGGGAAGGGGAGAGGGTTCTGGAATAAATAGGGAGAGAGGGGGAGGCGGACCGAAGATGGAGAGAAAAGAAGATAGGTGGAGAGGAGAGTATAGGTGGGGAGGTAGGCAGGGGATAGGTCAGTCCAGGGAAGACGGACAGGTCAAGGAGGTGGGATGAGGTTAGTAGGTAGGAGATGGAGGTGCGGCTTGGGGTGGGCGGAAGGGACGGGTGAGAGGAAGAACAGGTTAGGGAGGCAGAGACAGGCTGGACTGGTTTTGGGATGCAGTGGGTGGATGGGAAGAGTTGGGCTGGTTGTGTGGTGCAGTGGGGGGAGGGGACGAACTGGTCTGGTTTTGGGATGCGGTCGGGGAAGGGGAGATTTTGAAGCTGGTGAAGTCCACATTGATACCATTGGGATGCAGGGTTCCCAAGCGGAATATGAGTTGCTGTTCCTGCAACCTTTGGGTGGCATCATTATGGCACTGCAGGAGGCCCATGATGGACATGTCATCTAAAGAATGGGAGGGGGAGTGGAAATGGTTTGCGACTGGGAGGTGCAGTTTTTTATTGCGAACCGAGTGGAGGTGTTCTGGAAAGCAGTCCCCAAGCCTCCGCTTGGTTTCCCCAATGTAGAGGAAGCCACACCGGGTACAATGGATACAGTATAACAAATTGGCAGATGTGCAGGTGAACCTCTGCTTAATATGGAAAGTCATCTTGGGGCCTGGGATAGGGGTGAGGGAAGAGGTGTGGGGGCAAGTGTAGCATTTCCTGCGGTTGCAGGGGAAGGTGCCGGGTGTGGTGGGGTTGGAGGGCAGTGTGGAGCAAACAAGAGAGTCACGGAGAGAGTGGTCTCTCCGGAAAGCAGACAAGGGTGGGGATGGAAAAATGTCTTGGGTGGTGGGGTCGGATTGTAGATGGCGGAAGTGTCGGAGGATGATGCGTTGTATCCGGAGGTTGGTGGGGTGCTGTGTGAGAATGAGGGGGATCCTCTTTGGGCGGTTGTGGCAGGGGCGGGGTGTGAGGGATGTGTTGCGGGAAATGTGGGAGACGCGGTCAAGGGCGTTCTCGACCACTGTGGGGGGAAAGTTGCGGTCCTTGAAGAACTTGGACATCTGGGATGTGCGGGAGTGGAATGCCTCATCGTGGGAGCAGATGCGGCGGAGGCGGAGGAATTGGGAATAGGGGATGGAATTTTTGCAGGAGGGTGGGTGGGAGGAGGTGTATTCTAGGTAGCTGTGGGAGTCGGTGGGGTTGAAATGGACATCAGTTACAAGCTGGTTGCCTGAGATGGAGACTGAGAGGTCCAGGAAGGTGAGGGATGGCCCAGGTGAACTGAAGGTTGGGGTGGAAGGTGTTGGTGAAATGGATGAGCTGTTCGAGCTCCTCTGAGGAGCAAGAGGCGGCGCCGATACAGTCATCAATGTAACGGAGGAAGAGGTGGGGTTTGGGGCCTGTGTAGGTGTGGAAGAGGGACTGTTCCACGTAGCCTACAAAGAGGCAGGCATAGCTGGGGCCCATGTGGGTGCCCATGGCCACCCCCTTTGTCTGTAGGAAGTGGGAGGAATCAAAAGAGAAGTTGTTGAGGGTGAGGACGAGTTCGGCTAGGCGGATGAGGGTGTCGGTGGAGGGGGACTGGTCTGGCCTGCGGAACAGGAAGAAGCAGAGGGCCTTGAGGCCATCTGCATGTGGAATACAGACGTATAGGGACTGGACGTCCCTGGTGAAAATGAGGTGTTGGGGGCCAGGGAATTGGAAGTCCTGGAGGAGGTGGAGGGCGTGGGTGGTGTCAAGGATGTAGGTAGGGAGTTCCTGGACCAAAGGGGAGAAAATGGAGTCCAGATAGGTGGAGATGAGTTCGGTGGGGCAGGAACAGGCTGAGACATTGGGTCGACCAGGGCAGGCAGGTTTGTGGATTTTGGGAAGGAGATAGAAACGGGCTGTGCGGGGTTGGGGAACAATGAGGTTGGGGGCTGTGGGTGGGAGGTCCCCTGAGGTGATGAGGTCATGAATGGTGTTGGAGATGATGGTTTGGTGCTCGGATGTGGGGTCATGATCGAGGGGGCGGTAGGAGGTGGTGTCGGAGAGTTGGCGTTTGGCCTTGGCAATGTAGAGGTCAGTGCGCCATACTACCACTGCGCCACCCTTGTCTTGGAAGCGGGCGAAGGCGACAGTGGAGAGAGGGTTAGGTTCCCGGTTGAAGAAGTAAGCATGGAGGCGAAGGCGGCGGAGAAACTGTTCTATGTCCAACCGTGACTGGTATTCATTGACGTATGGTTGTAGGGGGACAAAGGTGAGCCCCTTACTATAATATATAACTTCCTCTTCTTGAGTTTCCTGAACTTGTTCTTTATTGATCTGAAGGTGCTGTATCACATTGGGTATAATTCCACAGTGGGCAAAGCCTCTCCAATATCTTATTCAAAAGTCTAATCATCTGTGCATATTTTGCTCCAATTTAGTTTTGGATTTATTGAATCATTCAAGCTCATGATTCATTGACTGACATTACCCCTCCTTAGTGCTCACTTATATTGTTGAGAAACATGAACTCAACAAAGACCTGGGAAGGAATTCTAGGATTTTTCTATTATTCAAGTTCAGTGCAACTCCATAAAGGTGCAATTCTCCACTTGGTAAGTGCTACAAGGCTGACCTAATGTATATCAATGATCTGGATCTTGGTATACAGGGAACAATTTCAAAGTTTGCAGATAACACTAAACTAGAATTGTAAACTGTGAGGAGGATAGTGTGGAACTACAAAAGGACATGAATGAGTTGGTGGAGTGGGCAGATAGGTGGCAGCTGAGGATCAATGCAAAGCAGTGTGAGGTGATGCACTTTGATCTGAAGCACATTGAACGACAATACAGAGAAGAAAATACAGTTCTAAAGTGCGCGTAAGAGGGACTTGTGTGTATATGTGTACAAATCATTGAAGTCAGCAAGACAGGTCAAAAGAGCAGTTAACAAAGCATATATTTCTACTCTCTATCGTCTTTCAATGTTCTTCTGATCAAAGTCACCTCACACTACTTTGCAATGAACCCCATCCGCCACCTATCTGCCCACTCCACCAATTTGTTCATGTCCTAGGGTTCCATACTATCCTTTTCACAGTTTACAATTCTTCCAAGTTTAGTGCATTCTGCAAACTTTGAAATTGTTCCCTGTATACCAAGATCTAGATCATTGATACACATTAAGAAAAGTAAGGGTCGCAAAACGGACCCTTTAGAAACTTCACTACAAACCATTCTTCAGCCCAAAAGGTATCCATTGACCAGTATTGTCTGTTTCCTATCATTCAACCAATTTTGTACCTATGAGTCTTTCTGATAAATCTTCAAAAAAAAATGCAGCAAGTTAGTTAAATATGATTTCCCCTTCATTAATCCAGGCTGACACTTCCTAAGCCTGCAATTCCTAGAATTATCCTTGCAACCTTTCTTGAGCAAGTCCATGATGTTTGTAATTCTCCAGTGTTCTGGGACCTCTCCAGGGTCTAGAGAAGAACTAAAAAAAATGGACACTATTCTTCCAGTTTCTAGCCTCAATTCCTTCAATTTTGTTATAAAAGAACTGAGTACAGGAAAAATACAGATTTGGAGAGAAAATTTGTGTTGAATCTACTACTTCAGTAAATAAGGTGCATATTGGAATACTGATATTTAAAGTACAGAACAGAACCAAAACCAGAAAGTTTTGCAAGCCATGTTATTTCTAGAGTCAAGCCTTTATTCAAAAATTATCAATCATGGGACAATTTTAATCTAAACTGTCTGTTAGGAAATTGATGGGGACAAAATACTTTTACAGCTGACCACGTACTCCCCACTGAAGCCATAGGAAGACAAAATTGGGCAAGATGTGAAAGTGGAGTTGCCATAATTATGTGGACTTTCAGTTAGGTGAGCTTGGTTAAAATTACCACCCTCCATTATGTCTCATACTGCTCTTGTTAGTAGTTTACTGAATATTTTGGATCATCAGTGCCAAAACACTGCTGCTTATCTCCTCACAGCTGTCAAAATAAGGGCATTAGCAGAAATTGAAATGCAGGCTATCTGCGCTTCCCAATGACAGCTCAAGATCTACAGACCAGTTACATATATACATCAAAGAAAGGTGGAAGTGGCAAGAACATCATCCCCCCTGGAAAAGAACATTGCTAGTTAACATTGCATGTAGCATTGTTAACAAGTCTTGATAACTATGCAAAATGTGAAATACGTATCCATTATAAGAAAATCTGAACTTCATTGGAGCTGCTTTAAACTAAATTAACTCACATACCTGTGCGCACTGTAGTGGGTCTACTTATATTGTTCTCACAGCGGTCCTTTGATATTGGCACAATTTTTAGTTCATACTCTAAGCCACATTTTAAGAATGCAAAGAGACAGGATGTTCCCCTGGTGTTGCACTCATCAGTTGTCCCATCAGATGCCTTGGCTGTTACCCTGTACAGGAAGGCACCTTTGCTGACATCCCAGGAAGCCCACACACTGCTACTGTGGCAGTCACGAGTTATTTGAAAGTTCTGAGGAATGCAAGGTTCTACAAGAATCACAAAGAACACAAGGAAAAGATACTTTAATATAAGATATAATGAACATGTTAACTTAAATAGTGAAGTGAATAGACTGTTGTTTCCTGTGACTTGTGTCAGATAACATTGATTGTCAACCCAACACAAAAGTACTTTGCTTAAACCATTATGACCTCTAATCTCCTTGGGCAAAATACAATTAAAGACTCACTCTTGGGCAGTTGATTGATTTTTGATTCTATTTAGACTGCAAATTGCCACAGTCTCTGCACATGCATGTATAGTGTAGTTTACATATCTAATGGTGGGCATACAAACATCTCATACCAAGACTTACATTTTACCTAATTCAACATGTAATGGAACATATAATGACAGGCCTGTTATATTTTAGTAATTCCCTGTAAATAACTCTAGTTTACATCAAGCAAAATGTAGACTTTATAATTTATTCACTTCTATAACTGCAATTTTAAGCCATTCTCATTTCCTTTGATCACTTGATTTTTAAAATGCTCCTTCTTATGTTTATCCTAACCAGCATCTTATCCAAGATTACCAGAATCTTCCACCTTCAGTGATTTACTACCTAGTTGGCATCTAAATTATGATAGTTTCCATTTCACAATTTATAATTCTGAGTTCTGTTTCATTTCTAAGTATGTATCTTTACATTGCTTTGAAATTGATATTTTAAAATTCAGCACATTAATTTGAACATCTACAAAAACAAAAATGACGAGAAGTCATTGACCCGCAAAGTTAATTTGGTTTATCTTCACAGGTCACTATCAAGTCCACATTAAATATTGTAACATTAGTAATACTGACTCAGGATGCATATGATCCACCATCACATGCTAATCACTTAAAATATTCTCCTCCTTTGTAGGTTAAAGACCAGGGTCAATAGTTTGGAATTGGTTGGAGGGGAGAGGAGCAAAGATAAGTAAATGATGCAGAGGTACTAAAAAAGTCAAGTTTGAATGCAATGGCAGTCTAGCCTCGAGAGGCTGAATGGTCCACAGTATTCCTATGTCTCATCCTCTTCAAGTTAATCCAGCAGCAATCCTGCTCTAACTTCAGGACTGTAACTGTAGCTTTGGATGTTACTTTCTGCCATGGTACTTAATTTCAGTGATACTATTTCTGTCACTTTTGGAGCTTCCCATCAGCATTGTTGGGTGGGGGGGGGGGGGGGGGGGGGGTGGTGGCCAAAAGCCCATGTGACTAACTTCTGTTTTCATTCCCAGTCTGTCGCACACATTTGGATGGATTTATAGAATTTTGCAGAGATCGAAATCAACAAATTCAATAAAGATCATTGGGAAATATAAATTTTCATTTCAACTGGTATCAGCCATGATTGAATGGTAGCGCAGGCCGAATGGGCTAATTCTTCTCCTGTGGGTGGTATGGTGGCTCAGTGGTTACCACTGCTGCCGCAGAGCACCAGGGACCTGGGTTTGATTCCAGCCTTGGGTGACTGTCTGTGTGGAGTTTGCACATTCTCCCCGTGTCTGCGTGGGTTTCCTGCTCGTGCTCAGGTTTCCTCCCACAATCCAAAGGTGTGCCGGTTTGGTGGGTTGGTTATGCTAAATTGCCTGTGGTGTCCAGGGATGTGTAAATTCCGTGGGTTAGCCATGGGAAATGCAAGGTCTGGGGGAGAGGGGGTTGCAAGGGAATCTGGGGTGTGATGCTGTTTGCAGAGTTGGCGTGGACATGTTGAACTAAATGGCCTGTTCTCACACTGTAGGGGCTCTCTCTTTTGCTTTTAAACAGCTGTAAATTAAAAATTATATTTTAATTTCTACAACTTAGCCCGCTTCACATAAATAATTCGGCAAGCAATTTCCTGCCTTTGAATGTCGACTTACTTGTTTCAAATGTAACAGCTGAGCTTTCACTGCTATTGCACATGTTACCCTCTGCAATCACTGTCACGGAGTAGATTTCACTGCATTGCAACACAGGGATTGGGCAACTGAGTGTCGAAGTCGTGCAATACTGATTCACACCACCAGCGCTTGTGGCGACGGCTCTATACGTCGCAGCACTGGGGCTGCCATCCCACGTCACTTTCAATGAATTTGCAGCACAATTGTAAAGTATCTTCACGTCTTGTACTGGTTTTAGCCCTGTGGAGAGGAATTGTAGACAATATTAACTCGATCTGAAATGAAAGATTCAGTGACTGGGAGTGAAACAAACCCATCTAAAATGTTAACCTTCTGATTAGAAAATAGACCAGTCTATTAATCTACATTCAAATAAAGGGAAGTCAGTTAGCTCAGTCGGCAGAATGGCTGATTTGAGTAACTCCAACAGAATAGTTCTGAGAGGGTCACTGGACTCAAAACGTTAACTCTGCTTTCTCTCCTCAGATGCTGTCAGATCTGTTAAGAGTCTTCAGAAATAAGATAATAAAGTGTGGAGCTGGATGAACACAGCAGGCCAAGCAGCATCTCAGGAGCACAAAAGTTGACATTTTGGGCCTAGACCCTTCATCAAGAGCTCCCTTTCATAAGAAGTTTGGTTCTAGAATAAATTAGGAATACCAACATGATCTGGGGTTAATAGATGGTTGGACAAATCTCAATCTACATTTCATCATGGGGTGATTTTGACATCGAAGAAATGAGCAGGAAACAGCAGCAAAGTCGACTGGAAAATCAAATGACTTTCATTTTAGTTTTATAACTAAACTGTTCAAAGATGTTATGACTCACCTCTGGAGAAGCAGTGCATTAAACATGGACCTCGTGGTTCAGTGGTAGGAACAGTACCATTACACCACTAGAGCCCTAACTTACTCCATCTTGATATTTTCTAATAAACCTGTTCAGAAATGTTTTTACACACCTCTGTAGCAGGTGGTACTTGAACATGGGGCTCTTGGCTCACAGCTAGGGACATTACCACCGCAGCACAAGGTCCCTATCTTACTCCGTCTTTTTTCCATAGTGAGACAGAAAATGAAGACACATTTTGTGAATAGAGTTTATTTTTATATTTTCCCACCATCAGGTGGCCAATTGAATATTTGCAAGAAAACCCAGTTAAGGGCAATGCTAACATCAAAAGGTGAGGGACAGGGTAAGGAGAGAGGAAAGGGACTAAATCAAAATGAAGTTGGAAGTGGAAACGTATTCTCCATGCTGCCCACTTCTCTCTAGAATCATCTAAACCCTACCGAGTGGAAAGAGGTCATTCAGCCCATTGAGTCTCCACCAACCCTCCAAAGAGCTATAGAGTTCCCTGTCTGAGGCATGTGCATCCTGCTCCCCACACCCTCATAGCCTGATGAGAGAATTTGCAGCAAGTTACAGAGACGTGAAATATGCATGCTCTTGGTATGAGGTGACCAGCCAACGGGCACTCTGCTAGATGAAATTAATGGTCAGGAAACCCTCATGAGGAGCTGCACAAATCCCAGGAAAGCCCCAAAGGATCCTATACCTCAAGGGTACAGAACATAACAGTGGGTCAGACCCATTGCACTGGCTCTTTTTAATCCTCACTTTTTCATTCTGGTATCTGGGGACTAACCATAAAGCAAGGATTAGGAAACTCTTTCCCAAGGATGCGAAGGGGACTGTAATCTTCAAGTAAATTGTCAAAAATATGATTGCAAAATAAAAATCTTAGTTTAATAAATTCTCTATTTACCAACCTTTACTTTGCAATTGTTTCACTTGGGTAGTGAACACAAATTATTTTAAATGTTGTACTTACTGTCAGTTGCATAGTAGACAGAGGAGCTTTCCCCACGCAGATTAAAATCATTCAATGATTTTAAAGTGATAGTGTAATTGGTACATAGGACAAGATCTTTTAGTACTATGAAATTGGAGAATGTGCTTGTTGTTAGCTCAGGCCGCTCCATTGAATTCTTTCGCACAGTTATTTCATATTTGAAAGCTTCAGCTAACAGGTTCCAATCTAATCGGATTGAATTTTGAGTAAGAGTGGTGACTTTGATATTAGATGGAGGCTGCACCACTGTAAATGGAAGAAAAGAAAATGTAAGTTTAAATTTCAAGGTATATTAATGTATAGAAATTTCCATACAGTTGCCAGTAAAACAAATCCTGAAAGAAGGAAGACTTGCATTTATATAGCATCTGGTTGTGAAACCCACTCCAGCCAATTGAACATGTTGAAATGTAGCTCCTGTTGAAATGTAGGAAGCATTATGATCTATGAAGGGAAAGATTCCACTAAACAGCATTTTGATACTGACCAGATAATCTGTCAGTCAGTGAAACTGGTTGCGCATTTAGCCAGGAATGGAGGAGACCCTCCCCCACTTCAAATCAATGGCAGGCAACCTTTAACAATCACTGGACAGCTAGGGAGAAGGGTGTTCAGTTTAACGCTTCACTCGAAAGTCTGCAACCCTGGCAATGCAGCAGTGTCTCAGCACTACACAGGAGGAGTCTCAGTCAAGATTATGTGTTCAGATTATGAAATCGATTATGGAGAAATTATATTCAACTAACTGTGAGAAGTGAATCACCATTGTTGTCAACCATGACAACCACTCTTAAAAAATACACATTTGTAAATGATAATTTAAATAGATACAGCAGACCATAAAATGTGTAAATTGCCAGCAGTTCTCTTGTGACTTTGCTCATAATTTGGGAGCTGGCTACAGCGGAACTCAACTACCCCCTAGTGGCTAAAATATACAATTCCAGAATCACTTTTATTTGGGGAAATCCAGTTACAATTTATTACATAGGCATTTTCCAGCAAAATGAAATGACGTGTAATAGCAACCCTCATCAGCCAACTTTAGGAAATTAATATTTTTGCAGAGATCTAACTTAAAGATACAGTTATCCCAACTCTTGTTCCCAGTCCCTTGCAGTCTTTCTTCTCTCTCCCTCAGCCAAATCTTCCATTGCCTTTTGTGGCGTCTGGGGTATTCTTTTCACATTAATCACTGCTGAAAGGACAGGACTTTCAGTGGGTGAGGAACTCATTGTATTCTCCACCGACACCGTGTAATTGAATGATTTACATCCAGCCTCTGGGCTCACGAGTAAGTCGGGGATTTAGAAGGTTTGCACGGGTTAGAAGGACAGATGCCCGAGGTCCTGCAGCAGCCATGGAAATAGAGGAGGCTGCTGCAAGTTTTTAGCCTTTGCCATGCGATCACAGTCCCACTCCCTCACCTCTGTACAAACCCCATACTTATATTTGAATCTGAGCAGTCAACACTCAGACTTTTGCTCAGCTTATTGCCCCCTTGCTTCACAGCTGCTCCTTAGAAATGTCGTTTTAGCATGCTATCCACACAGGCATTAACTCCTTGTTTTCTCTCCTTGCACAATAGGACAGCACATAGCCTTACTGTGAGACAGAGAGCCAGTGGGGTGGTCCTCCATTGAAAAAAAACAACTTCACAGCCACTGATAATACATGTTCACCTTCTCCACTGGAAAGGAAGTCATGCCCACTGAGACAAACACATGCACCACCTGGAAGACCATCAATTGGGTGAAAGACACTCTTTCGTCTTGCCCAAAACTTGTTGGCCTTCCAGTGCAAAGAGTTGACCTTGACTAAGTGTTGCAGACTAGCACAATACAAAGTAGGCGGCACAGTGGCTCAGTGGTTAGCACTGCAGCCTCACAGCACCAGGGACCCAGGTTCAATTCCAGCTTCGGGCAACTGTCTGTGCAGAGTTTGCACGTTGTCCCCGTGTCTGCGTGGGTTTCCTCCCACAGTCCAAAGATGTGCAGACTAGGTGGATTGGCTATGCTAAATTGCCCGTAGTGTTCAGGGGTGTGTGGGTTATAGGGGGATGGGCCCGGGTCAGATGTTTCAAGGGGCGATGTAGGCTTGTTGGGCCGAAGGGCCTGTTTCCACACTGTAATCAGACCCTCTCAAAGCCTCAATGCATGTAAATATGCCCTGCATGAGTAAGAATGTGCTGCATGAACAAGAAATGCTTTTGGTTTTTGGTACTGCGGAGTATTCCAAATTCCAATGCTTGTTTATCATGTGACACAAAGACTATACAGAGGTGCTTTGATACCTGTGAATGTAGATAATTATTTTTCCATAAATAATGTATATTTTGCAATAGAAAAAAAAGGTCATGTTTCAGGTCTTTGCATAGCCTACTAAGGCCTGAGACTCTTGACACGGTGGTGCTTGGATGAATTGAGATGGTTGGTCCTCTGCATGTGGACCCTGTGATTGGGGCTCTTAGCTCCCTGGAGTTGGATCTTGATGTTATCCTCTCCACGCTCTGCAGAAGTTTTTTCCTGCTGCTTTTTTTTTGTTGGTGTTGGTATTGCTGCAATATTGCTGCAGGAAAGCAGGAAAGCTCCTCTGATGCTGCATGGCCTACTGTGTTCCTCCAGCTCCACGCTGAATAACTTGTTTTAATTTTTTACATGACACGTTCAGGGAGGTTCCCCACTCACACTCAAACTTAACCAGGTGAAACTCGGGAAAGGGTGAGAGAATTTTAGACTCTTCAGCAGATTCCACTTTTAAAAGATCCTGAAATCAAAGTTCCAGTGATCTTCCAAATCCACAGAGAACACATTCTGGAAGAACTGTGAAACTTCAGGAGCACTTGCATCAGTGATGGAGAGGGGAGATAAGTGTGGCGGTAAATGTAAAATGTTACACACTTGAATGTATAAATGTTTAGTGTGGGGAAAAAAGTCGCTTGAAGGGAGATTTTATGTAAGTTAATGGCCTGAAATGATGATTGGAGACTGCATTACATGCTAGCATACAGTCTCAACCAGAGAATGAGGAGTTTATCTTGAGATCTCAATCAGTTCAGATGTGTCATTCCTGACTCCCTATGGACATAATTAGTAAGACTGGGTAGCCATGTTGATATCATGCAATATGATAAGTTCAGTTAAGTGCCTCCTCTAGTTTAGGCTCACTTGTGGTTCAATTTCTACCATTGTTAACCAATCAGGCCTTTAGCCCCAGTATGGAAAGTGGGAGCGATGGCAGTACTTTACCCCAACCATTAGCTGGTAATATTTGACTCCGCATTACATATAACTTGAGTTAGTACATGGTTTGCGTGTCTTCAAGCTTATAGAATCATGAAATCGCTACAATGCAGAAGGAGGCTATTCAGACCATCAGTTCTACACCAACCTTCTGACAACATCCCACCCAGACCAACCGCCCACCCTATCCACATAAACCCTCACTTCACGTAACTAACCCACACATCCATGGGATAATTAAGCGTGGCCAATCCACCTGACCTGTACATCCTTGGACTGTGGGAGGAAATCAGATCACCTGGCAGAAACCCATGCAGGCATAAGGAGTACATACAAACTCCATAAATACAGAAACCCAAGACTGGGATTGAACCAAGGTCCCTTGCACTGTGAGGCAGCAGTGCTAACCACTGTGCTGCCCCTATGGACGCAACCCTAGTATAGGGAGTAGGAGTGGTGGCAGTATGGACAGTAGAATGTGGAAGACCAGACAGGGGTGTGTTGCAATAGTCAACTATAGGGCTAATGAAGGCACAAATGAGAATCTCAGTAGCAAGTTCCCTTACAAAAGAGTTTAAGTACTGACTCAATGCAGTTGGTTGGCTCACGGACTGGCACCATGTCACTTTGAAGGGGTATCTCTGATAATGGGTATTTCAGACTTTGTTAGCTGTTTTGATGTTGTTGTTCTTGTTGTTGTTGATTTATATATCTGCGTTCAAATTTGATCTCACCGGAATGGGTTCAGCATTGTAGGACCCACATAGAAACTCACGTGGCCAGGAATGTTTGATTAATTCAGGTGTACTTACCACTGACCATGAAACATGTAAGAACTGTTAGGGTTTTTTGCTGCCCGAAGTGACATTGCAATAGGAAAATGTTAGGGGACAGAGGATGGATAAAGTTCCTCTCCACAGCCATAAGCACTAATTCCACAACATTAACAGGGTAGAATTTCTTGGTTTATATTTTGTCACATTCGTGACGAGAATCATTTGCACAAATTTCACAGAAACGTTATTCAGAAGTAGCTTTAAAATGAAATATTTGATCTTACAAAATCAATCAAATATATAACTAGCCTGTTGCACGTAGCCAGGACCTTGATGAATGAAAGGAGGTTAGGTAAATAATAAAAAAAATCCTACTTACGGGTGACTACATGCCTTGTTTTGCTCGCACCTCCAACACCAGCAGAATTTGCTGCAAAAACGGCAATCCTGTAGAGAGTGGATGGATCCAAACCTGAGACAATTCCTGTGGTGCTGCCAAATGTCACATTATAGTTTCTAGTGTTGGATTTCAGATTCAGAAGGTACCAAGCTGCTCCCTGTACTTTAGTCCATTCAGCAATGATTACTGAACTTGAATTCGATTTTAGGTTCAGCAATTTTGGACTCAATGGCACTTCACAAATAAAAGGCAAAATAGGACTGTTAACAATCAAAACTGCATTTTGAAAAGAATTTTTTATTTTGACTGTTACAACTTAAAATAGTTGTAAGGTGCATCCTACCAACTGTGATATTTTTCCATCGACAAATAAATTCAATTTGATGTATAAGAGAAATATTGTTCACACATTATGACCAAATGTTATCGTTGGAATTTATTTTCTTTCTTCCATAATATGCACATGGTCAAATGAGGGAGGCAAAAGGTAGTCAATGTAAGACTGGTGCTAATTCCACTGTACATCTGGTTACCAGTGTCAAATATACTGACTTCTTTTCTTTTTATGAGATGGGAATCACTGTAACCTGAAATATTCTCTGAGTGCCTGAAATTGAGCATTTGCCACATGTTAACAATCATAAAGCCATAATGGCCTTACAGCAGAGAAGCAGAATGTTCAGCCTATCGAGTTCATACTGTGCCTCTGTGGAGCCCCCAGATGTACCTCATAGCCTTGCTAGTTTACTTCCCTCAATTATCCATCCAATTGCCTTTTGAAATCATTCATTGTCTGCATTTCCACCATCATCATAAACGGTGGGATCATTGCCCAAATTGTTACATAGTAAAGGCTCTTCCTCATATTTCCCCTGCACCTCTTGTCCTTCTATATCTCAAGGTAAATGTACATCTTATCACATTATCATATCTTTGAAGGGCAATGTTGGATTGTCTCATGGTTGTACAGTATCAAATTCCAATTAAAGCCCTCAAATCTTCTGTAAATGACAGCACACGATCAATGTCATATTGCCTGTGAGAAAAACATCCATTTTGCCAGGAGAATAACAATTCTGAATGATATCGCTTTGAACATATTAATTCAAGTAATTTACATAGACAGGTACACAGCAAAACTCATCTGATATCACGTTTACAATGCTCATTGCACCTCTCATTTGGCACATATACATTACAAAAATACAAAACTGTCTTTGGTGAGATAGTATAATGCATTGGAAAAGAAGCCAAGTGTTAGTCAATAGCTTTCCCACTGGAACAAAGGCCAAAGCGGAGGAAATTTCATAGCAGAATGGCACTTGAGCCTGGTGCCTATTTGTCAATTCTCTTTATTTACTCCAAGATGACAGCTGTGCAATAGACGGTCAAAGTAAGTGGGATCATTTTATTACAAATCAGACAAATGGCAAGATATAGTTAATTGTCAATTTTACAACCCCAACTTCCCTGGCCCTGGTTTTAATTCTCAACAGACATTCAAGGTTAATATTTGCCTCCCTGAAAGCATTTCTCCATTCTTCTTGCATGACATATGTTGAAAAAGATTGAAACCTTTTAGGCCAGCTTCAATTAGCAGCATTAGTTAGCATTGTAAAACTCCCAGTTTATAATTAGCAGTTCTTACCTCAGTAGACAATGAACTAACATCTCCAACAAATCATTGGGGTATCTTGGGTGGGATTCTCCCCCTTACCTGTTACAGCATGTTACTAAAACATTTGAAAGCACTTCCCACCCTAAATTAATTGGACAGCATCAATACTTTTCTCACATTGACAATCATGGTGTGACATTCCACAAACAACAAGGAAATGCATGAGCAGTTAATCAGAATGGGCCAGGGTGTCTAGGAGGGATGCTGGTGGGATGGTAGGTAAGAGTAGCACCCACTTCTAGGAGATCATTAGCTGCCATTTCTGCTACTTCCAGCAAGATGTCAACACCAGCCATATAGTCCCCTCTCCTCCCTTGCCCACCTTTCACAGGGACCATTCCCTCCAGGACACCCTGGTCCAGTGTTCCTTCACTCACAACAAACCCCAACCCCCAACCCCCCACCCTATGGCACCTTCCCCTGAAATCTCTGAAGGTGTAACACCTGTCCATTTACCTCCTCCCTCCTCAGTATCCAAGGGACCAAACATACTTTCACTTTACTGCGCCTCAATCTAGTCCACTGCTTTCAATGCTTACAATGTGATCTCTTCTATATTGGAGAAATGAAGCACAGACTGGGTGACAGCTTCGCAGAACATCTACTTTATGGTTGCAGAAATGACCCAGAGCTTCCAGTTGCCTGCAATTCAACACATCATCTTGTTCCTTGCTGAAAACTGGAAGAACAACACCTCATTTTCCACTTGGGGACTCAGCAGCCTTCTGGACTCAATATCAAGTTCAATAACTTTAGAACATGAACTCTCCCATGTCCTAGAATGCACTCCCATACACCAGGTCTTGTTAGCACATAAAAACTGAAAGAACTGCGGATGCTGTAAATCAGGAAAAAAATGCAAATTGATGGAAAAGCTCAGCAGGTCTGGCAGCATCTATGAAAAAAACAAGAGTTAATTTTTCTGGTTTAGAATCACATAGTCTGCTATTACACACAACCCATTGCTAGCCACTAACACTCTCCATGAACAGCTATTCACTGTCCCAGCCAGATCATTATCAAACCCTTGGTCTGTCGAGCCTGTTCTTCTCTGTCTTTGGACTCTATCCTTTATCCTATCGTTTACTCCTTACTCCGTCTCCCAATCTATCTCCTGCTTAAAAACTGGCATTTTCCCAGCTACCATCAGTTCTGAGGAAGGGTCACCAGACCCAAAACTTTACTCTGTTTTCTCCTTCACAGATGCTGCCAGACCTGCTGTGCTTTTCCAGCAATTTTTGTTTTTGACCTAATGGTTGTGGGGCAGTAGGGAGGAGGGGTGTTAAGGAATTCTGACCACTGACTACAGGAAGGAAGTGAAGATGATCTTACCCGTTTGTCCTATTTTCCATGCAGTAGCAACCACAGTAAAACGTTGAATAGCTTTGACTGTCACGTTATAGGCAGCTCCTGCTCTCAACCTGTAAAATGTTTTTGTGGCGATAAAAGGATGTGCGATGACAGTGAATGGGAAGCTTCTGGAATTATTCACAATCCTTAGGTCGAGAATGTAATAACCAACATTAGGGTATGGTGTCCATGATACTTTTAATTTGGACGATGTCTCTGATGTTATTTCTGTGATGGCAAATCCTGTGAAAGAAATGCAGACACCTGTAACATCATTTTCACAGCACAGTTTATACATTTATTCTCACGTCATAAAACTGTTAAATGCTATTAATACTGAAACCATTACATTTAGCTGTAGGTTAAATCCATTATTTCACTTAATATCTAAAAATCAGAAAGTTTACATGTAAATGTTACCTCAGACATATCAATAAAATTATCAGTATTTGTGTTTCTTTTCTTTTTAATTTTAGTATTCTGTCATTGATCTTTATCCCTTGATAATCAAATTTCCAATATACTATGCATGCATGTCCAACTGAACCTCAACTTATTTTGCATTTGTAAGCTTTTGGCCTACATATTTGATATTCTGATATTCCTTATGGCATATAGATTTACAAAATAAACTTTTGGCAGCGTCATGGACATCACAAGATTATATTCCATTTTTAACACAAGGAAATTCAATCCATTCCTTCAAAGTCACTAATTCAAGATGGTCCACTGAGCCTGTGTATGCATTCATTGGAGTTTTGAAGAAGAGGACCTTATCTTACTGAAACATATAAAATTTTGAGGGACCTACGCAGGATGGATGCTGAGAGAATGATTCTCCTTGTAGGAGAGACTAGAACTGAGGAACACATGTTAAAAATAAGAACATAGAACATAGAACATTACAGCACAGTACAGGCCCTTCGGCCCTCGATGTTGTGCCGACCTGTCATACCGATCTCAAGCCCATCTAATCTACACTATTCCATGTACATGTATATCTACACCATTCCATGTATATGCTCATCCAATGACGACTTAAATGTACCTAAAGTTGGCGAATCTACTACCGTTGCAGGAAAAGCGTTCCATTCCCTTACTACTCTCTGAGTAAAGAAACTACCTCTGACATCTGTCTGATATCTTTCACCCCTCAATTTAAAGCTACGCCCCCTCGTGCTCGCCATCACCATCCTAGGAAAAAGGCTCTCCTTATCCACCCTATCTAACCCTCTGAGATCGTCCAATTCAGGTGGAGGCGAGGAGAATTTTTTTTTTCAGAAGGTTGAGGGGATTTGGAATTCTCTTCTCTGGAATGCAGTAGAGGCAGGCTTATCTAATATTGTTCAGTCAGGGATGGATCCATTCCTGACAAACAATAAAGTCAGAGGGTGTCAGGGATGGATTGGAAAGCGGAGTCAAGGCCACCATTAGACCAGCATGAACTTATTAAATGGCAGAAGAGGCTGAAAGAGGTCAAATATCCTACTCCTACTCTTAATTGGTATATTCATACGAGTGTATGCATTATATCAGTCATCGGAACTCTTGTCCCTAATAAAACCACTCTCCCAAGTAAGTGGATATTGCCTTCCCCCTTCATTGTCTCAACTATCACTTTCACTTATCTAATGTGATAGGTTGCATTTTCCAAGGGCTGCAGGGTCAAGCCTGTAGGACACTCTTAAATGTTCATATAAGGCTGGTGGGGGTAAGGGATGAGGGATGAAGCAGAATATATGGTAGCTAATATTTAACTGCCCATTAAACTCTTTAAGGAGTATGCTGAGAGATCTATCCATTCAGCATTGCAATTCTTAATTTTTTTCACACGAGACCATCTCATGCATGCTATTGCATGGTTGTTTGATTCACTGCCAGGCCTAACTAAGTTTTTAGAAAATTTAACATGTGGAGCCAACAAGAAGCACCGAGTCATAGAATCATACATTGTAGAAACAAGCCCTTGGGTCTAACTCATCTGTCCTGACCAGACACCCCAATCTGACCTATTTCCATTTGCCAGCATTTGGCCCATTTCCCTCTAAACCCTTCCTATTCACATATCCATGCCTTTTAAATGTTGTAATTGTATCAGTCTTCACCACCTCTTCTCGCAGCTCATTCCATAAATGCACCACCCTCTGTGTGAAAATGTTGCCCGTCAGGTCCTTTCCCCTCTCACCTTAAACTTATACCCTCTAGTTTTGAACTTCCCCACCCTAGGAAAAAGACCTTGGCTATTCAATGTATCCATGTCCCTCATGAGTTTATAAACCTCTGTAAGGTCACCCTCAGCCTCTGATGCTCCAGGGATAAAAGCCCCCAGCCTATTCAGCCTACCCTATAATTCAAACCTTATCCTTGCACATCTTTCCTGCACCCTCTCAAGTTTAACAACATCCTTCCTCTGGAAGGGTGACCAGAACTGCATGCAGCATCCTAAAAGTGGCCTCACCAATATTCTGTACCGCTGCAACAAGCCGTCATGACACCTCAACATGTGAGCTACTCCTGACCTTGTTCTCTGGCCATCAATAAACTGCCTGCTCTAATTAGCAAGACATCAGCAGCCTACAATGTGGCTGCTGCCTACACTTGCTGTGGGTACCAGGCAGCCGTTACCATGAGCAGAGAACTCATCTCCTAGCTAACTACACCATCTACATTTAAAAATAGCATCTGAACCGTGATGTGGGGGTTCCCAAAAGTTGTCCAGGAGTCAGGGTCCTGGCCTGTTTTGAAAATCGAGCCCAAGATCTCTAAAATTGTACAGGCCAGCTATCTTCAGTTTATGCACAAATATGGAAGGGCTTACACAGGTTTGATTCTTCCGTCAATATATTAAGCCATCCTTTCTGCCTTGTGTATCGAATTTCTTCCTAAGTTTCCTCACTGCACATCTAAAATCTGCATCTTACATGATTTGGTTTATGTAAATCACTACAAAGAATTGAAATGTCACTACACAGGTATAAAATGTTAGGAAAAAACCAATTAATCCATTAGTGCTTTCAGTGTAGTTGTATGCATCACAACAGATACTTCCTACCAGCCTCATCTAATGTCAATTGTAGACAACATGACCGTGTTCAGAAGATTTCTTTACAGATGTGCTGTACTGTTCTATGTTCTATGTTCTAAAAGAGATGTCTAGTCAATGCGTCCACCTGTGTATGTACAACACACAGTGCAGAAATTTACTTGATAGTCTTTATTTAAGTTAAATTCAGGAGTAGAAATACAAGGAAGGAAAAGATAATTGCAAATATTGGTAGTCTGAAATAAAAGCATTAACACATAAAATATATAAAGATTTAGAGAGTCCAGCTTTGGATACTTTAACTCCAAGAAGTAACAGTGGTAAAACATTGCTACACACAAACATCCTCTCCACCAGCAATAATCTTGTTAAGGCAAGGTTTCTGGAAATTTGATACAATTGGATAGACTTTCAATATGCATTACATATCTCAGTACAATTTGCCAATTCTCATTTCCTCTGATTTCACATCCAGACAGCAATTTGTTCCTAAATATTCTTTAACTGGGATAATATAAAAAGAGCCTTTTTTCCTTGCAAATTCTGTGTACCTTTATATTAAAACTGAGATTATTTTTGTTGTGTGTTATTTACTGTTTCTAAGTCAGTAAATTTAAACAAAGTGATAAATAAGTTCCTCAGCCTATCAGAGAGATTTGTATTCTCAGTGAGAAACTCAAAATTACCTGGAAATGATATCAGAAAATACAGAAAGCATTGAGGAGTGGGGAAATCACCCAAAACCTACTCTTGGACAAATATAGCACCGGTGTAACATCTCTTCACTAACTTAATTCAGTATTTAACTTATTTTAAACAGATCGATGCATATGTGAAATAACAACAGGGATAACAGTAGTCTATTAACAGCTCCAACTATTGTGATAGATTCTTATCAAAAATACAGGAGGAGCAAACGGCATATTCTTACAAACAAATTACATTTTAATTTAGTGGTAGTTGTCGGTGTAACCTTTTACAATGCACATATGATATTTTCCTTTCTTAGGATTTGTTTTCCAGATTACAATCTTAAAGGGTGATGGAGACTAATGATAGGTAGATCCTTGATAGTACTTTACTGGCGCTAAGCCTAGGAGAATAATCGCTCGTGATGGATATGAATGTTGCCAATTCTGTTGGAAGAGCCTTTTTAGAAGCTGCTAATTCCGTCAGTTGAAACAATGAGGTGGTTGCATAATTTTAACATATGTGGCTTCATTTACCAAAAAAAAAAGTAAATTACTCGCATCATTTCCCTGCAGAAGTTGTATTATCCAAGGGTGGATAAATACTTAATTCCTGAACAGAGTAACACCAGATGTAACAGCACAACTGAAGTCACCAAAATGCCAAAAACAGACAAAGCCGCTGGATTAGTTGATGCCAATTTTCTATGTTGCAATCTGATTTTCTACATTACAATCCAAAGTGTAAACTCTCTACAGACCTCATGGTGGGCCATATGGTGAAGGGTGTGTTGCAAGGTGCTGAACGGGTGCCAAAGATTGTCGGTGCCCCGGTCTGGAAGAATGAAGCCGACTTCCTAATTGTATTCAGACTATATTTTCTGTTTTCCCATCCCTATAATTTCACCTGGAGTTGGGGGCATTCCATTAAAAGAAGAGAACTGAATGTTTCAAGTTACGTTCCAGTTGTATTTTAATTCTCTGTTAACCACGAGGAAACTTAAGTAAATCAAAGTGGGTTGATTAGAAGGAATGGTTTTTGGAACATTTGACTTAAAGGGAGTTCAGCAATAGAGAGGGTCTCTATTGTTGGAATTGCCAATAAGCTTCAGCCGAAACCCAACTGGAATATAAACTGAGAGGTCAGCAGGAGATCAATTCCAGTTGAAATCGAAGTTACAACAGCAAAGTACTATGGATGCTGGAGATGGGGAATAAAATCAGAAAGTGCCTGATAATCTGAATAAAAAACAAAACAACTGCTAATGCTGTAAATCAGGAACAAAAACAAAGTTGCTGGAAAAGCTCAGCAGGTCTGGCAGCCTCTGTGGAGGAACTTAGTTTTTATTCCCTATAATCTGAGCCTGTCCAGAAGAGTCATATCAGACTCAAAACATTCCCGCTGTTTCTCTCTCCATGGATGCTGCCAGACCTGCTGAGTTTCTCCAGCACTTCCTGAATTAATGTCCTTAGTGCGGTTGAGGAAGGACCATTTGCCCAGCAGTCAGTGTAATTTTCAAGTTAGGTAATTCTCAAACAATGCCAAACATAGTTTGCTGGAGAAAATGAATAGGACGGGCAACCTCTGAGGAGAGAGCCATAGTTAAAGTTTCGGTTCCAGTGTTACTGTTCTTCAGAATGGGGGCGTCCTGTTCATCCGCATTACCTTGTTTTACTCAACAATATACTGCTGGCTTTACCTCAGGGACCCGACTGCTGATGAGACATTTTTTGAAATTTGTGGATGCTTGTCTGCGAAACGGTAAACGCGGCATGATTGCGTGGATGATCAAACAGGTTTAACCGCACCGCGCATCAAGAATTCTTGAACAGGACAGAGAAGGGATTCCCTGAAAAACGGCATCAAGGACCGGTATTGTCAAATACATCGGATTTAAGGAGAAAATTCACAAAGATGTGCACGTTCTATACATTGTGCAGCTGGAACGCTCAGTCTTGGTACATTTAAACAGGAGGAAAAGATATACTAAATCCCAGTTGAAACAAACAATTGCTGGACGTAGACTGAAGTGGACCGTCGGAATCAAATCCTTCAGAGAGACAATCTGAATTTCCCGCTTTGTTTAGAAAAGTATTAGATATTTACACTTACCGGAACGGCAATATGACACCTGCAGGAAAGAGAGGGAGAAGAGAACTTTTTAACATTATTGGATAACAATTTCTGAGTAATTTTAACATTGTTAGCATTCCCGTCGGCAAGTTGCCTTAAAGTAAACGATTTACCTGATACAAAGTGGTTAATATTAAACATATCCTCAGCATATTTACAAGCCCCATGGCATAGTTTTTACAGGGAGCCAGCTATCAAGCTGGGCTGACAAGGCTTTGATAATGAATGAAATCCCCAAAGGACCAGCCGATTATTTTGAAGAGTTTGGCACCCACCCCACTTCCACGAACCAATCAGGAAATCGTCCCGCGACCCACCTCCGAAGAAACTCTCCATAAATTATTTCTAATTTACTTACCCCAGAAAACCTTTACTCTCACTCCTTTGAAAGGTTACAGTACTCATACAGCTCCACAAATGTAATCATTGCTGGAGTCAAGAGACCTTCCCGGGTCCTTCATCATAATAGTAACCCTACATTCTTGGGTTACTATAGCAAACGGATATCTGAGACTTTAGGCTTAGAAATTAAAGGGCTGAGCAGAGCTACCGAAAGGATTTGGCACAGTAAAAGGCCATCCAGCCCAGCCCAAGCTGGTTCTCCCAGAGAATGATGCCTCGTCCAGGCTCAACATGTGCCCAGTCCCACGTTGCCCCAACCTGATCATCCCAACTCTTCAAACCGTATTGGGAGTCAGTGTGATTCAATAGAGGTTTTCTAATAAAACAAACGCTGACCAGATTAGAGCAAGGCCATAGAGGGCTAATGACAGAAAGTATTACTTCACATGAAAAGCACATGAACATTTTGCAGGGAGCAGGGAAAGGGCACTGCTGAAGACAGCCTCCTGTATGTCCGGATTGGTGTCAGTCATTGATATTTCATGGTTACGGCCCAAAAAGAGACCAATGGTGTCTGAGTCTCTGAAAGAGAAATTCACTGACCATAACTTCTCTGCCTTCTCCCGCTCACCTTGCATGTTTTTCCTTCTCAGGTAATTGTTCAAAAGCAATACCTCCCTCTTGAATACCTCAATTGGATTTGCTTCCAACACACTCACACAGATCCTAACCACTCGCTGGATTTAACATTTTTCCTCGTGTTGCATTGCTCATTTTGCTGGTTACCTTGAAACTGTGTGCCCTGGTTCTCGAACCTTTCATCAGTGGCAACATTTCTCCCTATCTTCTCTGTCCAACCTCCTTATGACTTTGCATAGCTCTATGAAAACTTCTCTCAGCCTTCTCTTCTCCCAGAAAACAGTTCCACTTTTCCAATCGATTATACAACTGGACTCTTCTTCCCTTGAACTATTTCTGAGAATCTTTTCAGCACTTTCTCCAAACTCTACATATTAGTCCTAAAGAATGATGCCGAGAACTGAATGCAATACTTTAATAGATGCCAAGCCAATATTTTATGCAGGTTTAACATCCTTTCCTTGATTTTGTACACTTTGTCCCTATTAATAAAATGTAAGGTGCTGCATACTTTCTTAACCATACTCTCAACTTGATCTACTAGTTTCAACGATTATGCTGACACTCTTTTGCTCCTCCTTACTTTACATTAGACTGTCTCACTGTGTTCTTTCTACTTAAGTAAATCACTTCACATTTCTCTGCATGAAATCTCATCTGTTATTATTCTGCTCATTTCAGCAACCTATTGAAGATTGACACTGTCTTCATCACAATTGGCGAATGTTGTTTTCCAAATCTTGTTTTGTTTGCAACTTTGGGACCTTTGCTGTGTACATCAAAATCTACAGCATTAAAATATATCATGAAGAGCAGACGTCCTAACTCTACCCCAGGGAAACCCCACAATATAATTTCTTCCAATCTGAAAAACAAGCATTAACAATTACTTTTATTTGTTTAACTCATTCAATTTTATATCCATGTGGCTACTATCCTTTTAATTCCAAGAGCATGAGCTTTGTTGTCTAGGCTGTCGTGTGACATTTTATCAAATGTCTTTTGGCAGCTGATGTACATGACATCAACAGCATTCCCCTCATCAATCATATCTGTTTCCTCATCGATAAAGCCTCAAGCACATTAGTTAAACATGATTTGTCCTTAATTAAGGAAAGCAAGTACAGATTTGTTAACACATGCCCAAGTGTCTACGGATCATGTCCAGAATAATTATTTCTGTAAACTTTCCCACCACGGAGGTTAAACTGATCGGCCTTTAGTTGCTGGATTTGTGAACTTTTATAAACAAGACTGCAACATTTATAATTTTCAAGTCTTTTGGTGCTCCTGAGAAAGATTGGAAAATTATGGCTGGCGCCTTTCACTTCTTATCATGTCCTTGGAAGCATCTCATTCAAGTGTTCCTTATTAATGCTTAAGCAGACAGCCTACATAATAATTCTTCCTTTATCAATTTTAAATACCTCAAGAATATGAACTGTATTGTCTCCCTCACATCCAAGAACCAGGACTAGAAATGCCCCCTTTCTCAGTGAACTAATGATGGCATAATGATGTAGAAAATTCTCCTGAAAACACTCTAATAACTCTTATGCTCACAGTCCTTTTTGTTTTTACTATTACAAGAACTCTACTTCTTGCACACCTCCGTAATGAGAGAGACAGGGTAGTTGTCATGGGGGACTTCAACTTTCCAGATATTGACTTGGAACACTATAGCTGGAGTACTATAGATGGGTCAGTTTTTGTCCAGTGTGTGCAGGAGGGCTTCCTGACACAGTATGTAGACAGGCCAACAAGGGGCGAAGACACATTAGATTTGGTACTGGATAATGAGCCCGGCCAGGTGTTAGATTTGGAAGTAGATGAGCACTTTGGTGATAGCAATCACAATTCTGTTATGTTTACTTTAGTGATGGAAAGAGATAGGTATATACCACTGGGCAAGAGTTATAGCTGGGGGAAAGGCAATTACGATGAGATTAGGCAAGATTTAGGGAGCATAGAATGGGAAGGAAACTGCAGGGGATGGGCACATTAGAAATGTGGACCTTATTCAAGGAAAAGCTCCTGTGTGTCCTAGATAAATATGTACCTGTCAGGCAGGGAGGAAGCTGTAGAGTGCAGGGAGCCATGGTTTACGAAGGAGGTGGAATCTCTGGTCAAAAGGAAGAAGAAATCTTATGTTAGGATGTGATGTGGAGGCTCAGTTAGGGCACTTGAGGGCTACGAGGTAGCCAGAAAAGACCTAAAGAGAGCTCAGAAGAGCCAGGAGGAGACATGAGAAGTTGTTGGCGGATAGGATCAGGGTAAACCCTATGGCTTTCTACAGGTATTTAAGGAATAAAAGAATGACAAAAGTAAGATTAGGCCCAATCAAGGATAGAAGTGGTAAGTTGTGTGTGGAGTCAGATGAGATAGGGGAAGCGCTAAATGAATATTTTTCAACAGTATTCACTCTAGAAAACGACAATGTTGTCGAGGAGAATACTGAGATACAGGCTACTAGACTAGGTGGGATTGAGGTTCACAAGGAAGAGGTATTAGAAATCCTTCAGAAGGTGAAGATAGATAAGTCCCCTGGGCCGGATGGGATTTATCCTCGGATCCTCTGGGAAGTCAGGGAGGAGATTGCCGAGACTTTGGCATTGATCTTTAACTCGTCATTGTCTACAGGAATAGTGCCAGATGACTGGAGGATAGCAAATGTGGTTCCCCTGTTCAAGAAGGGGAGTAGAGACCACCCTGGTAATGATAGACCAGTGAGCCTTACCTCAGTTGTTGGTAAAGTGTTGGAAAAGGTTATAAGGGATAGGATTTATAATCATCTAGAAAAGAATAATTTGATTAGGGATAGTCAGCACGGTTTTGTGAAGGGAAGGTCGTGCCTCACAGACCTTATTGAGTTCTTTGAGAAGGTGACCAAACAGGTAGATGAGAGTAAACTGGTTGATGTGGTGTATATGGATTTCAGCAAGGCGTTCGATAAGGTTCCCACAATAGGCTATTGTACAAAATGCAGAGGAATGGAATTGTGGGAGATATAGCAGTTTGGATCGGAAATTGGCTTGCTGAAAGAAGACAGAGGGTGGTAGTTGATGGGAAATGTTCATCCTGGAGACCAGTTACTAGTGGTGTACCACAAGGGTCGGTGTTGGGTCCACTGCTGTTTGTCATTTTTATAAATGCCTTGGATCAGGCATAGAAGGATGGGTTAGTAAATTTGTAGACGACACTAAGGTCGGAAAAGTTGTGGATAGTGAGGAAGGATGCTATAGGTTGCAGAGAGACATAGATAAGCTGCAGAGCTGGGCTGAGAGGTGGCAAATGGAGTTTAATGCAGACAAGTGTGAGGTGATGCACTTTGGTAGGAGTAACCGGAAGGCAAAGTACAGGGCTAATGGTAAGATTCTTAGCAGTGTAGATGAGCAGAGAGATCTCCGTGTCCATGTACACAGATCCTTGAAAGTTGCCACCCAGGTTGACAGGGCTGTTAAGAAGGCATACAGTGTTTTAGCTTTTATTAATAGAGGGATCGAGTTCTGGAACCAAGAGGTTATGGTGAAGCTGTACAAAACTCTGGTGCGGCCGCACTTGGAGTATTGTGTACAGTTCTGGTCGCCGCATTATAAGAAGGATATGGAAGCTTTGGAAAGGGTGCAGAGGAGATTTACTAGGATGTTGCCGGGTATGGAGGGAAGGTCTTACAAGGAAAGGCTGAGGGACTTGAGGCTGTTTTCATTAGAGAGAAGAAGGTTGAGAGGTGACTTAATTGAAACATATGAAATAATCAGAGGGTTAGATAGGGTGGATAGGGAGAGCCTTTTTCCTAGGATGGTGACGGCCAGCACGAGGGGGCCTCACTTTAAATTGAGGGGCGAAAGATATAGGACAGATGTCAGAGGTAGTTTCTTTACTCAGAGAGTAGTAAGGGAATGGAACGCTTTTCCTGCAACGGTAGTAGATTCGCCAACTTTAGGTACGTTTAAGTCGTCATTGGACAAGCATAATGACATACATGGAATAGTATAGGTTAGATGGGCTTCATATCGGTATGACAGGTTGGCACAACATCGAGGGCCGAAGGGCCTGTACTGTGCTGTAATGTTCTATGTAATATTCTTGCAAATGTATTCCTCTACATGCCTCCCACTAGTTGGTGACCTGCAGACTGAACCTGAGCAACCTAATTTCACTTTCTTCACTTCTTAGCGGTTGCCAAATACATTCCAACCTTGATAACAAGGTGTAGAGCTGGATGAACACAGAAGGCCAAGCAGCACCAGAGGAGCAGGAAAGCTGACGTTTCAGAAGGGTCTAGACACGAAATGTCAGTTTTCCTGTTGCTAAGATGCTGCTTGGCTTGCTGTGTTCATCCAGCACTACACTTTGTTATCTCGGATTCTCCAGCATCTGCAGTTCCTATTATCTCTGATACATTCCATCCTTGACTCCTTTGGATATCCCCTCTCTTCAGTCACATGAAGACCCCCTGCAAAAACTTGTGACCTTGAGTAAATCTCATCCTTAAGTCAAAGGACAACTGCCATTTTTAATGGTCTCTTTAATCAATATTGCCACCCCTCTCTCTTTCCTTCCATTCCTATCTTTCCCAACCACCTTTTGTCAAAGAATATTTAGTACCCACTCTTGATCTTCTGCCCCTAATCCAGATTTCTGTTTTAGCCTCAGCATCGTATTTCCATATATCTATCTTTGTCTGGAACTCACCAACCTCATTTACAGAATCCATGCAGTTACCCTAAAACAGACTTTATTATTCTCCTCCTGACCCCACATATTATTTCTTATGTTAGCACTGTCTGTCTCTTCCAGTTTTATGTACCTTGGTGTTCCTATCTAATACTACCTTCTGGTTCCCACATCATTGCTAAATTAGTTTAAAACCATCTCAATAGCACAATCAAATAACCTTGTAGGAAATTTGTCCCAACTCTGTTTGGTGCATTTGGTCTGCAGGTATCCCATAAACCCTGGAGTGTGTCACAATGCCCCAGAAATCTAAAGACCTCCAACTTGCATCATCTTCCAAGCTATGCATTCATTAATTTATCCCTCTATTTTGATACTCACTTAGTGTTATTGTGAATAATTCAAAATTTAACGACTAATCTTATTTTTTGTTTGCTGACTTTCCAACTAAATCGTGACTGCAGGACCACATCCCTCTCATTTTACTTATAATGGGATGTCTGTATTTAAACAACACTGTAGGCTATATTAGGGGGTGTCCACTGGAATTGATTTCTCTCGGGGACTGATATATTATGTGAAGCAATGCTTCTACAGACTTCTTGCTCCTCCTGGAACGTTTGCCTCTAAAATACTGTTGAGATTAGCTCAATTGATATGTCCAAAACTCAAATTGGTAGATTTTTGCTCAGCCTTTGGATTAATGCTGTAGAGCCACGATGGGTAAAGGTGGTTAAGACGTAGACAGAAATTATCCATCCGAATGGCCAGCTGAAGTTTGATAGGCTGAAAGATCTCCACCAGCTACTTTTTTCCATTGATTGTCCTCAATGGACAGTGCAACAGTGATGAAAAGTAGGCAATATAGCCAAAAGATCCCAGTCATTCACAACATATATTTATGATTTAGATGAGGGAACTAGATGTAAAATCTCTAAGTTTGCAGACAACACAAAGATGAGTGGGAGGGTGAACTGTGAGGAGGGTACAGAAATGCTTTAGAGTGATTTGGACAAGTTGAGTGGGTGGGTAAAAACACAGCAGATGAAGAGTGATGTGGATAAATGTGCTATTATTTGCCTTGGTAGCATAGTACAGGAAGACATTATTATCTGAATGACGTCAGGTTGGGAACAGGGGAGGTGCAGTGAGCCCTGGCTGTCCTTGTACACCAGTCACTGAAAGTAAGCATGCAGGTGCAGCATGCAGTGCAGGAGGCATATGGTATATTGGCCTTCATAGAGAAAGGATTCAAGCACAGGTATAAGGGATGTCTTGCTCCAATTGCACAGGGCCTTGGTGAGACTACACCTGGAGTATTGTGTGCAGTTTCAATCTTCTTATCTGAGGAAAGATGCTCTGGCTGTAGAGGGGGTGCAACAAAGCTTTACCAGACTGCAGGACTGGCATATAAAAAGAAATTGGATCTCTTGGAACAATGGTCACAGGAGTTTAGAAGAATGAGGGGGAATCTCGTACAAACTTATAAAATTCCAACAGGAATGAACAGGGTAAACAGAGGAAGGATGTTCCCCATGAGAGAGGAGCCCAGAACCAGGGTTCATAGCCTAAGGATACTGGATAGGCCATTTAGGACTGAGATGAGGAGCAATTTCTTCACCCACAGAATGGCAAGCTTGTCGAATTCTTTGTCACAGAAAGTGGTTGAGGACAAAACATGGAACATTTTCAAGAGGGATTAGATATTGTTCTTATGACTAAAGGGTTCAAAGAGTATGGGGGAAAATGGGAACAAGGTGCTGAGTTGGACGATCAGTCATGATCTTATTAAATAGTGAAGCAGGCTTGAAAAGCTAAATGGCCTGCCCATGCTCCTATATTTTATGTTCCAGTGTTTCTAAATGCCTACAACGAAATACACTGGAGTGTTTGGAAAGTGGAATTATCTGCCATAAGTTGCTGATCCAGAATTCAGAATTTTGTGTAGAGGATATGAGTTAGTTTCTGGTAAAAGTATATTATTAAAAAGTAAGAAAGAAAAATAAATCACAGGTAAGTACTTAGAATAATAAGAATGGAGAAAATGCAGTTGTAGAGTCGATGGACCACATCATGGTTTCTGTGCTGCAACATTCTGTGATGACAGATGCAAACAGATAATTTCAGTGTTTCCCAAGTACTTAGACGACAAGACTTTGTTGCTGAAGGTAGTGTATGTATCTTTAGATAATAAAGGTAAAGGAAAATAGTATTCAACACAAATAATCACACAGTGGTACAATGGTTAAAACTGAAATATGACCAGAAGTTAGTATTAATTGTGACACTGTAAACCTCAGACTTTTACTAACTGTTCATGCATTAGCAATATGCCAGTTAGTCATCTCTGGGAAAAGAGGAGCCAAAGCTGCAAAAACAAACTGATACTGCTTGATACCACAAACACAAAGATTGACCTTCAAAGGGGTTAATGGCAGGACATGCTGTGTTTTAAAAAGACAGCTAACGTTGAACATGTCAAAGAATGGAGAAGTTAAGCTGAGAGCATCTGGTTTTCACTCCTGAAACCACAGACATGGTGACTTCAGAAGTGTCATAAATAATATTGCACCATGAGCTTAACAAGACAGAAAATCCCATAAGCATTCAGCATTGGAATCCTTTGGCAGAACTTCATAGAAAAACACTGCACAAGAATCCCAGATAACAAAATGTGAAGCTGGATGAACACAGCAGGCCAAGCAGCATCTCAGGAGCACAAAAGCTGATGTTTCGGGCCTAGACCCTTCATCAGAAATGGGGGAGGGGGGAGGGATTTCTGAAATCAATAGGGAGAGAGGGGGAGCCGAATAGAAGACGGATGGAGGAGAACGATAGGTGGAGAGGAGACACAGACAGGTCAAAGAGGCGGGAATGAAGCCAGTACAAGCTGAGTGTAGGTGGGGAGGTAGGGAGGAGATAGCTCAGTCCAGGGAGGATGGATAGGTCAAGGGGGTATGATGAGGTTAGTAGGTAGGAAATGGGGGAATGGCTTGAGGTGGGAGGAAGAACAGGTTAGGGAGGCAGGGACGAGCTGGGTTGGTTTTAGGATGCGGTGGGGGAGGGCAGATTTTGAAGCTTGTGAAATCCACATTGATATAATTGGACTGCAGGGTTCCCAAGCAGAATATCTAGGTCTGAAATGTCAGCCCTCCTGTTCCTAAGACGCTGCTTGGCCAGCTGTGTTCATCCAGCTCTACACCTTGTTTGAGGTCAGAGAGGTTTCTGGGTGTGTTCCATCATGCTGGCTTCATTACTGGACATAAAAAGTGATGTGATTGGCCATCTTCAGCTTTCTTAATCTAACGAACAGCTGTGGAAATTCAGATTAAATGTAGTAATGATTATTTTCCTAGCTTTGTAGATCCTTTATTTCTGTAAATCAGAGGCAAATCAATACAGGCTTTCTAGTTTAAGATTGAAAGCTCTGGTTTAGGATCACAGAAGTTCAATGATTTTTCATCTTTTTCTGTACGCATTGAAGGCTTGCATTCATTTGTCCTTTGACCTTGAGTTCTATGCCTCCTGGCCCATGTAGTCCTTGCATAATGGCTAAAAATACTTCTTATCACAATTTATTGCCAGGAAGAACTGAAATTGCTGCGCTGGTGTCTAACATAAAAGTATCCTGTCTCTTTTACTAAAGATATCAACACTCTGGTGGGTTTTTTTTTACATCCAAGGGAGGGCATCTTCGTGTCATTGATTTCTTGGAATGCATGGATTCAAAAGGCTTTCCTGTTTGCTTATTTTCTGAAGGCTTCTTGCTGAGACATACAACCTGGACATGCTATTTTTCCAAGAAGAACTTTCATTCAGCCTACTTGGTACGAGAATTGTCAAACCTGTATGTTCCCCCAACTGTTGTCCACTAACAGAACACAGCAACAGTTAATGCAGACGCTTTCTTCGTTTCCAGTTTTTGTGCTGCTTTTTAAAGCTTTTATGCTCCTGGGATGCTGCTTGGCCTGCTGTGTTCATCTATCTTCACACTGTGCTATCTCGAATTCTCCAGCATCTGCAGTTCCCATTATCTCTGAGCACAAGAATCCAACCTTGGACATGCAGTGACAGATACTGTTGATTGGAATAGTGACCAAATTCCATCATTAATAAGGTAATACCCAAGTTTGGTTGTGAGGCTTAACTTGCTTAAATGACGGGCCTTATTTTCGTTCTATATGCAATAAAACTTAAATAATTGTTTCAGTATTTGATTGCCTGTGAGTTGCTTAATAAATAGCCGAATTAAAAGTAGCTTGTGGTAATTTACCCACAACATATTGAACAAGGCATAGCTGGGGGAAATCAAAGTTACCTTTTCAAATTGCTCAGCCTCCATCAGAACTGGAAAAGATAGAAATGTAATAAGATTTAATCGGTTGAAACAGGAGTTGGTGAAATACAGTGATATTGGGTAGGTCTGTCCTGGGGTGGAAGATGTAAGAAATTAAATGACAGCAGAATTGTTTGTGCAGAGCTAAAGGGATTGATAATGAAACATGCAAGTAAACAAATAAGCTGTTGAGAAGAGTTGTGAATAGTAGAAAAATGAACAGCCGCAATCTAAAGCAAAACCAAAAGGAAAGCAAACATAAAAATTCTGACGTTCTCTTGCTTCACATTTCCCTATATCTGCCTTTGAGTTTTTTTGCTTCTCATTTGACACTGACCTTCATTCCCCTGGCGATCTTGCCTTAATGTTAATCATACCTAATCATATGAATTTTTTAATAGCCTCAATCCTCTACATACATGTCTCACACTATCCAGTGCTCAGTCTAGCTATGTTAGTTTGTTTCAGTTAATAACACACTTTTCTCTGCTTGAAGGCTGTCAGAAGCATTCATGACCTACGCCATATCTTGAATGTACTATTTAAGTTGATAGTCTGTTTAAAGGGAAAGCTACTCCTGTAAGGATGAAAAGAAAAATGGAATCTCCGGGAATTACAGGTCTCATTATGCAACATGAATTAAACTAGTAAATTCTGGCCAACACTTCTCCTTCAGCTAGTAACATCACAGCTGATAAATTATTTAATTGCAGCAAATTACCAGTGCAGAATTGCTGCTAAATTTGCCCACATTAAATCAATGCACTCTAAAAATCAATTATTTGTGGCTTGCACCTGTGGATAATTTAATATGCCGTATACAAATGCAAGAATCTCATCCTTTGTGTTTGTATCAGTACATTGTCATTAGTTTTCATCTATTTTTCCTCATTTTCTGAGTTGAGTTCCTGTAATTTTTCTTATAATTGCAAAAATATATTTAATTCATAAAAAAATCTTTGTGTACATGCATAGTTACCAGAGCAGTTCTGTATTGTCTTTGCAAAGCACGAAAGGCAAACCTTTGCAGCTGCAAATGCCAAAGGCATTTCTTACTTATGCAGAACACTATTTACACACATTTACACTGGGGCTGTGAGACGGCCTGATAACTGAACGGACCCCCATTGTACTTTGGCAGAAAGACCTTAGATGGTGGTCTCTCAATCATGATGCCTGTGTCTACTTGTCTCGCACAATGCTGTAACAGAGGCTGTTTGAGTAAGCTTTCCAATTTTCAAACTATCCTTGAGAGAAATTTTATTACTTGTAATTCGATTTAAAATCTTTCTTTCTAATGTTTTTCTGTGATATATGTAGATATGTGTGTGTTAAATCTATAATTTATTTGGAAATTGTATCTACGATTATCTTGAAGAAACCTAATTAAAAGCAACTTGTAGACTTACAACTGATTGATTAGAGACATTTAAGAGTGGCAACTAATTGGTGGGAAATGTTTTTATCTTTAGGATAGGCAAAGAATATTGCAGATCCAATCTTACTGAAAAAACAGGCAATCATTGTCCTCTTGTTCTGAGACCACATTAAGCAAATGTTTCGCACACTTCATAATTGCCGATACTGCAAAGCTTGTTGGGACTTTCAGCCATTTTATGCTGTTCTGTCATGGGCAGCCCTTTTGCACATAGAAGGTGAGTTGAATGCATATCTACAAGGGAGAGATCATAGGTCAATCAGAATAACCATTAACAGGTATATATAAAGTACACATTTTTTGGACACCCAGAAATCAACGTAAGTTTTATTTGATCTGACATGATCACGACTATATTGAAGAAGCTCATGTTTATGACTGATTGTAAACTAATTCCAACTAAATCTATGTTTGAGTAAACTGACATAAACCCATTCTTTACAATTTTCTAGCGCAAGCAAGATTTTAACAATTTGAAATTATTTAGTCATTAAGTTCTGGTAAATATATTCAGTTTTGCTTCAATGTTTTGCAATATATTTTATCTGTTTCACCTCCCTCATGCCTTTCAGACCACAGGAAATTTTCTGGCCAAAAACATGGAAAATAAATCACCTGAGTGAGATTAGATTTAGCTATGACACACAAGGATAAAGGGAGAGAGTTGCAGGTGCACTGATCACAATCTTCCAATTCTTCTCGTAAAGCAGGATGGTGCCAGAGGACTGGAAAATTGCAATTTATGCCCTTTCTTGAGCAAAGGTGCAATGTTAAACCAACATCTATAGGTACATCAGCTTAATGCTGTTGGGAAATATTAGAGAAATTATAATCTAGAACAGAATTAATAGTCACAAATAATTAACAAGGGAAAAGTATATTTGCTAATTTGATTAAGTTGTTTGATGAGCTAACATTGATGAGTGTAATGTGGTTGATATGCTGTATGTGGACTTGCAAGAGTCATTTGATAAAATTCTACGTAAAAGTCCTGTCTACAGACCAGGATATAAAAGAGACAGTTGCAGTGAGTTTACAAAAATGGCTGAGTGACAGGAAACAGAGGGTTGTGATTGACAACTGTTTCCAGGACTGGGGAGAAGTATATAAAATGGGCAGTATTGGGATCAATGCTTTTCTTGCCAAGATACTTAGCTTTCAGTTTTTAAGAGCTAAATTGGGCCGTAGCTATAAGCCGTAATAGACATGTCTAATGTGCACCCAAATTTAATCCAATGTGATGGCAATGATCTTCCACGTTTTTATGGTTCCCATGCACATCCACAAATTTTTGTTATGTTTAGAGGCAATTTATGAATTTCTGGTGAGAAATGCAATTTCTGGGAGGGCAGGTGAGGATGCTTGGCTGAAAATGACTAGAACACATTGGCACAATACCTGTCGGTGTAATTTTCTTCAATATCTTCCCATTTGTAAAGCCCACCGCACGTACATTGTACTGAAATGAGATACACAATTCCCAAAAGTGAATTTTTTTTCCTACCTTTTTTTGCAATCAACCGAAATAATCAACCCCTGGATAAATGAAACAGTATTTGGCTATAGTACAACAGGTTTACTTGAAAACGAAGCTTTCAGAGACTCACTCTTTCTCCGGATGTTAGTGAGAGAGGTGGCATCAGGCACAGAAATTATAAGCTAACAATCAAAGGGGTATAGAACTGATGCAAATGTATTGAACAAACCTAAGATGGCTGTTAAAATCTTTAAGCAGTTAGAAAGGCGATGTAGGTTTTGATTGATTAATATGCAAACCCCAGAGTTTCTTCCATGTCACTGCCCCGAGATAACTAAAGGTTTTATTATTATACCATAGGTGGCATCTCAGGTCAGACAGTCCATTTTAGGTGTGAGGCCTTGTTTAGAATCATATCTAAAGTATGGATTTATAAATAGCCACATTGACCATCTCCAAATTTTGTGTATTTTGAACAAAATATAATGTATCTGTAATTATAAACCTATAAATGTCCAAATGCAAATTCAACCCAAAGATTGTGTGTGTGTGTATGTGCGCGTGCGCGTGCGCGCGCGCACACACATGCATGGGAGAGAGAGTGTGTGTATGTGTGCATATGTGCAACAATTCTTTGCTGCACAGGACTTCCATTCAATGCTATACACCAGGTACATTTGATGACATTTTCTTCCTTGGGACTCATGATGAGGAATCTCTGAAATGATTACATAGTGATATCAATAAGTATCATCCCACAGTCAGACTTACCATGGACTTCTGCTAAGAATCATTCTCATTCTTGGACACATGCATCTCAATAAAGGCCAGATACCTCAATATTTCACTCTACCACAAGTCTATGGATAACCTCAAGGTGTTGCACTTTGCTAGCTGTCACCTTAAACGTGTTGAAACAGCAATCCCCTGTGAACAAGCTGTATGCATGCACAGAATTTGTTCAGATGAGAAGGAACACAGTGGACACCTGAAGGTGTTAAAGAACGCCCTCATTAACATGAGATATAATGCTCAACTCATCGTACGCCAGTTCCGATGTGCCACAGGAAGAAACTGCAATGACGTCCTCAGAAGACAGACACGAAATACAAGTGATGGGTTACCCTTTGTCATCCAATACTTCCCAGGAGTGGAAAAACTACACCATGTTCTTTGCAGTCTTCAGCACATTATCAACAATGATAAGCACCTTGCCGAGATCTTCCCCACACCTCCCCTTTTCACCTTCATACAACTGCCAAACCTTAAATATATCATTGTTTGCAACAATCTACCCAGTCTTCGGGACAACATCGGCCTCAACACCACACAACCCTGTCATGGCAACCTCTGCAAGGCATATCAGATCATCGATATGGACACTGCCATCACAAGTGGGAACACCACCCACCACGTGCACGGCAGATACTCATGTGACTCAGCCAACGATGTCTATCTCATGCGCTGCAGGCAAGGATGCCCCGAGGCATAGTACACTGGTGAGACCATGTAGACGCCTCAACAACAAATGAATGGACACCATGCAACAGTCATCAGACAGGAATATTCCCTCCCAGTGGGGGGTACACTTCAGTGGTTAAGGGTATTTGACTTTGGGTCTTCAGGTAAATGTTCTTCAAGGCGGACTTCAGGATACACAACAACACAGAGCTGCTGAGCAGAGGCTGATAGCCATGTTTGGCACCCGGGAGGATGGCCTCAACTGGAATTTTTGTTCATGTCACACTACAGGTGACCCACCACGCTATACAATCAAACACACACACACATTCTCTCATACAAACACACTCTCACACAAGCACATTCTCACACATGCATAACAGACACATTCTCTCACACACACACATAACTCTCCCCCTCTCTATCTCACAGACAAACACACACACACACACACACACACACACACACACACACACACACACACACACACAAACTTTGGGGTGAATGTGCATTTGCACATTTACAGATTTATAATTGCAGATACATTCCATTTTGTTCAAAAAGCAGACAATTTGTGGACAATCAATGTGGCATTTTATAAATTCCTACATTGGAAATAAAACCAGTCTGACTCCAAGTTAAAACACAGACAGATTCTAACCAAAGCCTCACACCTAAAATGGATTGTCTGACCTGAGATGTCGCTTATGGTACACTAATAAAACCTGTAGTTATCTCGGGGCAGTGACAAGAAAGAAACTCTGGGATTTGCATATGAATCAATCAAAACCTGCATCCCCTTTCTAACTGCTTAAAGAATTTAACTGCTATCTTAGGTTTGTTCAATACATTTGCATCAGTTCTATGACTCCTTAATTGTTAGCTTATAATTTCTGTGCCTGGTGCCACCTCCCCCACTAACACCTGGAGAAGGTGTGAGTCTCTGAAAACTTGTGTTTTCAAGTAAACCTGTTGTACTACAAACGGGTGCCATGTGATTTTTGACCTTCGTAGATGTGTGTACAGTTTACAATCTTTCCTCTGATCTTTGCTATCTATCCTATCTCTCAGCTTATCTTTTCTCTGGCAACTCTGAGGCTTCTCTCGATCATTTGAGACTTTGGCATCCTACTTAATCCTAACTGAGCTCTCAGTCCTGTCATTCACAAAGCCACTTCTTTCCACCTGCGTATCATTGCCTTCCTCAGTCTCTGTCTCAGCCTGTCTCCTATAACTGGCCTCATCTTTTATTGACTGCTTTCCCTATTCCCCCTTCTATGCAGTCCTAGGCAATAGGGAGCAGTTTGCTTCTAAAAAGAATTGAAAGGTTTGAAAACCAAATTCTTCCATAGGCATCATCTTTGATTGTGGACATCTTTCTTAAGGAAAGAGTAGAATATTTTAAGGCCTTCAGTTTGCCTTCCAATTGACTTCAAGTCAGGTGAGAGGTAGTATTCCTCGATAAGGGTGAATGCAAATTAATAAAACAAGTAAATATCAATGAATCTGCACAAATTCCCCATATGCCAGTCTGATAGAGAAGGAATATTTACAGGTGAAGAATACAGCTGTGTAGAGCCTCACAGTTAACTGCGGAAATTTGAGGGAAGCTTTAGATGATTTGAAGTAGGGACAGCAAAGTAAGTGGACATGTTAAACTAGATTCTAACTGTAAATATTCCTGTGATGATTCAAATTGCTGCTTGTTCCTGGTTAGCCTGGAAAGTTCACGATAGATTTTCGTCATAATGTAGCCATGAAGAGATTGCTGAAAATGGAACCCTCTGTTGTGGTCCATTTTGCCCTGCCCTTCAGGCCAACTTCGTTCTGAATTAAATTACTGCTGCCCCCTTTGCTCAACTGAATCATATAGCAATTTGCAAGCTCTCTGTCTCAAACTACCAGACTCAGGGGCAGTGAAACAACTCCAAATTGTTGCAGCATCAGGCCTTTATATTGTTGAACTAACTAGGAATTATTTTAGATTAAGTTATGTGTAATCATAGGTATCAGTAAATAGTTTTATGGTAAAGTATTCTAAGGGAAAAGGTGATCATTGCATGACAGAACTTCACTTCAGGGTGAAAATGAAAATCTTGATGCGAAATGATAAGACGATCGATCAATGGCGACAGATATTTAAAGAGACTTTTCATTATTCTTGACAAAATTATATTGCATTAATGAAGAAAGTCTCCACAAGAAGAATGAACAATCCATGGCCAATTGAGGAAGTTAAGGGTGAGAACTAATTGAAATAAAAGGCCCACATTGATGTGAAAATTAGTTATCAGCCAGAAACTTCTAAAAAGCGACAAAAGGATGATGTTAAAAAACTGAGGAAAATAGATTATGACAGCAGGAAATTCACCAAAGATCCTCAGACAGCACATTCCAAAACCATGACCACTTCCATCACCTTTCTAGAAGAGAAAGGGCAGCAGATATATGGGAATGCTACCACCTTCAAGTTACCTCCAAATTACTTGCCATCCTGGCTTGGAAATATATCACTATTCTTTCAGTGTCGCTGGGTCAAAATCCTGGAATTCCCTCTGTGGTCAACCCACAGCAGGTGGACTGCAGAGGCTGAAGAAGGCAGCTCACCACCATCTTCTCAAGGGCAACTAGAGTTGGGTAATAAATGCTGACCCGCCAGCAACACCCACATCCCAGAAATGAATAAATACAAAAACAGCAAGAAGGATATACAAAACGCTAATGTGGCCTCATTTGGAATATTGCGTGCAGTTCTGGTCGCACCATTACAGGAAGGATGTGGAAGCATTGGAGAAGGTGCAGAGGAGATTTACCAGGATGTTGCCTGGTCTGGAGGCAGGCCCTATGAAGAAAGGCTGAGGGACTTGGGTCTGTTCTCATTGGAGAGAAGGAGACTAAGAGGGGATTTAATAGAGACATACAAGATGATCAGAGGATTAGATAGGGTGGACAGTGAGAGACTTTTTCCGAGCATGATGGCTTCAGCTTGTACAAGGGGGCAGGGCTACAAATTGAGGGGTGATAGATTTAAGACAGATGTCAGAGGCAGGTTCTTTACTCAGAGTTGTAAGGGCATGGAACGTCCTGCCTGCCAATGTAGTTAACTCAGCCACATTAGGGGCATTTAAACAGTCCTTGGATAAGCATATGGATAATGATGGGACAGTGTAGGGGGAGGGGCTTAGATTAGTTCACAGGTCAGCACAACATCGAGGGCCAAAGGACCTGTTCTGCGCTGCATTGTTCTACGTTCTATGTTCAATAAGATCTTCTACGAGTGCATTTAAACGTACGGAAGAGTTAGAGTTGGTCCCTTAATGGCAGAGACTGGACACTCAATAATGGAAATCATGTAGATGGCAGAGACTGTGGGCTAATATTCTGGTGGCAATTTACCACCCCTGGAGAGGCAGAGGGGGAGGACCGGGTGCTGCAAAGCCACGGGAAGCTGTATCAGGAAAGTTTGTGATATGATCCCAATTCTGGGGTTTTCAACCTGCACCAGGACTGGATATGGAATGCAAATCTTTTTCTGAAAAGCTGGGTCGCCAGTTAGCACAATTAAAAGCAGAATTAAAGGTCATTTTTACAGGGACCATTCATATTTTGCCAACAGTGGAGCAACAACCATGTGAGGGACAGTTGACTAAATGGGTGTGGGCTCTTTGGGGTAACATGGTGAGGTCGGGTGGAATTCAAAATCAGAGCCTCAATGGCCCGAAAAGCGACTGCCAACCAGGAAGACAGCTCTCTTACCGCCAAAGATCCCACCAGAGACAGTTACTTCCCACCACTAAAATGGACCTGACCAAGTTCCCAATGTCTCTTGTTTCAGCAGAAATGATCTCTCCCAGTGGCACCAGAGACACTTTGGATCTTCAGCTTCCTGATGGAGAAGCCAGTGTAAAATTGCCAAGATCTTTGCTGCCTGCATGCACAAACTTGGGAAGGCCCTTCCTCCCCAGTTTTGGAGTCTTCACTCCCATTATAAAACTCAGGCCTCTGTATATGAATTCATGGTAGAAAGGATAAAAAAGCATCACAATTACAGGCAATGAAAAGACTAGAAGGAGGGAGGAACTTGAAAGAATCACTATCATTAGAGAATAAAAAGTACCTGAGAAAGCAATTGGATCAGAATGGATTACAAGGCCAAAGGTTAGCCAATATTATACTATCTCAGTTCATGAACCATGTCATTAGCCCCACATGACAACTACCCTGGCAGTTGTCACAACTTCTACATCCTGGAGCATGTCAAGATACCTGCATCTGAGCATCCAGGTGCCTTACAAAGCTGGTTACTGAGGAACAAGGATACCTACCAGGCTAATAATACTATTGCACAAAACCGCTGACAGTCACAAGGCACAATTATGAATGACCGTACTTCGACCAGGACTTACATTCTGCAAATGGAGCAGGCAATGAGGTGATGTGATCGATGCTGAAGAACTCAGGGAAATGATAGCAGTCTTCAGAGGAGAAGGAAGAAAAAGATTTGGAGAGGAAAAAGCTCTCCTTCTACATGACAGACATCAGATGTGTTGGGTGTTATAAACCAGACAGGATCTGATTAATGATAACAAAGTGTGAAGCTGGATGAACACAGCAGGCCAAGCAGCATCTCAGGAGCACAAAACCTGACGTTTCGGGCCTAGACCCTTCATCAGAGAGGGGGATGGGGAGAGGGTTCTGGAATAAATAGGGAGAGAGGGGGAGGCAAACCGAAGATGGAGAGAAAAGAAGATAGGTGGAAAGGAGAGTATAGGTGGGGAGGTAGGGAGAGGATAGGTCAGTCCAGGGAAGACAGACAGGTCAAGGAGGTGGGATGAGGTTAGTAGGTAGGAATGTCCAGTTCCCATAGGTGAGAACTGGGTGCAGCAAACAGCCATGGACTGGTCATGATGACACCATTTGTTTTGCACTGTGGAGTGAACAAGAGCCCCTATTAGAATTGATTATGTTCTCTTTTGATAGCTGGCAATAGAAGTTCATATTTGGAATTGTGAGATTGTTTACCTGTATGTGATATTCTCCTTCTGGACAATGACAAGCTGTGGGTCTACAGTGGGCGTCGCAATGCTGACCTACAGGGTGTTTGGATGGGATGTAGCTAAAGACAGGTAAACTGTATGGCCTGGAGTAAAAACGGCAATTGAGTGGGGTTGTAGTGCTACGGAGAGTCAGCCATGCTGGCTATCTGCCATGAGCACACTGGCTTTGTCAGTGCTGCGCATTGCTAGTGAGGAAAAATGCTGGGTTACCAACACTTGTCCAGGTGCATATTGAATTTTCTAAAAGGGTACAGGCACAAGTGGTATTGGTCTTTCGGTGGGTATCCAGTGAGCGGCAAAATATTCTGGAATGCCAGGTGGTAAGAGGGGGTTGGAATTGGATGTGAGGGATTCAAAAGGGCAGGGTTGATAGTTAATGAGGCACGTCTGGTAAGATGCAGCAACAATTCTTCCTAGGCTTTGCAGCAGAAATCCCTCCAAACAGCGAGACACAACTTGCACATAGCCTAAAAAAAGCATAGGATTCAGCCCACTGCCAAAGATGTGTTATCATTTGTACATTTTGTAGAATGGGAATCCCTCTCGAAGATTTCTAGAATTTCACTAAATCAATAACAATCTGATTCCTTCTCAGATCTTAACAAATCACACTCCTTGTTGGATACTAATTGTATTTTAGAGGATTTAGTGAAAATGTTGCTTTGTTCCCCTGACCCAGTTTGCTAAAAGGGCTCTAATGACGTAAAATGCTTTCATAATTAAATGTTAACAAGAGGAATCTCCACCCTTACTGTTAAATCAATGAAACACTGATCTATTTGTTTCAAACTACCTGATCCTTTTACCTGCAGGCTGTTAAAACAAAAAGGATCACTTATGTCAAGATGCTGACAACCATGTCTTAAACGATCGTTTATTTTCAAAGTTCCTGAAATTCAATCTAACTTATTTCTAATATATTTTTATGACCTTAAGATGTCAGCAATTATGCTGCTAGTTAGGTGCTGAGTTTAAAGTAGAGATGTTAATCTGAAGATAGGCTATGTATTTCTAACAGACACTTTGAGTGATTTAGGGTGGGGATGTACGTAATTGCTATCATATCTCCAATTTGAAAGCAAATCCAGTCCAACCCCAAATGAAAATTGTTTCAGAGTTTTTGTTGGTGGGAGAAATGGATGAAAGGTTCCAGCTGCACCTATAAAAAAATTTAGAGTGTGTGGGATGGAACTAATTGGCTAGTTACTACAGAGAAATGGCCAAGATCGATGTGCTATGTTCTTCCTAACTGTGAATTTCAGTGTTTCTGTGATTCTAAATTACTTAATTTAAACATGAAAAATTCTAATTTTCAAGAAATACCACTGGGTTTAGGTGTACTCAAATATGCACAGATTCTGTCCCATAATGTCAGACTTGATTCTTGTCTGCGTCAGAAGGCAGTGGATTCAGGAAGAACTTATTATTTAATTTGACACTGAAATACCTTGGAAGTGCACCCCTGCTACAGGTACAGTCTTCCAGAAAAGCTGAGTGTTATTCATCTAAACATTCCCACTCCATCCGCCTGAGCCTTGTTTCCCACCCACCTCACCCTCTCTCCCTATTTATTTCAGATCCCCCTTCCCCTCCCCAATTTCTGAAGAAGGGTCTAGGCTCGAAACATCAGCCTTCCTGCTCCTCTGATGCTGCTTGGCCTGCTGTGTTATCCAGATCTACACTTTGTTATCTCAGTTTAATATCTTTTGTAGCTTTTCCAATCTGTAAAAACAAAACTAATGACATCACTCCCAGAAATTGGATATGCTACCACATTATTTAACATTTACAATTAGGTTCGGAGTCAAGGTTGATGGAACATAATAACAGGTCATTCTATACTTAGTTCACACTAATCTTCGATATTGAATGCTGAGAGACTAGTGGCCAAAGTTGAAAAGCATTCAGTTAGCCTGTAGTTAACATCATGATAAGTACAAATATCTTCCGTATCTAAAAATAATTACAACACTGGAATAATACAAAAGACAAGTGATTACAACATGGGTACTTATCACAAAGTTTTTTAGCATAATGTAATTTAGTGAGCTGAAAGTCTTCAAAATATACTTGAAATTAATTATTCTGGTCATAATGAGCACAAGTACAGACCACTTTCATTACATTGGTCTATTAGATCAGCAAGATGGACATTGCTTCCTCATTGTTCCATTTGCGTGTTTTTCCCTGTTATAAGATATGCACCTTGTTCAACCCAGAACAAATTTGATTCTCAAAGACGATGCTGTAATGAATGGGGTTATATCAAGTTGCCATTGTAATGATATTATCTCACATTCTTCCTGTTCCTTCATTTCAATGGTATATGATATAACGAGGCTGCATAAGCTTCATAAATATTATTACAATTATTCTGCAATGTCTCACCTATGTTTGAATTTTTTTTTACAAGTTCGCATTATTCTGTACAGTTACCAGTGCTGCCTCTAATTTTCTCAATTGCAATACAAAGTATCGCCCTGAGTAGAAAATTGGTTTCATCTCTGCACAATACTCGGGCAATAGGATTAAATCTGAGCTTTTCCTGCAATGTCACTTCCAGTCACTGTGTTCCAATAATAATGTTTTTGTAGTGCCTGTGAGCTTTTGTTCGAATAAGTCACCATGACACAGAAGTTGGTTAGAACAGAGAGCAGAATCTAAGCCTTCCATTTCTCATTGACTAAAGTTCATCTTTGGGAGTCAAGGTTTTCTTATTAATTGATGAGATGCGTGTGTTGCTGGCTGAGCCAGCATTTATCGTAGCATTTGTAGCAAGTCATGTCATGATACTGAATTAAAAAGTTATTAACAAGCAGCCCCAATCTTCATATTTGTTGAGATTTTAGGCTAAACAGCAACCCTTTAAGTATTTTCTCTCCCCTCCTACCATTTAGCAACATTGAGAGATTCCTGTTATCAAATACTTCCTTTTCTTCAATACCATTCTTAATCGATACGGTGATTTGATACGATTTCTTCATTTTCACCCATTGGTTGAATAAAAGATTAATGGAATTGGCAAGGATTTAAAGTTGAATTCCTGTCATCTCTTGTTCAAATATAGTCAATTTATTTTGATGATTGTTATATTTTCCCTACCTTTTTGTTCTTTCCCCTTCCTGCAACAAACGTGTTTTCTATCCATGTCCGTAATAATAGAATCATCTGATACAGCTAGTTCCTCCTGATGTGGAACTGTTTGTCCACAGTTTTAACTACAGTTCCTCTTAAAACTTCTTGCTTCCTATCATTCTTATAATTGATATGTCTGTCCTTCTCTATTAACTCATGAAGGCATCCAACGTCTGTGCTGTAAATCATTCGTTATGATGCCACCTCAATCCTTTGACTCTACCACTTCTTCCCAATATCTACCCAGCACCCACGGCTATTAATTTTCAGGACTCACTGTTGTAACATATTCCATCACTTATTTATTAATTATTTTTCCTCCTCTATGACTGCACAAGCAATATCCTCATAAATAATGCGATGTTTATCCGATACATTTACTTCTCTCTAACATCTCACACAATAGCCATATTATTGACCCTTTTATTTCTTTACATGTATTTTGGAATCCAGCTAGTCTATTCACAAACAGAGCTGTTACTTTAAGAATGCAACTTGAAGAAAGGCCAATAGAAATTCATCGTTACGTGTCTTTTATAGAAGGTATTTGTCATATTAAATAATAATCTCCTGTTGGAGGAGATAATTTAATTTAGGCCAATTACAACAATACTTCAGGCTTTTGATCATCAAAGGTATTGATGAAAATAACAGGGATCATTACAACTTAGCGAAAGTAAGATACATGATCTGGCCTAATTAACTTTAGAGACATTGTTCACATCCTCAAAATCTAGGACAACCTTTTACTTTATCCTTTATTAGAACAGATCCCTTCATAACAATTCGAGTTCTTTTGTATAGAAAAATATCAAAACTGCAACCAACCCCACCCTATTCTCTGGAATAACGAGAGCTACTCCCCTTCTTATCATATCCCTTCATCATTTTACTTCCAGAAATATCCTTTGAACTTTACTGCTTTTACCATAGTACCTCAGGGTTTGGATGAACATGTTGTGTGTAATTCTCCATCTTATTCTTAGCTCACTCAATTTTAAATTTGTGCTTCTGGTTTTTGAATCCTTTATCACAGTGCAATTTTATCAGTTCTCATTAGCTAGAACACTTCAGTCAAATAACATTGGATTCTGCTCTTTCCCCAAGAAAACGGCTCCAATGCACTGAATTTTCCCAACCCCTGGATGATGTGGGCAATGGTGAGTTACTTGGAAAAATATGCAGAGATTGGAAAAGTGAGATTCCTTACATCATGAGAAAAAGAATCTAATTTTCCTTCCAGGGTTTAAATGATTAGTATTACTAGTAAGCAGTGGCTGGCCAATTGCATGCATTTATATTTAATTTTTCTCCATTCTTGTTTAATTTATATGCATTTTCCTTTTCTCCCACATGCCAGCAAGAAGGTCTGAGTGGTATTTTGCAGCTCAAGTTGGCCACTTGCCCGTCTAGGCCTCCATCTTGGAAAGGAACCCCTGATCCCTCAGAGGACAGTCCATGGGCAATGGCTGCCTGCACACCCCGGCCCATAAAGGTTGGCATTGGGCACCCACCAGCCTCCTCAACCTCCAGCCTCCTCACTCCGGCACATCTCAGACTCATGCATAGAGGTATCCACCAAAATGCTGTAGTTTGGAGCACATTAAAACCTTTTAGTGCAATGCTGCTGCCAGGCTGCTTTGTGTGCAGATACAGCACCCATGATGCATCAGAGCAGGGTGCACCTCAAGGCACTTTGCTTGCTTTTTTTGCGCTTACTCATGTCACATCTACGTGGATGCTTACAACATTTCCCTTGCCATTTTGTGTTTTTTTTTGCCACCTCATTCAGGTCTTACAGACCCGCAGGACTTGCATCGAGCATTGCTTTAGGTGCAGACGCAAAGCCAGGGCACCAGTTTGGGTTGTCAGAGGTCCATCAAGAGGTGGACGTGTTGCTGTGCTTCACCGTGTCTTGTCAATGTCACATCTACTGCCTGTGTCAGCAACGTACACGGCCAACACACTACAGGTGTTTCAGCCAACTGACTACGTCTCAAAATAGAAGGGAAGCAGTCCTAGGTCAAATCCAGCAGAACTGTAGCCAGTCAGGGGCTTTTGCCATGCTCAGCCTAGGACAGTGTCTTACCACAGTTCAGGGGCTTGGACATGGTCATAGCATTACAGAATCATACGGTGCACAATATGCCATTCGGCCCATTGAGTCTGTCCCAAAGATATACTACTACCTACACTTGTTCTGCTTTGCTGCACAAAGTCCCTTTGCCTTGAATGTTGTGACATTTATTGGGCTCATCCAAATACTTTTTAAAGGTAATGAGGTTTCCTGCCTCAACTACCCTCCCAGGCAACACATCCCAGAGCTCCACCACCTTCTGGGTAAAAAGACTTTTCCTCAAATTTCCTCTAAACGTCCTGCCTTTCTCTTTAAAATTATGCCCCTTGTTATCGACCCTTCAGCTCAGCTTTCTGTTCACCCTGTCCCCACCCCTCATAATCACATACACCTCCATCAGGTTCCTCCCTCAACCTTCTCTGCTCCAAAGAAAACAATTTAGCTTATCACGCTTCTCTTCGTAACTGAAAAGTTCCAGCTCAGGCAACATCCTGGTGAATTTCCTTTATATCCCTTTCCAGTACAATCACATCCTTCCTGTAGAGTGAGAACTAGAACTGCACACAGTGCTCCAGCTCTGGCCTAACCAAAGTTCTGTCCAGCTCCAACATGACTTCCCTGCTCTTGTAATCTATGCAATGACTGAAAGAGGCAAATATCCCATATGCCTCCTTAACCACCCTGTTAATCTGTGGATAAGCGTCCCACCATCCCTCTGTGCCTCTGAGCTTCCAAGATTCTTGCCATTCATTGAGTACTCCCTTGTCTTGTTCATTTTTCCAAAGTCCATCACCTCACATTTATCCATGTTAAATTCCATCTGACCATCTAACCAATCTATTTATATCTTCCTGTATCCCACCACCTTCCTCCTCACTCTTAACTACCTAGCAAATCTTTGTGTTATCCATTAGCTTATGTACCATCTCCTCCCCCCCGCCCACTCCAACTGTAATCTACATCATTTATGACATTGCAAATAATAAGGGGTCCACCATTGATTCTTGTGGTGTATCACTGCACATCAGTTACATAAACCACCTTCAACCACCACCCTCTGTTTCCAGTCACTAACTCAATTTTGGAACCAATTTGTCAAGTTACCCTAGATCCTGTGAACTTTTATATACTTCATCAGTTTCCTTTCAAATCAAAGGGCTTGCTGAAATCTATATAAATGACAACAACGGCCTTACCCTCATCCAAACTCTTGGTCTTCTCTTCAAAAAGAAAGCCATGCTGACAGTCTTTGGTCATGATGTGAAGGTGCCAGTTTTGGACTGTGGTGCACAAAGTCAGAAATCCAACAACACCAGGTTTTAGTCCTACGGGTTTATTTGAAAACACAATCTTTTGGAGCCTCAATCCTTCTCCAGGGAAGAGTGAGAGAGGTAGTATCAGACACAGAATTAATAGGTAAATGATCAAACATTCACACCATTGATGAGGATGTGCTAAACAAACCTAAGATGCTGTTAAATCTTTAATCAGTTAGAAGACTTTAATTGATTAATATGTATACACAAATCCCCAAATTCCTTCGTCCAGCACTTTCCAGGAGTGGAAGCACTACGCCACGTTCTTTGCAGCCTTTGACTCATTATCAATGACAATAAGCACCTCACCTTGATCTTCCCCACACTTTCACTTCTCACCTTCAAACAACTGCCAAACCCTAAACAGACCATTGTTCACAGCAGACTACCCAGCCTTCAGGACAACATCAACCACAACACTATGCCACCCTGTCATGGCAACCTCTGCAAGGCATGTCAGATCTTTGACATGGACACTACCATTACAAGTGGGAACACACCCACCACGTGCACGGCAGATACTCATGTGACTTGGCCAACGTCGTCCAACTCATGCACTGCAGGCAAGGATGCCCCGAGGCATAGTACACTGGTGAGACCATGTAGACACCTCAACAACAGATGAATGGACACCGTGCAACAGTCATCAGACGGGAATTTTCCCTCCCAGTCGGGGGAACACTTCAGTGGTTAAGGGTATTTGACTTTGGATCTTCAGGTAAATGTCCTTCAGGGTGGACTTCAGGATACACAACACACAGTGTTGCCAAGCAGAGGCTGATAGCCAAGTTCAGCCAAGAGGACAGCCTCAACTGGGAACTTGGGTTCATGTCGCACCACAGGTGGCCCAACCACAATATACACTCTCACGCACATGGACAAAAACACACACACACACACACACACACACACACACACAAACTGTCTCTCTCTCTCCCAGACACAAACAAAGACCCACACACACTGTCTGTCTCATACACACACACACTGTATCCACCCTCACACATACACATGCGCACACACACAAACACACTCTCTCTTCCCTCCTCACACACAAACACACTCTCTCATTCACTCCTCACTGACTCACACACATACTCACATACAAAACACACACGTGAGTCATCTGTGGGGTGAATTTGTATCTGCAGATGCATTTTATATTGTTCAAAAGGCACATAATTTATAGACATTCAGTCAATATGGCATTTTATAAATTCTTACTTTAGAAATAAAACCAGTCTGACTCCAAACTAAAACACAACAGCTCTACACAAGACCTCACTCCTAACATGCATTGTCTGACCTAAAATGTCACCTCTTCTTTACACTGATAAAACCTTTAGTTATCATCTCAGGACTATGACTTGAAAGGAATTCGGCGATATACATATACATATTAATGAATTAAAACCTTCCAACAGATTAAAGATTTAACAGCATTTTATTTTCGTTTAATACATCCTCATCAATGGTGTGACCCTTTGATCTTCTACTTATAAATTCTGTGTCTGATACTACCTCTCACTAACACCTGAAGGAGGACTGAGGCTCCTAAAGCTTGTGTTTTCAAATAAACCTGTTGGACTATAACCTGGTGTTGTTTGATTTCTGACTTTATCCCTCATCAAACCTTGCCTCTCTAAACAGGGAATCATTTCTCCTTCACTATTTTCTCTAATAGTTTCTCTGCTCTGGTGTTAAACTCACTGGTCTATCGTAGTTTTGCTATCTCTGGCAACATTCTTGTAAAGTGGAACCACTTTAGGGGTGCTCCATCCTCTGTCACCTCACTTGCTTTGTGGCAAAAGCAACACAGCCCTTGGGTCTGAGCTCTTGTAATTTCCTCCCTCATCTCCCACAGCAGCCTGGGATACAATTCACCCAGACTTGGGGATTTGTACACTTTTAAATCTGCCAAAACCTTCAATACCTCCACACTTCTAATATCAATCTGCCCAAGAACTATAGTCGATCTTCTCGAATTCTCTACTTGCACCTTCTTTCTCCCAGTTAGAGACAGATGTGAAATACTCATTTAACACTCTACCATTGTCACATACAGAATGCCCCCTTGGTCTCTCATAGACCCTACACTTGCCCTGATTATTCTCTACCACTTGAAATATCTGTAGAATGTTTTGAGATTCCCCATCATCTTGCCAGTCTCATGCCCCCTCTTAGCTCTCCTTATTGCTTTCTTGAGTTCTTCCCTGTTCTTTCTATACTTCTGAATGTTCTGTATTGCTTTACTCCATTTGTACCTCTTGTACATCTCTACCTTTTCCTTTTTATCCAGTCCTGAATATTCCTAGATATCCATGGTTCTCTGGGCTTGTTGGACCTACATCTTGGTTGAAAGGGAACATGCTGGGCCTGTACTTCTTGCAGTATCTTTCTGAACATCTCTCACTGTTTTGCTGTAGATTCTCCCTCAATTGTCAGTTTTGGACAGATCCTGCCCTAGTTTAAGAAAATCTACCTTACCTGAATCCAAAACCCTTTTTTGTTTGCAGACCATCCTTCTCCTTTTCCATAGAAAAGGTAAAACATCTGGTGTTGTGATCACTATCACTAAAATGCTACCTCACCATCACTTTGAGCCCTGTCCAGTTTCATTCTTCAGAATCTGGTTAGGGTTTGGAGCTGTCAAAGTCGTAGGGTCTGTGTCACTATCGTCCAAGGAGTGGACTATGGTTAGTCCTGCAAGTCTAGTGCAAGAAATCAAGGGACTTGCAGTAAGTCAGCCTGGGAGCTGCACAGAGATCATTCAGGGGTCTAGTCACTCATCAGTCAGGGCTGTCCATCCAAGCTGAGGTGTGAGTGAGCCATTGTCAGTGATGGAGGTTCGTTCACTGGAAGTTAAAGCAGGTTGTTAGAGGCCACTGCTGTGGTGTGGAAGTTAAAGGAGCTGATTTTGGAGATTGGAGTTGGAAGGTTGGGACAGAGAGGAGACAATTCAATATAAGTGTACGAAGATATGGTTTACAGTGTGGGGGTTGGGTTGGAGTGGTGGTCTCGACAGTCATAGCTGTTGCCAAACAGCCTCCACATGAAGAATTCATAGCTGAAGGAGGAAAAGGAGACCCAAAGTCTGTCTCCCTTGTGGCCATTTTCTCCAAATGAGCCAGACGTGTTACAGACTGAAGATATTTCCAGGAGACGATTGGAGAACCGTGGTTGCTGTCGAAGTGGTACCCGAGACCTGAACAGGTCAGTCAAGGTGACAGCTGTGTTAAAACTTTATGCAAGTAGGTACTTCCAGGGATCCACTGGGCATCTGGGTGAGATCTCTCGCATATGTATCAAGGCTTTTATTGATACACTTTGTGGCAGATCACGCCGTTTCATCTTGGTTCCCATAATAAGGTCAGTGTTTCTGCTGAAACAGTAGACTTTGCCGAAACCACTAGCTTCTCCCAAGTGCCGGACACTATAGTATTGTATCCTGGGCCCTGCACAACTGGAGCCAAAAAAAAAGGAGGGACAAAAGAGCTGGGAGAGCAGAGAAGTCTTCTGAGGAGGAAGATGAGGAACTGAGCACGGAAACAGCACCATCACCATGATGGAGCAGCACAGTGCCATTTGTAACAGAGCAGTCAGGACCTAATTGATATCTATTTCCAATAGATATCAGATGGGTAAGCAATGATGGCTGTAAACCTGTTGATTCTCAAGGACAAACAGTTCTTCCTTGTTCTCAGAAGCATACACAGCTTTTTTACAATGCTGTTTAATTTACTTATCCTGTTGTTGAACAAAAGTTAATGTTTTCAACTGTTTGAAGGCTGTCTCGTATTGAATAGTGACAAGCTGTTATTGGGTTTTAGCGAAAGGTTTTGACACTCCTTTAGACAAGGCTCTAGCATGATATAACACTAAGGACGGGTAACATCCGTAGCTTGTTTCTTGTATCTGTGGTTACACTGACAGTCGAGCAGACAGATGATGATGTAGAGTAGTAGAAATGTGAGCTTCTATTTCCCATGAAGGAATCTACACCATTGATGTGCCCTCAGAAGCTGTTACTTTTCATTTCCCTCCACTGTCTGTACTGGGAAGGGCTATTTATGGTTGGCAGTGATTGTCCTGGTGCACGGCAGGGCTTTAAATACAGCATCAGTGGAGAAAGGTCCCAGCAGCAGTGAATATTTCCACCACAGGATATGTGAGCGCTGTGTGATAATGACATAATGACAGGGAGCAGTAGATAAATAGATGAGCCAAGTCCCCTGAGCTCCTGGAGAAAAAAGTCCATGAAGCTCCATGATATTTCACACTAATCTGGTTATTGGTAAAATTCAGTCCAATAGCTTCAACTTCTCCTCATAAACTAACATTCTGAAAACACGAATTACTCATATTGATCAGTTTTATATGATCTCAAAGGCAATGGTATTCTCCCTGTGAACACAGAAAAGAAATACAAGAAAAGAAAACCATGCTGTCGTCTTAATTAATCCATCCAGAATGCTTTTGTACCTCCATTGCAATATGTAACTATCTCTTGGTTGTCTCAATGATGTTTGCCCTCATAGATGAAAATTCTTCCCTTGCATTGACCATTCATAACATGAATATATCTTTTCAGCATCTGATTGACCTTTCTTTGCCAATTTGTTTCTGTTTTTGTTGTCATGTTGCAATGGCTTACCTTGCATTTTTCTTTTCTGTGCTATTTAATCTTACATCTTCCTGTGAAAATACCAGGCATTCCAATAGCAATCCTGAGGGTACTGACCTCAGCCCATTGTTTGTAATGGTTCCTGAGCAAGGATTCACTATTTCCAACTAGTCAGTCCATTTTCTTTGTTTGGTCATTTGGTCAGACAGAGGTTGAATATTGCTGAATGGTGAGATATGTTGCTAAAGCTTTTCCTCTTTCGAAAAATAATTACAGCATGCTTACTATTTCATTCTTAAATAATCACCATTTTATGGAAAACCTTGTCTGAGCATTTCTGGAAGATCAGATTTATTTTGCCCAGCCACATGATAGTCATTTCTTTAAAAAGTCAATAAATTTGGAATTTAGTGAGATGGAATCTTTTGGTTCTCCTACTCAGTCATTGTCTTGTTAGTTCTTCTCAGGTATATCCTTGGTAAATTTTTTTTTAATCATTTCACCTATTTTGTTTGTAAAACTAATGAGTTCATTGTTTCCTGGAGTAAATTATTAACTTTCTTTCACTGTTATTCTTCCCCAGAAGTATGGACACATATCTACATGCACACGTATATCATATAATGCACATAGAAAACAAGAAAAACTAATATTCATTAAGCACTTTTATGATTACAACCCGTATCAGACTGCATTACAGCTAATGTACTTTTGAAGTGTAGCCATTGTTATAATGTAGGAAATGTAGCAGCCAACTTGTACGCAGTAAACTCCCACAAACAACACAATAATGAACAGAAAATCTGTTTTTGTGAGGTTAATTGAAAGGCTAACTACTGGACAGGAAACAAGGCACAAATTTGTCTCTTTGTCATCTTCAAAATGGTGTAATGGGATCTGGAATCTTTGAGCATGCAGATGGGGCCTCAACTTAAAGTGTCACCCAAAAGCGATACCTCACTGGTAGCGTTGGCACTGTACTGAATGTCAGCTTAATTTTTATGCTGAGGTACTGGACTGTGACTTGGACCCAGAGCTTTGTGAATCAGAGACAAAAGTTTTAACAACAAAATTTTGTCAATTTAGCATGTTGGGCAATTAACTATTTTCAGCTTTGAGAAACTAATGTTTACACTTTGGATATAGAGTAAAACCTCAACGACACTATCCCATCAGTTTATTTCATGACCCCAGTATCCCCAGCCTTACTTCCCTGTGTATAGATCCCTGTTTATCACAACAAGATAGGACTCCAAAATTGACCTAAACCTGCCTTCAGTTTGTAAGGACAATGAAGTGTGAAGCTGGATGAACACAGCAGGCCAAGCAGCAACTCAGGAGCACAAAAGCTGACGTTTCGGGCCTAGACCCTTCATCCTGCTCCTGAAATGCTGCTTGGCCTGCTGTGTTCATCCAGCTTCACACTTCATTGTCTTGGATTCTCCAGCATCTGCAGTTCCCATTATCTCTGATTCAGTTTGTAAGGATCCCATTTTGGCTGTGATTCCAGCTTTAAACCAACTTTCTATCCAGCACCATGTATTCATTCTATTCTGTGATTCTTAGCTTTAGCCATTAATCTCAGGCAGAAAAAACTTGCCCAGAAATAGTTTTATTTACTAAACTTATAATGATGGTTTAGGATCAGTCACTTGATGAAGAGCGAATTGGACTGAACTCAATGAAAGGATTATCTATCTTGTTAAAAGTGCTCTTTCACTAATACTAAACAGCTTGTTCAGTTTAAACTGATGTCAGTATCAGGAACAGTATCTGAGATAACAAGACGTAGAGCTGGATGAACACGGCAGGCCAAGCAGCATCAGAGCATCAAGAAAGCTAAAGGGGGGTCTAGGCCTGAAACATCATCCTTCCTGATCCTATGATGCTGCTTGGCCTGCTGTGTTCATCCAGCTCTGCACCTTGTTAAATGAGACTCTCCAGCATCTGCAGTTCCTATTATCTCAGCAACAGTATTTGTTGTTTCTTTCTTAAAATTATTTTTGCAATAGAAGTCTCCAAAATCTGAATTTAGCTATAGTAGTATGAGGTCTGACATAGATTTATTTTGTGTACATTCTTCAGCAGAACTGATACAGGTATTTTATAGAGTGTCCAGGCTTGTGTGGCCTCGTATGGAATCATAGAATTCCTACAGTATGGAAGCAAGACAATCAGTCCATCAAGTCTACACCGTACATCCAAAGAACATCCCACCAGTTCCAACCCCCTTGACTATCACCTCGCATTTCCCACAGCTAATCCACCTAACCTACACATCCCTGGGCACTATGGGCAATTCAGCATGGCCAATCCACCTAACCTGCACATCTTTGGACTGCAGGAAGAAACTGGAGCACCCGGAGGAAACCCACGCAGACACGGGGAGAATGTACAAGATCCACACAGACAGTCGCCCGAGGGTGGAATCGAACCCTGGTCCCTGGTGCTGTGAGCCAGCAGTGCTAACCACTGAGTTACTGAACACTGCAACGAGCAATGTTTTCAAACAACTGGAGAATAACCACATTTTTATGGCTTGTTGTATTTATTTAACTATTATAATTGATAGTTTTTAATTCATAAAGTTATAAAGGCCATGGTAGGTTGGATTTTAGGGTAGGCTCTATTACCCAACAACCAGATAAAAATGCGGTCAGTAGACAGCCCTGACAAAGTCAGCTGCCTGTCAGCCATTTTACCTTCAGCGGGGTACTAATTAATTTGTGGTGAAACTTCTGCCCTCAGCCTGGGAGGAAGTCTCACCTTACAGTCTTGCTGGCCAATCCAATTGGCTGGCACTTCCAGAGTCCCAGCAGTTCTAGGACAAGTGGTGGCCATTGCTGAGACTATCACCAGTAACCATATAAGGGCAGGTTGTGGAAGTCAGACTGAAACAAATCTCAGGGTACCATCTGGCCTGGGTAGCAGACCTGAGCAAAGCGGGTCCAAAAGGCTGTGGTGAGAGTCGGCTTAAAGGAGGAGCATGACTTGCGACCAAAGGAGACAGCTCCCTTTCTTGTCCAAAACAGCTGACCTACTACAAACTGCTGGAAGGGTGTAAAGAAAGATGGCAGGAAGGAAAGAAGGAATAAAGGGAGGTTGATTGATTGATTGATTCATTCATTGACTTAAAATGACAGGATAAATATACCACAGATTGGCACATTGCATGTTTCCCAGCTCACCAAACTTGAAAAGTTACTTGCAGGAGTTGAGTTGACTCTTTGTGCTTTGTATTTTTGTATTTTTATTGAAAAGGATTGCAGATGTCACTGCATTATACTTAGATTATCTCATATTCCATCATTATTCTGTAATCATGACATGATATTCATATCCACACATATTGAACATATGATAATGATTAGATGTTGTACCAAAGTGCTTTTGGATGTAGTTGACTTTTTAACAGGGATAAAAGAATTTTATAACTATTTCCACAGTATCATGACATAGATAAATCATTGCTGCACATATTGAAGAGGAACGTCTGTATTTGCTTTTATTTTTTATATCACAAGCGCAACAAGAAGTATTCTAAAGATTACTGTTCACATTTCCTTCCTGATTCAGCCTTCAGCCTTCCTTTATTTATAAAAATATGATAAACAGATGATATGATATCTAAACAAGGTACAGAAAAGTGTTTTCGCCTTGTCCTAATTTTGTTTCCACCAGCTTAATCAGAACCAATGCTAATTTTAAGAAATATATGGTTAATGTAATGAATGTCTTTTGTTAAGGTTAATTATATCAAGTTATCTGTTTCTTGATTAAAAGCAAGGGTTTGTTTAAACATATTGGCTAATTATCAGATCAACAGATTAGTTCCCAGTACTTAATTCCTAGTATTTGAAGCAATGTGTTTCAAAGTGATTTTCAGATTAATCATGTCATTATTTTTCACAGCTTTCTCTCGAAAAGTGTAAGTGAAGAACATCATTTCGCATTGACTTCAGTTTGGATAAATTGATTTTATTGATCTCTAATCCTGGCAAAAGAAACATATATTAGAAAGTCTTGTAGTTGATACAACAAACCATATTAAAAGCCAAATAATTATCTGCATATCCAAAAGAACTTTTACCTTATCCTTCCTAAGCTTCGCTATGAAATAAGCTCCTCTTCCCTCGATAAATTACTGGATAAATAAATGAATGTTATTAATAATATTCACACATCAAATTGTGTAAATTTTGACATAAACTATTGAAGTATGTTAATTAACTTATATATAAAAACCAGATCCAGTAAATAGTGAAATTTAGAAAACATAATCCTTACCCATTGCACCTGAATTCATCGAGCAGGATACTGGGGGAGAAGTAAAAATATTAAAGTTGAGATTTGTTTGCCTTAATCTTCCTAATAAACTCATCACATACAATTGCTGTGAATTCTCAATGTGGGTAGAATCTTCCGGTCCCAGAGGCAGTTTGTCTGGAAGCAGGAGGGCAACTTACTGAGGTGGGAGGTTGGCCAATCAGAACCCAGCAACCTTAGCACTTAAGATGGAGTTGCATATTGGGTCAGAAGGCTCAAGCCAATTGAGGCAATTAAGTGGTCAATTAATGATCAATTAAGAACCTATGCCTGCCTTGGCTATGTTTATCTCCATTCCAGACAGGGAGAGAGAGATAGTGGGACTACTGCCTGGTAAATCAGTGTGGGCAGACTGCCTGGTGAGCATGCAAGGCCATGGGCATACAGCAGTGCAGTGGCCACTGACAGCAAACTGCTGCCCTTGTATTGAATGTCCATGACACTTCACTTCAATAGATCTCACCTTCCCCTCGCCCCGCAAAACCAACAACACATGCCTCTTCATTGAGTTGCTGCCGCATCAGGGGCTGGGAGACCAGGCAGTGTTTTACTGGCAGCTCTCAAAGGACATGTCTCCTCAACTGGAGGACATATCCAAGTCAAAAGCCTGCCAATCGCCAATGATTTGCTTGACTACTGGAAAATTTGGTGGCCGAACAAGGTGCTAATATCTCCTGCTTTCAGACTTAGTCCTGTAGAGTTAGTGGAGAGGATCCTGAGAAATAGTATTTATGATTATTTGGGAAAGCACAGTTTGATTAGAAATAGTCAGCATGGCTTTGAGAGGGTCAGGTCATGCCTCACAAGCCTTATTGAATTCTCTGAGGGATGTGACAAAACACGTCGATGAAAGCAGAGCAGTGGATATGGTGTATATGGATTTTAGCAAGGATAAGGTTCCACATGGTAGGCTCATTCAGAAAGTAAGGAGGCATGGGATTCAGGGAGGTAGTAGGAACTGCCAACGCTAGAGTCTGAGATAACAAGTTGTGGAGCTGGATGAACACAGCAGGCCAGGCAGCATCGGAGGAGTGGGAAACCTGACGTTTTGGGTCTGGACTCTTCTTCAGAAATGGGGAAGGGGTAGGGGGCTCTGAAATAAATAGGGCGGGTGTGGTGATAAAGGTGGATAGTGGAGCAGATAGGTGGGAGAGAAGACAGACAGGTTCTGTCCCACAGGCCCAAACAGTCCCCCTCCATCAACACCCTTACCTGTCTAACCGAACTCATCCTTACCCTTAACAAATTCTCCTTCAACTCCTCCCACTTCCTCCAACCAAAGGGGACAGCTACGGGTACCCACATGGGCCCAAGCTATGCCTGCCTCTTTGTATGATACGTGGAACAGACCCTCTTCCGCAGCTACACTGGCCCCATTCCCCACCTCGTCTTCCATTATACAGATGACTACATCAGTGCCACTTCCTGCTCCCACGAGCAGCTCGAACAGTTCATTCACTTCACTAATACCTTCCGCTCCAACCTTAAGTTCACCCAGACCATATTTAACACCTCTCTCTCCTTCCTGGACCTCTCTGTTTCCATCTCTGGCAACCACCTGGAAATCGATATCCATTTCAAGCCCACCGACTCCCACAGCTACCTAGACTATACCTCCTCTCACCCACCTTTCTGCAAAAATGCCATTCCCTGTTCCTAACTCCTCCGCCTCCTCCACATCTGCTCCCAAGATGAGGCATTCCACTCCTGGACTTTCCAGATGTCTTGTTTCTCAAGGATCGCAATTTCTACCACCCACACCCCCACACCCTCCCCCCCACCCACCTCCATCCCCCATCACCACCCATGGGTTAAAAACGCCCTCGACCACATCTCTTGCGTTTCCCGCGCCTCAGCCCTCACACCTACTCTCTGCAATAACAACAAAGACAGAATCCCCCTTGTCCTCACGTATCACCCCACTAACCTCCGGATTCACCGCGTCATTCTTTGCCACTTCTGCCACCTGCAATCTGACTCCACTACGAAGCTTATATTTCCCTCCCCACCCTTATCTGCCTTTCGGAGGGACTGCTGTCTGTGAATCATTCAGCTGCTTCACACCCCCCACTAGCCCCACCACCCCCAGCACCTTTCCCTGCAACCTCAGGAGGTGCGACACCTACCCCTACACCTCCCCCCTCACTTCCATCCCAGGTTCCAAAAAAATCTTCCATATTAAACAGATATTAACCTGCATATCCTCTGCATCAGGAAGACCAAGCAGAGGGGCAGAGACCACTTCGTGGAGCACCTATGCTTGGTTCGTGACAAATGACAACACCTCCCAGTTGTGAACCACCACTTCAACTCCCCATCCCACTCCCTGGATGACATGTCCATCCTGGGCCTCCTGGCAACGATGCCACCCAGAAACTGGAGGAACAGTACTTCATATTCCACCTTGGAACGCTAAAACCCAATAGTCTCAATGTGGACTTTACAAGTTTCAAAACCTACGCACCACACCCCTCATCTCCGCCTCCTTGGCCTGTCCGTCATCTCTCCCACCTGTCTGCCCCTCCCTCCTCACTGACCAACCGCCATCCCAACTTCCTACCTACACTCACGTTTACTAGCTTCATCCCCGCCTCCTTGACCAGTCTGCCTTCCCTCCCACCTATCTGCCCCACTATCCACCTTCCATCACCGTTCCCCTCTTCTCTATTTATTTCAGTGCCTCCTACAGGATTCAGGGAAATTTGGCTGTCTGGATGCGGAATTAGCTGTCCAGTCGAATGACAGAGTGTGGTAGTAGATGGAAAGTACTCGGCCTGGAGCTCAGTGACCAGTGGTGTTCCGCAGGGATCTGTTCCGGGACCTCTGTTCTTTGTCATCTTTATAAATGACTTGGATGAGGAAGTTGAAGGGTGCGTTAGTAAGTTTGCCGATGACACGCAGGTTGGTGGAGCTGTAGATAGCATGGAGGGCTGTTGTAGGTTGCAACAGGTCATTGACAGGATGCAGAGCTGGGCAAAGAAGTGGCAGATGAAATTCAACCCAGAAAAATGTGAAGTGATTCATTTTGGAAGGTCGAATTTGAATGCAGAATACAGCGTTAACAGCAGGATTCTTGGCAGTGTGGACGAACAGAGGGATCTTGGTGTCCATGTCCATGATCCCTCAAAGTTACTACCTAAGTTGATAGGGTTGTAAAGAAGGAGTGTGGTGTGTTTGCTCTCATTGGCAGGGAAATTGAGTTTAAGAGCTGCGAGGTTATGCTGCAGGTATATAAAACCCTGGTTAGGCCACACTTGGAATATTGTGTTCAGTTCTGGTCGCCTCATTATAGGAAGGATGTGGAAGCTTTAGACAGCGTGCAGTGTAGATTTACCAGGATGCTGCTTGGACTAGAGGGCAAGTCTTATGAGGAAAGGTTGAGGGAGCCAGGGCTTTTCTCATTGGAGCAAAGAAGGATGAGAGGTGGCTTGATAGAGGTGTACAACATGATGAGAGGCATAGATAGAGTGGCAAGCCAGAGGCTTTTTCCCAGGGCGGAAATGACTATTACAAGGAGGCATAATTTTAAGGTGATTGGAGGAAGGTAAAGAGGAGATGTCAGTGGTAGGTTTTTTACACAGAGATTGGTGGGTGTGTGGAATGCACTGCCGGCAGTGGTAGTGGAGTCAGATATTTTAGAGACTTTCAAGCGACTCTTGGAGAGGCACATGAAGGATAGCAAAATGTAGAGTATGCAGAGTGATTTGATCTTAGTAGGATAATAGGTCAGCACAACATTGTGGGCCGGAGGACCTGTGCTGTGCTGTACTGTTCTATGTTCTATGTTCTAAATGGGAAGATTCTTCATGGGTCAAAAACTGAAAAAACCAAGCGGAGGCTTGGGGACCACTTTGCAGAACACCCATGCTCGGTTCGCAATACACAACTGCACCTCCCAGTCGCGAACCATTTTAACTCCTGCTCCATTCCTCAGACGACATGTCCATCATGGGCCTCCTGCAGTGCCACAATGATGCCACCCGAAGGTTGCAGGAACAGCAACTCATATTCCGCTTGGGAACCCTGTAGCCCAATGGTATCAACGTGGACTTCACAAGCTTCAAAATCTCCCCTTCCCCCACTGCATCCCAAAACAAGCCCAGTTCGTCCCCTCCCCGCACTGCATCACACAACCAGCCCAGCTCATCCCCTCCCCCCACTGCATCCCAAAACCAGCCCAGCCTGTCTCCGCCTCCCTAACCTGTTCTTCCTCTCACCCATCCCTTCCTCCCACCTCAAGCCGCTCCTCCATTTCCTACCTACTAACCTCATCCCACCTCCTTGACCTGTCCGTCTTCCCTGGGCTGACCTATCCCCTCCCTACCTCCCCACCTATACTCTCCTCTCCACCTATCTTCTTTTCTCTCCATCTTCGGTCCGCCTTCCCCTCTCTCCCTATTTATTCCAGAACCCTCACCCCATCCCCCTCTCTGATGAAGGGTCTAGGCCCGAAACATCAGCTTTTGTGCTCCTGAGATGCTGCTTGGCCTGCTGTGTTCATCCAGCTTCACACTTTGTTATCTTGGATTCTCCAGCATTTGCAGTTCCCATTATCACTCAACAATTTCAACTGGCTTCAGATTTCAAGTCATAAAATCACATTACCTGAATACATTTTCATTGGACAAAATGTGACTATTGATCCATCTTTGGAAACAGGAGAAACAGTGACCATATAAATGTCCCCGCAGTAAATCCCAGTTATGTCACAGTACGTCTCCCACAGTACTGTAGAGCAGGTGAAGTTTGCATTGTTGCTGGTAACATTTACGATGTAGTTCACAGAACCTGCTGTTGCATGCCAGTAAACCCTTAATGCATTGCTCCCTAACCTGTAGAGTTTAACTGCAGATGGACAGCAGCCACCTATTTGAAAATATAAATGAAATGGCGTAAACACATTTATCTTCTAAACAATTATCTGTACACAACTGCTGCTTATATGTGATGTTTGTAGCTGGTTCTATCAACAACTAAATACAAAGGACCAAAAATCCACTAAATTGAAGAAGAAACAGAAAATTAACTCAAAAATACTTGGGAGATATTCATAGAATGCTTCAAGGTTAATTATCGTAAATCAGTAAAGTCAATATATTTGCTTTCACCCAAAATATAAAATCTGCTGAAGGGACCCGGGTTTGATTCCAATCTTGGGCGACTGTCTGTGTGGAGTTTGCACATTCTCTCCAGGTCAGCTTGGGTTTCCTCAGGGTGCTCCGGTCTCCTTCCACAGTCCAAAGATGTGCAAGGTAGGTGCATGGGAAATGCAAGGATACAGGGCTAGGGTTGGTGAGGAAGTCTGGGTGGGACGGTCTTCAGAGGGTTGGTGTGGACTTAATGAGCTGAATGGCCAGCTTCCACATTGTATAGAGTTTCTACCATTCTATGAAATCAAATAAATTGTCCTTATAATATAGGCCAACCTCTCGAAATAGCCTAATTCACAATAACTCGATTTGTCTGTCAAACCGAGGTCTGTTGAATAATATGTTATACTTGCAGTGCCTTGTCATATTGAAATACTATATTAAAAAAAAATTTTTAGATGCTATGACTGTTGTTCTGCAGACTGGTGTTATCACCAGGTAAAGAACTGTCAGTCTGAATCTTTAAAGTTCCCTTTGGAAATCCTATGTGATTACGATTTATCAATTCGCTAAATTACAAAATGTAGAATAACGAGTTAAACTACAAGTTGACAATCTGTGAATTAGTCTCCACAGAGCCACTATTCTCAACTTGGTGCGACTGTTAAAAAGTAAAACACGGCCATGATAGTGAAAACTTTGTACTTTTAAGTGTAAACGTGTACGACCTTGTCAAGAATAACAGAATCAATGCAATTACCTGAACAGAATATTAGACTTGAGTTAAAAATAGTGAGGATTAACTTTCCCTTGGAGAAATATTCAAACATCTTGCTCATGATGGCACCAGCGAGGGAGACAATGGCCTAGTGGCATTATCGCTGTTAATCCAGAGACCCAGGTAATGTTCTGGGAGCCCGGGTTCAAATCCTACCATGGCAGATGGTGGAATTTGTATTCAATAAATATCTGGAATTAAGAATCTAATGATGACTGTGAATCTATTGGTTGGAAAAATCCATCTGGTTCACCAATGTCCCTGAGGGAAGGAAACTGCCACCCTTACCTGGTCTGACCTACATGAGACTCCAGACCTGCAACAATATGTTTGGCTCTTAGCTGCCCTCTGGGCAATTTGGGATGGGCAATAAATGCTGCCCAGCTAGCAACACCCTCATTCAGTGAATGAACAAAGAAAGAAAAAGCCGACCAGTTGGTACTCATGCCATGAGGCTTGGTAAATTTGGATGACTCAGCCTTATGTGCAAAGGTGCTGTTGCTCACGGCCCCAAAGCATGTGTTGCAGGGCAGGATGCATTCTCTGAACTGCCACAATATCAGGCAGTTGGTCTTCAAGGTGAAGGAATTTAGGGTCTTGAGGGTAACAGCTGATCAGTGGCAGGGGGGGCGGTGGAGCTGGGATTAAGGTAATTACAGTCACAGAGTCTTATGGCATGGATACAGAAACTTCAGTCCAATCTATCTAAATGCTTTTTTTGTCCTCAGACCATAGTGGTTTAATGGCCTGGGAAGAGTGCCTGTCCTCGGAGTCCCACAAAAATGAGGTGGTGCTGATCATCTGGTCTTCTCCCACCACCTTACCCCCTGAGACTGGTCAGAGTTTTGTGGTACGCAGTGGAAGTGCACACTTCACTGTCCAATCAGATCAGGCTACAAATGGTAATGAAAATCCTATAGCCAGCATAATAGTTTGACATCCAATTTGAATGGGCCTACCACATGAACGTGAGGAAACAAAAATAAAACAGGAACTGTGGATACTGGAAATCTGAAATAAAATCAGAAATGGTTGGATAAGCTTAGCAGGGCTGGCAGCCTCTGTGGAGAGAAAACAGAGTCAACACCTTGGGTCCAGCAGTCCTTCTTCTGAACAGATTGTAGCTCAGAAAAAGCTTAGTATAAATGGGAGAGGAAGCAATAAACAATAGGTGGAGATAAATTTGAGGCCCAGCTCAGCGATAGAATGCTGATCACTGTGGTCACACTGTTGAGGGATGGATCTATAAGTCACTGCCACCACTTCTGGGATGCAACTGCTCTGTTTTTGCCAAGTGTGAGAGGGGAAATTCGGCTCATGATATCAGGATTACAACTACAACAAAAACAAGCTGCAAACGAAACTACCTGATGACACCCAATGTTAAATTTAACTGCTTGATAAATGACACATTGAGAATGACGTTTGACAATAACAGAAGAATCTAACTTTATACAAATGGAACCACTCTGCTCTTTACTTACTGGATGAATATCCTTTGTAATTGCACACTGATTTCAGTCCAGTTTCACTAATGGCACTTAAAGACACTGTATAATTGGTACTACAAGTTATACATCCAAGAAGGCAATGGTTTTCTCCAGTGTGGCATTTAGCCTGCCCTTTAGCTGATTCCAGCACTGTAGTATAAGACTGTGCTCCAATTGCTTCAGTCCAGCTAACATTGGTCATTGACAGTGTAATCTGTGTGACAGAGAAGCTGTCTGGGCAGCAGGGGGCTAAGGAAGAAAACAAAGAGTTTACTGTGAAATATGTGGTTTTGTATTTCTCAAAAATTTCCTTTCCAGTAATCCTTACAAAAAAAATGCAAAATTATGAGGTTAATAGAAAAATCATCATAAAATTTAGATTTACATTGAGAGTACAGTTTTCGTCTCTTACATATTTGGATTTATTTTAAATTATTATAAAAGTGATAGCAGAAGTAGAGGATTATCAGTGCATGTGTTGGTGTCAAAATCACACCAGCAACTGAATTACTAAAATGCATACATACAAAATCTCATGAAAATAACGTTAGGGAAATGTAACTGTTCAAGGTAATGCTCAGATTAAAACAAAAGAGCATATTTAAAATTTAAGAAACACTAGGCAATCCTCTACACCTGACAGTTTGTCTGACTCCCTTGGAATGCACTTTTGAGTTTTAAAACCAATTTTAAAACAATTTTCCGCTGCCACAGCTACCAATTTCTGTCCCTTTATACCTCACTCCTCAACCACCCCATTCTATTCCCTTTTAGAAGGATAGGCACATTGCTTGGTTATTGTTCCTAAGAATACAAATGTCAGTCACACCCTAATATTTTCCTTAAACAGCCTTACTTACATATGAGCTTTAAGAGAACATTTAACTTGAATCTGGGACAATCTAACAATCCTATCCTCACTGATATTCAGTACAACGTAGGAAGAGCTTGTTAGAGAATCCTTAGAATTATTAAGTACATTTAATAATCTCAGGATGTCCAAAAAGACTTTGTCGCTAATTAAATACTTGTGAATTGCTGTTAAGAAGGGAAAGTCAGCAATCAAATTATTTATGACAATGTCCTACAATGGATAAATTACCAATTAGATTGTTTTACAGAACTTTGGCTAGGCATTGGCTGTGTTTTGAGTTATACCCTAGGATGAGAGCTCATGTACAAAGTATAAAATAGCATTTTAACCCTAATTATTTAGCGGGAGTAATTTTGTCTGCTTTTCTGTTGTTCTATCACGGGAGGGTTGAGGCAAACCACAGCCAACTACCTTCTGAGGTCAACTGAGATTAAGTCTGTACAGACCAGGAACATCAGCAATTATTTTGCCATAGTGTCTGAGACTGCATGGAATATGTTCTGTACAGAATAAATGTTCTAAGGAAATGGCTATGCCTTTACCAGTTTCTAATGGTTGACTGTAACTGGGTAAACTCTTCCCTTCTGGAGTTGTGGCCACTGCACTGACAGAGAAGATAGCTCCACATGGGAGATCATTGATTTCACAAGAAGATCCTGAGCTGTTGCAGGATCTGACCCCAGTTTTTCCAAAAGCAAAAACCTTGTATACAGCATCATGATTATTTTGTTGCCACGACACATTAATGGTCGATGGACTCACTTTTGTAATATTTAGAATGCGGGGACTGCATGGACCTGGGGGGGAGAAAGAAACAATGTCAGTCTCTCAGCAATTCCTAGTAAATGTCACAATAAAGTTTTGCATCAATGCTACAAATTAAGTTAACAATGTAATAAATTAATATTTTTTATTACCATTGTGTATTTAAAGGCAAAACATGTCACCTTTATTACATTTCAGCAGTTTTTATGTTAATCACATATAAAGCATTGTGTGAAACAACATCATGGAAATTAAATTCTATTTATCATTGAATTCCCCCACTATCAACAGCCTGAGGCTTATCATTGACTAGAAACTCAACAGGGCTTGCCATATAAATACAACTGCTGCAAGAGCAGGCCAAAGCTAGGGGTACTGCAGAGAATAACTCCCCTCCTGACTCACCAAAGCCTGTCTACTATCTATAACGCACAAGTCAGGAATATGATTGAACTCTCCCTACTTACCTGGATGAATGCAGCTCCAACAACACTCAAGACGCTTGACATGATGTAGGACAAAACTGCCACATCCACTCCCTCCATCACCAACACTCAGTAGCAGCAGTGCGTACTATCTACAAGATGCACTGCAGAAATGTGCCAAAGATCCTTAGTCAGCATTTTCCAAAGCCATGACCACCACCATCTAGGAGGAATAACGGGAGCTGATACACGGGAACACCACCAACTCCAACTTCCCGTCTTAGCCCCTCGCCATCCTAACTTGGAAGTGTATTGTTGTTCCTTTACTATCACTGAGTCAAAATCCTGGAATTCCCTCCCTAACAGCATTGTGAGTTACCTACAACACATGGACTACGGAGGTTCAAAAAAGCAGCTCACCACACCCTTCTCAAGAGCAACGAGGGATTGGCACACCCAGCAATGCCCATGTCCCATAGGAGAATTTTTAAAATTGTTCTTACATTGAAATTGTTTGTTAGCATCCAGGCAAATGTTGCCATGATGATGCACATGCAAGCCACTTGGCACTTTACCTGTGGTGATTGATCTTTTCTGACATGAGTAGTTGAATCCCCTGGTATCACTGTAAGAATATATGGTAATGTTGTAGATTGTGTTGCATTTCAATCCAGACAATGCACACACTGTGGAAGTGTCATTGCAAAATACTGCCGAGATCTCATCCTGGGCCTTGGTTTCATACATTTCAGCTCCACGAACTGGATTCCACTTCACCTCAATAGTATCACTTGAGACAAACACAGCTTTAACATGTGTTGGACAACAAGGTGCTAGAACACAAAGAACGAAACATTTTTATAACTAAAATATCAGAAACAAATTTTACAAAAGTAAACTCTTGTATGCGGGCACAGAACGTTAATTGGTAGAGCGTGCCTGCTGCATTTCATCACACTTAAATAAGAGAATTGGTCATTTGATTCAAACTATTCATGCCTGTGTTTATGCTACACATGGGACTTCATCTTACATCTTCTCACTTCACCAACATACCTCCCCTTCTATTACTAACCCCTTCATGTATTTAACTAACTTCTGCTTAATATGGCCTTATTTCCACTCCTATTTCTTATGGTCTTAATATAATATTTTATTTTGATGATACGATATTTCATATGGTATTAATTGATGATGAAAGACATATTTGATTAGAAAAGCCAGGACTTCTATAGATGGTGAAGAGGTAGATGCTAACTGTGGACACAGAACAGCCATGCAGCAGGAGGAATGATCACCAATCTTATTGGAAGGAGGCCTGCTTTGGTTCAAGGGGCAAGCTGTTTCTATGTCAGTCTCAGAGTGCAGGCCCTGAACTCTTGTCCAGATTCAGTTCACCGCCGTTGGGGCAAAGCAATATCACAGCAGTCAACCCAGCCAGAAGGCAGCTGGGTCTGGAAGCAGTTCAGAAACAGTTCTCCCCCAAAGAGATAATTCCTTGCTTACACTTCTTGGGCCACTTCCTTTAAACCACCAATTAACATAGAGTCATACAGCATGGAAACTGACCCTTGGGTCCAACACGTCTGGATTGACCGGACATCCCAATCTGACCTCAGCCCATTTGCCAGCATTTGGGCCCATATCCCTCTAAACCCTTCCCTTCCATATACTCATCTAGATGCCTCCCAACAAATGTTGTAAATGTACCTGCCTCCATTAATTCCTCTGGCAGCTCATTCCATACATATGGTCTCTATGTGAAAAAGTTACTTCTCAAGTCCTTTTTAAATCTTGCCCTGGCACCTTAAAACTACGCCCCACAATGAGGTTGTAGACATGCTCGCTGAGCCAGTGGGTTTGGTTGTAAATGTTTCATCACCCTACTAGGTAACATTGTCAGTGCACCTCCAGTGAAGTGTCGGTGTTCTGTCCCACTTGTCATTTATCTGCCTCAGTTTGCTGGGGTGGTTGGTATTACTTCTTGTTCTGTTTCTCAGTAGTTTGTACACAGGATCTAATTCAATGTGTTTGCTGTTGGAGTTCTGGTAGAATATCAGGGCTCCAGGAATTCCCTGCCAAACAGACATGCCAGGGAATTCCTGGAGGCCTGATATTCTTAGCATAACTACATCAACAAGCACATTGAATTAGACCCTGTGTACAAGCCACTGAGCAACAGAAGCGGAAGAGGTACAAAACACCCCAACAAATTGAGGCATATAAATAACAAGGGGGATAGAACACCAATGCTTCACTGGAGGCATACTGACGATGCTACCTAGCAGGGTGACGAAATGTTTGCAATCAAACCACTGGCTCGGCAAGCAAGTCTACAATCTGAGCTACAAATCTTCGCGAAAACTTTATGCCCTCCAATTTTGGATTCCCCCAGCTTCGGAAAAAGATCATAGCTATTCACCCTATCCATGCCCCAAGCCTGGATATGAGACCGATGTGATTCCCAGTAAAGGAGATAGGCTGAGAGAGGGGAAAGGTCTAAGATGTTTTGCAAGCTTACAGGCAAGTTTAATATGCCAGAATCTGAGAGACAGAGGCAGTTATTGGCAGCAAGATATCAAGCTCCATTACACAGCAATACAGGTGGAAGCTTGAGCTCAGATCGGAAAGTCTGAATTCCTTAAGTATTAAAACAATGCCAAAAGTTTCATTTAACTTGTGTTTATGGATGAATCTCAGGAGAAAAACTCAATGTGAAAGGCAGTTCTGAGATTAAAAATTTCCAGGCCAAGAAAGGGAAAGAACAGATGTGGACCCTTGATAACTAAAAATAACCTCGAACTGGTTCCAGGGAAAATTACATGTTTACTTACAGGATAGTATAAAGTATAACCCTGAAGTGTAGTTTTCAATTATGCTAAAAGAAAAAAAAAGTTCCATTGTGTGGATTAAGTTATAAACAGCCTATAAATATTGTGATTAGGAGATAATGCTGTTAGTCATTTGTTACAGATTTAAAATATGAGCATTTATTGAGCCATCTTTGTAGGTATTAACTGGAAGTTTGAATTTCTTTTAAAACATTAGTTCTCTAGAGAATTTGAAGTATTGGGTAATTTGTCCAGTTAAAATTAACTGCCAATATAATACTTAATACTTGCCTGTTGTGTAATTTAAAACATTGCCCGGAAGACTCTGCCCGACTTTGTTGTATGAGAAAACGCTGATAAAGTAAATGAATCCACATTCGGACTGGAAGGAACAGCTTGTCAATGAAGTGTTGCACATAACCTCGAGACCATCATCTCTTTTCACAAACGCCGTGTAGGAATCAGTCAGCTGGGATGGGGACCAGGATACTGTCAGGTTACCAGAGTAAACCTCCTGAATTGTAATGTCACTTGGACTGCAAGGTACTATTTTAAAAAAAAGTGGTTTTAAAAAGAAACCAATTGTTTCAACACACAAGAAATACATACTTTTTTCATGACTTTATTTATTCATTCATAGGATGGGGGTGGTCGCATTAATTGCCCACCCCTAAGTGCCCAGAGGGCAGTTAAAAGTCAACCACATCACTGTGGGTCTGGAGTCACATGCAGGCCAGACCAGGTAAGGATGGCAGTTTCCTTCTTTAAAGGATATTAATGAATCAGATGGGTTTTTCCTGACAATTGACAATGGATTCATGCTTGTTATTTGATTCTTAATTCCAGATATTTATTGAATTCAAATTCCACTATCTGCCATAGGGGGATTCAAACCTGGGCCCCCAGAACATTATCTAGGTCAACAGTCCAGCAATAGTACCACTAGGCCATCGCCTCCCCCTAGGAGGAGCAACTGTGTAGACCACACGTAGAAAGCCCACAGCGTGGAGCAACCGCAGGCTATAAAAGGACTGTGATGTTTATCTTTTAACTTTACTTCTTTATTTTCCTAGTTTATAATATGAAGAACTGCAATGTAGAGCGTTTAGCTTTTTTTCTTTATTTCTCTATTTTTGTACCTAATATATTTTAGTACCTAAGATTTGTAACTTGGTACTTTGTACCTGAAATGGCACCGTGTTTGCTGACACTGTACACTTTTCACTGTATTCCTGTACTTTTGTGCTTGAGTACACGTGACAATGAAACCTAATTCTAATTCTAACTCAAAGACATGCATTTCCCTTTGACAATAATATAATTCATTCATAATACAAAGGAGGATTTTCTTTTATTGTACACATTGGTAGGAACTCCAGGGACAAGCTATTAAAATTGAATGGGTCCAGTCTCACTCTGTCACTGATCTCCAAATTACTGAGTAGATGGGATGACCAGTAGACACAGGCAAGAGCCTTGTGCATAAACTCTAATTTGGATCCTAGATTGTGAATAGGACCCTGTAATTACTGTAACTGCACAGGATTGCCTAATGCGCCTTCCATGTGGCAACAATCATAATACTGCAAGGACACCAATTTTCACTATCTTTCACACTTTGGTTGTGAACATGGACCACAACTGTAGAATCTCAGTGAGATTATTCATGGAAAACAAGGGAAATTGTAATCCCATTTTCCATCTGCACTTGTGGGATGAATGTTGTGATGTCACTAGTTTAACATTTTTAAACAAAAGTAGATGTAGGTTTGTTTAATACTATTGCTGAATTTGACTGAGGTGGACATTTCCACCTCCCATGTGGAATGCTTGCTAATGAGTCGACCAACTGTACCACTGTCATCAGCTATAGTGGTTTGGAGAAGAAGAATTCAACAAACTCTGTTCAAAATATTCTGGTCATCATTGTGTTTGTTTTTGTATATAAGGTGGGACACAATATGCTCAATTGCGGATTAATACAATAAGGACAAAAGTCTGTAGTCTAGACATGCAGAAGGTTTGAGGGTGCTCACAGAAAGCTCATGTTTTTGTGTATGAAGTAAATGTTCCAAAACTCTTGAATCATTTTAAGTGGCACATCTACATCCGAAAATCAACTTTCAAGAGGTGATTCTGGCCATCATCTTAACTGCTATCTCTTTGATAATAGCATTAGTAACGAAGTGACTACTTTAGTTGGAGATGTAGTTGCATGATAATTTTACTGGATAATTCCATTCATCCCCAGGGATTTGTCAGATTGGTTCCTTTCCTTTTTCTTAGTTGTTGAAAAATCCATGCGGATAATCATCTAGATGCACTAATTCAGGAAGCCACAGAGCATGTGAAAAACTGACTAGGAAATAAAAACAAGTTAAACTCCTGGCTACATTTTTTTCTTAAAGATTTGTTTCCTCCCAACTTATAATTTTGAACAATATAAGTTTGATAGTTTTATGAGTAGGAAGCACAATAAATTCTTAGAAGTTAAACATCAAATAGACTTTAGCTCGAACAATGCAAGAAAAAGACTGAATGACATGAAACAAAATCAAGCTGCAAATAGCTGATAGCTTGCTATTACTTAACTCTGGTACTTACTGCTTGTAAACTCTGTAGGTTTTGCAGCATCAGATGGACCGGCATCATTATAGGCTACTACAGTGACATTGTACTGTGTACCACACGGGACTGGGGAAATGATGCAGGATGTGGATCGTGATGTGCAGTTCTGGACTACATGCCGAGATTTTTCAATGGGTACAGCAAGGTAACTTGTTGTGCCTTCTGAGGCATTCCACGTAACAAAAACCCCCAGAGATGTGCTCATGGGGTCAGTAGTAAGAACTGCTCTCACAGATTCTGGAGCATGGGGTCCTGAAATATAGAAGGCATTCAAATTACACCATAATTTAAGAAACCTGTTAACAATAATAGTGAGACATTTTATTGTCTCTTTGGTCTCTGTTTCCAGATTATTCATATATTTAAATTGCATTAGATTTAATGCAATTAGCACTAACAATTCACCAATGTCTTCAATGCCTAAGTAGCATGATCGCTAACAACACATGTTGATAAAAATTTTTGGCATTTCCTTGAAAGAATTATTTGTTCCGCTAAACTTCAAAAATGTACTGGGCCACCACATCCAAAAAACAAGCTGGTCAAAGTTAGTTGAGCACAGCTATGGCATTCTACTGAAAACTCACTGACTTGAAATATTAACTCCAGCTGGCTCTCAACAGATGATACCAGCCCTATTCGGTACTTCCAATATTTTCTGTTTCTATATTTGGGGGAGTGCTAGGGCTGGGAATAAGAAGGGGAAAGGGCATAGAGGATTTGAAGACAAGAACGAGAATTTCAAAACTGAGGTGTCGCTTGACTAGGAGCGAACGTAGATGAATTAGCCTAAGGGTGATAGGTGAACAGGGCTTAACATGAGTAAGGCGAGAGGCATCAGAGTTTTTGATGACCTCAATTTTGCAGTGATCTGAAATGTGGGAGACTAGCCAGGAATGAATTGGAATATTCATATCTGGAGATAATAAATATATGAATGAAGATTACAGTAGTAGATAAGCTGAGACAGGCAAAAAAATTGGTAAATGCTCCTTACCAGAAATAAGCAGTCTTAGTGATGGTGTGGATATGTGCCTGGAAGCTTATCTCTAATCAGATATGAGACCAAAATTGCAAACAGTTTTGTTTAGTCTCAGACGATTACTACGGAGACGGATAGAGTTAATAATTAGTGACCAAGGTTTGGAATGGGGATGGAAGAAAATTGCCTCAACCTTCACAATATTTTGTATAAAGAAATTTCCTCCCATCCAGTACTGGATATTAGCAAAACAGATTATTAATTTTGCAACAGGGAAGGAGTTGAGACGTAGATTTACGTGTGGAAACTAACACTGGGCATTTTGATGACATCACTTGGAGCTGCTTATAGATGAGAAATAAGAATGGGCCAAGTAGAGATTCTTGGTCTCTGGGCTATAAGATACTAAAAAGTGTATATCTTTAATTAGAAATGTTTATCACTTACTTGTTATTTGTTCCTTTATCTTATCATCGCCAGGAATACCATTGGCATCCAACGCATGTGCTTTTATGGTGTACCATGTACCTGGCTCCAGGTCAGTGAATGTTACGTTGGTGAAGGTTATGGTCTTTTTGATCTTGTTGCCCACTGCATCTGACCTGATGATAATGAAGCTGTATTTCACTGCTTGCGACACAGGCTCCAAATTGATAGTGATTGTTTTGAAATTCGGTGATGAAGAATGGATAACAGGAGCAGCTAAGACTGTAAACACATAACATTGAAAGCAGTTGAAATAATATTCAATGCTAAACATTTCTCATTACATAATATAACTTGTATTTCGCATAACATTATGTAACTCTATACTTAACATAACATTATACGAGATATTATTCGTAATGCTTACTGGAGTTTTGCATTCCAACGATTTTTGGTCCTTTTTACAACATTAGACCTCTGAAAAAAAATTAGCTTTCATTGAAGTGATTTAGTTAACTCCACGGCATCAATTGGTGTTGAATGTGTTAAAATTGGGGCCCAGTGTCAATTTCTCATATTGTTAAAAAGACCTCAGTTTCACAAGTTCAATTCCAATTATTGTAGAAATATATGACAGAAGTTTACATATTTTATTTTACCAGAAACTCTTTGAATCAACAGCTTAGATACATGATTCCACATTCCCCCATACTGAATGCTGTTTGAATATACCTGTTCTTGTTTCTACAGGCACTGATGGCTGACTGTTTCCTCCAGCGTTAGAAGATTGTACAGAGATGGTATATAAAGTATATGGCTGTAACCCTGTTAGGGTCCCAGATGAATCAGTCACAACAGTTTCAACAACTGAACGGCCAGATTTTGCTTTCAAGACGTAGCCAGTGGCTTTGGGAACAGCGGACCAATTCACAGTAATGCTACTACTAGTCTTTGAATAAGCCTTTATATTTAAAGGAATATCAGGAGCTATAAAACAAAATCACAGTTAGACAAATTGCCTCTCCAAAATATGTAGCAGTATTATCATTGTATTTGTATCCATTGAGTCAAACAATATATAATTTCATTTTCAATAATAAACTTTCTCAATTTAATTAAGACTACTTTTGCAACAACTATTTGCATCATTTGATATCTGTAGCTCTCTGCCAGTAAATGATACCACAAGTAACTATTGAAATGCGGGCAACCAAAAACTTATTTGTCACTTACTCAATGTTTTACTCGGTTAACTCAACTTAGTGGTGAAAAAACTCTCAATATTTATAATAGTTTAATAATACATAATAGTTTTCTGATGGTGAGCTGCCAGTGAATCCCACCTATTGAAGTCACACACTGGAAATTTCACTATTCACTGCTCACCATTTTCTAACTATTTGGTTTGAAAATCTTGCAGACTGCACAACCAATTTTATAGTGTGCGTGAGAGGGCATACAATTTAAACCTCAAATCCGAAAAGCCAGATGACTTAGATTGTCTAGTTCAACCGGTTAGCTTGGATGGCTGGTTTGCAATGTGAATGGTGCCAATTATGGGGGTTCAATTTCTGCATGGTTGAGGTTTCCATGGAATACTGTCTCAACCTTTCTCCTTGCCCCAGGCCTGGTGACCCTCAGGTTAAGCTACCAACTGTCCTCTCCCTCTCTAGTAAGAGAGCAGCCCTGTGCGTCTGGTTACTTACCCTTAAATTTCTTGTTAGGCAGGGAAATCAAAGATTATGGGGGTATGTGGGAATGTGCAATTCCGTTTGCTGGGGCCTACATTTTTCTTCCCCAATTTAGCTACCCAGTATTGAATTATGATAGCTCATTTTCAATAGGGGAGGTCAGGGTTGGGTGGGGAGGCATGGACGGGCCACAATCGATATTTAGGATGTGCCTGAAAGGGTAGACCGGAATGGGCAAGGCTTTCTGAGGTGAGTTTCTTTCAAACTTGTAGGGTAAGTGCGGTACCTCACCCCGGGTTCAAATGTATTTGCAGAGCATAACCCAATTTTCAAATTTAAAAAAAACCCCGCAGAATAGTCCACATTACACTGCAACTTTGTGGAGTTTTTTCATGGTTAACCCCACATCTGCCCTCCCTTGACGTTTCTGCGTCATATGCACAAGGCTCTTTCACAAAAAACAAATACAAAATGATGGTTAAAATAGTATCAGAGATAATGGGAACTGCAGATGCTGGAGAATCCAAGATAATAAAATGTGAGGCTGGATGAACACAGCAGGCCAAGCAGCATCTCAGGAGCACAAAAGCTGACGTTTCGGGCCTAGACCCTTCATCTGATGAAGGGTCTAGGCCCGAAATATCAGCTTTTGTGCTCCTGAGATGCTGCTTGGCCTGCTGTGTTCATCCAGCCTCACATTTTATTATCACGAAATGATGGTCCCTGTCGATGAGGAGCTGGGAAATACAGGTTCGGCGGAACTCACTTGTGATCTGTTGTATTTGATCCTCGGCCAATACATTACCGTTGCCGTCAAGAACCTCTACTTTGATGTTGTACAAAGTTGCCGGTAACAAGGAGGTGATTGTACCGAGAGCAAATCGATTGTTGAAAATAACAAACGCTGGCCGCCCCACGACTGCCACAGAGGTAGCAGAAACCCTGTACGAATGTGCTCCGACATATCTACTCCAACCAGCTGAAATACTCCTGGAGGTCGCGGTGAAAATCGTCATGGTGAAATCTTCAAAGGAAAAGGGGATAGGTTAATGGTCATATTTATGACAATGTGAACTCGAACGTCTGACATACATGTATATATGTGGGTGGGTCTTCATATGTATATAATTACACGGGAGACACAGCTTTTTAATGGCCCTACATATTTTTCATCCATTTCTCCCCCGTCTTGATTTTTTTTTCTTTAAAATGTACTACAAAACAACAGGGCTTTTTTTTTCGTTTGTGGTGGAACGATCCAATCCAGACATTAAATGTAGAAACCCCAAGCGTCAAAAACTCTGATTTACTCTCACCCCCGCTTGCCGAGGACACCTGTAAAAAAACAAAAAAAAAGTCAGAATGGAATCAGGGCCACTGGGTTCATTTTGTGCTAAATTCATATGTCAGTTTCACACCGAAGGGACGTTTAAACCAGTCCTGGTGTAGGGTAAAATCAATCTACGAGAGATTAATAACCTGCTGTGTTCATCCAGCTCCACACTTTGCTATCTCGGATTCTCCAGCATCTGCAGTTCCCATTATCTCCAATACGAGAGATTAACGCTTGTTTTTCCCCTAATAATCAACGGTAACCCCGCCATTTCCTGTGGCTCGGACAGCTCAGCTATTGTGTAGAACTGTGACAAGCCGGAGGAAACAGCTTCCAAATTTCTCTAGTTTTCATCTTGACGCCGGTATAAATATCGCATTTCTATTTCATACTTTTTTTTTCAATCTCTCCATTGATTCAGAGAACAAGCCTGGGGGATGCTGACAGGTTTTGAAAGGAGCAGTTGTTCTACGTTCAGCATCTGCCCTCTCATTGCCAAGTAACTTTGTCCTTCGATAGTGCACGCAAGTACATTAAAGCTCACACTTTTCTATTTAAAATGTTTGTATGCAATCATTAAGGGGGGGGGGTCACTGAATTTAATCACATATTACGGAGTTATTGCCAGAAACTGTAGCAGTTCGACCGCAGGCAAAGTAACTATTATTCGAAACTTGAAACGTATCTTTTCGATACGCACTTGTGGTAACTCACGTTCACAATGCAGGATAACAGCACATAAGTCAATCCTCTGATGTCCATTGTTTGATAGATTTCTGCACCTTCAAACTGCAAGATTTATGCAACGGCGGCGTGCAATTTCGCTCCGGAAACCCAGACTGAAGATGTCACTTTCTATGGGACTGTGTTACTTCTGGGAAAGTCTATAAATCTGGTTTTAGACACCGCCCCTTTTATTCCACCTTGCCCAATGAGGGATTGCAGGCTCGCGTTTGTCTTTGCAGGCTACCTACCAGATTTCAAGTCGAGTCCCCTCACAGGGACTTGACAGGTCCGATTTGGTTGAATCAAGTCCCGAAATTTGTCGAGCCAAGTGGTTGATGCTCGTTGCTGTGGTTAAAGGCTACTTTTGCTCAAGGCTCACTCAAGAGAATTGTCATGCTTGGCGATAAATCTAAGGACAAACTTTCTGATTGAGAAGTTAGCAATTTTTGGGTGCTGAGCTCCACCAAAAGAAACTTTAACAGCTTATAGGGCGTACGTAATTAGGGCCATTGGTCCCACCAACAATGTTTCTTAGTGTTTCTCTAGCCTTCTTTATTTTTTGACAGCCTTCTGCTAATTCTCTATTAGTTCCTCTCACTCCATTCCTCTTTTATCTTTTTCTCCCATGTCCCCTCTTGAATTCTTTCTTCCTTTCTCCACTTCTGTATGCACTCAGTTCCTTTTTACCTAAAAACCGAAAGAACTGCTGATGCTATAAAATCAAGAACAAAGGCAAAAGTTGCTAAAAAAAAACTTCAGCAGCTCTGGCAGCGTCTGTGAAGAAAAACGTCTGAGTTAATGTTTTGGGTCCGGTGACCCTTCCTCAGAACTGCTGTTGCTGGGAAAACGTCCGTTTATATGTGGAGAATAGGGAGGGTGATGGGGGAGGGAATAAACGATAGGAGAGAGCCTAAAGAGAGACAACAGCATTTGAACAGACAAAGGAGTTGATAACGATTGGGCTGGGAGGGTGAACAATTGTGAATGGGGACTCTTAGTGCCAAACAACAGGGGGTGTGTAATGGCAAGCTATGTGATAACAAGGCCTGGTGTGAGGGGTAGGGGCCTGGGACATAGAAGTGTTTAGGCCCTAAAATTATTGAACTTGATATTGAGTTCGGAGGGCTCCAGGGCCCCCAAGCTGAAAATGAGGTGTTGTTCTTCCAGAGATAGTAGGAACTGCCGATGCTGGAGAATCTGAGATAACAAGGTGTAGAGTTGGATGAACACAACAGGGCAAGCAGCATCAGAGGAGCAGGAAAGCTGATGTTTTGGGCCCAGACCCTTCTTCAGAAAATTTTCTGCTGCATGGCCTGCTACGTTCATCCAGCTCTACACCTTGTTATCTCTGTTGTTCTTCCAGCTTGCATTGAGTTTTGCTGGAACACCGCAGCAAGACAGAGACAGAGATGTTGGCTAGGGAACAGGGTGGTGTGTTAAAGTGGCAGGCAACTGGTAGCTCATGTCTTTTTTAGAATCTGAATATAGATGTTCTGTGAAGCAGTCACCCAGTCTATGTTTCGATTGCCCACTGTAGAGGGGACCACATTGTGAGCAGTGAATGCAGTAGACTAGATTCTGGGAAGTACAGGTGAAGTGTTGCTTGGGCCCTTGGATACTAGGGAGGGACGAGGTAAATGGGCATGTGTTGCGCCTTCGTTGGTTACAGGGGAAGGTGCCATCAGGCTGTGGGAGTGCTTTGCGTGTCCCGGAGGGAATGGTCCCTGCTGAAGGCGAACAAGGGAGGGGAAGAGAATATATATCTGTGGTGGCATCTCTCTGGAAGTGGTGGAAATGGCATATGATGATCTTCTGTATGTGGATGCTGGTTGGATGATAGGTAAGGTAAGGGGAACCCTATCGCTTTGGGGGAGGGAAGAGAAGGGGTGAGGGCCGAAGTGCGGGAGATGAGTCAGATCCAGTTGACGATCCTGTCAGCAACGGTGCTGAGGAATCCTCGGCTGAGGAAGAAGACGGACATTTCAGAGGCTCCCTGGTCGAAGTTGGCCTCATTTGAATGATGGAGATGGAGGAACTGAGAGAATGGGATGGACTCTTTTGGGAAGCATGGTGTGAGGATGTATAACAGGTAGCTGTGGGAGTCCGTGGGTTGATAGTGGATATTAGTGGATGGTCTATCCCCAGAAATGGAAACAGAGATGTCAAGGAAGGGAAGGGAGGAGCCAGAGATAGAGAAGGTGAAAGTGAGGTCAGGGTGGAAATTGGAAGCAAAATTGATGAACTTTTTCAATTCCACACGAGAGAGGGAAGCAGCACCAATTTCATAAATGTATCGGAGAAAGAGTTGTGGGCGGGGGCTGGATAGGACTGGAGCAAGGAATGTTCCATGTACTCCATAAAGAGACATGTATAACTTGGGCCCATGCAGGTATCCATGGTCAACCCTCTGACCTGAAATAAATGAGCGGAGTTAAAAGAGAAGTTGTTGAGGTTGAGAACAAGCTCAGCCGAGCAGAGGAGGATAGTGGTGGATGGGGATGGTTCTGATCTTTGCTCCAGGAAGAAGTGGAGAGCCCTACGACCCTCCTGGCGGGGAGTGAACATGTAAAGGGATTGCACGTCCAAGGTCAAGAGGCTACAGCTGGAACCGGCAAACTGTAAGTTTTGAAACCAATGTAAGGCATCAGAGGAATCACAGATATACGTGGGCAGGGATTGGACCAGGGAAGACAAAACTGAATGAAGCTAGGAAGAGATGAGGTCTGTGGGGCAGGAGCAGGCTGAAACAATGCGCCTGTGTGGACAGTCCTATTTGTGGGTGTTTGGGAGGAGGTAGAAGCGAGCTGTCTGGGGCTGGTGCATTCTCAGCTTGAAAATAGTGGCGGGGGGAGAGATCACTGGATGAAATGAAATCAGTTACCAGAGTGGATACAATGGCCTGGTGCATCCTGGTGGGGTCATGGTCCAAGGGAAGGTAGGAGGAGATATCTGAGTGCTGGTGCTCAGCCTCTGCAATGTAGAGGTCAGTACACCAGAGTACAACAGCACCACCCTTATTGGCAGGCTTAATAACAAAGTCAGGGTTAGATCTAAGTGAATGGAGCGCAGTCAGTTTGGAAGGAGATGGGTTGGATTGGCTGAGGGGGCGACAGAGAAGTTGAGGTGACCAATCTCATGTCGACAGTTCTCATGAAAAGATTGAGTGCAGCTAAAAGGCTGGAGGGAGGAGTCCAGGTGGATGATGTATTGAACTGGACAAAGGCGTCTGTGAGATGGGAAGAGGACTCCTGTCCAAAGAAGTGGGCACTGAGGTGAAGATGGTGGAGGAAGAATGCTATGTCATGTTGCACCTGAAATTCATTAAATTGGGGAGCAGAGGAATATAGCTGAGGCCCTTGCTGAGTACAGAACGTTCAGCATCTGGGAACGGAAGGTTAGGAGGGATAGTCAATATCTGATAGGAGGAGGATTTGGGAGTGGGGATGGGGCTACAGGGTGCCCAAGCGGAAAATGAGGTGTCGTTTTTCCAGCTTGCGTTGAGCTTGAACACCTCATTTTCTGCTTGGGGACCCTGCAGCCTTCCAGACTCAATACTGAGTTCAATAATTTTAGGGCCTAAACTCTCCCATGTCCTAGACCCCTGCCCCACACACCAGGCCTTGTTATCACATAGCCTGCCATTACACACTACCTATCATTAGTCACTAATAGTCCCCATTAACAACAATTCACCCTCCCAGCCTTATTGTTAGCAACTCCTTTGTATGTCCAACTGCTCTTGTCTCTCTTCAGGCTCTATCCTACTGTTTAGTCCCTATCTCATCCTCCTCCTTATTTTCTGCATATAAACCAATGTTTTCCCAGCTGTCATCAGTTCTGCGGAAGGGTCAATGGACCCAAAACATTAACTCTGATATTTTCTTCACTTTGTTCCTCAGACCTGCTGAGCTTTTCCAGCAACTTCTGTTTTTGTTCTTTAACTACAGCACCCACAGTTCTTTCAGTTTTTATTTTGTATTTAACTCACTGCCACATCTTGTCTAGGCATGCCCAGCTTGAAGAAGTTCTGCTCCTGTCTCTGACGGGATTTCTGTTTCCAATCTTTCTTCTTGTTCACCGACATTAATTTCACCGTCACCCCTGGTGTTGGACCAAAGTATTTGCTAAAACTTGTTTCCACCTCCATATCACATTCCTCGGTGACTGCCTCCAGCTCAGACTCACCCCACGTGAATCCCAACTGAAGTTTCATCCCTCATTTTTTGAATCTTCCCAGGATGAAGGTGTCTCCATGATGTTCGACATTCCACGGACAGCTGCTTTCGCTGCATCCTGAGATCCACACTCAGTGCCATGCGGAACCACATGCACACTCTCAAGCTCTCTCTCCAACAGCATCACAATGTGCTGGCTCAGGGCTGCACCATTCCGCAGTTCTACTTCATCCTCCGGCTCATTTGTCGTGCCAACAAGAAACTTTTTCTTTTCCTTTCAGGCATCAAGGCCTACAAGATGCAACATTTCAAAGATACCCATGGCCCCCTGGAACCTTCCTCTCCTCTCTTTCCCTCTGACTCCAGCCCCTCCCCCAACTCCACCCCCTGTCGGGTATTCACCATCCTTCCTAACCTTTTGCTCTCTGATGCTAAACATTATGTACTCAGCAAATGCCTCAGCTTTGTTCCTCTGTGTCCCCACCTTAATGAATTTCAGGGCATGACATGATGTCGAGATTTTCTTCCTCCACCTTCACCACCATGACCATTTCTTTGGACAAGAGTCCTGTTCCCATCCCACAGACTCCTTTGCTCAGTTCCAACACTCTCCTTCCACCTGGACCCCTCCCTCTGGCCTTTTAGCTGCACTTGATTTTTTCATTGAGAACTGTCAACATGATATTGGTCACTTCAATATCTCTGACCACCGCCCCCCCCACCCCCCCCCCCACCCAATCCAACCTGCTGCCCACCGAATTGACTGCATTCCATGCACTCAGATCTAACCCAGGCTTTGTTATTAAGCCTGCTGATAAGGGTGACCTCCCCCACACTGCTTCCAAGCTGATAGTCCAGCCCCGCACAGCTCACTTCTCCCTCCCTCCAAATTTCCACAAACAGGACTGTTCAAGCAGATTCATTGTTTCAACCTTCTCCTGCCCCACAGAACTCATCTGTTCCTACCTTGACTCAGTTTTCTCTCCCCGGTCCAATCCCTGCCCACGTACATCCATGATTCCTCTGACGCTCAACAAGTTCTCTTTTAACTCCTCTCATTTTCTTCAGATCAGATGGGTGGCTGTGGGTACCCGCATGGGCCCCAGTTATGCCTGTCTCTTTGTGGGGTACATGGAACATTGCTTGTTCCAGTCCTATTCTGGCCCCCACCCATAACCCTTTCTCCAAAACAACTTTGACCAGGGAGCCTCCAAAATGTCCACCTTCTTCCTCAACCGAGGATTCCCCAGCAGCGTTGTTGACAGGGTCTTCAACTGGATCCAACTCATCTCCTGCGCAACTGCCCTCACCCCTTCTCTTCCCTCACCTTACCCTTACCCTCACCTACCATCCCAATAGCAGCCACATCCAGAAGATCATCAGATGCCATTTCTGCCACCTTCAGCAGGATGCCACCTCCCAACACTTATCCTCTCTCAACCCTTGTCTGCCTTCAGCAGGGACTGTTCCCTCTGGGACACCCTGGTCCACACATCCTTTACCCCCAACACATTCCACTGCAACCAGCGAAGGTCATTTACCTCCTCCCTCCCCAGTATCCAAGGGCCCAAACACATCTTCCAGGTGAAGCAACACTTCACCGCACTTCCCAGAATCTATTCTACTGTATTTGCTGCTCACAACATGGTCTCCTCCACATGGGGGAAATGAAACATAGACCGGATGACTGCTTTGCAGAACATCAATGTTTTGCCTGCAAAAAAGACCCTGAGCTACCTGTTGCCTGCCAGTTTAACACACCACCCTGCTCCCTGGCCAACATCTCTGTATCAGGCTTCCTGCAGTGTTCCAGCGAAGCTCAACACAAGCTGGAGGAACAACACCTCGTTTTCTGCTAGGGATCCTGCAGCTCTCCGGACTCAATATTGAGTTCAATAATTTTAGGGCCTAAACTTTCCCATGTCTCAGGCACCTACCCCAAACACCAGGATACCCTTGTTATCATATAGCCTGCCATTACACATCACCTGTTGTTAGACACTAACAGTGCCCATTAACAGCTATTCACCCTCCCAGCCTAATCGTTGTATACTCACCTGCTCTTCTCTCTCTTTACACTCTATCCTATCGTTTACTCCCCACCCCTCCCCTCCCTGTTATCTGCATATCGACTGACATTTTCCCAGCAACATCAGTTCTGAGGAAGGGTCACCGGACTCAAAATGTTAACTTTTTCTTCGCAGATGCTGCCAGAGCTGCTGAGCTTTTCCAGCAACTTCTGCTTTTGTTCCTTTTTATTTGCAGTTCTTCCTTTTTCTTTCTCCTCCCTTTCATCTCTCTTTCCCTTTTTCCTTCATTAAACTCGCTTCATTATTCTCCCTTTGTGTTCCTTCACTCTTCTCTCCCCCTTCGATTTGCTTCTCACCTCCCTCACTTTCATCTGAAGCTCCAGTTTATTTGGTATTTTTAATTCGCACGGGCTCTTTACCCCTTCTTTTGTCTTTTTGTTTCATTGATGATTACCTCCCATCCCACCGTCTCAGCATTGGAATTGCCACATTAGAAGATTTTTGTTTCCTAATCATTTTCCTTGCACAGTGAGGTACAGAAGAGAACAGTCAATTCATAGCACCATTTCTAATCAATAGGACAAGAAATAATATCGTCTATTATTAATTGTACATTGGTCAGTTCCCACAGGAAATGAAGTAGGGAAAACAGCCCCTCAAACTTGTTCTTCCAACAATAAGAACACAACTGATCTCACCCCCTTTATTCACCTTTGACTACTATCCTTAATATTCTTCCTTAACAGACACCTATCAATCTTAGCAATGAAAGCTTCAGCTGATCATAGCCTTTCGAGGATTGTACTCCAGTTTAAAATGCACTTTGTGAGAAAGAAAGCTTCCTGATTTTCTAAATAGCCTGGTTCCTATTTTAGGTAATACATCTTTGATCTGAATTTCTCTGCCATAGTAAAACAATTTTCTTTATCCTATGAACTCCTTCAGCTTCTTAAATAACTCAGTTCAATGATGCCAAACCTTCTAACCTGAGGGGAACACAGTCAAATGCTCACAGTCTATCCTCATAATTCACCTTTTAATCTCCTTGATTTGATTATGGTGTTAACTATGCTGTGACAATGCTTGGTTGCATTACACTAGATGGAGTTTGACCAAAGCTGTACACAACTAAGTAGAAATTTCATCTCTTTGTATTGCAGGCCTTGGAAAGATTGGTCACATTTGACAAAAATCTCGTTGTTTTATGTGCCAATCTCACTGTGCTAACTTTCTCCAAATTGGTTAAATTAATAATTTGAATATGCTACAGCAAGCATACCATTAAATCAGAAGTAGCACTGTAACTGGGCTCCTAAATATGAATGGAAAATAGAATTGCTTTTTAAAATGGGATGTAAGAGTAAATGTAGGCATTCACAGGAATTTTTTTTGGAATCACTGAAAATTAACATGCAAGTGCTGAAAACAGTCTGGAAGTTAAATGGTTTATTGCAAGTGTTTTACTATAAAAGGATAAGAAAGTATTCCTGCAATTATAAAGGGCTTTGGTGAGATCACATTTGGAGTACCCTATATGGTTGCGGTTTTCTTAGCTAAGAAAAGATATATGACCGAGAGGTGTTTAAATAAAAATTCACTAGATTTAATTCTGGGCATAATTGCTATCCTTTGAGGAAGTATTGAGTAGAATTGCCCATTGTCTCTGAAGTACAAATGAAGGCATGGTGGTCCCATTGAAATATATAAAAGCACTTGACCAGGTAGCTGCTTATAAGTTGTTAATCCTGGCTAGGCACTCGAGAAGTAAGAGTCAATTTTCATGTTAAGGGGTCAAGCATTTAGGCCAAAAATGAGGACAAATGTTTTCACACAGAGGTTTGTGAATCTTTGGCATTCTGTACCTCAAATATTAACTTGTTCAAACAATCAAGACTGAGGTTGATAGATTTTTGTGTGCAAACGAAGTGTTATGAGGATATGACAGAAAAGTAGAAGTGAAGTAAAAGTTCAACATGCTCTTATCGTAAGATGCATCAGGTTCAAGGGGACTATTCCAGATGTTCTCGTATTCTAAAAAACAGATTGGTTGCATATAATTGGAACACTGCTGAAAGTCAAACTTTGACAGTTTCAGTTCAGTTGAGCTTTACTGAAGAAAACACTGATCGAACAATGAAACTGAGGAGTGTCGGCAAAGTTTAGCTCCTGTGATATCTCTGACAAGAAAGTTAAATTAAGGGAGCTGTACCCAAGTAATTCCATTGTCTTCCCAATGTATTCATGCCAATGACTGAACTGTTAAGTCAAATAAATAAAAAGAGCCAAAAAAGGCTACGTGTTTCACAAAGAGCGGCAGATTAAGTGAGATGACACAACTGTGAGAGATGATGTCCAATGTGTGAAAGTAAGCGATCGTCTCCTCTAAGAATGATAAATCAGAATATTTTCTGAGCCACCTTGAGGGTAAAAGGATTTGGGTGTCATTGGACGCAAATCACTAAAATGTAGAAAAGTAAAATAATCTAAAAGGCTAATGCATTTGGTGGCCTTTATCTTAAGTGGTTTACAATAGAAATGTGAGGGATTGGTGCTTTATTTATATGGACATGCATCCAGTTTTCAGTTGTAAACCTTAGAAGGGCACAGCATAGAGTTATACTATGGATTGAAGTAATAAATGATGTAGAGAGGTAGATTTAATATATGATAGTACAACTAACTTAAGTGGATAGTAAGTACTTCTGCCACGATCTAGTTGAACAGTAGAGCAGGGTCAAGAAACCGTATGATCTATCCCTTTTCCTAGTCCTATGAAGCTGGTGTATATTTCCTTAAGCTTAAAATGATGGAAGATGATTGAGTTGAATTGTTTACAGGAATAATGAGAATTAATGAGCAATCAGAAATACTTTTTCTATACCTCAGGTACTCAAAGCGCAGTGGAAATCAGGAGCTCTTTTATCTAAAAGACTAGCTAAAATGTAATTTTCAATAATGGCATCAGCAGGTTTTGCTAGATAAAAGTATCAAGGTACGGTACATAAAGCCGGGGTGAGTTGAGATACAGATCAGCTGTGATTTAATTTAATTGTAATCAGATTCAAGGCTGAGCAGCTTGCTCCTGATTCAAATTTACTTTGCAAAAATGGTTGTTTGTTTCAATATCCCTCATTGAGTGTAATTATAAAGATAACATTATTATCACATTGGCTCTTAAAGAATTTATTTTACCATTCATAAGGGTGAAGTAAATTGACTCCAAGGTGCATTTGATTATTTTGAAAAACATTTGCATGCAGAAGGTTTCATTGCTCGTTTCAGTTATTTCAGGGCACAGATTAATGTACTAGATTTTATTAAAAACATTTAGGATTCTTTTTTGAAGCAGGTGCAAGGAAAGGTTTTGGCATCAAGTCACTGATAAATGTACCAGGTGTTTTTATTGTGGTAACACTGACAGTCTAACTTATAGAAAGATCAGAGTTGATGATAATTGCTTAAAAAGGAATAAGTGGAATTTAATGTTAATCTGTGACAAAACAAGGGAAGTAGCTCAGGGATATTGAATTTGCTTATGGTCTGACCATATCTAGTTTCTAGGTTCTTCAAAAAAAAATCTAAATCCTTACAAATCTTCAAGAATTCTCTTTTCTTCTCAATTTCATTTGGAAAAGAGATGCTATTTTTTGTTATTCAATTTGCTTTTCTTCACCTTGGGTCAAATCCAGATTAAGTTGCATTATTGCAGCATCATTAATGTTAGAAAAAAATCCCCAAACACTTATTTTAAATTCACTTGTGGAATGTGGGCATTGCTGGCTGGCCAGCAATTATTGCCTGTCCCTAGTTGCCCTTGAGAATATGGTGATGAGCTGCATTCTTGAACCAAACCATTGGAATCTATGTGCTGCAGGTTGGTCCACAATGCCCTTAGGGAGGGAATACCAGGATTTTGACCCAGCTACAGTGAAGGAACAGCGATTATATTTCTAAGTGAGGATGGCAACTGACTTGGAGCGGAACTTGCAGGTGGTGGCGTCCCCAAGCATCTGCAGCCCGTATTCTGCTCAGTGGAAGTGGTTGTGTGTTTGGAAGATGCTGTTTGAGGATCTTTGGTGAATATTTACAGTGCATCTTGTAGATATTACACACCGCTGCTACTGAGTGTCAAGGATTGCATGCTTGTGGATGTGGTGTCAATCAAACAGACTGCTTTGTTGTGGAATGGTGTCAAGCAGCTTGAGTGTTGTTGAACCCATACCCATCCAGACGAGTGGGAAGCATTCCATCACCATACTGCTGTGTGCTTTGTAGATAGTGGAACAGGTTTTGCGGAGTCAGGAGCTAAGTTACTTGCTGAAGTCTTTCTCGCCTCTGATGTGATGTTGTAGCCACAAATGTTACTTGCCACTTGTCAGCCCAAGCCCTGGGTAGTGTCCAGATCTTATTGCAATTGAACATGGATTGCTTCAGTATCTGAGGAGTTGCAAATGGTGCTGAACATTGTCCAACTATTGGTGAAAATCCTCACTTATAATCTTACGATAGAGGGAAGGCCATTGATGAAGCAGCTGAAGATGGTTAGGCCTAGGGCACTGCCCAGAGGAACTCCTGCAGAGATGTCCTGTAATTTAGATGATTTAACAGAACTCTGTGGTAACTAAAGCTTTTTCAAGGAGATGAAACTGTCTTAAAAATGAAGAGAAAGGGGGACAATAGGAGAGGTTTAGGAAGGGAATTTCAGGGAGTGTGATCCCTGGAATGAAAGCACAGATATCAAACATGGGCTCACGAAGGAAGATACAGAAAATATCAGGATCAAAAGAGTTGGGGACTATAATATTGAGAGATATCAAGGAGATGGGGCAAGGAGAGTCCTTATAGGCACATTTTGTTGACATTCTTCAGTGGTAAACTGAAGCAGATTGAAATCATTAAATTGAGTTTCACTGACAGTCATTAAGTTGAAAATAATCACAGTTTCCAAAACAACGTTGGGCTAACCATCTGCAAAACAAAATGTCATAGTTAGGAAAGGGCTCTCGGTAATCCAAGATGATAGACTGGAAAAAAATAATGGCTGTAAGACTGCTCCTTTTTTGAGGTATTTTCTGTGTTAGAGCTGATTTCCTCAAATTCTAGGCGCAGTCATTACTGTTTTATAAGCTGTTGCATTGTTTTGCAACTTTGGGAAAATAAAAAGATCAAAACAACAGCACTTTAAAAAGAAGGAAGACACACAATTGTGCCAGCCTCCACCACTTCCATTGGCAGCTCATTCCATACACACAGCACACTCTGAATGAAAATGTTGCACCTTAGGTCCTTTTTAAATCTTTCTCCTCATACCTTAAACCTATGCCCTCCAGTTTTGGTCTCCCCCACCCCAGGGAAAAGACCTTGTCTATTCATGCTATCTGTGCCCCCCATGATTTAATAAACCTTCATCAGGTCACCTCTCAGCCTCCGACGCTCCAGGAAAAATAACTCCAGTCTGCTCAAACCTTCAAACCCTGGTAATATCCTTGTAAATCTTTGCTGAACCCTTTCAAGTTTCACGACATCCTTGCTATTGCAGGGAGATCAGAATTGCACGCAGTATTCTAAGAGTGGCCTAACCAATGTCCTGTACAGTTGCAATGACATCCCAACTCCTATTCTCGATGCATTGACCGATAAAGGCTAGCGTTCCGAAATCGTGTTCACTATCCTGTCTCCCTGTGACTCCACTTTCAAGGAGCTATGAACCTGCACTCCAAAGTCTCTTTGTTCAGCAACACTCCCCAGGACCTTACCATTAAGTGTATAAGTCTTACCATAATTTGCCTTTCCAAAATGCAGCACCTCACATTTATCGAAATTAAACTGCCATCTGTCACTCCTCAACCCATTGGCCCATCTGATCAAAGTCCCATTGTACAGTGAGGTAACCTTCTTCGCTATCCGCTATACTGGCAATTTTGGTGTCATCTGCAAACTTACTAAACATACTTCCTATGTTCACATTCAAATCATTTAGGTAAATGACAAATAAAAGTGGACCCGGCACAAATCCTTGTGGCACACCGCTGATCACAAGCCTTCAGTCTGAAAAGCAATCCTCCAACACCATCCTTTCTCTTCTACATTTGCCTTAGTGACTGAATGGTGAAGGCACTGGCCTCCCTAAACCTGGTAGCGGCACATAATCCCATCGAGAGTGAATTAACTGTCTAGAATAGAATCAGGCCTTCACCCTAATTGGTCTCACCATCTGTTACAATCTGTACAAATCTCCTCGTAATTCATCCTCATACATTGAAAAATAAACAATCATTTTCATTTCTTCATGGAAGCATCCAAGGTATTTTTCTCAACAACTTGTTCCAACTTCTCGCTTCTTGTTCGATTTATTCACAACTTTCTGGAGCTCTTTTTTGGCTTCTCCCACAACTGGAAATTGCAAAGTAAAATACTCAGGTGTTGGGGGAGGGCATGGAAATTATTATTTTTTCCATTTCTTTGTTTTCAGCTGTTTTTCTATAATTATTCTACAGTGCCTGTGGGTTCAGTATCCCCAATGAGTTTCGATTCGTTGCAATGTTCATCGGAAGTGCTTCGCAAACTTTATTTTGAACACTATCGTGGCCCCTCGCTGAGTAGTAGAGTCTACCACCGCCTGGGAACTCCCGACTTTACTTACGGAAGCCTCGGACTACGAGTTCAGAGTCATTTCCTGAAGGTTATTTGGGCAGTGTGTGTGTGTATATAGCGATCTAATTTTGGACTTTATGCCTATTAGCAGCGGGTCCAATTCCTGAAAAACTCCTGGTTTGCACTGCTACCGCTAGGTTCCATGTTTACACAAGTAGTGGTCTGGATTCTGCCCGTCTGCAAACTATCTGAATCCGGATGCACAGCCGGTAAAGGTCCGAGTTTGTAACCTGCTTATTTGCCGTGCCTCTGCATGAGAAGGTCTGCCCGTGTGCAGGGTGACTTTTGGAGTTTGCCTGGTCCGCGCTCCCTCTAACTGCTCCCCAGAGGCTGGAGCGGATTGAAGTTTGTGATTGGCACAGAGCCTTCGCGTCATCGGAGGGTTTGCCCGGAGAGAGTTGAAGATGGCAACGGCGGAGCACAGCCTGAAGCGAGTGGCCTGGCAGAGTAAGTGACGGGACCGGGAGCGGCTGCGGACCCCTTCCCTCCCGGCGACTTAAACGCGGAAGTGCCCGATCGGAAGCAGCAGGTCGGCGGAGGCAGTCCCCGGCCTGAGTCTCTCGTTTGGTTGCCCGCCTACTTGCAATGGTCTTAGCGGGCCCTCGGTCCCTGCAGTGACAGGGAGCTTCTGTTTCTGCTTCCCCGTGAAGCCTCCGGGGGAAAATGAAAGGGTCACTCTAAGAAGTGGGGTGGGCGGTGTGCACGGAATGGGCTCACGCTGTGAAAGTTTGCCGACCCTCCGCGGCGTCACTTTATGTTAATACACACCACTTCTGTGCGTGCTTTCATTTAGCTGAAGGAAACCCAATCCCCACCAATGGGAATTATTCCCCCCTCCTCTGGTTGAATGTGTTGGCTGGCTAGGAGCTCCGTGTACAGCCCCAGCAGCGTGCAAACTCTTCAGAATCTTTCCCCAAGTGTTGACAAAAGCTCCCAGCCGCTGTGCTGCGCGCCAGGGCTGGACCTCCGGACGTTGGGGCTAGGGTTTTGCACACTTTCGCTTTAGGCCCGAGTCCTAAACTTGCCTGTGATTACCCCCCCTCCCCCATGTTGAATAACACGACGACTCACTGGGCGGAGTTTTACACTCCTCGTTTGCGGCGTGGGGTGGGGATCATAGCCAGCTCAGAATTACAGTAGGTATAAAGAGTATAAGGGCTGGGAAGTCATGTTTTGGCTGTACAGCACTTTGGAAAGGCCACTTTTGGAATACTGTGTTCAACTCTGGTCTCCCTGCTGTAGGAAGGATGTTGTGAAACTTGAAAGGATTCTGAAAAAGGGTGTTTCCGGGATTGGAGACACTGAGTCTTGGTGAATGGTTTCGAGCCAAAACGGTGACTTGCCCGCTCCTCGGATGCTGTCTGACCTGCTGTGCTTTTCCAGCCTCACACCCAAAGATTCTATTGCCAGGATTGGAGGGATTGAGCAATAGGGAGCGGCTGAACACACTGGCTATTTTCCCAGGAGCGTTGGAGGCTGAAGGGTGACCTTGCAAAGGTTTATAAATCGTGAGGGGCATGGATAGCATAGATAGAGAATGCCTTTTCCCTGGGATGGGGGAGCCCAAAAGTAGACAGCATAGATTTAACGGTGAGAAGGAGGAAGATTTGAAAGGAACCTAAGGGGTAACCTTTTCACGCAGAGGGTGGTACATGTATGGAATGAGCTGCCAGAGGTAGTGTCAGAGGCTGGGACAACACCATTTAAAAGGCAATAGGAAGGGATATGGGCCAAATGCTGGCAAATGGGACTGGATTTATTTAGGATATCTGGTTGGCATGGACAACTTAGACTGAAGGGTCTGTTTCCATGCTGTACGTCTCCATGACACTAAATAATCATTAGCAAATTCAGCTTGTTGGAAGTCAGTTGACCCAGAGACTACAGCACTGATAATGCACGCCCCACAGCATGCTGTGATAGGAGTGGGCTGTCTGCATTTTTAAAAAGAATGTTTTTGAAGGCCCATGCAGCTGGAAGATGATATGTGAAAATGTGAAGGTTTTCACTTTGGCTGGAAGAATAGAGGAGCTGAGTCTTGTTGAAATGGAGAGAAGACTGCAGAAAACTACAGCAGAGGGATTTGGGAGTCCCAGTGCATAAATCCCAGAAAGATAGCGTCAAAGTTCATCGGGTAGTCGGGAAGCCTTGCTAAAACTCTTCAACGCACTGGTTAGACCACAGTTGGAATACTGTGAATGGTTTTGGTCCCTTCAGCTAAGGAAGGATGCTGTCTGGAGATCCCAGGTATATTTATCCTGGTTTTTGTGGCAGGGACATACCGGGCCAATCTTCTTGTATTGTTAGTTAAATAGCTAGGGTGCAAATGAGTTGGGAGACCTTGGCCGAGGAGGGCTATAGAATTGCAACCAAGATGCTGTTAAGATTCACACTCTTCACTGTATCAGTCACTTCTTACGTCATGTTGATTACTGTAGAAAAATCTTGTCTAGCTCCAGGATTACAAGGCGATACCTATTAGATATTTTTAAGAGGTATTTTTACCATCTTGAAAGGTACTTTAAACGTTAAGCCCATGCCATTTTCAGGTTATTTAGTGATGTCTGTGCAGTATGGTAAGACATTTAACATAAAATATCATCTCATTGACTATTTCTGAATTGATATCGATTTAATGTACTTGTAAAATCCAATGTTCTGCTCATTGCAGTATGTTATATAAACCTTTTCCACTAACGTAGGAAACTAAAGGCATCTATATGCAGACAGTTTAATGTGACTTTAGCAGTAAATCATTCCTGAACACTAGATTTTATAGTAAGTGATTCAAGAAGTCATCCATTTGTAGAGACTGAAGTTGTGTGTATGGAAATAATAGGCTGAGCTACTACTATAATGATGCTACAAATTTAGATCAGAAAATATAACTAATCTACTGTACGCAGTAGGAAGTGTCACTTTTTTCCTTTGACGTGTCCAGTTAGCTAACTAGGAATTGTTATGACTTTCTATAAACAAAAAATAAAAATAAGTCAGTAGTTTTTTTTAAAAATACCAAAATGACATTTTTGTTTTTTTCCGTAGAACATGAAGTCATATGTAATGAAATGAGCATAGGTTTTGAACTTGCCACTTCAATGGAAAAATGTAACTAATTGTAATTGCATTTTGGAGATAATTGCTGAAAGTCTTTTGAAATAATAAAAGAAAGTATTGCCAATCATCAGTCAGCAATCATGTGCAACACTGTCAAATGCTGGTTGTACTAGCTCCAGTATGTGTCCAGTTTCAGAAAGGACCTGACTCAAAACGGCCCTGCATGTTCCGGAAAATGGCGGACTGAACTTAATCTAACCTCTCAACCTGACATGTCCTAAAGCGCATGAGGAAGACTGCATATCAAGTTAATTCATGTAGATTAGATGATTGGAACACACTATAGTTAGCTTTTGGTGCAGAATGTACTAACAATCTTTGAGAAAATAACACCTCTTGGCAGCCATTTGGATTTTAATTAATCTATCATGATAACTCTGTAGCTTTCTAGACTTGCCTACCAAATATGAACTTTGAGTATCTCAACGAAAATTACCTTCATAATTTTAAAAACCTTAGTCATCTACTTTCAGAGTTTAAATTTCTCCGTTCCGATTCTCCTAGTTTATGGTGAGTGAAATGGCCTCTCTGTGATTTGATGTTATGGCTATTAGGAAGAACATTAGAATAGGAGTAGACCGTTCACCCCTTCCCTATCTCACCATTCTTTAAATACTTTGAGGGTTTCTTTCGCTGCCATCCTTTGAAGCAATGAGTTTCAAATCCTAAGGGGGGGAAAAAGCTCCCAAATTTTCCTCTAAAATGAGCATGTAGCACAGATTGAAATTGGCAGGTATGATGTTGTGAGTATATTGGCGACGTGGCTGCAAGGGGATCATGGTTGGGAACTAAATATCCAAGGATACACGTCCTATTGAAAGGACAGGCAGATGGACATAGGGCAGGGTTGCCTTCTTAGTAAGAGATGAAATTAAATCGTCAGCAAGAAATGAAACGATAGCAAGATGTAGAATCAGTGTGGGCAGAGTTGAGGAACCACAGAGGTAAAAATACATGATGGGAGTTGTGTGCAAGCCTCCTGAGAGTAGTCAGGATGTGTGGGAGAACATAGAACCAGTGATAGTGAAGGTCTGTAAGAAAGGCACTATTACAATAATCGTGGGGGACTTTACTATGTTGGTGGACTGAGAAAGTCAGATTGGTGGCACACCTCAAGAAAAGGAATTCATGGAATGTCAGTTTTTATCTTGGAGCGCGAGGGCACAGGTAGTTCTGGATTTGGTTATATGAAATGAGGTGGGCTTGATTCAGGAGCTTACGGGGAAGGAACCCCTAGGGGGCAATGACCATAACATGATAGAATTCGCCCTGCAGTTTGAGAGGGAGAAGCTGGAATCAGATGCGATTGAGTAAAATAACCACAAACACATGATGGAGGAGTTGGCCAGGGTTGATTGGAAGAGAAGCCTAACAGGGAATACATTGTAACAGTTTCTGTTCCAGTCATTGTGCAAGAATTGCTTTAAAAAGAAAGGGCAGCACGCTGGCTCAGTGGTTAGCACAGCAGCCTCACAGCGCCAGGGACCTGGGTTCAATTCCAGCCTTGGGAAACTGTCTGTGTGGAGTTTGCACATTCTCCCCGTGTCTGCGTGGGTTTCCTCCGGGTGCTCCGGTTTCCTCCCACAGTCCAAAGATGTGCAGGCTAGGTGGATTGGCCATGCTGAATTGCCCATAGTGTTCAGGCGTGCGTGGGTTATAGGGGGATGGGTTTGGGTGGGACGCTCCAAAGGGCGCTGTGGACTTGTTGGGCTGAAGGGCCTGTTTCCACACTGTAAGAAATCTAATCTAATCAATGGCAGGGGTTTTTGAAGGTAATTCAGGAGGCCCAGCAGAAATTCATCCAAAGGAAAGATGTAGTAGGGGACAGATGAGGCAACCATGGCTGACGAGGAAAGTCAGGGACAGCATAACAGCATACAATGTGGTGAAGATTAGTGGAAAGCCAAAGGATTTTAAAAACAAGCAGAGACACCTAAATAAAGCAATATTGGGGGGTGGGTGGGGGAGAAGATGAAACATGAAGTTGAGCTACCTCTTCATACAAAAGAAGATATTAAGAGTTTTTTAGATACATAAAAAAATAAGAAAAAGTCTAGAGTGGACATTAGACCACTAGAAAATGAGGTTGGAGAAGTAGCAATGGGGAACAAAGAAATGGTGGAGGAACTGAATAGGTACTCTGCATCAGTTTTTACAGTGGAAGAGATCAGCAGCATAACAGAACTTCAAGAAAGTCAGGGGACAGAAGTGAGTGTAGTGGCCGTCACTAATGAGAAGGTGCTGGGGAGGCTGAAAGGTCTGAAGATGGATAAATCATCTAGACCAGATGGACTGCACCCCAGAATTCTGAGAGTGATAGCTGGGGAGATTTTAGACGCATTTGTGGCTATCTTTCAGGAATCATTTCAGTCAGGGAGGATGCCAGAGGACTGAAAAATGGCTAATGTAACACCCCTGTTTAAGAAGCGAGGGAGGCGGGAGACTATTCACATTATACATTAACAGTCTGAACAAGGGAACTGACGGCACTGTTGCTAAGTTTTCAGATAACACAAAAATAGCCAGAAGGGCTGGTAGTGTTGAGGAAGTGGGTAGGCTGCAGAAGGACTTGAACAGGCTAGGAGATTGGGTGAAGAAGTGACAGATGGAATACAATGTGGGAAAATGTGAGATGATACACTTTGGAAAATTGAGGTGTAGACTATTTTCTAAATGAGGAAAGGCTTCGGAAATCTGAAGCGCAAAGGGACTTGGGAGTCATGTTTCAGGATTCTCTTAAGACCTACATGCAGGTCTAGTTGACAGTTAGGAAGGTAAATACAATGTTAGCATTCATTCCAAGAGGGCTAGAATACAAGAGTAGAGATATGTAGTTTCAACAGTATAAGGCTTTGGTCAGACTGCATTTGGAATATTGTGTGCTGTTTTGAGCTCCTGTATCTAAGGAAGGATGTGCTAGCCTTGGAGGTGGTCCAGAGGTTTTACAAGAAAGTTGAACAGAAACAGTTGCTGGAAAAGCTCAGCAGTCTGGCAGCATCTGTGAAGAGAAATTGGAGTTAACTTTTTGGGTCTGGTAACCCTTCCTCAAAACCTTGGGAATGAAGGGTTGGCTATATGAAGAGCAGTTGGGAGAATCTGGGTCTGTACTCAATGGAGGTTAGAATGATGAGGGACGAACTTGTTGAAACTTAGAAAATATTGAGAGACCTGGATAGAGTGAATGCGGAGAAGATATTTCCACCAACAGGACATACTAGGATCTGAGGGCATAGACTCAGTGAAGAGATGGTCCTTTAACACGGAGAGGAGGAGGAATTTCTTCAGCCAGCGGGTGGTTAATCTGTGGAACTCATTGCCACAGAAATTTGTGGTGGCCAAGTCATTGAGTGTATTTTAAGAGAGAAATAGGTTCTTGATTTGTAAGGCGATCAAGGGTTAGGGGAAGAATGCAAGAGAATGGGAGTTAGAAACACATCAACCATGATCGAATGGTGGAGCAGACTGAATGGGCTGAATGGTGCAATTTTCCTCCTGTATTTTATGATCTAATAATTTACTTATACCCTCAGGGAGCACAGAATTTATATTAGCAGACATATCAATAAAATCTGCTCTGCCTCGACTGTGCATTCTTATATACCTTTTAATTTTCCCTTAGTCTTGCTCTGTTTCAAAGAAATTAATTCCAGCTTATTCAACCTCACTTGTAAAAAATTTTCTTCACATAAATCTCCACTGTACTCTCTGGAGTATACATCCTTCTTGCAAAGCTAAATTTGCCATAGTCTTGCTGGACTGCAGAATTATTCTGTCATTAGAGAGAGAGAGAGAGAGAGAAGCAACTGGTGGTTTAACCTGAGGATCATCAAGTCTGGGATGTGAAGAAAAGTTGAGGAAGTCTTCTTTCATGGTAATCTCAGCCGGTGTGGGAATTCAACACACGCTGTTGGTACCACTGCATAGCAAACCAACTGTGCAGCTAACTGAGCCACCCACCTGCTCCTTCCTGTACAGCTCTGGCCAAACAAGTAATCATGTGCCTGTTAAAACATCTGTGTCTCATCTGCAAAGGGCTTTATGGAGGTGAGGAATGTATTGTTTTTGTGTGTGTGGGTGTGCGCGTGATATCAATGATGTAACATAGTGTTTAATGTTTATACAGTAATGCCTAGAAATTGCTTTCCTGTGCCTTACTCCATTTCCGTTGTTTTTCAGTTTGAGAAACTCCAACATGGTAATGACACTGAAATGGAGCAGGTTGACCTAATATAAAGAAAATATAGAATTCAAGACAAGTCTTTGGATTACTTTTGAAGTTTTAACCCTGACATCATAAAGTATTTCAAAATGAGGAAATACCAAATGGATGTTAATGGATGATTCTGAAAAGAATGTGGCCACTGTGTTAATAGGATTCATTGAAATTAGAGGCTTTGGCATGAAGAACCCACCCATTAATGCTGATTTACAAACAACAGCCAGGGTCTGTTAAAATTTTAAGCTGGACGGGTTAGCTTTGACTGGTCACAGCATTGCCCCACGAAATTGACAAGTGAGTGGCTGTTACCTATTTTCTTGAGTCGAAACAAATGCTGTGTGTGTGTGTGTCTGAGAGAGTGTGTGTGTGTGTGTGTGTGTGTGTGTGTGTGTGTGTGTGTGTGTGTGTGTGTCAGCAGAAAGAACAGGACCCTAAGTAGAATATAACAGCTACCTTCCAGCATGCACAAGTGCACCACACTGAACCCTACTGACAATCCTTCATTGATTTAATGTTTATTCCTGAATGTGCAAGGATATTAATCAGGGAGTGTTGTCAAAGAGCAGAATCTAATGTTGCCTGCTGTGCGTTTTGCAAGTGTGGGCTTGTTGAGTAGTCAGTACCTGCTTGTTGCAAACTGCTGAGGAGATATGCTGTTTGATAGAATTTACTAACCTACATACATATTTGGCAGCACACCAGCACTGAAATTCATACACCACATTATGTCATGAGCAGGATGTCTTTTTAACTCGGTGACATTCTATCGGTGGTACACACCTCTCCTATAGTGTAGTAGCTAGAATCAGCTCAAATATTTGAGATATGATGCCTTTCCAGGGTACTCTGAGATAGAGCGGGCACTTTACAGGACTGAAAGTAATCATTTTAGGCTTTCCATGAGGTTATGCGATTAAACAGCTAGAAATAATCTGAATAGGGTAGCCATTATCCTGCAGATGGCTTTGATATGCCCTAATTAGCATCAAGCTTACGCAGTGAACAAATGGCTCATGTAAGGTTGTGGATAAAGCCAATCTTAGTGTATTGTAAACTGACCAGTGAAGGTGGGTTCTCAGGCAGTATTAAAGAACCCAGCTGGTGTCTCGACTAGTAAGGTGAGGGAAAGAAGCTGATCGTACTGTTTGGTTTCATGCATAAATTTGAACACAGGATGGAGCCCACTATGATGACTTTTTACATGCATCCATGAATCCAAATATAACAAACATATCATCTCTATCTGCAATATCTAGATTTATTATAATTATAAATATTGGATCTTCCTTCCATGATTAGCTGTAATTGACAGAATTTCTGTCTTGTGTATGACTGAAATGAATTGGTTATAAGAACGAGCGTCAACATTCACCTCACGTTCAAGTAATTATTTCCAAGAGTTGGTAATTTAACCCTTTCAGACAGAAGAGGCTCTTCTGCATTAAAGATAAATTATGTAAACATCTTGAGATTTTTGCAGACACACATGTTCACTGTGGTCAGTATGATTAGCCATTGGCCGATTAGTTAAGTTATCAAAAATAACCTTCTGAACTGCAAGGGGCCTTGTTCTTTCAGTTGTGATTAGACACCGTTTGAGCATTGTGGGTAAACAGTGCACAAATGATTGGTTTTGATTAGAAGTGCTCATATAGCAATGAAGATTGGCTGATGGCTCCAGAGAAATTTACTTTATAAACCTATGTTTAAATGTCCCAGTTCAGATGTTATAGAAAATGCATTTGGAAGCACTCGAAACAAAATAAAGAAAAAAGGACTTGTTCTCATCCAGAGCTCAGCTGGTGAATTATGAGACGATTTGATGAAAAACGTTTGAATTGTATATTTTTTCCTTGCAGAGATCAAGACATATGTATTGGAGGATTGTAGGACCGAAGGAGAATGGAGGGTAAGGCAAGGACTTGATTGTTCGTCTTAAAAATGATTTAATGTTTGAACATATTTGCATGATTTTGCACTTTTTCTAAAGAATAAGTAATTGACAACTCAGTTACTGTCCGTTGATTCTGGTACATCAACCAAGCATGTAGCATCGTGGGTGGATTGAATTTGGTTCCCCATTCCCCCTCTCTACAACATTTGAAGTATCTGTAGTGCTGAATGAGGAGGGGTAAGTCATCCTGTGCACATCTTGGATGACCAGTCAAGGGCAACAGTAGAGCAGGGGGGTGTCTGATTCTCCCTTTTAGAGGTCAAAACTGTGTGTTTAAAGTTTCTTCAGAGGAAGATCAAGCAAGGGTTTGGAAATTTTGTGATCTTTCAGGGAACCTTGTGCTTTTTATTTTGAAACCACTTGAATGACATGAAACCTTTTTGGTGTATTAGTAATATCTGCCGTGTGTGTACCACTAGAATAACAAAATACAGAGCATTGATAACCTTATGAAATCAGATATTGAGGGAGGAGCTGCTCACCTACAGGAATCATCTCCGATCTGTCCAACCCAAATAGAGTAAACTGTCAGCCTTGAGTTCTGAGGAAGGGTCACTAGGACCAAAACTCTGTCTTCTCCGTCACAGATGATGCCAGACCTGCTGAGCTTTTCCAGCAGCTTTGTTTTTGTTCCTGATTTACAGCATCTGCAGTTCTTTTGATTTTAAACTGTCAGTCTTGGTTTATCTAGATATAGTTGGAAAACACAAATTTGTAATGGGTGACAAATGTGTGGATTAATTTTGTATCAGTTGAAAAGAAGTACATGTGCGGGGCTAGATATTTTGCAGTCATTTAAATTGCACTTTACCTGATGAAGGGACAGCGCTATGAAAGCTTGTGATTTAAAATAAACCTGTTGTACTATAACCTGCTGTCGTATGACTTGTTGACCGTGTCATTTTATATTATATAACTTGATTGTACCATGGTCTAGTTAAATCATTAACAACAGTTATTGCACTGTAATTAGTTGTGCAAACAACTTTGGGATGTTTCAAAATGAAAGATATGAAGTTTCAAGTTCTTTTTTTCTTGGTAACTGCGGGGATCTAAATTTGTACTGCAAAAAAATTTGAAATGTCTCCATTGCTTCATGTCAATTCTGAATAAGTAGTCCTGAATACCTCTTCCAGCATCTCGGTGAAGATACATTTTATGAACTGTCATGATTCTTGGCTGTTGTGACAATCCATGAATTCAACATTGTTTTAGTGTAACATTAAACATTTCACAAGCAAAGATTTGAAAGGAATGACAAAAATTGAGAGAGGTATATCAGTTGGCAGATTTGAATTGTTTTCCTGCACTTACTGCTGTGTTCAGAGTTAGTAACAAAAATGACCCAGACCCCATAGAATAACATTGAGCTGAATAACCTGAGCAGGCAAGTGCAGAGACAGCAGGGTGAGAAACATGTCTTAATGGGCTGTGAATCAATTGAAAACGTGGCTAATTAAGTTCACTGAGCAGAGAGAATAATGGATGTGTGAGTGATAATGGGAACTGCAGATGCTGGAGAATCCAAGATAATAAAATGTGAGGCTGGATGAACACAGCAGGCCCATCAGCATCTCAGGAGCACAAAAGCTGACGTTTCGGGCCTCTAGACCCTTCTCTGATGAAGGGTCTAGGCCTGAAACGAGGGCTTTTGTGCTCCTGAGATGCTGCTGGGCCTGCTGTGTTCATCCAGCCTCACATTTTATTATCATAGAGAGAATAATGGAGATTTGTTTGCATTTGCCTAATTCTGCTTTGATTTAGTGAGTGAAGAAGGGTCAAGGCCCAAAACTGCACATCCCAGTCGCGAACCAATTTAACTCGCCTTCCCATTCCTTAGATGACATGTCCATCCTGGGCCTCCTGCAGTGCAACAATGATGCCACCCAAAGGTTGCAGGAACAGCAACTCATATTCCGCTTGGGAACCCTGCAGCCCAATGGTATCAATGTGAACTTCACAAGCTTCAAAATCTCCCCTCCCCCCCACTGCATCCCAAAACCAGCCCAGCTTGGCCCCTCCCCCCACTGCATCCCAAAACCAGCCCAGCGCATCCCCGCCTCCCTAACCTGTTCTTCCTCTCACCTATCCCCTCCTCCCACCTCAAGCCGCACCTCCATTTCCCACCTACTAACCTCATCCTGCCTCCTTGACCTGTCCGTCCTCCCTGGACTGACCTATCCCCTCTCCACCTCCCCACCTATACACTCCTCTCCACCTATCTTCTCCACTATCCATCTTCGGTCCGCCTCCCCCCTCTCCCTATTTATTTCAGAAAACTCTCCCCATCCCCCACTCTGAAGGGTCTAGGCCCAAAACATCAGCTTTTGTGCTCCTGAGATGCTGCTTAGCGGTCATCTCCCTCCAAAACGGGTATTCCGTTTTGAATACTGTTAGGGGAGATGGCTCGCCAGAGGAAGGCAGCAGTAGCCAGGTTCGCAGCAGTAGCCACGTTCACAGCACCATGGCTGGCTCTGCTGTACAGAAGGGCGGGAAAAAGAGTGGAAGGGCGATAGTCATTGGGGATTCAATTGTAAGGGGTGTAGATAGGCGGTTCTGCGGTCGAAAATGGGACTCCCGAATGGTATGTTGCCTCCCAGGTGCACGGGTCAAGGATGTCTCCGATCGGCTGCAGAACATTCTGAAGGGGGAGGGCGAACAGCCAGTTGTCGTGGTGCATATAGGCACCAACGATATAGGCAGAAAACAGGATGAGGTCCTACAAGCAGAATTTAGGGATTTAGGAGCCAAGTTAAAAAGTAGGACCTCAAAGGTAGTAATCTCAGGATTGCTACCAGTGCCACGTGCTAGTCAGTGCAGAAAGGAAAGAATAGCCAGGATGAATGCTTGGCTTGAGAGATGGTGTAGGAGGCAGGGGTTCATATTTTTGGGACATTGGAACCGGTTCTGGGGAAGGTGGGACTATTACAAATTGGATGGTCTACACCTGAACCAGACTGGAACCAATGTCCTTGGGGGTGCTTTTGCTAATGCTGTGGGGGAGGGTTTAAACTAATGTGGCAGGGGGATGGGAACCAAATATTGGACAGAAAAGAGGTAGAAACGAAAGCCTGTAGGGAACTAGATAATGAAGTCAGTGTGACTAAAGGGAATAGTAGTCGGGGAGCAGATGATGAACACAAAGGGACAGGTGGTCTGAGGTGCATTTGTTTTAATGTGAGAAGTGTAGTAGACAAGGCAGATGAGCTTAGGGCTTGGATCGGTATGATGTTATTGCTATTACTGAGACTTGGTTGAGGGAAGGGCATGACTGGCAACTAGTTGTCCCAGGATATCGATGCTTCAGGCGGGATAGAGAGGGAGGTAAAATTGGTGGAGGAGTTGCAGTAATGGTCAAAGACGATATCACAGCCGCACTGAAGGAGGGCCCCGTGGAGGACTTGAGCAGTGAGGCAATATGGGTAGAACTCAGAAATAGGAAGGATGCAGTAACAACGCTGGGGCTGTACTGCAGGCCTCCCAACAGCGAGCGTGAGACAGAGGTACAAATATGTAAACACATAATGGAAAGGTGTAGGAGAAACAGGGTGGTGGTGATGGGAGATTTTAATTTTCCCAACATTGACTAGGATTCACTCAGGGTTAGGGGTCAAGATGGAGCAGAATTTGAAAGGTGTGTCCAGGATGGTTTTCTAGAGCAGTATGTACGTAGTCCAACTCAGCAAAGGGCCATACTGGACCTGGTGCTGGGGAATGAACCCGGCCAGGTGGTTGATATTACAGTAGGGGACTACTTTGGAAATAGCGACCACAATTCCGTAAGTTTTACAATACTCATGGACAAGGATAGCAGTGGTCCTAAAGGAAGAGTACTAAACTGGGGGAAGGCCGACTGTACCAAGATTCGGCAGGATCTGAGGAATGTAGATTGGGAGAAACTGTTTGAAGGTAAATCCACATTTGATATGTGGGAGGCTTTTAAGGAGAGGTTGATTAGCGTGCAGGAGAGACATGCTCCTGTGAAAATGAGGAATAGAAAAGGCAAGATTAGGGAGCCATGGATAACAGGTGAAATTGTGAGACTAGCCAAGAGAAAAAAAGAAGCATACATGAGGTCTAGGCGACTGAAGACAGACGAAGCTTTGCAAGAATATCGGGAATGTAGAGCGAATCTGAAAAAAGGGATTAAGAGGGCTAAGAGAGGACATGAGATATTGCTGGCAAACATGGTTAAGGAAAATCCCAAAGCCTTTTATTCATATATAAAGAGCAAGAGGGTAACTAGAGAAAGGATTGGCCCACTTAAGGACAAAGAAGGAAAGTTATGCGCTGAGTCAGAGAAAATGGGTGACATTCTTAACGAGTACTTTGCTTCGGTATTCAGCAAGGAGAGGGACATGACGGATGTTGAGGTTAGGGATAGATGTTTGCTTATTCTAGGTCAAGTTGACATAAGGAAGGAGGAAGTGTTAGGTATCCTAAAAGACATTAAGGTGGACAAGTCCCCAGGTCCGGATGGGATCTAGCCCAGGTTACTGAGGGAAGCGAGAGAGGAAATAGCCAGGGCACTAACAGATATCTTTGCAGTGTCCTTAGACACGGGTGAGGTCCCAGAGGACTGGAGACTTGCTAATGTTGTCCCCTTGTTTAAAAAGGGCAGCAAGGATAATCCAGGTAATTATCGACTGGTGAGCCTGACGTCAGTGGTAGGGAAGCTACTGGAGAAGATACTGAGGGATAGGATCTATTCCCATTTGGAGGAAAATGGGCTTATCAGTGATAGGCAACATGGTTTTGTACAGGGAAGGTCATGTCTTACCAACTTAATAGAATTCTTTGAGGATGTGACAAAGTTGATTGATTGAGGGAAAGGCTGTTGGTGTCATATACGTGGACTTCAGTAAGGCGTTTGATGAGGTTCCCCATGGCAGGCTGATGGAGAAAGTGAAGTCATATGGGGTCCAGGGTGTGCTAGCTAGATGGATAAAAAACTGGCTGGGCAACAGGAGACAGAGGGTAGTAGTAGAAGGGAGTTTCTCACATTGGAGACCTGTAACCAGTGGTGTTCCACAGGGATCTGTGCTGGGACCATTCTTGTTTGTGATATATGTAAATGATCTGGAGGAAGATGTAGGTGGTCTGATCAGCAAGTTTGCTGATGACACTAAGATTGGTGGGTAGCTGAGAGTGAAGGGGACCGTCAGAAATTACAGCAGAATATAGATAGACTGGAGAGTTGGGCAGATAAATGGCAGATGGAGTTCAATCTGGGCAAATGCAAGGGGATGCATTTTGGAAGATCAAATTCAAGGGCGAACTATGCAGTAAATGGAAAAGTCCTAGGGAAAATTGATGAACAGATAGATCTGGGTGTTCAGGTCCATTGTTCCCTGAAGGTGATAACGCAGGTCAATAGGGTGGTCAAGAAGGCATATGGCATGCTTTCCTTCATTGGGCAGGGTATTGAGTACAAGAGTTGGCAGGTCATGTTGCAGTTGTATAGGACTTTGGTTCAGCCACATTTGGAGTACTGTGTACAGTTCTGGTTGCCACATTACCAAAAGGATGTGGATGCTTTGGAGAGGGTGCAGAGGAAGTTCACCAGGATGTTACCTGGTATGGAGGGTGCTAGCTATGAAGAGAGGTTGAATAGATTAGGATTATTTTTATTAGAAAGACGGAGATTGAGGGAGGACCTGATTTGAGGTCTACAAAATCATGAGGGGTATAGACAGGGTGGATAGCAAAAAGCTTTTTCCCAGAGTGGGGGACTCAATTACGAGGGGTCATGAGTTCAAAGTGAGAGGAGGAAAGTTTTTAAGGGAGATATGCGTGGAAAGTTCTTTCCACAGAGGGTGGTGGGTACCTGGAACGCATTGCCAGCGGAGGTGGTAGACGCAGACACGTTAGCGTCTTTTAAGATATATCTGGACAGGTACATGGATGGACAGGGAGAAAATGGACACAGACCGTTAGAAAATAGATGACAGGTTAGACGGAGGCTCTTGATCGGCGCAGGCTTGAAGGGCCGAAGGGCCTGTTCCTGTGCTGTAGGTTTCTTTGTTCTTTGTTCTTAGCCTGCTGTGTTCATCCAGCTTCACACTTTGTTATCTACACCTTGTTATCTTTGATTTAGAGTACATGCTTTTTGAATTATCCAATACTTTTATAATGGAAACTCTTTGTCATGGAATGTAACTAATTCTATTTCAAAATGACGCACCTAATTGTAAAAAAAAACCTTGGTGAGACAGACATCTATTTACCATGCAGTCGATGAAGTTGTTACTTACTACTGTTATCCTTTCTTTTTAATGTCCTTTCATTAGATATTTGAAACCCTCTGATATTTGTAATATAAAACAGGAAATAGTCAAAATCCTTAGCAGGCCAGGCAACAGCTGTGTGAAGAGAAACAGTTAGTGGTCCACATCAATGCCTTGCTGTCATTTCTCTAAAGATGATGTCTGATGCTCTGTGCACTTCCATCATTTTTCTGTTTTAATTTCATTGGTGTTATCTAGTGTATCTTGCCGTTTGCTCTGGTAACTTATACCTTCTCTTGCAATAATAATCAGTTAAGATTTAGGTTTGAATAGCAGACCAGAGCTTTAATTACTAGTATTGCAAGTATACTGTTTTAAAAAAAAAAATTTTAACAGGATGTAGCATTGTTGGCTAAGTCAGCAATTGCTTAGTCACCTCAGAGGTGGTGGTAAGGCACTTCCTTTAACTGTTGCAGGCCTTGCATGGAAATATGCCCACAGTGCTGCTAGGAAAGGAGTTCAAGGATTTTGGTTCAAAACACTTCGAATCTTGAGATGTTGCAGATTGCATGCAATCAGTTTGAGCAAGTCTGCTTGCTGCATTAATTTGATAAACTATATGTAACATCTGACGCTAAGGAATTGTAGTGATCTATCTTTTCTGATGTCTGGTGGAGGCTAATTCCCCCCAGCATATTTGTAACAAGGCACTGGAATAAGCCTACTGAGAACCACTGGAGGATGTTAAGTTTGATCCTTGCCCTGTTTTTAGCTGATCTTCGCTTTTGTGACAAAAATGACTTTGTCAACTAACTCTCTGCAGCAGGGTGGGTGAGAAATCTGACTGAACCCCGACTCCTAATCACTTCCCAGGAATTCCTGTTGGAATATGTTTAAGAGGATATGGTGAAATGTCAGGATAAGGGCAGTCACTGTTCCCATAAGTCACCAGTTTGCCATATCCAATACAGTAAAATATCAATTTCGAGAAAACTGTGACTCCAAAGAAACGTGCTAAGTGCGAGTGATCTTTCTAAGAGGAGAAAAACACAAAGCCGTGAAACAGCACTGCAGTCTGAAGATAGTGAATTTACATAGTGCTACGCTTGTTACCTATTTCAACAATTTGCTAGCTGAAGTTAAAGCAAACTGCATTGCAAGATAGTTAAGCTGTCACTTTTTTACTTGCAGATACTTATTTTGGACCATTACACCACAAAGCTACTTTCTTCTTGCTGCAAGATGTCTAATCTTATGGCTGAAGGGATTAGTGGTATGTACTTAATTCAAGAACTCTTATTGTTTAATGATTACATGCTGAATAATTTTGTATTTCCTTTATCATAGTTGCCTTTTCTTTAATAAACTCACATATTCCCTGGCTGTCAAAGAAGACACATGACAGCTGCTTCAAAAACTTGTTTTTGTTTAAACCCTTCTTAGTCACGTTTTTGTTTTTAATTTCCCAATTTGTATTTTTCTATCTCTGCATGTAACAGGCTTTCAGGCTCAGTATTTGATCTCAACAATTTCTCCCCCATTCTTCTGAATAACGGCTGTTGAGGGTGATTTTGATTTTTACACCTTCCCTTGGCGGCTCTTCTGTTTCTTTACTTGTCCCATTTCTGTTACCTCTTGCCTTGCACCATCATTTATTCCCTTTGCCTTCCCTTCTATCACAGACCTTTCCTTATGTTCTTCACTAAGTTCTCTTCTCACTTTACCTGCCTCCGTGTCTGTTTGAAATCTGTTACATCCTTTTTATTTTAAATTCAGCTCTGATGAAAGGCTACTGAAACATTAACTGTGTGTTTCTACCTCCCTCTCTGGCTGCCTGTCTGGATGTTGCCATATCTGCTGAGCTTTTCCACAGTCACTGTTTATATGTCAATCTTTTGAATTGATTCTCTCTATTCAATTCTGCAAATCACTGATTTTACTCAGGATGTGAAAGTTAAGCAAAATATTCTCCCTCAATCACCCTGCACTGGTTGTTCTTGAGTTTGCAGCACTTCTCGCTCGTCTTGTGCAAATGAAGAGAAAAGGCAAACAGAAGCTGGATAAATTAAACTTTCAACTTTAAAATAAAAGTGATCCAGGATTATTTGTTAAACAGTTGAACTTGTCATCAGAGTAGATTGTTTGCTCCTTTTGCAGCTAGGGAAAATCAGTGTCTGAAGTGGAAATGTTATTTTCCTGGCATAAGGCAGTGATCCTAATCTGTCAACTCACCAGTCTCCTTCGTAAAAAGGGCACAAAGTTTAAGGAAACACAGAACAAAGTGAAAGTTGAATTCAAGTAGCCGTACAAACACAATGCCATGTTATCTCACGTGCTGACTAAATCAGATACGTGTTGAAGCATTTTGTCTGTGTTTCTGTCCTACCAGTGATTCTGATTGCAAATGATTACAAAAAAAAATGAAAACTTGCGATAAGCACACAATCTCCTCTGTGCCAAAAGTATATGTGTTTGATTTTAACAAATCAAAGTTTTAACATATTCTTCAAGCTGGCACACCTCTGCTGGAGAAGTAGCCTTCGTTTTAAGTCCCTTGCTGAGCATTATCTTGTTTGGATATATTTCTATTTTAGTGGCATGTCTTAGTGAATAGTTTTTGCGTGCTGTGCTGGAGTGCTATGATATCATCAATGCTGCCCTTCAAAGGAATTCAGCTCAATCTGCCAGTTCCTGTCATGACATTATTCAAAGGACAGATACTTCTCCCAGTGCATTGGGCAAGGTTCCTCTTGCAGTCAACGCTAACAAAGTAGATTACTTAAATAAAAGCAAGTACATGCTGGAGATCTGAAATAAAAACAGAAGGTTGCTGGAGAAACTCTTCAGGTCTGACGATATCTGAAGGGACAAAAACAGAGTTAAGGTTTAGAGCTCAATGACTTTTCATTGAGCAGTTGTCAGGTTGATATCTGTGCTTATAAATAAAAATGAAATTATACCTTTTTTTTATACCTGGCACGAAGGAAATCGTATTGTTTTCTAGGTATTCTTACCTAGTAAAGAGATGCAGAGGATGTCCATTTTATCCCTTCTAAATGATCCAGTAACCTGCATGAGGTCAAAACCTATGAATGAAATGTTCCTTTCTTCTGGGTTTATGTTTTGTGTTTACACTATTCCTGCAGGAGGACATACAAAAATCTGTTTTGGACTGTTTGTATTAAGCAGGAATAAGTTGGGAAATGTTGCAAATGTACAAGGCATTTGTAAGACTGTCTTTGGCCTACTGTGTACAGTTTTGGTCCTCTTACTTCAAAAATTGTTATAATTGGATTGGAGGCTGTTCAGAGAATTCACTAGATTAATTCCAGAGATGAACGGCTTGTTTTACGAGGAGAGATTTGGCAGGCCAAATGATGTACAAGATGCTAAGCAGAACTGACAAAGTGAACTTAGAGCAGACGATTTCCCTTGTAGAGCAATTTAGGATGAGAGTTCAGAGGGCGGCATGGTGGCTCAGTGGTTAGCACTGCACCGTCACAGCACCAGGGACTTGGGTTCGATTCCAGCCTTGGGCGACTGTCTGTGTGGAGTTTGCACGTTCTTCCCGTGTCTGTGTGGGTTTCCTCTGGGTACTCTGGTTTCCTCCCACAGTCGAAAGACGTGCAGGCTAGGTGGATCGGCCATGCTCAATTGCCCGTGGTGTTCAGGGGTGTGTGGGCTATAGAGGGATGGGTCTGGGTGGGATGCTTCGATGGGCAGTGTGGACTTGTTGGGCCGAAGGGCCTGGTTTCCACACTGTAGGGAATCTAATCAAAATCTAATAGTTTTAAGCTAAGGAGTGACAGACCTAAAACAGACATGCGGGAGAATTACTTCTCCCAAATTTGTGGAATTCACTACCCCAGATTGCGGTGATCACTGGAACCCTGAATAAATTCAAGAAGGAAACAGATTTTTAGTTAGCAACAAATTATTGGGAGCAGGCAGGAAAGTGGAGTTGAGGCCAAGATGAGGTCAGCCGTGATTGCATTAAATGGTGAAATAGGCTCGAGGACCGAGAGTGCCTACTCCTCTTCCAAGTTCTTTAGGTTCTTAACTTTTGTAAGTACAGTTAATATGTGCTGTGTATCAGTTTGTTCCAGTCCAGTGTCCCCTGATGTCCTGGAGCTGGTGATGCATGCTGTGGTATGACCCTTTGCCACTCTTAGATACTTGTTCCAAATGACCTTTTCTGTTAGCTTCTACAGTAGGTGTGAAGAAAGGTATTGACCCTTGGGAGAATGTCTATCCTGTCATCACCACCTCTCTAGTGCCCATAGGACCAACAGGATAGTGGCTGCAGAGCTTTAAGTTGAATAACTTGGCATATGATTTCACATGGTTTATATTGACAGACAGTTCTAATTCTGCTCATGACCTAGAAGTTACTTATGATTTTTGTAGAACCTTGATCTATTCTCTGAATATTTCTTTTTCACAGTTGTTGAAGATCTACATAAGAGCCGTGAGCCAGTTCCAGACTCCAAGGCTATCTACTTCATTACTCCAACTGAAAAGGTATCGCTTTTAGGATAAATGAGGAAGTCTTCTGCGGGAGCGGGAGGATGGTGATTGTCTGTGTGTCTGATACAGTAATTAAGAGCCAAATTCAGAATATTTATATTCACTGCCCCTGCTGAACATCTTCACTCCTAAATGGGCCAGTGCAGGATTTACAATTTTATGAATACTTATAATGATATGGCCCGGATCTCCTGACTGGATGGTTGTTCTTCATCCTGAAAGATACATTCGTGACCCCTCAGAGGGCCTGACCCTGACTACAGGAGCATTGCTTGAGAAGTTTCAAATTGTTGTGGGTAATTACTCCTCCTAAATGTCTCCAACTGTTGAGTGACGGTCAGTGACTAGGGGAGTTCTGATTAAATTGGTTAAATAGTTACTCAGGAAAAGTTGAAGGAATTAAAATTAAAAACAAATTGCTGGAAAAGCTCGGCATGCCTGGCAGCATCTGTGGAGAGAAATCTGAGTTACTGTTACAGTTTGAATGACCCTTCCTCGGAACTTGTTTCTGATGTTCTTTTGTTTTGTAAAGGGATTAAAAACCTGCTTTTAACTTCTGGGTAACTAAGAACCCTTCACCAGTGTGATGACACCTCTGCCAACCTGATTTAACACCTCCCCCATTTCCGATATTCCCAACATAAACTAACCTTTCCCTACCCATCACTCTAACCCACCTCCAACCTGTCATATTATCTATGTATCTGCCCCCTACCGGTTACTCAACGGGCTTCTAGGTTTGGGACTTGTCCCATTCCTTTAAGAAGCAGTATCCCTTGATGTTTTCATGGTATGGTAGCTAATGGTTTTTTTTTACAGTTCTAGCTGGAAGCTTAATATTAGTTTCGCCCAAGGTTTCAATCTATATTTAATGACATTTTGATTGTCCATACTTTGCACATTCCTGGAGTAGTAACCTTTCTCTCCTTGTCTTCTGACCAAGTTGCTGTTTTATAAACAGCGTGTAATGAAAATGTAATCCGTGTTTGAATAGTGTGCCATTATAAATATTCTGTTCTTGTCTTTTACCACCAGTGACTGCATTCTCCAATGGCCTTGTCTCTGCTCACGTGTAACAAGCTGCTAGGAGGTGGGATGCAGGCTGTGGTGAATCTTGTGGTTCTCCTTACCTGACACTCTTTTTGGGACCTTAGTGCCTCTCCAGGTGGCAGGATAAAAGCCTTGCCGCATGGTGAATTTTGCAGACACTCACACAATGCCAACTCTTAACAGGCATTTTTTCTGGATTTCTGTTTTATGAAGAAGCTTCTTTTTGACCTTGGCAAATAGCTAATTTAGTGGGTCTTTTTGTCAAATATAGGGCACCCTGTGTGTCACTTTTTCTACGTTTGTAGTTTTGCTGATTGTGTTAAGCGTATCCACTGAAAGGAGTCGCACAGTTCTGCACGAAGAAGTTGTTCAGTTTTATTTTGGTGCTGACAGGATCTTGCATGATGGCTTTGAAACAAAAGTCAGATAAGTGACTTTTGAAGGAGTCTTATTTAACTTAAAAGGTTAGGTCTGGGCTGAATTTTACCAAACATCAGCTAAGGGAGTTAATCTCGGCGTTTCATTAAGGATTTTTCTAGCAAATTTATTTCATCGGGGCAGTAGATGCGAATTCAAGGGAGAGGTGGAAATTGAGGCAAACATTATGAAGAACAAGAACAGGTAGGGAAACGTTGCTGAAAAGAGCAGGGGAGGTGGTCTGAAATATGTGTTTCAACGTGAGAAGTATAATAGGCAAAGTTGATGAAGTTAGAGCTTTGGTTATTACTTGGAACGGTGACGTTGTGATCACAGAGACTTGGCTAAAAGAGGGACCGGTTTGACAGCTGAATGTTCCAGGTTTTAGATGTTTCAGGTGGGATAGAAAGGGATGGAAAAGGGGTGTGGGAGTCGAGAGAATATCACAGCTGTACTGAGGGGAGGGTAAGTCAGAGGACTTGTATAGTGAGGCTTGTGGGGCTCAGGAGAAGGAAAGGTGAAATCACAATGCTGGGGGTTTACTTCAGGCCTCTCAACAGCCAGCGGGAGATAGAGGAGAGAATATGTAGACAAATTCTGGAAAGGTGTGCAAACAGCAGGGTTGTTTTAGTGGGTGATTTTAACTTTGCCTATATTGACTGGTGCTTTCATGGGGCAGAATTTGTAAGGACCATTCGGGTGGATTTCTTGACATGTCATATAATCAGTCCAACTAGGGAAGGGCTTATACTGGACCTGGTTTTGCGAAATGAGCATGGCCAAGTGAATGAAGTTCCAGTAGGGGGAGCATTTTGGAAGTAATGACTGTAATACAGTGAGTTTTAAGATGGTCATGGATCAGGATAACAGCAGTCCTTGGACGAATGTGTTAAATTGGTGTGAGGAGAACTATAACAATATTAGGTTAGACAACCTGAGCTAAAAATCTTCTCAAACTTTATACAACAATATTAAGCAGGAACTGGAGAATTTCTATTGGAGGCGGCTATTTGAGGGAAAATCCACTTTGGATGTGTAGGAGTATTTTAAATGGTGGTTGATAGGAGTTCAGGAGCAGTATGTTCCTGTGAGAATGAAGGATAGGTATGTCAAGTTGTGTGAATCTTGGAAAACCAAGGATGTTATGCCCTCAGTCAAAAAGAAAAAGGGAAGCATACGTAAGGTTCTTGAGGTTGGGAACGGATGAAGCCCTTGAAGTATATAAGGAAAGTATGAAAGAGTTTAAACAAGGAATTAGAAGGGCTCAAAGGGGTCATTAAAATTTGTTAGTAAATGGAATTAAGGAGAATCCCAAGGTTTTTGAAACATATATGAAAAGCAAGAGGGTAGCCAGGGAAAGGGTTGGCCCACTCAAGAACAAAGGAGGGAATATATGTGTGGAGCCAGAAGAGCTAGGTGAGATCCTAAACAAATAGTTCTGTTGGTATTCACCAAAGAGAAGGAATTGCTGGAGGATGACCTCGGGGAAGGGAGTATTGAGTTTCTAAGCCAAGTTGCAATTAAAAAGGAAGAAATGTTGAGCATCTTAAAAAGTATTAAGGTAGATAAGTCCCTGGTCCTGACGGGATCTATCTCAGACTATTGAGGGAAGCAAGACACAAATTGCTGGAGCATTGATAGGCATCTTTGTATCTGCTTTAGCCGTAGGTGAGGTTCCAGAGGACTGGAGAATAGCCAATAATGTCCCGTTGTTTAAAAAGGGTAGCAGGGATGATCCTGGAAATTACAGACCTGTGATCTTCGCATCGGTGGTCAGGAAATTATTGGAAAAGTTTCTCCGGGAAAAGATCTATATGCATTTTTAGAAGCAAACTGACTTATTAGTGATAGACAGCATGGTTTTGTGGGGTTGTTGTGCCTCACTAACTTGATAAAGTTTTTTGAGGAGGTGACGAAGATGATTGAGGGAAAATCAGTTGATGTGGACGTGGTTTTTAGTAAAGCCTTTGGTAAGGTCCCTCCTGGCAGACTGGTACAAAAGGTGAAGTGACATGCTATTGGGGTGACCGGGCAAGATGGATACAGAACTGGCTTGGTCACAAGAGACAGAAGGTAGCGGTGGAAGGATGCTTTTTGGAATAGAGGGTTGTGACTAGTGGTGTTCCACTGGGATCAGTGCTAGGGCCTCTGCTGTTCGTGGTCTATACAAATGATTTGGCGGAAAATGTATCTGGTCTAATTAGTAAGTTTGCGGATGATACAAAGATTTGTAGTATTGTAGACTAATTAGATTAGATTCCCTACAGTGTAGAAACAGGCCCTTCAGCCCAACAAGTCCACACCGCCCGTTGAAGCATCCCGCACACGACCCTGAACACTATGGGCAATTTAGCATGGCCAATCCACCTAGCCTGCACATCTTTGCAAAGAAACTGGAGCACCCGGAGGAAACCCACGCAGACACTGGGAGAATGTGCAAACTCCACACAGTCAGTCACCTGACGCGGGAATTGAACCCGGGTCCCTGGCGCCGTGAGGCTGCAGTGCTAACCACTGAGCCACCGTGCCGCCTTAAAGATTGTCAGAGGATACAGCAGGATTTAGATCAGTTGGAGGCATGTGGAGTTTAATCCAGAAAAATGTGAGGGGATGTATTTTGGAAGGGAGGTCATGTACATGTGGAAATTGTATGGTGAATGACAGAATCCTTAGGAGTACTGATGTGCAGAGGGATCTGGGTGTGCAAGTCCACAGATCACTGAAGGTGGTAGTAAAAAAAAAGGCCTGTGCCATGCTTCCCTTCAGTGCCCCTTCTAATGAGCATAAGGATAGACCAGTTATGCTGCAGCTTTATAGAACTTTATTTAGGCCACATTTGGAATGTTGTGTACAGTTCTGGTCAACATGTTACCAGAAAGATGTGGATGCTTTGGAGTGGGGAGAGAAAAGGTTTACCAGGATGGTGCCTGGTACGGTGGATTTTTGTTATAAGGAAAGGTTGGATTGACTAGGTTTGTTTTCACTGGAAGGCAGGAAGTTGAGGGGTGACCTCATAGAAGTTTTAGAAGATCGTGAATGATATGGATATAGTGAAAAGTATGAGGCTTTTTACCAGGGCTGGGGGCTCAATTGCTAGAGGACACGGGTTCAAGGTGTGAGTGGGAACATTTAAGAGATGTGGGAGGCAAGCGTTTCACACAAAGGATGGTGAGCGCTTACAATGCGTTACCAGTGGAGATGGTAGAATCAGACGCAATAGCAACATTCAAGAAGCACCTGGACTAATATATGAATAGGAGGGGAATACAGGGATACAGATCCTTAAGTGAAGATAATTTTAGTACGGAAAGACAATGTTTCAGCACAGGCTTGGAAGACCAAAGGGCCTGTTGCTGTGCTGTATTATTCTTTTGTTCACTCTATTCTGTGTAGCTCGCTTCATTAGCTACGTACCACACCTCTGTGTAAACAAGATGTAAGACTGACTTGTAGAGATAGTCCTGTCTCCTTAAGCAAGCGTGAAGAAAAGTTTTTCTTGAGCTTGTTCTGACTTCAGAGTTGAAATGGTTGTTCTCCCTTGGGGAAATTTTTATTATGAATGAAGAAAAATGTGTTCAATTATTTTTGTCTTTAAAAGGCAATCTTTGCATCATCGTCTAATCTTTTATTTTGTAGTCAGTCAGTGCATTAATAAATGACTTCAAAAGGAAGCATTCCTACAAGTACAAGGCAGCCTACATTTACTTCACTGATTGTAAGTACCTTTATTGTTATTCAATGTGTTTCCTTTCTTAAAATAACTGTGGCAGTGCGCTACAGAGTATGTGCCTCGACTCAGGCTTGCCCGTGACTCCATTTTAGCAATATCAGGGACTTTGGAGCCTGCATGCATCAGTGTGTGTTTGTCAGTGTTGGTTACATTTTGTGGACCTGGGCGCTTGGGAAGGGCTGCTCTTTGTTATTGCTCAGGTAGTGGTTAATTTCTCAATTTAGAGCTCAAAAATCTAGTCATACCACTAATGTGAGATACATATGCAGAGAAGTAGGAGTGTGGATTTAAATTTTACACATAGTCCTTTGGTTCCATGGCAGCTATCTATTTAGCTTCAAGAGCTGAACTTTGGGCTCTCTTCCCTAGTTCCAGTGTGTTCTGTTTTACTAGTGTCAAAGGAACAGTCAGGTGTGTGTTCGAATTGTGGTGTATTTCCTATGTTCCAAATGTTTAAAAAACATATTGTTTTTGTGGTTGAAATACTGATCAGCCTTGATATTTGATCTGTATGAGGCCCACACAGCTAAGACTGTGCCTATCTTTCTTTAAATTTAACAGTTACTCCAAATTGCCATTCGCATTTTAATTTTTCAGTAAGTTCCCTCTCCCCATCCCCCTCTCTGATGAAGGGTCCAGGCCCGAAACGTCAGCTTTTGTGCTCCTGAGATGCTGCTTGGCCTGCTGTGTTCATCCAGCTCCACACTTTGTTATCTCGGATTCTCCAGCATCTGCAGTTCCCATTATCACTGATACAACATTTACACCAAACCAGCTGCTTTTGCCACCAAAGTTATATGAACAAAATATGCTTTCTTCAAAATAAATAGGTTGACACAAAAACAGGAATAGGTGAGGTTTGTGAATTCAGTTCTATTGAATGATGATATTTTGGATGAATTTAAATTATCAGCTGATGATCAGTGTCCCGTCTAAGCTGATAGAGAACACAACAACTGAGGGTTCCTGCATGGGCTGTGTGCGAATTTGTGCCTTTTAAAGTGACTATGCATATATAGACATTTTCTTTAAAAGAAGTCTCAATGCGCTTAAAGAAAGATTTGGCATTTGGGTCATCGGTGATCATTGTCCAATGAAGCTAAAACATTGCGGGTTGTAAAAATTTGTTTATGGGAGCATATTGTTTCTGGAGGTAACAATTATTCGAGCAGGAAGTTGGAACGACCAGAAATACTTGAATACTTCTTCTCATGAAAGACTAGCGTTCTAAGGTTAGCTGGCACATGGAGCAACTTATAGTAACAGTAAGTGAAAATTAATGTTTTTATTGTCTTTATGAAGTTCTGTATCTAAAGTTTTAACACCAAGAAAGGACTTACTCTGAACTCCCATTTATGCCCAATGCTGTTACATAAATACGTTGAGTCAGTTGCACCAAGCTTTGATAAATAGTTGGACAGATTGGAAAGTTGGACCTTATTTTGACATTACAGAAGATCTATGCAATTCCATTAGTGAACCAGGCAGCAGTTGCATTTTTGAAGTATGTACCCTGCAACCCTTGACTGGCACAGTGACCAAGGAAGGCTCGGAGGGAGCCACAAAGGCCTGCCTTATGATCATCTGGCCATTTCACGTCTAGAGTAATTGTTTAGAATGTCAAAATTAGGGTACTGGGCTGTCACTACACAGGCCAACAGTACGTTTTGAAGCTTGCTCTTGCCACCTAATGCAGAATTTAATATGAAGCCTGGCATTGCGAAAGAAGTTTTCAGTGGGGTATCCTGAACTGAGGCAAAAGCTTGCTGGGTTAGTTAGAGATCGGATAAGCTTGCGCCTGTAAGGAGCACATTTTGGTGTCAGCAGGGTCAATGTTGGATGGGAGCCGGCTACCAGGCGCTCTCTGAAAATATCTATTATTATACACGTGTCCTTTAGCTGAATATCATTTTGTGAGAATAAATGAAACACACGAGAAATGAATACTCTGTTGCAAAATAACGAGGTGATCCCAGAGTTGTGGAGTGTGTGTATGAAGTTTACGCAGATAAGTCAGTTAATTTGCTGATCTAGTTATTTTGGACTTTACCTACAGTGAACATTTGAAAAGGTGTTCATTAGGAAGGGAGGTGTGCTTCAGCATTGCAGCCAGAGACACTGGCATCAGTTCAGTCTTGTCTAGTCATGAATATGTTGAAACGTCCGTGGTTTGTATAGGAATGTGTTTTAAATCTCCATCTTTTGCTTAGTGGGCTATCTCATAAGAGTCGACATTTAGGGCTTGCTTGTCATTGACTGAAATCATGGCCCTGAACTGGCAGAAAGATGTCACCTCTATAAATAAAATGCCTATTAGAGTTTAATGGGCTGAATATTTGTGACAGGGTTGGGAAGTGTTGGTGCATAAACAGAACTAAAAGGCAGCCCATGATTTTGGGAACCTAGGGAGCGTGGGCTTCTTTGTTTGAGTGTGACTTGAAGGTGAGATAACCTATTGCAATGAGACCGATAACAATGCAGTAGACCTGTGTGTTAGGTTATGTCACATGCAGCAGTAAAAGCTGGGAATACTGGAACCTGTGTTCTGTCTGACCTGCTTTATTGTGTGTGATGATGCGTTGGCGAAATGCTGGCCCTGTGGTTTCATCTGAAACACATTTGATCTCAGCTCCAAGAGATCATCAGCTTGAGGGCAGCTGTCTGAAAGTCGAAACTAACAAAAATTTTGTGCCTATAGCTTAGCAAAAAGCTGAACCAGCTACTTGATACCATAGTCATTCTTAGGGTATGACCACACCATAACGTTGGTATCTTTCTGTCCATTGAATTAATATGTTGACGTCAGGTAAAGTGGACTATCTGTATTTTCTTTTGGGATTCAGTGTTTAACCTCTGAAGTTGCAGATATAGATGCATTATGAGTCATTGCCTTGATTATATTGATGTTCCCAGTTTAATCCTGTTTATATTAAGCAATACTTTTTAATGAACATTTGAAGTAAAAACAGAGGGTTAGTTTTGTTGAAGTATCTTTTTTTGAAATTCTAGATTGTCCTGACAACCTCTTCAGTCAGTTAAAGACCACGTGTACCAAAGCCATAAAGCGTTGTAAAGAAGTGAACATTTCCTTTCTTGCGTATGAATCTAAGGTACTTCATAAGCATTTTTCTACCAAAAAGAATTTGTGAGCACAGTAGCCTAAATGTTCAAATGTTGTGGTGCTTGTTTCACATGAAGTAATCTGCTTTGTTTTAGCTATTTGGATGGAAAAGGGTTGTGTCTTCCACTTTTTAACCCAAGAGTGCAGCAAGGTTTCATAGAACATGGTAAAGATCTAATTCTAGGATTGCATTAACGCACCTGTGCTTATGTTTCTCACATTTCATTTAAAACCTTGTTAGATTTTTAATTATTTTTAATTGCAGCTGAGTATTTAGTTAGAGAATGCATTTGGAAGTGCATTACATTCAGCAAAACAGTAATCAGTTGCTCTTAATCAGAAAAGCATTAAAGTTCTAATTGGTATGATGCTGCATTCAGGGCTCTATGGGCTATTAATTTATCTTTAAGCTGTCGAACCTTGTATGGATGAGTGATAATGGGAACTGCAGATGCTGGAAAATCCAAGATAATAAAATGTGAGGCTGGATGAACACAGCAGGCCCAGCAGCATCTCAGGAGCACAAAAGCTGATGTTTCGGGCCTAGACCCTTCATCAGGCTTCTCTGATGAAGGGTCTTGGCCCGAAACATCAGCTTTTGTGCTCCTGAGATGCTGCTGGGCCTGCTGTGTTCATCCAGCCTCACATTTTATTATCTTCAAACCTTGTATGGATGTGTTACACTGAAGATTTCAGTTATTTAATTTTACCATGGTATTTGCTTCCTGTGCAAAAAACATAGCTCAGTAAGTACACTGTTTTCAAATCAACTAACTGCTCCAGCTACTGTCGATGTTACTATTTGACAACAAAGATTCTTGCTGCTTTTGTGTACCTAGGCTGCTGAAAGTCTGGCTCATAGCGTTTATTATTGAATCTCATCCCAAAGAACTAGTCTTTCCTGACATTACTTTGGAAAGAAAACAGATGAAACCTGTAATCGATTAAAGAATCCTGTGTTTAAAATTCTGCCCCCCAACTGTTTAGAAGTGATCAGTTAAGCCAAATAAAATACCAAACCCATTGTTTCCTTTTCAAACTAGTTATGGGAAATACTGTAAAGTTAAGTAGGTCAGATGGCATCTCTAGAGACCAGGAAAGAAATTTTGAGTCAAAAATCATTCTTTTTCGGAAGAACCCAAATCCAACCCAGCCAGAACAGGGATCAAACAGTTAAACAGCGCCAACATATTGGTTCCCACATAGTCTGAATAGCTGTAGCAACACACTCTTCTACATACAGGCAGTCCCTGGGTTCTGAGTGAGTTCAGTTCTGGAATCTGAAGGCAGGTCGATTTGTACACAAGTTGGAGCACACTGCAGGTCTTTAAAATTACACGGTTGGACTTATGGACATGATCTTATATGAGTGTTCTTGTTCGGACGTGTGTAAATCAGGGACTCCCTGATTTGTGTTGTCACCTGGAACGATAGATAGTGATGGTGAGGCTCCAGTATTTTTCCCATCAACTAACTGGCCAGGAATCTGTCCTGATGTTCACCTGTTGCTGTATGTTGGAAGGATTTGTAGGTTGGCACTCGAGTTGTTTTGCCACCTTACCATCAAACCTTCCTTGGCCATCCAGCCCTGTAGTGGGACTTGAACCTGGAGCTGCTGACTTGGAGGTAGCAATCCTACCCACTGCGCCTCTGGAGCTCCCGGCATTTGTATGAACTCATTAGATATTGGCTGTTTATTTGTGACGCATACCGTTTTTGTTTCCTGTAACAGCTGTGGATACTTTACATTGTTGGCAAAAATGAAGTACAGCCATAATTTAGATGCGACACAGTTGAATTCTGAAGTGCTGGTTTTACAAGGATTTTGATTACAAAAATGCAATGATTCCTTTCTTCACTTTAATCTCAAGATGTTTAGATGGAGACAGGCAGATTTTTATTGCCCCTCAATCTGACTGAGAACATAAAACCACAAATTGAACGGATTTTTGAAAGATACTTTGCTGCAGGTCATCCTTCGTTTAGGAAGTGAAAGTGGTCTACTTTTTCTTCTACCTAAATTTCTGCTGAATGACTTTCTGGATCAGCTGCTTAGCAAGGCAGTTTGACCTACAAGGGAGGGTTGGCATATGACAATATACGATGAGGAGAAAGAATATTTCTAATGCATCTATTGCATAACAATTGGATAGTAGGCCCTTTGGCTCTTATCACTTGCCACTCCACCCAGCCCCAATAGCTCCTTAATACCATCCACCCTCCAAAATTGCACTCGCATGCCAACTTTTTAATCCTGTAAGTTCAAAAAGGACGACACATAGACATTTCTAAAAATGGGTATGCTTGAGAGAGCCAACGTTCTATTGATTTTATACGTTATTGGTGTCACGTGAATTTATAGGTGGTAGTGTATTTGTTCTTCATTTTTCCCAATATACGATTTCTATAAGGGAGCTCTGCTAAATTGAGTCATCGGGCCTTTTCAGTATGACTCTTCGATACTGAATCTGCACCAACAATAATTACCACTAATGTTGCACTGATCCCAGTTTCCTGAACTAGTCCTATATCCTCAAAATGATATGATGTTTCAAGCGCTCATCCAAAATCTTTTTTAATGGTTGTAAGGTTTCTGGCTTCCACTGCCATCCCAGGCAGTGCATTCCAGATACTCAGCATCCTCAAGGTCTTTTTATTTTCTCTAATCCCCTCAGAATCTCCTACCCGTTAGCCTAAAACTATGCCCCCTCATGATTGACCCCTCAACCCAGAGGAACAGCTGCTCCCTGCTTATCCTGTTCATACCCATCATAATCTGATACGCCTTAATCATGTTCTCCCCTCAGCTTTCTTTGCTGTAAAGAAAACAGTCCAAGCCGAGCAAAAAAGATGAGCAAAGCAAAGCATCCAAGCATTAGTGCAAGCATTATTGTTGACTTTTTGACAAAGGGAAATAATTTCTCTTTGGTTACTTCATCTAAATCCTTCATATATAATTTTAGTCACCTCTGTCACATCTTTTAGCCTTTTGTTCTAAGGACAACAAACCAAATTTTTCTTTTTCTCTCCACGTAACTGCAAACCTTCATCATTGGAATCATTCTGTTGAATCTCTTCTGCACCATCACTAAAGCCTTCGTGTCTTTTCTATAGTGTGGTGTTGGTAAAATAGAACACAGTTCCCAGGTGCGGCTGATCTATATAGATTCCAAAATCACCCTCATTCCCACCTCAGCTCTCCTTTCCTCTCACCTGATGGCTGCTCTTCCTATACAGAATGCCCGACCCTTTGGACATTCCTGTTGTCACCACCCTCTGCTGGACTGCCTGGACCTGATCCCTTTGACTTAAGCGTGAGTGCCCCTTTTGAATAGGCTGGACCACTGCCCACCACCCGATTCTTCTTTGAAGCCAGGAGGGGAATGGTGCTGTCAACTTGTTTAGCTGTGGCTCTAGCTATGTGTTACATCTGCAAAGCAGCCCTTAGACAGGCTGTAAAGATTCCCAGGCAATGGCAGAATGAGGCCTTGCGCAGTTTACTCCTGCACCACTTGAGAGTTATGGGACTAATAGCATGCTGGAATGTAGTGGACACCAGATATTGAGCCAAATTCTTGAAATCCTGGAAATTCTGGGACTGTTGGTCATCTGCTATACAGGACTGCTGTTGTGTCATTTTGAAGGCTTGGCTGATTCTTAAAAGCTACATTTATTTCATCAAAAGAGGTACGAATTCAGATTAAAGAGAATCAATCAAGGATTTTAATTGGGTCTGAATAGAAGACTTTGTTTTATTGGAGGTTGACCACAAGAGATTTAAAAACTTTGATTGGGTTTCACGAACGGGAGGCTTTTCAGTATCCACTGTGTGTGAGTGAAATTATTGTTAGATGTTTATTGTTCTTATCTCCGTAGGGTAGGTATGGCCTACCTACGGTGAATGCAGGTTGAGTGGCTATAAAATTGGTGTGGGGTTATGTTGGAACATAAGAGTTGAGGGGGTACAAGGGGTAGCAGTGAAAGGTTTATTAATCTGTAATTATTGGGTTTGTTTCAGTCTTTCTTGAAAATATCTGCCAAATGGGCTTAATTCCAATTGTATGGTACATTTCCACTGTTTGCAGAGTCCTTCATATTGACTTTAGCACTTTATTAGATTCTTATCTAGTTTCACTTAACACCCCATGTTAGTAACACCCAGATTTGGATTTTTTTTAAACCATCTAACTCTTAAACATTCATAAATGTTTAAATCAAAATCGTTTAGATCTTCCCTGATAAAACTTTCTTCTATCTTCAACCAGGTGTTCACTTTTGACATTCCTGATGCATTTCATTCTATCTATAGTCCAACGTCAAAAGATAAAGTAACCACGTTGGAAATGGTGGCTGATAAAATTGTGACATTATGTGCAACTTTGGATGAAAATCCTGGAGTACGATACAGAAAGGAGCGTGGAAATGACTACAGGTTCATTTTTGACATTTTATTACATGAGAACAAGATATGAGCTTGTTGTTTCCTTTTGAATGGCAGGGGTATAAAGGCTTTGGTTTCTAGCTTTATTTTTGTGTACAACACTATTTCCGCAAAGCTTCTGTACCTACCTAGCTAATTTGGATAACCTGAAACCAGCAGAGCTCAAGAGCAACAGTTTGATTCAGGTGAAGGTGTTTAGTTTATTTGGTGTTCATTTTATTTCTCCAATTCCAGTGGCTCTCAGTAGATTTCTTGGGTTATATAATGAATGTCTGTGGTTCTATTAGCCTTTATGCTTTTAGCTCTGCTCAAGTAGGCAAGCATTTGCTTCAGCATTCCTGGTCTAGGAGGGGTAAAGTGGCAATGTCCCTGTCCCTGATGATAGGTTTTCTTGATGGAATTCTTACCTGTAAGGATGATGGTTAAGGACAGGCTAAGGATTGCTGTGAATGTTTCCTGTCAGTGTTTACATGAAGAATGGTTATTAGCACCAGGTACAATAATAGTCAGCACCTTAAGAAACAGGCATGTTTAGACAATAAGGGAAAGTATTCTTGAGTACTTTAGCATTCAAAAGCTATCTTGGGAAATGGTTGCAGCTTGATAAACTATGGGTCTGTGTTTATAATGTACTGTATATCTGTCTTCCCTCATAGGGATAGAGGAAAGTCTGAGCATAGGGTACCTATCCACGCTGCCTACACACGCAGCAGGTGGCCCAAGAGTAATATCCAGAGTTTTGGAACAGGCTATCCATTTTGTCAGTCTGGAACTTGCCTAGTGAAGACAATGACTAAAGGTGGCTGGCCAGCTCCCTGATATCTTTTGGTGTTTAATATCTCCATTCACTAACATGTTCCTTATCCTGCCTTTTATTCCACTTGACCCTCCTCCCTTTGTGAACAGCATAAAAACCGTCATGGGGCTTTTATGGCTCAGTGATAGTGTCGCTAATTCTGAGCCAGAAGGCCTAGAGATAGTCTTGCTGTATAGGTGTATCGCATCATCTCTGAACAAGTTAATTACAGATATCTAAAACCTGTCGCATTTCAACTCTCACCAGCTCTGAAGAGGAGTCACACTGCACTTGTAACATTAGTTCACTCTTTCCACAGATACTGCCCAACCTGCTGAACATTTCCATCACTTTCTGTTTTCATATTAGCCACAGCTTAGTCAGTCACACTCTTGACACTGTATCTGAAATATCAGTTCAAGCTTCTTATCAGAAACTGGAGCTCGAAGATCTAAGCTAATACTTGACTGCAGTACGGAGGATGAGCTGAACTGTTGGAGTCCTACCTTTTTCAAATGCCTATACAAAGCATGGCTTCGTCTACCCGCTGAAGTGGCTCCCATAACATTTTTGCAGCACAGCTATATCTGGAGGTCTGGCCAGTATTCGTCCCTGAACCACCATGTCAAAGTCAGATTATCCGACAACTTGTGTGGCAGTTTGTGGACATTTGCTGGAATTTGATAGCTGCCCTTCCAACTTAACAATAAGACTAGACATGAAAAATACTTTACTCGTTGTAAAATAGTGTAGGTAGTGAAAGGTACAATAAAAGAAACAGGGGTGGACAATAAAAGTGCAAAACTTTCTTTTGAAAAGATATAGTCAAGACAAATTTCACATCTCCAGTGCCGAAATAAAGTCTGGCTGCTAAGTGCACATACTGCAGTAGCTATAATTGAGTCGAATATTACATAACAAAAGCACGCACTCAAAATACCATCTTTCACCTTCTGATGCTGACTGAATTGCTATCCATTGTAAGAAAATTCTGTTTTTATTTAGTGTTTCAACCTTGTTTGATTTCTCAATCCCTTTCATATTGTTTTCAGCAGTAGTTCTGTTTTTGCGTTGATATTATTTTCATCTTTAAGATTTGCAGGCAATTTGAACAAAATGTGGTGACAGTGTTATTTGCCCAGCAAAAATCGATCATTAAGATGTCAAACTCCAGTAATCAGTTCCAAAGATACTGAATCTTCTGTGATTCTAATTCATGACTTACTTGTACCACGGTAAAAAGATCACCTAGATCAAAATTTTATTTCTGTTCTGATGTTTTTGTGATTATATCCAGGGCTACTGAAAATAATGCAGAATATCTTGCAAACATGGTAGAGGAAAAGTTGGCAGAACATTACAAACTAGACCAGCAATACAATGTAAAGGTAGGAAGTGTGTAAACCCTGAAATTCTGATTTCAGTTTCAGTGCCTCTGGTTTGATGTAATACTGTGGAAGCAAGCTCGCCGGTGGGTTTGTTTCTTGTGACGTAGGAGTCCTCTTGGCATGTATTTGTAACTGTTACAGCTTGCAATCACCTGATCTTTTGATTCTACTTGGGCTCAGGTCATCACCCAGCGTGAGGCTATCACAGCTTTAGTGTGGCTTGGCTCTGTTGTCATTTTTCAAATCATTCCAAATGCACACTTTCCCGGTCTGTTTCCTCATTATGATCCTTTTTTGGTGCTTGGCAAATTGGCATGGCCCCAGTCTTGCAGCGAACTTGATTGTTTTGGTTTAATATAGTCCAAAGTATAATTGAACTGATCAAGGCAGGAGCCAGGGTGGTATGTACTGCATACATTAGTCCTTTCGAAAGTTGACTTAACATTCTAGTGTATGGGGGAAGAGTGGTGGTGAGTTGATAATTTATTTATCTGACTGTACATTTGAATTGTACCTTAACAACTGAACTTTGGTTGTGGAACGTTTCAGGGAAAAACACAGTCACAGCTTTTGATAGTTGACCGTGGATTTGACCCAGTGTCGACGATATTGCATGAGCTCACCTTCCAGGCAATGGCATATGACCTGGTTCCAATTGAAAACAATATTTATAGGTAAGCATCAGAAAACCTTTCAGTTCAGTACTGCTGCGTTAGCACTATCTGTGTTTTGAGGAAGCGGATGTTAAGAATTGTAATTGTTGGGAAATATTACGGCTTGAAGTTTTTGTGAGGCCTGCACTTGAGAAATGCATTCAGAATGCAGTAAACCCTGCAACAGATTTGCTGAGGTGAATCAAAATTCCCATTCAGTGTTTGCATGAGCGAGAGTATAAAATCTTCAGAATCCAGTGTAATTGAGCAGTGTCGTTGGTGATTGATTATTGATTGAAAATAGTTTCAAGATTATTGCATTTATTATTGTTGCTGCAGCAACAAATCAGTCTGTGGTTTCACTTGGATCTTAGAAATTTTGGACCAGGAAGAGTCAATTTGGTCTTTTGAACCTGTTCCACCGTTGAATATGATCAAGTCTAATCTGACTGTGGTCACAGATCCTCTTCCCTGTCTTAGGGTGGCATGGTGACTCAGTGGTCAGCACTGCTGCCTCACAGCGCCAGGGACCTGGGTTCATTTCCAGCCTCCGGCAACTGTCTGTATGGCATTTGCACATTCTCCCCATGTCTGCATGGGTTTTCTCCGGGTGCTCCGGTTTCCTCCCACAGACCAAAGATGTGCAGCTTAGGTGAATTGCCCATTGGGATGTGTAGGTTAGCTGGGTTATAGGGGGATGGCTCTGGGTGGGATGCTCTGAGGGTCGGTGTGGACTTGCTGGGTCGAAGGACCTGTTTCCACACTGTAGGGATTATATAAAATAAATTATATTATATAAACCCTTGCCAATTGTTCAGCCATTCAGGATTTCAGCGTACTCCAGTGGGCACACCAGAACTATTCTCAGCATTGACTTCTGGTTTTGAAAGCCACTACCAAGCATGGACGTCAGAGGCTTATGCAGCTAAAAACAATTAGAGGTACTTTAGAACCAACCTGTTTGGAGTTGTTTTTGGACATCTGGGGCAGGTGGGTCTTGAACCTGGATCTCCCAGACCAGAGGTAGGGACACTATCATCATGCCATAAGAGCCCTTTTATTTGAAGGAATACTACCCTTGCTGCCCTTGTGTATCAAAACGGTAACTTGCCTGGCCCTTAGTCTTCTGGTGAAAAGTAAGATCAGTGGAACTGAAGATAATAAAATGTGAGACTGGATGAACACAGCAGGCCAAGCAGCATCTCAGGAACACAAAAGCTGACATTTCGGGCCTAGACCCTTCATCAGAGAGGGGGATGGGGTGAGGGTTCTGGAATAAATAGGGAGAGAGGGGGAGGCGGACCGAAGATGGGGAGAAAAGAAGATAGGTGGAGAGAGTATAGGTGGGGAGGTAGGGAGGGGATAGGTCAGTCCAGGGAAGACGGACAGGTCAAGGAGGTGGGATGAGGTTAGTAGGTAGGAGATGGGGGTGCGGCTTTGGGTGGGAGGAAGGGATGGGTGAGAGGAAGAACAGGTTAGGGAGGCAGAGACAGGTTGGACTGGTTTTGGGATGCACTGG